>NC_080111.1:35245074-36638824 GCF_950005125.1 Chionomys nivalis | reverse complement strand
TACAACCAAAACCTCCCATCCTACCTCCCAGCCCCTTGCAACTTCAGAGGAATATTAAAACACAAGATGCAGCTTCACAGGGTGGACCAAGACAGGGACCCTGAAGCACGAGCTGTGACTGCACAGACTGGACCAAGAGAGTGATCCAGGAGTGCAGACCAAAAGATCAGGCCAAGAGAGAGTGCAAAGAGAGACCTAAGTGGCATGGCTCTCTGAAACACAGAGTTGGCCAAGAACAGGTCTCAAAGATACAAACAACCACATTAAAAATTGGACCAAGAGGCAAAGACACTGCTGTCACCAATTGAAGGATGAGATGGGTAGGTGTCAATGCAAGAATTCATCCCAACAACATAGAAAGCAACATGGTAACACCAGAACCCAGTGGTCATACAACAGGAAAACTTAATCATCCTAAGAAAGAGAAGAAAAAAAAAAGATTTTCAATGTAACTTTGTAAAAACGATGGGGTTCCCAATGTAACTATAGGAGGATGGTGAAGGAAATAAAAATTCCCTTAAAGAAACAAAGGAAAAGACAAACAAAAAAATGAAAGACATCAATAAATCTCTCAAAGAAACCAAGAAAAAACAGTCAAACAGATGAAACAAACAGCTCAAGACTTGAAGACTGAAATAGCTGCAATAAAGAAAACACTAATGAAGGGAATTCTGTATATGGAAAATCTGGGTAAACAAACGGGAACTACAGCAGGAAGTATAAATGGCAGAATACAAGAGATAGAAGAGAGACTCTCAGATGCTGAAGATACTATAGAAGAAATCAAATCATTGGTCAAAGAAAATAATAAATTCAACAAATTCCTTACACAAAACAACCTGGGAATCTGGAACACCATGAAAAAAATTAAAACCTAAGAATAATAGGGATAGAAGAAAGAGAACAACACCAACAGAAACAATATTCAACAAAAAAATCATAGAAATAAACTTTCCCAACCCAAAGAAGAATATCCCTATGAAGATACAAGAAGCTTAGAGAACACCAAATAGACTAGACCAAAAAAAAATCTCCCCTAACATATGATGATGAAAATGCAAAACAGAGGGGGCTGGAGAGATGGCTAGAGGTTAAGAGCAATGCCTGCTTTTCCAAAGGTCCTGAGTTCAATTCCCATCAACCACGCAGTGGCTCACAACCATCTGTAATGGGGTCTGGTGCCCTCTTCTGGCCTGCAGGCATACACACAGACAAAATATTGTATGCATAATAAATAAATAAATATTTTTTTAAAAAAGAAAATGCAAAACAGAGAATAAAGAAAGAATATTAAGATCTGCAAAAGATAATGGTTAAGTATAATATAAAGGCAGACTTATCAGAATAACACCTAAATTCTCCATGGAAACCATGAAACAGAGAAGACCCTGGACAGATGTGCTGAAGACACTAAGAGACCACAGACACCAGACCTACCAAAGCTTTCACTCACCATAAATGGAAAAAACAAGATATTCCATGGCAAAACCAAATTTAAACAATACCTATCCACAATCCAGTCATACAAAAAGTACTAGAGGGAAAACTCCAACCCAAGGAAGCTAACTGTAAACACCGGCAACAGATATCCTAACATCCACAAACCCCAAAGAGGGGAAACACATAAACACCACTACTGAAAAATAACAGAAACTAGCAGTCCCTCATTATTTACATCTCTTAATATCAATAGACTCAATTAACCTATAAAATGGTACAGGAAGAAAATGGATATAAAAGCAGGATCCATCCTTTTGCTTTATAAAAGAAATACACCTAAACCTCAAAGACAAACATTGCTGAAGAGTAAAATTTTGGAAAAAGATTTTCAAATCAAATGGACCTACACAGCACACAAGTATACGTATCCCAATAGCGAACAAAATAGACTTCAAAATAAAGGCAATCAGAATAGATGAAGAAGGACACTTCATACCCATTACAAAAACAATCCCTCAAGATGAAGTCTCAATCCTGAACAACTTTGCCCCAAATATAAGAACACCCGCACATGTAAAAGAAACATTACTAAAGCTAAAATTGAACCTCAAATCTCATACAAGAATAGTAGACTTCAACACCCCACTCTCCCCAGTGGGCAGGTCATCTAGACAAAAACTTAACAGAAAAATAAGACAACTAACAAATGTCTTGACTTAAATGAACTCAATGAACATCTACAGAGCATTCCACCAAAACACAAAATACACCTTTTTCTCAGTACCTCATTGAACCTTCTCTAAAATGGACCACAAACATGGTGACAAAGCAAACCTCAACACACAAAAAAATGGAATAACCCCCTGTGTCTTATCAGATCACCATGTTTTAAAGTTAGGATTTAGCAACAACAATAACCACAGGAAGCCTAAAAACTCATGGAAATTGAACAGTGCTCTATTAAACCACCCCTAGGTCAAGGAAGAAATAAAGAAAAAAATTAAAGACTTTGTAGAATTCAACAAAAATGATGGCAGAAAATACCCAAATCTATGGGACACTATGAAAGCAGTGCTAAGATGAAAGTTCATAGCACTAAGTGCCTACATAAAGAAAGTGAAGAAAACTTACACCAGTGACTTACCAACACACCTGAAAGCTCTAGAACAAAAAGAAGCAGACTCACCCCGGAGGAGTAGAGAATAGGAAATAATCAAATGAGGGCTGAAGTCAATAAAATGCCAAAATTAAATCAACTCCAGATGAACAATTCAAATCAGCTTATAATCTTCAAGGAAAGAGAAGTCATCAAAAGCCTTCCAACCAAAAAAGCCAATGGCAAGACATGTTCAGTTCAGAATTCTGTCAGAACTAAGAACTAATAACTATACTCAAAGGGTTCCACATAATAGAAACAGAAGTAAGATTGCAAAACCTCTTTTATGAAGCTATAGTTACCTTATACCAAACCACACAAAGGTTCAACCAAGAAGAATTCCAGACCCATCCTACTGATGAACATAGATGCAAAAATACTCAATAAAACACTAGCAAATCAAATCCAAGAACACATAAAAAATCATCTATCATGATGAAGTCAGCTTCATCTCAGAGATGCAAGGATTGTTTAAAATACAAAAATCTGTTAAGAATCCTGCCCTCTAAAATATCCAAGTTATGTAAAAAAAAGAATCCTGACCTCTTTTAAGTTCCCTTCCTAACATCCTTTAATAGTGAACAACAATATGGCAGTATAAGCCAAATTATCCCTTTTCTCCTCATCCTGGGTTTTGGTCATCATGTTTCATCACAACAGAAACCCTAATTAAGACACCATGTTTGGTTGATACGTATGACAGACCTGCTCTTTTCTAAAGTTAAACAGAGAAGAGAGATTTGGGGGAAGGTTGGGACAGAGAGAAATAGTGGGAGGAAACACTGCAGTCAAGATGAAAGAATAAATAAAAGATAAATGAAAGAGAGGAATGAGGAACACCGAGGGAAGATTGGGACAAGGAAAGATGAAAATTTAGGGAGGCAAATGACAAATCTTGTGGCTCTATCTCAGGTATATGGGCTTTATTTTCAAAGGGCTTAGAAAGTTCTATCCATGCTAAAGCATTAATCTAATTGACATTTAACAATAAGAAATGAGGAGTCAGAGAGCAGGGTAAGAAACTGAAAGATCAGAGAAGCAGTTAACCAGCAAATTGTCACTACCACCTCTTCAGTTTCTCCATGTTAGTAAAGTGCTAATATTCTCTTAGGCCTGCCTTAGGAATCCTGACTCCTATCTGTCCAGAGTCCTCCAAACCTCTATGGTAAATTTTGGTCAGGTAGTGATTAGCTCTGCTGTAATGCTAAGCAAGTTTTATTATCAGAATATAATCAAAATATCACACATTTCCCTATTTGTCTAATTAAAAAGTGAAGGTTTAACTATCACAGTAAAGCTATATACACTAAATACAATAACTAGATATAATATAGACAGGGAAGAATTATACTAACAATATCCAATCCATTTGCATTTGGTAAATTTAGAGAAAATGTTTGATCATCTATCCTATCTTAGTAAGCCCAAGGTGTTGTGAAAGACCCCCTGAAGGATGTCTTTTTTCTGGAGAGACCCCCTACCCAAGGATCAGTCGAGACCACTCGTGCGGATGCAAACAGCAAGAGGATTTTTTTATTCTGTTATGACAGGGTCCTTCAGGTTCAGGATATGAAGGACATCCATAGCTGTTACAGCCCATCTTTTAAAGCAAAAAACCACAGAGACAAGGGGGCGAAACCTGTAACTTATTGGATTGGCTTATTTAAAAAGGCTATTACCAATAATTAGCTGGAGAGTGATTGCCAGATCAGATGAGGTAAAGGGAAACTTCTGAAGGTCACTTTGCCCCTTTTCAGGGACTAAGTCAAAACATCAGTAACTGAGTCATAACCTAAGGGTTATCATGCCCCTATTCAGGGAGATGGAAAGTTTCCAACATCTCAGTACGTGCATGCATAGCTGTTATGTCCTTGGTTCCCAGGGGAGGTGGGGAAGTACTGAGAGTCATCAGAAATGGCTTTAGATTTTTTTTTTAAAGTTTTACATTTTTTTAGGGTTGAGGGGGCTTACAAATGCATTTAGAGTCTTTCATTCCCTCCTCTTGTTTTGTCAAATCCCAATCTTGGGATTTTCTGAGGTCTCTCTTGAGAGCCTGATATTTGTGTGTCAGTACTAAAACTTGGGTAATACTGAGTCTGCAGTCCTGGGACTGGGAAGAATGAAGCTGGGGTTTTTAGGGAGGGAGCTCGGAAATGGCAGGGCCTTAGGGTTTAATGTGGTGCTTAGGCCCCTGCAGGGGGGGCTAGTTCAGTGCCCCCCCAACTTGTCGGGTTTGTTTACATACACACATACACACACCGCAGACAAATATATCAGTCACAATGTCTACATGCAGGATAAGAGTCCCGGAGATTTAATATTAGTTTTTGAAAATAATAAAAATATATTTTCAAGAGAAAAAAAAAAAGAGTCCCGGAGAGTTTGTTTGGTATTTTTTTTAAGAGTTCTTTGTTTAGCTCTCCATGTGCTGAAGCTTTTATCTGGAGGGTCCTGAGTCGTCCTGTAGAGGTGCTGGCTTTACATGAGATGCATGGATCCAGGCTGCAATGTTGTCTCAGCGGATGTGAAATCTCTGGGTGTCCAGGCTGATAGGCAGCAGCCAGAGGCTTTCACACCTGGGCTTGGATGATTTGGAGGGCTTTAGGTGGGCAGATAACAGTCTGGGAAGAACAGTATCAGGATTATATACCTCATCCACCTTAGTGAGCAGTGGCAGCCCTCACATAGGATCTCATAAAGAGTGAGTTTAAATCGCCCCGGGGTGTTTTGAACCCAAAACAGAACAGAGGGAGGGAGGTCTATCCAATCATTTTGCCGGTCTTTAGGGCCAATTTTGTTAATTTGTAAAAAATTTTTTTTAGAATTTTATTTATTTTATTTATCTGACCTGAGCTTTGGGGTTGGTAAGCACAATTTAATCTTTAATTGGCCACACACTGACTTACCTGGGCAACAAAGGCAGGTCTATTATGAGACACAATTATTTTGGGTATCCCAAACCTCAGGATGAATTTTTTTATGATCGTTTTAGCCATTACATTGGGTGTCTCAGTCCTGGTCAATGTATGATGGCTATCTTTTTTGGCAAATGTGTGGCCTCCTGGAGGCTCAAAATTTCTGCAGATGTCAACAGTCCTCTTCGTCTGTATATTGTTCTGCATATATGGGTGGTGGTAAGAGCATACCTGCTGTCAGTATAGACGTTCCCTCTGCCATCTGTACAGCTTGTATCAAAGCCACAAGTTCAGCTTTCTGGTAGGGCCGATGTCCCTGAAGGGAGGCTACTGGCCCAGATCATTTGTTTCCTGTCCACCAATGTTGCCCCCGCCTTCTGCTTACCTTCAGTCTTGTGTACCTGCTCAGCTCAGACCCCCAGCCTTGTGCCCCAGGCAAGCTTTGCCATCATTTTCAGTTCTTCCTGGCACAGCTCAGCCTGCCATTCTGCCAGCTGCCTGTCCTTTCTGCAGATGCTGGTAGGATCCGTAGTTCATCGACGTGAGCAGGGCACAGGAGCAGCAGCCCAGTGCAGGAGGGCACCTGTGGTAGCATTGTGAGTGCTCTATCACAGTCTGACATGTGTGAGGGGAGCGAGACTGCAGGGTGAGCAGCCAGGGCTCATGCAGACTTTAGAGAAAGCGTGGCACCAAGGCAGTTGCTAGGAGGCAAGGATTTCTCTGGTGGTGACGGCAGGGGGGAGGTGGTCATCCTGGTGAGGAGGGCATGGCAGAGGCGTAGGCAGACAAGCAGCCTGTGTCTCCTGCAGAACTGAGAACTGCAGGGAAAGCAAAGTCCCTCATTTGGTCAACAAATGGCTTTGATCATACATTCAGGGGTGACCAGGGAGGAATGAGTCATTTATTTGTCCTTTTTCTAAATTTATAGTTCGTAAGGTGTCCAGTTTGTTCAATGGTTGTTTTAACACAGAGTACTCAGTTTCTGTGTCCCTTAGAAAATCTATAGAGGTATCTAATGTCCTTTTTTTTTGCCATAAGCACATTGGCCTTTGTCCAAGGAGTGCCTCTCTCCGTCTTTATTTGTCTTTGATCTTTTGTTGCCCAGGCTCCCTATCTGTCTGAGTCCTTTTTGTTTATGATCCCTTTGTTTTTTTTTTCTGCCTCCCGCCTTTCTCTTTTTTTTTGCTTTTTGCCTTTCTCTTTTTTTTGCTTTCTGCCTCTCTCTTTTTTTTGCTTTCCGCCTCTCTCTTTTTTTTTGTTTTTTGTCCCTCTCTCTCTCTCTTAACACTTTTTCTGTCTCTCATTTAACACTTTTTTTGTCTCTCATTTAACACTTTTTTTGTCTCTCCAAATTCTGCAAGGTATAATCTTGCAGCCTATTTACCTACTGTAACTTTTTCCTTATATCTGATGTTGACTGTCCTATGACGGCCATGGCTATCGCTACCTGCTGACCTTCAGAGGTTGGGTAAAATGCCTGTAAACCTCCATTAAACATTTAAGAAATACAGATTTTAACTGGTCCCTGGAGAACCATTTTTACCTTGGCCGAATCAGTGGGGTGTCTTGCCCCTGAAATTTGCCATGAGCCCGGCATTTTGACTGTTAGTTTCTCCCTTTCAGAATTAATTAGACATAGAAAAATGAAAATAGATCCATATTTATCTCTATGCACAAAACTGAAATCCAAACAAATCAAAGACCTTAACATAAAACCAACAATATTGAACCTTATAAATATATTTTTAAACATGGCCTCAGTGGCATAGACATTGAGAGAAACAATCAATAAACAGGATCTCCAGAACCAAGAAGCTTTTTGTATAGCAAAGGATATAATCAACAGAACATAAAAACATATAAGGAACTTAGGAACTTATTCCTCATAAGAACAAATAAAATTATGTTACAGACCTAAACTGTATATTTTTAACAGATGAACTTAAAATGACTGAAAGGTATTTAAAATTTGCTTAATATCCTTAATTATTGAGGAAATGCAATTTAAAAAACTCTGAGATTTTATCTTATCCCTGTAAAAATGACCAAGATTAAAAATATTGTTTGACAATTTATGCTTAAGAGAATGTGAAATAAAAATCCTTTGTTTTTGGTAAAAATACACACTGATACAGCTATTTTGAACATTAGTATGATGAATTTTCAGAATTAGGTAACATATTACCTTAAAACTTAGCAATATCCCTTTTGGGCCTACTTTACATAACAGAATTATTTTATCATAGACAGAATCTGAAAACAACCCAAAATGTTCCTCTTTTATATCAATAATAAATGAGAATCTTTGCCATGTTTTTAAATAGCCATAAACATTATAAAGAGTCAAAAGGGCCATTTTAACTCAACCTCATCACTTAGTAACACCCTCTTTGCCATTGTAGTGGGGTGAGAGGCTTTAATAGATCTTCACCATGTGGGGCAACTCAGGGCCCCAACCTTATCACAAACATTGTGAGCAGTCAGGTATCAAATTTAGATCTAAACATGGGCTGGCTTAGAAGCTCAGCTGGGCTGTTTACATGGCCCTGGCCCGGGGTCCCAGGGCTTTTACAGCAATAGTTCTTGAAGACAGTGTATTCCTGTATCCATCTAAACAGAGTTGGGAATTTAATTTTTTATGGGCACACTGCATAGTAAGAAATATAGAAACCAACAATCTGTAGGTTTTTATAAGCACATTTTTTTAAAGTGACTTAGCTTAACTTTTTTCCCATTTTTAAACCAGAAGCTTTACCCTGGACACGGCACGTGATGACTAGAACAGGGCATCCCTAGGAGAGAGATGCTATCAGGGCTGCGAGGCCCTTTTGATGTTGGCTTGCAGTACTACCTGTTGCTCCTGAATCCACATTTGCCTTTTACCAAAAGCCACAGGGATACTTACTTGCAATCTCTCTATCTGCTGTCATACCCAGTCCTGGCTGCCAAAATGAAGAGGTCCAGGTTCTTTACGGAACATGTGCTTTCTAATAGGGTATCTGAGCCCAGAGAAACAGCCTACTGCTGCTTCCCAGGCTTACTGGGTCCTATGGGGGAGGAATTAGCACCAGCTTGGACCCCGCTGGCATGTGTGCCTCCTGTTTGGGAAAAGAGACGGGGGAAGGTCAGATTGCTGTTATCAAAGTCAGAGGGAAGCCGGCCTTGGTGCCTGCACTGTGCTCTGTAACAAAAATAGTTTTTTTATGTTAATTTTTTTTAATAAAGCAACAAACAAATTACGAAAACAAACAAGACACTGAACAATCCAACAATCAGACGCGCTGCGCGGCTTCGGCGCAAAACCGAAAGCAAAAATTCAGATGGAGATCGTGAGGAGGGTCCGGATTCCTCGTCTCCCAGAAAAACCACGTACCCCTCGGACACGGGCGGAGCCCCAAAAAGTCCTACTCTGGTCGTGGGATCAAACAGATGAGACCCGAAAAATTGGGCTCCAGACACCCGTGGAACGTCTTCCAGGGCTGCGGGGGAGAAGTCCGAGCTCGTCAGCTCCTTCTGAGACCCGCCAGATACAGACCAACTCAGTTGCACAGAATACAGATTCGCAAGCGCAACAATTCAAACAGACAAACAGACAAGAACACAAACACACAAAACACACAAAGACGGCTGGCCAGCTTACCCCCCGAAGGTGGGTCGGTGGTCCCTGAGTGGGGGCCTCGGTTTCCCGGCCAATGCACCAAAATGAAAGACCCCCCGAAGGATGTCTTTTTTCTGGAGAGACCCCCTACCCAAGGATCAGTCGAGACCACTCGTGCGGATGCAAACAGCAAGAGGATTTTTTATTCTGTCATGACAGGGTCCTTCAGATTCGGGATATGAAGGACATCCATAGCTGTTACATCCCATCTTTTAAAGCAAAAAACCACAGAGACAAGGGGGCGGAACCTGTAACTTATTGGATTGGCTTATTTAAAAAGGCTATTACCAATAATTAGCTGGAGAGTGATTGCCAGATCAGATGAGGTAAAGGGAAACTTCTGAAGGTCACTTTGCCCCTTTTCAGGGACTAATTCAAAACATCAGTAACTGAGTCATAACCTAAGGGTTATCATGCCCCTATTCAGGGAGATGGAAAGTTTCCAACATCTCAGTACGTACATGCATAGCTGTTATGTCCTTGGTTCCCAGGGGAGGTGGGGAAGTACTGAGAGTCATCAGAAATGGCTTTAGATTTTTTTTTAAAGTTTTACATTTTTTTAGGGTTGAGGGGGCTTACAAATGCATTTAGAGTCTTTCAGTTGTACCTAAATTACTTTTTATCCTAAATGGTATTACTAACCTTAAATAATCTTTCTGTCTCTTAGCCTTATATACTTTATACATTTTTAGTTCATTTTTTTCAATTTGTTAATATATATAATTACAATTATCGAGTCTTTAGCACCATCAGAGAACTCAGAGGGATATAATATTACCTAAGTAAACAGGAAGTATAAAGCAAAAAAAAATTTAAAATGAAGAAACAACACCACCTGTCTGTGTAAAATGAATTTTTGTCAGCCAGTAGTGGTGCATGCTATTAATTCCATCACTTTATAGCAGAAGGAGGTATATCTCCCTAAGTTAGAGGCCATGCTGTCCTGTAAAGAGAGTTCCAGAGCAACACAGAGGAATCTGTCTTTTAAAAAAAGGAAACAAAATATCTTTTTGTTTCACCTTGAAAACACACCTAAAATCATAATAAATAAGTGACTGTTAAGCCAATTTATTCTTTTGAAGGGGGATATTTTATTTGGATGATGTGTTATTTTTTAGATACCTCAGTTGTCTAGTTTTTAAGTTCCTTAGTTCAATGTTTTCATTCTTTTGTAAAGACAAAACAAAACTCTGCCGTAACCCTAACTTTATAAGGAATTATTGTTGGAAATTATATTTAATCAAAAGGAAAACATCTGTTAAACTTACAAATTAGTTAAGATTGAATGGTAATGCTCTCTGATGAACTATTGTCTCTTTTACTCATGATATCTTTTTGTTTGAAGCTAATCTTTAAGAATTGAAATGGTGCCGGGCGGTGGTGGCGTATGCCTTTAATCCCAGCACTCGGGAGGCAGAAGCAGGCAGATCTCTGTGAGTTCAAGACCAGCCTGTCTACAAGAGCTAGTTCCAGGACAGGCTCCAAAACCACAGAGAAACCCTGTCTCAAAAAAACAAAAAACAAAAAAAAAAATTGAAATGGTCTCTTTAACGTTATTCCCCAATTTAATACATATTTTGGGTTTTATTCTGAATGCAATATATCTTTAAAGCATACAGGTTGATTTAATTTAGCAGGGCTTTTTTATTATCTAATGTCTCCCCACAGCTTCTGTTTCCTTTTTACTAGCATTTAAAAGTGTAAAGGTTAATAAGCTATTCTGTAACCTATCTCTATGACCTTAATTACTCCTTTCTGTTAACTGGGCACATATTTTAAGATGCTTGATGAAGTGTTAATCTAATTAATTTTTTTCAGTATCAAAACAACATAAAAATGATTTAAAATCTGCTTGCTACTACATGGCATAGAGCAGAATATGTGGATTGTGCCCTATCTACCTGTCTACCACATTGCACACCTGAGAAATCTCTGCGCGTCAAAAACTCCTTTTGTCCCCTGGAACTAAGCTTCACTGGATCACACCAATGCAGCTAGTGGTAACACCATGTTAAAAGCACTCTACTCTACTATTGCTCTACCAGGTCCTAAACAATTTGTAATCTTTATAACACAAACCTGAAATTGGAATGCAATATTCAGAACTTCTAGAAACTAAACCTTGAGTTTTCTAATCTCTCTTCCCACTGTACAACAAAAACAGTGACCATGTGTGTACTCTGGACAGAGATACAACCAGCATCATTTCCTTCCATTTCAGGGCTGCAGTATTTCTATACACAAAGAGGCTCAGAGAACAAGGGCCACTGCCAACATGAAGCACATGGACCAACATAACTACAGTCTAGCTCATGGTAGTTCCAAGTCTCAGCAGAACTGACATTTCAACAGACCTGCTCTGAACACCCCCCCACACTCATTACGGGATTGATAATGATCTTCCTTACCACTCCCTACAGCAGACACAGAAGAGAATCGTGAAAAGAACTCACAAACTGTCTGCCACTAGTACTCCTGATTTCTAATCCTTCCCAGAATCCCTCACTAGCTAGGACCACTCAGCTGGGCCTCTCAATATTGGCAGCTCCTCTACAGGATGATCAGAGATCAAATGACTCAGACAGCACAGTCCTTCCAGTTCTGCCCTCCCAGCCCAGCAGACAGGGCCCTAGTTTAGAGAGTTTGTATTTAGTACACATTTTCCCACTCTACTAGAGCACATCCTCTTCCTCATCTAAAGCACAGGGTCCTTTGTGTGCACATTCCATTACATATCCACTTCCCAGTTCAGCCATCCCATTGGCTCAGAGATGGGAAATCCTGCAGACAAACAGGTCACATTCATAAAGTACTGTTACAGTGTAACTGTGGTTACTTTGTAACTGTTGTTAAAGAACAGACCAGGAATTAGAAAACAATCCAAGGGGATTAGGGCTTTGAGGCAGCAAGGAGAATGTAAATATGATGTAGTTGTCAGCTCAAAAACTATTTTGAAAACCTGAGACAGACTTTATGGTCTTGTACTCCAGAGAAAAGGGATTTCTATTAGAGCACAATAAAATTTTTCACGTATTTTCTCTAAAGATCAATGTCTTAAAAGAGAAAATTCCTGTTAAGCAGGGCCACAACATTTTGCCCAGATCTTCTATTGTAGATGAACTACTGTAAATATAGCAATTAGGTTTAAAGATAAAGTCAGTCCCTTTCTCAGATTCCTTTTTGTGCTGGTGTGTGGACTGCAAACAGTGGTCAATCAGGACATTCATAGAGCATCTACAATTGACGACCTGAATCCACGTAGCTAATCTCAACTACTTATGAAGGGGAAAAGATTTCACCCTCAGTCCAGCCTCTCCTTTTCTGCACTGTGTCTCCACCAGCTTCAATAAACTCTTCCTCCTATTGTAGTCTGAGGACAGAAGGAATGCTCCATATGCAAATCCTTTCCCTGCAAGTGCAATGCATAGTCAACTGCATGACTCACATGCGTAATTTTAAAGCTGTGAGGAGGTACAATCATTTTTACAGGAATTTTGAAAGTCTAATGTACAGGACAGTAAGGTCATTGCGCTGGACAGTAGCAGAACAAGGCCACCTGCGTCAACATAAGAGAACTTGTCTCAGCAACTATTTTTCTAACAGGATGGAAATGCAATTGTTCTAGAATTAATATAACTTTCATTGAGAAATCACTTCACACACTTACGGTGCCAATCTGTAATGCCTCCTTGAAAGGCTTGATAGAGGTTGTTTTTGATATGGGGATGTGCCTGGTGTCTGGTTTTAAATCAACAGAGGATTCTTTGTAATGGTTCGGAGTCAAATATCTGGACAATCCAGCTGAACAATGTGTACCCTGTACCCTAAACTCTAACAGCCCTGATTAAAATACATTTATCTTTTGGGTGATTTAGAGGCAGTCCTCCCTCAGCTAAATTCTACTTTGGGAGACTAAACTGTTTCCAAGGCATTGGCGAATCCTTTGTATCAGCAATTCTCCTCTTCTATTCAGCTTAGAAGTGCAGTGCTACCCAACAGATGAGATGCTTTGACACTGTCCACATAGTTAAATATAAATGAAGATTGTATGTAAAGGTTAAATGAAAAGTGCTCAATATCGAGAAGATATTGAAGAAAGTAGGCTTCCCTGACTTTGGCATATTGAAGTTGACAAGAAAGATGTTTGTACACACAGCACCCTGCTCTCAATTCTCTAAGAGGATTAAGCCCCAAGCGCAAAGTTATTCAGAGGTCTGTCCCTAGGTCTAGGAATTAACAGGACCGTGTGGGACTTCACAATGTAGGGAATATGGCGGCAGGTTCCCACACGGATCCCAGGAGTACACAACATACTGTCTCCCGCACCTCACCCTCTGCTCCTCCACATCTGGAGACAGCATTCCCCCGCTCACCATGTTGTGGTTTCTCAGCTCGCCAAAGTTCTCAGTTTACTAACTCCCTGCAGCAGCAACTTCACCGCAACACAGGAAACCACTGGTGCCAGCTCCTCTGCAAAATCGAGATTGAATGCGGAAGGTAGAATGAATCTCAACATGTACGTAAAAAGTGGGCTTATTAGAATGTCTCACAAGCTGTGTTTCAGGTTGTCTAAAAATAGCTACTTATAAATGACAATTGAAGAATTTAGTAGATTGCTTCTCAGCCTTTTACCAAAGATCAAGTGAAGAATCCCGTACTCGTTCAGCCCTTAAGGCTTGATGTCTCAGCTGGTTTTAAGTATTCACCAAAATTTCAAAAAAGTAGTCTCTAGTACTAGTAAAGGAATGAGCTTGGTAGCCAGAGCACGGTGACAAAAAAGAGACTTTTCTGCTTCAATATACTTTCTATGTAATTGCTGCTACCAGAAGGTGAGAAGGTTAAAGTTGGATCATAGTCTTGTTTGATTCAGATTTTCTAGTTTTGGTGATTTCAAGACAGGATATTTTTTGTGTAGGTTTGGAACTCATTCGGTAGTCCAGACTGGTCTCAAACTCAGAAAAATCCCAGTGCCTCTTGTTGTGCCCATATTATGACCCCCAGAGAGAGACCACCAGAGAGGTCCAGACTGTAATAAGCAAGGTTTAATCGGCATGATGCAAACATGTTTGGAACTCTTCTCTATTCCCATTACAGCAAGGTAGAGAGGAGTTGTATCTCCTCTGTGGGGTCAGCTTTTTTTTTTGGGGGGGGGGTTTCGAGAGAGGGTTTCTCTATGGTTTTGGAGCCTGTCCTGGAACTAGCTCTTGTAGACCAGGCTGGTCTCGAACTCACAGAGATCTGCCTGCCTCTGCCTCCCGAGTGCTGGGATTAAAGGTGTGTGCCACCACCGCCGGCCTAAGCTTTTAAAGAAATAAAAAAAGAGAATCTTTGCTGCTGCTTTGGCATGGGTACAAGGACTTTTGCTCCCTCCATTCTGTTAAGTCAGCTTTCTCCTTGTTCTTAGAGCAAGGTCACTGTCCTTCACTTAGGCCATATTTAACAGCCTGTACCAGGTGGCTGGCTGGGCTGAGCTAAGTGACCTTGTGCTCAGAATCTCCTGGGTGGGAGAGAGGAAGGTCACTATCTTCCTGGGAAAACCATCTGCTGGGAAATTTCTTCTTGCCCCTTTGAGAATGAGGGATGAGGGTTCCACATTCCCCATTCTTTTTGGTCCTAAGCTCAATCATGAGCTGGCTTTGCTAACATTGGCCAAATTGTATTTTACAATTATAGAATCATTTTTATGTTTTTTTTTTGACTTATCATTTTAACCAGAGATGATTGGATGATGTATTCTTTTAACTGCTTCTAGCGGATTTTAGGGCATTGATGTAAAGGGTTAACAAAGGTAAAATATTAATCAAAAAGAGAAAATTTTAGGAACATTTGGATTGTGGATTTTGTTGAAGAGCCAAGGAGCATTTACATTGACTAGACTGGTCCACATCAGTTTTTAACAAGTCCATGGTCCACAGTCATTTGGAGCAGGTTGTAGTCAGCAATTGATGCTTGTTTTTGTCCACCAACCAAAGCAAAACCTGTTGAGACAAATTTAAACTAGGACCAGAAGTTAATTAATACATTTGAAACTTTTGGGCCCATATTAAAATTCATATTATAGAAATAGCAAATAACACATCACTATAAAACAGTAAAAATAGACTTATACCTTTGAGTCCCAGCAAAAACACAGAAAATCCTGAGCTTGTAACCTAAATAGTATATAGTCATTGTTTTATTGTTTATGAACTTTTATGTCCTCAGATTTTATATATAATGAGCTAACAAGCTGGCTATAGCTTTGTGTAAGGATCTGGATATCCTCTTTGCTCTTAAATTGATATTATAGCTGGCCTAGCCATTAATACAGAAATCTTAGAAGGATAAATAAATTATACTTAAGTTCAGACAAAACAGAAAAGTGACAGAGACCAGCCCATATACAGTCATACCAAGGTCATCATAGCATTGGAGGCAGAAGTATCAGAACAGCAAGCTTTACCAGACCTATAAGGTGATTGGTTTCTGTGGAAAAGGGACGTGGAGAAGACTGACCTTATTTGTCTAGGCAAAAGTGGTGCAATCAATTCTTCAAGGTACTAGTGTTTGTTCACAGTCTGCGCTAGGTCCTGGCAGCCAGTGCTGTACTAGGGGTTCATTGTTCCCAGTGGTCAGCATTGTTGTTATCCAGGTGGAGATATAGTGGTGTCCCATAATCTTCATTGGAGACCTTGGGTCACTGTTAGGATCTCAGGGTCTCTGTCTGATATAAGCTTTTTAAATTTTATTTTAAATGCCATTTTTATAGATCTCTGAAGTATTTGGGGCTGTTTAGGTATCTCTGATTAGACAGACTTTATTTTAAATTACGTGTTTTAAGATTTGAAACATATATAGGGGACTAAATAAGGCTTATCTATCTCTGCATTTATATTACTACTTTGAGGATGATTGATTATTAACTAGTTTTTTTTTTCCTTTTTTTTTTTGGTTTTTCGAGACAGGGTTTCTCGGTAGCTTTGGAGCATGTCCTGGAACTCCCTTTGTAGACCAGGCTGGCCTCAAACTCACAGAGATCCACCTGCCTCTGCCTCCTGAGTGCTGGGATTAAAGGCGTGCGCCACCAGTACCCGGCTGCTCTTTATATATTTTGGAGATCAGACCTTTGTCTGTTGCAGGGTTGGTGAAGATCTTCTCCCAGTCAGTAGGTTGCCTATTTGTCTTTGTGACAGTGTCCTTTGCTTTACAGAAGCTTCTCAGTTTCAAGAGGTCCCATTTATTCAATGCTGTCCTTAATGTCTGTGTGGCTTGGGTTATACCTAGGAAGCGGTCTCCTGTGCTCATATGTTGTAGAGTACTTCCCACTTTCTCTTCTATCAGATTCAGTGTGGTCGGATTTATATCGAGGTCTTTGATCCATTTGGACTTGAGTTTTGTGCATGGTGATAGATATGGATCTATTTTCATTCTTCTACAGGTTGGCATCCAGTTATGCCAGCACCATTTGTTGAAGATGCTTTCTTTCTTCCATTGTTTATTTTTAGCTCCTTTGTCGAAAATCAGGTGTTCATAGGTTTGTGGGTTAAAATCCGGGTCTTCTATTCGATTCCATTTGTCGACTTCCCTGTTTTTATGCCAATACCAAGCTGTTTTCAATACTGTAGCTCTGTAATAGAGTTTGAAGTCAGGGATGGTAATGCCTCCAGAATTTCCTTTATTGTATAAGATTGTTTTGGCTATTTTGGGTTTTTGGTTATTCCATATAAAGTTGATTATTGTCCTCTCAAGATCTGAGAAGAATTTTGATGGGACCTTGATGAAGATTGCATTGAATCTATAGATTGCCTTTGGTAGAATTACCATTTTTACTATGTTGATCCTCCCAATCCAAGAGCTAGGGAGGTCCTTCCATTTTCTGGTATCCTCTTCAATTTCTTTCTTCAAAGAATTAAAGTTCTTGTCAAATAGATCTTTCACTTCCTTGGTCAGAGTTACCCCAAGATATTTTATGCTATTTGTGGCTATCGTGAAAGATGATGCTTCTCTGATTTTTTCTCTCTGCTTCCTCATCCTTTGTGTATAGGAGGGCAACTGATTTTTTGGAGTTGATCTTGTATCCTGACACATTACTAAAGGTGTTCATCAGCTATAGGAGTTCTTTGGTGGAGTTTTTGGGGTCGCTTATGTACACTATGAAATCATATGCAAATAACAAAAGTTTAAATTCTTCCTTTCTGATTCAAATCCCCTTGATCCCCTTATGTTGTCTTATTGCTATTGCTAGAACTTCAAGTACTATATTGAAGAGGTATGGAGAGAGTGGACAGCCTTGTCATGTTCCTGATTTGATGGAGGAGTTACTTTCATTTAATAAAGAAACTGCCTTGGCCCATTTATAGGCCAGCCCTTAGGTGGGTGGAGTAAACAGACAGAATGCTGGGAGAAAGAAGCCGAGTCAGGAGTCGCCATGATTCTCCCACTCCAGACAGACGCAGGTTAAGATCCTCCCTGGTAAGCCAGCTCGTGGGGCTACACAGAATATTAGAAATGGGTTAGATCAATATGTAAGAGCTAACCAATAAGAGGCTGGAACTAATGGGTCAGGCAGTGTTTAAAAAAATACAGTTTCCGTGTAATTATTTTGGGGCATAAGATAGCCATGCGGGCAGCTGGGTGCCGGGGACGCAGCCCTGCCGCTCTTATTACAACAGAGTGGCACCCAACGTGCTAATGAACTCCACGTAAAACCTGAGAGGGCTTGAAAAGGAGAGAGAGAGAGAATTTAAGACAGCTTTTTGCTGTTTGTGGGTTGCGTGCGGCAAAGAAATTGTACTGACTCAGCAACAGGAAAAAACTGGCTGTTTTAAAATGCCGGCTTTCTGGGCTGTGCCGCCATTGCGATCTCTGTCTGGCTCCTGCTGGAGACAGAGCTTTTGAATGGAGCATTTGGAGTAAAGTGCTACGGCTTGCTTGATGGCAATGTGGACTGCTGTGTGCCTGGAACTATGTGTGGCTCAGGGGCACCAAATGGCTCTGAGGCAGGAGGGCTCAGCTCTACCATGCTAAATTGTGCTGGTCTCAGGCAGGAACTACCATAATTACTGTAATAACAGCGCAGTTAAGGTTTGGACTGAGCAGGACACAGGCGGTACCGTATTATCTGTACATGGTGCAACTTAAGTTTTTAAGAAGTGCTTAACATTTTAAGAAATGCTCCTGGATAGTAAAAAAATTACAGATTTACAATAGAACTGATTCAGACACTGTTGGATGAATGTACGTAGGCTAGAGAGAGAAGAAACAAATATAGAGAATAAAGTTAATGGTTTAAAAAAAAGGGTAAAGTCTTTAAAGAGACAGAGTACAGATAGTTGTAGATTAAAAGAAATAAAGAAAAATAAGCCACGTAAAAATGGAAAATTCACAGAGAGTCTGGATTCTTTGTATTATTGTGTTTTCTTTAAAATTTTTGACTGTAAAGGAGCTAAGTGCAGAGAGATATTTCATTATATGGGCTGCCAAGCTAAACCAGAATGGATACAAGGGTATTATGATTTCAGAATTTGGGATTAAGGATATGATGCTTCGGAGAGGGTCTTCTTTTGTTTTCACAGAGGATGCGACCCTGTGGATTTCTTCTATCCCAATATGGTATGATAGACCACGCCCTCCTGAAAGGTTACTGTCAACACCCTCAAAAAATTGCTTCACTCAACTGCCCACTGAGATGAACCTGGCACACAGGTTATACTGTGAAAGACCTGAATAACAGCGCCCCCATTCAGCAGGAAGCAGTTTGGAGAGAAAAAACTGCGCCCATATTCCCAAATATTGTTTATAAATGTTCTTTTACATTTAAAGGGCGAAATGATATAGGTATAAATAATTTACATTGGTATAGATTTTAAGGTCAATTTTGTTATGTGTATATGTATTTCTGATCTTGATTAAGGTATTGTGATTGTGTAGTTCATTTAAAAATGTAATGTATAATTAGGAAATATAGGTTGCTAATGGATAATCATCAATAATAGTCAAATTTGTAGTCATGTTAGTTAGATTTTCTAGATATATATAGATATATTTCAGTTAGATAGGCATTCTTCATATCTTTCAAAGACTGCAGAATATGGCATTTAAATGTTTTAATAACTTAGGACTTTTCATGACAATGAGACACGTCTGCTCCTGGCAGCACCAATCTACTTCAAGAGGAAGATGGGCATCGAAGAGGCTCCTTATGGAGTTGGTTAGCCATTTGGGCACAAAACTGTTTTGCCTGGACTGATGCATGAACTGGAAACAAAGAACCCGCAGAAAGAGGACTGCTGAACTTGCCTAAAGGTGAGATGATCTTTCGGGATTCCTGCCTCATGAAAGAGTCTGCGAGACATTCTGCAGGACACAGCAGAAAGTGACTGAACTGTCTTTGGAATTTCCTGCTTGATGAAAATGTCTGCTGGATACTATGGGCCTGAAGGCTGAAGATGGATGCCCCAATGGTACAAAAGAACTTTGGGTGACTGTCCAGGCAGTGAGATGTCTCTGTCATTTCTAGAGTTTTGGATCTCTTGTTTGCTTAGGTAATATTATATCCTTCTGGAGTCTTTGATGGAGTTGAAGAATGGATAGATAGTTATAGTTTTCCTTAGTTATGATAAGAGATAAAATAGATATAAATATTGTAACTGTAATTCTTGCTTGATAACCATTTTGTTATATGTAATTTTACTATGTTAAAGTTAAAGTCTTTCTTTTTTGTTTAAACAAAAAAAGGGGAAATGATGGAGGAGTTACTTTCATTTAATAAAGAAACTGCCTTGGCCCATTTATAGGCCAGCCCTTAGGTGTGTGGAGTAAACAGACAGAATGCTGGGAGAAAGAAGCTGAGTCAGGAGTCGCCATGATTCTCCCACTCCAGACAGACGCAGGTTAAGATCCTCCCTGGTAAGCCAGCTCGTGGGGCTACACAGAATATTAGAAATGGGTTAGATCAATATGTAAGAGCTAACCAATAAGAGGCTGGAACTAATGGGTCAGGCAGTGTTTAAAAGAATACAGTTTCCGTGTAATTATTTTGGGGCATAAGATAGCCATGCGGGCAGCTGGGTGCCGGGGACGCAGCCCTGCCGCTCATATTACAACACTGATTTTAGTGGGATGACTTTGAGTTTCTCTTCATTTAATTTGATGTTAGCTGTCAGCTTGCTGTAAATAGCTTTTATTATATTTAGGTATGACACTTGTATCCCTAATCTCTCCAAGACCTTTATCATAAAGGGGTGTTGAATTTTGTCAAATAATTTTTCAGCATCTAATGAAATGATCATATGTTTTTTTCTTTCAGTTTATTTATATGATGGATTACATTGATAGATTTTCGTATGTTGAATCAGCCCTGCATCTCTGGGATGAAGCCTACCTGATCATAATGGATAATTTTTCTAATGTGTTCTTGGATTCAGTTTGCCACACAAAGACTCAACCAAGAAAAGAGAATTACAGGCCAATATCACTCATGAACATCGACACAAAAATTCTCAATGAAATACTGGCAAACCAAATTCATTAACTAGTATTTTTAACAGACCAGAACTATATACCTTATTTTGTCAGCTTGAACCTTTAAATTAATGATTTTAGCAAAGACAATGAGACTCTAATCTAAATATTAATAGTATGAAACATTTTATAAGCATATATGTTTTATAACCTAATTTATTGTAGCTAATGCTTCTGGTGACTATCATTTGGCATTGGTGTTTTTTTCTTGTAACTTTTCTTGAGGAGTCTAGTCCCAGCTATTCTGGGTGGTAACTGACATTCTCATATATCAATAAAGAACAGCATAAAACAGTTTTTAACACTATCTATATCAAAAAGATATTTAAATTTTTGTGAACCTGAATGTAAAGACCAGAGCTCAGAGAAAAATTACAAGTACAAAACTTATAATTATCAAAGACTAATTTTTTAATGAAACAAGCATACAAATTTTCTTAAGAAATAAACATGATGGCCGGGCGGTGGTGGCGCACGCCTTTAATCCAAGCACTTGGGAGGCAGAGGCAGGCGGATCTCTGTGAGTTCGAGACCAGCCTTTTCTACAAGAGCTAGTTCCAGGACAGGCTCCAAAACCACAGAGAAACCCTGTCTCGAAAAACAAAAACAAAAAAAAAGAAAGAAAAAAGAAATAAACATGACTTTTAACAAAACAAACAAGTTTTTTTTTAAAAAAAAAACAGAATTAACCGTTAATCATTTAGGTACAAGAAATTACAGCAAACATTTTTTGGCGTTTTATAATTTTTTTATATGTTTTGTGACTTTTTATATACCTTTCTTTTGGGGGGGGCTTTCGAGACAGGGTTTCTCTGTAACTTTGGTGCCTGTCCTGGAACTAGCTCTTATAGACCAGGCTGGCCTCAAACTCCCAGACATCCGCCTGCCTCTGCCTCCGAGTGCTTGGATTAAAGGCGTGCACCACCACCACCCGGCTTTATATACCTTTTGTACTTTTTTATAACCCATATTTTTTTCCTATGGAAACAAAAGTATTTTTAGACATAATGTATCTTTGACATTTATTTTTAAATCAACATTTTTTAAAGTTACAAGTTGGTATAATTAAAAATTTCTTGTAAGCAATATCAGGACAGGAAAGGGTTACGATGAGAAACTGCTGGCCAGCAGAAGTACCTTGAGTGTTATCATACTAAAGAACTTGGCTCAGACAAAAAAATAGGCACAGAGAGTGTCCTTGGCTGCCAAAGCTTTTTTAATTTTTAATTTTTTTTAAATATTTATTTATTATGTATACAATAGTCTGTCTGCATGTATGTTTGCAAGCCAGAAGAGGGCACCAGACCCCATTACAGATGGTTGTGAGCCATCATGTGGTTGCTGGGAATTGAACTCAGGACTAACCACTAAGCCATCTCTCCAGGCAGCCAAAGCTTTTTTTTTTTTTTTTTTTTTGGTTTTTCGAAACAGGGTTTCTCTGTGGTTTTGGAGCCTGTCCTGGAACTAGCTCTTGTATACCAGGCTGGTCTCGAACTCACAGAGATCCGCCTGACTCTGCCTCCCAAGTGCTGGGATTAAAGGCATGTGCCAATGTTGTAATAAGAGCGGCAGGGCTGCATCCCAGCACCCAGCCGCCCGCATGGTTAGCTTATATCCCGAAATAATTACATGGAAACAGTATTCTTTTAATCACTGCCTGGCCCATTAGTTCCGGCCTCTTATTGGCTAGCTCTTACATATTGATCTAACCCATTTCTAATATTTTGTGTAGTACCACGAGCGGGCTTACCAGGAAAGATCTTAACCTGCGTCTGTCTGGAGTGGGAGAATCATGGAGACTCACTGACTCGGCTTCTTTCTCCCAGCATTTTGTTCTGTCTATTTCGCCTACCTAATTTTCTGTCCTATTAAAGGGGCCAAGGCAGTTTCTTTATTACTTAACCAATGAAACAACAGATAGAAAGATGACCCACCTCCATCAAGCCAAAACCACCCGGCCGGCCAAAACTTTTTTAAAACAGTTTTTGTTGACCTTTTTTTTGACCATGAATTCAGATTCTCTGTTTTACATTTACTCAGATTTTTAATTGCAAGCAGTCAATTCCCTGCCACCAGCGTGCATATCCCTCTCTCCTGTCAAAGCAAAGGCCCTCAAGATACAGAGGGAGAACAAGAGAGAGGGGGCTTCTCTGTTCTGCTTCAGCCAGCCTCTCTGGCACGAGCTCCAACTCCTTTCTTCTGAAGAGGCATTCCTCTGCCCTCAGCCAGGTGCATGATGATTTTGCCTCCTGCTCTGTCCCAGGTGCCACTGCTCCCTGGTCTTGGAGCCCCACAGGCCCCAAAGATCCTCTGCCACGTTGCATTTTCCAGTCTCAAGGCTTAGCTCTCAGCATCCAGGCAGTGTATTCTCTGCCATCAGACCTGGCTCAGGGCTAGGGATACAGACCCTAGATGAGCTGCTGTCAAGTCATCTGTATTTTTATATTTAAGTTTTGTCTTATTTTTTAGTCCTTGTCAGTCTAGTCTTAAACATAATAAACAAAGAGACAACAGTTATCTGGAACTCCAGAGGATCACCATCCACTGGATGTAGTGGCCCCAAAGATATTCCAAGTCATAAGCATGCATGCCCTACCCTCTGCACACCCAGTTCCTTTCTGGTGCTCTCCAAGATTTTCCCTCTCTCTTCATCTCCAGGGGCTGCAGGGGAGGTGGCTAGGGCTCCAGAGGAGATGAAGGATCCTCTAGGATAGAAGTTGAGAGAGATAGAAAACAAAGCAACAATTACCATAACATAACACAAAAAGACTTTGACAAATTCCTGGGACAAGACACAGTGACATTTTCTCCTGTGGTGGAAAAACTCAGACAGCTTTCTTTGAGGTAGCTGCAAATGACCCAGGGATGGGAGAATGCTGGCCCCTATCTATTGACCCAGGACTTCGAGAATTCCCATCTGGGAGCAAAACTCCCTATCTAAAAATGGCCCGGGGCCCTTGTCTGGAAAAGACCTGGGAGAAGGAGAATTCCCATCCCTCTCTGGAAATGGTGGAAAAGGCATTCTTTGATTCTCCAGGGTCTCTGTACAAGCATGTCCCCTTCAGAGAACACCTGTCAATACCAAAATCCCGGTACAAAACCAAAGCAGCCATGGTGAGACAGACAAGACAAAATGATAGAGACAGAGACAAGAGACAAAAGACAAAGAGAGCTCTCTCACTGGTAGATGCTAATATACCTCCAGACATTCACCATCCCACTGGAATCTCTGGGGTTCCAGGCCCATGCACCAAATGTTGTGCTCAGATTATGACTCCCAGAGAGGGACCACCAGAGAGGTCCAGACTGTAATAAGCAAGGTTTAATCAGCATAATAAAACATGTTTGGAATTCATCTCCTCCCTCTTACAGCAAGGTAGAGAGGAGTTATATCTTCTCTGTGTGTAAGCTTTTAAAGGCATAACTACTAAGAGATTCTTTGAAGCTGCTCTGGCACGGGTACAAGGACTTTTGCTCCCTCCCATTCTGGTAAGTCAGTGAAAGACCCCAAGTGCTGAGGAGACTCTCCTTCAAGTCTTGGGATAACATGACCTCCCAGTAACTCACGAGAGACTGTCCTTGCTGCAATAACATGAGGCTTTAATTGATGAGATGGGAACCAGTGCACTGGGGCCGAGACTCATAACCCACGCAGGGGAAGTGTTCGACCCCTAGTGACCTGGAGAAGGGCTTTTTATAGGAAGAAACCACAGCCTAGTAATCCAAAAGGGGCAGGGAGGGTGTCACAGAAAAATCACAAGGGGGCAACTTCCTGCCTCTCAAAATCACTCAAGGTCATAATCAGCTTGTTACTGAAACACAGTATTCCAAAAATACCTAATGATAATCACAAGGGGGAAACTCTCTGTTTCTCAAGATAATTCTCTATGTAACTTTATCTTCGGCTAGTTCCTGAAACACAGTCACTGAACTGGCTAATGCTAGATTCCTGATTCTTCTCTTCCTGTTTAGATTTTTGCTATTTTCTTCCTGCTGGGGGGGGGGTCTGGATTTATCCAGGTCTTCCATCAGCTTTCTCCTTGTGCTTAGAGCCACTGTCCTTGAGTTAGGCCATCTTTATCAGCTTGTACCAGCTAGCTGGCTGTGAAAGACCCCCGGTGTGGGGAGACTCCCACTCAAGTCTCCAGATAACACAACCCCCCCCCAGTAACTCACAAGAGGCCATCCTTGCTGCAATCAAATGAGGCTTTAATTGATAAGATGAGACGGGAACCAGTGCACTGGGGCCGAGACTCATAACCCACGCAGGAGAAGAGTTCGACCCTGAGTGACTGGGAGAAGGAGTTTTTAAGGGAAGAAACCACAGCTCAGAAATCCAAAAGGGTCATAGGAAATTCCGAAAATCCAGTGATGGAAACAAGGGGGCACCTCCCTGCCTCTCAGGACCACTTCCAAGGTCATAATCAGCTAGTTCCTAAAACACAGTCCAAAGACAATCACAAGGGGGAAACTCCCTGTTTCTAAAGATTATTCTCAAGATTACAATCTAACTTTATCTTCAGCTAGTTTCTGAAACACAGTCATTGAACTGGCTAATCATAGATTTTTGATTCTTCTCTTCCTGCTGTTGGGGTCTGGATTTATCCAGGTCTTTCAGCTGGGCTGATCTAAGTGACCTTCTGCTTGGAATTTTGCAGGTGGGAGAGGTGAAGGCCACTAACTTCCTGAGAAAACATCCTGCTAAGAAATTACTTGTCGCAACTTTGATAATAAGGGGTGAGGGTACCATACCTCTTGCTCCTGAGTCATGTGTTAAAAGTGTGCATGACCACCAAGCAGCTAAATGTGGGTTATATTATGTCAAATTATCCATATTAATGGAGGAATTTTCCATTTCAAATCCTTTAAGTAAAATCTCTCTCAGGTATAATTAATTCTTTGTGTATTAGTTAATTCCAGAGGTAGTCAGTTGGACTATCAAAAATAGCCATTTTAACAGCTAAGACAAAAGAAATGGGAAAAAAAAACTATTGCTTGTAGGAGGCACAAAGTTCATGAGAGTTATTTTTAAAATAGTGCTTTTCCTCAACAAAGGAAGGATGGGGATTTTGCTTAGGATGTCTGAACATGCTCATGTAATGTTCTCCCTTTTCTTAAGCATTCTAAATTAACAAATCCACTAGTGAACATGATTACAATGTAAAAACAGATATTTAGGGACATTCTTACCACAAAGTCTTGTAGGAACATATTTAAATTAGACAAATGATGGAAAGAAATGTCTCTGGCATGTTCATATTTTACCATAAGGTCTTACTTGAAAATCAAGTAGATGACACTGTGAAAAGCTGATTGTCAATCTTGATGTTTGATCTAAAAGATAACTTTACCAACACCATATATCTCACAGACACAAAAGATAGAGAACACAAAACCAGAAAACTTCAAGGAAATGTCACCTAACGCCCCTCTCTACAGTGCTCCTGGATGAACAGTTATGATGATCTCTGTTACTCTCAGAGCGAAGCTGGTTTTGCTCTGAGCAGGGTGGCAAGGCAGAAAGCCACAGCTGCTTCCATGGAAGGAAAGAAGGAGTCCATTTTAATTACACCTGGCTTGTTGTCTTCTCAGGGTCAGGACATCACTGTAGAGAATTTCATTCTTTCTTTTTTCTAAACTTAAAGAATCTTTAGTTATTTGGTGTTTTGCTTGCATGTGCCTATGCACAGTACCTACAGAGGGCAGAAGAAGGGATGAGATACCTGGGATTTGAATCAGAACAAATGGTGAGCTAGCATGCAGGGGCTAAGAATGGAATCAGGGTCTTCTGTGAAAACTCTGGGCCATCTATCTAGACCCTCTTTTTAATTTATAATTAATCTTTAAAAATTGTTAATCAAAAGACAATACATCATTTCTTATCTCTTTATTCCATCTCTGCCACAAATCCCTTCCAACTTCATCCTTGTTAAGTGTGGGTCAATAAGTATGCTGAAATACATAAATATGTCATGCCTAAATCTGCAAAGTCTCCAAAAAGCCAACAAAAAGATCAAGTCCTATATATAAAAGCAAAGATCCTTTATTTTATGCAAGTTTGTAAACTCGATCTCTCTGCATGTCCAGCATATAGGAATAACTGGAAAGCCTTGAGCTGAGATAGAGTTGGGGTTTTATAGTAGTAAAGGTGGGGGTGAGGGGTTTCTAAGGTTCAGCACCTCTGATTGGCTGACATTTGCCTAGGGGTGTCCTGGTGAGTTTGTGCTGGTAGGTGATCCTATCTAGAGCTGTTGGAATGCTAAGCATTTCCTTTGGATGGTCTATTTTGGGTGGTGCTTGGGTAATCTCAGTTTACATTGATATGGATTTTTGTAAATTGATACAAATTTATAGTTGTTTTGTTAGAAAATTACATATATATATGTTTCTAATCTTGATCAAAGTATTGTACCTATATACCTTATTTAACAATTTAATGCAAATTTGTACACCTTGAAAGTTATTAGTATCAACTAATTAGAATATCATGAAATATAAATTAATAGTCATCAGTTATAATTCATCATATCTGGTATATTTTCAAAGTCAAGCTGAGATATATTTTAGATAGCCTATGACAAATGGGCATGACTTACCATGGGTATGTTTTTCTCTGTAAATGTGACCAAAAAAAGGAAGTAGAAGTTTATGTTCTCTCTTTGTTAGTCAGAGCTGGTGCAATCCTGGCTGTTGGTCATCATAGCTCTTGGGAGAATTACATGACAGGAGCATCTAGAACAGTGGCATCTACCTAGTTCTCTATTTCTGAGTTTATTTTTCCTTTGAACCCTGAATAAATTGTTAAATACACTTTTGTGGGATTTCACTTTAATAGGAAGCATGGTGGTGTGCACGCAGACTTGGTACTAAAGAAAGAGCTGAGAGCGCTACATCCAAATCACTAGACAGCAGGTAGTGAAAAATACTTATATGTCCCTTGACCAAAGAATAAACAAGGAAAGTGTAGTACATTTACACAACTGAGTACTACACAGTAAAATATGACATCTTGAAATTTGCAGGCAAATCGATGGATCTAGAAAACATTATATTGATTGTGGTAATGCCTACCCAGAAAGAAATATTGTATGTACTCACTCATAAGTAACATTTAGACATAAAGCAAAGAAAAACCAGCCTATAATTCACAATTCCAGAGAACCTAGACAACATGAGGATCCTAAAAGAGACATACATGAATCTAATATACATGGAAAGTAGAAAAAGACAAAGTCATGACATCTATTAGTTCTCAAACACAGTGATGTTTGTTTATATAGCTTGATGCCATGTAATAGAAAAGAACATTTTCATTCCTGTGCTATTGACATGATATTTTTATGAATTCTGATGTCATCATCACATTTCCAAACAATAATTATTCAGTTTCTACATTTCCTTATGCTAGAGGACCTGACAGACCCATGTGGGATGTAATGTGTGTTATGTATATAAGACAAAGCCTATTCCTGATTATATCTTGAGCCTGAAGAAACAATGGAGTCAATTCTACATCATCTGGTATAAATTCTGTGGTTTCAATATGCAAAATTACTCTTTCTGCATATTGCAAATCAATAACTATGTTGAGAAGTCCTTTAAAATCCCTTAGTACAGAAAATAGAACACTAAGACAAATAACTATTAAAGGGGCTAAAGATAATCTAAGATAAACCATAATTGTGCTCTAAACCTATATCATCCAAACCTCTCCGCAATCACAAAAGTTCTAATCAATTGATTGTTCTTGCAGAAGACCCCGTGTGGGTGTGGCATTCTTCAGGGAACAACTGTGCCATTAGGCAGAAATTCACAATGACTGGAAATGTTACTGAGAAGTTTCTTTATTACATGGGGACAAGAAAGCAGAGAGAAGGAATACAGGAAAGGCCAGGGAAATATATAACTTGCACGGTACATCTCCAGTGACCTACTTCCTCAAACTATACTCTAAAGATCACACTAATCCCAAATGGTGCCACCATCTGGGAAACAAGTCAATAAGCATATGAACTATGGGATCATTTCATTTTCAAACTCTAACAAGGGCAATGAACTCCTAAATACTAAAGCTAGACTTCACAATTGCTAGCCATTCTGTGTCATCTGTTTATCTAACATCTATCCATCTGTTCACACGGAGATGGCAGTGGGGCATGGGGGGATATTAAAGTACTAGTGCAAGAATTTGATACCTGATTTTGGGTTCTTAGCACCCACATAAAATGTCAGGTTCTGAAGGCTTATGCCTGTAATTCCAGGTAAGGGAAAGAAGCAGACAAAAAGATTCCTGGGATTTATTGATTAGCTAGAGTAGGAGAATTTGAGTGCTCCACTTTGAGATACTGTCTCTA
The DNA here is from genome assembly GCF_950005125.1 of Chionomys nivalis. Lineage (NCBI taxonomy): Eukaryota > Metazoa > Chordata > Mammalia > Rodentia > Cricetidae > Chionomys > Chionomys nivalis. The sequence goes on along the minus strand of NC_080111.1, from coordinate 36,609,799 downwards.
AAAAATTAGAAAGACAGATTGATAGGTACATAGATAGGTAGGTAGAGAAAGCACTTGGGGTCCAATCTCAAGGCTATATGGAACTATCTGACAAACTAAACCAAAACTAAACAATGCTGACAGAATATCTGTAGTTAAGAGGGCCTGAGAAGACAGGTGAGCTTCTTGTGAGAAGAAGGAACTCAGTTTAAGCCCAAGAATCCATGCTGAAGAGAAAACGAAAAAAAGTATGGTCACAAGGACTTTTCACACCAGTAATGGGAAAGGGACATGGAGACAAATGAGTACCTGGGGCTTGTTGGTCAGCTAGCCTAGTCTACTTGGAAAGTTACAAAGCAATCATAGAGCCTATCTGAAAAGAAATAGAAAATAAAAGTTTGGTGAAATCAAAGTCCAGAAACCAGAGATTTACTTCTGTCTTCCAAATATATACAATCACATACTTATATTTCCACAAGTATATACACACAGAATGCCCAAACACACACACAGATATACAATAGCATATACAAATTCATACAATAATACATACAATTCATTGCTAGCTTTGATTGTGTCTTTCTATGGTTATTTATGCTGGTTTGTATTTGTAATACACACATTCTCAGCTATTGACTAGGTCTGATGTAAAAAAAGATATCAGCTTTGTGACAGGTTTTGAATATTTTGCAAAACAAATCCCATGTACAAGGAACATCTGTGGTGGAGTGATTTTTCTGTTGTATACTCTGAAGATTTGTCACTCAATTTGCTTTAATAAAACAATGACTGGCCAGCAGATAGGCATGAGACAGAGGGAGCATGTCTAGATTGTGTCGTGCTAATAAATGTTCTACCATGTGGAGAATATGTGTTAACTTAAAAATGTCACAGGTAGTAATAAGCCCGATATATTGGTCAAGTATTTTCAATTATTAAAAGCCTCAATGTAGTTACTTTGAACTGGTATGTAGGAAAGAAATGACTGTTTAGAAATGGCATTCCTATGTGTGGCCAAAATTTTCACATAAAATCTTAAATACCTTGGAAAAGGAATCTAAACACAAAACTACATAGTCAAATGCAGCTTCTCTGTAACTGCCTTTTCTTTGGTGGGCTATGCTAAAGATCAGTGATCAGAGGCTTGCCTCCTTTTACAGATGGCTTTCTGAGTCAGCGTTTGCAGAAAATAGGCAGTTCTTTTAAGAGACATCAAGTTTACTCATACGGTGTCGTTTTCTCTTGCTGTCCTGAGAGCCTAGGTTATGAACCTGCTGACCACACCCCTGTATTTCTGCAAATAAAAAAATCAAAGTATGTGTGGAGCCCTGACTTGATTCACCAGGACAGACATGCTCAGGTGTTAAGGTCAGGTGTTTGTGGTTGAAGCCCACCTTTGGTCTTTTACTCAACATGACTGCATCTTGAATAGTTTCTAGAAAGTATTATTAGGAATCACCTTCAACACCTTCACAGAAATATCCTTTCTTAGTCAGTACACTGATCTCCTTTCCTACTGTGCACTATATCATATAGAAATTTACCATAAAGTTCTGTGTTCAAAGATATGATTGCTGATTTCTACTGAGGCATGGTATTTTCCCCATTTTTAATTCTGTGTCTAATTTCTTGATAGTTCAGAATTTTGAGTTATTTAAATGCATGATGATTATGGTCTACAAACAAAAGTCAGGAATAGAGAAAATTTTAAACTGAATACAAAAGCGATGTGTTTACTGTCATTAGTAGGAGGTGCCACCAATAAATGATAACAACATGATTGCTCTTTGTGGCCAACCAAGAATGATCCACAACCCTGTAGAATAAACTCAAGCAAGGGTACACCTGATAAGTGAGTTTTTATGTTCCAGTTATGGCCAATTGCTTTTGTTAAATAGCCAAATATCTTTTAAAAACTTACATTTTCAGCTTGTTTCCAGATTATTTTTGTACGTTTCCCTCATTTGAGGAAGATATGGGCTTGAATTCTTTAAGAACCAAGACTAAGTTAATTTCCAATACTATCAATCCTTTATTTCTTCTGGGCCAAGGATGAGTTAAGATGAACTTAGATCAGCCTTTTATACCTAACTGCTATTAATGACAGGTTCATGTGCCTGAAAAGAAGGCTTAGCACTTAGAACACTGGTGAGTCACCCAGAGAATCTTTGGTACCCAGCACCCACAAGACAGCTCACAACTGATGGTACCTCCAGTCAGAGGAGAGTAGACACTGTCTTCTGGTCATAACTAGTACCTGAGATACACTTGCTACACTTACTGGTCAAACTCCTACATCTAAATTGAATTTCATTCCTTTTTAAGGTAACATGAAAAAAGCCTAGTTAAAATATAGAATCAAATACAGATCTGTCTTGTCAGTATTTGCACACTTTTGCACCCTAAGAGGCCAGAAGGATGCATCTAATCTTCAGGACCTCCAATTACAGGGAGTTCTGTCCAATCAGATATGGTGCTATGAATCAAACTTGGGTACCCAAGAGGAGTAGTACTCAGGAGACAACTCTCCAGGTCCCACATGTGTCATAATTCTTAAGGTAGAGGAGTCACACTCTTTCTTCTGGCTTTAATCACTTGAAGGATAAAGTCCACTATAGATGGTTGTCAAAGATTCAATGGATGGAAGGTGAATGGAACTTGTATATTTCTTCTTATTTTCATTGTTAAGAGAGCTCTCTCTGTGAAGGAACATTTAAAGGTTGGTTGAAATCCATTTGACTCCAGCTAGATTTTATTAGGAAAATTTCCATAACTTGGGATAGGCTGTCTTTTGTGATCCTTTTGAGATATGATATGTTCATGTAGCCATTGATGCCAGGTATGTATTATGTAGAACAAACTGGCCTCAAACTCACTGAGATTAGACCCACCCACACTCCTGTGTTCTGTGATTAGAGCCATGCACCTCTAAGTTGAGCTGAAATGATTTTAAAGGACTTATTAAGTAAAAAAAAAGTAATGAAAGACTTAAAAGGGAACATCATTGGTTTGATAAATAACAATATTTCTTCAAATTGTATAATTTAAATGGCCAAATCAGTTCATATCTTCAAAATAATGAGTTATTTTTACTGCATTGTCAATCCCATCCATTTAAAAATGTTTGAAGTGAGTTTTTTTGAATACACCTGTGCCATGCTGTGTATGTAGTCCAGATAGGAAAACAGGGGTCTATGATCTACTTCCACTTTGCGAGTTTTAGTCCTTAAACCTAAGGAGTCATTTGACTGCAGAGACACTCAACGACACTTCCTTTGGTTTAAAATTTATTTGTGAACGAGATGATGTAGGAGTGTGTATAAGTAACTGATGAAGTCAACAAATATGAAAAAAAATTGTAAGAGTATTAGGGTAAACAAGATATAGAAGCCAGGTTATCAGACTTAAAGGCAATAAACTTTAATAAATGATGCAATTTTCTGGCATGTAATTTTGGTTCTGAGAAAGTCTAAATACATGTCTTGTTCTCAGAATGAAGAAATTAAAAAATCTGTGCTGGTAAGAATATTTTCACATTGAGACCAGCCTGGTCTACAAGAGCTAGTTCCAGGACAGGCTCCAAAACCACAGAGAAACCCTGCCTCGAAAAACCAAAAAAAAAAAAAAGAATATTTTCACATGCATAGTGGATTGCCTATTCAAATTGTCCCATGATCCTCTATTCTTATATGAAATATCATTTACAATTTGAAAAGAAAACAAGACTTTAATGTTGTAATATTTCTTCTAATTTAATTTCAGCACCAATGAGATGCTTCAGTGAGAAAGGACTCTTATGGGCAAGACTAGAATCCCAACCTCAATTACATCTTGAATTTTTTAGGAAAATGGATGGAGCTAGAAAACATCATTTTGAGTGAGGTATCCCAGACACAGAAGACAATTATCACATGTACTCAGTCATTAAGTGGGTTTTAATCATAAAGCAAAGAAAACCAACCTACAAATCACAGTACTAGAGAACTTAGATGGCATGAGGACACTAAGGAGACATACAAAATTCTAATATACATGGGAATTAGAAAAAGACAAGATCTCCTGAGTAAATTGGGAGGATGGGACCTTGTGGGAGGGCTGAAGGGAAGGGAAGAGGCAGGAGGGGAGCAGCGAAAAATGTAGAGCTCAATAAAGATCAAAAAAATATAAAAGAAAAGAACATTAAGTTATGGTGTCAGATAAACGGTTGATTGCTGATTCTACTACTTTATTGCATCTATAAAAGATAAATGAAAATACTTCTTTGAATACAAATAAGGTATTTAATGTTTCTTAATATTTATTTATCAGTCATTTTAATGTGAATATTGTCAAATCCTGTTGAAAAACCACACACATTTGGAGTTCATCATCTACCCTTGGACTTGTATTCAGAGGGCAGACATATGAGCATCATGAGTTCAAAACTATCCCTGAATATTTACTGACATCCAAGCTAGGATTAATAACAAACAAAAGCTGAAGGGAATTTGTGAAAAGATAAAAATCAAGACCAGAAACAAAAACCCAAAACATTTACCTAAAAAGTATGTTCCCACATGGCCTGACATTTCAATAACCAATGGGAAACAAGTATGATGGGTTTACCATACTATACATTATAGCAGAAAAATACCCATCACTTGGTAAAGGCATAATAAATGATGAACAAAATCCATAGAAATAATATAAAGACTACAAAATAGAATTCACTAAATGGATTTGCTGCACATATAGCTCACTTTAGTACATACCTCAAATATTTCAATGTAGAAACCACAATGCAATGATCTCCACCAGTCTTGAGAAAACATGGTATGTAATTTACTTCCTTCAGGGATATGGTAAAATTTTACTTAAAGCTAAAGAAAACTGTGATGTCTAAAGAAATTAACCAATTGTTGTCATGAATTGAACTTTCTTTTTTCTAAGTTTGTGTTCCTATTTCCAGACTTCAAAAAGATATAAATAGGCTTAAAATATTTAAGGCACTAGAGTCATGCCTAAGTGAGAACTAATGTCAGATGTTTGACAGCTTCTGGTAATTACTTCTGCAATAATATCCAAAATATTATCTTTATGTGGATACAGAATGCACATTCAAATACGCACAGAGACACACACATACATGACATAATTACAATTAAAACGACTTTTAAGACAGTTTTTCACTCATGAACACTTTTCTCCTGTAAACATTCATTCCTGTAAAAGAGGAGCTGAGAGCCATCTTACAGCTTACTTACACAATGAATTGGTTCTTGTAAAGAAAAAGCACACTTAGACTTGAAGTAAAAGAAATTAATTCCTTTTTTTTTTTTTTTGGTTTTTCGAGACAGGGTTTCTCTGTGGTTTTGGAGCCTGTCCTGGAACTAGCTCTTGTAGACCAGGCTGGTCTCAAACTCACAGAGATCCGCCTGCCTCTGCCTCCCAAGTGCTTGGATTAAAGGCGTGTGCCACCACCGCCCGGTCAAGAAATTAATTCTTCTAAGAAAGTTTTCCAGGCCAGGCAGTGGTGTTGTACACCTTTAATCCCAGCACTTGGGAGGCAGAGGCAGAGGCAGAGGTAGAGGCAGAGGCAGAGGCAGAGGCAGGTGGATCTCTTTGTGAGTTAGAGACCATCCTGGTCTATAAGAGCTAGTTCCAGGACAGGCTCCAAAGCTACAGAAAAACCCTGTTTGAAAAAAAAGAAGAAAATAAAAACAAAAAAAGAAAGTTTCCCAGTAGAAATATCTGGTGCTGATTTCCTCCACTCACAAGGGAACATTTCATAATATATGTCCAATTCTTCTGTCATCTTCTGAACTAAGTAAGTTCCCACACAGAAGTATCAATTGTATTTTGGCTCAACTCCAGGAGTTTCTGAAACATTCCAGTGAAAGAGGTATTCACATAAATCGTGAATCAGATTTATTTGAGAAGGAAGAAAACATGAGTATGAATACCTCTGCCAAGTGTGGAAAGGGGAAGCTGCATAGTAAATGAGCATATGGCTCAAATAGGACTTCTTAGTAACAGAGAGCAAAGGAGATTTTGATGGTGGGAATTTGCTGGATTTCAATCGCTGATCCTGAAAAGGCTCAGAGATGGGCTTGATTTTATGCTGAGGGATTGCTTGCTTTTGTGCTCAGTTGGACAAGGATAGAGTTTGTTTTTATGGTTCTGGTTTGAGAGCCAAATTGTGTTTATTTCCTGGCCCCTTTTAATGTTTTAGCTCTTTTCACAGAGATGTTGTTTCTTTAAGTACTTCTAGATTCAGAGATAAGGTGCTTTCTTTTCACTCTGGTTTCAGGAGCAAGGTATATTTCTTTGAATACCCTTTCTCCAACCAATAATGCTTCATAAAATGTTTGTCCATTAGTTTGCAACTTCAAACTAAAATAAAAAGAGGTATCATGATGCTTGAACAAATTGTTGACACTATAAATATTTTTCTATAATATAACTGCTTTTGGTTGAAAAAATAATTAACAATAAGCCCCCAGTTTTTTCGTCAGGTCCAAAGATTATGGTAATATGCACAAACTTAATCAGATTGATTACACACAAAAAGTCTTACTCCTATATGCAGCACAAAACATTCCGACACTGATTTCATTCATAGAGTATCACTACAGTATGATTTTTCTAATGTTTTTAAAGAACACACACATTAAACTCAGAGTTTCTCTATAATATGACTTATTTTACATATTTGGAGGTGGTTGGGAAAAAGGATACATGACAGATTCCATTCACATGTATCTCTCCAGTATGTGTTCTTTTATGTGTTTGAAAATGATTGTGACATGCAAAGTCCTGACCACATTGATGACAATCATAGGGTTTTTCTCCAGTATGTGTTCTTTTCTGATTTTGAAGAGCATAGTTTTGAGAAAAGGCCTTACCATATTGATTACATTCATAGGGCTTCTCCAGTATGTGCTCTTTTATGATTTGAAGATTACTGTGTTGAGCAAAGGCCTTATCACACTGATTACATTCATAGGGTTTCTCTCCAGTATGTGTTATTTTATGTGTTTGAAGATGATCCTGATGTGCAAAGTATTTACCACACTGATGACATTCATAGGGTTTCTCTCTAGTATGTGTTCTTTTATTCCTTTGAAGATGACTATGATTAGCAAAGGCCTTACCAAGCAGATTAAATTCAAATGGTTTTTCTTCATTTTGTGTTCTTTTATGACTTTGATGAGTTTCATAAAGATCAAAATCTTTTTTTTTTTTTTTTTGGTTTTTCGAGACAGGGTTTCTCTGTGGCTTTGGAGTCTGGAACTAGCTCTTGTAGACCAGGCTGGTCTCAAACTCACAGAGATCCGCCTGCCTCTGCCTCCCAAGTGCTGGGATTAAAGGCGTGCGCCACCACCGCCCGGCAAGATCAAAGTCTTTATCATCTAGACTATATTCATAGGGTTTCTCTCCAGAGTGTGTTCTTTCATGCATTTGAAGATGACTGTGATAAGCAAAGGCTTTACCACATTGCTTAATTCACCACATTTTTCTCCAGTATGTATTTTTTCATTTCTTAGAAGGTGAGTGTCATAAGACAAGGTTTTAGCACAGTGAGAATATACTGAAAATTTCTCTCCAGTTTGATTTCTTTCAATCCTGTAATGATAATTGACACATGTAAAAGCTTTGCCACATTCAATACACTGTTGAACCTTATATCTGTATGAATTAATTTCATAATTTGTTCCAATTGTAAAAATGAATCAAATATTAAGGTTTTATAACTTTGTTTAAAATCATGTTTTCTTCCTTAGGGGTCATTTTGCATCTGAAAAAATATTTGTGATGATAAATCCCTTTGTGTCATGGTTTGCCATTTCATATATACCTATATCTATATTTTTTCTATGATATTTTTCACATTTTTGAAAAGAACTGCATACACTGTGTGCTTTACCAACTTTACTGCATTCATAAATTTTACTATACTATGAATCATTATACATTGGCTAAGTGAATAAGACACCAAGAAGTGCCGGGCGGTGGTGGCGCACGCCTTTAATCCCAGCACTTGGGAGGCAGAGGTAGGCAGATCTCTGTGAGTTCGAGACCAGCCTGGTCTACAAGAGCTAGTTCCAGGACAGGCTCCAAAGCCACAGAGAAACCCTGTCTCGAAAAACCAAAAAAAAAAAAAAAGACACCAAGAAGTATTTTCACAGAAATAGAACTCATGGGGCTTTTTTGTAATGTGAGGTTGGTTATGTATTAACAATGATGGTAGAAAACCAATTACTTGTATACTTGGATTTAAGTGAACAAGTATACTCTACATGGGAACTACAGTTTATCTTCTAATTGTTCTTCATGAGATGTAGGCTACATCTTTTCATATCCATATTCTCATACGCTTGTGTCAAGAGTAACATATGATATACATAGTAAAGGAAGAATAGTGAATAAAAGATTTCCACATTGAATCCTCATGGCTTGACTTGCTGTTCCTCATAGACTTGTGGTATAGATATTAAGGTTTCTCCACAACAACTGCCCCTTGACCCTTGACTCTAACTGCCACTTTCACTAAACTTAGCAAGTCACAAAAAGTAAATGAGTAATCCAAGTCTTACCATAGGCTATTGATTTAGGAGAAAGTTTGCAGCTATACTCATCACTGAAATATGTATACAGTTTTTGTCATGAGTAGCAAGAAAGAAATGGACTGGCAGATCTACTACGTAGCTCTCATGTTGTTATGACTCAAATGGTGATATCTGTTTAGTCATTGCTTCCTTGACTTTTTCTTAAATTAATGCCTTGCAAATACAATTCACATACAAGAAATTGAGGTATATGGATTTGTGAGAATTTAAAAACCATCAATGCATTTAAAGCTGTTGTGGGAGCCCATGTTGGTCCAACATAGATCCCCTAATCCGGCTGAAATGGAGTCCTGAGGAATAAAACTGACAGAGCTTACAAGGTCATCTTGGAAAAGGCCAGACTCACTCTTTATTCTCGGAACATCTTATATCTACATTTAGTGGGGGAAAACACATTAGGCTGTCTCCTAGGCAACCAGGTGCCTGGGCTTAGGTCATGTCTGCATCTAGCAGTCAGGTAGGCCATGAATTAGCATCTCTATAAGACATCCTCTTAGTAACAAAGGGAAGGAACCACCAAAACTCTAGACTCTTGAGTCATCAGCTTTAGCCAACATCTCTTCTCAGGTAATCCACATTCTAACAAAAGAAACTAGGAGCAGCACATCCTGACTTTTGTTAAGGAAGGGGCAGCTTGTCTGCAGAGCTATGTGACTAGCTCACACCAGGCTAATGGCTACTGTGCCAAACCGAAATATGGGCCTACAATCCACTCTCTCTTATTAATTTTAATAACTCCTGTGCGTCTGCAACAGGACAGACACGTCGCGCCTGGTTTGGGCAAAGTCCTCTTCATTTACCCAAATTTTTCTGTCACTGGAACAGGCATCAATTATGCACACTCCTGTCTTAGGCATCTGGGGAGAAGAAGCTTTAAACCCGTCATTGACTGCCGACCTCTGTAAAGAGAAGAGATTAGTGGAGAGAAATATACTTTTTAGGCCCTGTATATCAGCCATATCTCTTGTTAGGATGTATCATAATGATTTATGAATAATTATGCTCCCAAAGACTATATTTTTCTATCTTAAAGGAGAGTAGAATCACCTGAGTTGAAGATGTTTTTTTTGCTGGTACAGAATATCATTTAGGGTTTACTTTCTCAGCATACGTATCAACTTTCAACATTTATCGTTACAACCTCACTTTTAGCCAACTGTCAAATCACAGCAATTTACAATCATGATCTTTTCACATCATCGGTCAATACCAATCTTTAAATTTTTAATACCGTAATTTTATATTTAGCCAGTCAAAACCAGCTCTCCCAATTTTTATAATTTTATATTTAGTCGGTCAATACCAGCTCTCCAAATTATTTATAGTTTTGTGTTTTGTCGGTCAGTACCAGCTCTCCAAATTATTTATAATTTCACCTTTAGCCGGTCAGTACCAGCTCTCCAATTATTTATAATTTAACCTTTAGCCGGGCAGTGTTTAAAGCTGTGCTTATTCACACTGTTGCTTTCGATTAATTGCTCCAGGACACATTACAAACTAGTCAGAGTTACATTGTTATAAACTTGCACAAGAAAATTATCTTGCAGGTCTTCTAGAACATTGACTATGTTCCTCAGTGTTACAGTCATCCAAAATGTACCCTAAAATACAGTACCAGAATGTGTATGTTATATTATTTAATATTGTACTATTGTACAACAGTTAGCTCATTATGTTTTGTTTTTTTTTTTTTTTTTTTTTTTTTTTTTGGGTTTTTCGAGACAAGGTTTCTCTGCGGTTTTGGAGCCTGTCCCGGAACTAGCTCTTGTAGACCAGGCTGATCTCAAACTCACAGAGATCTGCCTGCCTCTGCCTCCCAAGTGCTGGGATTAAAGGGGTGCACCACCACTGCCCGGCAGCTCATTATCTTAAGTGCACCTAAGAACTATGATTGTGTTATTCATCTCATTTTCTTCTTTCTAAATCAAATTACAGAACAACATTATAAGCCAAGGAAAAGTTGTCTTCATATTTTGAAACATGAAGGAAATTCATTTTTACCTATAGAAGTGAGGTTCCTGAAGGTCTCCAGCATCACATCTTTGTAGAGATTCTTCTGGGAATGATTCAGCAAATCCCACGCTTCCTGAGTGAAGTTTATATGTAGATCATCATAGGTCACTGCCTTCAAATATATACCATACATGTGTATAATGTAAGCACGACAGTGACAACATTGGAAATGCATACTTCTTTGAAATTATAGTTGTATGATTCTGATTCTGGTGTTCCCCAGTCTTCTTCCATAATATAGGCAGTCACTTTAGAAGTAAATTGAAAAGGGGAGTCAATTCTGTCATTTCTATACACTTTGAATCGGATTCCACCTTAAAAGAACAATATCTATTAATAGGGTGAGACAAGAAAAAAGACCAACAGTAAATTGTATGCATAAGAAAGTTGTATGAAAAATTACTCATTACAGAAAGGAAAAAAGATAGACAAATGGGTATATTGGTGTATTGTGCCTTTAACCGCAACACTCAGAAAACAGAGGTTGGTATATTTGTCTCCGAGTTGAATGCCAGTCAAGTTAATGCAATCAGGTCCAGGAGAGGTGGCAGTACACATTAAGACTCTGTCTACACTGCAAACCTCAATGAAACAAACAATGGGATAGAAAAACGAACAGGCTTTTATTGAAGTTTCTACAAAGAGTTGTTTTCACTCCAGTTCTGTAGTTATCTTCCAGACCCTGAAGTATCCTAATATAAACTGCAATACCAATAACATTATGTAGAAAAAGAAATGCCTGTATAAAACAGTTACAAGTGGACAGATGAAGACCTGTAGAAATATAAATGTTGGTCATAAATAATCAACACAGACCTGGAGAGAAAGCAGATTATTTCAGCACTCTTGCTGATCTTGAATAGAGTACAATATTGCCTGTACTTACATGGGGATTACAACTATCCATTTTTCCAGGGTCAGGATTTCTGATATCCTTTGATCACTCTCATGATCAGTTATCCATATGGTACACACCCATGCAGACATATAAAACAGTCATATTGATTAAAAAAATCAAAGCAAGCATAGCAAGCAAGAAGATGTTCATACAACTGCAATTTAATGACTCAAAATACTCAGGCAGTATTAATGCTATCAATCCATGGGATGGCATCCTGGGAATCAGAGTGATACCCTCTGTCAAATTTTTTTTAAAGATTTTTATTTATTATGTATATAGGTTTCTTCCTTCATGTATCCTGCAGTACAGAAGAGGACACCAGATCTTATTACAGATGGTTGTGAGCCACCATGTGGTTGCTGGGAATTGAACTCAGGACCTCTGGAAGAGCAACCAGTGATCTATTCCTCTGAGCCATCTCTCCAGCCACCCCCTCTGTCAAATTTTAAAATTTAAGATAAGCATAAAGCTCAGCACAGCAGCATATACTTGACATAAAAAAATACCTGCATTCCAGGGCTATCATCCAATAACATAGAAACAAATAGAGCCAGGAATGATGCCACCCTTTAGTTTCAGGAATTTAGAGCCACACAATTACACAGAAAAGCAAACAAAACAACTAAAACAGCAGGTTACCAAACTCCTGAGCACTGAATAACAACTGTTTCTGCTCTATCTTATGTGATTTAGAGATCGAGCCTATAATGATGGTAAAAGCATTTCAGTATAAGTAGGAAGTTGGCTGATTAATGTCAAGCACAACACAGTAGATATAAATGTGAGGAAATTACTTAAGAGTATTTAAACTCATAGCATACAATGAGGAATTTCATCTAGAAAGGCTTCTCCTACTAAAGATCCACAGAAAATTGAAACCAATAAGGAGAGAAAGTTCTTCAAATACATGATATTTTCTGGGGGGTTGTTCATTCAATCAAGTACATTCTGAACCCAGTCACTATTGGTCCATGGTCAACAACTGAAAAAAAATCATTTTGTCATTTCAAAGATTCACATTTAATGATCCTTAAAGAAGGACTCTTAAAAGAATTACAACACTAACTCAGAATTGAGAAATAGATGTTTATTTGTTAGGGATAGACTCACAAATCAGAATCCTATGCTTGAACTGAGATCAGAAACTGACTCATGTAGCCGGGAAAAGAGGCTGAACTCATGCTCTATACTGGCATATATAGTAGGCTGTAAGACTTCCTACAACACCTCCCCCTTTGTTTAAATAAGACAGTTCTAAGCCCAATACATAATTATATACAATAAGAACAATATATTCATTAATTATCCTGTCCTAACTAAATTATGTCTTGTATAATAACTTGGCCAAGTCATGAGAGGAAAGTAACTTCAACTATCTAGTCTTCAACACCATTGAAGATCTGAGAAGGGAAATCATATTACTTGAGTAAGCAGAAAGTGCAATCAAGCAACTTTCAAAATGTGCAACAAATTACAGAGAAAACTGGCTCCCTGGGCAATCATCCAAATTCTCATTTGCAATGTTGAAGCAACCAACTTTGGCAAAGACCTAGAATAACTGATCGACCATTTAAGGAGGTAGGAAATTTTAAAAAACCATCTTATCCTGTCTTGGCAAGATTTAACAGTCCTGCTTATCCATTTTTGGATATCATGTATCTTGTCAGTGGTTGAGACATGAACATGTCTTTGCCCAAAGGCCAGTTTTGTGAAGAAGAAAACAAGCTCCAAGTGAAGTAACCAGTGTTCAACATTCTCTCGGGAATAGAATGATGCTACCAGGAACAATTGTGTCTCACTTAAACATAGCTCAAAATTATTTAAATGCCATAGTCTACAGCTGTTTAAAGTGGTTGAAGATTACCTATCTATGCAGAATATAATCTCTACAAATCTAAAGAACCTAATTATTCTAACTATAACATAAATGACTATTGACCTATAGTTCTTAATACCTATAAACTTAAAAACTAAGACTCAGAATATTGTTCAATAAACAACTGTGAAACAAATGAGGACAATGACCTCAAAATGTAAACAATATATAAGTATCTTGATCAGAGGTAGAAATGTATGTTGCAATATGATAAATATATATCAATCCATAAAAATGTTTTAAGCAGAGTTAGAAGCATGAATGCATACAATATTCAATATAATTTCACATTATATCAATATACAAGAATCTATACCAATGCAATTGCCTATATATAATAACTGACAAATTATTACTCACTATTACTCACTATTATTATTTGTGTGAGTAAGCTCACACTAATCTATTATCCCATCCAATTTTCTCATTTTTTTTTCAAAAATATCCCTCAGCCTCTAAAATTTTCTCTCCAATCTGCAACCCTAAATCAATTATAATCAACCCCTAAATGATGTCCTGAATTCTGAGAACACACTTTGTTGGGAGAGGGGACGTTGTCTTTTAGAATTACTTCCAGGTGGGGGCTGGAGAAATGGCTCAGAGGTTAAGAGCATTGCCTGCTCTTCCAAAGGTCCTGAGTTCAATTCCCAGCAACCACATGATGGCTCATAACCATCTGTAACGGGGTCTGGTGCCCTCTGCTGGCCGGCAGGTATACACACAGACAAAATATTGCATACATAATAAATAAATAATTTTTAAAAAAAAAAAAAAAAAAAAAAAAAAAAGAATTACTTCCAGGTATCATGGGGGTGATTTTCTTTCTATGGGATCCTGTGAAAGTAAAATGATGGTTAAGTTCCAAGATTACTGTCTGGTATAATTGCAAATAGTCTCTGCGTATTTGGTAAGGTTTTTCTGAGCTTCCTATTAGGAAGTCTGTCCAGAACGTTGTAAAAAGTGCATCATTTCAGCTAACCAAGTTAGAACCATCTTGAAAAACTCGTGGTACTCAAAACAGATCTTGTAGTAGCGCTATCATCATCATGATGTAATATCAACCAGGTTGAGTTGATGTTCTGGGGCCCCATCTTCTTCCTGGAAACTTCAAAATTTACTGCAGAAAAATTTATTGTTCGTTGTGAAAACCTTCAACATTAATTATATAGACATATACAGAAATATATATTCAATGACATGTACAATAGAGACAAAAATAGATATAAAGAAAATAAATTATTTTCTAAATTCTTTTTTCTTTCTGTCCCATGCTCCTGACATGAGACAGAAATTCTGAATTTTTCTTTTAACAACATGTTTGGATTTATAGAGGGAGAGAGCCAGTGTCCAACTCCAAAGACAAATCTATATATTCATAAACATTTATCCACCTACAAAAGGCACCCAAGGAAATGATAGGATAAAAGTGTAGATTATTGAATCTGCTCTTAAAATATCAAGAGGCATATATATGTATGATGAGATGAAAGGGTAGATAATTAAAATTAATTTAAAAAAGTAACTACTTATTTAAATATTTTACATTGATATAGATATGTATGCTTCCTTTTGATAGTAATTTGACATTATTTTTGTTAAAACATGCTGTCTATGATGTTATATTCTTACTCAAGATATTTTACCTAAAACAACTCACTTAAACATGTAATAAAAATGTCTAGTCTTTGAAAGTTATTATTATTAACTAATTAAGATACAAAGTACTGCATATTAGTAGTTTGTTACTTATTACAGTTAAAAGTATAATCATGTTAGGTATGTTTTCAACATTATACAGAATTTTATTATGCCTGCTGTTGGTTCTTCTTCCAGTAACCTTGATGGCAGTGAGTAACATCTGTGTTAGCCAACAGAAAAAGTAGTTATCTCAAAGTGACCCTTAAACTGTTGTTTCTGACATCTAATTACTAATCTGTCTTCCAAAGACAGAAATCTCATGATATAGATGTTCTCTTAGCAAACAGAAGAGTTCACTTGTGATGGCTCTCCAGCACCTTGTGCTTTCTTCTGGTTTCAGATAAATGCTGCTCCACTGATACCCAATCCCAAACAACGTAGAAAAATGATTTAAGGAAGAGTGAAAGAAGCAGGTGGTTGGGGATCCCTGCCTGAGAAGTGGGCCTGGGGACTTTGGGGAGGCTGGGAATGAGGACCCCCCAGCTACAGGTTCCGGGAACAGCTGGGGTGTCCCCAGAAACCAGAAGGAGTACTTTGGGGACAGCATCATTGAGGACCCAGAGCTAGAACTGATCAAAGCTTCAGGGAGTCAGGGAGATAGAGGAAGAGGATGAGAAATTAAAGGAGCTACAAAATGAGATAGAGAAGTAGATAAATAAGAATACATCCCCAAAATAAGAGGATAACCCCAGGCAATGCTGGCTCAGTGATCAAGTCTCTTGAAGAAAAGATGGAGGCTGATGCCAGTCCATCTATGTTGGCAATGTGGACTATGGTGCAACAGCAGAAGAGCTGAAAGCTCACTTTCCTGGCTGTGTTTCAGTCAACCACGTTACTACACTCTGTGTCAAATTCAGTGGCTTTGCCAAGGGGCTTGCATATGTAGAATTCTTAGACAAAGAGTCAGTGAGGACTTCCCTGGCTTTAGGCAAGTCCCTGTTTAGAGTGAGACAAATCAAGATGATTCTCATCACTACTGCAAACAGGGGTTTCCACAAATCCAATACCATGCCCAGACTACCAATTACAACATCTCCTTGTCTCGATTCTATAGTGGTTTTAACAGCAGGCCCTGGAATCAAGTCTACAGGGGCCAGGCTAGAGTGACATCATGGTATTCCCCTTACTAAAAAAAGTATTAGAATGAGAGAGGGGAAAAAAAGAAGAAAGAAGGGAAAAAAGAATTAAAAAAGAAAGAAAAACAAAAGATGACCTCGTTGGGAAAAAAAAATTAAAAAAGATATGCTGGGGGTGCTGAGAGATGGCTCAGAGGTTAAGAGCACTGACTGTTCTTCCAGAGGTCCTGAGTTCAATTCCCAGCAACCACATGGTGGCTCACAACCATCTATAATGAGATCTGGTGCCCTCTTCTGGCCTGCAGGGACACATAAATAAATAAATAAATAAATAAATAAATAAATAAATAAATAAATAAATAAATAAATAAATCTTTAAAAAAATTATACTGTGGAAGGGGGAGAGTCCCATAACTAACTATAGGGACCTGATCTGGGTGGTTGGGGAGGCCCAGGGAATGGGGCAGGTGTGACATATTTCCTCTGGAGATTCAACATGGACACCTCTCAAATGTGCAAACATTTTCCTGTTTCCCTGCTCCACTACACTCTTTGGGACTGCTCAAGGGTAGGTGGGTACAGGAGGTAGAAGGGCCATTTTTTACACAGAGTTCTGGAAGGGCACCAATCTGTTCAGCCTGTTTCCTTCCCTCATCTTCTCTCTGTCTTTTGCAGTCCCTGCCTGCTTTTGATTTCCCAGGTCTAGGTACACCTTACCCTTCTTTCCTCAGGGCTCGAAAGTCTCCAGTTTGTCTGGTGAACTAATTTGTTTGCTTTTTTGTTTATTTATCTGTCTTGAGTGTCTTTCTTTGCAGGTTTTTGTAGTAGAAAGAACTCACTCCCAGTGCAAAAAGTGTAAATTCCACTTACCCTTCGAGAAATACAGTACTTTGTTTTGGGAAGTTTTGCAGTGGTTTTTTTATCAGGTGTTTTTGTTTTGTTTTATTTTTTCTTCACAATTTCCCTTTATTTGGAGGGAATGGGAAGAAGTAGGAATAAGGAGGTGGGAGCTGGATTTTGTTTATTTTTTTAAACTCATTTACAAGGGATGGGTTTTTTTTTAAATAATGTGTCATGAAGAATGTTGTTTGTAGAAAACAAAGAAAAATGGTTTAAAATTTATTTTCTGCTACATGGATTATGGTCCAAGATGTGGATTATGCTCTATCTACCTGCCCAACACAATGCACATCTGAATTTTTCAGGGAAATGGATCTAGAAAACATTATTTTGAGTGAGGTAACCCAGACACAGAAAAATAATTATCACATTTACTCACTTATAGGTGGTTTTTAAGCACAAAGCAAAGAAAGCCAGCGTACAAACCACAATCTCAGATCTTAGACAAAAATGAGAATGCTGAGAGACTTACATACATCTAATATACATGGGAAGTATAAAGTATAAAAAGACAAGATCTCCTGAGTAAATTGGGTACATGGGACCTTGGGAGAAGGTTGAAGGGGGGAGTGGAGAGGCAGGGAGTGAAGCAAAGAAAATTGTAGAGCTCAATAAATTTCAATTAAAAAAAATCGATCATATCTGCAGAGGATAGTTGCCTAATTGCAAATTCAATGTTCCTTGACTCAAGATAACCTTCCTAATCTGTACACCCACACAAGCTGGTCTGTGTTCATTCACATAACATTAATTTACACATGCTGGGCAATTACAAACCTCTCCTGCTACCACAGTCAGGACCTTTTTCATAGTGGTGGCTCCAACAGCTGATTGCCTATGCTGTGCCCCCTGCAGTGCACACGATAATCTATTCTTCCTATTGAGGTCTGAGGACAGAAATACTCCATATGCAAATCCTTTTCCTGTGACTGCATTGGCAGTCAACTAAATGCCTCAGATGCATTATTTTATTTTATTTTAATGTATTGATTTTGTTTGAGACATGGTATCTCTGCAGCTTTGGTGCATGTCCAGAAGCTAGTTCTTGTAGACTCTGCGTGCACCACCAGTGCCAGGCAAATACATAATTTTAAAACTGTGAATTGGTACAGTCATTTAAGAACTTTGAGGGTGTAATATAGAGGACACTCAAGGTTGCCCAGGAAACAACAGACAGGGACCAAGGCCATGTGAGTCAACATAACAGAAGTTGTCTCAGAAACAATATTTCTATTGGGATGGAAATGCAGCTCTTTTAGAATTAATATGCCTTCCCACTGAGAAATCACAATACATGTTCAGAAGATTAATAAAGAAAAGTCTCTTCAATGATGTTATGTGCAGCACCAGTGCGGGCTGGAACCAAGCATCTCGGCGGAGGGTGTCCAGGTTCAATGAATACACAGAGCAGGAGGTTGAGGTGGAACAGCTTCCTTTATTGTCTTCTGGGCTGGTTTTAAAACATGGCACCAAATGAGGAGGGGGCTGCGAAGGGACTGTAACCTGACCCATGCAGGGATCAAGGACTGGTCAACATGCACTCAAAATTCCTTCCTTCCCCACTCCAGGAGCCAAGGGAATTTATTATGTTTTCCTTGCAGATAAGCACCTCAAATGGGGGCAGGAATATCAACTCGGGGCTGCAATTCCCACAATTCCCCCTACTTTATTTTATAATGAGGGGTCCTGTCTTAGGTCCTGTGAGAGAAGTACCTTCCCTTACCCGTCATAGGGCCCCCAATGCCCTGTCTTAGGTGGGGGGTCTCCCCACAGGTTGCCTGTCTTTGGAGGCCCTCATTTTTTCAGCATCTGTAGCCACACCTCATGACTTCCGGGAGAGTCATGCGACAGGCTGAGTAACACCTGACGGTGAACAAGCTCAGTAAGAGTGAAAATGTTTAAGACTCATTTTAAGAGGAGCAGGCCTACTGCCACCCCTACTAGTCCCAAGATCCCCAGGGATAAGGCACCTCCCCATCGCTGTGCCCAGCCCCCAATCTGGGTCATGGTATTCCACCATCCCTCAGCAGATACAGGTTCAACACGAGTTTCATTAATTGCAATAATTTGATGTACCAAAGAGTGGGTAAAGTTTACAAAGGAATCATTCCAAGGTCCCCTAAGGTAAGCATTAAGGCGTTGCACCTCAAAGGACATATTTTTCACTTCCATAAGGGTCACACAGGCAGAATGATAAAAATGAGAACAAGAGGCTTGTTGCACCATCCACAACACATTAATCTGTTCCTGTAATAAGGCCGTTTGCTGACTTAAATTTAACATCCCCAACTGAATATGTGAGTTAATAGTATTTTGAGTTTCTAAGGCCTGGGTAACACAGGCAGCAAGAGTGTTAACAGTCTCTGCAGTAGCTGCACTCTGGGACACGGTGATTCCTGCAATGGTGGTGGCTGTGGCTGATATGGCGATAGCTGCGATGACTGCGGCGGTGATCCCAAAGTCTCTCCTTTCTCTATACAAGGTAAGCTCTCATCCATCATGTGGGTCTTCTACCACCAGGGGAACCAGGGCAGGAATTCTCACCATCAGCATGGACTCATTCGTCGGGAACCAGCAGTTGCTCAAAAAGCAGGAGCTGGAAGAACAATTAAGGATACCATCCTCCCTGACCGACCCATTAAAGAAACAAACATAACGGGAGGTAGAACACAAGCTAGGCTGACAATAGAGAAATTCATTTCCGCAGCATAATTAATCTGGAGCGAGGTTTCAAAGATGTCCGATGTGTTCCATCGGGCTGTGGCATTGAAGGCCAAGCCCCTTTGAAGGGCTAAAGGTCTAATATTTGTACATGCACGAGGGCCACAGAGAAACATGCCTGCGAACATAGTGAAACTCCTGCCATATTTGGATTTCTATAGGAAAAATCAAAGGCCCCTCCCAAGGAGTTTTTAAAGGTAGGTCGGTGACCAAACCACCATAAATATTTATCTCCCTCCAATTTCCATGGTTCCTTAGGAGCACAATTTCCCCAAGGCAATGGTAAATATAATTTGAAGGATTATGGCGTCTTCCAACATAAGGGAGCTGGTCTCAGCGGGGTAAGGAGTCCAGAAACATTTCTTTTAAAATTTATTGGGTAAAAGATATCTCTCAATCCAAAACAGGGATGCCCAGAAGAATTAGAAGAGAAATCTCCCAGAGAATAATTACTAAGGACCACACATGGTACAGAAAGGGATACACAAGGCATCACTGAAATATTGTTAATCCTCCAGAAGCAGAGTGCATGGGATATATCAAACATTAAATTACCCAGTGAGGATCTTTCTAATGCTGTATTTGCTGCAGGAACTCCAAAGGTATAATTGGTGGAGTAAAAGGATGGAAAAACAGAGCTTATTTTACTTACCGGCATCAGTATGGGTGGAGTCCTCACCAGTGCCCATCTCAAGCCTCCCTCAATGTTCTTCACTTGAACCCATATTTTCAGGGCCAGTAGGGCCCGACTCCACCGGCCGAACATTCCGCTCTGGCACACAGATGGGTTTTTTGGTGCCTGGAGGGAAGACACAAATGGCTCCCCTCACCCTAGCCAGCATAGGTGTGGGTGATTGCCATTGTCCCGTAATACTATCCTTCCATATAACCCAGCCCAGAGATTGGGAGGGTTTCTGCCAATGTCCTTCCATTGCTGATAGACCTTGTTTATCTACTGTTAGAAAATTTAAAATGTAAAAAATTGTATATAATTGGGTATTTGGGGAGGTGATATACTCCCCCTTCTTTATTTTACAAAAGAACTGTTTAAGGGTAGCATGTGTGCGTTCCACTATGGCCTGTCCTGTAGGATTATGTGGAATTCCAAAGGTATGTGTAATTTGTTGTTCTTGGCAAAATTTTGCAAACCATTGGCTGATATAAGCCAGTCCATTGTCTGTTTTGAGAAAGTCTGGGATGCCCATATAGGCAAAAGTCTGTAGGCAATGGGCAATAATGTCCTTAATCTTTTTCCCTGAATGTAAGGAGGCATAAATTACCTTGGAATAAGTATTTACAGAGACATGTAAAAATTTAAGTCTACCAGCTTGGGACAAATGGGTAACATCCATCTGCCAAGGTGGTTAGGATGGAGGCCTTGAGGATTAACACCTTCATTGGAGGCATTATGAAATGGAACACAAGCTGGACATTGGAACATGATTTGAGTAGCCATGGCTAGAGAACAGCAAGAGTGAAACTTTAGAGAAGAGGCATTTAAATGATACTTTTCATGAAGATGACGGGCTCGTTGTTCCTCAGAAAGGAACAATGCCATTGGGTAGGTGAGGGAATCAGCAAGCTTATTTCCATCTGCCAAGGGCCCTGGCAAATCAGTATGGGCCCGAATGTGGCCAACAAAGGCAGGAAACACTCTTTGGCATATAAGACTTTGTAGTTGAACCAAAAGGTGGAAAACCTGAGAGGTAGATAATATGTATGGTGAGGTTTCCAATGGCCCAACAATCCTTGCCACCATATACTATCAGTATACAAGTTAAAGCGTTGATCCTTGAAAAGAGAAGAGGCCATAAGGCAGGCCGTGAGTTCTGCCGCTTCGGCAGAAATTGGAACTAGGGGCTGCTTTTCTTTAATTGAAACAGGGACTACCACTGCATAGCCCTTGGAAGAACTGTCAGTGAACACTGAGTGCACTCCCTTAAGGGGGGAGGTTTTAATAATTTTTGGAAAAATAACAGGATGATTCTTAAAAAAGAAAATTAGACGGGAATCAGGATAATGGTTATCAAAAATGGCTCCAGTGATAGTGATGAACAAGGTCCATCCATCTTGAACCCTCTGTAGCCTTGCTATTTCTTCCTTTTGATAAGGGATTAGAAATTTATTTGGGATCCTGCCAAAAACTTGTAAACTAAAATCACATGCCTCCCAAAGAAGCTGTAGCACCATTTCATAATATGGAGTCACCACCTTCCTAGGGGAAGCGAGTAAATGTAGCCAATAAATTGGTCCTCCTTGCCAAAAAACTCGAGTAGGAGAAAATTTTGAAGAAAAGACCATGAAATAAAAAGGGTGGGCATAATCGAGGTGGCAGAGATATGCCCACTCAAGAGCATTAAGCAAGGCATATAGGGCTTCTTTTGCCTCTGGAATCAGGATCCTGGGGGAGGCAGGGGAAGGGTCCCCAGGTAGCATGTCATAAAGGGGCTTAAGTTCCTGTAGGAATGGAAAGGGAGGAACGGTTCCATTGAACATCTCCCAATAATTTCTGCCAGTCATGGAGGGTCTGCAAATGAGAGCAATCCAGCTGCAGCCTCTGAGGCTGAAGCCCAATGGATTGGATTTGAAAGCCCAGATAGGAATGGGGGGGCTGCATCTGCACCTTCTCTGAGATCACAATGAATCCATGTCCCTCCAGAAGGGTCTGTAACTCTGCAAACATTAATAAACTTTCTTCTTTTGTTGGTACTGCCAGAAGTATATCTTTTATATAAAGGACATTATGGAAGGAGGAAAGCTTAATCCTAAGTGGATCCAAACAAGATACAACATATATTTGACAAACTGAAGGACTGGCAGCCCTGTCCTGGATTGTTAGGGTCAGGAATTTTTATAACAGGAGCAATCAATGGGCGGCACTTAATGCCTCCGCGGGGAGCCTCCTCCTAGTGGAACCTCCTCAGAGCCCAACCAAGTGGGAGGGATGGAGAGGTCCTGAATGCCTCAGAAAGAGGATAGGGAGGGGACTTGTCCTGCTCCCCAGAGGTCCCCTTTGTCTTTTCTTTTAAATGGGCCTTGCGTAATTCCCACTGCAGAGCTGCGATTTCTCCCTCCAAAACTTCATCTTCTGAACCTGTTGATTCCCCCAAGCTCTCTTCAAAATCAGACAAAGAAGGGTAGAGGCGTGTTTGCGCTGAAGAATTTTGCTTGGGACGAGCTCCTAAACTCTGAGAGGAAACTCCGTCCAGTGATTCACTTCCCTCCCCCCTGTCTGGAGGTTTTCACTTTCTTTTAATCTTTCTCTCCTCTACATTACAGGGCCTCCCCTTAGCAGGCTGAGAGAGCAGTTCTGCCTCCGTATCAGAGGCAATATCAGAACAAAGGGAAGCCTTAGTCTCACTGTCTTGAATCTCAGATAACACCTCTTTTTTTGCTTGCAAAGCCTGCTTAACTCGGACTTTCTCTGTAAGCAAAGCATCCCTGATCAGTCTCCAAAGGGAGAACATGGCCATTGGCAGAACCTCAGGCCCCTCCTCTCTCAATGTTTTTCTGAAGATCCCTGAGGACCTGTTCCCATTCAGAAATATTGAGGGCTCCACTGGTGATGAACCAAGGACTCCACGTCTCTAAAGTCTTAGTTTTTACAGCTGTTAACTGTTCTTTCAATAATCTCTTTAACAGAAACTTTAACTCCAATTTACTCATAATATTTCCCATATTAATTAATTAATTAACTTTCTTTTTATATAATTCCCCCAATGCTTCCCGGCCAACTTATGGGACGACCCAGTCCTCTGTACCTCACTTTCCGATCTCGGTTGGGACGTCCAGATGCCGCGCCAGTGCGGGCTGGAACCAATAGTCTCAGCGCAGGGTGTCCAGGTTGAATGAATACACAGAGCAGGAGGTTAAGGTGCAACAGCTTTTTTTTATTGTCTGCTGGGCTGGTTTTATAACATGGCACCAAATAAAGAGGGTCTGCGAAGGGACTGTAACCTGACCCTGGCAGGGATCAAGGAACGGTCACCATGCACTCAAAATTCCTTCCTTCCCCGCTCCAGGAGCAGAGGGAATTTATTATGTTTTCCTTGCAGATAAGCACCTCAAATGGGGGCAGGGATATCAACTCGGGGCTGCAGTTCCCACACTGGCATAAATGGATATTAACATGTAGAAAGAAGAATGAAAATTGATCCGTTTCTCTCACCATGCACAAAACTCAAGTACAAATAGATCAAAACCATCAACATAAAGTCAGCCACACTGAACCTTATAGAAGAGAAAGTGGGAAGTACACTTGAATGTATTGGCACAGGAGAACACTTCCTGAATATAACCCCAGTAGCATAGACACTAAAACAATTACTAAATAAGATCTGAAACTAAAACGCTTCTGTAAAGCAAAGGACATGGTCAACATGACAAAAAAACAGCCTACAGAATGGGAAAAGATCTTCACCAACCCCACATCAGACAGAGGTCTGATCTCCAACATATACAAAGAACTCAAGAAATCGGTCATCACAAAAGCAAATAATCCAATAAAAAATGGGAGTACAGACTTAAACATAGAACTCTCAACAGAGGAAACTAAAATGGCTGAAAGACACTGAAGAAAATGCTCAAAATTTTTAAGCATCAGAGAAATACAAATCAAAACAACTCTGAGATTCATTTTTACACCTGTAAGAAAGATCAAAAACACTGATGACAACTTATGCTGGAGAGGTTGTGGGGAAAAGGGAACAATTCTTCATTGCTGGTGGTAATGCAAATTGGGACTGCCCCTTTGGATGTCAGTGTAATAATTTCTCAGAAAATTAGGAAACAACCTCCCACAAGACCCAGTAACACCACTTTTGACAATTTATTAAAAGGATGTTCAATAGTGCCAAAATGACATATGCTCAACTATGTTCATAGCAACATTGTTTGTGATAGCCAGAACCTGGAAACAACCTAAATGTCCCTCGACCAAAAAATAGATAGGAAAAATGTGGTACACAGCAGAAAATAACATCTTGAATTTTCCAGGCAAATGGGTGGAACTAGAAAACATCATTTTGAGTGAGGTAACCCAGACCCAGAAATAACATGTACTCACTCATAAGTGGTTTTTAAGCATAAACCAAAGAAACCCAGTCTACAAATCATAATCTCAGTGAGCCTCAACAACAATGACACTAAGAGAAATATACACACATCTAATCTACATGGGAAGTAGAAAAAGACAAGTTCTCCTGAGTAAATTGGGAACATGGGGATCTTGGGAGAGAATCGAAGGGGAGGGGAGCAGAGAAAAATGTAGAGCTCAATAAAAATATATAAAAAATGACGCTTCAAGGCATAGGCAAAATTTTTACATAAAATCTGAAATAACTTGGGAAAGGATTCTAAACACCCAAAGAGCATAGTGAAACAAAGCTTCTTTGTAACTGCCTTTTTTGGTGGGCTGTGTTTGATAGCAGTGACCAGAGGCTTGTCTCCTTTAACAGAGGGCTTCCTGTCTCAGCATTGGTGACAAACAAAGCAGCTCTTTTAAGAGATCCTAAGTTTGCTGATTGTGTGTCTTCTTTCTCCACCTGAGGGCCCAGGCTTTGATCCTGCTGGCCACTCTCCCTGTCTTTCTGTAATTAAAAGAATGTGTGGAGCCTGATTTGATTCTCTAAGACAGACTCTCTCCAGTGTGAAGGCCATTAATTTACAGGTGGCTGCTGCCCCTCTCTGGTCTTTTGTTCAATATGGCTGCCTCTTGAATAGTTTCTGGGCACCATTATGGGGAATTACCTTCAAATCCTTTCCTGAAATATCTTTTCTTAGTCAGTACACTGATCTACTTGGTTACATTCAGTATAACCTATTGAAATTTACCACAATGATAGTCTGCGACCAAAGATAGTCTGACTTCTACTGTGCAATAGTGTTTCTTGCACTTCTAATTTTGTGTCCAATTTATTGATAGTTCGAAATGATGAGTTAGTTAAGTGCATCATGGTTAAATATAGTATATAAATAAAAGTAAGGATAAAAGAAATTTTTGATGTGTCAGCCTACAAAAGTGATTTTTTTTTTTTGAAACAGGGTTTCTCTGTGGTTTTGGAGCCTGTCCTGAAGCTAGCTCTTGTAGACAAGGCTGGCCTCGAACTCACAAAGAACCACCTGCCTCTGCCTTCCGAGTGCTGGGATTAAAGGCGTGCGCCACCACCGCACAGCAAAATCTAAAAGTGATTTCTTTACTGTCACTACAAGGTAGTGCCACCAATAAATGAAAACAATGTGGCTGTTCTGACTAGCCAATTATAAACCACCTACAACCTAGTGTGGCACATGAATGAATACATGCATATATCCAAGAATATGTGCACATGAAAGAAATGATCTCACTAGTCTTCACAATGTGACATAAAGCGTACTTGTGCAGATAAAGACATTCATTAAATTGAGGAAAGGGATTGAAGTAAGACAGCAAGAACTCCCAAAGGCTTGCAAATCAGTTGGTAGTCTGAAATGACTGCATAAGAAAGCTTCCTTTGGAGTACTGCAGATGATTTAAAAGCAATCAGCTGAAACTTATTTGTTTCTTAAACATGCACCACTGCCAAATGTAATATTTTTGTACAAATTCAGCAATGTGAAGGTTAAATCATGTAGGAAACAAACCCAAGGCCATTTTCTTGTGTTCTCTTCTACTTGTTTGAATTGTGGAATATTATAGAGGTCACTGTTCATTTAATTTCAAAAGAATACTCTTGCTTCCCTTTAAGAAGTAATACTATTTGAGTAACTATTTAAATAATATAAAAGCATGTGTAATGGTATTATGTATTGCTCTGGTAATTACATCTTAATCATATATTAACTGGTATATTAAAATATTAATTGTTTAAACAGTATGCAAAGAAAAAATGAAAGGGTTACTATCTAAAGTGGGTTATTTCAACAAAAGAAAACAAAGACTCAATTGTATAAGATTAGCATATTTTTGTCAAACTATAATTATTGTCATTAATTAAATTCAAACAAAACAGGCGGTCTGTTTCTTTGTTTTTACTTCTTCTGTAGTATAAATCTTTGGCAAAAATTTCTCAAACTAACAAAATAAAGGAATTTCCTGCATTTTTACATTATAATAGAACATTTGCAGCTCATCTTTATAACAAACCTTTCTACAAAATTCTTGATACTTTTGTTCTCTACATACCAACTAAATGAACATAAAAAACATTTAAAAGTGATTGCCTCAGCTAGATTCATTTTTTCTACCCCTCATTTTTCATTGCTGAAGTTCTCAGTTCCATCTGATTTATGAGGCTGCACTAGTTGATTAAAAACAGATGGAAGAAATAGGTGGTTTGACATAGCCTAAGCTGTAATTACATTTTGTTTTATGACGAACACAATACTGACTGTGACCATACTTCAGGAGTGCATGAGCTTGTTGACCATTGTTGTCACCATCCATTTTGTTTTAGCACAGTGGCCTCATGAGGCACAGCACTGTTCCTCTATATGCGAACATTTAGGTCATTTGTACATTTAAGCCACCAAGGAAATACCTGCCATAAACATGAGAATCCTATACTTTTTCATTCTAATTTCAATAATATGCATAATATGCCGAGAAGATTGCTGTGATCTACAGTAATTTATGTCATTTTATGAGTACTCTGTATATTATGAAGACAAATAAACACAGGACTATAAAGAGAATGTCTAGGCATTACAAGTCACTGTGTTTCCTATGGTAATGGTGCTGGCCCATGGGGGTATATGTCCAAATTCACCAGAATATATACACTAAATACGTGTAATTTTACATCAACTCTAACAATGCAACATGATGTCATTTAATTTTAGTTGATATCTGTGGGAAATCCCAATCTCCTGCTATCAGAGTCTATATCCCATGATACTACACAATCTCATGTCACATTCAGATTCATTGTTAAATTCTGGAAAGTGCATTATTTTCACTGTTTGTTTTTTCATTTACATAATATTGAGTGTATAATCTTTTAGATAAAAATAACAATGTATTCTTTGTCACTATCCTATACTGCAGTCTTCTTTCTATGTCTCTTTACATTATTTTCCAAATCCATATGCAAGAATGTTTACAGTCCAGGGTGCATGATCAACACATGAATGAACAGAATCACACTCTGTCTTATGGTCATCAAACTCCCAGAAGATCTGTCAGCTCAGCCAACCTGCTCCTCCTGTTCAGAAGGCAATGCACCTCCACTTCCCATGGCATGACTTATGGTCTTCCTCACATTTTCCCAAGAGCATCATAAACAGAAAACTAGAATAATCCCCAGTGGTGCCCCTTTGTATCACCCTTCTGGGCCTCAGGATCATAGCAGCTTCCCTGATAGATGAACAGAGATCAAATGATTAGACTGCACAGGCTTCCCAACTATGGCCTTCCACCCTAGGGGAAGACAGGAGTCTTATCAAGGAAATTTGAATTTTAGTAGAAACTCTTGTCAGTCTCTCAGTGCACTTCCTGTTCTTCTTTCAAGATACAGTGTTCCTTGTGTGCATATTCTACTACACACTCAATGTTCAGTGCAGATTATCCTTTGCATAATAACTCATAAATCCTGATGCCAAACAAAGGTCACTTTTAAACAGTAACTTCTGTTAAAGCAAAAAGAGGCCATGATTAGAAAACTGTTGTAATATGAGTGGCAGGGCTGCATCCCCAGCACCCAGCCGCCCACATGACTAGCTTATGCCCCGAAATAATTACACGGAAACTGTATTCTTTTAATCACTGCCTGGCCCATTAGTTCCAGCCTCTTATTGGCTAGCTCTTATATATTGATCTAACCCATTTCTAATATTCTGTGTAGTACCACGAGCTGGCTTACCAGGAAAGATCTTAACCTGCGTCTGTCTGGAGTGAGAGAATCATGGTGATTGCCTGACTCGGCTTCTTTCTCCCAGCATTCTGTTCTGTTTACTCCACCCACCTAAGGGTTGGCCTATCAAATGGGCCTAGGCAGTTTCTTTATTAATTAACCAGTGAACGTAACAGATTAATACAAGACCCACCTCCATCAGAAAATAATGAAGTAGATATGGAAGGGCCTAAAAGAAGTATAAAGTAGAGGGAAATTAAGCAATTGTTAAACCCAAAAATTATTTTAAAAAGCTGAAACAGGCTTTATGGCCATGTGCTCTACAGTTGAAAGATTCATATTTGAGGACACGTTTTAGTCACACATTTTCTCTCAGATGTTCATCTTAAGCCTGTAAAATAAGAGTTCTTTTAGGCAGGCTCATACTATTTTATCCAGTTCTATTTTGTTCACACTAGTGTACCTTCTGAAATTTAGTTCCATAGTAAGTTCCATTCTTTATCTAAACTCACATGTCCCTGGTCTGTGTAATCTAGAAATGACCAGCCAGAACATATATCAATTACAATGTAATATTTTGTGTTTGTTGCAACAGATAAAGCTTGCCTGGTGATTAGAGGTTGGAGGTAACCACTATTGGATGACAGGATCTGACAGAAATTGGCTCATGCTTTTAATTCTAGCATTTGGAAGATGAAGCAGGAATATAAGGTGGGTGGAGACAGAATCTCATCCCCAATTCAGTCTGATGATTTGGAAAGATAAAAAGTGAATTTGACTGCTGGGTTGCTTCTCAGTTCTGTCAGCTTTTCCCCAATATCCGACTCTGGGATTTTATTCATAATACTAATTAGGATCATGCTTCAATCCATCAATTCTTAACTACTTATTTCTAAAGTGTACTACTTTCAAAAGATGGAAATATTTGTGCTGCTTTCTGTCTATCACTTTTTGTGCTTGGACTGCACATGGTTTAAAGTTGACCTTTGAACTCAATTATTACACAGGAGGGCACTCATTTACTGGTCTATATTTCTTTCTAACTGACCAGATAAGGCACAGCATTGAAGCAGTTTAAGGACTTGCTTTCAAGCACTGGGCAGCAAAAGGATTATGAGTTCAATAGAATTCTCAACTGCATAGTGTAAGGTAAGCCTAATCTAAAGGAGACATTGCTCTCAACAGAAATATATAATCGCCGGGCGTATGCCTTTAATCCCAGCACTCGGGAGGCAGAGGCAGGCGGATCTCTGTGAGATCGAGGCCAGCCGTCTACAAAGGGAGTTCCAGGACAGGCTCCAAAGCTACAGAGAGGTCTGTCGCCCCAGCCCGGTCCCTGCCGCCCCCGTCAACATGGCGCTGGTGGGGTCCCTGCCCATGCCCAGCGACTGCTTCCCGCACACTTTGTTCCGCGCCAGGCAAGGGGGGGCGGCGGCATTGCGTAACTGGGCGGGGGAGGGGCATATCCCAATCAACCCATCTCTAATAATCTGTGTAGCATCAGTCTTACCAGGAAGGATTCAGCATGTCTGACCTGCCGGCTTGCTTCATCGCGTCTGCCAGGGAGCACACCGGCAGGCGTCTGCCCCTTTCTGGTAGGAAATGGCATCTGAGCTCACTTCCTCTTCCTCCCTGCATTCTGTTCTGTTTACTCCACCTACCTATGTTCTAACCTATGAGGGCCAAGCAGTTTCTTTATTATTTAACCAATGACCTTCCTCCATCATTTCCCCTTTTTCTGTTTAAACAAAAAAAGAGGAAGGCTTTAACTTAAACATAGCAAAATTACATATAACAAAACAGTTATCAAGTAAAAATTACAATATTTACATCTATTATATCTTTATCATAATTAAGGAAAACTATAACTATAACTATCTATTCTTCAACTCCATCAAAGACTCGAAAAGGATACAATATTGCCCAAGCAAACAAAAAATAAGAAACTTTCAAACTCTAGAAATGACAGAGACATCTCACTGTCTTGACAGTCACCCAAAGTTTCTCTGTACCATTGGGGCATCCATCTTTGGCCTACAGGTCCATAGTATCCAGAGACATTTCCATGAAGCAAGAAATTTCAAAGGCAGTTCAGTCACTATCTGGTGTATCCTGCAGAATGTCTCGCAGACTCTTTCATGAATCAGGAACCCCAAAAGATCTCACCTTTAGGCAAGTTCTGTAGTCCTCTCTCTGCGGGTTCTCTGTGTCCAGTTTATACAATAGTCCAGAAAAGAGCAGTTTCTTGCTGAAAGAGCTATCAAACTCCATAAGGTGCCTCTTCGATGCCCATCTTCTGCTTGAAGTAGATTGGTGCTGCCAGGAGCAAAGTGTCTCATTGTCATGAAAAACCCTAAGTTATTAAAACATTTAAAATGCCATATTTTATAATCTTTGAAAGATATGAAGAATGCCTATCTAAAATATATCTATGTACATCTAGAATATCTAACTAACATGACTACAAGCTTGACTATTATTGATAATTATCCATTAACAACCTATATGCATTACATTTTTAAATGAACTATACAATCACAATACCTTAATCAAGGTCAGAAATACATATACCTACAACAAAATTGATCTTAAAATCTATAGCAATGCAAATTATTCATACCTATGTCATCTCCCCCTTCAAATGTAAAAGAACATTTATAAACAATATGTGGGAACATGGGCACAGTTTTTTTTCTCTCCTAACTGCTTCCTGCTGAATGGGAGCACTGTTATTCAGGTCTTTTATGGGATAACCTGTCTGCTAGGTTCATCTCAGTTGGCAGTTGAGTGAAGCAATTTTTTAAGGGTGTTCACAGCAACCCTTCAGGAGGGCATGGTCTATCATACCATATTGGGATCGAAGAAGCAATCCATAGAGTCTCATTCTCTGTGAAAACAAAAGAAGAATCTCTTTTCCAAAGTAACATATCCTTAGATCCAAATTCTGAAGTCAAGGTATTTTGAAAATATCTATCTTGGATTACTTCAGCAACATTTATAAACAAATATATTTTAGCATCTTTTGCTCCTTCCTCAGCATTCAAACAATTCAAACAGAGCATAATAGCATGTAGTATCAAGATTCTCTTTGTTTTTTCCATCTTTGTGCAGCTTTATTTTAACCTCTATTTCGTTTACTTTTACTTTTATTTTATATTTTCTGTATATCTTCATCCTGGAATAACTCTTTAGACCAGGCTGTCCTTGAACTCTCAGAAATCGTCTGTCTCTGCCTCCCAGGCATTGGTATTAAAGGCATGGGCTACCACGACTTGAAGTCACAGAGGTCAATCTCCCTCTGCCTCCAAAGTGTTGGGATTAAAGGTGTGTACTACCATACCCAACTACTCTCTTTCTTCCTTATTTTTGTTTTACTTTTAAGTACTTTAACTTTTAGCTTGCATATATTGTAAATCATTTAGAAATTTTCTTTGTCTTTTAATCTCTCTTTACTGTATATATCTTTCTTTTTCTGACCACATGAGCCTAAATTACTGAGCAATGTGGGTAGGACTAAAGCCGTAGCTTTGCCAGCTAAATCCAGCCCATTCCTTAGCTTTCCATCCTCATGGCTTAGGTACCAGCTGGAGCCACATTTATCACCACAACTCTGTGGCGTTTCAAGGTCCTTGACAGCAAACAAGCTACAACACTCAAATGCTCTCTCTGTAGCTGATCTCCTGCCTCAGACTCAGAGTTTGCCCTGGCAGAATGGACCAGAATGCCAGCATTTTAAAACAGCACAACTTTTTTCCTGCTATGGCTGAAAACAAACAAGCATTCAGTCAGCTTTTATCAATACCATTTAAGTGTTTTGTGGCAAGACCTCTTAATAGCTGCAGGATTTTGCAGCTAAAGCTGAGTCAGGAAGCCTCTCTTAGATGAGAGTTCTTGCTTGCATCTAGCAAGCAGAGCAGACCCAAGAAATTGCTGCTACAAAGAAAACATGCTTTATTCTATTGTTTCCCAAGCTTTCTCAGGCTTTCTGTAGATTCAGTGCCCCATGTCTGGGTGCCAAGGTTGAAGTAAGAGAAATTAGTCCTTCTAAGTTGGTGATATCATTTAGGAAGATTTAGGGCATGCTGTCCTGCAGAAAAGAATATGTCACTGAGAGTAGGCTATGAGAATTTACATCCATACACCAGTTCTAGTTCCCACTCTCTGCTTCATGCTGAGTATTAGGATGTGAGTTCTTAAGCTCCTACTTCAGGTGCCATGTCTGACAATTTTTGTCATGGAACTTTCATGGTGATCCTTTTATCTTCTAGAACCAAGGGCCAAATTAAATGCATTTATAATTTGAAATAGAGATGATATCACAACAAAAAGGAGCTTGTTCATATCCTTATATATTTATACCTGAATTACTTATCCCTTGCAATTGAAGAGAAGTATAAAATCTAATAGGGTTTCATTATCATTCAAATTCATAGCCCAAGAGTTACAGTACTGAAGGGAAAGGTACCCTTACTGCCTGAAGTCAGGAAATACCTACAGTTGTGGAGAAGGGCACCACACTAGATGAGGCAATGATGTTCCTCTCTGAGAGAGAGCCATCACAGCTGGGATCTGCTCCATTCTTCTAAGAGAGTTTTGCAGCAGAAATGTCTGTTACTGATCTGCTCCACTCCCCTAATGAAGTGCCTCAAAAGAGGTGTCAATTGCTGCTGTGCTCCTCTGGGTTAAATGATTTTCCAAGTAGAAGTATCAATTATGTCTCATTTCAACTCCACTAGGGTGTTTCTGATCCATTCCTGTGAAAGAAGGTCTTCACAGAAATCTCAGTCAAGAGATTTATTTAGGAGTGAAGAGAGTGACTGCCTCTGCCAGGGTGGAAAAGGACATCTGTCAACTGAATGAGCATATGGCACACATAGAGCTTCTTAAAACCAGATCTCTTTCAAGGAGATTTAAAGGTGGGAATTGGTCAGATTTCAATCCTTGAGTTGAACAAGCTGAGACATAGGCTGGATTTTGTGCTCAGAGTCTAGTTGGTTTTGAGCTTAGTTGGACAAGGGTAGAGTGTGTTTCTTTGGCTCTGGTTTGAGAGCCAAAGTGTGTTTCCTTCACTGGATGTTTTTAACTTTTTGGCTCTATCTTCAGGGTGATGCTGTCTCCATAACTAGCTCTAGATTCAGGGACAAAGTGTTTTCCTTTGGATCTTACTTCAGTACCAGGATGTGATTCTTTGACTGGCTCTTTCTCTTGCCCATAGGTCTTCATAAATTCAATAATTACATTTTGTCTATTAGTTTGCTTGTACAAAAAGAAAAGGTATCATATTGAACAGATTATTGACACTATCAATTTTTTTCTACAGAATGAATCCTGGTAGTTATCTGATGGAAGAAGGTCATTGGCTAATAAAGAAACTGCCTTGGCCCATTTGATTGGCCAGCCTTTAGGTGGGTGGAGTAAACAGAATAGAATGCTGGGAGGAAGAGGAAGTGAGCTCAGATGCAGGGCAGCTCCTCTCAGAGCCAGAAGTGATGAAGCAAACCGCCATGTCAGACATGCTGAATCTTTCCTGGTAAGACTGATGCTACACAGATTATTAGAGATGGGTTGATCAGGATATGAGAATTAGC
This sequence comes from Chionomys nivalis, assembly GCF_950005125.1. Lineage (NCBI taxonomy): Eukaryota > Metazoa > Chordata > Mammalia > Rodentia > Cricetidae > Chionomys > Chionomys nivalis. The sequence continues at coordinate 36,575,610 of NC_080111.1, read as the reverse complement.
CAGTAAGGGCTAGAGCTAATGGGCCAAGCAGTGTTTAAAAGAATACAGTTTGTGTGTCATTATTTTGGGGCATAAGCTAGCCAGGCATCCATGAGCCGGGCTGTGGGAAGAGGCCCACAGCTCCTACTACAGATAGCGCCCAGACATGGGGCACTGAATCTACAGAAAGCCTGAGAAAGCTTGGGAAACAATAGAGTAAAGCATGTTTTCTTGGTAGCAGCAATTTCTTGGTTCTGCTCTGCTCTCATCTAAGAGAGGCTTCCTGACTCAGCTTCAGCTGCAAAACCCTGCAGCTCATTAAAAGGTCCTGCCACGAAACACTTAAATGGTATTGATAAAAGCTGACTGAATGCTTGTTTGTTTTTGGCCATAGCAAAAAAAAAAGTTGTGCTGTTTTAAAATGCTGGCATTCTGGTCCATCCTACCAGGGCAAACTCTGACTATTTGAAGCAGGGGGGCCGACTACAGAGAGAGGACTTGATTGTTGTCTGTGGATGTAATGCTGCAGTTTGCTTGTAGGCAAGGACCTTGAAACAACACAGAGTTGTGGTGATAAACATGGCTACAGCCCGTACTTCCACCATGAGGCTGGAAAGCTAAGGAATGGGCTGGATCTAGCTGGCAAAGCCATGGCTTTAATCCTACCCATATTGCTCAGTAATTTAAAGGCTCGTGTGGTCAGAAAAAGAGAGAGATACAGTAAAGAGAGATTCAAAGACAAAGAAAACCTTTAAATGATTTACAGTGTACTTAAAAATATATGCAGGCTAAATGTTAACGTTCTTTAAAAAATAAGGAAGAAAGAGAGTAGTTGGATGTGGTAGTACACACCTTTAATCCCAACACTTGGAGGCAGAGGGAGATTGACCTCTGTGACTTCAAGGTGTGGTAGCACAGGCCTTTAATCCCAATGCCTGGGAGGCAGAGACAGAGGGATCTCTGAGAGTTCAAGGACAGCCTGGTCTAAAGAGTTATTCCAGGATGAAGATATACAGAAAATATAAAGTAAAAGTAAAAGTAAACGAAATAGAGGTTAAAATAAAGCTGCACAAAGATGAAAAATACAATGAGAATCTTGATACTATATGCTATTATGCTCTGTTTGAATAGTTTGAATGCTGAGGAAGGAGCAAAAGGTGCTAAAAGATATTTGTTTATAAATGCTGTTGAACTAATCCAAGATAGATATTTTCAAAATACCTTGAGTTCAGAATTTGGATCTAAGGATATGATACTTTCGAAAAGAGTTTCTTCTTTTGTTTTCAGAGAGGATGAGACACTGGATTGCTTCTTCGATCCCAATATGGTATGATAGACCACGCCCTCCTGAAGGGTTGCTGTGAACACCCTTAAAAAATTGCTTCACTCAACTGCCAACTGAGATGAACCTAGCAGACAGGATACCCCATAAAGGACCCGAATAACAGCGCCCCCATTCAGCAGGAAGCAGTTTGGAGAGAAAAAACTGCGCCCATGTTCCCATATATTGTTTATAAATGTTCTTTTACATTTAAAGGGGGAGATGATATAGATGTGAATAATTTGCATTGATATGAATCTTGGTTTACTGATATTAATTTAAGGTCAATTTTATTATATGTATATGTATTTCTGATATTGATTAAGGTATTGTGATTATGTAGTTTACTTAAAAATGTAATGTATATAGGTTGTTAATGGATAATTATCAATAATAGTCAAGCTTGTAGTCATGTTAGTTAGATATTCTAGATGTACATAGATATATTTTAGATAGGCATTCTTCATATCTTTCAAAGATTATAGAATATGGCATTTTAAATGTTCTTTTATGGCATTGAAGAACAGTTCTTTCATTCCATTTAATGTGACTGTCATATGTCAAAGATTTACCATGTTGAATATATACTGAAAGTTTCTCTCCAGTTTGAATTCTTTCAATTCTGCAAGGATAATTGGCACATAAAAAAGCATTGCCACACTCAATACACTGTTGTGCCTATGCATTTGTATGAATTAATTTTATAATATGTTCCAATTATTATAAAGAGGAATCAGATACTAAGTTTTCATAACTATGTCTAAACTCATGTTTTGCTCTTTCATTAGGCAGTGTTTTGCCACTTGGAAGATACCTCCAATGGCAAATTCCTTTCTTTTATGGCTTAACTTTTACAGTCACTTTTTTCTATATCATATTTTACACATATGTGAAGAGAACTGGATAAACTCAGAGTTTGAACATTCATAAATTCTCCTGTACTGTGAATCATATTGCATATGCTATGTGAACTAAGACACCCAAAAGTATTTGCACAGTTCTAGAACTCATAGAGCTTTTTTGCAGTCTGAGTTTTTTCATGTATTAACAAAAGTGGTGGAAAAACAATACTTGTATACTTGAATCAAATTCAACAAGTATACTCTACAAGGGGACTACTGGTTATCTAATTGTTCTTAGAGAGTGGTATACTACATCTCTCTCTATCCCTATGCTCATACACTTGTATCAAGAATAACATATGGTATCCCTAGTAAAGAAGAATAACAAATAAAACATTTCCACATTGAATTCTCAGGGTTTGACTTGCTGTTCCTCACAGACTTGGTGTATAGATATCAAGGTTTCTGTAGAACAACTGCCATTTGACTCAACTCTAAATGCTTCTCTCACAAAACATAGCACAGTCACAAGAAGTGTACAAGGAATACAAGATTTACTATGGGCTATTGGTTTAGTACAAAGTTTTGCAGATATACTTATCATCACTTCAATGTGTATATCTTTTGTATTATGAGTAGCAAGAAAGAAATTTATTTGAAGATCTACAACAAAGCTCTCATGGTGTTATGGCTCAAAAGGTGATATCTTTTTAGCTATTGCTTTCTTGGCTTCTTTCTTAAAAGAATGCCATTTAAAAGGCTGGAGAGATGACTCAGCAGTTAAGAGCATTGCCTGCTCTTCCAAAGGTCCTGAGGTCAATTCGCAGCAACCACATGGTGGCTCACAACCATCTAGAATGAGATCTGGTGCCCTCTTCTGGCCCTCAGGCATACATGCAGAAAGAATATTGAATACATAATAAATAAATAAAAAAATTTAAAAATAATGTCATTCAAATGTAACTCATATATATGAAATATGTATTTGTAAGGACTTTATAATCATTAGTGCACTTAAAACTGTGATTATTTATTTTGATTTAGACTAAAACTTTCAGGACACAAAACTTTCATCAGAAGCACATTGTTATCAGCATGCACATGAAAATTACCTTTCATGTCTTCTAGAAATGGACAATGTTCTTTAGTATTATGGTCTTCCCAAATGCATCCTAAAACATAATACCAGCAAATGAATGTTATATTATTGAAAATTATGCAGTAGTTAAGATGTTATCTTAAGGGACCCTTAGGACTATGACTGCTTTATTCAACTCATTATTTTTTAAATCAAATTACAGAAGAACATCATTAACCAAGAAAAAGTTGTCCCCTTATTTTGAAGGAAATTTATTTTTACCTGTAGTAGCAAGGTTTCTGTAGGTCTCTAGCATCACATCTTTGTAGAGATTCTTCTGGGAAGGATCCAGCAAATCCCACTCTTCATGAATGAAGTTAATATGCACATCATCATATGTCACTGCCTTTTAAAACATTTCGTTCATGTGTATAATAGAAGAATGATGGTGACAACATTGTAAATGTATACTTCTTTGACAGTATAGTCATAAAATTCTGGTATTCGACACTAATATTCCATGAAACGGACAGTCACTTTTGAAGGAAATTGAAGAATCACCTCTGTCCTTTCTGTATACTTTGAATGGTATATCACCTTAAAAAGGAACTATCTATTAATAGAGGCAGCCAAGGAAACAGATCAACAGGACAAAGTACACTGAGAAAATTATATGACAAAATACTAATTACAAAACAAAAAAATACAGTGGACAAACTCTGTGTATTGACTCCTGCCTTTAAGCATAGCACTCAGAAAGCACAAGTGTATATATTTGTCTCTGAGTTGAATGCCAGCCAGGTCTATGAAATCATGTCCATGATGGGTGGAAGTATACATTAAGACCCTGTCTCCATAGGAAATATCACTGAAACAAACAAATCAGATTGAAAGAATTCATAAATGTTTACTGAAGCTCCTATGAAGAATTATGCATTCACTCCAGTTCTGTATTCATATTCCAGACAACTAATGTATCCTATTTTAAAATACAATAAGAAAAACATTTCATGAAATGGTACTTCATGTTTAAAATAATTACAAAGGGACAGATGAAAACATTAGCGATATAAATGTTGGGCATAACAAATTAACACAGTTCTGGAAATATGGCTGAGTACTCCTGAGCTCTTCCCGGTCTTGAAAAGAGGTGGGCATAATTGTCAGTATTTACCGGGGGATCACAACTATTTATAATTTCAAGTTCAGGATTTCTGAGAAGCTTTGATCACTCTGATGACCAAGTACCCATATGGTGCATATCCATACAGACACATAAAATAGTCAAAGTGAGTGAAAAATTAAAAGCAAGCTAAACAAGCAGAAGGAAGTTCATGCACCTGCAATTCAATGACTTAGAATGCTCTGGCAGTATTAATGTCATGAATACATGGCATCCTGGGAATCAGAATGAAACCCTCTGTCAAATTTAAAATTCAAGATATGTGTGAAACTGATCACAGCAGCATATGCTTGACATGTAAAAAGCCTAGATTCCAGGGTCATCATCCAACAACATAAAAACAAATACAGCCATGAATGAAGCCCCCCTCACTTTACTTTCAGGAATTTGGAGCCACACAGCAAAGGTTACTCAGACATGCAAACAAAATAATTAAAACTTCAGGCTACCAATCTCCTTATCACTGAACAGCAACTGTTTCTTCTATATTTTATGTGATTTACAGATCAAGCCTATAATGATGGTAAATGCATTTCAGTATGAGTGGGAAGTTGGCTGATTAATTCCAACCACAACACAGTAGACATAAAAGTCAGAAAATTAATTAAGGATATTGAGACTCATCACATACAATGAGGAATTTTATCTAGAAAGGCCTTTCCTACTAAAGGTTCATAGGAAATTGAAAGGCCACCAAGGAGAGAAACATGATCTTTTGTGGGAGATTGTTCATTCAATGAACTTCACAGACTGGACCAAGAGAGTAAGCCAGGAGAGCAGAACAAAGAGCAGGCCAAGACAGAGGGCAAAGACAGACCTCAGTGGTATTGCTATCTGAAACACAGAGTAGGCCGAGAACAGGTCTCAAAACCAAAAACAGCTACTTTAAGGATTGGGCCAAGAGGCAAAGACACTGCTGGCACCAAATGAAGGATGAGATGGGTAGGCACCAATGAAAGAATTAATCCAACAAGATAGAAAGCAACATGGTAACACCAGAACCTGGTGGTCATACAACAGGAAGATTTGATCATCCCAACCCAGAAGAGGCAAAATAAAATGATTTCCAATGTAACTTTGTGAGGATGATGAGGAAATGAAAATTCCCTTAAAGAAATTAAGGAAAACACAAATAAAAAAATGGAAGACATCAATAAATCTCTCAAAGAAATCCAAGAAACCAAGAAAAAAATCAACCAGGTGAAGCAAACAACTTAAGACTTGAAGACTGGGGCCAGGCAGTGGTGGTACACATGCCTTTAATCCCAGTACTTGGGGAGGCAAAGGGAGGTGGATCTCTGTGAGGTTGAGTCCAGCCTGGTCTTCAAGAGCTAGTCCCAGAACAGGCTTCAGTGCTACAGAGAAACCCTGTCTCAAAACACCCACCCCCCAAAAAAAAGACTTGAAGACTGAAATAGAGGCAATAAAGAAAACACAAATGAAGGAAATTCTCTACATGGGAAAATCTGGGTGAACAAATGGGAACTACAACAGGAAGTGTAACAAAAAGAATACAAGAGATAGAAGAGAGAATCTCAGGTGCTGAAGATACTATATAGGAAATCAATCATTGGTCAAAGAAAACAATAAGTCCAACAATTTCCTTACACAAAACATCCTGGAAATCTGGGACACCATGAAAAAATCCAAACCTAAGAATAATAGGGACAGAAGAAAGAGAAGAACACCAACTCAAAGCAATAGAAAATATATTCAACAAAAAAATCATAGAATTAAACTTTTGCCATCCAAAGAAGCATATACCCATGAAGATACAAGAAGCTTAGAGAACACCAGATAGACTGGACAAAAAAAAATCCCCCAACATATAATGATTAAAATGCAAAACATAGAGAATGAAGAAAGAATATTAAGAGCTGCAAAGGATAATGGTCAAGTATTATATAAAGGCAGACCTATCAGAATAAGACCTGAATTCTTCATGGAATCTATGAAAGCAAGAAGGTCCTGGACAGAAATGCTGAAGACACTAAGAGAACACAAACTCTACTATACCCACAAAGCTTTTAATGACCTTCAATGGAGAAAACAAGATATTCCATGACAAAACCAGATTTAAACAATACTTATCCACACAAATCCAGTTATACAGAAAGTACTAGAGGGAGAACTCCAACCCAAGGAAGCTAACTGTAAACACAGGCAACAGATAACCTTACATCTGCAAACACTAAAGAAGGGAAACACACAAACACTATTACTGAAACATAACAGGAACTAGCAAAGACTGGACATTTATATCTCTTACTATCAATAGGCCCAATTTGCTATAAAGAGGCAAAAGCTTAGAGAATGGATACAAAAGCAGGATCCATCCTTTTGCTTTATAAAAGGAACAAACCTAAATCTCAAATACAAACATTGCCTAAGAGTAAACTGTTGGGAAACATTTTTCAAATTATATGGACCTAAGCAGCAACCAATTATAGGTATCTTAACAGTGAACAAAATAGACTTCAAATTAAAGACAATCAGAATAGATGAAGGACACTTTATACTCATAACAGGAATTAGCCATTAGGATGAAGTCTCAATCCTGAACATCTATGCCCCAAACATAAGAACACCCACATATATAAAAGAAACTTTACTAAAGCTTAAAATGCACATCAAATCCCACATATTACTAGTAGGAGACTTCAACAACCTTCTCTCCCCAATGGACAGTTCAATTAGACAGAAACATAAAAGAAATAAGACAACTAACAGATGTCTTGACTTAAATGGACTCAACAGATATCTACAGAACATTCCACCCAAACACAAAATATACCTTCTTCTCAGCACCTCGTGGTATCTTCTCTAAAATGGACCACAAGCATGGTAACAAGGCAACCCTTGACACACAAAATAATTGGAATAATCCCCTGTATTTTATCAGATCAATATGTTTTAAAGTTACAATTTAACAACAACACTAACCACAAAAGCCTAAAAACCCATGGAAATTTAAAAATGCTCTATTAAACTGAAAGACCTAGATAAATCCAGACCTCCCCAGCAGGAAGAAAATAGCCAAAAATCCAAGCAGGAAGAGAAGAATCAAAAATCTAGGATTAGCCGGTTAGTGACCGTGTTTCAGGAACTAGCTGAAGATAAAGTTAGGTTGTAATCTTGAGAATAATCTTGAGAAATGGGGAGTTTCCTCCTTGTGATTGTCATTGTAATGTGTTTTAAGAACTAGCTGATTATGACCTTGGGAGTGGTCCTGAGGGGGGGTGTTGCACCCTTGTAATCTCCACTGGTATTTTCGGAATTTTCTGTGACACACTCCCTGCCAATTCCCGATCACTGGACTGTGGTTTCTTCCTTAAAAATAGTTTCTCCTGGGTTATGAGTCTCAGCCCCAGTGCACTGGTTCCTGTCTCATCTCATCATTAAAGCATCGTGTGATTGCAGCCAGGATAGTCTCACGTGAGTTACTGCGAGGGTCGTGTTATCCCGAGACTTGAGTGAGAGTCTCCCCAGCACTGGGGGTCTTTCAAAGTCAACCCTTGACACACAAAATAATTGGAAAACCCCCCTGTGTTTTATCATATCACTATGTTTTAAAGTTACAATTTAACAACACTAACCACAAAAAGCCTAAAAACCCATGGAATTTGAACAGTGATCTATTAAACTACCCCTGTGTCAAGGAGGAAATAAAGACATACTATAAAAAAGCTGTTCTCCACAAAACTGGAAAGGTTAAACACATCTAAACAGGGTTAGTCAGCAATGTAAAATCAACCTGATGACAGCAGGCAACTTATCCATCTGTTTTTGACCAACTTTGATGAGACCTGATTTTGAAAATCAGGAGTTCCTGTCTACCACTATAATCCATCAATCTGTCATTGAAACATTCATTCAACACTGTCAGTTTTTCTTTTACAATGGAGAAATTGTAGAAACTATGAACACTGTGGCTCCTGCCCCACTCACAAATCCAGGACAATTGGTGGAGTCAATGGTACCACTTCAGTTGCCACCACCATTGCAACCATAGCTCATTCAACCACAATTGTAAACAGATCCTCTTGGTATTATATAAACAGAATAAAATTGAAAATGGCCTGAAATTGGACAAAAGAAATTCTAGAAATGCACGTTTCAGGGTTGAGTAGTATATTTCATGTTTCATACAGGTAATCCACATTCAAAATGACAAGACATTCCCTGTTTGAACTATTTGGTATTCCCTGTTAACTTACACTGCAAACCTAAAAATGTGGTAAGCATGACTGGAGAGGCTTAATTTTTATAAACAAATTTTTATAAACAAATAATAGTTATAAAAATGCAGGGAACCCCGGCCCGCGGTGGACGGAAGCGGCAGAATCCCGGCCCGCGCGGACGGAAGCGGTGGACCCCCAGCCCGCACAGTTAAATCAAGTAGGTTTTTTGGGGCCTGGCCTGTAGAGAGGGAGGCCTTTTATTGGCGAGGTCCACGGGCGAACGTGGAGCCGCGTCCTGTCCCTGAAGACCCTCCTGAGTGGGGAGAGTGTTCTGGGCCCATGTCGAGACACAGAAAACGGAGCGGGAGCATTCTCAGACCCCCTTCACCCCCCTGGTAAGCCTGCGAAGGCTGATACCCTCTGCGGGGGCTGCTCCTCCTCTGCTGCGACCTCTCTATTTCTGGCACATCCCAGCTTGTGCCTAGGGCCCTCTTCCACCTCCCCTCCCTTCTGCGGGGCTGCGGGATCACCCAGTATAGCCTGTTTGGGCACTGGGTCGGGAGCTCGGGGCAGAGGACAGCGGTAGTTTCTCTGGTTTGGTGGCTGGCCTACAGAGGCGTAGGCCTTTTGTGGACGAGGTCCTGGGCAAACGGGGAGCCTGGTCCTGGTCCTGAAGATCCTTCTGAGTGTTGAGAGCGATCTTGGCCCACGGTGGGAGCCAGGAAACGGAGGGAGGGCACTTTGTAAGCGGAGCCCTTGGCCAGCAGGGAAACCTGTTCTTGACTTAAAAGACCCATTAGATAGCATTGTTAGGAGGAGATGGGCAGGCGCCAAGGCAAGAATTCACCCAACAATATGAAAAACAACATGGAAACACCAGAACACAATGATCTTACAACAGAAGGACTTGAACACCCTAACACAGAAGAAGTGGAAAAAATTGACTTTATGAAAGTAATAGAGTCCCTTAAACAACATGTAAAAAGCACCCTTATAGAAATGGATGAGAAGTATAACAAAAAGTTTGATGAAATGGGTAAATACGTAAATGATTCCCTGGGAAACCAAGAAAAAATGATCAAACAGGTAATGGAAACAGTTCAAGAATTGAAAACGGAAATTGAAGCAAGGAAGAAAACACAAAATGAGGACCAGTTGGATATGGAAAATCTAGGTCAACGAGCAGAGGCTACAGAAACAAGCATAATCAACAGACTACAAGAGATAGAAGAAAGAATCTCAGATTCTGAAGACAACATAGAGAAAATAAACGCACTGATTAAAAAAAACAGCAAAACCAACAAAGTTTCGTTGCAAAGCATTCAGGAAATATGGGACACAATAAAAAGACCAAACCTAAGAATAATAGGGATACAAGAAGGAGGAGAGTTACAACTCAAAGGTCCAGAAAATATTTTTAACAAAATTATAGAAGAAAACTTTCCCAACATAAAGAAAGATATTCCTTTGAATATTCAAGAAGCATACAAAACACCAAACAGACTGGATCAAAGAAAAACATCCCCTCGCCATATTATAATCAAAACACAAAATATATAGATTAAAGAAAGAATATTATGAGCTGCAAAGGAAAAAGGGCAAGTTACTTATAAAGGTAAACCGATCAGACTTACACCTGACTTCTCTATGGAAACCATGAAAGCCAGAAGGTCCTGGATAGAGGTACTGCAGAAACTAAGAGACCATGGATGAAAACCCAAACTACTATACCCAGCCAAGCTATCGTTCACTATCAATGGAGAAAACAAGACATTCCAGGATAAGAACAAATTTAAACAATACGTAGCCACAAATCTAGCCCTACAGAAAGTAATAGAAGGAAAATCACAACACAAGGAATCCAACATAGCCAACACTGCCTACAATAACTCAGGCAGGAGTGCACCCACACACTGAGACATTGGGGATGTTCTATCAAGAATTCACCAAGGCCAGCTGGCCTGGGTCTGAAAAAGCATGGGATAAAACCGGACTTGCTGAATATAATGGACAATGAGGACTACTGAGAACTAAAGAACAATGGCAATGGGTTTTTGATCCTACTGCATGTACTGGCTTTGTGGGAGCCTAGGCAGTTTGGATGCTCACCTTACTAGACCTGGATGGAGGTGGGTGGTCCTTGGACTTCCCACAGGGCAGGGAACCCGGATCACTCTTAGGGATGATGAGGGAGGGGGACTTGATGGGGGAGGGGAGGGAAATGGGAGGTGGTGGTGGGGAGAAGGCAGAAATCTTTAATAAATAAATGAATAAAAATAATGTTTATTTTATATGTATTTTGCTTTCTTTTGATTTGAGATGGGATCTTTGTATATAGCCCTGGCTTTTCCTGAAATTCATTTTGTAGACCAGGCTGGCCTGGGACTCAAGAGATCTGTCTGCCTCTGCCTCTGCCTCCTGAGTGCTGGGAATGAAGGTATGCACCATCACATTGGACTATTTTATAAGTTTTTTATTCTCCTTCATGATTTTTTTCTTAAAATTTGTAATTAGAAGATTTGAAATGTATTAATTGCATCTTGAATAAAACTTATTTTGAACAATCAAAAAAAATAAAAATGCAAAGCTGCTGCTACATGCAGCCTCATTGAATAAGTATATCATTTCTGTGGCAATTTCTGCTACATTATATTGTGAATAAAATTGTTCAATAGAAATTAAATGATTTAAAACTCATATATGAAATGTTTAATACTTTCAGCCTGCTTTATGGCTGTTTTTTTTTATTTGATGTGCTAATTTGGGAACTTCATTCACATTCAAGCAGTCTGTATAGATAACTAAAGCCCAGTTAAGTATTTTATAATTTCAGGCTGCTATGCCATGCTTGGGATGTTGTTTGATAGAAAGAAATAAAATACATGTAACATATTTCACATTTCTGCCCCTTCATCTTCTTAAATCTGTGGATGATTTGATGAGGAGTTGTAGGCCATATTTCAGTATGGTGTGGCAGTAAGGCAAAAAAGCCATAGGTTGCATAGCTCTGCCAACATGCTGTCTCTCCCTAACAATAGCCAGGATGTGCTGCTTCTTCTTTTTTGTTATAAATGTAGATTGCCTGAGGAGAGATGTTGGCTGAAGCTGATGACTTAAGGGTCAGGATGTTTGGGGCTCCTTCCTTTGTAATTTGGAAGATATCTTTTTTTTTTTTTGCTTTTTCAAGACAAGGTTTCTCTGTGGTTTTTTGGAGCCTGTCCTGGAACTAGCTCTTGTAGACCAGGCTGGTCTCGAACTCACAGAGATCCGTCTGTCTCTGCCTCCCAAGTGCTGGGATTAAAGGCGGGCGCCACCACCACCCAGCTGGAAGATATCTTATAGAGATACTAATTCAGGCCTATGTGACAGCTAGCATACACAGCAGACAGGTAGATGAGGACATGACAAAATGCCATTCACCTGGTTACCTAGGAGACAGTCTAATGTATTTTCCCACTCAATTTATGTGATAGTATAAAGTTGTTTGGATAATAAACGCAGAGAGATCGTCAGGAAAAAAGACCCTGAGATGCCCTTCCATGATGACCGTGTAAGTTGTGTCTGATTATTCCTTGCGGTTCCATAACAGTCTAATTAGGGAAAACAGTTATCTATGTTGGAGCACACACAGTCTCTAACAAGGAGTAAATGAACGTGTTTCCTGTACTCACGTACGTAGGACACACTTGTGGTTAAAGTGAGTTGATAATGTGGTGTAAAGGATGGTTGTCACCAACTCATTTCTTTATGATCTCTAATGAAAAATACATTTTGTATACAGTTAATTCTGTAAACAGATGCAAGTTCATAATATTTATAATGGTCTTGTAATCTTAATCTAATATATTTTAGATATTTTAATTTTTCCCTCATGGGAAATACATTTAATACACTGTAGAAAAATGCTTTATGACATTTTCAGATAAGGTTATATAACTTTTCATACATAAACAAGAAATTTGTTGTAGAAAATTCTTTAAATGAAACAATTAATCTAGGACTTCAATCTTATCTGTTCCTTGAATCTATTTTTATGTGACTCTTGAGAATATATCCCAAAAAATCCATTGCTAATACAGCAATAAAAATAATTTGAGTACTGACAAACTTCTTGAAGTATTTATATATAAAATTATGAACTTGTACTCATACTCTTTCTGTGATATGTTGTTTTATAGTTCAGAATGGCTTTTGCAAAAATTTTTAAACCAGTTTTCCCCTTTGATGTTGGTACCAGAGTTGCTATAAATGACTGCTGCTTTAGGGGTTAAATATTTTGTTAGTGGAGATACAACCAATACACTAAATTATGATAAAACTTTCTGCCAGGTGGTGGTGGTGCATGCCTTTAATCCCAGCATTTGGGAGGCAGAGGCAGGCGGATCTCTGTGAGTTCAAGGCCAGCCTGGTCTATGAGAGCTAGTTCCAGGACAGGCTCCAAAGCCACAGAGAAACCCTGTCTCGAAAAACAAAAAAAAGAAAAGAAAACAAACAAACAAACAAAAAAACTTTCTGACTGAATAATAGGTAAATATAGTTGGGCTATATTCAAAATTATTTTAATACCCTAATTATATCATTTGTTTTACTGGGAAAAGGAAAATGGTTTGTTTTTACTGCTGGGTCATGTTTTGTTTAGTATAGAAGAAATTCTTAGTCAATATTGTAATCTTTGTATTTCAATGTTAAGATTTTCTCGTTTGTATTATACTAAATCAATGATTTTGAGAAAAAAAGAAATAAACAATTTTCTGAATAGGTATCACATACCATAATTAGATCAAGACCAGGTGAATAATTTAGATCAACCTATAACCTGCAAGGAAAGAGAAGTCATTCCAACCAAAAAAAGTCCAAGGCCAGAGAGTGTCAGTGTAGAATTCCATCAGAATTAAGACCTAATAGCAATACTCCTCAAAGGGTTCCACATAATAGAAACAGAACGAACATTGCCAGACCCCTTTTATGGTGCTACAGTTACCCCTATACCAAAACCATGCAAAGAGTCAACCAAGAAAGAGAATTACAGACCCATCTCACTGAAGAACATAGATGCAAAAAATGCTCAATAAAATACTAGAAAATAAAATGGAAAAATACATCAAAAATCATCTACCATGATGAAGTCAGCTTCATCTCAGAGATGCAAGAATGGTTCAACATACAAAAATCTATTAAGGCTGGGCGGATGTGGCGCACGCCTTTAATCCCAGCACTCAGGAGGCAGAGGCAGGTGGATCTCTGTGAGTTCGAGACCAGCCTGGTCTACTAGAGTTAGTTCCAGGAAAGGCTCCAAAACCACAGAGAAACCCTGTCTCAAAAAACAAAAACAAAACAAAACAAAAAATCTATTAAGAATCCTGCCCTATTTAAGTTCCTTTCCTGACATCCTTTAGTAGTGAATGACAATATGACAATGTAAGCCAAATTAACCCTTTTCTCCCACTAGTACTCTTGATTGCTAAGGCTTCCCAGAATCCCTCATTGGCTAGGGCCACCCAGCTGGGACTCTCAATATTAGCAGCTTCTTTACTGGAGGATCAGAGACCAAATGACTCAGACAGCACTATTCATCCAGTTCTTCCCTCCGAGCCCAGCAGACAGGGCCCCAGTTTAAAAAGGTTGTATTTAGTATATATTATTCCACTAACCTAGAGAACATCCTGTTCCACATCCAAAGTACAGGATCCTTTGTGTGTACATTCCATTGCATACTCACTTTACAGTGCAGCCATCCCATTACATCAGAGGTGGGAAATCCTGCAGACTAACACAGGTCACATTCATAAAGTAACTCCTGTTACTGTATAACTGTGGTTACATTGTAACTGTTGTTAAAGAAAAACATACCACGGCTGGGCGGTGATGGCGCACACTTTTAATCCCAGCACTTGGGAGGCAGAGGCAGGCGAATCTCTGTTATTTTGAGACCAGCCTGGTCTACAAGAGCTTGTTCCAGGACAGGCTCCAAAACCACAGAGAAACCCTGTCTTTAAAAAAGCAAAAAAAAAAAAAAAAAGAAAGAAAGAAAGAAACAAACAAACAAACAAAGAAAGAAGAACATACCATGAATTAGAAAAAAATCCGCACATATTTGGGTTTGGAGGTGTTGGACTCTAGCATCCAAACACCGAGGAGGAGTCGCCCCCAGAGACCACTTCATACACCACAGCCGATGTAAAAGCATGAGGATTTTATTAATTCTGTTATTACAGGGTCCCCCAGCATTCGGGAAGCCAAGGGACCCTGAATAGCTGGTACAGTCTACTTTTAAAGGAGCCACAGAAGCAAGGGGGGTTGTTCTTTGACAATTTTGATTGGCTTATTCGAAAGGGCTATTACCAATAATTGACTGGAGAGCTGTTGCCAAATCAGATGAGGTAAGAGGTCATTTTGACCCTGTTTCCCAGGGTACCGAACCAAAACATACGTATATGGGTAATTGTTCAGGAACTGAGTACGTGCGAGTGTAGCTGTTAGGTCCTTGGTTTCCAGGGGAGGAGGGGAAGCACTATGGCATGGAGTCTGAGAGGATTTAAAATTGTCAAAAATGGCTTCAGGGTTGTCTTAAAGTCTTACAGAGGCAACAAGGAGAATGTAAATATAATGTGGATTTCATCTCTAAAATTATTTTGAAAACTTGAAATAGACTTTATGGCCATGTGCTCCAGAGACTAGGGATTTGTATTAGAGCACATTAAAGATTTCTCATATATTTTCTCAAAAGATGAACATCTTAATGCAGAAATATAACAGTCCTGTTGAGCAGGGTCACAACCTTTTACCCAGATTTTGCATTTTAGCTTAGCTACTGTAAATATAGCAATTAGGTTTAAAGATAAGGTCAGTTTCTTTCCCAGATTCTTGATTGTCTTGGTCTGTGGACTGCAAACAATGGTCAATCTGGACATTCATGAAACACCTACAATTGACTACCTGATTCCACAATGCTAATTTCAGCTACTGTTGAAGGAAGAAAGCTTTCACCCTCAGTACAACTTCTCCCTTTCTGCCCTGTGTCTCCAGCAGCTTCAAAATTGGTCAATGAGCTCAACTCTTGCACAGGTCCCTTTTCTTCTAAGTCCCCATAAAAACTAGAAAGATTAGCAGACACTCAGTAACTACTCTACATTTCTTCTTCGTTGACAAATCAAGGCCAAGCTTATAAGAAGTTGCAGGACTGTTTTCCCAGCACTGAGCAGCAGAGGCAAGATTAGGTGTTCAAAATGATTGTCAATTATATAGTATGAGGCAAGCCTAAAGTATAGAAGACATTGTTCTACACAGAAATCAATAATTAACATCACTTGAGAGACATAAAATGCAACTATTAATAACTTTGAAACATTGGAGAACAGAAATAGAGACAAGTGCAGCAATACACTTAAAAAAACATCTGCAAATGACACCAATAAGAGATTTTAAAATGATAAAAATACTGCACTCTTGAGATTAAATAAAAATTTCTATATTGACTTTGAAACAGAGTAGGCCCTGCTATAGGAGAGGAGATGTCATTAACAAGAGATAGATTAATGGTTTCCACATTACATATGTCGGCTACTGAGATCTGTAACCTGACACATAAAGTTAGTCAATGACCTGTTTCTCAAATTGCTAAGCAGACATAACTGTGTCAAGCAAGATCAACCATATCTGCATAGAATTGTTGCCTAATTGCCTTTCCTGGAATTAGCTCTTGTAGACCAGGCTGGCCTTGAACTCACAGCCAACCTTTGCCTCCCTAGTGCTGGGATTAAAGGCCTGTGCCACCTCTGCCCAGACAGGAACTTTTTCAGTGGCTCCAATACTTGATTGCCTCCACTCTTTCCCCTTCAGTGTACACAATAAACTATTCCTCCTATTGTAGTCTGAGGACAGAGGGAATGCCCCATATGCAAATCCTTTCCCTGCAACTGCAATGCATAGTCAACTACATGACTCACATGCATAATTTTAAAACTGTGAAGTGGTACAGTCTTTTTTTTAGGAATTTTGAAAGTGTAATATACAGGACAGCAAGGTCATTGCCCTGGACAACAGCAGACCTAGGGCACCTGAGTCAACATAAGAGAACTTGTCTCAGAAACTATTTTTCTAACAGGATGGAAATGCAGCTGTTCTAGAACTAATATGCCTTTCCATTGAGAAATAACTTTACACACCTAGCAGATTAATAAAGAAAAACCTCTTTAATGACGGTAGACATCAATCTCTAGCTAACGCTCAAAGACGTGCCAGCTAGACAGATTCCACATTTGCTGTTGTCCTTAAGTGTCCTTTAGGTTTGGACTCTAGGTTACACTTTGAGCAATTGAAATAGAAACAGGCAACTTGCCAGGCTAGACCTTTAGGCAGATAGGAGAGTTACAGAGCAAAGATATTCTCAGAGTAATTTGTTCATTACACTGTTAACAGGTGATTCCTTCAGTGACAGGGTTCTAAGGTGAAGGTCACAGGGATGAGAAGGATAGGAAAACTAAAATGTAAAAAAGATAAAAAGCTAGGGTGGGGAGGTCTTGCAGATGCCTAGAAAGCTTCCTAGGAAAAATTGCATCTTTCTGGGCATTGGTGGCACACACCCGTGCTGGGCCAAGTGATCTCTGTGAGTTCAAGGATAGCCTCCTCTACCCAGTGAGTTCCAGAATAGTCAGGACACTCCTACAGAGAAACCTTGTCTTAAAAAAATTTTTTTAAAGGAGAATAGCATCTTGTATACTTCCAAGGGAGAAATGAAAGAAATTACAGAATTATAAGTACAAACCAGCACATAAATTTAGGAGGAGGCTATTCAAACAAATTTATACAATGGGAACACAGGGTATCTCAAGAACTTTACTATGAGCAGAGTGGCCAAGGGACTGATAACTATAGCTCCATATGATGGGAAAAGTTAGGTTCTTAGAATCTGAAGCAACCCTTCCCCAAAGGCCTTGGCACCAGACCATTACCAGCTCCCCTAAGCATATTCCTGGTTTTAGAGAAGGAGCTGTGTTTTATTATCAGTAGATCAGATCCTTAGGGAAACTCACAAGACTTAGGCACCGGGATTAAAGGTCTGCCAAGATTGTTCCTCCTTCCTCAAGAGGGCATAAAAGAAAAGCCTTGATTGATCAGGTTACTCCTCCACACAACAATGTATTGCATTTCAATTATATGTCACCTGGTGTAATATTGCCCATTTGGAAGAACTGTGCTTTTCTCATATAGAAAACTGGAACTTTATACCACATCAGGCCTTAAAATAGCTTAGGAACCTGTCATGCCTCCGTTAAAAGCTTGTTGGAAGTTGTTTTTTGATATGGGGATGTGCCTTGGGTCTGGTTTTAAGTCAGTGGTGGCTTCTTGGTAATTGTTTGGAGCCGAATATCTGTACATTCCAATTGAACAATGCGTACTCTAGCATCCTAATCTCTAATAGCCCTGATTAAAATACATTTAATTTTTGGGTGATTTAGAGGCAGTCCTCCCTCAGCTAAATTCTACTTTGGGAGAGTGAATTATTTCCAAGGCATTGGCCAATCCTTTATATCAGCAACTCAACTCTTCTATGTTGCAGCTTAGAAGTGCAACAGGTGAGATGCCTTGATACTGTCCACATAGTTAAACACAAATGGAGATTGTATGTAAAGGTTAAATGCAAAGTGCACAATTTCAAGAAGATACTGGAGAAACTAGGCCTCTGTGAGTATGGCTTATTGAAGTTGACTAGAAAAATATTTGTACACACAGCACCCTGCTCCCAATTCTCTAAGCAGATTAAGGCCACAGAGCAAAGTTATTCAGAGGCCTGTTCCTAAATATAGGAATTAACAAAGACCACATGTGACTTTACAACACAGGGAATATGGCAGCAGTTTCCCATACCAATTCCAGGAGGATGCACCATGCTGTCTCCTGCACCTCACCCTCTGCCTGCTCCTCCCCATCTGGAGACAGCGGTGCTCACTATGTTGTTGTTTCCCAGCTCGCCAAAGCTCTCAGCTCATCAACTTCCATGCAGCACACGAAACCACTGAGAACAGCTCCTTTGCAAAGCCAAGTCTGAAAGAGTCCTGCACTGTTTATGACTGGCAGGTCACCTGGAGGGCCTGATTGGCTAGTGCAGTCTGAGTGACAAGAACACAGTCCACAGGCCTGTAGTGGGCTTAAAGACTCTGCAGAGTGATTCCTGACCATTTCTCCCACCTAATTCAAAGATCTTTTCTAGATAGGCCAAGGTAAGCATTTCAATAGCACTTGTCCTAGGCTACAAAAGCAGACAAATCTCACAGTCTTGCACTCCACAGGAATTTTTCCTTTTTCCTCCTGGACCCAGTGTGGCTAGCTGGCTTGAATTGTGCAATGTGCTTATCTAGGTGGGTATAGTGATTTCCTGTCCCAGAGAGAAAAAGATGTCCAGAATATTAACAGTTAAACAGAATTTTAAGGTAACAAAAAAAGATAATTGTCATGGTGTTAAAAGTGTGCACTGCCAGCAAGCAGTTAAAGATGGTCATATCATCTCAAATTTTACAGATTAATGAAGGTTTTTCCCATTTCAAAACCTTTATGTTAAATCTCTCTCAGGTATAATCAATTCCCTGATAGAATGCGTGGGGTCACTTATGTATATTAATATATCATCTGTGAATAGCAAAAGCTTGACTTCTTCCTTTCCAGTTTGGATTCCCATGATCTTCTTTTGTTTTCTGTTTGTTCTAGCTAGAGCTTCAAGGACTAAGTTTACTAGGTATGCTGAGAGAGGACAGTCTTGTATTGTTCCTGATCTTAGTGGGATCATTTTGAGTTTTTCCCGATTTTTTTGATGTTTGCTGTAGGCTTTCTGTCCTTTCCTTTCATTATGGTAAGATACCTTCCTTGTATCCCTGATCTCTCCAAGACCTTTATCATGAAGGGGTGTTGAATTTTGTCAAATGCTTCTCAGCATTTAATGAGATGATTATATTTTTTCTTCCAATTTATTTATATGGTGGATTATATTGACAGACTTTCATATGTTAAACCATTCTGCATCTCTAGGATGAAAGCCAATTTCATCATGGTGAATAATTATTTTGGTGTATTCCTAGATTCAGTTTGTCAGTATTTCCCTGAATAATTTTGCATTAATGATCATGAGGGAGACTGATACGTAATTCTCCTTTTTGATACTTTGTGTGGGATTAGTATCAGGGTAACTGTAACATCATAAAATGGAAATATTTTTATGTAAATATTTCTTGTGTTTTTAATTTGTGTAACAATTTGAGGAGTACGGTTGTTTCCTCTTCTTTGAAGTTCTGGTAGAATTCTTCACTCAAACCATCAAGTCCAGGGATTTTTTTTTTTGGAGGGGGGTTGGAGGAAGGCTGTTGATGTCTACTTCTAGTAACTTAAAGGTTACAGGTGTATTTAAATTGTTCACTGTGTCTTGAATTAATGTAGGTATGCGGCACCTATTCAGAAAATTGTCCATTCACTTTACATTTTCCAATTTTGTGGAATACAGGTTTTGAGGTATGATGAAATGATTCTCTGGATTTTCTCAGTGTCTGTTGCTCCACCCACCTTTTCATTTTTGATTTTGTTAATTTGGATGTTCTCTCTGCCTTTTGATTAAGTTGGATAAGGGTTTGTCTATCTTCTTGATTTTCTTTTTTATATAATTAGTTCTTTTTTTCATTGATTCTTTATAGTGTTTTCCTTGTTTCTATTTTATTGACTTCACCCCTAAATTTGATTATTTCCTGCCATCTAGTTGTCCAGGGTGAGTCTGCTTCTTTTGTTCTAGAGCTTTCGGTTGTGCTGTTGACTCACTAGTGTGAGATTTCCTTTATGGAGGCACTTAGTGCTGTGAACTTTCTTCACAGCACTGATTTAATAATAGAGTCCCATAGTTCTGGGTATGTGGTGCCTTCATTTTCATTGTATTCTAGAAAATCTTTAATTTCTTTCCTTCTTTCTTCTTTGTCCATTGTTGATTCAGCTGAGCACTTGTAGGGATATAACCCCACCCATTGGGGGCGTGTTCGCCTTGGGCTAATGTTTACTGATAAATCTGCTGGGGTGTGATCCCAGCAGCCCCTTTTATGCTCTGCTTCTCCTGTTCTCCGCGGGAACCTGTGGTCCTGTAAGTCTATTTCCTTATTAAAGCTGTATATATTTTTATAATCTTTCTGCATTCATTTACGCTGCCACATTTTGGCGTCCAACGTTGGGCTATTTTGCCCCCGCCCCGGCACAGGGGGCATGCAAGCTCCATCTTCCCAGCCTTTGCCAGCAAGTTACTGGAGCTCAGGAAGTGTAAAAGCCTGTTAGCTGTGCTCCCTGCTCGCTTTCCCTTCCCCCACTCCAGTCCACGATACAGTCGCAGAGCAGTGACCCCCACAGAGCAGTTAATAGCTCCCTGCCCATCTTCCTCTTGTCTTTCAAAGTCTCACTGCCTGATTTAAGGGAAGCACCTGCGGTTTTGAAGCAAAAGCCGCCAACCCCTTCCCTTATCAGGCAGTAAAATAATTTTTGTTTTGAGTTAATTGTTTCAGACCAGCTCTGGTTTAGACCATGTGGACTCAGGTGCATTTCTTTCACCACCACTGGCAGGAAAACATCATTACAGGTACATAATTTTCTTTTATAAATAAGAAAAATGTCTGAAAACATTACCATTCAAGACTTTAACAGCCTTTTCATTTGTACCATGTGGGAGATTTTACAAGAAGTGTCTGTCAGCCCACAGATATGGATCTTTCTGGGATTTGTAGTTTTCCTTGATACTATATGGTTTGATAATAGAAATATGATAAAGTCTTTACGAGACAAGGTTGAAAGCTTAAAAACAATTGAGAATGACAACAATCTTCTCAAAAATCAGTTTGAAGTTCTCCAGGCAGAGAACAGATCTTTGTTTAACACAAGTCGACAAACTGACAAAATTTAGAAGAGGTACAGGCTGATGTTAAGGAGAAATTTATTACTATGGAAGAGGGAACAGCTGATTTGGATCGTAAGCTTCAGTCCCTTTCAGTAGGAACTGAAACATTAACTGAGAGAATCAAAACTGCTGAATGTGACAATCGGATTTTGTCTAAAGCTTATGACAGATTGGTGGAAAGATTATCAATACAAGAAGTCACGGTTTATGCTATAAAAATTATGTCCAAAGATGAGATGTTATCTCTAATGGACAAACTTCATACTTTAGAATCCTCAATGAAGGCTTTAGAACATAATTCTGGACAGGAGATTCAGACATTACAGAAGGCAATGGTAAATAGAATTGAAAAGATTAAGGAATTTCTAAATTCTGAGGAAGAAGAGCAAGAGGTAGAAAGGCAAATTTAAACTAAATCTGTGGGTAAATCTCTCCGGGACAATTTCCACAAAGCTCTACCTACAGTTCTATCTGCCTTTCCAGTTGTAACAACAGAGAAAGTAGTTGGTTCCAGAAACCGTAGGGTCATCAAGGAAGATACATGGGAACCTGTCTGTATGAATGATCTCAAAGAAATTAAACAGACTGTAATGACTTTTGGGATGAATGCCTCTTTTGTTAAAGAGATGCTAAGATCTTGGGCCACAACAAATAAAGCCACGCCCTCTGACTGGTTACAACTGAGCTCTGCTGTGCTTGAGAGTGGACCGCAATTGAAATGGAAATGCTTATTCAGGCAAGAGGCTAGACTTTTAGAACAGCAAGAAAGAGCAAAGGGAATTGAGATTTCCATAGATCAAATTTTGGGAGAGGGGCTATTTTCTGACCTTCAGGAACAAGCTAATTTGGATGAAAACACACTCTCCATGTGTACTACAGCAGCCTTAAGGGCTTGGGACAGGGTGCAAGACCCAGGACAGAGGATGGAATCATTTGTCAGAGTTAAACAGGGTCAGAGAGAACCCTTTACTGACTTTTTACAAAGAATAACTAAGGCTGTACAAATAGGGATATCTGACACAGAAGCAAGACGTATAATGATTGAGACTTTGGCTTATGAAAATGCAAATGTGGAATGCAAAAGGATTTTGGAACCTTTAAAGCTCAGATCAGTGCCATTAGAAGAATGGGTATTGCATACACTGAATGTTGATACATTTGACTATGGCACTGAAGCATGGGTAGAAGAAGCAATTTCCAATGGTAAAAGGAGACATCAGAATACCAAATGTTTTAATTGTGGCAAAATGGGTCATATGAAAAGGAATTGTAGACAACGGATTTTCAGAAATAATAATAATGCATCTTCTAGAAATAACAGAAATAGGAGGACTCAGCCTTCAGGTTTGTGTAGATGATGTGGAAAGGGCAGACATTGGACGAATGAGTGCAGGTCTACAAGAGATAGACAAGGCAACCTGATACAGATGGGAAACGTGAGAGGGGGGACCTCACAGGCCCCCAGGCAAACATGGTTCAGGCATTTCCAGTTACTACAGAGAACTTGACTCGTCAGGACAATTAGAAAGCCCCATGCCTACTGTTACAAGCAATAATGATCAGAAAGATGAGTTCCATGTGTTTTGGCAAACTTCTATAAATGATCAAAGACCAAAGCTGAGAGTGTGTGTAAATGGCATTTTTATTACTGGCCTGCTGGACACAGGTGCGGATGAAAGTATCATTACCCCAGAATCTTGGCATCCGTATTGGCCTCTTTAGAATGTAAATGTTCAGCTCCTGGGAATTGGAACCCTATCTCGAGGAAGGCAGAGCACGAGATGGGTTGAATGTATAGGACTAGAGGAACAAATAGGAAAATTAAGGCCATATGTAGCCAATATTGCAATGAATTAATGGGGTTGTGACCTATTACAACAATGGAATACCCAAATAAACATTCCTGCTAATTCTAGAGCCTATATTTCTGGGGATAATATTAAAAGATATTACAAACAGAGAAAACCGGCCATTCGGGCTGTACAAGAACAAGCAATTGATGTCCCTTCAGAGATACTAACAGCCTTGCCTTTAAAATGGTTGACTGAGAAACCAATATGGACAAAGCAATGGCCTTTAGCTGAGGAAAAGTTACAGGCTTTAGAACAGTTGGTACAAGAGCAATTAGATGCTGGACATATAGAAAAATCTACCAGCCCTTGGAATTCTCCTGTATTTGTGGTTAAGAAAAAATCAGGTAAATGGAGAATGGTGACAGATCTCAGGGCTATCAACAAGGTTATTCAACCTATGGGCCCTCTGCAATCTGGAATTCCTTTGCCCTCTTTATTGCCAAAAGGATGGCCTCTCATAGTTATTGATTTAAAGGATTGTTTTTTCACTATACCTTTACAAAAAGAAGGTAGAGAAAAATTTGCCTTCACAGTGCCTACTTATAATAATTCTCAACCTTCGAGGAGGTACCACTGGGCCATCCTCCCCCAGGGCATGTTAAATAGCCCCTCCCTGTGCCAATATTTTGTGAATCAACCATTGCCAATAATACGCAAGAAATTTCCCAAATCGATAGTATATCATTACATGGACGACATTTTGTTATCCGATTCAAACATGGATACCTTGAAAAGACTGTTTGAAGAAATAAAAATTCTTTTACCAAAATTGGGATTGCAAATTGCTCCTGAAAAGATTCAGAAGGGAGATTCTGTTAATTATTTAGGTTATAAAATAGGTTTGCAAAAAATTAAGACACAAAAGGCACAAATTCGGAGAGATCGCCTACGGACTCTTAATGACTTTCAAAGACTATTAGGGGATATTTCCAGTCTATGGCCAGCTATTGGGATAACACCTGATCTAATAATTCATTTGAACAAAACCTTGGATGGTGACAAAGATTTAAACAGTCCCAGAGAATTAACAGCTGAAGCAGAAAAGGAACTGACGATGATTGAGGAAAAATTACAACAGGCACATGTGGACCGGGTATATCCAGAGTTGATTGTATTCTCGTCATACTACCATCAAAAATTTCCCCTACAGGAATTTTAATGCAGAAAGATGATATTATCTTGGAATGGATCTTTTTACCACATAAACCAAGTAAGAAACTGAAAACTTATGTGGAACAAGTCTCTGAGTTAATTATAAAAGGCAAGTTGAGACTTCGTCAACTAGCAGGCATAGACCCAGCAGAAATTATAGTGCCTTACACTGCTGATGAACTAAAGAAATTATGGGAAGATAATGAACCATGGCAAAGAGCTTGTGCTAATTTTTTGGGAGACATTAATAACAACTATCCAAAAAGCAAGAGGCTTAACTTCATAAAGAGAACTTCTTGAATCCTTCCTCGAATCGTCCGTGATACTCCAATAACTGGAGCCCGTACGTTCTATACTGATGCCAATAAATCAGGGAAGGCAGGTTACAAATCAGAAGACTTGGGTAAGGTGGAACAAAGTCCTTATGATTCTGTCCAGAAGGCAGAATTATATGCCATTCTTATGGTGCTAAGGAATTTTAAAGAACCTATTAATATAGTTACTGATTCACAATATGCAGAAAGAGTTATTTTACATATTGAAACTGCTTAATTCATACCTGATGATACAGAACTAACCTCTTTGTTTATCCAGGTGCAAGATTTGATTAGGAACAGGCTTTGTCCTATATACATAACACACATCCGATCCCATACGGGTCTACCAGGTCCTCTAGCACAAGGTAATGCAGAAATTGATCAATTATTGATTGGTAGTGTTCTATAAGCCTCTGAATTTCATAGAAAACATCATGTTAATAGCAAAGGTTTGAAGAAAGAATTTTCTATTACATGGCAACAAGCTAGGGAGATTGTAAAGAAATGCCCTACTTGCTTTTTCTATAATCAAACACTACTGCCTGCAGGGGCTAATCCAAAGGGCACCCAAAGGAATGAAATCTGGCAGAAGGATGTGTTCCACTTTGCAGAATTTGGCAAATTAAAATATGTTCATCACACCATTGACACGTATTCAGGCTTTCACTGGGCAACGGCTTTAAGTTCAGAAAAAGTTGATTCAGTTATCACTCATTTATCAGAAGTCATGGCTATCATGGGTATACCTACACAAATAAAGACAGATAATGGTCCTGCTTATGTCTCTAGGAAAATGAAACGTCTTTTTGATTATTACAATATCAAGCATGTTACAGGTATACCATACAATCCTACAGGTCAAGCAGTCATAGAAAGATCAAATCGAACTATAAAGGATATGTTGAACAAACAGAAAGGGGTGGAAAACACCCCCAGAAATAGGTTACATAATGCTTTGTTAACCTTGAATTTTCTTAACGCTAATAAGAAGGGAACATCGGCTGCAGAAAGACATTGGATAATGGAAAAGTCTACTGAACTAAATCAACCAGTTTATTTCAAGGATGTGCTGACCTCACAATGGAAGCCAGGAGATATGCTGCATTGGGGAAGAGGATTTACTCTTGTCTCCACAGGTGAGGAAAAATTGTGGATACCGTCAAAATTGATAAAGGTTCGTTTTGATGAAGAGAAGCCAGTTGGGAAAGATAAATAACAATTCAGTCACATGGATGGCGATCGTAGTGGTGGAAAGTAATACAGATAGGTTGGGGGCAGGGTTCTCTTCTTATCTCCACAGGAAAATACCCATCTTCAAAGAATTTAAGGGACCCTGAATATTTAATTACTGATGGAGGGACGTGTTCTGTAAGTATTAATTTTTTTTATATATATATATACATGTCTTAAACTTTCTTTGCTTTTCCTCATATCTGTGTCTTTCTTTTTATGTCAGTATATGTCCTTGTTGTTAATGTTTAAATTTCCCATAACAAGCAACAAATTTTCCTACAGTAATCTTTGAAGTTTCCAGGATGAAGATTGGGCCTCACAACATCAACTCAATCTGGTTTTTATGACGTCATGAATTTTTTTTTTAAAGCGCTAATATTAGACCTATTTTTTGGTACCAACTACATGAGACAATTTCGAATGGTTCACATTTTTGACAACACTCTGGCCAGACCTTCTCAAAATGCTCTGAGACTAGTTACAATTTTCTTAGGTCAAAGGTTAATTTGGGGATTTTACCATCATTTGCTTTCACAGGACCCCCCTAAGAAGAACGTCGACCCCATGTCAGCTAGAAGCAATCTTAGAGGATGACATCCCCTCTCCCAACAGAGTTTGCCCTCAGGGTTAGGGACATCTTTTAGTGGTTGGTTTAGGGTTGAGGGGATGGAGTGATATTATTATGGAAAAAAAAAGAAGAAGAGGAGGAAGAAGGGGGATTAACTGGTTTATGGGATGATTGGTTTTTGTGAATTACTGTTTATAGAAAATTGTATTGGTATTGTTTCTTGTATATTGATATATTGAATATTGAATGTGAGTGTTACTACCTCTATTTTTGTATTAGTATGCTTATAACTTTGTCTATATTGTATTGATACATCTACCATATTACAATGTACATTTCTACCTCTGATACTATGACATTGTTTACAATGAAGATCATTGTCTTCATATATTGCACAGTTGTTTATTCTTTTAGTCTTCAAATTAGATAGGTATTGAGAATTATATGTTTGTCATATTTATTTTTAAGTTAATCAGGTCTTTTAGTTACATAGAGATTATATTTAGTATAGATAGTATGATCTTCAGCCTCTTCGAAGAGCTGTAGAAAATGGCCTTTAATCTAACCTAAAATTTCTGTGCCAACGAGACACAATTACTCCTGGCAATGCCACTCTACTCCCGAGAGAACATTGAGCACCAAAGACACTCCAATGGGAGCTTGTCTTCTTGGCAGAACTGGCCTTTGGGTTAAGAAAAGCCCATACGTCAACTTCTGACAAAAATACAGAATATCCCTAAGTGGATGAAACAGGATTGTCTTATTCTGCCAAGACAGGGTAGGATAGTTCTAAGAATGGTATGCCAGTTATGTTAGGCCTTAACCAAAGTTGGTTGACTCAACATTGCAAACGAGACTTTGGGTGATTGCCCAGGTAGTCAGTTGTCTCTGTCAATTGTTGCACATTTTGGATATCTCTCGATTGTTAAGTAATATTTATTCCCTTCTCAGATCTTTGACGGAGTTGAAGATTATATAATTGTAGTTACTCTCTATGTTATTTAGACTCCTTGAGATAGAATGTTTAGCAAAACTTTTGTTCTCAATATTGTTTGTTATATTTATTATTTGTTATTATTGTATATAGTTGTATTTGGTTTAGTTCTATCTTATTTAGACAAAAGGGGGAGATGTAGGGATATAGCCCCACCCATTGGGGGCGTGTTCGCCTTGGGCTAATGTTTACTGATAAAACTGCCGGGGCGTGATCCCAGCAGCCCCTTTTTTGCTCTGCTTCTCCTGTTCTCCGCAGGAACCTGTGGTCCTGTAAATCTATTTCCTTATTAAAGCTGTATATATTTTTATAATCTTTCTGCATTCATTTACGCCAGGGTTTGTAGATTTCTGTGATTAGTGTTGTTGAATTCTAACTTTAAAACATGGTGATCTGATAAGACACAGGTGGTTATTACAATTTTTTGTGTCTGTTGAGGTTTGCTTTATCACCATGTATGGGGTCAATTTTAGAGAAGGTCCATGAGGTGCTGAGAAGAATTTATATTCTTTTGTGTTAGGGAGGAATGTTCTCTCTAAATGGCTGGCTCCACTGCATTCCATAGATTCCTGAGAGTCTAGCTTCACTGAGGAGGCACTGATGAGACATGTGTTTATTATCACAACTCTGGAGTTTCTACGTCCATGAAGACACCAAGAAGCCTGCAGCAGACTGCTTATGAACACAATTTAAATATTTCATGGTAGATCTTCCTAAAAGAACTACAAGGTCTCTGTCTTTAATGCTGAGTCAGGAAACCTCTCTTAAAGGAAATCTTCCCCTGCCTCTAGCAAACAGAGCCCACATGATACAATGTGCTACCACTAAGAAATTACCCTGTTTCTCCTCAACACATTTTCCTCTGAGATTTTTTCGTTTGCTTTTTTACGTATCTCTTTCCTTCTGACTGTAAAGCTGACCGTGTGGCTGGGTAGCTTGCTCATGGACTCTTACTCTCCTTCATTTCTCACTCCTCTGCATTTTTAGATATTTCTTCCTCTTTATTCTCTCTGCCCACCAGCCCCACATATTTCTCTCTCCTGTCTAGCTATTGGCTATTAAGCTCTATATTTGATTAATCAGGTGTTTTAGGCAGGCACATTAACACAGCTTTATAGAGTTAAACAAATGAAAATAATGAATGCAATACATCTTTGCATCATTAAACAAATGTTCCACAGCATAAATTCATGTAACACATCTTAAAATCGTATTCCATTACATGAATTAATTCATTCATACTCTATGCAAGATTTGTGACTTCTGAAAAATTTATAGTAACTGGGCTTTGCCTATGAAAAGATACGTACATATGTCTTACTGTGACTTGAAAATCAGAGTCTCCAGCTGGGTGGTACTGTCACACACCTTTAATCCCAGCACTCAGGAGGCAGAGACAGGCACATCTTTGTGAGTTTGAGGCCAACCTGGTCTACAAGAGCTAGTTCCAGGACAGGCTTCAAAGCTACAGAAAAACCCTGTCTTGAAAAACAAAACAAAAAAAGAAAGAAAGAAAGAAAGAAAGAAAGAAAGAAAGAAAGAAAGAAAGAAGTCAGAGACTCCTTCCCAGCTCCCCTTTCCCCAAAAAAAACCCCGGGGCTGGATGAGTTCAGAGCAGAATTCTACCAGAACTTCAAAGAAGAGTTAGCACCTATACTGCTCAAATTGACTTGGTAGAGGGAGGAATATATTGTGGGAGGGGACAGGAGCCCACGCATTCAATCAGAGTATTCATGGAAACACGATATTGCCCACTTTGGTCTAAGGATTCAGTAGACATAAAAGACCTTTATAGTCTTTGACTCCTTTACTTCTCTGTTCTTTCAGAATTTATTCCAATATCTGACTCTGTCTTTTTCTTAATAAATATTTATTTATTTATTAAGTATACAATATTCTGTTTGCATATATGCCTGCAGGCAAGAGGAGGGCACCAGATCTCATTACAGATGGTTGTGACCCACCATGTAGTTGCTGGGAATTTAACTCAGGACCTTTGGAAGAGCGGGCAATGCTCTTAACCGCTGAGCCATCTCGCCAACCCACTGACTCTGTCTTTTTATAATTAAGAACAATTAGACATTGTACTACAGTGATATGTAAAATAAATTTCATTAAACCATTTACTTTCAAAAATCCCACAAAAGTTTCTTGGGTATATTGTTTTTTAGAGTCTACATCATTATTAACACTTACTTTTAGAGTGTTTTATTCCAATTTTATACCTTCAGGTTTAGCTCCTGAAGCATGCACACATACCTCTGAAAATCCATTAAGTATGGATGACACTAGATGAGACCTCCGTTTAGAAAGTAATGGTGAATTTCATTCTATATGTTAAATGTATTTATTTTATGTTGTGTGCATCATGCTTTGCATTCATGGATGTCTGTGCGACAGTGTTATGTCCTCTAGAACTGGAGCTATAGACAGTTGTGAGCTTCCATGTGGGTGCTGAGAATTGAGCCAAGTTCCTCTAGAAGATCAGGCAGTGCTCTTAACCACAGTACCATCTCTCCAGTGCCATCATCCAAGTACAATTCTAAATGTGGCTTTAGGACAGGAGACAGAGTTTACTTTCCCATACTTTGGTGGTACAAGCTTTGATTTTCCTTTTAAGCATCAATTTACCTAATTTTTCAATTTTAGAAGACACATGAATGCAAAAATAAACTAATAGATAAAGAGCTTTCCACTAACTAGTAAGTATCAACTTGATTAAAACAAATAACCAAATCTTGCTTTGTATCTAATGACTCATACTCTAATTATTGTTGTGTCTCTTTGAGAGACAAGCCATGCCCACTCCCTCCCCCATCTGCTGAGGCAGGCTGATCTATAGCTTCTGGCCTGAGCTCACTCTCTTTCCCCTCTTCCTCTTGGAGAGGCAGCTTCGCTTCTGCTTCTCTCCCCACTTCTCTGCATTCCCCTTCTCTTTCTCTCTCTCTTCTCTCTTCTCTCTCTCTCTGCCCATCCTTCTGCCTTCCCCCTCCATAACCCCCAAATAAATATTCACCCTCACT
The DNA here is from genome assembly GCF_950005125.1 of Chionomys nivalis. Lineage (NCBI taxonomy): Eukaryota > Metazoa > Chordata > Mammalia > Rodentia > Cricetidae > Chionomys > Chionomys nivalis. The sequence goes on along the minus strand of NC_080111.1, from coordinate 36,544,973 downwards.
CTGCATGTCGTTTCTATCCATGTCTCTGTCTCCTGCCAGCCTGCCATGTGTCTTCCTGTCTGGGACCAGCCACCGCTCGGGGACTGGCAGCCATCTCTGACTGGGACTGGCTGCACCCAGGTTCTGCACCCTGCTGCCACATGACCTGCTACCACCATTTGGGGACCTACAGCATTTCTGCTCCCTATTGCTACTGGGGATCCTGCAGCATTTTTAATTTTTCCATTACACATACTGTTTTATATTTTTGTCAGAAAGAGCACTCAATCCTTTGCTTTTTTTTTTAACCTTATTTCAGTATAAAGGGTTGTTGTCTTGAAATGTTTATAATGTAATACTAAACTTTTTGCTAAAATGTTTCTGATGTGTACTTACAGTTGAAAGACTCTAAATGAATTTCTTTCTTTCTTTTTCTTTTTTCTTTTTTTTTTTTTTTTTTTTTGGATTTTTTGAGACAGGGTTTCTCCGTAGCTTTTGGTTCCTGTCCTGGAGCTAGCTCTTGTAACCCGGCTGGAATTGAACTCACAGAGATCCACCTGCCTCTGCCTCCCAAGTGCTGGGATTAAAGGTGTGTGCCACCACCACCAGGCTATAAATGCATTTCTAAGCCCCCTCAACCCTAAGACATTTTTCTAAAACCTTACACTCACTCTTGGAAATGGGACAGTCGCCCCCACACATAAACTGGACTGCTTATCTTCCTATGTCCTTGTGAATAATCTTCAAACATAACTCCGTTCTGGGAATTGAGGCAAAGACAACCCACAGATGTTGACTCAGTTCCTGACGTGTTGATTTAGTCACTAGAACAAGGTCAGGAAGACCACAGAGATGCTCTCCCTTATCACCTGACCATGCAGCTATTCTTCTGCCATGGAATAGACCAATCGTTGCTAGTAACCCTTTGAATAAGCCAATCCAATAAGTTGGAAAACACCCTACAGGTTCCTCCCTTGTGTCTGTGGCTTTTTGCTTTAAAAGATGGACTGTAACAGCTATCAGATGTCCTTCATATCCTGAACTTGAAGGGCCCGGTCATGACAGAATAAAAATCCTCTTGCTTTTGCATCAGTTGAGGCTTTGTGAATGGTGTCTGGAGCAACTCCTCCCTGATGATTGGACTTCTAGTCCAACATTTTGGTGCATTGGCCAGGAATTAAGTTGCTTCTGGACTCATTCCAGGCCCGGTTGGAGGAAATATCGAGCACTCTTATTATCTTTGTCTGTCTGTCTGCTTTGTTTCTGTGATTGTTGTAGTCTGTGTTTGTTTTTATTTTGAGTCTGTAGTGCTGAGCAGCTTCTGAAATTGTACCTACATAGGGCCAGTATCTGTACTGGAGGATACTCCAGTAATCTGTAAATCTGGAGGACACTCCAGTATCCAAATGGGCTAAGAGTGACCAGGACACTCCTCTGGTTCCCAAGAGGCAGGGCTTTTTGCCACTCACCTCCTCTGAATCTGTAGTGCGAAGCAGTTTCTGATTTTGAGTTTGGTTTGACTTTTTGTGTCTCTGTTTTTATTTCGTGTCTTTGTTTTTGTATATCTGTTTGTACTCAAGTCTAAATCTGGTACCATGGGGCAGTAAGTAACCCCCCCTCTGACCCTAACTCTGACTTTAGAGAAAAGCTGTAGACCAAGCTGTGGAAATCCAAAAGAAATACTGGCAAGCGGTCTGCTTCCTGCAATGGCCCACTTTTGAAGTGGGCTGGCCACAGGGTGGGACATTCAATCTAGATACTTTTTTGCAGGTAAAAGAAAAAGTCTTCCAGCCTGACCCTTATGGCCACCTGGACCAGGTTCCCTATATTGTCACCTGGGAGAGTTTGTCCGGAGAACCCCCCTACTCTGGGTCAAACCATTTCATTACAGAGCACAGTGCAGGCACCAAGGCCCGACTTCCCTCTGACTTTGATAACAGCAGTCTGCTGCTCTTTTCCCTGCAGGAGGCACACATGCCAGTAGGGTCCAAGCTGGTGCTAATTCCACCCACAGGACCCAGTAAGCCTGTGGGCTGTTTCTCTGGGGTCAGATACCCTATTAAAAAGCAAAAGTCCTGTAATGAGCCTGGACCTTTTCACTTTGGGAGCAGATAGAGAGATTGCAAATAAGTATCCCTGTGGCTTTTGGTAAACCACGAATGTGGATTCAGGAGCAACAGGTAGTAGGGGAAGCCTACATCAGAAGAGCCTCCCAGCCCTGGGGCATCTCTCTTCTAGGGATGCTCTGTTCTGGTCATCACGTGTTGTGTACAGGGTAAAGCTTTTGGTTTAAAAATTGGGGAAAGTTGAGCTAAGTCACCTTAAAAAAATGTGCTTATAAAAAACTACAGATTGTTGGTTTCTATATTTCTGACTAAACAGTGTGTACAGAAAAAAATAAATTCCAAGCTCTGATTAGATGGATACAGGACTACACTGTCTTCAAGAACTATTGCTGTAAAAGCCCTGGCCCCAGGCCAGGGCCAAGTAAACAGCCCAGCTGAGCTTCTAAGCTGCCCATGTGCCCATGTTCAAATCCGAATTTAGCATTTGACTGCTCGCAATACTTATGATGAGGTGGGGACCCCGAGTTGCCCCACATGGTGACGATTCTCATTTATTATTGATATAAAAAAGGTACATTTTGGGTTGTTTTCAGATTCTGTCTATGAGAAAATAATTCTGCTATATAAAATAGGCCCAAAAGGGATATTGCTGAGTTTTGAGGTAATATGTTACCTAATTCTGAAAATTCATCATACTAATGTTCAAAGTAGGTGTATCAGTTTGCATTTTTACCAAAAATGGAAGATTTTTATCCCACATTCTTTTAAGCATAAATTGTCAAACAATATTTTTTTTATTCTTTTTTAATTAAAATTTCCACCTGCTCCCCGTTTCCCATTTCCCTCCCCTCCTCCCAAATATTGCCCCCTCCCCCCAGTCCCCTCCCCCTATCCCCACTCCTCTTCTCCTCCCCCCACACCATTCCCCCTCCCTCTCGATACTGAAGAGCAGTCCAAATTCTCTGCCCTGCGGGAAGACGAAGGTCTTCTATCTATGTCCAGGAAGGTGAGCTTCTAAACAGGCTAAGCACCCACAAAGCCAGTTCATGTATTAGGATCGAAACCTAGTGCCATTGTCCTTGGCTTCTCATCAGCCTTCATTGTCCGCCATGCTCAGAGAGTCCAGTTTCAACCCATGCTTATTCAGTCCCAGACCAGCTGGCCTTGGTGGGCTCCCAATAAATCAGTTCCACTGTCACAGTGGGTGGGTGCATCCCTCGTGGTCCTGATTTCCTTGCTCATGTTCTCTCTCCTTCTGCTCCTCATTTGGACCTTAAGAGCTCAGACCTTGTTCTAAATTGAGTCTCTGTCTCTACCTCGATCCATCGCCAGATGAAGGTTCTAAGGTGATATGTAAGATATTTATCAGTATAGGATAGGATCATTTCAGGTTCCCTCTCCTCAGTTGCCCAAGGTACCAGCTGGGGACATCTCCCTGGACACCTGCGAACCCCTCTAGAGTCAAGTTTCTTGCCAACCCTAAGATGGCTCCCTTAGTAAGGATATATACTTCGCTGCTCCCGTATCCTCCCTTCCTATATCCCAACCATCCCAATCCCCTGAGCTCCTCCCATCCTCCCCTTCTCATGTTTCTCATCCCATTTCCCCTTTGCCCCTTGCCACCTCACCCGCAAGTTCCCAGTTATTGCCCTGCAATCTTGTCTACTTCCCCTCTCCAGGCGGATGACTATATGATTTTCTTTGGGTTCACTTTCTTATTTAGCTTCTCTAGGATCACAAATTATAAGCTCAATGTCCTTTATTTATGGCTAGAAACCGATTATGAGTGAGTACATCCCATGTTCCTCTTTTTGGGTCTGGGATACCTCACTCAGGATAGTGTCAAACAATATTTTTAATCTTGGTCATTTTTACAGGGATGAGATAAAATCTCAGAATTGTTTGATTTGCATTTCCCCGATGAATAAGGATGTTATATTTAAGTAAATTTTAAATATCTTTCAGTCATTTTAAGATCATCTGTTGAGAATTTACAGTTTAGATCTGTAACATAATTTTATTGGATTATTTGTTCTTATTAGAACTAAGTTTTGAAGTTCCTTACATGTTTTAAAAATAATTGACAAAGATACCTTCCCATTCCACAGGTTAATATTATGATCTGTTGATTATATCCTTTGCTACACAAAAAGCTCCGTTCTGGAGATCTCATTTATTGATTGTTTCTCTCAATGTCTATGCCACTGAGGCTGTGATTGAAAATGTATTTCAAACTTTTTTCTTCTATGAGGTTCAGTATTGTTGGTTTTATGTTAAGGTCTTTGATTTGTTTGGGTGTCAGTTTTGTGCATAGAGATAAATGTGAATCTATTTTCATTCTTCTATGTCTAATTAATTCTTAAAAGGAGAAACTGACAGTCAAAATGCTGGCAAATCTCAGGGGCAAGGCACCCCACTAGTTTGGCCAAGGTAAAAGAGGTTCTTCAGGGGCAAGGTAAAATATGTGTTTCTTAAATGTTTAATGGAGGTTTACAGGCCTTTTACCCAACCTCTAAAGGTCAGCAGGCAGTGGTAGCGATGGCCTTCATAGGACAGTCAGCATCAGATATAAGGAGAAAGTTACAGCAAGTAGATAGGTTGCAAGATTATAGCTTGGAGAATTTGGGGAGACAGAGAAAATGTTAAATGAGAGACAGAGAAAATGAAGTGAAAGAGAGAGAGGCGGGAAGCAAAAGAAAGAGAAAGGCAGGAGGCAGAGAAAAGAAAAAAAACAGAGGGATTATAAACAAGAAAGAAATTTGACTAGGAATAAAAAAGACAGGACTCAGACAGATAGGGAGCCTGGGCAACAGAAGATCAAAGACAAATGAAGATGGACAGAGGCAGTGTTTGGAAAAAGGCCAATGTGCTTATGGCAAGAAAAAGGACATTAGATTCCTCTATAGATTTTCTAAGGGACACAGGAACTGACCACTCTGTGCTAAAACAACTGTTGAACAAACTGGACACCTTATGAACTATAAATTTGGGAAAAGAACAAATAAACGACTCATTCCTCCCTGATCACCCCTAAATGTATGATCAAAGCATTTTGTTGACCAAACGAGGGACTTTGCTTTCCCTACTGTTTTCAGTTCTATAGGAGATGCAGGCTGCTTGTCTGCCTTGGCCTCCATCACACCCTCCTCACCAGGATGACCACCTCCTCCTGCCACACCACCAGAGAAATCCTTGCCTCCTAGCAACTGCCTTGGTGCCATGCTTGCCCTAAAGCCTGCATGAGCCCTGGCTGCTCACCCTGCAGTCTCGCTCCCCTCACATATGTCAGACTGTGATAGAGCACTCACAATGCTACCACAGGTGCCCTCCTGCGCTGGGCTGCTGCTCCTGTGCCCTGCTCATATCGATAGACTATGGATCCTACCAGCATCTGCAGAAAGGACAGGTGACTGGCAGAATGGCAGACTGAGCTGTACCAGGCAGAGCCGGAAATGATGGCGAAGCCTGCCTGGGGCACAAGGCTGGGGGTTCTGAGCCAAGCAGGTATACAAGACTGAAGGTAAGCAGAAGGCGGGGGCAGCAATGGTGGACAGGAAGCAAAAGATCTGGGCCAGTAATCTCCCTGAAGGGACGTCGGACTGACCAGAAAGCAGAACTTGTGGCTTTGATACAAGCTCTACAGATGGTAGAGGGAACGTTTACATTGATGGCAGGTATGCTTTTGCCACTACCCACATACATGGAGCAATATACAGACAAAGAGGACTGTTGACATCTGCGGAAATTTTTTTGAGCGTCCTTGAGGCCACACAGTTGCCAAAGAAGATAGCCATCATACATTGACCAGGACAGGGACAGCCAATGTAATGGCTAAGAAGATCATAAAAGAAATCTTCCCGAGGTTTGGAATGCGCAAGGTAATCATGTCCGATAATAGACCTGTCTTTGTTGCCCAGGTAAGTCAGGACATGGCCAAGACATTGGGGATCAATTGAAAATTGTGCTTACCAACCCCAAAGCTCAGGTCAGATAGATAAGATAAATAAAATTCTAAAAGAAAATTTTTACAAATTAACAAAAATTGGTCCTAGAGACCATCAAAATGACTGAATAGACCTCCCTCCCTCTGTCCTTTGCTGGGTTCAAAACACCCCCGGGCAATTTAAACTCACTACTTATGAGATCCTATGTGAGGGCTGCCACTGCTCACTAAGGCAAATGAGGTATATAATCCTGATGCTGTTCTTCCCAGACTGTTATCTGCCCACCTAAAGGCCCTCCTGATCATCCAAGCCCAGGTGTGGAAGCCTCTGGCTGCTGTCTACCAGCCCAGACACCCAGAGATCATCCATTGGTGATTCCACATACGTCCAGAGCCATCAGTCCCAGAGCCTTAAACCTTCCTGGAAGGGACCCTACACCATACTCCTTATGACAACCACCACTCTCAAAGTAGATGACATTGAATTTGGATCCACACTTCTCACATAAAGCTGACACCACCACAGGATGACTCAGGACCCTCCAGATAAAAGCTTCAGCACACCCAAAGCTAAAATAAGAACTCCTAAAAATATACCAAATGAACTCTCCCCAGGAATCTTCCCTACATGTAGACATTATAACTGGTATATTTGTCTCGGGGGAGGGAAATGTAAGAAAACTTAACAAGGTAGGGGAGCTGAACTATCTCCCTCCTGCAGGGGCCCTAAGCATGACACCACGCCCTAAGGCCCTGCCATTTCCCAGCTCCTCCCTAAAAACCCCAGCTAGATTCTTCCCAGTCCCCGGACTGTAGAAAATACCAACTCCTGACATTCATTCATGAACAACTCAATATTACCCAAGTTTTAGTAGTGACCCACCAATATCAGGCTCTGAAGAGAAACCTCAGAAAATCTCCAGATTGGAATTTGACAGAACAAGAGCGGGGAATGAAAGACCCTAAATGCATTTCTAAACCCTCTCAACTCTAAGACATTTTTCTAAAACCTTACACTCACTCTTGGAAATGGGACAGTCACCCGCACACACACACATGCTGGACTGCTTATCTTCCTATGTCCTTGTGAATAATCTTCAAACATAACTCCGTTCTGGGAATTGAGGCAAAGACAACCCACAGATGTTGACTCAGTTCCTGATGTATTGATTTAGTTACTAGAACAAGGTTAGGAAGACCACAGAGATGCTCTCCCTTAACACCTGACCACGCAGCTATTCTCCTGCCCTAGAATAGACCAATCGTTGCTAGTAACCCTTTGAATAAGCCAATTCAATAAGTTGGAAAACAACCTACAGGTTCCTCCCTTGTGTCTGTGGCTTTTTTCTTTAAATGATGGACTGTAACAGCTATCAGATGTCCTTCATATCCTGAACTTGAAGGGCCCTGTCATGACACAATAAAAATCTTCTTGCTTTTGCATCAATTGAGGCTTTGTGAGTGATGTCTGCAACAACTCCTCCTTGATGATTGGACTTCTAGTCCAACAGAGTATAAATAGAAAAATTAGAAACTAAGTTTAAAAATTTAATTGACTAAAAATCACAGTATATTATTTAGGGTTCTCTAGAGTCATAGAACTTATGGACCAAATCTCTCTCCATTCATCTATCTATCTCTCTGTATATCTGTCTATCTATCTATCTATCTATCTATCTATCTATCTATCTATCTATCTATCTATCATCTATCTATCTATCTATCTATCTATCTATCTATCTATCTATCTGTGATCATATGGGGATTTTGGGGGGAATAACTTTCAGAGTGCAATCCAAAAATGACTGTCAGTGAAAGGAAGGTTCAAGAATCTAGCTCAGATACAGAAGACTGTGTGTTTCAGCTGTTTTGTGTATATGCTGGAATTCCAAAGAAGTAGACTTCAATGACAATGAAAGAAACCTGTGCTGACAAGGTGAGGGAATGCAGAAATGTTGAAGACCGAACAACTATACAGGAAATGCACATGGGACAGAGCACTAGGCATATCCACAGGAAGTGTATACATCCACCCAAACATGGAACAACCTATTTTGCTGAGCTGCGGGAACACTTCTCTTTTGGAAAAATCACTACTGTACCTGTCTTTGTTAACTTTGTGAAGCCATGATTCTTCCCTTTGAAATGAGATTTGCTCCCAAAACACCTCAGCAGTGTGACTCTGCAGGGCAATGTTGTGACCTTGCTTCCCCACACCAGTGGTCTTTAGAGTGATAACATTCATTCCTTTTTCTAACAGTCAAATTGACATTTGTCAGTGCCAGAAATTTACCCTCTAACAGACCACATAGAAATTTCTATAGAAGGCAGGCATTGAGCATTAAGACAGCATGCTCCACCTTTGCTGAAAAACAAATCTGGACATTCCCAAAACTGGTTATCACAGAGATTAGATAAGGAGAATGGGTGAATCCTGCAGCTTTCTAATTCTGGGTGGTTCATGCATGATGAATTAAACCATCAGCCAGGGCCTAGTCATCTATTTCTCATTCAACCAATCATAGGGAATAGACTATAGGTGTATTATTGACAGCAGAAGGCATAATAACAGGAGTAGGAACCATTGGAAGTTGGCCATCTCTTCATATATTTTTCTTTTGTCTTCAGGACCTACTTTGTCCTGATATCTAATATACCACTTCCATTTGATAACAGGTTGCAGCTGTAGATGTCCTACTTTATAACTTGATAGATCCAGAAATACCCAGCTCATGATGGGCATTTCACATCACCTGGTAAGGTGGTGACTGTAACGATTTAAGCCACATATAGTTGATACTCCTAGGTCCTAGTGGTCATGTAGGGACATACAAGCCCTCAGGCACCCAGGGATGTTAAAGGCCCCTCCTGCATGATCCACATATGACTCAGCTAAGCCCTTCCCCGATTGCATGAGTCCCATCATCTGCATATGATATAGCAATGTCAACCCCTGTGTGCATGCACCAGACAGCTTGTAAAAGCTGGATGAGCCATCTTCCTCCCTCTCTGCACACTGACTTCTCAGGCCTGTGCATGTCTCCTCTAATAAACTCCTAAGCGTATTTGTTGTGTGCTCTCTGTTTCCTTCTTGTTAACCTTCATCGTGCGATGAAAGGAGACAGATACAGAGACCCAAATTGGAGCACTGGACTGAAATCCCAAGGTCCAAATAAGGAGCAGAAGGAGAGAGAGAGCATGAGCAAGGAACTCAGGACTGCGAGGGGTGCACCCACATATTGAGACAATGGGGATGATCTTTCAGGAACTCACCAAGGCCAACTGGACTGGGTCTGAAAAAGCATGGGATAAAACCAGACTCTCTGAACATAGCAAACAATGAGGACTGCTGAGAAGTCAAGAACAAGACACTGGGTTTTGATCCTACTGCACGTTCTGGCTTTGTGGGAGTCTAGGCAGTTTGGATGCTCACCTTACTAGACTTGGAAGGAGGTGGGAAGTCCTTGGACTTCCCACAAGGCAGGGAACCCAGACTGCTCTTTGGGCTGATGAGGGAGGGGGACGTGAATGGGAGAGGGGGAGGGAAATGGGAGGTGGTGGCCGGGAGAAGGCAGAAATCTTTAATAAATAAATTAATTAATTAATCAATTAATTAATTAAAATAAAAGAAAAGAAAACATCCTAGCACATAGAAGTCCAATTAAGTAAAATAAAACCAAATCAAAATGCCCATCATTTTATTAAATACACAGCCCTCTGATGACCGATCCCATGTTGGGGGGTGAGCCCATGCAAACTTGGAAGTAAGTGTTTCTCCTCTAGGATCCTACCTAAATACACTGTTGGAGAGGTCCTGACCCCTCCTTACGGTGGGGGGTTGTACCTGGCATGCTGGGATTTGTAGTCCAGGCTAATGCAACTCCTCATCTAGGGGGTGTTGGGATGAATGCCAGAACCTGGAGGCTATGTTCCAGACTTAACATTCCTCACTTGTGCCAAGTAATTTCATTGACCCACTGTCAAATGTTTGGTTTTTCCCAGTGAATTGAATTAATGGTATGTGCTTGCATATTTGAGTACATTTATTTTGCAAATACTTTTATGGGTAGCAGTGGCAGATATTTGGAATAAATTTAAGAGGTAATATTGTTCCAATTCTCCAGTGCTCCTTTTATGGATGTTATTCAGGTTTCTTGTTTTCCTGGGTTGTGTAATTTTTTTTGTTTGTAGATTGTGTAGCAGCTGTGGCCTTCTGCCTAGTCAGCCTGCTCAGAGCAAAAGCAGCTTTCTCTGAGTTTAATAGAGATCATTATAACTGTTCCTCCAGAAGCACTGTATAGAGGGCTGTTAGGTGACTTTTCCTTGAAGTTTTCTGGTTTTGTGTTCTCTATTTTTTTGAGTTTTTGAAAATTATGGTTTTGGTAAAGTTATCTTTTAGAATAAGTGTGAAGATTGATAGTCAACTTTTCACAGTGTCATCTACTTGAATTTCAAGCAAGACTTTATGGTACAGTATGAACATGCCTAAGGCATTTCTTCCCATCATTTGCCTAATTTACATTTGTTCCTACATGATTTTGAGTTAAGAATGCCCCTAAATGTCTCTGCTTTTACACTGTGATTATAGTTAGAAGTGTACTTGTTAACTGAGCATGCTTAAGGAAAGGGAGATGATACATGAGAATGTTCAGACTCCCTACGTAAAATCTCCAAGCTTTATTTGTTGAGGAACAATACTGTTTTGCAAACAACTCCCATACTCTTTGTGCCTCCTGCAGGCAAGAATTTTTTTTTCTTTTTCTTTTTTTTTTCTTTTTTTTTTTTTTTTGGTTTTTCAAGACAGGGTTTCTCTGTGGCTTTGGAGCCTGTCCTGGAACTAGCTCTGTAGACCAGGCTGGTCTCGAACTCACAGAGATCCGCCTGCCTCTGCCTCCCGAGTGCTGGGATTAAAGGCGTGTGCCACCATCGCCCGGCCAGGCAAGAATTTTTTTATCATTTCTTCTGTCTTGGCTGTTGAAATGTCTGGCTATTTTTGGTAGTTAAAACTGACTATGGATTATCTAATACACAAAGAATTGATTATACCTAAGAAAGATTTTACTTAAAGGTTTTTGAAATGGGGAAGTCTTCCATTAATCTGTATAATTTGAGATGATAGGACTCACCTTAAGCTGCTTAGTGTTTGTTCACAATTAACCAGTGAGCCATCTCTCCCACCCATGTCTGTGCACAGTCTTAAAACCATCACTCTTGGGCAGAGGTAGTGGGATTTTCTGCATTTGAGACCAGTCTGGCATACAGAATGAGTTCTACAACTACACAGAAAAATCCTGTCTTGAAATCACATGCACACACACACACAAAACCTGAATCCAACAAAGACTATGGCCCAGCTCAATCAGCATCTTATACTCTGGTAGCAGCAGTCACATATAAAGTATTTTGAAGAAGAAAAGTCTCTTTTTTTGCCTCTGTGCTCTAGCTCAGGCTACCAAGCTCATTCCTTTAGTAGCATTAGAGCCTACTTCATTGTAATTTTGGTGAATACTGAAAACCAGCTGAGTCACAGAGCCTTGTGGGCAGAACAACTACTGGATTCTTCACCTGATCTTAAACAAAAGGCTGAGAAGCAAGCTATTGGATTCTTCAATTGCCATTGGTAAGCAGCTGTTCTTAAGTTACCTGGACAACACCTTGTGAGACATTCTAATAAGCCCACTTTTTACATACATGGTGAGATTCATTCTACCAGTCCTGTTCATGTAGAGAATCTTAAATACTGCAGTTCTATATTTTATTCACCTGACTATGGATGGAGATGTGCTGGCTAACAATAGTGCTCATGAAGACATTCTTTCCAGCTCCATTATTCTCTACATGTCCAAATTTCTATGAACACTGCTCTTATTATTGTTATTCATTTGCCTGGAGTTTGCTTCTAATTTAAGGAACAAAACCCATAAAGCAATGGAGCCCTCATCCAGTCTTCTGATGGGGGAAAGACCAATCATCTTGATTGATATCTCATTCCTGCTTTACTCTTTTCTGTTGTGTAAAATCCCTGTGAAAACCATGTAAAGAGTACCTTCAGTTCATCTGACCTCAGAATGAAGCCACAGAACAATTATTTCATTTTGTAACTTTAAAACTCTCTTTAATTGTTAGTATTCTAGGCATCCTTACCTCTGTGGAAGAGGAAATTACTCCACCCACCTAGCACAGTGTACCATACATGTCATGTAATGTGATGGAAGAAAAAAGGGAAAGTTCCTAGGAGTGCAAAAAGATGACATTGATTGCTTTAGTAGCCAGGGGAAAGTGCTATTGAAATGTATATATTCTCAGATCTGGAGAAGTTCTCTATTAGGGTGAATGGATTGCACAGGAACCAGTATTCTGTCTCTTTAAGCACACTATATACTGATGGGGGGTGCTCTTGTCACTCAGGACTCAGTAGCCAATCATGCACTCCAGGTGACCTGCCAGTCAGAAGCAGTGCAGGTCTCTTCCCGGCAGCCATCTTCAGTCTTGGCTTTGAAGAGGAGCTGTTGCTAATGGATTCCTGTTCTCAGGTGCAGTTGCTGTTGCAGGGAGACAAAGCACTGAGAACTTTGGCAAAATGAAGAAGCACCACATGGTGAGTGAGGAAATGCTGTCTTCTATGGGGTGGAGCAGAGGGCAAGGTGCGGAAAACACTATGGTGTTACCTCCATGGGTCTGGGTGGGAACCTGTCGCCATATTCCCTGTATGTGAACTTCCTCGTGGTCCCTGCTAACTCCTGAACCTAGGGGCAGGCATCTGAATAACTTTGCTCTGTGGCTTCCTCTCCTTAGAGTATTGGGAGCAAGAAGTTGTATGTAAAAACACTTTCCTAGTCAACTTCAACAGGGTTGATGAATTCATGGAAACAAGTTGCCAAACTCAGAGAAGCCTAGATTCTCCAATATTTTCTCGATATTGAGCACTTTGCATTTAAGCTTTAAATATGATGTGAATTTATATTTAAATTTGTGGAGGTTATCAAAGGCATCTCATGTGTTGTGCAGCTTTTCACTAAAGTACCAAAATGTAGAAGAGTAGAATTGGTGATACAATAGATTGAACAATGCTTAAAAAATAATTAAGTCTCACAAAGTAGAATTTAGCAGAGGGAGAACTGCATCTAAAACACCCAGACTTTAAGTGTATCCTAATTAGGGCTGGTAGAGATTAGAATGCCTGGGTATACACTGTTCACCAGGATTGTCCAGATATTTGACTCCAAACCATTTCGAAGAAACCATCACTGATTTAAAAATAAAAAGTCACTGCCGGGCGGTGGTGGTGCACGCCTTTAATTCCAGCACTCTGGAGCCAGAGGCGGGTGAATTTCTTTGAGTTCAAGGCCAGTCTGATCTACCAGAGTGCCAGGACAGGCTCCAAAGCTGCTGAGAAATCCCCATCTCGAAAAATCCCTGAGTGCAGGAATCAAAGGCGTGCCCCACCACTGCCCACCTAAGATGTTATTTTTCTTAAGAAGCCTACTAGGCATGTAATGTATCTTCTGCAACACCTCCCCACCCTATCTTTTTTTATCTTTTACTTGTCCAGTCCAGTCTTTCTCCTCCCTTGTGATCTTCACTTTAGAACCCCATCAGTGAAGAACAGGTCATTGGCATACTTAAGAGAATATTCTGAGAATACTTTTGCCTAAATATTTAGACTGGCAAGTTGCCTATTTCTATTTCAATTGTTCAAAGTATAATCTGGATCATTATCCAAAGGATACTTATGGATAACAGCATATATTGAATGAAAAATCTGTCTAACCTAGCTCCCCTTGAGCATTGGACAGAGATCAATGCATAACATCATTAAAGAGGCTTTTCTTTATTAATCTTCTAAATGTGTATTGTGATTTTTCAGTAGAAAGTCATATTCTAGAAGAGCTGCAGTTCCATCCTGATAGAAATATTGTTTCTGAGACAACTTCTGTTATGTTGACTCAGGTGGCCTTGGTCCCTGACTGTGGCTTTCCTGGGCAACCTTGAGTGTCCTCTATATTACACCTTAAAAATTCTTAAATGACTGTACCAATTCACAGTTTTAAAATTATGTATTTGCCTGGCACTAGTGGTGCATGCAGAGTCTACAAGAACTAGTTCCTGGACATGCACCAAAGCTACAGAGATACCCTGTCTCAAATAAAACCAATTCATTAAAATAAAATAAAATAAAATAATGCATTTGAGCCATGTAGTTGACTGCCAATGCAATCACAGGAAAAGGATTTGCATATGGAGCATTTCTTCTCTCCTCAGACCACAATAGGAAGAATAGATTATTGTGTGCACTGCAGGGGGCACAGCATAGGCAATCAGCTGTTGGAGCCACCACTATGAAAAAGGGCCAGACCGTGGTAGAAGGAGAGGTTTGTAATTGCCCAGCATGTATAAATTAATGTCATGTGAATGAACACAGACAAGATTGTGTGGGTGTCCAGATTAGGATGGTTATTTTGAGTCAAGGAACATTGAATTTGCAATTAGGCAACACTCCTCTGCAGATATGATTGATCTTTTTTTTAATTGAAATTTACTGAGCTCTACAATTTTCTTTGCTTCACTTCCTGCCTCTCCACTCCCCCATTCATCCCTCTCCCAAGATTCCCATGTACCCAATTTACTCAGGAGATCTTCTCTTTTTATGCTTTATAGTTCCCATGTAGATTAGATGTATATAAGTCTCTCTTAGCATCCTCTTTTTTTGTTTTTTTTGTTTTTGTTTGTTTGTTTTTCGAGACAGGGTTTCTCTGTGGCTTTGTAGCCTGTCCTGGAACTAGCTCTGTAGACCAGGCTGGTCTCGAACTCACAGAGATCCACCTGTCTCTGCCTCCCAAGTGCTGGGATTAAAGGGGTGCACCACCATCGCCCAGCAGCATCCTCATTTTTGTCTAAGATCTGGGATTGTGGTTTGTAGGCTGGCTTTCTTTGCTTTATGCTTAAAAACCACCTATGAGTGAGTACATGTGATAATTATCTTTCTGTGTCTGGGTTACCTCACTCAAAATAATGTTTTCTAGATCCATCTATTCCCTGCAACATTCAAGATGTCATTATTTTTTTCTGCTGTGTAGCACTCCATTGTGTAAATGCACCGCATTTTTCTTATTCATTCTTCTATGGAGGGGCATTTAGGTTGTTTCCACATTCTGGCTATGACAAACAAAGGTGCTATGAACATAGTTGAGCACATATCCTTGAGGCTCGATTGAGCATCTTTTGATTATATACCCAAAAGTGCTATTACTGGGTCTTGAGAAAGGTTGTTTCCTAATTTTCTGAGAAATTGCCACACTGACATCCAAAGGGATGGTATCAGCTTCCATTCCCACCAGCAATGCAGAAGTGTTTCCATTTCCTTACAACCTCTCCAACATACGTTGTCATTGGTGTTTTTAATCCTGGCCATTCTTTCAGGTGTTAGATGGAATCTCAGAGTTGTTTTGATTTTCATTTATCTGATGACTAAGGATATTGAACATTTCCTTAAGTGTCTTTCAGCTATTTTAGATTCCTATGTTGAGAGTTCTCTGTTTAGGTCTTTACACCATTTTTTTTATTGGATTGTGAGTTCTACTGGTGTCCAATATCTTGAGTTCTTTGTATATTTTGGAGATCAGACCAATTCAGTTCCATTGGTCCTCCTGTCTGTTCTGTTTGTTTTCAAATATTTATTTATTTATTATGTATACAATATTCTGTCTTGTGTGTATGCCTTCAGGCCAGAACAGGGCATCAGATCTCATTTCAGATCATTGTGAGCCACCATGTCGTTTCTGAGAATTGAACACAGGACCTTTGGAATAGCAGGCAATGCTCTTAACCACTGAGCCGTCTCTCCAGCCCCTTCCTGTCTGTTCTTATGACAGCACCAGGCTGTTTTCAGTACTGTAGCTCTGTAGTAAAGATTGAAGTCACAGATTGTGATGCTTCCAGAAGTTCTTTAATTTTATAAGATTGTTTTGGCTATCCTCGGTTTTTTGTTTTTTATATGAATTTGAGTGCTGCTCTTTCAAAGTCTTTGAAGAATTTTGCTGGGATTTTAATGGGCATTGTATTCAAACTTTAGATTGCTTTTGGAAAGAAATATGATCGATCTTGCTTGAAAGAGTTATGTCAGCTTGGAAATTTGAAAAACAGGCCATTGTCTATGTGTTCGGTTACAGATCTCAGCAGTCAACATATGTATATGGGCACCATCAATCTTTCTCTTGTTAATGACATCCCTTTCCTAGGGAAGGGCCTACTCTTTTTTAAAGTCAATATAGAAAATTTTATTTAATCTCAAAAGTGATTTTTTTGGTGGATTGAGAGAGGGTTTCTCTGTAGCTTTGGAGCCTGTCCTGGAACTAGCTCTTGTAGACCAGGCTGACCTCAAACTCACAAAGATCTGCCTGCTTCTGCTTCTGAGTGCTGGAATTAAAAGCGTGTACCACCACTGCCCAGCTAAAAGTGCATTATTATCATCACTTTAAAAAATCACTTTTTGGTATCAGTTTCAAAACTTTCTTTTTTTTTAAATATTTATGTATTATGTATACAATATTCTGTCTGTGTGTATGCCTGCTGGCCAGAAGAGGGCACCAGACCCCTTTACAGATGGTTATAAGCCACCATGTGGTTGCTGGGAATTGAACTCAGGACCTTTGGAAGAGCAGGCAATGCTCTTAAACTCTGAGCCATCTCTCCAGCCCCTCAAAACTTTCTTAAATGTATTGCTGCTGTTATTTCTATTTGTTTCTGTTCTCCAATGTTTCTAAGTCATTGAGAATTTCATTTCATTTCTTTCAAGTTATGTTCATATCTATGTAGAGCAATGTCTCCTACACTTTAGGCTTGCCTCTCTCTATGTAATTGAGAATTATTTTGAACACCTAATCCTGCCTCTGTTGCCAGTTCTGGAAAGACAGTCCTGCAACTCCTTCCAGGTTTGGCCTTGACTAGTCAGTGAGAAAGAAAAATAGAGCAGTTAATGAGTGTCTGCTAATCATCCTGGCTTTTATTGGGGACTTAGAAATGAAGATGGATTGATATAAGAATTAAACTCATTGACCAACTTTGAAGCTGGTGGAGACAGTGCAGGAAGTGAGAGGTTGGCCTGAGGGTGAGAGCTTTCCTCCTTCAACTGAGATTACTTACATGGAATCATGTAGCCCTGATTGATCATTTGTGATGTTCTATTATTATCCTGATTGACCTTTTTTGCACTCCACAGACAATGGCAATCTGGGTTTGGGACTGACCTTATCTTGAAACCTGATTGCGATATTACAATAGTTCATCCAAAATAGATGATCTGGGTAAAACATTGTGTCCCTGCTTAACAGGACTGTTACTTTTCTGGAATAAGGTGTTCATCTTTAGGGAAAATACATGACAAATATTTATTTTGCTCTAATACAAATCCCTAGTCTCTGGAGCACATGGGTTTTAGCCTAGTTCAACCTTTCAAATACTTTTTGAGATTAAAACTACATTATATTTACATTGTCTTTGCTCCCTCCAAGCACTAACATGATCCTGATTGTTTTCTAATTCATGGTTTGTTTTTGTTTAACAACAGTTACAAAGTAACCACAGTTACACAGGAACAGTGATTCCTTTATGAATGTGACCTGTGTTTGTCTTCAGGATTTTCCATCTCTGAGGCAATGGATTGGCTGCACTGGAAACTGAGTGTGCAATGCAATGTGCACACAAAGGATCCTGTGCTTTGGATGAGAAACAGGCTGTGGTGTAGGAGAGTGGAAATTTGTGTACTAAATACAAACTTTCTAAACTAGGGCACTGTATGCTGGGGTGGGAGGGTAGAACTGGAAGGACTGTGCTGTCTGAGTCATTTGATCTCTGATCCTCCTATAGAGGAGCTGCTAATATTGTGAGGCCAAGCTAGGTGGCCCTAGCCTGTGAGGAATTCTGGGAAGGGTTAGCAATGGGGAGTATTAGTAGCAGTTTGTGGGTTCTTTCCATGATTCTATTCTGCCTCTGCAGTAGAGGTAGTAAGGAAGATCACAAGGTATACCATGGTGAGTGTTGGGTGTTCAGGACTATTGAACTGTCATTTCTGCTGTGACTTGGACTGATCATGAGGCAGACTGTAGGTATGTTGGTCCATGTGGTTCATGTTGGCAGTGTCCCTTGTCCTCTGGGCCTCCCTGTATATGAATTTATTGGGGCAGGGGAGTCTCTGGAAATTCAGGGTATGATGGTGATTGTCCAGAGTACACATGGACACTGCTCTTGGTGTGCAGTGGGAAGAGAGATTAGAAAACTGAAGGTCTAGATTCCAGAAATTCTCAGTATTTCATTCCAATTTCAGATTTGTGTTATAAAGATTATAAATAGTTTAGGAACTGGTAGGAAATGATGATATTGATAGTTATTTATTTATTATGTATACAATATTGTGTCTGTGTGTATGTCTTCAGGCCAGAAGAGGGCACCAGACTACTTTACAGATGGTTGCGAGCCACCATGTGGTTGCCGGGAATTGAACTCAGGACCTTTGGAAGAGCAGGCAATGCTCTTAACCACTGAGCCATCTCTCCAGCCCAGTATATCTTATTTAAAAAATAATTTTCCACCTTCTGTTTTTTTATCTCTTCTTTTTTTTAATTCTTTTTTTTTTTTTGATCCAAGGTCCAGCTGTTTAAACCACTATAGAATCCTGATTGGGAGCTGTTGTAATTGGTAGTTCAGGCAAGGTATTGGGCACATCTGTTGTGCTGATGGGAATCACCTTGATCTGTCTCCCTATAAACAGGGAATCATCTAAAGCCAGGGAAGTCCTCACTGACTCTTTGTCTAAGAATTCTACATATGCAAACCCTTTGGCAATGCCACTGAATTTGTCACAGACTGTAGTAACACAGTTGAATGAAACCACATCCATGAAAATGAGCTTCCAGCTCTTCTGCTCTTGCACTATAGTCCACATTGCCAACATAGATGGAACTGGCATCAGCCTCCATCTTCTCCTCGAGAGACATGATCACTGAGCCAGCATTGCCTGGGGTTGTAGTCTTAGTCATCTGCTTCTCTACCTCATTTTGTAGCTCCTTTAACTTCTCATTCTCTTCCTCTATCTCCCCGACTCCCCGAAGCTTTGATCACTTCTAGCAATCATACGGAGAATATCATACACAAAAAATACACAAACATACACAAAAAATAGCAGTAACCTCATTTTCAGAAGTGCTTGGAACTCCAAGTAGTTAGAGAAAATCAAGTTGATTTACATGTACACTGATTCTTTAAAAATCTGTTCTCTTGAAATTCCATTTAAAAAGATTTCATTTCCTCACTGTAGTGCAGACTTGGATTCCATCACCAATTGTAGGAAACAACATGGTATGTGATCCTAACAGCCATAATTTTCTTTATCAAAAGAGAATGAGATGCTTTCAGTAATCAAATCTATTTTCTGTAAAGTAAAAACATCAGAAGACTTCAAGTGAATATTGTAAATTTTGGTGAAACAGCCCTTCTCACTGAACCCATTTTCTATTATTGGTAAAGGAAAGAACAGGAGTGTAAAGGATGTGTGATGGCCAGTGATTCAGTGATTTTGATTAGAACCTTGTTGTTCTTCTTAAAGAATCAATTATATATATGTGTGTGTGTGTGTGTGTGTGTATAGATTTGTGTTTGTCAGTGGTGTCATTCATATTGTTGATTTTGTGAACCATAATTTAATTATATCATTCATTGTTTTTGAAAATGATGGATATTTCCCAGTTTGTACTCAGAATATTTTTTATACTCTTTGGTGATTAACAGTTTTACCTTTCTCTTCTTGATTTCAGATGCTTGCTTCTAATTATTTTATTTTATTTTTTTATTTATATTTTAACAATAAAGCTTGCCTGAAGATCATAAAGTAAACAGATGCCCTGGTCCACGTTACACCCCAGGCAATACCGACACACACCTTTAATCCCAGTAGTCACACTAGTTTGTTGTAGAGTCAATGCTGGTGTCTCAGATCTTTAATCCTATCACTAAGGAGTTGCAGATAGGAAGTGGCATGCCTGGGCAGAGAGAGGAATATAAGATGGTAAGAGAGAGGAGCTGAGGATTGAGTGTTTTGTAGAAATAGCATTCACTCTGAGGTCTTATTGAGATGGGATACCTCATTTGGTGAGTCGAACAACATTTATCTAGGGCTTTCCTTGGAGGGAATGCTGAGGCTAAGGAAAATTTAGATTAAGAGAAATAAAGACAAAACCCTAGGTTAGAATGAGAGGATGAAAGGTCAATAGAAAGCGCCTGAGTTTATTTCTCAACCAGCATATATACTAAACACAGTCAAAAGGCAGATCAAAAAGCAGAACAGTCAGCTCCCCACCTCCCTGCACTGTGCTTGGAGGTAGCTCAAACCTGTGCATTATCTGATTCAGCTAAGCAGCTTCTAATCACTGACAATGAGTGCCCCTGGATGGCCTACACTAGCCCAAATCTTAATATAAAAAATAAACTCTTTGAGCTGGGCAAAATGCTTTTTCTGTTGGCTAACACAGATGTTATTCAAAGCCCTCAAGGTTACTAGAAGAAGAACAGTAGGCATGCTTGAACACAAATGGAATCTTTAAGTCTGAAATGACTCAAGATGAAACTGAGTCACACGTGGGCTCCCACATTGGACTGGGAATTTTATAGAGCTAAGAACTAGTGGCTCGAAGCTGTGCTTCTCTGATTTTTCAGCTTTAAGTCCCACTATCTGACTACAGGATTTATGAATAAGATCAGTTTGCACTACATCTAAAATCTAATTTAAATAAAAGGCTTCTTCTTAATTCCTGTTCATGATTTTGGGTCTAAATCTCTATCAAGTAACTTAAAATTAAGTTTTTGAATTCTGTATATGAAGGCGCAAATCATAAACAATCCCACACTAGTTTGGAATTGTGATTAATAGGGTGGTATTTATTTAAAGTGGAATAAACTTACAGATCACCGTCCCAGACAACAGCCCTCTGCGCAATTAGGAAGAAGTCTAGTCGCCAGAACCGGAGCAGGAAGTAAAGAGAGCGAGGAGGGAAGTAGTCACTTTTTTAAAGGGAAAGAGACCACGCCTCAATGGGCTGGTATCTCAGCGGCTATTGGCTGGAGGAGCGGAAGGACCTCCCGCAACACCTCACCCTTTTGTTTAAGTAAGAGAGTTCTAAACCTACTATGAAATTATATACAATAAGTACAAATATCCCATTCTAACTAGCTTAGGTCTTTGATCATTAATAGAAGTCTGCCAAAATATACGTTTACACTGTCCTGCTGGGTTTTTTGACTCATCCTCCATGCGTAATTCATCATGTAGACCAGTAATATTTTTTTACAGCAGAAATTGGAGCTTTTAATTTTCTTGGTGAGGCATGTTCTCTACTGTGACTGGGAATGACTGGGCCACTGTTGGCTTGGGGGCCTGCGAGAGGCCCCTCAAGGAGTTTCCTGATGGTATCGGGTTGCCTTGTCTGTTGTTGACCTGCATTCGTTGGACCAATGTCGGCCTTTACCGCATCTCCTACATACACCTGAAGGCCGAGGTCTCCTATTTTTGTCATTCCCAGAAGAGATATTATTTCTAGAAATCCTTTGCCTGCAATCCCTTTTCAGATGTTCTAATTTACCACAATTAAAACACCTGGCATTTTGATGTCTCCTCGTTGCATTGGAAATCGCTTCTCCTACCAAAGATTCATCATTATAGCTAAAAGTCTCAACATTCATTGTATGCTGAATCCATTCATCCTTAGGTGCTGATCTAAACTTTAAAGGCCCAATTATCTTTTTGCATTCTATGTTTGCATTCTCAAAAGCTAGATATTCAAGAAGTAGTCATCTAGCTTCTGGGTCTGTTACCCCTATGTCCAGAGCCTTAATTAATCTTTGCAAAACGTCAATAAAGGGTTCTCTCTGTCCCTGCCTAATTCTGGTATATGATTCAACCCTTTTTGCTGGATCTTGGAGCCTATTCCAAGCATTTAAAGCTGCTTGGTGACATAAACACAGTACTTCATCATCATAAAGAGCTTGGACCTGTGGATCAGCATATTCTTCTACAGCAAGAATTTGATCTTGGGAAACCTCCACACCTTTTGCTCTTCCTTGCTGTTCCATATGTTTGGATTCTTCTCTGAAATAGATCCCGAACATCAAGGAAGGTCCATTATCTAAAACTGCAGACATTAACTGATGGAAATCGTGGGTGGTAGCTCTAGCATTAGAAGCACAAGTCCTTATCATTTCCTTAACATATGCATAGTGCAAGACAAAGGTAACAATAGCTTGCTGAATTTCTTTTAGATCATTCATTGCTATTGGCATCCATCTAGCTTCTCTGACTCCCTTTGAGCCTTTAGAAGTTCATGCTTTGTCAGAATGAATTACAGGGTATGTTGCTAAAACCCTGGGTAAGCCAGTTCTAATAGCTGGTGGTGGCATTGTATCCTGTCCTTGTGCCTTCTTACTCTGTTCACCAGATTCAATAATTTCTTCAATCATTTCAAGTCTTTTTATCATTGTCTCTCTTAAATCCTGAATCTCCTGCCCTACATGTGTTTCTAGTGATTTCACTGAGGTATCAATTTTTTGGTCCCCATTCTGCACCTGTGATTCCAAAGCTTTTGAATCCTGAATCTCCTGACCTGCATGAGTTTCTAGTAAAGATTGTATGGTTCTTAGGAGTGCCATATTTTTCCTAAATGATAGAATATTCAAAAGAATACTGAAACCTAGTAACCAGTAAATTAAGTTATCCCCATAGTCATATAAACTTTGCATGATATAACCCATTGTTTTGGTAAGCAAAACCCTAAAATTCGTGTTGGAAACAAAAACTGCCATATTACCTATTATCCAGCAGGTGTCGCTGTTGCCAAGTCATGACGAAAACGGGGTCCTGTTTCAGTGTCCACCTAGTATTTGTTAAAAACTGGGAAATGCAAGTTGCTCAACAAAGTAAATGTAATTAAATCAATTCCGTACACGGAACCATAAACCCAGAATCCAGGGGTAGAGAAGAGTAACCTGGAAGCCGTGTATGCCTCCAAGTGACAGAGTCGTCCCAAGGGGTTGAAGCTTTCGGCCCGGTAACCACGTGCTCTGGTTCGCTCCGCTTAAGAACTGCGCTTGCAAGGGAGATTTGAAAACAACTCAGAAAAGAGCAAACCACGTGGGCAGAAACTATGCGGGCCTGTGGAGTTTAAATCCACGTAGGGAGGCAAACAATAGGCTGCGTGGGGACTTGAAGTCAATTTGAGGTGTCTAAAGGGAAAATATAAAGAACTGCAGCAAGAAAAGCCACTGCATTATGATTTATGTTAAACTGCTGGCTCCACGCACAAGGCACAGGCCACGGCCAAACTGCTGGCAGGCAGCCCAGCAGGGGAAGGAGAGGTCCTACCAAACGTTGGGTGCCAGATGAAGGCGCAAGTCATAAACAATCCCACACCAGTTTGGAATTGTGATTAATAGGGTGGTATTTATTTAAAGGGGAATGAACTTACAGATCACCCTCCCAGACAACAGCCCTCTGTGCAATTAGGAAGAAGTCTAGTTGCCGTAACCGGAGTAGGAAGTAAAGAGAGCGAGGAGGGAAGTAGCCGGTTTTTTAAAGGGAAAGAGACCACGCCCCAATGGGCTGGTATATCAGCGGCTATTGGCTGGAGGAGTAGAAGGACCTCCCGCAATATGTATATAAATAAAAAATTATGCTCCTTTAATCGCTTTGAGCTTTACTACATATGGCACTTAAAAGGTTTTCTACAGTAAACCATGATCATTCTTAGCAGTGACCATTAAAATCTTAAAGACGGGCTTAGGGCCCCACAACATTGAATCCCCCTAGAGTGTGGTAATGCCACTAAACTGACTATCCTCCTCCAAAGGTCATCTTTGGGCTATAAATTATTCAGGACAATTCCAAGATTACTATCTAAGATGGTCCTCATGCACTACACTAGCCAGAACTTGAGATAATTCCTCCACTTTCCCATTACACAAAGACTGGACAAGAGATAATAGAGGCAATTCTCCCATGAATTGAAATTATCCTAGGTTTATTTCAGGCATTCGTCTCACAGAATGAGACCTCTGTTTTCTGAGTGTTGTGGTAAAGGCAAAATACACCTTTATGCCCAGTTTTTCCATCTTTTTTTCTTTCTGTAGTCATTAATTTTCTCATGTATACAACATACTGTTGATCTTTTCTCTTTTTCTCTCCCTGTGAATAGATACTGCTCTTATAAGGTGGTATCCTATACAAAGGACACAGAAATAATGGAATTGATTCTCCTTTTCAATTTCCTAAAGTGACTGTCTATGTCATGGAACAAGAATGGGGAACACTAGAATCATAAAACTATACTTTCAAAGAAATATGCATTTCACTGTCATATTTACTTTGTACTCACATATGGTATATTTTTTGAAGGCAGTGACCTATGATGATGTGCACATCAACTTCACTAAGGAAGAGTGGAATTTACTGAATCCTTCCCAGAAGAATCTCTACAAAGATGTGATGCTGGAGACCTACAGGAACCTAACTACTATAGGTGGAAATAAATTTTTTCATGTTTCAAAATATGGAGACAACTTTTCCTTGGTTTATAATTTTCTGTAATTTGTTTTAAAGA
This sequence comes from Chionomys nivalis, assembly GCF_950005125.1. Classification (NCBI taxonomy): domain Eukaryota; kingdom Metazoa; phylum Chordata; class Mammalia; order Rodentia; family Cricetidae; genus Chionomys; species Chionomys nivalis. The sequence continues at coordinate 36,520,347 of NC_080111.1, read as the reverse complement.
ATGAGGTGAATAACACAGTCACAGTTCTTAGGTGCACTTAAGATAATAAGCTAATTGTTGCACATTCTTAAATAATATAATATATATTATGGTACTGTATTTTAGGATACATTTGGGAAGACCTTAACACTGAAGAGCATTGTCAATGTTCTAGAAGACATGCAAGGTAATTTTCTTGGGCAAATTCATAACAATTTCCCTTGATTAGTTTGTAATGTGTTCTGGAACTTTAAAACAAAAGCAATGGTGTAAATAAGCACAGCTTTAAATGTATTGATAGTTATTAAGTTCTCACAAATCCATATTCCTCAATTTCATGTATGTGATTGCATCTGTAAAGCCTTCATTTAAGAAAAAGTCTAGGTAGCAATGCCTAAACAGATATCACCATTTGATTCATAGCACCACGAGAGCTATGTTTTAGAACTGCTGCTTCATTTGCTTCTTGCTATTCATGACAGAAAATGTATACATATTTCAGTGATGATGAGTATAGCTGCAAAACTTTCTACTAATTCAATAGCCCATGGTAAGCCTTGTATCACTCATATACTTTTTGTGACTGTGCTAAGTTTAGTGAAATCAGAATAGTCAATGGGCATTTGTTGTGGAGAAACCTTAATATCTATACCACAAGTCTGTGAAAATTGAACCTTGTGGATTCATTTTGGAAATCTTTTATACACTATTCTTTTTTTCATATATATGATATGTCACTCTTGACACAAGTATGAGCATAGGAATATGGAAAGATTTAGCATACCTCTCCATAAGAACAATTAAAAAGATAAACTGTAGTTCCTATGTAGAGTGTACATGTTTAATTTGACCCAAAAATACAAAGTTAATTTATTTTCTATCATCATGGTTAATACATAAATACAAACGCACATTACAACAAAAACAAACAAATAAACATGAGTTCTAGAACTATGCAAATACTTCTGGGTGTCTTAGTTCACTTACCACATGTATAATGGTTCACAATATAGTAAAATTATGAATGGAGTAAAGTTGGTAAAGCACTCTGTATATACAGTTCTCTTCAAAAATGTAAAAAATATCGTAGAAAAATATAGGTATAGTTATAGATGAAAGATAAACCATGACACAATGGAATTTCTCATCACAAATATTTTTCTAGATGTAAAATGACCCCTAATGAGAGACCAAAACATGGTTTTAAACAAAGCTATAAAACCTTGATATTTGATTCCTTTTTACAATGAAAAAAATATAAAATTAATTCATATAGGTATGAGGTTCAACTGCATTGAATGTGGTAAAGCTTTTACATGTGTAAATTATCCTTACAGGATTGAAAGAAATCAAACTGGAGATAAGTTTTCAGTATATTCTCACTGTGGTAAAGTTTTGACTTATAACACTCATCTTCTAAGGAATGAAAAAACACATAGCAGAGAAAAATGCTGTGAAATTAAGTAATGTGATGAAGTTTTTTCTTATCACAATCATCTTGAAATGCATAAAAGAACACACACTGGAGAGAAACCCTGTGAGTATGGTCAAGATGATAAAGACTTTCTTCTTTATGTAACTCATCAAAGTCATAAACGAACACATACTAGAGAGAAACCATATGAATGCAATCTGCATGATAAGGTCTTTGCAGATTACAGTCATCTTCAAAACATTAAAAGAATATATACTACAGAGACACTATGAATATAATCAGTGTCGTAAAGCCATTGCTCAATGTATTGTTTTTCAAACACATAAAAGAATACAAACTGGAGAGAAACCCTATGAATGTAATCAGTGTGGTAAGGCCTTTGCATGTCATAATCACCTTCCATTGAATAAAAGAATACATACTGGAGAGAAACCTTATGAATGTAATCAGTCTGGTAAGACCTTTGCACAACATGGTAATCTTCAAAGTCATAAAAGAACACATACTGGAGAGAAACCCTATGAATGTAATCAATGTGGTAAGGCCTTTGCACAGCTCAGTCATCTTCAAAGGCATAAAAGAACACATACTGGAGAGAAACCCTATGTATGTAAATGAATGTGGTAAGGCCTTTGCAAATAACTTTGCTTTTCAATACCATAAAAGAACACATACTGGAGAGAAACCCTATGAATGTAATCAGTGTGGTAAGGCCTTTGCAGTTCAGAGTAGTCTTCAAAGGCATAAAAGAACACATACTGGAGAGAAACCATATGAATGTATTCAGTGTGGTAAGTGCTTTGCACACAACAGCAATCTTCAAAGACATAAAAGAACACATACTGGAGAGAAACACTATGAATGTAATCAGTGTGGTAAGGCCTTTACACAGCTCAGTCATCTTCAAAGGCATAAAAGAACACATACTGGAGAGAAACCCTATGAATGTAATCAGTGTGGTAAGGCCTTTTCACAACACAGTAATCTTCAAAGCCATAAAAGAACGCATACTGGAGAGAAACCCTATGAATGTAATCAGTGTGGTAAGGCCTTTGCACGTCACAGTAGTCTTCAAACCCATAAAAGAACACATACTGGAGAGAAACCCTATGAATGATATCATTCTGATAAGGCCAGACTCCTGTACTCTTAAAAGGCTTAATATGTAACATACTCTAGAGACACCTGTGAACAGAATGTCGTAAATTCTTTTTCACAATCTTCTCCAAATACATAATATGAGCCCTTCTGTAGAGAAACCCTTAAGTTAATTTGTTTATTTTTCAAAAATATGAGAAAAAAATCATACTGTCGTGATACTCTATAAATGAATTCAGTGTCATAATGTTTTGTGCTTCACAGAAGAGTAAGACTTTGTGTGTAGTCATCTGAGAGAGCTTGTCCATATTATAAACTTTTGGGGTCTTATTTTAAATTGTTCTTTCAGATGTTAAGCCACTTACAGTCATTTAACCAAAATCAGTTATTGTGTAGAAAAAAGTTTGTCAATGTCAACAATTTCCTTATGCATCATTATACCTCTCTTTATTTTAGTTTGAATCAACAAAGTAATAGATAAAACCTTATTGGTTACAGGAAGGGTATTCCAACTTTGGTCTTCAAACCAGAGCCAAAGGAAAGAACTTTGTCTCTGAATCTAGAACTAGATAACAAAACAACATCTCCCTGAAAACAGCCAAAACATTAAAAAGGCCCAGTTAAAGAAACACAATTTGGCTCTCAAACCATAATCATAAAATCCTAAAAAGTTTCAACAATGTTCTTAAGCTCAATGGATACCATTAACTGAAATATGAGAGGCATGAAGTGTCAAATCTCTCATATGTTTACTTGTATGTTGTGTATTAGAGTATCCTTAGAAGTTGAGGGTATAATTATGGTTATCAGAAAATTGGGAGTGGTCATCAGGAAGGTAGGTAGAAGGTGGTTACAAGGAATATTTTCTGAAAAAGAAAGATAGCTTGAAGTAATAAATGATGGAAACATCACCCTTAACAGTAGCCACAAATATAAAATATTATGGAATTACCAACTAGAGAAGGGAAAGGACTGTAGGAAAAGAACATTAAATCTTTGAAGAAGACATCAGAGAATGGGAAGATGTCCCTTGCCCTTGTGAATTAGAAATCAACATAGCAATCTACAGGCTCAATACTATTCCCATGTAAATATCAGAAAAATTCTTCACAGATCTCAAAATAAAAACACTCAACTTCATATAGAAAAGCCAAAACAATGCAAGATAGTCAAGACAATCCTATATAAAAAACAATTTCTGGAGGCATCACATTCCCTGACTTCTTCAGATGACTACAGAGCTACAGTACTGAAGAGAGCCTGGTGTTGGCACAAAAACAGATAGGAGGACTAATGAATCTGATTCTAAGACCCAGATATCAGTCCACTTGCCTACTATACCTGATTTTTGACAAAGCACCAAAAAATATAACATGGAGAAAACATATTTAACAAATGGTGCTGGCATAACTGAATATCAATGTGGGGAAGAATGAAAGTAGATCCACATCTATCATCATGAACAAAACTCAAATTCCAATGGATCAAAGACTACAACATAAAGACAAACACACTGAACTACATAAAACAGATTATTGGAAGTACACTTGAACACATTGGTAAAGAGGACCACTTTCAAATTATAACCCCAGACATCACAGACAAAAAGAAAAATAATAAATGAGATCTCCTGAAGCAAAAGTTTCTATAAACCAAAGGACATGATCAACAATATAAAAAAAGGCAGCCTGTAGTATGGGAAAAGATATTCACCTCCCTCACATTGGACAGAAGACTGATCTTCAAAACATACAAAGAACTTAAGTAATTGGTCATCAAATAAAAAATGGAGTACAGACCTAAATAAAAAAGGTTTAACATATGAATCTAAATGACTGAGAGAGGCAGAAATCTTTAATAAATAATAATAAGAAAAAAAGAAGAGCAGTAAGATCTATGTCAAAGAAATGACTCAATTTTTTCATCTTAATTGTTTTGTTCTCAAAGCTGAGGATAACAATAGCGTAGAATGACTCTATACAAACCTAGACACATCAGTGAAAAAGGAATCTAGTTGAGAAATTGCCTCCATCAGATTGCCAGTAACTGAGTCTGTGAGGCATTTTCAAAATCAATGATTGATAGGAAAGGGTGAGACCACTGTGGGTGATGCCACCTATAGACAGGTGGTCCTGGTTGTATAAAAGAAGAAAGAAAAAAAAAGAAAGAAAGAAAGAAAGAAAGAGAACAAAACGTAAAATAAAATGACTGAGAGGCACTTAAGGAAATTTCCAAACTCCTTAGTCATTAGAGAAATGAAAATCAAAACAACTCTGAGATTCCCTCTTACATCTGTAACAATAGGCAAGATCAAAACACTGATGACAACTTAAGCTGGAGAGGATGTTGAGTTAAGGGAACACTCCTCCCTTGCTGATGGGGTTACAAACTGAGTCAGATACTTTGAATATCAGCATGGTCATTCTTCAGAAAATTAGAAAGCCACCTGCCTGATTGTTAGCATGCCTTTAATCTTTGCACTTGGGAGACAGAGATAGATCTCTGTGACTTCAAGGCCAACCTGGTCTACAAGAGCTAGTTCCAGTACAGGCTCCAAAGCTAAAGAGAAACCATGTCTTGGAGAACCAAAAATTTAAAAAAAAAAGAATAAAAGAAAATTAGGAAACAACTTATCTTAAAACCCAGCCATGCCCTTTGGATAGGTACTCAATGGATTCTCAATCATACCACAAGGACAAATGCTCAACTGTTCACAGCAACATTGTCAGAGCCAGAACACGAAAACAATCCCTCCACTGAAGAATGGACAAAGAAATTGTGGTATATTTACACAATGGAGTACTACACAGTGGATAAAAACAATTACATCTTGAAATTTATGTGCAAATTTATGGATCTAGAAAACATCATAAAAGAGTGAGTTAACCCAGAACCAGAAAGAAAAATATATGTACTCCTAAGTGGCTTTTAGATATAAAACAGAGGACAGTCAGCCTACAATTCACAATGCCCAGAACATATACAACAAAGAAGAAACAAAAAGAGACATACATAAATCTATTCTATATAGGACATAGAGAAAGACAAGATCTTAGTAAATTTGGAACATGTGAATCATGGGAATAGGGGAGGGGCGACGAAGGGAGAGTAGTGGATAAATATATAGTTGAATAAAAAACAATTAAAAAATCCTTGATACACAGCTGTTTGTGGGTGCATTATACAAAGTGATAGTGTAAAATGAATAGCTGAGATATGGAACTTTGCTTAATTTTGTAGTTGAATAAAATACTTCCTCTTGCTAAGGCAGACTGATTTATGATATTTAATTAAAAACAATCCACACATTTTCCAAAAGAAGATTTATACCATATCTCCCAATCTTCCCAAACCTATAATCACACATACAAACACATGAGACAGAAGTGCTTGATTTTACTTCATATAGCTGCATTCATTCTAAGTTCATCATGTAACACTGAGTTCATATTTTAATGATGAATTTTGAAGGCTGTACAAGTCAGAGTGACAAACCCTGAACTATGTGAGTACTAATTGAATCTTTGACTTTTGAAAACAGCAAGTTAGAGTGAAAGAATATCTCTATTCACTTATACTTGTAAGAGACCATGCCCAAGTGGATTGATATCTTAAAGCTATTGACTGAAGGAGCTCTCACAGCACCTACCCATTTAACTTAATAAGAAATTCCAAACCTTATACAAAACTATGTACACAAGAAACAGATGTCAAAATAAAATTAGAATTACAATAAGCATAATCAATATTAAGGAAGGAATACATCCTAATGGTGTGATAAGCATTCTATCCTAAGGAGTCCATGTTGTAGTAGAAATGGCTTAACTAGATCATAAAAGGATAGTATGATGGCGTAAGTCATAAACAATCCCACACCAGTCTGGAATTATGATTAACAGGGTGGTATTTATTTAAAGGGGAAAAATCTTACAGATCACCGTCCCAGACAACAGCCCTCTGCGCAATTAGGAAGAACCGGAGCAGGAAGTAAAGAGAGCGAGGAGGGAAGTAGCCGCTTTTTTAAAGGGAAAGAGACCACGCCCCAATGGGCTGGTATCTCAGCAGCTATTGGCTGGAGGAGCAGAAGGACTTCCCACAACACCTCCCCCTTTTGTTTAAGTAAGAGAGTTCTAAACCTACTATGAAATTATATACAATAAGTACAAATATCCTATTCTAACTAGCTTAGGTCTTGTATAATAAATAGCTTGGCTAAGTCATGAGTGGAAAGTAACTACATTTATACAGTCTTCAACCCCATCAAAGATCTGAGAAGGGAAATAATTTTACCTGAGTAAATAGGAAGTGCAATCAAACAACTTCCAAAACATGTAACAAATCACAGAGACAACTAGCTACCTGGGCAAACACCCAAGGTCATGTTTGCAGCATTGAAGGAACCAACTTTGGCTAAGGCCTAACATAACTGACATACCATTTTCAAAGGCAAGAAACTTGTTAAAACTATCTTACCCTGTCTTGGGAGGATATGACAGTCCTGTTTTTTCCATTCACAGATACTCTGTATTTCTGTCAGTGGTTGAGGTATGGGCATTTCTTTGCCCAAAGGCCAGTTCAGCCAAGAAGAAAGGCTCCAGGTGGAATGTCTTTGATGCTCAACATTTTCTCAGGAATAGAGTGGTGTTGCCAGGAGCAATTGTGTCTCACTACCACAAAACTCTGAGTTACATTAAAGGTCATTTTCTACAGCTCTTTAAAGAGGTTGAAGATTATCTATCTATACTGAGTATAATCTCTATGTATCTAAAGAACATGATTAGTCTAATTATAAATGACAAACAGAATACTATTGATCTATATAATTCTCAATACCCATCTAACTTAAAGACTAAGACAATAAACGACTGTGAAACAAATGAGGACAATGACGTCCAAATATAAACAATGTACAAATATACATTGCACATAGTAAATATAATATCAATACACAAACAATATGTAAGTATCTTAATCAGAGGTAGAAATGTACACTGAAATATGGTAAATATATACAATATATATATATGTATATATCAATACAATATATGTCAATACATAAAAGATATTTTTAAACAGAGGTAGAAACATGCATGCATACAATAGTCAATATAATTTCACTTTGTATCAATATATAAGAATCGATACCAATACATTTGTCTCAGAACAATAACTCACAAGTACCAACAAGTACCAATCTATTATCCCTCTTTTTTTTTCAAATGATCCCTGAGCTTATAAAATTCCTTCCCCAACCCTCAACCATATACCAATTATAATCAACCCCTAAATGATGTCCCTAAACCCAAGGGCAAACTTTACTGGGAGAGAGGATGTTGTCTTCCAGCTGTCATGGGGGCGACGTTCTTTCTGGGGGATCGTGTGAAAGTAAAATGATGGTTAAATTTCAAGATCAATGTCTTTTAAAATTGCAAATAGTCTCTGAGTATTTTGTGCAGGTCTGGCCAGAATGTTGTATAAGATGTGCACTGTTTCAGCTAACCAAGTTGGAACTGTCTTGTGCAGCTGGTACCCAAAACAGGTCTTGTATTAGCGCTATCAGTATCATGACGTCATATCAACCAGGTGGAGTTGTTGTTATGGGGCCCCATCTTCTTCTTGGAAACTTCAAATGTCACTTCAGGAAAAACTCATTGTTCATTGTGAAAACTTAAACATTAATCATATATATATATATATATATATATATATATATATATATTCAATGAAAGGCATGATAGATGTATTCAATGAAAAGTATGATAGATATGAAGAAAAGCAAAGATGTTTTCTAAACTCATATTTCTTTCTGTCCCCTATCATGGCTCTTGACATGAGACAGAATCTCCGGAAACTCTGGGTTTTTCTCTTATCAACATGCTTGGAATTGGAGAGGGACTGAGCCAGAGTCCAACTTCAAAACCAGCTCTATAAATTTAGAAATATGGTTTAGTATATTTTACTTACACAACCTATTCAGTTTTCTTGATAGTTCCTATTGGGCAAGTATTTTTCCATCTGTCAGTATCCAAACATCCAGGATCCCTTGAATTTTTCAAAGATGAGTGTTTTCCTGTGGAGATAAGAACAGAACCCTACTCCCATTCTATATGTTTTCCTTACCACCTGTATGAATATCATCATTGTGGATGAGTTGTCATTTCTCCTTTCCAAGTGGTTTCTCCTTTTCAAATCGAACCTTTATTAATTTTGATGGTATCTACATTTTTTCTTCTCCTGTGGAAACAAGAGCAAAACCCCTTCCCCAACGTAGCACATCTCCTGGCTTCCATTGAGAGGTCAGCACATCTTTGAAATAAATTGGTTGATTTAGTTCAGCAGACTTTTCCATTATCCAGTGTCTTTCTGCTACTGTCGTTCCTTTCTCATTAGTGTTAAGAAAAGTCAAGGTCAATAAAGCATCATGTAATCTATTTCTGGGGGTATTTTCATTCCATTTCTGTTTGTTCAGCATATCCTTTATAGTACGATTTGATCTTTCTATAACTGTCTGACCTGTGGGATTATGTGGTATACCTGTAATGTGTTTTATATTATAATAAGCAAAAAAGCGTTTCATTTTCTTAGATACATATGCTGGACCATTGTCTGTCTTTATTTGTGCAGGTATTCCCATGATGGCCATAACTTCCAATAGATGTGTGATTACTGAATCAGCCTTTTCTGAGCTCAGGGCAGTAGCCCACTGAAAACCTGAATACGTGTCTATGGTTTGGTGTACATATTTTAATTTACAAAATTCCATAAATTGGAACACATCCATCTGTCAGATTTCATTTCTCTTAGTACCCTTTGGGTTACTCCCTGCAGGCAACGGTGTTTGATTATAGAAAGAACAAGTAGGACATCTCTTTATAATGTCCTTAGCTTGTTGCCATGTAATGGAAAATGCTTTCTTTAGGCCTTTACTATTGACATGATGCTTTTTAGGAAATTCTGAGGCCTGCAACACGCTTCCAATTAATAATTGATCAATCTCAGCATTACCTTGTGCTAGAGGACCAGGCAGACATGTATGGAACCGGATGTGTGTTATGTACATTGGAAAAAAGCCTATTCCTGATTATGTCTTGTACTTGGATAAACAATGAAGTCAACTCTGTGTCATCTGGTATAAATTCAGCGGTTTCAATATGCAAGATAACTCTTTCTGCATATTGTGAATCTGTAACTATATTAAGAGGTTCTTTAAAATCCCTTAGCACCATAAGAGTGACATATAATTCTGCCTTCTGGACAGAATTATAAGGGCTTTGTTCCACCTTACTCAATTCATCTGACTTGTAACCTGCTTTCCCTGATTTATTTGCATCAGTATAGAACGTACGGGTTCCAGTTATTGGAGCATCACATACAATTTTAGGAAGAATCCAAGAAGTTCTCTTTATGAGGTTAAGTCTACCACTTTTGGGATAGTTGCTATTAATTTCTCCCAAAAAATTAGCACAAGCTCTTGGCCATGGTTCATTGTCTTCCCATAACTTTTTTATTTCTTCAGTAGTAAAAGTCACTATAATTTCTGCTGGGTCTATACCTGCTAGCTGACGAAGTCTCAGCTTACCTTTTATAATTAATTCAGAGACTTTTTCCACATAAGTTTTTAATTTTTTACTTGGTTTATTAGGTATAAATATCCACCTTAAAATAATATCTTCCCTCTGCATTAGAATCCCTGTAGGAGAAATTCTGGAAGGCAATATGACGAGGATGCAGCTAAGATTTGGGTTCACCCTATCCACATGTGCCTCCTGTAATATTTCCTCAATCATTGTCAGTTACTTTTCTGCTTCAGCTGTCAGTTTTCTTGGACTATTCAAATCTTTATCACCATCTAAGGTTTTGTTTAAATGAACTATTAGATCAGGTGTTATCCCAACAGCTGGTTGCAGACTGGAAATGTCTCCTAACAATCTTTGGAAGTCATTAAGAGTCTTTAGCTGGTCTCTCCTACTTTTTGCCTTTTGCATTTTAATTTTCTCTAACCCTATTCTGTAACCTAGGTAATTAATAGAATTTCCTCTTTGAATCTTTTCAGGGGCAATTTGTAATCCCCACCTAGGCAAGACTTTCTTTACTTCTTCAAAAATCCTTTCTAATGTATCTTTATTTGAATCAGATAACAAGATGTCATCCATGTAATGATAAATTATGGACTTGGGGAATTGTTTAGGAATTATTTCCAATGGCTTGCTTACAAAATATTGGCACAATGTAGGACTATTTAGTATACCCTGTGGAAGGATAGTCCATTGATATCTCCTATTAGGCTGAGAATTATTATAAGTAGGCACTGTGAAGGCAAATTTTCTCTATCCTTTTCTTGTAACGGTATAGTGAAAAAACAATCTTTCAAATCAATAACTATAAGAGGCCATCCTTTTTGTAATATAGAAGGCAAAGGAATTCCAGATTGTAGTGGGCCCATAGGTTGAATTACCTTGCTGATAGCTCTTAAATCTGTCACCATTCTCCATTTACTGGATTTCTTTTATACAACAAACACAGGACAATTCCAAGGGCTGGTTGATTCTTCGATATGGTGAACATCTAGTTGCTCTTGCACCAGCTGTTCTAATGCCTGTAATTTATCTTCAGCTAGAGGCCACTGTTTAATCCATATTGGCTTCTCAGTTAGCCTTTTTAAAGGTAGGGCTGTTGGTACCTCTAAAGGTCTGGTATTTGCTGTATGTTCTTGTACAGCCTGAATGGCTGGTGACCTTTTCCCATAATACCTCATCATATCCTTCCCAGAATTATGAGTTCCTGGAACTACAGGAATGTTAATCTGGGTATTCCATTGCTGTACCAGGTCACAGCCACATAAATTTATTGCAATATTGACAATATATGGCCTTAGTCTTCCTATTTGCCCTTCAGGCACTATGCATTCAACCCATTTTGTGCTTTGTTTTACACGAGATAGGGTTCCAGTTCCCAGGAACTGAACATCTACCTCTTGAACAGGCCAATTCAAATGCCAAGATTATGGAGTAATGATACTTATATCCGTACCTGTGTCTAATAAGCCTTCAATAAAAGTGCCATTTATACAGACTCTTAGCTTTGGTCTTTGATCGTTAATAGAAGTCTGCCAAAATATATGTTTACTCTGTCCTACTGGGTTTTTGACTCATCCTCCATGCTTAATTCATCATTTAGACCAGTATTACTTTTTACAGCAGAAATTGGAGCTTTTAATTTTCTTGGTGAGGCACGTTCTCCACTGTGACTGGGAATGACTGGGCCACTGTTGGCTTGGGGGCCTGCAAGAGGCCCCTCAAGGAGTTTCCCAATGGTATCAGGTTGCCTTGTCTGTCTGTTGTGGACCTGCATTCATTGGACCAATGTCAGCCTTTACCGCATCTCCTACATATACCTGAAGGCCGAGGTCTTTTATTTTTGTCATTCCCTGAAGGAATATTATTCCTAGAATCCTGCAATCCCTTTTCAGATGTTCTAATTTACCACAATTAAAACACCTGGCATTTTGATGTCTCCTCATTGCTTTGGAAATTGCTTCTCCTATTCAAGATTAATCATTATATCTAAACATCTCAACATTCATTGTATGATGAATCCATTCATCCATAGGTGCTGATCTAAACTTTAAAGGCCCAATTATCTTTTTGCATTCTATGTTTGCATTCTCAAAAGCTAGATATTCAAGAAGTAGTCATCTAGCTTCTGGGTCTGTTACCCCTATGTCCAGAGCCTTAATTAATCTTTGCAAAACATCAAAAAGGGTTCTCTCTGTCCCTGCCTAATTCTGGTATATGATTCAACCCCTTTTGCTGGATCTTGTAGCCTATTCCAAGCATTTAAAGCTGCTTGGTGACATAAACACAGTACTTCATCATTATAAAGAGCTTGGACCTGTGGATCAGCATATTCTCCTGCACCAAGAATTTGATCTTGGGAAACCTCCACACCTTTTGCTCTTCCTTGCTGTTCCATATGTTTTGATTCTTCTCTGAAATAGATTCCAAACATCAAGAAAGGTCCATTATCTAAAACTGCAGACACTAACTGATGGAAACTGTGGAGGGTAGCTCTAGAATTAGAAGCCCAAGTCCTTATCATTTCCTTAACATATGCATAGTGCAAGACAAAGGTAACAATAGCTTGCTGAATTTCTTTTAGATCATTCATTGCTATTGGCATCCATCTAGCTTCTCTGACTCCCTTTGAGCTTTTAGAAGTTGACGCTTTGTCAGAATGAATTACAGGGTATGTCGCTAAAACCCTGGGTAAGCCAGTTCTAATAGCTGGTAGTGGCATTGTATCCTGTCCTTGTGCCTTCTTACTCTGTTCACCAGCTTCAATAATTTCTTCAATCATTTCAAGTCTTTTTGTTATTGTCTCTTTTGAATCCTGAATCTCCTGACCTGTATGAGTTTCTAGTAAAGATTGTATGGTTCTTAGGAGTGCTATATTCTTCCTAAATGATAGAATATTCAAAAGAATACTGAAACCTAGTAACCAGTAAATTAAGTTATCCCCACAGTCATATAAACCTTGCATGATATAACCCATTGTTTTGGTAACCAAAACAGTAATATTCGTGTTGGAAACGAAAACTGCCATATTACCTATTATCCAGCAGGTGTCGCTGTTGCCAAGTCATGACGAAAACGGGGTCCTGTTTCAGTGTCCGCCTAGTATTTGTTAAAAACTGGGAAATGCAAGTTGCTCAACAAAGTAAATGTAATTAAATCAATTCCGTACACGGAACCATAAACCCAGAATCCAGGGGTAGAGAAGAGTAACCTGGAAGCCGTGTATGCCTCCAAGTGACAGAGTCGTCCCAAGGGGTTGCAGCTTTCGGCCCGGTAACCACGTGCTCTGGTTCGCTCCGCTTAAGAACTGCGCTTGCAAGGGAGATTTGAAAACGACTCAGAAAAGAGCAAACCACGTGAGCAGAAACTATGCGGGCCTGTGGAGTTTAAATCCACGTAGAGAGGCTGGTATTTCAGCGGCTATTGGCTGGAGGAGCGGAAGTACCTCCCGCAACAGATAGTAAGTATGATTATCTCATCTTCAACCCCATCAAAGGCCTGCAAAGACAAATAATATTACTTGAGCAGGCAGGTAGTGCAGTCTAGCAGCTTCCAAAAAGTGTAGTAGATGACAGAGACAACTAACTGAGCAATCAACCAAAATCTCATCACAGTGTTGAAGAATAATACTTCATATCTAAATATAAAACAATCTTTAAACAACTATGCAGTAAAGCAGGACAATGACCTCAAAATGTATACAATGTATAAAAATCTTGATCAGAGGTAGAGTTATATAATGCAATATGATAAATATATCATAAAATTGTGCCAATAAAAATATGTTTTAAACAGAGGTAGAATCATGTATTTATACAATCTGACAAAATAACCTTGTATAGTTGTTACAAATATTCTAAATAAAAATATTAATATTCTACATAATAAATATAATTTGAATTTGTGTCAATATACAAAAGTCTATACCAATGTAAATCTATAAATAATATTTTACAAGTATTCCTTCTATTACAAACTGTTATTATTAGTGTGAGTAAGTAATCTATTATCCAATTCCATTTTCCCTCTTTGAGATTGCTGGGTGTACATAATTTCACCTAGCCCTATATGAGTAATAATCAACTCTTAAATGTTGTCCCTGACTGTGCAGACAAGCTTTGTTGGGAGAGAGAATGGCATCTTCTAGAATTGCTTCCACATGTCATGGGGGCGATGTTCTTTCTATGGGATATTATAAAGGTAAAATGATGGTTAAATTTCAAGATTGTTGTTTTGGATAATTGCAAAAGATTTCTGAGTATTTGATTGGGTTCTTCTGAAGTTCTTATGTGGAATTCTGGCCAGAACGTTGTAAGAAGGTGCCTCATATCTGCAGCTTGTACCCATAAATCGGTCTCAGTGCTATCAGCATCATGCCATCATATGAACCAGGAAGAGACATTGTGGGACCCCAATGTCTTTTTCTTGGAAGCTGTTCTTTGTTGAAAATATAAACATTGTTCATGTAAACATATTTTCAGTGAAAGATAAGATATAGACAAAATGGGCATGAAGGAATGTAAAATGCTCCTTTAAAATTGATCTTCTCTCTATCCCATACCAGAAGGCCGTTGACATGAGACAGAGTTTTGAATTTTTCTTTTAACATCATGCTTGGATTTAGAGAAGGATAGACACTGTCTAATTCTAAAACCATTTCTGATTCTGAAGTAGAGGTGTAAACACAAAAAGACATCGTCTAAAGCTGTAGCCTATACAAAGCACCTAACAGATTGTCTCTCTGGGGGTGTGCTTCCTCCTGGTTTACAGGTCAGTATCTGCCCCCTTCCTGGGATACAAAGCATACAGTGTGACAAACAGAACCAGAAGAGACAGATCAGCTACTACAGGTGAGGGAAAAATGGAAAATATTCCAGATAGTGAGAATAGTGTAAGCCATGGCTTAGAGGCCGCAGCAAAGTCAGCAGGACCTTTAGAGCCATTCATCCCTGTGTCATCAGTGCAGCAACAGCACACATCTGCCCTAAGCCAGAAACTCTGGAAGGAAAACACACTGTGTTTTGCCAGTCTTCCAAATAATTCCAGTATGTGTGTAAGTTTTAGGACCTCTGATCCAGGCTACCAGCTCTCAAATGCTGTTTGCAGGTTGCTTCTCTGTGATAGAATAGGAGGTGAAGTGGACGTAAGTTCAGATAACTTTGGAAGTGCATAGTCTACATTGCATTTGGAGAGCTTCCAATAAACATTATCCATTTAAACGTTTTAAGAAGTCCTACAGTAAAGACCTATATTTCTCATTCAGCTGTGGCTCTCTGTGATTCTGCCTATTCATACTTCCGTAAATACCCTCTTAGGGATATTATCCTCACTATTTACATGGATGTGATGTAATCTACAGAGGAATAGGAGACTGTCCCCAAGTCACAGAATGTGTATCCATGTTGGAAAAGACCTTAAACATTTTTGTGTTCTCAATACACTGCATCCTCTGTCCTTCCACTCTACTGTGTATCCAGGCATAACTCTGCATTATGTAGCCCAGAATCAGGACAAAAGTCTCTGCATTTATCTTGAAGGAATTTTCTGACTACTCATCCCTGGAAGACCTATTCTTTCCTCTGTGCTCAGTTATGACCCTCCTCGGAACACCGCCTTAGTGGCTGTGTGCATGTTGGATCCCTGCCTACACACACCCACATACAATTTCTGAGTAATATTTCCACTTAGAAAATCTGCTATATATCTACTATTGTGCCTCTGATGCTGTTCCACCTACTCTCATCCTAGAAGATAATCTTCTCTAATGGCTGTGACATCCAGATGCATCTGAGACATTCCACAGGCTCCACAGAATGCCTGTTGCTTATCATCACGGTCTGTGATCACTACCTTGCTATTTGTCAGCAGCTCAGGTACCTGTGCACATGAGCCATAGGTTTTTATTGATGCCTCCAAGAGCCTTCTGGGTAGTAGTCTACCTCTTCAGGTTGTTGACAGAAACAGTCATTGTCATGAGACTGTCACTGTATGGCCACCAAGTATTCAGAAAGTTCACCTGCAAGGTCCTGAGTGTGCTGAAGATGGCCTGTGGTGACACATCAGTTAGTAATGACTTTGTCCTTGTGGATGCCATCCTTCTGCTACCTCTACTCAAGTACCTCAATTGTCTTTCCGACATGCCAATCCTGGTCACCTTCCTAAAGGTGCTCTCAGGTAGCAGGACCTGCAAATGCTTTTCCACCTGCTTGGAGCACCTTGCTGTGGTCCTATTTTTCTATAGTATCATCATGTTTCATGTACATGAAACCGATGAACACAAAGGGCTATATCTCTAACATGGTCTTTACAGTCCTCTGCATTGTGGACTTCACACCCATGAAGCAGTCAGTGATCTCCAAAGATAGGGATCTTGACTTTCTGTCTGTGTCATCAAATGCCAATACCAATGCAGGGTAGATTATAGAATTATGGGGACCTCCACTGTAGAGACACAGTCTAAGTCTCACTAAATCTTTCAGTCTGACTCTCCAGTTTTCTCCTGTCCTGAACTTGTCTGAGCTAGTGCCCAGCATTTTAATGTGATCTAATCTCAAGACTTCAGCCTTCGCTAGGTTCCTTCATTCACAACTATAATACCAGCATTTGTGGGGCTAAAGCAGATTGATGGTTAAATTAATGTCATCCCGTGCTACATAGTGTGATCAGTACCAAGAAAATAAATAGATACTAGACATTAGTATTTCCTTTCTTAATGTGTCCTCAGTGGGGCCCTGGGAGTATCATTTTAAGTATTATTTAAGAGTGCATCATTTCCTGACTGAAAGTCACAAATGGCTCCTCACTGCTCTCAAAAAGATGTTCATCAGCAGGACCGCACAGCTGCCTGCCTGCCTGCCTGCCTACTTAGTTCCTAGCCTTCTTCCAGCCTTCAGTCACACACAATTGACAAATATAAGTTTTAACCTTCTCTAAACTCCCTGCTCCACAAACACTTGTGTTCTTCTTGTGAGGCAGTTATTATCAGCACTCATTCAAGAACACTTGAACTTTCTTTCCCTTTAGGCTCAAAGCCATTTTCACCTCTCATTATCTCCCTCCTGTATCCTTGGTTTCTAATATTGTTTAGGGCCAGATGACATTTTTAAAAATGTATTTTTATTGATTTCTATTGAATTCTACATTTCTCTCTGATCTCCTCCCTGCCTCTTCCCTACCCCCTTTAGCCTTCCCACAAAGTTCACAATGGGACCTTGATCTTAATTTAGTCAGGAGATTCTGTCTTTCTCTACTTTGCCTGTAGATTAGATCTGTGTAAGTCTCTTTTAGTGTCCTCATTGTTGGTTAATTTCTTTGGGATTGTGGTTTGTAGGCTAGTTTTCTTGAGTTTATGTTGAAAAACTACCTGTGAGTGAGTACATGTGATAATTGTCTTTCTTTGTCTGGGTTACCTCACACAAAATAATGTTTTCCAGCTCTATCCATTTTCCTCCCAAATTTAAGGTGTCATTATTATTTTTCTGCTGTCTAGTACTCCATTATGGAAATTTACCCCATTTTCCTTATCCATTCATTGATCAAGGAGCATTTAGGTTCTTTCCAGGTTCTGGCTATGACCAACAATGCTGCTATGAACATAGTTGAGCACGTGTCCTTGTGCATGTTTGAGCATCCTTTGGTTATATAGGCAAAAGTGGTATTACCTGGTCTTGAGAAAGGTTGTTTCCTAATTTTTTGAGAAACCAATATACTGACATCCAAAGGGGCTGTACTATCTTGCATTCCCACCGGAAATGCAGGAATGTTGCCTTTATCCCATAACTTCTCCATCATAAGTTGTCATCAGTGTTTTTGATCTTGGCCATTCTTACTGGTGTAAGATCGAATCTCAGAGTTGTTTTGATTTGCATTTTTCTGATGACTAAGGATGTTGAACATTTCCTTAAGTGTCTTTCAGTCATTTTAGATTCCTCTACTGAGAGTTCTCTGTTTAGTTCTATGCTCAGTTTTTTAATTGGATTATTTTTTCTTTTGATTAGCAATTTCTTGAGTTCTTTGTATATCCTGGAGACCAGACCTCTGTATGATGTGGGATTAGTGAAGATATTTTCCCATTCTTCAGGCTGTCAATTTGTCTTATTGACCATGTCCTTTTATTTACAGCTTTTCAATTTCAAGAGGTCCAATATATGAATTGTTTCTCTCAGTGTCTGTGCTGCTGGGGTTATATTTAAGAACTGGTCTCCTGCACCATTCCTCCAAGTGTACTTCCCACTTTCTCTTCTGTAAGGTTCAGTATGGCTGGCTTTATGTTGAGGTCTTTGATTCATTTTGGACTCAAGTTTTGTGCGTGGTGATAGATACGGGTCTATTTTCCTTCTTCTACATGTTGATATCCAATTATGCTAGCACCATTTGTGAAACATGATGTGGGAGTCTTCTGTTTTGTGTTGATTTCATTGGTTAAATAAAGAAACTGCCTTGGCCCTGGTAGGACAGAAAATTAGGTAGGCGGAGTAGACAGAACAGAATGCTGGGAGAAAGAAGCTGAGTCAGTCAGTCGCCATAATTCTCCCACTCCAGACAGACGCAGGTTAAGATCTTTCCTGCTAAGCCAGCTCGTGGTGCAACACTGAATATTAGAAATGGGTTAGATCAATATGTAAGAGCTAAATAAAGGGTTAAAATTAATGGGAAAAGCTGTGTTTAAAAGAATACAGCTTCCGTGTAATTATTTCAGGTAAAGCTAGCCATGTTGGCAGCTGGGTGCCAGGAACGCAGCCCGCAGCTCCTATGGGGAAACAGAGTGTCACCCAGTGTGGTAATGAACTCCACGTAAAACCTGAGAGGGCTTAAAAGCAGATAGAGAATCTAGGACAACTTTTTGCTGTTTTGGGGTTGTGTGCTGCAAAGAAATTGTCCTGACTCAGTAGCAGGAAAAAACTGGCTGTTTTAAAATGCAGGCTTTCTGGGCTCTGCCGCCATTGCAATCTCTCTCTGGCTTCTGCGGGAGACAGAGACTTTGAATGGAGCATTTGGTGTAAATTGGTATGATTTGTTTGATGGCAACTAGACTCGCTGTGTGCCTAAAAGGAAGTCATTGCATGCTGCAGCTCAGAGGCAAAAGCAGGTCCACCACACTACTGGTGCAATGTGCAAGGGTCAGAGTCACAAGCAGCTGTGCCATGTTGGACCAGGTGGGGCAAGCAGGCAGTACCTGTTTTTGACCTAGGAATGTCACAGCTTAGATTCTTAAGCACTTAGTGATTTAAAGGCATAAAACAAAGTGCTCCTGGATAGTATAAAAATTACAGATTCACAATAAAACAGATTTCAGACATAAATGACCACCAAATGAATTACAGTGCTAGATGAGTGTATGTAGACTTGAGAGAGAGAAGAAAAAAAAATAAAGAGAATAAAGTTAAAATAGTAAAGTTTTTAAAGAGACAGAATAAAGTAAACTGATAGAGTAAAAATAAGCCATGTAAAAATGGAAAATTCACAGAGAGTCTGGATTCTTTGTATTATTGTGTTTTCTTTAAAATGTTTGACTGTAAAAGAGCTAAATACAGAGAGACGTTTCATTATATGGGCTGCCAAGAATGGATATCATAAGGATATTATGATTTCAGAATATGGGTCTAAGGATATGATGCTTTGAACAGGGTCCTCTTTTGTTTTCACAAAGGATGAGACTCTGTGGATCGCTTCTATCCCAATATGGTATGATAGACCATGCCCTCCAGAAAGGTTGCTGTGAACACCCTCAAAAAATTACTTCACTCAACTGCTGACTGAGATGAATCTAGCACACAGGTTTTACCAAGAAAGACTGAAATAACAGCGCCCCCATTCAACAGGAAGCAGTTTGGAGAGAAAAAATCTGCGCCCATGTTCCCAAATACTGTTTATAAATGTTCTTTTACATTGAAAGGACGATATGATACAGATATGAATAATTTGCATTGATATGGATTTTAAGGTCAATTTTTTTGTATGTATATGTATTTCTAATATTGATTAAGGTATTGTGATTGTGTAGTTCATTTAAAAATGTAATGTATAATTAGGAAATGTAGGTTGCTAAAGGATAAGCTTCAATAATAGTAAAGCTTGTAGTCATGTTAGTTAGATTTTCTAGATATATAGATATATTTCAGTTAGATAGGCATTCTTCATATCTTTCAAAAACTACAGAATATGGCCTTTTTTTTGGTTTTTTGAGAAAGGGTTTCTCTGTGGTTTTGGAGCCTGTCCTGGAACTAGCTCTTGTAGACCAGGCTGATCTCGAACCCACAGAGATCCTCATGCCTCTGCCTCCTGAGTGCTGCAATTAAAGGCGTGCGCCACCACCGCCCGGCCCAGAATATGGCATTTTATTTTATTTTTTTATTCTTTTTTAATTAAAATTTCCAACTGCTCCCCGTTTCCCATTTCCCTCCCCCTCCTCCCACATATTGCCCCCTCCCCCCGCTCCCCTCCCCCTATCCCCACTCCACTTCTCCTCCCCCTAGTCCACTCCCCCTCCCTCTCGATACTGAAGAGCAGTCCAAATTCCCTGCTCTACAGGAAGACCAAGGTCCTCCCACTTCTATCTAGGTCCAGGAAGGTGAGCATCCAAACAGGCTACGCTCCCACAAAGCCAGTTCATGTATTAGGATCGAAACCAAGTGCCATTGTCCTTGGCTTCTCATCAGCCTTCATTGTCCTCCTTGTTCAGAGAGTCCAGTTTCAACCCATGCTTATTCAGTCCCAGTCCAGCTGGCCTTGGAGAGCTCCCAATAGATCAGTTCCCATTGTCACAGTGGGTGGGTGCACGCCTCGTGGTCCTGATTTCCTTGCTCATGTTCTCCCTCCTTCTGCTCCTCATTTGGACCTTAAGAGCTCAGACGGTTGCTCCAAATTGGGTCTCTGTCTCTCTCTCGATCCATCGCCAGATGAAAGTTCCTGTGCCATTCTCCTTGGCCTCTTGTCAGCTCTCATTGTCCACCACATTCAGAGAGTCCGGTTTTATCCCATGTTTTTTTCAGTAGCAGTCCAGCTGGCCTTGGTGAGCTCCCAATAGATAGCCCCCCCCCCGTCTCAGTGGTTGGGTGTACCCCTCATGGTCCTGACTTCCTTGTTCATGTTCTCTCTCCTTCTGCTCCTCATTATAATCTTGGGAGCTCAGTCCGGTGCTCCAGTGTGGGTCTCTGTCTCTATCTCCATCCATCGCTAGATGAAGGTTCTATGGCGATATGCAAGATATTCAGCAGTATGGTTATAGGATAGGTTCATTTCAGGTTCCCTATACTCAGGTGCCCCAATGAACTAACTGGGGACATTGCCCTGGGCATCTGGTAGCCATTCCAGGTTCAAGTCTCTTGCCAACCCTTAGGTGGCTCCCTTAACTAAGGTATGAGTTTCCCTGCTCCCCCATCCAACCTTCCTTTAACCCCAATCACCCCGATTTCCCCAGTTCCCCTCATCCTCTCCTTCACACTTTTCTCTCCCCATCACTCCTCATCCCCATCCCACCCCACCCCCCAAGATTCCAATTTTTTGCCCATCAATCTTGTCTATTTCCCATAGCTGGGAGGATATCTATATGTTTTTCCTTGGGTTTACCCTCTTGTTTAGCTTCTTTAGGATCACAAATTATAGACTCACTGACCCCTATCCATGGCTAGAAACTAATTATGAATGAGTACATCCCATGATCTTCTTTTTGGGTCTGGGTTACCTCACTCAGGATCGTATTTTCTATTTCCATCCATTTGCCTGCAAAATTCGAGAAGTCATTGTTTTTTACCGCAGAGTAGTACTCTAATGTATATATATTCCACACTTTCTTCATCCATTCTTCTATTGAAGGGCATCTAGGTTGCTTCCAGGTTCTGGCTATTACAAATAATGCTGCTATGAACATAGTTGGACAAATGCTTTTGTCATATGCTAGGGCATCTCTTGGGTATATTCCCAAGAGTGCTATTGCTGGGTCCAGGGGTAGGTTGATCCCAATTTTTCTGAGAAAACGCCACACTGATTTCCAAAGTGGTTGCACAAGTTTGCAGTCCCACCAGCAATGGATGAGGGTACCCCTTTCTCCACAACCTCTCCAGCAAAGGCTATCCTTGGTGTTTTTGATTTTAGCCATCTGACAGGTGTAAGATGATATCTCAAAGTTGTTTTGATTTGCATTTCTCTGATCGCTAAGGAGGTTGAGCATGACCTTAAGTATCTTTTGGCCATGTTAACTTCTTCTGATGAGAATTCTCTGTTCAGTTCTGTGCCCCATTTTTTAATTGGGTTAATTATCCTTTTAAAGTCTAGTTTCTTGAGTTCTTTATATATTTTGGAGATCAGACCTTTGTCTGTAGCGGGGTTGGTGAAGATCTTCTCCCAGTCAGTAGGCTGCCTTTTTGTCTTAATGACAGTGTCCTTTGCTTTACAGAAGCTTCTCAGTTTCAGGAGGTTCCATTTATTCAATGTTGCCCTTAATGTCTGTGCTGCTGGGGTTATACATAGGAAGCGATCTCCTGTGCCCATATCTTGTAGGGTACTTCCCATTTTCTCTTCTATCAGGTTCAGTGTGTTCAGATTGATATTGAGGTCTTTGATCCATTTGGACTTGAGTTTTGTGCATGGTGATAGATATGGGTCTATTTTCATTCTTCTACAGGCTGACATCCAATTGTGCCAGCACCATTTGTTGAAGATGCTTTCTTTCTTCCATTGTATACTTTTAGCTCCTTTATCGAAAATTAGTTGTTCATAGGTTTGTGGGTTAAAATCCGGGTCTTCTATACGATTCCATTGGTTGACTGCTCTGTTTTTATGCCAGTACCACGCTGTTTTCATTACTGTAGCTCTGTAATAGAGTTTGAAGTCAGGGATGGTAATGCCTCCAGAAGTTCCTTTATTGTATAAGATTGTTTTGGCTATCCTGGGTTTTTTGTTTCTCCATATAAAGTTGATTATTGTCCTTTCAAGATCTGTGAAGAATTTTGAAGGGATTTTAATGGGGATTGCATTGAATCTATAAATTGCCCTTGGTAGAATTGCCATTTTTACTATGTTGATCCTCCCAATCCAGGAGCAAGGGAGATCCTTCCATTTTCTGGTATCCTCTTCAATTTCTTTCTTCAATGCCTTAAAGTTCTTGTCAAATAGATCTTTCACTTCCTTGGTTAGAGTTACCCCAAGATATTTTATGCTTTTTGTGGCTATCGTGAAAGGTGATGATTCTCTTATTTCCCTCTCTGCTTCCATATCCTTTGTGTATAAGAGGGCGACTGATTTTTTGGAGTTGATCTTGTATCCTGCCACATTACTAAAGGCGTTTATCAGCTGTAGGAGTTCTTTGGTGGAGTTTTTGGGGTCGCTCATGTACACTATCATATCATCTGCAAATAATGCAAGTTTAACTTCTTCCTTTCCAATTTGAATCCCCTTTATCCCCTTATGTTGTCTTATTGCTATTGCTAAAACTTCGAGAACTATATTGAAGAGGTATGGAGAGAGTGGACAGCCTTGGCGTGT
This sequence comes from Chionomys nivalis, assembly GCF_950005125.1. NCBI lineage: Eukaryota > Metazoa > Chordata > Mammalia > Rodentia > Cricetidae > Chionomys > Chionomys nivalis. The sequence goes on along the minus strand of NC_080111.1, from coordinate 36,496,779 downwards.
TCCTGATTTTAGTGGGATGGCTTTAAGTTTCTCTCCATTTAATTTGATATTAGCTGTCGGCTTGCTGTATATAGCTTTAATTAAATTTAGGTATGACCCTTGTATCCCTAATCTCTCCAAGACTTTTATCATAAAGGGATGTTGAATTTTGTCAAATGCTTTTTCAGCATCTAATGAAATGATCATATGGATTTTTTCTTTCAGTTTATTTATATGATGGATTACATTGATAGATTTGCGTATGTTAAACCAGCCCTGCATCTCTGGGATGAAGCCTACTTGATCATAATGGATAATTTTTCTAATGTGTTCTTGGATTCGGTTTGCCAGAATTTTGTTGAGGATTTTTGCGTCGATGTTCATGAGTGAGATTGGCCTGTAATTTTCTTTCTTGGTTGTGTCTTTGTGTGGTTTTGGTATCAGAGTTACTGTAGCTTCATAAAAGGAATTTGGCAATGACTCTTCTGTTTCTATATTGTGAAATACCTTAAGGAGTATAGGTATTAGGTCTTCTTGGAAGTTCTGGTAGAATTCCGCATTGAAACCATCTGGTCTTGGACTTTTTTTGGAAGGGAAGTTTTTGATAACCGCTTCTAATTCTTCACGACTAACAGGTCTATTTAGGTTGTTCACCTGGTCCTGGTTTAACTTTGGTATATGGTATTTATCTAAAAAAGTGTCCATTTCTTTTACATTTTCCAGTTTTGTGGCATACAGGCTTTTGTAGTAAGATCTAATGATTCTCTGAATTTCCTCTGTGTCTGTGGTTATGTCTCCCTTTTCATTTCTGATCTTATTAATTTGCAAATTCTCTCTCTGCCGTTTGATTAGTTTGGATAGGGGTTTATCAATCTTGTTGATTTTCTCCAGGAACCAGCTTTTTGATTTATTGATTCTTTCAATTGTTTTCTGTGTTTCTATTTTGTTGATTTCAGCCCTCAGTTTGATTATTTCCAGTCTTCTACCCCTTCTAGGTGAGTCTGCTTCTTTTTTTTCTAGAGCTTTCAGGTGGGCTGTTAAGTCTCCAATGTGTGCTTACTCTGTTTTCTTTAAGTGGGCAGTTAGTGCTATGAACTTTCCTCTCAGGACTGCTTTCATAGTGTCCCATAGGTTTGAGTATGTTGTTTCTTTATTTTCATTGTCTTCAAGGAAGACTTTAATTTCTTTCTTTATTTCTTCCTTAATCCAGGTATGGTTCAGTAGTTGACTATTCAGTTTCCATGAGTTTGTAGGCTTTCTGGGGGTAGCATTGTTGCTGAATTCTAGCTTTAATCCATGGTGATCTGATAAGATACAGGTGGTTATTAATATTTTTTTGTAACTGTGAATGTTTGCTTTGTTACCGAGTATGTGGTCGATTTTTGAGAAGGTTCCATGAGCTGCAGAGAAGAAGGTATATTCTTTCCTATTTGGGTGGAATATTCTATAGATGTCTGTTAAGTCCATTTGATTCATTACCTCCATTAATTCTCTTATTTCTCTGTTAGGTTTCTGTCTAATTGACCTGTCCATTGGTGAGAGAGGAGTATTAAAGTCTCCTACTATTAATGTGTGCAGTTTGATGGCTGCCTTGAGTTTTAACAATGTTTCTTTTACGTACGTGGGTGCTTTTATATTAGGGGCATAGATATTCAGGATTGAGATTTCATCCTGATGAATTGTTCCTGTTAGGAGTAGAAAATGTCCCTCTCCATCTCTTCTGATTGATTGAAGTTTGAAGTCAACTTTGTTAGAAATTAGTATGGCCACACCTGCTTGTTTCCTAGGTCCATTTACTTGATAAGCCTTATCCCAGCCCTTTACTCTGAGTAGGTGCCTGTCTTTGTGGTTGAGGTGTGTTTCTTGTAAACAGCAGAATGTTGGATCCTGTTTTCGTATCCAATCTGTTAGTCTGTGCCTTTTTATAGGTGAGTTGAGTCCATTGACATTAAGTGATATTAATGACCAGTGGTTGTTAACTCCGGTCATTTTTTTTTAGTAGTAGATTTTGTGTGTTTCCCTTCTTTGAGATGTGCTGGTAAAGGGCCTCTAGATGTCTGAGTTACTGTGGTCATTGTTGGACTCCTTGATTAGTGATTTTCCTTCTATTACTTTCTGTAAGGCTGGATTTGTGGCTACGTATTGTTTAAATTTGTTTTTATCCTGGAAAATTTTGTTTTCTCCATTTATAGTGAACGAAAGCTTGGCTGGGTATAGTAGTCTGGGCTTGCATCCATGGTCTCTTAGTTTCTGCAGTACATCTATCCAGGACCTTCTGGCTTTCATGGTTTCCATAGAGAAGTCAGGTGTAAGTCTGATAGGTTTACCTTTATAAGTAACTTGGCCTTTTTCCTTTGCTGCTCTTAGTATTCTTTCTTTATTCTGTATGCTTTGTGTTTTGATTATTATATGGTGAGAGGATGTTTTTTTTTTTTTTTTGATCCAGCCTATTCGGTGTTCTGTATGCTTCTTGAACCTTCATAGGTATATCTTTCTTTAGGTTGGGAAAGTTTTCTTCTATAATTTTATTAAATATATTTTCTGGACCGTTGAGCTGCGCTTCTTCTCCTTCTTCTATTCCTATTATTCTTAGGTTTGGTCTTTTTATTGTGTCCCATATTTCCTGAATGTTTTGTGATGAGAATTTGTTGGCCTTGCTGTTTTCTTTGATCAGCGTGTTTATTTTCTCTATGGTATCATCAGAATCTGAGATTCTTTCTTCTATCTCTTGTATTCTGTTGGTTATGCTTGCTTCTGTAGTCTCTATTCGTTTACCTAGACTTTCCCTGTCCAGCTGGCCTTCTGTTTGTGTTTTCTTCTTTGCCTCCATTTCAGTTTTTAAGTCTTGAACTGTTTCCATTATCTGTTTGATTGTTTTTCCTTGGTTTCCTAGGGTATCATTCACTGATTTACTCAATTCTTCAAACTTTCTGTTATACTTCTCATCCATTTCTATAAGGGCATTTTTTACATGCTGTTTAAGGGCGTCAATCACTTTCATAAAGTCAATTTTATCTACTTCTTCATGATTAAGGTGTTCATGTCCTCCTGTTGTGAGGTCGCTGGGTTCTGGTGGTTTCATATAGTTTTTCAGATTGTTGGGTGAATTCTTGCATTGGTGCCTGCCCATCTCTTTCTCCGTATGCTCCCCTATGGATCTTCTTTTACCGGATCAGGTCTCCTTGCCTACTGATGTACCTTCCCAGTGATGGCACTCTGCAGGGATAGCTCTCCTGGTGCTCCAGTGATGTCTCTCCTGGTACCAATATCAGATCTCCGTGCCCAAAGATGGCTCTCCTGGTACCCAGATTAGCTCTCCCACTGATGGCTCTCCTGGTGCCTAGATCAGATCTCCATGCAGGTTGGATAGTTCGTAAACAAAGCTCCTACCTTGCTTGGTGCAGGCAGGTCAGTGAACCAAAGGAAGTCTCGCCTGCCTACTTTCCCTGAGGATTTGCCCCCAGTGCCAGACAGACTGAGCTGGATGGTGTTATGTGCCCAAAGAGGAAAGGGGGCAGAAGGAAGAAGGGTTCTGGATGCAAGCTGGGTGGGACAAGAAGAGAGAGGCAGTATGCAGGGTGTAGAGCCCCTGCAGGGAGCCCAGGGAGTATAGAGTGGGGGATGAGGAACTTCAGAGTTCCCTGTCCAGGGCTGTTTCTGCCGCCACCTGTCACAAACTCACCACGCTGCTGTCTCTCCTGGTGCTGAGATCAGATCTCCGTGCAGGTTGGGTAGTTTGTAAACAAAGCCCTTACCTTGCTTGTTGCAGGCAGGCCAGTGAAACAAAGGAAGTCTCGCCTGCCTACTTGCCCTGAGGATTTGTCCCCAGCGCCAGACAGACTGAGCTGGATGGTGTTATGTGCCCAAAGAGGAAAGGGGGCAGAAGGAAGAAGGGTTCTGGATGCAAGCTGGGTGGGACAAGAAGAGAGAGGCAGTATGCAGGGTGTAGAGCCCCTGCAGGGAGCCCAGGGAGTAGAGGGTGGGGGATGAGGAACTTCAGAGTTCCCTGTCCAGGGCTGCTTCCGCCGCCGCCGGTCACAAACTTACCCCGCTGCTGTCTCTCCTGGTGCTGAGATCAGATCTCCGTGCAGGTTTTGTAGTTCGTAAACAAAGCCCTTACCTTGCTTGTTGCAGGCAGGCCAGTGAAACAAAGGAAGTCTCGCCTGCCTACTTGCCCTGAGGATTTGCCCCCAGTGCCAGACAGACTGAGCTGGATGGTGTTATGTGCCCAAAGAGGAAAGGGGGCAGAAGGAAGAAGGGTTCTGGATGCAAGCTGGGTGGGACAAGAAGAGAGAGGCAGTATGCAGGGTGTAGAGCCCCTGCAGGGAGCCCAGGGAGTATAGTGTGGGGGATGAGGAACTTCAGAGTTCCCTGTCCAGGGCTGCTTCCGCCGCTGCTGGTCACAAACTCACACCGCTGCTGTCTCTCCTGGTGCCAAGATCAGCGAATATGGCATTTTAAATGTTTTAATAATTTAGGGCTTTTCATGACAATAAGACATGTCTGCTCCTTGCAGCACCAATCTACTTCAAGAGGAAGATGGGCATCGAAGCGACTCCTTATGGAGTTTGATAGCCACTTGGGCAAGAAACTGCTCTTGCCTGGACTGTTGTATAAACTGGACACAAAGAACTCACAGAGAGGACTGCTGAACTTGCCTAAAGGTGAGATTGTGGTTCAGGGTTCCTGATTCAAGAAAGAGTCTACGAGACATTCTGCAGGACACAGCAGAAAGTTACTGAAATGTGTTTGGAATTTTCCTGCTTCATGAAAATGTCTTCTGGAAACTATGGGCCTGTAGGCAGAAGATGGATGCCCCAATGGTATAGATGAACTTTGGGTGACTGTCCAGGAAGCGAGATGTCTCTGTCATTTCTAGAGTTTTGAACTTCTTGTTTGTTTAGATAATATTATATCCTTCTGGAGCCTTTGATGGAGTTGAAGAATGGATATAGTTATAGTTTTCCTTAGTTATGATAAAAGATAAATTAGTTATAAATATTGTAACTGTAATTCTTGCTTGATAACTCTTTTATCATATATAATCTTATTATGTTAAAGTGAAAGCCTTTATTTTGTGTTTAAAAAGAAAAAGGGGAAATGATGTGGGAGTCTTCTGTTTTGTGTTGATTTCATTGGTTAAATAAAGAAACTGCCTTGGCCTGATAGGACAGAAAATTAGGTAGGCAGAGTAGACAGAACAGTATGCTGGGAGAAAGAAGCTGAGTCAGTCATTGCCATGATTCTCCCACTCCAGACAGACGCAGGTTAAGATCTTTCCTGCTAAGCCAGCTCGTGGTGCAACACTGAATATTAGAAATGGGTTAGATCAATATGTAAGAGCTAGCCATTAAGAGGTTAAAACTATTGGGTCAAGCAGTGTTTAAAAGAATACAGGTTCCGTGTAATTATTTCGGGTAAAGCTAGCTGTGTGGGTGGCCGGATGCCAGGAACGTAGCCTGCCGCTCTTATTACATTTGATATTTTTTTTGTTTCTTTGTCAAAAATCAGGTGTTTGAAGATGTGTGGATTAATATCTGGGTCTTCAATTCAGTTCCATTGGCCTTCCTGTCTGTTCTTATGCCAATGCCAGACAGTTTTTAGTTCTGTAGCTCTGTAGTAAAGTTTGAAGTCAGGGATTGTGATTCCTCCAGAAGTTCTTTTATTTTACAGGATTATTTTGGCTATCCTGGGATTTTTGCTTTTCCATATGATATTGAGTACCATTGTTTTGAGGTCTGTGAAGAATTTTGTTGAGACTTTGATGGGCATCACATTGAATCTGTAGATTGCTTTGGTAAGATTGCCATTTTTACTATGTTAATTTTGCCTACCCAAGAGTATAGAAAATTGACTTTCTGGTGTCTTCTTCAATTTCTTTCTTCAAGGACTCAAAGTTCCTGTCATACAAGTCTTCCACTTGTTTGGTTGGAGTTATTCTGAGATATTTTATGTTACTTTTGATTATTTTGAAGGGTGTTATTTCTCTGATTTCTTTCCCAGACCTTTTATTGTCTGTGTATAGTAGGGATACTGATTATCTTTTTAGTTGATCTTGTATCCTGCTACATTACTGAATGAAAGTCTTTATGAGTTGTAGAAGTTCCTTGGTATAATTTTTGGGATTGCTCATGTAAACTATCATGTCATCAACAAACAGTGAGAGTTTGACTTCTTTTCCAAATTGTATCCCCTTGATCTCCCTTTCGTATCTTTTTGCTCTGACTAGGACCTCAAGAAAATGTTGAATAGATATGGAGAGAGTGGACAATCTTTTCTTGTTCTTGATTTCTGTGGTATTGCTGAGAGATTCTCTCCATTATAGTGTGTTGTTGGCTGTTGTCTTGCTGTATATTGCCTTCATTATGTTTAGCATATTCCTTGTATCCCTGTTCTCTCCAAGATCTTTATCTTTAAGAGATGTTGTATTTTGTCTAAAGCTTTTTCAACATCTAATGAGATGATCATGTGGTTTTTATTCTTTCAGTTTGTTTATATGGTGGATTATTTTGACAGATTTTCATATGTTGACCCAGCCTTGCATCTCTGGTATGATGCCAACTTGATAATGCTGGATGATGGTTCTGATGTGTTCTTGGATTTGATTTTTTGATTTGCCAGTATTTTATTTAGTATTTTTGCATCAATGGTCACGAGTGAGATTGGTCTGTAGTTCACTTTCTTAATAATGTCTTTTTGTGGTTGGAATATCAGTGTAATTGTAGCCTCATAAAAAGAGTTTGGCAATTTTCCTTTTGTTTCTATTGTGTGGAATAATGTGAGGAATATTGGTATTAGTTCTTTTATGAAAGACTTGTAGAATTCTGAGCTGAAACCCTCTGGTCCTGGGCTTTTTTTTTTTTTGAGACTTTATTTGACTGTGTCTATTTATTAACCAGTTATAGCTGTGTTTAATTTGCTTATCTGGTCTGGATTTAATTTTGGTAAGTGATATTTATCCAGAAAGTTGTCCATTTCCTTTAAGTTTTCCAATTTTGTGGAGTACAAGTTTTCAAAATATGACCTGATGATTCTCTGTATTTCCTCCGTGTCTGTTGCTATGTCCCCCGTTTCATTTCTGATTTTGTTAATTTGGATATTCTCCCTTTGCCTTTTGGTTAATTTGGATAAAGGTTTATCTATTTTGTTTTTTTCAAGACGAACCTACTCTTTGTTTCATTGATTCTTTGTAATTTTTCTTTGTTTCTATTTTGTTGATTTCAGCTCTTAATTTGATTATGTCCTGCCATCTAGATCTCTTAGGTGAGTTTGATTCTTTTTGTTCCAAAATTTTAAATTTTCTGTTAATTCACTAGTGTGGGATTTTTCCAGCTTCTTTATGTAGGCATTTAGTTCTATGAACTTTTCTCTTAACACTGCTTTCATTGTCTCCCGTAAATTTGGGTACATTGTGTGGTCATTTTCATTGAATTTTAGGAAGTTTTAATTTCTTCCTTTATTTCTTCCTTGACCCATTTACGATTCAGGTTAACATTGCTTAATTTCCCTGTGTATGTCGGTTATCTGAAATTACAATCGCTGTTTACTTCTAGTTTAAACCATGATGATCTGAGAAAGTACATTGTGGTATTCCAATGTTTTTGTATTTGTTGAGGTTTGGTTTGTTACTTAGTATGTGGTCAGTATTTTTGTAGGTTCCATCAGGTGCTGAGAAGAAAGTATTTTATTTTCTTTTGAATGGAGTATTATATAGATGTATGTTATGTCCATTTGAGTCATAATATCTGTTAGTTCTCTTATTTCTCTATTCATTTTTTGTCTGATTGACCTGGCCAGTGGTGAGAGGGGAATATTGAAGTTTTCCACTATTACTGTATGGAGTTTAATGTATGTTTTAAGCTTTAGAAGTGTTTCTTTTACATATCAGGATGCCCTTGCATTTGGGGCATAGATGTTCAGTAATGATATTTCGCTTGATGGATTTTTCCTGTGACTAATATGAAATGACCTTATTTGTCTCTTTTGATTGATTTTAGCTTGAATTCTATTTTGTTACATAATAGGATAGCTACACATGGTGTTTCTGAGGTCCATTTAATTGGAATCCTTTTTCCTAACCCTTTACTCTGAGACAATGTCTGTCTTTGAGGTTGAGATGTGGTTTTTTTTTTTGTATGCAGAAGAAAGATGGATTGTGTATTCATATGCAATCTGTTAGCCTGTGTCTTTTTATAGTTGAGTTGAGACCATTTACATTAAGGGATATTAATGACCAGTGATTGCTATCTCCTGTTAATTTAGTATTCATTGTTGGTGATGTTAACTTGTGCTTCTCCCTTCTTTGGAATTTGCTGCTATGCGATCATCAATTGTCTGTGTTTTTGTTGGTTAAGCCGGGTTTCTTCAGTTGGTGTTTTCCTTTTAGTATTTTGTATAGGGCTGAGTTTGTGGCTAGGTACTGGTTAAATCTAGTTTTTTCATGGAATGTCTTTTTTTTTCTTTCTATGGTAATTGAAAGTTTTGTTGGGTATAGTAGTCTGGGCTGGCATTCATGGTCTACTAAAGTCTTCATAATGCTTGATCATGACCTTCTGGCTTTCATTGTCTACAGTGAGGAGTCAGGTATAATTCTGATAGGTCTACCTTTATATGGTACTTGGCCATTTTCCTTTGCAGCTCTTAATATTCTTTTTTACTCTGTATGTTTAGTGTTTTGATTATTATGTGTCGAGGGGACTTTTTATGGATCCAGTCTCTTTGGTGTTCTGTAAACTTCTTTTATCTTCATAGGTATATATTTCTTTAGGTTGGGAAAGTGTTCTTCTCTGATTTTGTAAATATATTTTCTGTGCTTTTGAGTTGAGCTTCTCCTTTTCCTATATCTATTTTCCTTTGCTTTGGCCTTTTCATGGTGTCCCATATTTCCTGGATATTTTGGGTTAAGCTTTTGTTACATTTAATATTTTCTTTAACTGATGAGTTTATTTCCGGTGTTGTATCTTTAATGCTTGAGATTCTTTCTTCCATGTCTTATGTACTGGTGTTCATGATTGTGTTTGTGGTTCCTGATCATTTTCTCATTATTTCTTTTTCTATAATCCCTTCAGATTGTGGTTTTTTTATTGTCTCTATTTCAGTTTTCAAGTTTTGAAAAGTTTCTTTCATATGTTTGATTGCTTTTTCCTGGATTTCTTTAAGGGATTTGATGATGTCTTCCAATTTTTTATTTGCCTTTCCCTCCAATTCTTTGATGGAATTTCTCATTTCCTCTTTATGAGTTTCAAACTCTTGAATTTACTTTTTAGGTCACTTTCTTCTGCCTCATCTATATTTGGTTGTTCAAGTCTTGCTGTTGAAGGTTCTTTAGGTTTTCCTGGTGTTTTATTGCTATTGTTCTGTTGCATGTGTTTTTACCTTTTGTACTCTTTTATTACTCTAGTAGGTGCATGTTGCGGCTGTCTGAGATTCTGTTGATTAATTTTCTAGGTGTCCATGAATCCAAAACTCAGATGTTTGTTTTGTGGTACTGTCAGTACCATAGTTCTAGTTGCCCCATTGGTTACCCTGTGTTCCTGGAGATAGCTCAACACTCCTTGGCTTTGCTCTGCTCCCTTGGAGTTTGCTTTCTCAGGATTACTTTGGCCTAGGTTACCAGCTTTGATCTGTTTCTGTAAATTTTGATCTGGATTCCCTCCTGCAGAAGTCCCTGGCTTAGAGTTGGTCTTGCAAAGTTCTTTGGCTTTGGTCTATTGCTTCAGAGTTCCCAGGTTCAGGTATGCCCAGAACCACAGAAGACCTGGCTCAGGCTTACTCCTTCAGAGTTTTGATTCACACTTGAACCCACAGAGGTTTCAGTTTCCTTTTTATTCCCTTTGATGTCCCAGACCAATGACCAGACCAACAGAGGTCCTGGAACAGTGTTTTTTCCTCTGAGGTTCAAGACTCACACTTGGCTCTGCAGAGGTCTCTGGTTCTGCTTACTCCCTCAGAGGTGCCAGATTCATTCCCAGATTGGCAGAGATCCTGGCTCAGACCTATTTTTTCAGAGCTCCTAGTCTCACACCCAGACAAACAGGGGTCCTGGCTTAGGTCTATTCTCTTGAAGGTCCCAGATTTATGTCTGGATCCTCATTGGTCTCTGGCTCACTTACTCTTCAGTTACTTCCCTGTACCTGTTCCAACGGAGTTTGCTGTCTCTGTTCTACCCCTTGCTTTGTAATATTATACCAAGATCAGAGAACAAAATCCTACTCTTCTAATATCTAGTCTGGCTCAATTCCAGACCTTGTATACCTTTATGTAGTACATTTATGAACATGATTATGTAGAGACATTCATGGTAGATGGTGTTCTCCCCAAGTATGAAGAGAACTGGATGAATTTCTTACAGTTTAGGCAAGACTTAGGCCTCTGGGAGATGTCAGCAGAGGGTGAAGTTAGGTCTGTCAAAAATCACAAGAACCCAGACCTGTCTGGTAAGAGAACACCGAACACCCTGACCAACATTAAACTGGGGTTCCTCTGTAACCCTACCCAACAACAACTGCATCTTTCAATATTCCTGATTCATCTGAGGGGGCTTGCTCTACCTGTCATCATGTTATCATTATGCTATCCACATCTATCCTGGGTGGCTGCCCAACCTCCCTTGGGTCCCTTTCTGAGAGCTTATGAGCAGGTGGAGCTTCAGAGACATGAGCATATGCACTCCCCATAATCACAAGCAACAGTGTTAGGCATCATTGATTTAAGATTCCCTTCTGTATGGTAGGAATATGCTTTATTACCACTGTTTAATAAAGTATCTTATTTGGCTTATGGCAGGGCAGTATATAGCTAGCTTGGAAAACTAAATTGAATGAAGGCACAAAGAAGGCAGAGTCACACAGATGCCATGTAGCCACCCAAGAGTCATGATCCTCGTAGTAAAATATAAACAACAGAAATGGGTTAATTTAAGATGTAAGAACTATACAGCAATATGCCTGAGCAGTTGGAAAATAGTGTTGTAATTAATATAGTTCTGTGTGATTATTCAGGTCTGGGAGGTCAGCAAACAAAAGAACAGTCTCTATTTACAGATCATCCAACCATATGGAGCAAGGTCTGACCTCCAGCAGTGGTCTGCTGTTGTGGAATATTATATTCACTGTGTAAAGGTCTGCTAAATTTTTGTTGCCTTTTTAATGATGCAAACATGTTTTACATTTTTTGATTAAATAAAATTAACCTGTGGTCAACAGGCTTCATCAGCAACCATCTCATAGGAAGCTGTAGGGAGAAACTAAATGTAGTGAGAGTTTTTAAGTGGGGGCTGAGTAGAAGGAAACTCTTCTTTTTATAAATGCAAGCAACAAGGACACATTAGGAACTTTTTATTCAACCTCTATGAGCTAGAAGGAATTTCTTTCAACATTTAAATTCTGACTTCCATAGAAGGATAGATATTTAGATATAGATTTTCTTAATGTCTTGACAGGATCCCCTATCTCATATTTCTGTGAGTCTGAGGTCAGTTTCTGAGGGAACAGAATTCCTTCATTGTTGTATCCCATAGGACAAACTGCTACTGGTAAATGTGGAGTTGCAATTGCTGTTTGGGACAGAAGTTACTTGAGGTGCAGTCAGTGTATTGAATGCAAAACCCCAATGTGGCCCTCCTGCTAGCTGACTCCAGGCCACCACTCTGTCTCAAAAGCACTCTGTCTGCCCTTTTGGGTTTGCGCCTGTCCAGTGGGACTCAGTGAGGCAGGCTAGAAAGAGTAAGGAAATAAAGAAGCAGGACAAGGAATAAACGCTACTCCCCAAAGGGTCTAGTTGGTATATTTTCCTCACTAAGAGTCAAGAAAATTCCACACACGTGATAAAACACGGATTTTCTGCAGAGGCAGTATGCATCATTCTAAAGATATCTCAAAGAGAATGTTCAAAACAATCAAGAACTCAAGATGAGCGATGAGGTTGTATGACTCCAAAACCTGCACTAAGGAGAGAGAGTCATGAAGATTGCCATGAGTTAGAGGCCAGACTGGTCTATAAAGAAAGTTTCAGGACAGCCAGAATGGTTACACAGAGAAACCTAGTTGCCGGGGTAAAAATAAATATATAAAAACCTAACCACAAAACAATCAACAACTCTCTTTAATTAAGGTCAGAATGTCTATGCCTTGCATTTAACTGTTAGCATACCATACTCATCTCTAAATCTAATTAATACACCTTACAATTTCATTTACAAAGGAAATACCTGAGGATGAGGAATAAAACCTGGAAGGATGACTCAGCAGTTAAGAGCACTTACTGTTCTACAGAGGATTCACACCCATATAGCAGATCACAACATAGATCCAGGTGACCCAATGCCTTCTTTTGTCCTCCATGGACTCTGCAAAATTATGATGCACATTTAGATAAGCAGGCAAATATTAATATACATAAAATAAAATAATTAATTTTTGAATTCATATATTTCTACTTTCAATTTGTACTAAATCTTTAAGTTTTATAAATTACATTATTTGATTTTATTTCTTATTTTTTAAGACAAGGATTTCTGTAGCTCATTGCTGGTCTGGACCTCACTATGTAGACTAGTGTCTGCCTGCCTTTGTGGTATGGGAAGTCCCTCAATATACAGTTGCTTTTATTGGTTAATGAATTAATATATAGAAAGAGTAGACAGAGTCAGAGGAGAAGCCATGTAGATGCCCCCAGATACTGATGCCTCAAACTTCTGGGATTAAAGGCATATACCACTATACCCAACTATGAATTACACCCATTAAGCCATGTGACAAATAATTAAGCATCTATTGTAAGGACACCTAAGCACAGTTTCTCTCTCTGTGTTGTCTCTATATTAGCTATACCTACTTTTTTCCTCTATGCTTTTTGAATTTTTCTGAAAATGGTTTTCTGTTGTGTCACCAAGGATTTAATTTTACCCAAGCAGTGGTTCCTAAGTAGAGATCTCCCCAAGGGATTGATAGCAATGCTGAACTGAAACGCCCCCACTGTAGTTGATACACACAGAGTCCCAAGGATATCTTCTGAGCATGCATGATTTGGGGCTGGCAGCAGTCTGGCTATGCTACTTTTTATTCAGTCTCTGACAAGATGCCATCTTCCATTATACACTTAGTGAATCAGCTTTTCTTGATCATGTGCCTATTGTTAACTAAGAAGTGGGAGAGGTAATAAATCAATATAAACTTCTTATACAGTAATTGGGATGTGAATAGAGGATCTTAAAATGTCAGCTCTTTTAATCCTTCTCTGCCATCACTAGGAATCTAGTATAAGAAAAAATGAAGGGCACATGTATAGCATGGTGGTGCATAATTATAATTCTCATACTTAGGAGACAGAGATGGAGAGATTAGAAGTTAAAGAAACTCCACAAGCACAAAGCAAGGTTGAGATCAGCCTGGAATACATGAAATACATTGACACATACACATGCGTGCATGTGTGCACATATGCACACACACACAGAGACATAGAAAAAAAGTTATGTTTAATTCAATGATTAATATTTAATCATTAAGTACAAATTTTACCTACAGCACAAAATATGTTAATCCACATTAGAAAAAATAATGAAAATTTGATGTGCAACTTGAAAAGAATGTTTAAATAAATTTCTGTGACATTCAATAGTGTTTTTCTTTTTTTTTTTTTTTTTTTTTTTTAATAGGAAAAACATTTTTAATAAAGCATTTCATAATTATAATGTTTACATCACCTATGACTCTAAATTGCACTTAAAATAACATTGACAGTGATTGCTTAGGACATATATTACAAAATCAAATAATTATTTTTTTCTGTTTTATTAGTTATGTTTACTCAATCAAGCTTTAGAAGTATACTGCCGATTGACAATAGTTTAAGAAATTCTCAACAGATAGGAAAAAACATTTTAAAAGAAATATTGGATTATAGAAAATTATCATAGCATAATCAATGGGAGGGGGAAAAGGCAAATCGTCAAATATTGTATTAACTTCTGTCCTAATCTTATTTTATAAATTATCTCTCCCATGAAAAGTCTGTAGAAAATTCTCAAAAATTGTGGAGAGATGCTAACAGTTGCTTCCACTCTGTACAAAGATAACTACTCTTCTCTTCTCCTTTTCAATACTGTTAGATATTTCTCTCTGGTTCATGTATTGAAGAGCTACTAGGCTCTATTCCAAAGCAGCTGCCTAATTTCCCAACTCAGTAGCTGTGTGTAAGATTTCTGGCCCCTTGGAATTCATAAAGACATCTTTAAATGTTCCTTGGCATCTTTCTTTTTAATATTTTGAGCAGTTTATGAGCAATTGGTATTGTTTCTTTAAATGTTGGGTAACTTGACCAGAAAAGTAACTGGGATTCTGCTTTTTATTATTGCCAGTTCAACCTTTTTATTGAGGATAAGTTAGCCTAGTATGCTCCCAACTGCTTTGAGGAAACAACATGCCCACAAAAGCACATGGGGAAGAAAGTACTTATTCCATGTTCTCGAGGCAGGGGCTGACACAGGGGCCATGGTATTGTGCTGCTTACTGGCTTGCTCCTCAGGGCTTGTTCATTCTGATTTCTTACAGCACCCAGGGTTAGCAGACCAGGAATGAAACCACCCACAATGGCCTGGGCCCTTCCATATAAGTCATTAATCAAAAAAATGCCCTACAGAATTGTCTTCAGTCTATCTGATAGAGGTGTTTTCTCAATTAGGTTTTCTTTTCCCAAGACAACCCTAGCTTGTGCCAAGCTAATGTACAATTAATCAGAACAAAGTCTACTCAGAATTTCTATTTCTTCTCGGTGAGTTTGAGTGTGCATAACATGCATATGCATGAGTGTGATTGTATGTGTATGAATGCTGTTGTGTGTGAACTGCAAGTGTTACAGCTCCAGAAGAAAAGTGTCCTAACCTGTCAGGATGTCAGGTTATCCCTGAAAGTGTTACAACTCTGGAGAAAAAGGTATCCTAACTTGTTGGGAAGTCCAGATATGCCTACAAGTGTTATAGATATGGAACTAAAGGTATCTTAACATATCAGCTAGTCAGACTATACCTACAGCTGTAAGGGAAGGTGTTCCGGGTACATACAGCTATAAGAAAGATATCTTGACTTGTAAGAAAGTCAGGCAATATGAACAGCTGTGGAGGGAAATATCCTGTGTATGCCTACAGCTGTGAGGAGAAAGGTATCCTGATTCATGAGGAAGTGAGGCTATACCTACAGCTGTGAAGGGAAAGTATCCTGTCCTGATTTGTCAGGATGTCAGGCTATAACTGCAGCTGGGATCCAGTGTAGGATGGTCTAACAACAAAATATGGCAAGCCTGTTTTTCTCTGAGAGAGAGCTATTTACAGCTGATCTCTGCTTTGCTCCCAAGGGAGATTCACATCAGAAGCATCCTTTCATCTCAGCTACTGCCCAAGTTGTTACTTCTGCTTCACTCTGCTAAGGTAAATTTCCTGCGGAAATGTAGCAATCCACTGTGGTTATAGGAAAAAAGTTATTACTTCAGCTATGTTCCTGTGAAGGACCTGCCAAGAAGAGATTCTGATCTATGTCAGCAAAAGAAAATCTTCACCCAAAATTATTTCAAGATTCATTAATCCAGGAATTTGAATGACTCTACAAGAGTGTAGAAGGAAAACTCTGAACTAAACAGACACAGAAATTTTTTTAGGGATCCTTAGGGGTAGAGTTTCTCCAGGGAGAAGATTTTTAGGGAGAGAACTGGTCTGGTTTCAATTTCCTTGATCTTAGACAAGCTCAGTTATTGATGGTTTCCCTGCTAAGAGGGTGTTTACTTTTATGTATTGTTGGTCAGACGCTTATTCGGTTCTAGTTCCAGTGTATTCTTTGGCTCATATCTTAGGGTAAAAATGTGTTTCTTTAGTTCTGGTTTCAGAGCTAGGGTGTATTTCTTTCACTGGTTCTGGTTTCAGGACCAGGGTTAGTTTATTTCACTGAATAAGGGCTCAGAGTTAGGGTGTTGTTTCATTCACTGGTTATGGTTTGAGTGTCAGGGTGGTTTTATTTCACTGGCACTGTGTTTAAAGTCAGGATGTCTCCCTTTTACTGACTCTGGATTCAAGGCCAGAGTGGGCTTTTTTCACTGGTTCTGGTGGGCAAGGTTGGATTTTTCTGGTTCCAGGGCCAGGGATGGTTTCTTTCACTAATTCTTATTTTGGGGCCGTAGTAGGTTTTTTTTTTTTTTGGTCATTTCATCCTACATGCACCTTGACACATGTGTGGAAGTCAAAGGACAAGCTTAGATGTGAATCTTTAACTTCCACCTTGTTTGAGATGTGGCCTCTTAGCTGTGTTCCTCTGCTACTTATCCCAAACATCCTGGCTGACCAGCTCTCAGGATCCTCCTGTGTCCACTTCCTAACTCCCTAGACAGACAGAAATTGGGAGTATAGACATGAGAAGTACAGTCAGGATTTTTAGTGTGGGTTTTGATAACTCATGGTTATGGACACTATATTTATTTGGCAAGTGCTTTGACCCATCGAGCCATGTCCACAGACCTTCTACACTTTTCTTTCTTGGTGTGAGGACTGAAGCTGAGTTCTCATCTTATTAAGTAAGAACCTTCCTAATGATCTGTATGTCAAGCGCAATTTTCTACTTTTTGTTTGAGAAAGGCCCTAACTGATTCATTCAAGACTGTCTTATATTCACTCTGTAGCCCAGGAAGGTTTTTTTTTTTTTTTTTTTTTTTTTTTTGATTTTTCTAGACAGGGTTTCTCTGTGGTTTTGGAGCCTGTCCTGGAACTAGCTCTTGTACAGCAGGCTGATCTCGAACTCACAGAGATCCACCTGCATCTGCCTCCCGAGTGCTGGGATTAAAGGCGTGCGCCACCACTGCCAGGCCCCAGGAAGGTTTTTAAGGTAGAATCCTTCTGCCTTCCAAAGCAGCAGATGTTGAAGATTTCTGTTGAGGCTTAAGCTTAAGAATTTGTTGGTTAGCCGGGCGGTTACACATCACCATCCCAGACAACAGCAGACAACAGCCCTCTGCGCAATCAGGAAGGGAGCCTAGTCGCTGGAAGTGGTGCCAGAAGCCAGAGAGCGACTGGAGAACAGTTGCTGCTTTTTTAAAGAGAGAGAGACCACGCCCCAATGGGCTGGTATCTCAGCAGCTATTGGCTGAAGGAGCGGAAGGAGCTCCAGCAACATACAGATGTCCTGCTAAGACTCAAGCTCTCACCTGATTGCCATCATTGTTCCTTCCAACATAATGTGACTTGAATTCCAGGAAATTCCCTGACCTTACCATAAGCAATATTAAAAAATTTCATGTTGCTCAGTGTAGGTTGTAGAATAAGCTTCAGATTGCTTAAGCAGTAGGCAGAAGTGGTTAGCTTTCCTCTACCTTCAGGTTTCTCAGCACCTGCACCAGTGGTACTTTGGGAGGATCAGTCTACCATCATGAGGATGGTCACTCCTTTGTAAGATACTTAGTGACCTCTGATTCTTAAACAATAAGTGTGTACTCTATCATGCTGGAAAGTTGAAATATACTTATGTTTCAAAGCATTGTCCAAGAAAATCACTATGCCTTACCAAAGATGTCAAACCTTATTCTCAGCAAGGCAGTCACTGTGATTCACAGCAGCAGAAATCAACTGTATTTGTCTTGTCCACCTTGGCTTGGTCCTGAATTTTCAACTTTATGACTTCAGTGACTTTGTTGGATTCATCTTTGATTTCTCCAGAACAAAATACAGCTTGGGACACTAGGTGTGAGGTGTGGCTCTGCCCAATAATGTGTCATTTCATTTTTCACTTGTGTGATATAATTTGCTGATATGTGGAAAAAGTGAATCTCAACAGAGAAAAGCCTCCATGAGATCTGGCCTGTAACGGTATTTTATGAATTAATAATTTAAGTAGAAGCACCCAGACCATTGTGCATATTGAAAGCCCTGAGCAGGCTAAGCAAGACACAAGGAGCATGCCATTAAGCAGCATTCCTCTGCTTTAGTTCCTGCTGTGATTTCCTCAATGATGGGATGTGACAGGAAAATGTAAGACCTTTCCTCCTGGACATTGTGGTTGAAATAACAACAATAGAAAACAGGCACAAGTAGAAGTGAAATCAAAGTCACATTTCAAGCTGATTAGCAACCATAACAGAAATGCAGAAAGAAGAAATAGATATAACTTCAGTGTGTAAATAAGGTCACATTTTGTTTGCTATGTGTACTAACATTGCTGAGTTTTGGAGAACAGACAGTATAGAGTACTCACAGGATTTCAACTGAAACATGCTGTGTCTCTTTCCTGGTCATATAATTAAGGGCTGCATTATAGGGAAACATGAGAAATTCTCCTTACCTATCCACTTTTCAACAGTTACCTATTTTGCTTCCAATGTTGCCAATTCTCTCTAAGTGTCTTTCTTTCTTTCTTTTTTCTTTCTTTATGTCTTTCTTTGTTCCTTCCTTTCTTTCATTTCTTTCTTTGGTGTGTAGGTGTGAAAAATTTCCAATACATAAAATAATTGAGATGAACATACAATAAATTGTTTACATTCAATGGATAATTAATGGATAAAGATACAATAAACAGCTGTGGTGATTGGTTTCCAGTACATGTAACAAAGACACCCATGAGAACAAATCAAGTACAAAAAGAGATCAGATATTCAGTAGGTCAAGTCAATGATCAAGTCAATATAGAAACCCTACTGCAACCATGGAGAGGAGAACCAATGATTTATTCTAAAGCAAAATGTAAATGATCAATGGCCTCATTACAGGTTTCACCACATTTCATCTTCCAGGAAGAAAGCGGTTTTTGAAGTTTTTTTTTTTAAATATTTATTTATTATGTAGACAATATTCTGTCTGTGTGTATGTCTGCAGGCCAGAAGAGGGCACCAGACCTCATTCCAGATGGTTATGAGCCACCATGTCTTTGCCAGGAATTGAACTCAGGGCCTCTGGAAGAGCAGGCAATGCTCTTAACCACTGAGCCATCTCTCCAGCCCCCGGTTTTTGAAGTTTTTATAGAATCAGAATAAAGGCACACATTATGACACCATTTAAATACTTTGGTGAAATTTTAGTTATGAGTCATGTGGGTTAGAGAATAGTTTGGTCCTCTGTTATAGAACACTGAGTTAGTAGAAATGAGGATTTGTTAGCTAGACGTTGGAAAAAGGTTTCTATCTGATATTAAAGATTGTTAAGTCAGGCAAAATGGTGAATAAAGAATGACATGGTGGTTTGAGTAAGAATTTTTCGTTTGGCTCAAATATTTATATGCTTAGTTATACCACAGAACAAGACTGATTGAGAGTCAATAGGATGTATGGTCTTGTTGGAGTATGTGTGGCCTTTTATAGAGAAAGAATCACTAAGGGTGGACTTTAATGTTGAAGAACCAAGCCAGGGCTAGTGCCTCTACTTTACTGCTGTCTGCAGATTGGGATATAGAAATCTCAACTTTTTCTCCAGGACCATGTTTCCCTGTGTGCTACCATCCTTTCCACTATGACAATAATAGAATAAATGTCTGAGGGCTGGAGAGATGGCTCAGTGGTTAAGAGCATTGCCTGCTCTTCCAAAGGTCCTGAGTTCAATTCCCAGCAACCACATGGTGGCTCACAACCATCTGTAATGAGGTCTGGTGCCCTCCTCTGGCCTACAGACAGAACATTGTATACATAATAAATAAATATTAAAAAAAAAAGAATAAATGTCTGAAACTGTACAAAAATCACAATTAAATGTCTTCTTTTATATTATAAGAGTTCCCATGGTTCTGTTGTCTACACAAAAATTGAACACTAAGATAAATGGCTATCAATGGGGCTAAATATAAATCCAATTTAAACTATAATTATGCTCTGGACATCTTATATCTAAACTTCACCATAATTACTGAGGTTCTAGTCATTTAGTTAGTCTCATAGAAGGTACAGTATAGGTGTGGCTACCTCCTGGGATATCTGCTCACAGTTCCTTAGTCCTGTGCCCTTGGGTGGAAAATCACAGTGGCTGAAACAAGTTGCTCAGGAATTTCTTATGATATGGTCATTAGAAAACAGAGGAAAAAATACAGGAAAGGCCAGAATCTGAAGATGCCACAGCCAACAGGTGGTGCCACCATCTGGGAAATGAGGAATTGAGCACATGAACTGTGGGAATATCTCATTTTCAAATTGTAACAATGGTGACACATATCTACACTCCACACATAGACTTTACAATTGATAGCCATTTAATAAGTATATTGTATCATATAACAATCTTATTATCTAGCAAGTATTCATCTTTTCACATTGTTCTTATAACCTGCTTTTTAGGAGAGGTCTGTGTTGCCTGAGTGGTTGGTTCCTAGGCCTATGATCTGATCTAAGGGGGAAATGTAGACAAGAGAATCCCTGGAATGTGTTGATTAGCTACAGCAGGAGAATAATAGAGCTCCAGTGTGAGTTCCTGTCACAAACAAATAGGGGAACAAGATTGAGGAAGAACCTTCATATCCACATCTGGCTTTCAGATACACAGTGCTTGAAGGACCAGGATCTAGTTGGCTACATAGAAGTGTCTCAAAAACTAAATAAAAGCCATACAGGGATGACAACAAAAGTCCTGGAGTTGTGAATGAGTGAGAAGACAGGTGAGCTTGTCTTGTGAGCTTAAGGATCTCAATTTGAGCCCCCCCCGAATCCATGCTGAAGAGAAAAAGAAAAATGGTATGGTCACAAGGAATTTTAATACCAGCGATGGAATGGGGGCATGAACACAAATAGTAACTGGAGGCTTGTTAGCCAGCAAGTCTTTTTTACTTGGGAAGTACAGAGCAAAAACCCTATCTCAAAAAATAAAAATTCAGTGAAATAAGAGTACATATACCAATGGTTGGCCTCTATCTTCCACACATAAATACACAAATACACACCCACACATACACAGCCATATACATACACACTCATGCATATACATACTCACATACATGCACACAGAGATGTGCACTGGCACATACAAACATATGTACATAAAAATCATTGTTAACATTGCTTGTGTGGCTTTTATTCTTTTTTCTCTTCTTTTTTTTTTGATACAGGTTTCTTTGTAAGTTTGGGTCCTGTCCTGGAACTAGCTTTTGCACACCAAGCTGACTTCAAATTTACAGAGATCTGCCTCTGACTCCTGAGTGCTGGTATTAAAGGCATGCAACCCAATTTCCCAGCTACATGTGTAGTTTTCTAAATTGTGTATCCATGCCTGTGATGATATGAAAGCAGTAATAAGAGGGAAGTGCACAGCACTAATTGCCCACATAAAGAAAATGGAGAAAGCTCACATGAGAGACTTAACAGCACACCTAAAAGCTCAAAAAAGAAGCAAACTCACCCAGGTGGAGAAGAAGATTGGAAATAATCAAACTGAGGGCTGAAATCAACAAAATAGAAACACAGAAAACAATCCAAAGAATCAATGAAACAAAGAACTGGTTCTTTGAGAAAATCAACAAGATTGACAAACCCCTATCCAAACTAATCAAAAGGCAGAGAAAGAACACTCAAATTAACAAGATCAGAAATAAAAAGCAGGACATAACAACAAAAATTTCTCTTAGGAAATTCAGAGAATCATTAGGTCTTATTACAACAGCCTGTATGCCACAATGTTGGAAAATGTAAAAGAAATGGACATTTTTAAAGATAAAAACCATATGCCAAAATTAAATCAAGACCAGGTGAACAATTGAAATAGACCTATAAGTCATGAGGAAATAGAAGCTGTCATCCATAGCCTCCCAACCAAAAAAAACCCAGGACCAGATGGGTTTAGTGCAGTATTCTACCAGATCTTTCAAGAAGAGCTAATACCTATACTCCTTAATGTGTTCCACATAATAGAAATAGAAGAGTCATTACCAAATTCTTTTTATGAAGGTATAGTCACTCTGATACCAAAACCACACAAAGACTCAAACAAGAAAGAGAATTACAGGCCAATTTCACTCATGAACATTGATGAAAAATTCTCAATAAAATACTGGCAAACCAAATCCAAGAATAAATAAAAAAATCATCCATTTTGATTAAGTAGGCTTCATGTCAGAGATGCAGGGCTGGTTCAACATACAAAAATCTGTCAATGTAATCCATCATATAAATAAACTGAAAGAAAAAACCATATGATCATTTCATTAGATGCTGCAAAAGTATTTGACAAAATTCAACACCTCATTATGATAAAGGTCTTGGAGAGTTTAGGAATACAAGGATCATATCTAAATATAATAAAAACAATATACACTAAGCTGATAGCTAACATATTAAATGGAAAGAAACTCAAAGCTATTCTATGAAAATCAGGAAAAAGACAAGGCTGTCCACTCTCTCCATATCTGTTCCAAATATTGATTGAAGTTCTAGCAATATGCTGTCTTTGTGAAGTCTCATTTGGGTTTAAGCCCAAGTTTATATAGGACAAGAGAAGACCGACAGTGGTGGTACAGGCCTTTAATTCCAACACTTTGGAGGCAGAGGTAGGTGGACCTCTGTGAATTCAAGTACAGCCTAGAATTCAAGAGCTACTTCCAGGAAAGGCTTCAAAGCTACAGAAAAACCCTGTCACACACACACACACACACAAAACCTAACAAATAAAACAGAAAAAAAAAACAAAAAAAAAGGAACAAGAGAATGGGTATCTAACCACTGAGGCAGATAAAGATTTACAGAACAAAACTGTCTTTCTGATTATGTATGATAATCTAAATATATGGTTTAAAAGATGTATAATGTAAAAGATATGTTTAAATATTTATCAACATTGAAACAGAATAGAACACGAATATAAAATAAAATGGAAAACTTCTATCCCATTGTAAAATTTGTTCTTAAATAAAAATCTACTCTGACCTATTCTAACCTCAGCATAAGCTTTCTTATGACACTGAACATGCTGGTTCATACAAAGGCCGGAGATCCTTCTGCGAAGGACTGAAAAGAGTTCATTTTAACTAGTCCTGAGTACTGCCTGTCTCAAGGCTTTTGAATTACTCTACAGGATTTCATTCTTTAAGCTTCATTTTATGCATATGGATGTTTGCAGCAGTTTCTGAGGCCAGAAGATTCACAGAAGTTCAAGCAACCTCTGTCTTTCCAAAAACACCCATTGCTTTTAATTGCTAAACTATCTCTCAAGCCACATTTTTATTAAAAAATATTTTATACACTTTAAGTAAAATATATTCCATAACTTTGTCCCTTCCTTGTTCTTTCTCCATCCCTTTCCAAATTTTTCTCTATCAATTTGTTCCTTGTTAAGTATGAGTGAATAGTTTGTGAAAATAAGTGAGTAAAATCTGCTGGGTCTGTTGGCTGTGTGTTATGGTTTCAGTACTGGACATACTGTTTTGAATACACAAATATGAAAATTATTCATGAATGTGGCTAATTTGTCCACTCTCAGTAGAATGTTAGTCTTTATTGAGCAATATGAGTCTGAAATTTAAGTGACCTAAACTGCGTTTGACATAAAACATTAGTAAGAATAGGAAACTTGAAGTGGTAAATACCTAAGCCAACACTTCCTGGTGCCATGTCCTTGAAGTTCTACCTCTACAGGGAAGACTATGGACACTGTCTTCTACCAATCACAGTATCCCCATGTCCCAATGATCTTCAAACATACATACCTCATTGATCATTCTCAACTTGAATGACTTTGAAATTATAAAATCCCCCCACACACAATTTTAAGTATCATGGCCATATGCCCGTGCTACTATGACTGACTTAGCTGACTTTAACTTCATTTAGTGAGTCATTAAAATTTTGGAATGGCTAAGATGATTGGTTATACATAAGTATATCCAAAATCACTTATCTCTGTGTGCTTGCATTTCACCATCTGTAGAATAAGGACATCACACTGCTCTATCCCTTGATGAATTATAGCACACTCAAAGATAAAGGAAAGCAATATTGCTCAGACTTGAAATTCAAGGGACTTTATGTCAAGAGGGCAGCATTTGATGGAGTCTTCTTCTGTTACTGAGGGTAGGACCATCCTGTTTCCTGGATACCATAACCAGCAGGCTTAGCAACTTATCTTTATTAAGTCAATTAAAAGAACAAACTTACAATGGATGTTGGTGGTGCATGTTTTTGATCCTAACACTTGAGCAGCATAGATAGGTGGATCTCTGTAAATCCAAAGCCACTCTGGTCTAGAAAGCTAGTTCCAGAAAATCTAAGGCTAAAATATAATCGCTGTCATGAAAACCTTTAGTATAACTACAAATTGGTTGTCTGTAATGAATCCACCTACAACTCAGGTACACTGGAAACAAGGTGGGCAAATTTCTCTGATATTGTAGAAAATGCAAGTCTATATAGTGAGTTCCAGGCCAGCCACAGATTCATGGTGAGACTATTCTTTAACACAAAAGGAAACAATAGAAATACAAAAGAGTGAATTATTAATGAAAAATTATAAACATGATATTTGTTTCAGTTTGACTTATTTGGAACAGTGATGAAGCTAAGAAAATTAATACATCCATTTGCAGCCCTAAAAGGTGAAGATACCTGGCAAGAGATAAACACAATTACCTTCTATAACTAAACCAAATAATGAAAGTCTTCCCATCTCTGAAACCCTCATCCACACTCCACTCCTGCAAGGTGGTCAGATAAATAGTAAATGGGAACAAATTTCAGAGAGACATTCTCATCTGGAGAAGTCAGTCTTTTCCCGCAGTGAAACTCCCAGGGAAATTAGAACTTCATGGTGTCTACTCTTTTTCTATTTGTTGGCCAAATGGAGATATATAAATGTCTCCTAGAATATCCTTATTCCTGCCATGCAGGCTGGTACCAGGGATTGACAAGATGGAGACTGAGGAGGTTTTAATTCCCAGGGGGCCCTCAATGTGGGGACTGAAGATATGGTTACTGACCACTACATGAAGTGCCAAAAAAGTAAAGAATGGAAATACTAGAGGGGGAAGATCCAGCACAGCTGAGGGGAGGAAGAGAACAGTTCATGGCAGCTTGTCCACAGGTGCACCCTAAACACTGCTCTCTGGTGAAGAGGAAGCCCAACAAATCACCTTGTTTGTAGGGCATGTTCCCCTTAGACTAATATTTACTTATAAATCTTGCGGCTGTGCTCCCCGCTTCTTCTTTGTTTACCTGCGCTTTGCTGGAACTCTGGCTTTGTAAGCTCCCCCACTTTTCCCTTATTAAAGTTGAATATTTTATATTAAAGCTAGTTTGGTTAATTCTATAGACCACCTGTCAACAGTTTGGCACTGATCATGAGGCTTTTTGGCTCCCTGGTCGCTGCGCAGCAGCCCACCGGAGTAGGCGACGTCTCTCGGGCAGGGTCTTACCCCTCCTGGCTGGAGGCCTCTCCCCTCCACACAGATTGCACCCTCTCAGCGCAGCTCCCTCCCTGCCAGTCTTCTTATCCACTCTGCCCCACTACAGTGGCAGAAGAAGCAGTGAGGCCCTTGCTCACAGTGCCATTGTTCCTAGGGTCACTGAGCACCTGCAGCAACACTTGATCTTTCAGCAAGTCAGCAAATGGAGCACAGGAAGCAGGACTTGGCCTGCCTGACCCTACTGAAGGCCATACTCGCCCACCTAGCCTGCGTGCTCTCACCACACCCCGCCCTGGCCTGCTAGCCCCCCTCAGCTTTCACAGCACACACCCGGCTTGCTTCCCCCTCCCATACAGGCGCCAGCCCCACAGAGCACCCAGTGCGATTCACACGCATGAGCAGAGGGAGCTCAGGCCCCGGCACCCTGCCTGCTCTTACACAGGCTGCTGCCCTTGACGCCTCTGGTGACTCTGGTGGCATCAGGGTGCCCCCTGCCCCGTTTTCCTGGCATTTCTGCCGCCGGCACCGCCATCATCGCTGCCACAGACTTGACCTGGCGCTTCTGCCTTCAAAGGCTGAGCAGCCCGCCCACAACACCACAGCTTAGGAGCAGTTACTGCCACCATTGCAATCCTGGAACTAAGGCATAAGCGAGTTAGCGAATGGACTACAGGGTACGTGACTCCACCTGAGCACGACCACGTGGTCACTCTATCCCCTCAGCACTGTGAGCTTATAATTTTCAGTATTCTTTTCCGGTTCTGACTTTCTAACACCTAGTGGCAGGCAATGGTCATTACAGGTGAACTTTCTTTTAAGCAATCAATCAATCAATAAATAAGGATAAATAGAAATAAATACAGATTTGACTGAAAATATCTGACAATATCACTGTTGAAGGCTTCTGCAGCCTATTTAATTACACCATGGCTGAGATATTGCATATATATATATATATATATATATATATATATATATGGTTTCCCTTATTGGATATCTATAGGGCTTACCATCTTTATCCTTTTTTGTTTTTTTATTTATAATATGGTTAGACATTAAAAAAATGATAAAGTCCTTACAGGATGAATCCAGGATTCTTAGGGCAGAGGTTGAATGCTTAAAAACAATTCAGACTGACAACAACCTCCTCAAGAAAGAGTTTAAATTTCTCAAGGAAGAGAATAGATCTTTGTCTAATATGACTCTGTCAACTGAGCAAAATTTAGAAAAGGTACAGTCTGCCAGGCGGTAGTGGCACATGCCTTTAATCCCAGCACTTGGGAGGCAGAGGCAGGTGGATCTCTGTGAGTTCGAGACCAGCCTGGTCTACAAGAGCTAGTTCCAGGACAGGCTCCATAACCACAGAGAAAACCTGTCTTGAAAAACCAAAAAGAAAAAAGAAAAAAAAGAAAAGGTACAGTCTGATATTAAGGAGAGATTCACTACTGTGGAGGAGGGAACAGCTGATTTGGATCATAAACTTCAGTCCCTGTCTGTAGGAACTGAAACATTATCTGAGAGAATTATAACTGCTGAATGTGACAATCGGATTTTGTCTAAAGGATATGACAGATTGGCTGACAGATTCCCAATACAACAAGGCACAATCCATGCCATGAAAATTATATCCAAGGATGAGATATTATCTCTATTGGACAAGCTTCATACCTTAGAATCCTCAATGAAGGCTTTGGAGCATAATTCTGGACAAGAGATTCAAGCCTTGCAGAAGGCAATGGTAAACAGATTTGAAAAGATTGAGGTAATTCGAAATTCTGATGAAAAGGAGCAAACGGTAGAAAAGCAAATTTTAACTCCATCAGGGAGTAAAACTCTCCAGGATAATTTCCATAAAGCTCTTCCTGCCTTTCCAGTAATAACAGCAGAGAAGGTGACTGGTTCCAGAAACCCTAGGGTCATCAAGAAACATACATGGGAGCCCGTACGTATGAATGATCTGAAAGAAATAAAACAAGCTGTTATAAATTTTGGGCTACATTCCTCCTTTGTTAAAGAGGTTCTAAAAACCTGGTCTATCAGTAACAAGGCCATGCCCCATGATTGGATACAATTGATATCAGCAGTTCTAGATAGCAGACCGAAATTGTATTGGAAATGCTTGTTCAGTCAAGAGGCTAGACTTTTAGAACAACAGGAAAGAGCCAAGGGAATTGAGATTTCCTTAGATCAAATTCTAGGTGAAGGACATTTTCCTGATCCTCTGGAACAAGCTAATTATGATGAACACACCTTATCCATATGTACTACAACAGCCTTAAAGGCTTGGGACAGGGTTCAAGACCAAGGACAGAGAATGGAATCATATATCAAAGTTAAACAGGGTCAGAGAGAGCCCTTTAGTGATTTTTTACATAGACTAACTAAAGCTGTACAAATAGGGATATCTGACCCAGAAGCAAAGTGTATAATAATTGAGAATTTTGGCTTATGAGAATGCCAATGTGGAGTGCAAAAGGATCCTGCGGCCTTTAAAGATCAGATCAGTGCCCTTGGACGAATGGGTCTTGCATACAATGAATGTTGATAAATTTGACTATGGCATTGAAGCATGGGTAGAAGAAGCAATTTCCAATGGTAAAAGAAGGCATTAAGATACCAAATGTTTTAATTGTGGCAAAATGGGACATATAAAAAGGAATTGCAAAAAGTATTTCCAGAAATAATAATAATGTCTCTTCTAGAAATAACAAAAATAGAAGGATTCAGCCTTCAGGTTTATGTAGGAGATGTGTGAAAGGCAGACAATAGACGAATGAGTGTAGGTCAACAAGAGATAGACAAGGCAACCTGTTACAATCAGAAAACACAACGGGGGGCCTCTCGCAGGCCCCCATGGCAAATGAGGTTCAGTCATTTCGGATTACTGCAGAGAATGTGCCTCATCAAGAAAATTAGAAAGCCTCATGCCTGCTGTTAAGAGCAATAATGGCCTGAAGGATGAGTTACATGTATTTTGACAGACTTGTATAAGTGAACAAAGACCAAAGCTAAGAATATGTGTAAATGGCATTTTTATTACTGGCCTACTGGACTCCAGAATCTTGGCATCCATATTGGCCTCTTCAGGAGGTACATGTTCATTTCCTGGGAATTGAAACCCTATCTTGAGTAAGGCAAAGCATGAGATGGAAGGACAAATAGGAAAACTAAGGCCATATGTAGCAAATACTGCAGTGAATTTATGGGGCTGTGACCTATTACAGCAATGGAATACCCACATTAACATTCCTGCTGCTTCTAGAGCCTATATTTCTGAGGAAAAATATTAAAAGATATTACAGTCAGCGGAAACTGGCCATTCAGACTTTATAAGAACACAAAGCAATTGATGCCCCTTCAGAGATACTAATAGCCTGACCCTAAAATGGTTGACTGAGAAACCAATGTGGAGCAAGCAATGGCCTTTAGCTGGGGAAAAGTTGCAGGCTTTAGAACAGCTGGTACAAGAGCAATTAGATGCTCGACATATAGAAGAATCTACCAGCCCTTGGAATTCTCATCTTTGTTGTTAAGAAAAATTCTGGTAAATTGAGAATGGTGACAGATCTCAGAGCTATCAACAAGGTTATTCAACCTATGGGTCCTCTGAAATCTGGAATTCCTCTGCCCTCTTTATTACCAAAAGGATGGCCTCTCATAGTTATTGATTTAAAGGATTGTTTCTTCACTATACCTGTACAAGAAAAAGAAAAGTTTGCCTTCACAGTGCCTACTTATAATAACTCTCAACCTACGAGGAGATCCCAATGGACCGTCCTCCCACAGGACATGTTGAACAGCTCCACCCTGTGCCAATATTATGTAAATCAACCATTGGAAATAATACACAAGCAATTTCCCAAGTCTATAGTTTATCATTACATGGATGATATTCTGTTATCTGACTCAACCACGAATCCTTGGAAAGACTGAAGAAATGAAGATAGTTTTACCTAAATGGGGATTGCAGATTGCTCCTGAAAAAATTCAGAGAGGAGACTCTGTTAATTATCTAGGTTTTAAAATAGGTTTGCAAAAAATTAAGACAAAAAAGGCACAAATTAGGAGAGATCGGCTACGGACTCAATGACTTTCAAAGACTGTTAGGAGACATTTTCAGCCTATGACTAGCTGTTGGGATAACACCTGGTCTACAAATTCATTTAAACAAAAACTTGGATGGTGATAAAAACTTGAACAGTCCCAGAGAATTAACAGCTGAAGCAGAAAAGGAACTAACAATGATTGAGGAAAAATTACAAGAAGCACATGTCCTAATCGCTGTAGTCGGGGCTTGGGACTGGCTGCCATCTTAGTAGAGGGATCTAGGAGTCATCACCACCCTGAGTCCCGGTAACATGCATTACACAGTGGCCTTCTGGAAACAACGCCTTAACCCAAAAAAGTGACTCAGCAGTGAAAACTTCAGAATTAGAACCCAGGGTCCAGATAACTGGCTATGTGGGACAGTGTGAGCTACGTGGTGAAAGGAATTGATCGGAAGCACTCAGCACAGCCTCACACACTAGGCTGAGGAAAGACCGAAGCAGGGAGGAGGTGGGAAGAATTTCCTCTCAGCGTCAGCAGCTGGTGACCCCACCTGTGCATCAAGAGCCCTGGAAACACACAGACAGCCAAGCGGTGGGGACTGGCGTAGCGCAGACAGCCAAGCGGTGGGGACCGGCGCGGCCCAGACAGCCAAGCGGCGGGGACCTGCGGGGTGCAGACGCCAAGCGGCGGGGTCCGGCGCGCAACTCCGAGTGCAGATCGCCCAACTACAATTAAATCAAAGAGGTAGGCCTTTTGCTGGTGAGGTCCCTGGCAAACGGGGAGCCGGGTCCCATTCCTGAAGACCCTTCTGAGTGGTGAGAGGGATCTTGGCCCACGACAGGAGACAGGAAATGGAGCGAGGGCATTTTGTAAGCCCCTGGCCAGCAGCGAAACCTGATTCAGTCCTAAAAGACCCATTAGATAGCATTGATAGGAGGAGATGGGCAGGCGCCAAGGCAAGAATTCACCCAACAATCTGAAAAACAACATGAAAACACCAGAACCCAATGATCTTACAACAGAAGGACTTAAACACCCTAACACAAAGAAGGGGAAAAATTGACTTTATGAAAGCAATAGAGTTCCTTAAACAACATGTAAAAACTGCCCTTATAGAAATGGATGAGAAGCATAACAAAAAGTTTGAAGAAATGAGTAAATATATATATGATACCCTGGGAAACCAAGAAAAAACAATCAAACAGGTAATGGAAACAGTTCAAGAATTGAAAACTGAAATGGAAGCAAGGAAGAAAACACAAAATGAAGACCAGCTAGATATGGAAAGTCTAGGTCAATGAGCAGAGGCTACAGAAACAAGCATACCAATAGAATACAAGAGATAGAAGAAAGAATCTCAGATTCTGAGGAGACCATAGAGAAAATAAATGCACTGATCAAAGAAAACAACAAAGCCAACAAATTCTCATCACAAAACATTCAGGAAACATGGGACACAATAAAAAGACCAAGCCTAAGAATAATAGGAATTGAAGAAGGAGAAGAGTCACAGCTCAAAGGCCCAGAAAATATTTTTAACAAAATTATGGAAGAAAACTTTCCCAACATAAAGAAAGATATTCCTTTGAAGATTCAAGAAGCATACAGAACACCTAACAGACTGGATCAAAGAAAAACATCCCCTCACCATATAATAATCAAAACACAGGTTAAAGAAAGAATATTAAGAACTGCAAAGGAAAAATGGCAAATAACTTATAAAGGTAAACCGATCAGACTTACACCTGACTTCTCTATGGAAACCATGAAAGCCAGAAGGTCCTGGATAGATGTACTGCAGAAACTAAGAGACCATGGATGCAATCCCAAACTACAACACCCAGCCAAGCTATCTTTCACTATCAATGGAGAAAACAAGACATTCCAGGATAAGAACAAATTTAAATGATACGTAGCCACAAATCCAGCTCTACAGAAAGTAATAGAAGGAAAATCACAACCCAGGGAATCCAACACTGCCAACACTGCCTACAATAACTCAGGCATCTTGTGGCCTTTCACCAGAGCAACTCAAACTCTACTACCAAAAACAACAAGAATAACTGGAGTAAACAACCACTGGTCATTAATATCACTTAATATTAATGGTCTCAATTCACCTATAAAAAGGTACAGGCTAAAAGATTGGATACCAAAACAGGATCCAACATTCTGCTGTTTGCAAGAAACACATCTCAACCACAAAGACAGGCATCTACTCAGAGTAAAGAGTTGGGAAAAGGTGTTTCAAGCAAATGGTCCTAAGAAACAAGCAGTGTGGCCATACTAATTTCTAACAAAACTGACTTCAAATTAAAATCAATCAGAAGAGATCGAGATGGACACTTTATACTCATAACAGGAACAATCCATCAGGAAGAAGTCTCAATCCTGAATATCTACGCCCCTTATATAAAAGCACCCACTTATGTAAAAGAAATATTACTAGAACTCAAGGAAGACATCAAACCATGACACTAGTAGTAGGAGACTTCAACACACCTCTCTCTCTAATGGACAGGTCAATCAGACAGAAACCAAATAGAGAATTAAGAGAATTATTGGAGGTAATGAAACAAATGGATTTAACAGCCATCTATTGAACACTCCACCCAAATAAGAAAGAATATACCTTCTTCTCTGCAGCTCATAGAACCTTCTTGAAAATTGACCACATACTCGGAAACAAAGGAAGCCTCCACAGATACAAAAAAATATCAGTGTCCACCTGTGTCTTATCAGATCACCATGGATTAAAGTTAGAAGGCAACAACAATGCTACCCCCAGAAAGCTGAGAAACTCATGGAAACTGAACAGTCAACTACTGAACCACACCTGGGTCAAGGAAGAAATTAAGAAAGAAATTAAAGTCTTTCTTGAATTTAATGAAAATAAAGAGACCACATACTCAAACCTACGGGACACGATGAAAGCAGTGCTAAGAGGAAAGTTCATAGCACTAAGTGCCCACTTAAAGAAAACGGAGAAAGCATACATTGGGGACTTAACAGCCCACCTGAAAGCTCTAGAAAAAAAAAGAAACGGACACACCCAGGAGGAGTAGAAGACTGGAAATAATCAAACTGAGGTCAGAAATCAACAAAATAGAAACACAGAAAACAGTCCAAAGAATCAATGAAACAAAAAGTTGGTTCTTGGAGAAAATCAACAAGATCGACAAACCCCTATCCAAACTAATTAAACAACAGAGAGAGAACACGCAAATAAATAAGATCAGAAATGAAAAGCGGGACATAACCACAGACACAGAGGAAATTCAGAGAATCATTAGATCTTACTACAAAAGCCTGTATGCCACAAAACTGGAAAATGCAAAAGAAATGGA
Source organism: Chionomys nivalis (assembly GCF_950005125.1). Lineage (NCBI taxonomy): Eukaryota > Metazoa > Chordata > Mammalia > Rodentia > Cricetidae > Chionomys > Chionomys nivalis. The sequence continues at coordinate 36,464,069 of NC_080111.1, read as the reverse complement.
CTTTTTTAAGATAAGTACCATATACCAAAGCTAAACCAAGACCAGGTGAACAATCTAAATAGACCTGTTAGTCGCAAAGAAGTGGAAACTGTTATCAAAAATCTCCCTTCCAAAAATAGCCCAGGACCAGATGGTTTCAATGCAGAATTCTACCAGAACTTCCAAGAAGAGCTAATACCTATACTCCTTAAGGTAATTCACAATATAGAAACAGAAGAGTCATTGCCAAATTTTATGAAGCTACAGTTACCCTGATACCAAAACCACACAAAGACCCAACCAAGAAAGAGAATTACAGGCCTATCTCACTCATGAATATTGACACAAAAATCCTCAATAAAATACTGGCAAAGCAAATCCAAGAACACACTAGAAAAATTATCCATTATGATCAAGTAGGCTTCATCCCAGAGATGCAGGGCTGGTTCAACATATGCAAATCTATCAATGTAATCCACCATATAAATAAACTGAAAGAAAAAACCATATGATCATTTCATTAGATGCTGAAAAAGCATTTGACAAAATTCAACACCCCTTTATGATAAAGGTCTTGGAGAGATTAGGGATACAAGGGTCATACCTAAATATAATAAAAGCTATTTACAGCAAGCTGAGAGCTAACATTAAATTAAATGGAGAAAAACTCAAACCCATCCCACTAAAATCAGGAACATGACAAGGATGTCCACTTTCTTCATACCTCTTCAATATAGTGCTTGAAGTTCTAGCAATAGCAATAAGACAACATAAGGGGATCAAGGGGAATTGTATCGGAAAGGAAGAAGTTAAGCTTTCATTATTTGCAGATGATATGATAGTATACATAAGCAACCCCAAAAACTCTACCAAAGAACTCCTACAGCTGATAAACACCTTTAGTAATGTGGCAGGATACAAGATCAACTCCAAAAAATCAGTTGCCTTCCTATACACTAAGGATAAGGAAGCAGAGAGGGAAATCAGGGAAGCATCACCTTTCATGATAGCCACAAATAGCATAAAATATCTGGGGGTAACTCTGACCAAGGAAGTGAAAGATCTATTTGACAAGAACTTTAAGTCTTTGAAGAAAGAAATTGAAGAGGACACCAGAAAATGGAAGGATCTCCCTTGCTCTTGGATTGGGAGGATCAACATAGTAAAAATGGCAATGCTACCAAAAGCAATCTATAGATTCAATGCAATCCCCATCAAAATCCCATCAAAATTCTTCACAGATCTGGAGAAGACAATAATTAACTTTATATGAAAAAACAAAAAACCCAGGATAGACAAAACAATCTTACACAATTAAGGATCGGTTGATGGCATTACCATCCCTGACTTCAAACTCTATTACAGAGCTACAGTATTGAAAACAGCTTGGTATTGGCATAAAAACAGAGAAGTTGACCAATGAAATAGAATAGAATACCCTGACTTTAACACACAAACCTATGAACACCTGATTTTTGATAAAGGAGCTAAAAGTATACAATGGAAAAAAGAGAGTATCTTCAACAAATTGTGCTGGCAAAACTGGATGTCAATCTGTAGAAGAATGAAAATAGATCCATATCTATCACCATGCACAAAACTCAAGTCCAAATGGAGTAAAGACCTCAATATCAGTCCGAACACACTGAACCTGATAGAAGAGAAAGTGGGAAGTACCCTACAAGATATGGGCACAGGAGATCGCTTCCTATGTATAACCCCAGCAGCACAGACATTAAGGGCAACATTGAATAAATGGAACCTCCTGAAACTGAGAAGCTTCTGTAAAGCAAAGGACACTGTCATTAAGACAAAAAGGCAGCCTACTGACTGGGAGAAGATCTTCACCAACCCCGCTACAGACAAAGGTCTGATCTCCAAAATATATAAAGAACTCAAGAAACTAGACTTTAAAAGGATAATTAACCCAATTAAAAAATGGGGCACTGAACTGAACAGAGAATTCTCATCAGAAGAAGTTAAAATGGCCAAAAAATACTTAAGGTCATGCTCAACCTCCTTAGCGATCAGAGAAATGCAAATCAAAACAACTTTGAGATATCATCTTACACCTGTCAGAATGGCTAAAATCAAAAACACCAAGGATAGCCTTTGCTGGAGAGGTTGTGGAGAAAGGGGTACCCTTATCCATTGCTGGTGGGACTGCAAACTTGTGCAACCACTTTGGAAATCAGTGTGGCGTTTTCTCAGAAAAATTGGGATCAACCTACGCCTGGACCCAGCAATAGCACTCTTGGGAATATACCCAAGAGATGCCCTAGCATATGACAAAAGCATTTGTCCAACTATGTTCATAGCAGCATTATTCGTAATAGCCAGAACCTGGAAGCAACCTAGATGCCCTTCAATAGAAGAATGGATGAAGAAAGTGTGGAATATATATACATTAGAGTACTACTCTGCGGTAAAAAACAATGACTTCTCGAATTTTGCAGGCAAATGGATGGAAATAGAAAATACGATCCTGAGTGAGGTAACCCAGACCCAAAAAGAAGATCATGGGATGTACTCACTCATAATTGGTTTCTAGCCATGGATAGGGGCCACTGAGTCTATAATTTGTGATCCTAAAGAAGCTAAACAAGAGGGTAAACCCAAGGAAAAACATATAGATATCCTCCCAGCTATGGGAAATAGACAAGATTGATGGGCAAAAAATGGGAATCTTGGGGGGTGGGGTGGGATGGGGATGAGGGGAGATGGGGAGAGAAAAGTGTGAAGGAGAGGATGAGGGGAACTGGGGGAATCGGGGTGATTGGGGTTAAAGGAAGGTTGGATGGGGGAGCAGGGAAACTCATACCTTAGTTAAGGGAGCCACCTAAGGGTTGGCAAGAGACTTGAACCTGGAATGGCTACCAGAAGCCCAGGGCAATGTCCCCAGTTAGTTCATTGGGGCACCTGAGGATAGGGAACCTGAAATGAACCTATCCTATAATCATACTGATGAATATCTTGCATATTGCCATAGAACCTTCATCTAGCGATGGATGGAGATAGAGACAGAGACCCACACTGGAGCACCGGACTGAGCTCCCAAGGTTATAATGAGGAGCAGAAGGAGAGAGAACATGAACAAGGAAGTCAGGACCATGAGGGGTGCACCCAACCACTGAGACAGGGGGGCCGATCTATTGGGAGCTCACCAAGGCCAGCTGGACTGCTACTGAAAAAAACATGGGATAAAACCGGACTCTCTGAATGTGGTGGACAATAAGAGCTGACGAGAGGCCAAGGAGAATGGCACAGGAACTTTCATCTGGCGATGGATCGAGAGAGAGACAGAGACCCAATTTGGATCAACCGTCTGAGCTCCTAAGGTCCAAATGAGGAGCAGAAGGAGGGAGAACATGAGCAAGGAAATCAGGACCACGAGGCGTGCACCCACCCACTGTGACAGTGGAACTGATCTATTGGGAGCTCTCCAAGGCCAGCTGGACTGGGACTGAATAAGCATGGGTTGAAACTGGACTCTCTGAACAAGGCGGACAATGAAGGCTGATGAGAAGCCAAGGACAATGGCACTAGGTTTCGATCCTAATACATGAACTGGCTTTGTGGGAGCGTAGCCTGTTTGGATGCTCACCTTCCTGGACCTAGATATAAGTGGGAGGACCTTGGTCTTCCTGTAGAGCAGGGAATTTGGACTGCTCTTCAGTATCGAGAGGGAGGGGGAGTGGACTAGGGGGAGGAGAAGTGGAGTGGGGATAGGGGGAGGGGAGTGGGGGGAGGGGGCAATATGTGGGAGGAGGGGGAGGGAAATGGGAAACGGGGAGCAGTTGGAAATTTTAAGTAAAAAAGAATAGACCATCCACCAACACTATGGCATTTGATCCTCGTGCTTTCACAAACCTCCATTCCTATCAGTTCACTCAAATTCCACAGCTCTTTGTCGATGCCTGATCACCTTAACCTTATAGTGACTTCAGTTTTATGTCTCTGGAAGTCCTCATGAGCTGGATGTCATCTTGAGTCATCACCGCTTAGAGCTCCTAACTGAATGTTCTTCAGGCACCTGGGAAAGAGAATATGATACCAATCCTACAAGGCAGGCTTCATGCCTGCAAGTTATGATTCTCTCTTTTCAAGAGGAATGAACTCCAGCACGGTAACACCTGGTATGTGAGCTTCTAGGCACCAACTGTAACCAATTGCTTTTATTAAATAGTTAATCATCTTTTAAAGACTTTTACTGTTAGTTTGTATCCTGATTACTTTTTGTACTTTCCCTCATTTGGGGGAGACTTGGGTTCTGAAATTCTTTAAGAAGAAAGCTAGTTCAGGCACCCTCTCCTCCACTGCCAAAGTACCCAGCTGGGGACATCCACAAGGACACCTGGAATCCTCTCCATAGCCAAGTCTTCTGCCAATCCCAAAACTGATCCCCAATCAAGATATCTTCTTCCCTGCTCTCATATCCACCCCTCCTCCTTCTCCACCCTCCCACTTCCTCAAGCTCTCCCCAATTCTCCCATTCTCCCCTCTCTCTCCTCCTCCCCCCCCTTTCCAGACCCATGCTCCCAACACCTGCCCGGCAGTCTTGTCTGCTTCCAATTTCCAGGAGGATTTATATCTGTCTTTCTTTGAGTTCACCTCATTATCCGTCCTCTCCAGGCTCCTGAACAATAGGTGCAATGTCCTCTGTTTATGGCTGGAGTCCACCAATGTGTGAGTACATACTATATTCATCTCTCTGGGTCTGGGTTATCTCACTCAGTACAGTGTCCTCCATTTCAATCCACGCACACAAAATTCAAGATGTCACCATTTTTTTTTTTACCAGAGTAGCACTCCAAAGTGTACATGTTCAACAATTATTTTTTATTTTTTCCATTCAAAAATTTACACTTCCTCCTCTCCTCCCATACCTCTCCCACTTCCCCACTCACCCTCCTCTCTCCCCCGCCCTCCTTGAGAGGGCAAGGAATCCTGATCTGTGGGAAGTCCAAGGCCCTCCCCACTACATCCAGGACTAGGAAGCTTTGCATTCAAATAGACTAGGGTCCTAAATAGTCAGTACATGCGTAGGAACAAGTCCCAGTGCCTTTATCAATGGTTTCTCAGTCAGCCCCCAATGTCAGCCACATTCAGAGAATATTGTTTGATTGCATGTTCATTCAGTCCATGTCCAGCTAGATTTGGTGAGCTCCCATTAGAACAGGCACACTGTCTTGGTGGTGGACTAACCCCTCATGGTCCAGACTTCCTTGCTCATTTTCTCCCTCCTTCTGCTCTTCAATTGGACCTTGGGAGCTCAGTCTATTGCTCTGATGAGGGTCTCTGTCTCTATCTCCATCCATCACCGGGCGAAGATTCTATGGTGATATTCGAGATAATCATCAGTGTGATAGTGGGGCAAGGCCAGTTAAGGCATCCTCTCCTCTGCTGTCCAAGGAGCTAGCTGGGGACATCCCCATGAATACCTGGGATCCCCTCAAGAGCCAAATCTTTTGTCTACCCTAAAATGGCTCCCTTAATATAGATATCTTCTTCCCGGCTCCTAAATCTGCCCTTCCTCCATCTCTAACTCCCCACTCCCCCAAGCTCTCTCCAGTCTGTCCTTTCTTCCTTCTCTCTTTCCCTTTCCCCTTTCCAGACCCCCACCCTCATGCTCCCAACTTTTGCCTGGTAATATTGTTTTCTTCCAATTTCCAGGAGGATCTATTTATTGTTTTCCTTGGGTTCACCTTGTTATTAGGCTTCTCTAGGCTTGCAAACTATAGGCTTAATGTCCCTTGTTTATGGCAAGAATCTACTAATGAGTGAGTACATACCATATTCATCTTTTTGGGTCTGGGTTATCTCACTCAGGATGATGTTTTCTATTTCCATCCATTTGCATGCAAAATTCAAGATGTCATTGTTTTTTACCGCTGAGTAGTACTCAAATGTGTATACATTCCACACCTTCTTTATCCTTCCTTCCTTTAAAGGGCATCTAGGTGGTTTCCAGGTTTTGGCCATCACAAACAATGCCACTACAATCATTGTTGAACAAATGACTCTGTAATATGACTGGGCATCTCCTGGGTACATTCCCAAGAGTGGTATTGCTGGACCCTGAGGCAAGCCCGACCCCCAATCCCCTGAGAAACTGCCACACTAATTTCAAAAGTGGCTGCACATGCCCACACTCCCACCAACAATGGCTGAGTGCTCTCCTTTCTCCACATCCTCCTCTGCCTTGTCCCATGGTCACACTGATGAGTATCTCGAGTATCACCATGGTTCCTTCATCTGGGGATGGATGGAGATGGAGACAGGGACCCACATCGGAGCACTGGAGTGAGCTCCCAGGGTCCAGTTGAGGGGCGGGGGAAGGAGAGGAGGAGCAAGAAGGTCAGGGCAGAGAGGGGATGGTCCACTCACTGAGACAATGTTTTTGATCTAATGGGAGCTCACCAAATCCATCTGGACTGGGACTGAGCAAGCCTGTGGTCGGGCTGGACTCTCTGGGCATGGCTGATGGTGTGGGCTGGCTGAGAAGCCATTGATAATGTTACTGGGACTTGTTCCTGCTGGATGTACTGGCTTTTTAGGATACTGGTCTGTTTGGATGCTTGCCTTCCTGGACCTGGATGGAGGGGGGAGGGCATTGAACTTCCAACATGGCAGGGTATTCTGGGACTGGAGGGGGGAGGAGGATAGTTAAGAAAGTAGGGGGAGGGTGGAGGTGGAAATTTTTGAATGGAATTTTTTTTAAAAAAATTAAAAAATATAATAAAAATGTCAAACAGAAAAAAAAGAAAGTCTAAGTTAGTTTCCAATGCTACCACTCTTTTATTTCTGTGGTAAAGAACTTAGATTAACCATTCATACCACACTGGTACTGACATGTTCATGAGACTCAGCACTTAGAACATTGGTGATTCATCCACAGGGATCAACATTGATGCCTAGCACCCACAACTGTGTGTACTTCCATTCACAGGGGATTAGACACTGTCTTCTTGTCTACATCTAAATTAAACTTCATTCTTTTTGAAAATAACAGGCACATGAAGAAAACCTATTATAAATATAGGATCACGTACAGACATTTCTGTTCAGCATTTGCATATCTTGTGCCAAAAGAGGCCAGAACAATGAACCCGATCTTCAGGACATACAATTACAGGGAGTTCAGACCAATCTGAAGTGTGGGCTAGAAATCAAACTTGGGTACCCAAGAGGACCAGTACTCCTGAGACCACTCTCCAGTTCCCATATATGTCATGATAATGCTGAAGGTGAAGGTGTCCCAGTTTCCTTCTGTCTCTCAACACTTGAAAGATAAAGTCACTTCTAGATGATTGTGAAAAGAACCAATGGACTGAATGTGAATGGAATTTCTATATTGCTTCTTATCTTCATTGATAAAACAGATCTCTTTATGTGAATAAAGATAAAAACCTTGGTTAAAATAAACCTGAGTCAAGCCAGATTTTATTAGGAAAAGTCCACATAGCCAGGGATTTCAAGAATTCATGATGGGGAACAAATTGACCTCACACTTACTGAGATGGGTTCCATACATATGCCTGTGTGCTATGATTATAGACATACACCTCTAAGTCCAGCTGAAATAGGTGTTTTTAAAGGACGTATCATTGAATCAGAGAAAGAAATAAAATAAGATTTAGAGAGAGTACCATTGTTTTCATGAATAGCAATATTTCTTGAAATTCTAAAATATGAACAGCCAAATCATTTCATATATTCTCAATAATGGGTTATTTTCATTGAATTGTTAATTCCATCCATTATTAAATGTTTGAAGTGTGTTTGTGTGAATACACCTGTGCCATGATGTGTATGTAGCACTGACAGGAAAACTAACAGGGGTCTATGATCTACTTCCACTTTGTGAGTTCTAGTGGTGATACCTAGAGAAACATTTGGCTGCAAGTGACCTAATGGCACTTCTTTGTATTTAAAAATTATTCACCAATGAGCTCATATAGAACTGTGCACATGGAACCACCCAAGTGAAAATGTGAGAAACACCTGTAGAAGTCTTATCGGTAACCCAGAGATGGAACTCAGGTTCTCAGAATTAGAGCAATGAACTTTACTAAATGAGACAATTCTCTGCCATATAATTTATGTCTTAAGAAAGTGTTATGAATATATATTTAGCCTTTAGAATGAACAAAATAGAAATGTATGGTAGTATAAACATTTTCATATGCAAAGAAGATTTATTATTCAAGATGCCCTAGGTCGTTATACCCTTGAATGAATTTACATGTACAATCCGAAAGACAATAATTTACTGATGTGCTATTTCTTCAAATCAAATTTGATCTCACTGATAGAGTTCTGTGGGAAGAAACTGTTGTATACTATGCAAGAAACCTAACCTTGATCCCAGTATAACATCAAGCAATTGTATAGGATACACAACTGATTGCTGATTATCTTACTTTATTATATCAATATCATATAAATGAAAATATGTTTGAATACACACTTGAGGTATTTAATGTTTCTTATAATCACATTTTTCAGTCATTTTAGCATTAACATTGTTAAATTGTGTTGAGAAAACAGAACACATTGGGAGTTCATCATGTACCCTTGAACTTGTGCTCAGGTGGCAGACATATGAGCATCATGAGTTCTGATATCCAAGCCAGGATGAATAACAAACAAGACCTCAAGAGATTTTGTGAAAAGATAAAAGTCAAAACCAGGAACAACAACTGACCACCCTTTCAATGATACCCTTACTTGAAAAGTATGATCTGATATGTTCTAATATTTTAATAACCAATGGGACACTTCAATGATGGGGATGTCATCCTATACATTACATCAGAAAAATACCTATTACTAGGTAAAGGCACAATAGAAGCTGAACAAAAGCCATAGAAGGAATTTAATGTCTACAAACTAAATTTTAGTAAATAAAGTTGTCGCAATATACAACACTTTAGTACCTACTTCAAATGTTTCAAAATAGAAAACAAAATGCAATGATTTCCACTTCCTTCAAGGCTATGATGAAAAATAATTTTTCTTCAAGCTGAAGACAACTTTGATGGCTAGGTCACTAAAAACTGTTTTCATGAATAGGGCTTTCTGCTTATGAGTTTGTTCCTATTTCCAAAATTCAATGTGATATAAATAGACATTAAAATATTTGTAGGACTAGAGTCATGTTTTAGGTGACTAAGAAACCTTCATTCCATGGACTCAGGTCAGATTTGTAACAGCTATCTGCAATTTCTGCTACAAAAGATCCAAGGTGTTAACATTTTCAGGATACAGAATGCACATTTACATTCTCTCTCTCTCTCTCTCTCTCTCTCTCTCTCTCTCTCTCTCTCTCTCTCTCTCATACACACAGACATACACATCATTACAATAAAAGCAAACATTTAAACAATTTTTCTCTCATGAAAATTTTTCTCCTGTAAGCATTTATTGATGTAAAAGAGGAGTCCAGTCATCATACAGCTAGCTCACTTCCAGAGTTTATCTTCATGAAGTATTGGTTCATGTAACAATAAAGCAAATTTAAACTTGAAGTAAGAGAAATTAATCCTTCTAAGTTGGTGGTATCATTTGGGGAGATTTAGGACATGCTGCACTGCTGAAGGAAATATGTCACTGAGAGTAGGCTATGAGAATTTACATTCATAAGCCAGTTCCAGTTCCAACACTCTGCTTCATGTGGCTGATTACAGATGTGAGTTCCTAAGTTCAAGCTTTAGTGCCATGTCTGACACTTTTTGTCATGGCACTTTCATGGTGATCCTGTTATCCTCTAGAACCATGGCCTGAATAAGATGCTTTTATATGTTGAAAGAAACATTATATCACAACCAAAAAGGAGGCAGTACACATCCATAAATATTTACACCTGAATTACATATTCCATGCAGTTGAAGAGAAGTATAAAATCTAAAAGAGTTACATTATTGTTCAAATTCATCTTGCAAGTCTTAAAATTCTGGAAGGAAGGATATGCTGACTACCAAAAGTTAGGCAATACCAACAGCTGTGAAAAGAAGTTTGCCCCACTAGATGTAGGAATTCTGTTCCTCTCTGAGAGAGAGTCATTACAGCTGGGCTCTTCTCCATTCTTCTATGAAAGCTTCCCAGCAGAAATGTCTGTGGTTGATCTGCTCCACTTCCTAAGGGAGTCTCCCATAAGAGGTGTCCATTGCTTCTGTGCTCTTCTGGGTTAAGTGAGTTTCCAAACAGTTATGTCAACTGTATCTCGGTTCAACTCCACTAGGGATTTCCTGATCCATTCCAGTGAAGGAAAGTGTTCATATAAATCTCACTCAAGAGATTTATTTGGGAGAGAAGAATCCAGAGTGCGACTTTTTCTGCAAGTCTGCAAAGGGGCAGCTGCCAACTGAATGAGCATATGACTCATATAGGGATTCTTGGAGCCAGAGCACTTCTAAGGAGATTTAGAAGGCAGGAATTGCTCAGATTTAAATGCCTGGGTTTGAACAAGCTCAGAGATGGGCTGGATTTTGTGTGCTGGGATTGGTTGATTTTGAGATCAGAGAGACAAGGGTAGATTGCATTTCTTTGGCTCTGGTTTGAGAGCCAAAGCAGATTTCTTTCACTATACATTTTTGATGTTTGACTGTGTTTTCAGGGTGATGTTGTATCTTTCACTAGTTCTGGATTTAGGGGCAAAGGGTTTTCCTTTGTATCTCATTTCAGTACCAGGTTGTGATTCTTATCCTGGCTCTATCTCCTTCCCATAAGACTTCATAAAATCACAAATTAGGTTTTGTCCATCAATTTCCTGGTGCAAATAAAAACTGGTATCATAATGCTTGAACAGATTGTTGACATTATCATTTTTTTACAGAATAAATACTGTTGGTTAATTGACTGTAAATGTGATAGCTTAACATTAATTTGCAATAAGAAACCCTCAGTGTCTTCTTCAGGTACCCAAAAACTTTATCAGATTGATTACACACAAAAAGTTTTACTCCTGTAAAAAATGCAAAACATTTACCACACTAAGTTTATTTTTTTCACTACAATAAGATTATTCTCATGTTTTTGAAAACTATACTCCTTAAGTTTACAGTTTCTCTCCAGGATGGTTTGTTTCATGTATTTGCAGATTATTTTGAAAACAGATTTGCCAAACAAATTCCATTCACAAGTTTCTCTCCAATCTGTGTCCTTTTCTGCATTTGAAGATGAGTAAGATATGAAAAGACTTTTCCAAACTCATTTCATGCATACTGTTTTGCACCGATGTGTGTTCTTTGATGCTTTTGAAGAGCATTGTGTTGAGCAAAGGCCTTACCACACTGACTACATTCATAGGGTTTCTCACCAGCATGTGTTCTTTCATGCAATTGAAGAGTATGAAGCTGTCCAAAGGCCTTACCACACTGATTACATTCATATAGTTTCTCTCCAGTATGTCTTCTTTTATGGTTTTGAAGATGACTGTGTTGAGCAAAGGCCTTACCACAGTCATTACATTCAAAGGGTTTCTCTCCAGTATGTGTTCTTTCATGTATTTGAAGATGACTGTGTCGAGCAAAGGCCTTACAACACTGATTACATTCATAGGGTTTCTCTCCAGTATGTGTTCTTTTATGCCTTTGAAGATCACTGTTATATGCAAAGGCCTTACCGCACTGATTACATTCATAGGGTTTCTCTCCAGTATGTGTTCTTTTGTGCTTTTGAAGATGACTGTGTCGAGCAAAGGCCTTAACACACTGACTACATACATAGGGTTTCTCTCCAGTATGTGTTCTTTTATGCAATTGAAGAGTATGGGGATGTCCAAATGCCTTACCACACTGATTACATTCATAAGGTTTCTCTCCAGTGTGTGTTCTTTTATGCGATTGAAGACAACGGTATTGTGCAAAAGCTTTACCACACTGATTACATTCATAGGGTTTCTCTCCAGTGTGTATTCTTTCATGTATTTGAAGAGTACCCTGTTGCGCAAAGGATTTACCACAGTGATTACATTCATAGGGTTTCTCTCCAGTGTGTGTTCTTTCATGTATTTGAAGATGACTGTGTTGAGCAAAGGCCTTACCACACTGAATACATTCATAAGGTTTCTCACCAGTATGTGTTCTTTCATGCAACTGAAGAGTATGAAGCTGTCCAAAGGCCTTACCACACTGATTACATTCATATGGTTTATCTCCAGTATGTACTCTTTTATGCTTTTGAAGATTTCTGTGACATGCAAAGGCCTTACCACACTGATTACATTCAAAGGGTTTCTCTCCAGTATGTGTTCTTTCATGTACTTGAAGATGACTGTGTTGAGCAAAGGCCTTACCACATTGATTACATTCATAGGGTTTCTCTCCAGTATGTGTTCTTTTATGGTTTTGAAGATGACTGTGTTGAGCAAAGGCCTTACCACATTGATTACATTCATAGGGTTTATCTCCAGTGTGTGTTCTTTTATGCTTTTGAAGACTACTATGTTGAGAAAAGGTCTTACCACACTGACTACATTCATAGGGTTTCTCTCCAGTGTGTGTTCTTTTATGCAATTGAAGATTACTGTGTTGAGCAAAGGCCTTACCACACTGATTACATTCAAAAGGTTTCTCTCCAGTATGTGTTCTTTCATGTGTTTGAAGATTACTGTGTTGAACAAAGGCCTTACCACACTGATTACATTCATAGGGTTTCTCTCCAGTATGTGTTCTCTTATGCTTTTGAAGAAGACTGTGTTGAGCAAAGGCCTTACCACAGTGATTACATTCAAAGGGTTTCTCTCCAGTATGTGTTCTTTCATGTATTTGAAGATGACTGTGTCGAGCAAAGGCCTTACAACACTGATTACATTCATAGGGTTTCTCTCCAGTATGTGTTCTTTTATGCCTTTGAAGATCACTGTGATATGCAAAGGCCTTACCACACTGATTACATCCACAGGGTTTCTCTTCAGTTTGTGTTCTTTTGTGCATTTGAAAAGAATTGTGATTAGCAAAGGCTTTACAACACTGATTAGATTCATAGGATTTCTCACTATCATGTGTTCTTTTATTCCTCTGAACCTGACTATCATATGCCAAGGCTTTAAAACATTGAGGATGTACTGAAAGTTTCTTTCCAGAATTATTTCTTTTAATCCTGCAAGCATAAATGGAACACATAAAAGGTTTACCACATTCAATACACTCATGAACCTACAGATCTGTATATATTATTTTTATAATTTAGTCCAATTGTAAATTGAAATCAGATATTAAGGTTTTATAACTGTGTTTAAACTCATGCTTTCTTCTTTAATTAAGGGTTGTTTTGCATTTTTAAGACACTTGTCATGGTAAATTTCTTTATTATGTGGTTTAAATTTTCACCTTTAAAGAAACATTTTTCAATTTGACATATTTCACATATTTGAAGATAACTGAATAACCTCAGAACAACTTTATTGCATTCTTAAACTGTCCTATACTGTAAATACTATATTTGCTAAGTAAACTAGGACAATAAGAAGTATTTGTACAATTCTAGAACTCATGTGGCTTCTCTGCAGTGTGAGTTTGTTTATGTATTAACAGTTATGTGAGAAAACCAATTTTTTATATAGTTGAATCAGTTTGAGAAAGGGTACTCAACATGGGGCTAATGCTTATCTTCTAATTGTTTTTAGAGAGGGGTATGTTGTGTTTTCCCATATTCCTATGCTCATAGCCTTGTATTGAGATTAATATGTGGTATACAAAGTAAAGGAAGAATCACAAACAAAAAGTTTCCACACTGAATTATCACAGTGTGACTTTCTTTTCCTCATAGATGTGCAGTAGAGGTGTTAAAGTTTCTTCACAACAACTGCCACTTAACACTAACTGATTCTGTCAACAATCTTAATATAGTAATAAGAAGTATATGAGTAATAGAAGATTTACTATGTGCTCTCTGTTTAGTAGAATGTCTTGCAGACATACTTATCATCACTTCAATGTATCCACATTTTGTATTATGAGTAGCAAAAAAATAAATGGATTGGTGGATCTACAGCATAGCACTCATGGTTCTATGATTCAAATGCTGATATCTGTTTAGCCATTTCTCAGCTGTCTTTTTAATTAAAAGAATGCCTTGAAAATATAATTCACCCACATGAAATTATATATGGACTTTTCAGAAGTTAATACTCATAAATGCACTTAAAGCTGTGCTTATTCACACTGTTGTTTATATTTACATCTTCTAGGACACATTATCATTTCATTAGAGGCTCATTATTTTCAGCATGCACAAGAAAATTACCTTTCATGTCTTCTAGAAAGTTGACAATGTTTTTTACTATTATGTTCTTCCCAAATGTATCCTAAAATTTAGTAGCAGAAAATGTATGTTATAATATTGAATACTATGCATCATTTAAGTAACTATTTTAAGTAAACCTTAGAACCATGTTTGCTTTATTTACCTCATTCCTCTTCTCCATTCTAAATAAAATTATTGAAGAACATCATTAACCAAGGAAAAGCTATCCCTTTATTTTGAAACAAGAAGGAAATTAATTTTTACCTATAATAGTGAGGTTCCTGTAGGTCTCCAGCATCACATCTTTGTACAGATTCTTCTGGGAAGGATCCAGCAAATTCCACTCTTCCCAAGTGAAGTTGATATGCACATCATCATAGGTCACTGCCTTCTAAAATATTCCATACATGATAGTGACATGATAGTGACAACATTGCAAATGTATACTTGTTTGATAATATAGTCATATAATTCTGGTGTTCCCTAATTATATTCTTAAACATAGACACTCACTTTAGAAAGAAATTGAATAGGAGCGTCATCTCTGTCATTTATGTACCCTTTTAATGGGACATTACCTTACATGTGAAATATCTATTAGCAGAGAGAAACAAGGAGACAGATCAACAGTACATAGTACACATGAGAAAATTTTATGAAGATTAACTAACTACAAATAGATAAATAAGTTGGACAACATGGGTGTATTGACTCATGCCTTTAAGCTCAGAACTTCAAAAGGAGAGGCAGGTATATTTTTCTCTGAGTTAAATGCCAGATGAGTCTATGCAATCAGGTCCAGGACAGGTGGAAATACATAGTAAAACCCTGTCTTCCAGGAAGTAATGGTGCATGCCTTTAATCCCAGCAATCAGGAGGCAGAGCCAGGTTGGTCTCTGTGAGTTTGAGGCCATCCTGTTCTATGAGAGCTAGTTCCATGACAGGCTTTAAAGATACAGAGAAACCCTATCCAAAAATCAAATAAACAATAAACAAAAACAAACAAACAAAAAGACACTGTCTACATTGCAAAAATCAGTGAATCAAGCAAGAAGAATAGAGGATCTCAGAGGTTTCTACTGAAGTTCCTACAAAGAAGTGTACGTTCACTCCAGTCCTCTATTTATCTTCCAGACATCCGAAATGCCCTAATTTAAACTGTAATACCAATAACACTTTACAAACAGAGATTTATGTTTAAAACAGTTACCAATGGACAGATGAAAACATTAGCAATAAATCTTGGGCATAAGTAATAAACACAAGCTGGGAGAGAGATGACTGAGTAGTACCTAGCTTTTGATGGTCATGAATTGATGTGGCAGAATTGCCAGTACTTATTTGGGAATCATAACTATCCATTATTCCAAGTTCACAAATTCTGAGATCCTTTGATCATGTTGAGGACCAGGTACCCATGTGCAGCATAGTCATGCCGATACATAAAATAATTATATCAATTTAAAAAATGTAAAGTAAGCATAACAAGCAGGTAGAAGTTTATACACCTACAATTCAATGACTCTGAATGCTTAGGCAGTACTAATGTCACACCTACTGAAAAACTTCTAGACCCCAAAATGGGGGAAAAAAAGCTAGTTCTATCAGAGGCAACACAGACGAGAATACCAAAGAGCAAATAGAAACCAAGGAACCAAACATGCATAAAACAAAGACAAACAGAGATACTAGGACCTATACCCACAGTCACCTCAAACCCAGATACCTGGACAACAGCATAACAACATGATAAAGAACAGACAGAACAATATGTCACTACAATATTCAAACTCTCCTACTACAGTATACCCTGAATATTCAAACATAGTCAAAGACCAATTAAGTTAGATCAACTATGAAGATGTTATATTCCTTAAGGAGGAAATGAATGAATTCTGTAAAATAAGCAAGGGCAAGATAAATGAAATCTTGGAGAATAATAATAAACCCCTTAAATAAAGCCAAACAAGCAAACAGTTGACAGAAATGAATAAATCAGTTCAAGAACTGAAAATTGAAATGGAAGCAAGTAAAAAAAATGCAAGTTGATGGAATTTTGGAGATAAAAAAAAACTAGATAAATAAAAAGGAAAAACTGGCAAACTAATGTGAAGTCTATCATCTATCCTATCTTTGTGAGTCTAAACTTTTACATATAATTTGCACAAACCATAACTAAAGAAAATTTTAACAATATAGTTTTCAATTCAATCAAAAAACTCAGGACATAACATTAGACTGGAAGGTCTATGGCAGCAAAAGCAGAGCCTCTTTTCCAAAATAACATGCCCTTAGACTCAAATTTTGAAGTCAAGATACCTTTAAAGTATGTGTGAGGTTACCATAGCAGCCCCCAAATCAGATGTCTCTCCACAGTCCAAAAATTCAAAGAAAACACAATGTGTAAGCCAGACTCTGTGTGTATTTTCTATCTTTTCAAGGCCCATTAATAGTTTTTTTTCTTTAAGAACCTCAGTGTAAATTCCTTAAAAAACTATTTTTAATCTATGACTCTGTCTATATTTATCCTCTCTGTCTTAAGCCAATGGACATTTATCAAATAATCTATCACTAACTCAGAGGCCTTTTTATCTGAATGTTTTTACTGTGTATCTGTAATCCTTTTCTGATGAGGAGTGTTTTTGCAATTGAAGGCTACAATTGACTTTCATTTTTGTGATTTTACAACCCCTTGTTTTAAACTTTCTTAGGGTTTATGTGGACTTAGTTACCAAACATTTGGTGTCATGCAAATGGGGACTGGACTACACTTTCATCTATTGGCTGCCTAGACCCAAATAGTCACACACAAACTATATAATTACATTAGCATTTTTTAAATGCTTCAGGCATATTCCTAGATAGATTTTACATGTTTAATGCATCCATTTCTATTCATATGTGTATCACCATGAGGTTGTGGCTTACATATAATGTTTTGGGATTTTTACTTTCAGTGACTATGTGGCATCTCTTTGATCTTCCCAAATAGTGCACCTATCAGTCAGGTCTGTCTTCATTAAAGAAACCAAGTAACAAATGCTGAAAAGTAATGAAGTTGCTCTCCAACTATAATCAGGTCCTTTTTCATAATTGTTTCTCCAGCAGCTTATTTTCCTGTGCATTGCACATTCAAAATTCTTGCTTCTAGTCTAGACTGAGGTAGAAACCACTCTCCACATGCAAATCCTTTTCCTTGTCCTTTACCTGCAATGGATATTCAGTTTCATAACTCAAATTTATAACTTTGAAACCAGTGGTAGAATCATTTAATTTAAGATTTTAAAGGTGTAATGTAGGACAAGGTTATTGCTCAGGAGAGGAGAAGACAGGGACCAAATCCTTTTATATCAAGATGAAATAGATAGTGTCAAAAATTTCTAAAATACTAGAAGTACAGCTATTCTAAAATTAGTGACTTCCTGGGGAGAAATCACTCCATTTTTAATAATATTCACATACATCTCTGACTATTGCTCAAAGAGGACCCAGGCTACAATAACTTTTTGCATTTCACATTTTTTATCCTTATATCTTTTAGGTTCAGGCTCCACACTCTGCTCCACACTCTGAACAATTTTTTTTTTTGTTTTTCGAGACAGGGTTTCTCTGTGGCTTTGGTTCCTGTCCTGGAACTAGCTCTGTAGACCAGGCTGGTCTCAAACTCACAGAGATCCTCCTGCCTCTGTCTCCCGAGTGCTGGGATTATCTTTTTTTTATAAATCTTTTTTTTTCTGAACAATTTAAATAGGGGTGGAAGGCTACAAATCTACCCACCTGGACAGATGGGAGACTTACACAGCAAAGTCTTCCCAGCATTATTTCTTACATAAACCAGTGGCCTTAAACAGTAAGACCATCTTCAGGGACAGGATCATGAGATGTCAGACTTTTCTTCCATTTTTATAAGCTTTTTAGTAGCCTGTTAAATGAGTAGATGGCCCTGGTTTTGGTACATTTCTATTCAGAGTTACAAGATGGAGATTCCAGGGGATGTGAAGGATAGAAAAAGTATAAGGCAGAAAAGATAAAAACAGGTTAGGGAAGTCTTGCACAAGCTATGTCTCATGTCAAGTAAATTTCCTAAGAAGAATAGATTTGGGCTGGAGAGATGGCTCAGCAGTTAACAGTATTGATTGCTCTTTGAGTGGACCTGGGTTCAATTCCCAGTACCCACATGACAGCTCCTAAATATCTGTAAATCCGGTTTCATGAGATCTGATACCTACACACCAACACATATAAAATAAAATAGAATAACTCATAAAATATCCAGTATTTATACTGGCTGAGAAATAAACTTGGGGCTCTTTCATATTGACTTTCAGTCCTCTCAGTCTGTTTTATGTTTCTGTCTTCATTTCTCTTAATCTAACATTTCCTCAGACTCAGCATCCCTTCCCAGGGAACCCGCAGCTGAATTCTGTTGGACAGACCATATGGGGTATCCAACTATGCTTGAACAAAATTTACTGCAGTTTCTGTATGATGTTGCTTTTGATACAAGGAATTACTTTGCATATTCTTTCCATAAATTAAGAGCTTAGCTGGATAGAGCCTTACACTTTAGGGCACCTTGTTAAGATTTAAATGTAAAGCAAGGGCCTTCACTTTAGCTGTGTAAAATCCTTGAAAATTCCTCCTGTATTCACTACTGGACAGCCATCTGAAACAACCTAGTGCGTTTTTCCTCAACAAAACATAGATTTTTTTCATTCTTTTTATGTGTCTTTTGCAATGTAGATTTGAAGAAGTCAACAGTAATAACCATCCAGCAGAAATAATATTTTGTCTAAGATATCAGTCCATTAATTTTTAATTCTGCCTTAGTCACTTTCTTGGGACATGGAAAGATTAAGAAAGATTGGGGGCCAAAGTGTCACACAACTGATCTCCAGCAAACTTTTTATGAAGTCTTCTAAGCTCCTGTACTTACTTACCAGGCACAAATCAATTAATAGGGCCAAAAGAAATAAAGCCAGTCTTGGGCTAGAGGTACCAGAACAAGATGAGGTTATGAGAGCAATCAGAATTATTATATCTTTATCAGAAACAGAAAATAATGGCAATTTCCAGGATCAATACAGTTGTAGTTGTCAGGATGCCATGAAGATTTAAGCTATACAATGTTTAACAGTTCATTGTGTCAGACCAATTGCCCTGTTAAGCTTCCAAACTTCCTTGACTATTAAGGTATTAAAAATAGAAACACAAGGGGCTGGAGAGATGGCTCAGTGGTTAAGAGCATTGCCTGCTCTTCCAAAGGTCCTGAGTTCAATTCCCGGCAACCACATGGTGGCTCACATTCATCTGTAAAGAGGTCTGGTACCCTCTTCCGGCCTGCAGGCATACACACAGACAGAATATTGTATACATAATAAATAAATAAAATTAAATTAAAAAAATAGAAACACAAAATAGCCTGAATGCCTCTGCCAGAGAGTACAAGAATCTGCCAGCATTCCTAGCCACCATAAGGGACCTGGCTTGCAAGCCATACACCCCACCCCCACAACACCATTACTTGCAAGATCCTGGAGACCAATAATTTGTGAACATTAGAGGAAGAGATGGGAAGGTGCCAATGCAAGAATTCTCCAACATCCTAAAAAGCAACATGGCAACACCAGAACCCAGCAGACAAACAATAGGAAGACTTGATAATCCTAATACAGAAGATGTAGATGAAAATGACTTTCAATGTAACTTTATGAAAATGATGGTGACCCTTAAAAAGGAAGTCAAAAACTCCATTAAAGAAATGAAAGGGAAGACAATCAAAGAGCTGGAAGAAATTAATAAATCCCTCCAAGAAAAACAAGAAAAAGCAAGCAAACAGGTGAAGGAAACAGTTCAAGACTTGAAGATTGAAATAGAGCTAATAAAAAAAACCACAAACTGAGGGAACTCTGGAAATTGAAAATCAGGGTAAACAAACAGGAACTACAGAGACAAGTATAACCAAGAGAATACAAGAGATAGAAGAAAGAATCTCAGGCACTGAAGATACTATAGAGAAAATAGACTCATTGATCAAAGAAAACATTAAATCCAACAAATTCTTAACATGAAACATCCAGGAAATCTGGGACACCATGAAAAGACCAAACCTGGGAATTATAGGAGTAGAAGAATGAGAGGAACTTGAGGTCAAAGGCACAGAAAATATACTCAACAAAATTATAGTAGAAAACTTTCCCAACCTAAAGAAGGATATCAGTATGAAAGTGCAAGAAGCTTACAGAACACCAAATAGACTGGATCAAAAAAAAATCATCCTATCACCAAATAATAATCAAAGCACAAAACATACCGAACAAAGAAAGCATATTAAGAGCTGCAAAGGAAAAAGGTCAAGTAACATATAAAGGAAAACCTATCAGAATTACACCTGACTTCTAATTGGAAATCATGAAAGCCAGAAGGTGCTGGATTTATGTGCTACAGAAACTAAGAGACCATAGATGCAAGTCCAGACTACCATACCCAGCAAAGCTTTCATTCATCATTGATGAAGAAAACAAGATATTCAATGACAAAAACAGATTTAAAAAATATGTATCCACAAACCCAGCCTTACAGAAAGTACTAGAAGAAATACCTCAACCCAAGGATGCTAACTACACCCACAATAACACAGACTTCTGATAACCCCCCACTAACATAACCCAAAGAAGAGAAACACACAAAAACTACTACCAAAAGATAACAGGAGCTAACAACCACTAGTCACTAATATCGCTTTATATCAATGTTCTCAATCCACCTATAAAAGGACAAAAGAATGGCTACAAAATCAGGATCCAGCATTCTGCTCTTTGGGAAGCACACCTCAACCTCAAAGACAGATAATACCTTAGAATAAAAGGTTGGGAAAATGTTTTCCAATCAAATGGTCCTAAGAAATAAGCAGGTGTGGCTATCATATCTAAAAAAATTGATTTCAAACTAAAATCAATCAGAAGAGAAAGTGAAGGATATTTTATACTCATAACAGGAGCAATTCATTAAGAGGAAGTATCAATCCTGAATATCTATGCTCTTAGTAAAAGAGCACCCACATATGCAAAAGAAACATTACTAAAATTGAAATCCCACATCAAATCCCATACACTATTAGTAGAAGATTTCAACACTCCTCTCTCCACAATGGACAGGTCAACCAGACAAAAACTTAACAGAGAAATAAGAGAACTAACATATGTAATGTATCAAATGGACTTAACAGACATCTTTAGAACATTCAACCCAAACAAAAAAAAAAGAATATACCTTCTTTTCAGTACCTCATGGAACCTTCTCTAAAATTGATCACATTCTCGGTAACAATTCGAATACCCACGAAGGAAATGGAGTAATCCACTGCATCTTATCAGATCACCATGGAGTAAAGTTAGAATTCAACAACAATACTGCTCCTGGAAACCCTACAAATGCATGGAAACTGAACAGTCTACTGGTCCACCCCTGAATAAAGGAAGAAATAAAAATAGAAATTAAAACCTTTCTTGAATTCAATGAAAATGAAGGCACAACATATCCAAACCTATGGGAAACTATGAAAGCAGTACTAAGAGGAAATTTCATAGAAATAAAAGCACACATAAAGAAAACAGAGAAAGTGCGCATCAATGACCTAACAGTATGCCTGAAAGCTGTAGAAAAAAAAGAATCAGACTCACCCAGGAAAAAGGAAAACTGGAAATAAAAGAAAATAATCAACAATATTGACAAATCCTTAACCAAACAATCAAAAGGCAGAGAGAAAATATTCAAATTAACAAAATCATAAATAAAAAGAAGGCCATAACATAACAATAGACACTTAGAAAATTCAGAGAATCATTACGTCATACTACAAAAATATGTACTCCACAAAATTGGAAAATGTAAAAAAATGGACATTTTTTTAGATAGATACCATCTATTAAAATTAAGTCAGGACCAGGTGAGCAATTTAAATTGACCTATAAACTACAAGGAAATAGAAACTGTCATCACAAACCTCCCAACTAAAAAATGTCCAGGTCCGAATGGTTTTAGTGCAGAATTCTACCAGAACTTCCAAGAAGCACTAATACCTTCACTCTTCAAAGTGTTCCACATAATAGAAACAGAAGGCTCACTGCCAAACTCTTTTATGAAGCTACAGTTAACCTGATACCAAAACCAAATAAAGACTCAATGAAAAAAGAGAATTACAAACCAATCTCACTCATGAACATCGATGCAAAAATTCTCAATAAAATTCTGGCAAACTGAATCTAAGAACACATAAAAAAATCATCTATCATGACCAAGTAGGCTTCATCCCAGAGATGAATGCCTGGTTCAACATATAAAAATCTATCAATATAAATAAATTACCATATAAATAAACTGAAAGAAAAAAAACATATGATCATTTCATTCGATGTGGAAAAAGCATTGGACAAAATTCAACACCCCTTCATGATAAAGGTCTTGGAGAGATTAGGGATACAAGGATCATATCTAAATATAATAAAAAATATGCAGCAAGCCAACAGCTAACATAAAATTAAATGGAGAGAAACTCAAAGTGATTCCACTAAAATCAGGCATGAGAAGGCTGTCCGCTCTCTCCATATATCTTCAACATAGTTCTTGAAGTCTTAGTAATAGCAATAAGACAACAAAAGGAGATCAAGGAGATTCAAATAGGAAAGAAAGAATTCAAACTTTTGTTATTTGCTGATTATATGATAGTGTATATAACTGACCCCATAAATTCTACCAAAAAGTCTTAAGACAATTAAAATAGTAAGAGACAACTTGTCAGGCTATACATTTAAGCAGATGGCAAAGTTTCACAGCAAGGAGATTCTCAGAATAATTTCTCTCTTTTTTTTTGGTTTATTGAGACAGGGTTTCTCTGTGGTTTTGGAGCCTGTCCTGGAACTAGCTCTTGTAGACCAGGCTGGTCTCAAACTCACAGAGATCTGCCTGCCTTTGCCGCCCGAGTGCTGGGATTAAAGGCATGCGCCACCACCGCCTGGCTTCAGAATAATTTCTTAAGTACAAGGGTGACCTGAAACAACAGATCATTCTTCACTGACAGAGTTCTGAGGTGAAGGTAACAGGGGATGAGAAAGACAGGAAATGTAAAATGTAAAAAAGATAAAAGCTAGGGTGGGGAGGTCTTGGAGAAGATATACCCTATGCTTTGTATGCTTCCTAAGAAAAACAACAACTTGCCAGGTAATGGAGGCACATGCCTTTAATCCCAAGACTCAAGAGGCAAAGCCAAGTAATCTCTGAGAGGTTGAAGCAAGCGTGGTCTACAGAGTGAGTTCTAGAACAGTCAGGACAGTCTAGGATAGTCAGATCAGTCCTACACAGAAACCATGTCTTGAAAAGCAAAACAAAACAAAAATAAATAATAAATAAATAAACAAATAAATAAATAAAAGAGCAGAAGAGAAGCATCTTGTATCTTGTATACTTCTATGGAGGAAATGAATGGAAATGGGGAAATTAAAAAAAGTCATCAGAAACTATCAAACAATGTGACAAATTTATGATGAGGTTGGTCAAACAATTCTACACAAGGGGAACAAGGGTACACAGGGTATCTCATAGAACTTCGGGAAGTGTAAAGAGTGGCCTTGGTACTGTTAGCCATAGCTTCCTATGGTTCTCAAGAGTTGGGTTCCAAAGATCTGAAGAACCCCTCCACAAAGAGCTTGCCTGGCACCAGACCATTACCAGCATCAAAGCATGTCCCTGGTTTTAGAGAAGGAATTATGTTTTATTATCAAAACATCAGGTTTTTAGGGAAACTCTCAAGACTTAAGTCCCAGACTGTTACTAGGTCTCCTAAGAATGTCTATCCTCCCCGCCTGAGGGCCTAAATGAAAGCTTTGATTGATCAGGCCAGCATTCATACAACAGTGTTTTAAATTTCAAATATATGTCACCTGGTGTCATGTTGCCTATCTGGCCTAACTATGCCTTTTTCAAAAAGAAAACAGGAACTTTATGGCTCACCAGCCTTATAGTTGGTGGGGAGCCTGTAATGCCTCTTGAGCATCTTGTTAAAGGCCTCTTCTTTGGTATCGGGATGGGCCAGTTTAAATGAGTGATGGCTTCTTTGTAATGGTTTGGAGACAGATATCTGGACAATTCTGTTCAGCAATGGGGACCAAAGTTTCAGAGTCTCCACCAACCCTGATTAGCATCTACTTAGCTTCTGGGTAATTTAGCAGCAGTCCTCCCTCAGCTATTTTCTACTGTGTGAGACTTCACTGTTTTCTGAGCATTGGTAAATCCTCTATATCACCAATTCTGATCTTTTACATTAGGGCATAATAGTGGAGTGCCTCCCAAGACAAGATGTCTTTGATAACCACCACAAATATAAATTTAAATGGAGGTTATGTGTAAAGGTTGAATACAAAGTGCTCAATATCAAGATGATGCTGGAGAAACTAGGCCTCTCCAAGTTAGGGAACTTATTTCCATGAATGCATCAAGCATGTTGAAATTGACAATAAAGATGTTTGTACACACAGCTTCCTGCTCCCAATTCTCTAAGCAGATTTAGCTACAGAGCAAAGGTATTCAGAGGATTGCCCCTAGTTCCATGAGTTAGGAGGGACCATGTGGAAATTCATAATACAGAGAATATGACAGCAGGTTTCCATAGATCCAGGGAGGATACACCATAGTGTCTCCCACACCTCACACTCTGCTCCTCCCCATCTGGAGACAGCATTCCCTTGCTCACCATGCTGTGGTTCATCAGCTGGACAAAGCTCTCACCTCATCATCTCCATGCAGCAGCTACTGCACCACAACACAGGAAAGCGCTGGTGCCAGCTCCTCTTCAAAGCCAAGTCTGAAGACACATGCCTAGAAGAGCTCTGTACCACTTCTGACTGGCAGGGAACCAGGAATACACGATTGGTAGTTAGGCCTGAGTGGCAAGAACACCTCCCATTGGGCTATACTATGCTTAAAAACACATCATGGTGGTTATTGGCCATTCCTCCCCCCCCCCCCCCGCAATCAAAGATCTTTTCTAGATCTCCCAAAATATGCATTTCAATAGCACTTGCCCCTGGCTCTAAATCAGACACTATCATAATCGTGCACTCCATCAGAACTTTTCCTTTTTCCTCCTGAACACAACTTGGCTAGCTAGCTTGTACAGTGGACTGTGCTAGATAGGTGGAGTAATTCCCTGTAGAACAGTTAGAAGAAAGCCCAGAATATTAACAAACAAAGAGAGTTTTCAGGTCAAAATGGAGATGTTTTTGCTGGGACTTCACACTGAGATTGGATGAACTGAAGGTATTTTACCTAGTTTTCAGCAATTTGAAACAAGCATGAGAGAAAAGTAAAAACCTGATCGCAAACAAGATCTTTCTCCCGTCTGATGGCTGGATGAAAGCTCTTCTGTTTTATTAGTTTTACTTCTGAAATTCAGAGCAATATGGAAATTTGAATATGCAGAGAATAATGAAGCCACGAAGCATGATTTTATGAGCACTGTTGTTAGCCAGCACATCTTCATCCATGGACTGATGCATAAAAATATGCAGCTGCATTATTCAAGATTCTCTACAGGAACCAGACTGGTAGACTGGTAGAATGAATCTCACCATTTAAGATGGAAGTGGGCTTATTAGAATGTCTCACAGGCTCCAGTCCAGGTTGTCTAACAATAGCTGCTTACCAATGAAAATTAGAAAAATCCAGGACATTGCCTCTCAACCTTTTGTCTATGATCAAATGAAGAATTCAGTAGTTGTTCAGTCCATGAGACTTGGTGTATAAGTTGGTTTACAGTATACACTAACTTTTAAAGTTAATAATCTATTCTGGAACTTATCTCTGTGGGTCTAAATTACCCCTTTTCGTTAACTGAGCATATATTTTAAGATGCCTGATGAAGTGTTAATCTAATTAATCTTTATCAATAAAAATAAGGAGTCAGATATAGGGGTATGAACCTGAGAGATCAGAGAAGCAGCAGAGCACCACCAGTGACTCTGACCTCCTCCATGTAAAGAAAGAAAGATCTCCCAGCTCCACCTGTCTACTTCCTGTCTCTTACCAATTCACAGTTCTCAAAACCTCTCTGATATTTTGTTCAGCTAATGGCTAGGTTTGATCTCTGACTATAAAGCTGATTATCAAAAAAAGATCAAATTATTACACAACTCCTGCAACTTCTCATATATCTTACTCCATTGCAACTTCCATCCCTCATATGCAGGCCTCCATGCCAGCTGTCTCATAGATTGGAAATTACAACATCCGGTCATCTCAAATGTAATCCAGCTTCTTCTTCAACACTTAATTCAATTAACTCCCACAGTCTCTTCACTAAGGCTTTGAATCTCCAATCATACACTGCTACAATTGTGATCAACAGACCACAGAAGAAGAATCCATGACCTTTACATTTTGCATCTTTCTTGTTTCCAGAATCAGTAAATCATAGGTAATCCTGAGATTTGATGAACCCTACCAAGCTTGGACTAAATTTGCTGCAGGTTCTGTATGATGCTGCTTCTGAGACTGATGTGGGAGTGCCCTCTGAATGCTGTGATTACCATTAATGAATAAAGAAACTGCCTTGGCCTGCTGATAGGTCAGATCTTAGGCAGGCTGGAAGAACTGAACTGAATGTGGGGAGAAAGAAAAGTGGAGTCAGGAGATGCCATGGATCCCCAGTGGAGATAGATGTGCTGAAATTTGCCTTTAGGCCATGAACTTGTGATGATACACAGATTAATGGAGATGGGTAAAATTAATATGTAAGAGTTAGTCAATAAGAAGTTAGGACTAATGGGCCAAGTAGTGACTTAATTAATACAGTTTTTGTGTGGTTATTTTTGGGATCTGGGCAGATTGGAAACAAGTGGCCAAGTGGCCTCCCTCCAACATAAGACAAGGAATTACTTTCTATATTCCATCCATAAATTAAGGGCATAGCTGGATAGAGTCTCAGGTTACCTTCGTAAACTTTAAATGCACAGCAAGGGCCTTTCTTTAATGGTGCTAAAATCCTTGAAAATCCCTGTCTCTTTTTCACCCACCTGGACTGCCATCTGAAACTTCCTAGTACTTTTATTCTTAGGACATGGAAAAATTCAGATAGGTTTGGGGACAAAATATCACATAAATAATCTCTATTTTAATGTTGTTATGAAATATTTTAAGAATCTGCATTTATGACTGGAGAGATGGCTCAGAGGTTAAGAGCACCGACTGCTCTTCCGGAGGTCCTAAGTTCAATTCCCAGCAACCGCATGGTGGCTGACAACCACCTGTATGAGATCTGGTGCCCTCTTCTGGCCTGCAGGCATGTGTGCAGACAGAACACTGTATACATAATAAATAAATAAATCTTCAAAAAAAAAAAAGAAAAAAAAAGAATCTTCATTTACTTACCAGGCCAACATCACATAATAGAGCCAAAAGTAATGAAGCCGGGCTTAGGCTGGAGAGGCCACAACAAGATAAAGCTATGACTGTTTATTGAGAGCAATCAGAAACTTTATACATTTAGCAGAAATAGAAGTTAATAATAAAAATTTCCAGGATCAATACAGCCAAGACATCATGAAGACTACAAGCTATACAGGGAATACAGGATTATTGTCCCAGACCAAGTGTCCTGTTGAACTTCCATACTTCCTTGACCACTAAGGGAAGGAACACTTAGAAAAACACAGATTAGCCTGAATGACTCACTGCTAGAGGGAGTGCATCACCATGTCAGCAACTGAAAGGCAGTGTGCCCCAGGAGCCAAGGATTTTTTTTTTTTTGGTTTTTCGAGAAAGGGTTTCTCTGTGGTTTTGGAGCCTGTCCTGGAACTAGCTCTTGTAGACCAGGCTGGTCTTGAACTCACAGAGATCTGTCTCCCTCTGCCTCGCGAGAGCTGGGATTAAAGGGGTGCGCCACCACCGCCTGGCTTGGAGCCATGGATTTTAATGTGAAATAACTAAGACACATGTCTCTCAGGGTAGATGGGCCAATCCAACTCCTTTGTTCCCTGCAGAGCCTTTTGCCCACTAAAATCCTATAACCTTGACCTCCACTGCCTGCCACTACTCTCAACACTCCTGTCTTTAAGGCCCTACAATGACAGTCAGTTCAGCTGTGTAGAGTTTTCTATGACTTTTGCATCTAAAGTCCTGTTAGCTTGAAAATTCTTCCCCAGTCAATATTCCCAAGTTCATTGCAGCAACAAAACCACTTTTATGATACCATTTTTATTCCAACATTCTTCTTTGTTCCTGTGATTAAATTATCTAACCTAAAGCAACTCTAGTAATGGATAAGTTTATTTGTGTGTTACCCCTAAATCAGAGTCCACCACTGTGGGGATATTAGGATGGAAACTCAAGTTAATCACTGGAGGCAAAACATGTGGAACCATTGTTTCCTGGTTTTCTCTTGTGCTTTGTAACTGTTTTGTCCTCAGCTAGCTCCCTTAATCAGCCCAGGCCCACTTGCTTAGAGACATTGTCAACTCAGTGGAAGAGTCTTCTTCCAACATCAATCATCAATCAACATAATCACTTTCAGACAGAAATCAGACATTCTGATCTCTGATGACTGATACTCAATTGATAATTCCTCAGATGACCCTAGGCTTTGTCTTGTTGACAGCTGAGGCTAATTATCACACAGAGACAATATTATATGAGAATGTTTTAAAGAACCAAAAACATAGTGTATTATTCCTGTCAATCACTTAACCAGCAAAGACCTAAACATGAGGATAACAACAAATGGAAAACACAGATTGCCAGAAAATGGAAAGAGATAAGGATCTAAGATCAAGAAGAGAAAACTAAAACTCTCACTCCATAGAAACTATTCAAAACAAAAACTTAAGGAACTGATATCAGAGGAAATATTCTGAATACAAATTGATGAAGGTCCGTAATTTTTGAAATTTTAATGATATAATTAGATCATGGTTCATAAAATTAACATAGATGGCACCAATGCCAAAACAACAAAGACAGATCTATGAATACATGTTATTGCCCCTTAAACAAGAACTACAAGATTCTAGTCAAAATCAAACTCGAGAAAATCACTGGCATTCATTCATCCTGTACACTCCAGTTCTCTCCTCTTCTGTTCTCTCCTCTTCTGGTAATAGTAAAATAACAAAAAAAAGGATTGGGTAAGAAGGGCTCTTCCACCAAAATTCACAAGATTCACTTGACACCTTCTGATATTTTTGCTTTGTGGAAATAGTTTTGATTACTAAAAGGATCTCATTCTCTTATGATAAAGAAAATGATGTCTGTTAGGATCACTTAGACACGATTTTATTTCCTACAATTGGTGACTGCCTCTAAGTCTGTATCAGAGTGAGGAAGTATAAACTTTTTAAATGAAATTACAAGAGAATAGATTTTTAAAGAATCACTGTATATGTGAAGTAACTTGCTTTACTCTAACTGCTTTATAAATCACAAACAATTTTGAAAACAAGGTTATTCCTATTTTTTGAGTATGTTTGTGCATGAGACAAAATGGCTGTGATATACAAAAAATGTTTGTTAGATCTTTTGGATTGGGAATAGTAGAGATTTGTTAACCTGCAAACTTGAATGTAGGTTTAAACTCAGGTCATCCACAGGGGGGAAAAATATGTGCTGAGCCACCTGCCAAGACACATAATAAATTTTATCAAATAATCCAAGTCTTTCTTACATCAATAAAAACAAGAAAAACAAGACATAAATAAAGAAGTAAAGAAATGATTTCTGGGAATATGAGGCATAAGAATTAAGATGATATGTAAGATAATTTTGCAGCATTAAATGAATACAACTCAATAACTTCATCCAACAATTTATAAGAGGAAAGCTAATCACAAAGTAACATTCACAGTGGAAACCCTCAGAATGCTCATTGGGATTGTGTGTTAATCACATCAACTTCTAAGTAGCAAAGACTCAAATGTGAAGATAACAACAACTGGAACACACAGATATGCCAGAAAATGGAAAGAGGTAGGCATCTAAGATGAAAAAATAATCCGCACGGAAATATCCCCCAAACCTCAAACTTAAGGAACTGATGATGTAAGAAATTTTCTGAATAAAATTGGGGAAGGTCCACCATTTTCAAGAAAGTGAATAATAAATTAGATTTCAGTTGTAGATTACAAAAAATTGTATACAGATTCACATAATATGCTTTCTGCATTTTACACAAAGATCCATCAATCAAGAATGTGTACAATGGTTATGAAAGAATAAAGGTGTTAAAGAGAAAGAGCCGTGAACAAAAGCAGGAATATATAGTCAATTTTTAATCAAAAACCAAAGTAAACTTAGGCAAAGAAAAGTGTGATCTTGGTCAATACTACCCAGCTATCTTTTATTATATGTGTACAGAAATTAAATAAACATAAACTGTACAACTTTCACAAAGATATCTCAACGTAACCCTTAAACTGTTGTTTCTGACCCCCAGTTACTGATCTGTCTTCTGCGATGCAGCCACATGATATAGATGCTCTCTTTGCAAATAGAGAAGATCTCTTACCACAGCTCTCCAGATCCTTGTGCTATCTTCTGGTTGAAGGTAAACACAGTCCCACTGATGTCCAATCCCAAAACAACCTAAAAATGATTTAAAATCTGCTTCCTGCTACGTGCATTATGGCGGAATTGATGGATTGTGCCCTATCTACCTGACTAACACAATGCACACTGGAGAATTCGCTGCACATCAGAAACTTCTTTTTGTCCCCTGGTAAGCTTCACTGGATCACACCATTGTGGCAAGTGGCAGAATCACATTAACAGAATTCTAATCAAGTATTGCTTTACCAGTTCCTAAACAATTGGTAATCTTTAGAACAGAAACCTGAAATTGGAAAGCAATATTCAGATATTCAGTAGTCTAGAAATTAGAACTTCAGTTTTCTAATCTCTCTTCCCACTGCACAACAAAAGCAGTTCTCATGTGTATACTCTGGACAGAGATACAACCAGCATCATATCCTTCAGTTCCAGGGCTACAGAGTCTCCTTTTCCCCCACTAAATCTACACACAAGGAGGCTCAGAGAACAAAAGCCACTGCCAGCATGAACCACATGGACCAACCTAACTACAGTCTGGCTCATGGTCCTTCCAAGTTGCAGCAGAAATAACAGTTCAACAGACCTGCTCTATACACCACCCCCTCTCAGCATGGGATAGCTTGTGGTATTCCTTAAAGCTACCTATTACAGAGGCAGAGGAGAGTAATGGAAAGAGTCCACAAACTATCTGCCATTAGTACTCTTGATTGCCAATGCTTTCCAGAATTCCCTCATTGGCTAGGACCTCTCAGCTGGGACTCACAATATTAGCAGCTCCTCTACTGGAGGATCAGAGATCAAATGACTCAGACATCACAGCCCTTCCAGTTCTGCCCTCCCAGCCCAGCAGACAGGGTCCCAGTTTAAAATCTTTGTATTTAGCACACATTATTCCACTCTCCTAGAGCACCCACATCCTGTTCCTCATCCAAAGTACAGGGTCCTTTGGGTTACATTCCATTACACACTTACTTTCCAGTACAGCCATCACTTGTCTGAGAGATGCGAAATTTTGGAAAAAAATCAAGTCACATTCATAAAGTAATTACTGTTACTGTGTAACTGTGGTTACTTTGTAACTGTTGTCAAAATAACAGACCATGAATTAGAAAACAATCTAGGCATATTAGGACTTGAAGGCAGCAAAGAGAATATAAATATGACATAGTTTTCATCTCAAAAATTATTTTGAAAACTTGAAACACACATTATTGCCATGTGCTCCAGAGATTAGGGATTTGTATTCATGCACATTAAAGATTTCTCATATATTTTATCTAAAGATGAATGTCTTAATGCAGAAAAGTAACAGTCCTTTTAAGCAGGGCCAAAATATTTTACCTAGATCTTTTTTTTAGATGAACTTTTGTAAATAGAGCAATGAGGTTTAAAGATATGGTCAGTCCCTTTCCAAGATTCTTGACTGCTCTGGTCTGTGGACTGTAAACAATGGTAAATCAGGGCAATCAAAGAGCATCTACAATTGAATCCCTCATTCCACATAGCTAATCTCAACTTCTATTGAAGGAGGAAAGCTCTCACCCTCAGTCCAACCTTTTTGTTTCTGCCCTGTGTCTCCACCAGCTTCAAGTTTGTCAATGAGCTCAATTTTTGCACAGGTCCCTCTGCTTCTAAGTGTCCAATAAAAGCCAGAAAGATCAGCAGACACTCATTAACTACTCTATTTTTCTTTCTCATTGACAAATCAAGGTCAAACCTGTAAGGAGTTACAGGACTCTTTTCCCAGAACTAGGCAGCAGAGGAAAGATTGATTAGGAGTTAAAAATGATTCTCAATTACACAGCATGAGGCAAGCCTAAACTGTAGGGCACACTGCTCTACACAGAAATCAATAATCAACATCACTTGAAAGAAGTAAAACGCAACTCTTAATGACTTTGAAATGTTGGAGAACAAAAACAGAGACAAGGGCAGCAATATACTTAAAGAAAATATCTAAAAATGACACCAACAAGTGATTTTTTAAATGACAAAAATACTGCACTTTTAAGATTAAATGAAACTTTCTATATTGACTTTGAAAGACTAGGCCGTTCTATGAGAGAGGGGATGCCATTAATAAGAGATAGATTGATGGTGCCCATATACATATGTTGGCTGCTGAGATCTGTAACCTGACGCATAAGAGTTAGTCAATAGCCTGTTTCTCAAATCTCTGAGTTGACATAACTTTGTCAAGAAAGATCAACCACATCTGCAGAGGATAGTGGCCTAATTGCAAATTCAATGTTCATTGGCTCAAGATAACCTTCCCAATCTGTACACCCACACAAATGATCTGCATTCATTCAAAAGGCATTAATTTAATAACACATGCTTGGAAATTACAAATTCACTGAACCTACCACAATCAGACCCTTTTTCATAATGGTAGCTTCAATAGTTGATTGCCTCCACTGTTTCCCCTGCAGTGTACACAATAAAGTATTCCTCCTATTGTGGTCTGAAGACAGAAGGAATGCTCCATATTCAAATCCTTTACTGTGACTGCATTGCATAGTCAACTACATGACTCAAATAGATAAGTCTAAAACTGTGAGGTTTTACAGTCATTTTAGGGGAATTTTGAAAGTGTAGTATACCAAGTACACCTGAGTCAATATAAGAATTTGTCTTAGAAACTGTTTTCCTAACAGGATGGAAATGCAGCTGTTTTGGAATTAATATGCCTTTCCATTGAGAAATCACCACATACACTTAGGAGATTAATAAAGAAAAACCTCTTTAATGATGGTATACATCATTCTCTGGCTAATGCTCAAAGAGGAGCCAGCTAGACAGATTCCACATTTGCTGTTGTCCTTAAGCCTTCTTTATGTTTAGGCTCTAGGTTACACTTTGAACAATTGAAGTAGAAACAGGCACCTTGCCAGGCTAGACATTTAGGCAGATAGGAGAGTTACAGAGCAAAGATATTTCAAGGATAATTTCTTATGTACACTGGTGACCTGAATCAGCAGATCATGCTTCAGTGACAGGGTCCTGAGTTGAAGGTCACAGGGGATGAAAAATTTAGGAAATGTAAAAGTAAAAAGTTAAAAATTTAGGATGGTGAAGTCTTGCAGATGCCTAGTAAGCTTCCGGAGAAAAACAGCAACTTGCTGGGCATTGATGCCTCATACCCTTGCTGTACCAAGGGACCTCTATGAATTCAAGGACAGCCTGGTCTACCCAGTGAGTTCCGGGATAGTCAGGACACTCCTACAGAGAAACGCTGTTTCAAAAATTAAAAAAAAAGTAAAAGAAGAATAGCACCTTGGATACTTCCAGAGGGGAAATAGAAGGAAATGGGAGAATTATAAGAAGTCAGTAAACAATATCATATGAATTTGGTCTGACAATTCTACTCAATTGTAACACAGGTTATCTCAAGAACTTTACTAAGAGCACAGTGGCCTGGGGACTGATAACCACAGCTCCATATGTGGGTCCTTAGGACCTAAAGCAACCCCTCCATATAAGCCATGGCACCAGACCATTACCAGATCTCACAAGGCTTAGCCCCCAGGCTGTTACTAGATCTCCTAGGAATGTCCCTGCTCCCTGCCTAAGGGAATAAATAAAACCCTTGATTGATCAGGTAACTCCTTCACACAACAATGTTTTTCATTTCAAATATATGTCACCTGGTGTCCTATTGACCATCTGGAACAACTGTGCTTTTCTTAAGAAGAAACTGGAACTTTGAGCCACACCAGGCCTTAAGGTTGTTTAGGAACCTGTAATGCCTCCTTGAAAAGCTTGCTAGAGAGTATTTTTTTTATAAGGGGATGTTCCTGGTGTCTGGTTTTAAATCAGTGGTGGCTTCTCTGTAGTAGTTTGGAGCTAAATAGCTGGACAAACCAGTTCAAGAAAGTGTGCCCTAGCATCATAATCTCTAACAGCCCTGATTAAAATACATTTATATTTTGGGTGATTTAGAGGCAGTCCTCCCTCAGCTAATTCTATTTTGTGAGACTGAACTATTTCCAAGGCATTAGAAAATCCTTTAAATCAGCAATTCAACTCTTCTACGTGGCAGCTTAGAAGTGTAGCGCTACCCAACAGGTGAGCTGCCTTGATACCGTCCACATGGTTAAACACAAATGGAGATTTATAAAAGGTTAAATGCAAAGTTCTCAATTTGAGAAGATGCTGGAGAAACTAAGCCTCTCTGACTATGCCATATTGAAGCTGAGAAGAAAGATGTTTGTACACAGAGCACCCTGCTCCCAATTCTCTAAGCAGATTAAGCCCACAGCACTAGGTCTAGGAATTAACAGGACCACATGAACTTCACGAGGCAGGGAATATGGCGGCAGGTTCCCACACAGATCCCGCAAGGATGCACCACACTGTCATCAGCACCTCACCCTCTGCTCCTCCCTATCTGGAGACAGGATTCCCTTGCTCACCATGTTGTGGTTCCCCAGATCGCCAAAGCTCTCAGATCGTCATCTCCCTGCAGCAGCCACTTCACCACAGCACAGGAAACAACTTGCACAAGCTCCTCCACAAAGCTGAGTATGAAGGCGGGTGCCCGGAAGAGCCCTGCACTGTTTCTGACTGGCAGGTTACCTGGAGGGCCTGATAGGCTGGTGAGGTCTGAGTGGCAAGAAAACTCTCCACAGGGCTACAGTATGCTTAAAGACACAGTACAGTAGTTCCTGGCCACTCCATCCACCTGAGTCAAATATCTTTTCTAGATTGTCCAAGCTTTGCATTTCAATAGCACTTGCTCCGTGATCCAAAAGGAGACACCATCCTAATCTTGCACTCCATAGGAACTTTCCCTTTTTCCTCTAGGACACAGTGTGGCTAGCTACCTTGTACTGTGCACTGTGCTGTTTAGGTGGGTGCGGTGATTTCTTGTCCTACAGGGGGAAGGGTGCACAGAATATTAACACCTAAAGATAACTTTAAGGTCACAAAAGATGATTGTTCTGTGGCTTCATGCTGAGGTCACATGAACTGAAGCTTTTTACATGGTTTTCCCAGGGATTTCACACAACAGAAAAGAGAAAAGGAGGAACCAGATCTTAAACAAGATGATTGGTCTTTCCCCAACTGATGGCTGGATGATGGCTCCATTGCTTTATGGATTCTATTCCTGAAATTCAAAGCAAATTCCAGGCAAATGAATAATAATAAAAAGAGTAGTGTTCATAAAAATTTGAATATGTAGAGAATAATGGAGCTAGGAAGAATGTCTTCATGAGCACTACTGTTAGCCCCCACATCTCTTTCCATGGTCAGGTAAATAAAATATACAACTGCAGTATTCAAGATTCTCTACATGAAAAGGACAGGTAGAATGAATCTCACCATGATTGTAAAAAGTGGGCTTATTAGAATGTCTCACAAGCTGTGGTCCAGGTAACTTAAAAATTGCTGCCTACTAATGGTAATTGGAAAAATCCAGTCCATCACTTCTCAACATTTTGTCTAAGATCAAGTGAAGAATTCAGTAGTTGTTCAGTCCACGGGACTGGCTATTGTGTGTGTCTTGTTTTCTGCTATGAATTTGAGTAGTGTGCTTTCAAGGTCTGTGAAGAATAATCTTGGGATGTTGATGGAGATTGCATTAAATATATTAATTTCTTTTTGTAGGGTTGCCAATTTTATTATGTTGATTCTACCTATCCAAGAGCATCTTTCCATTTTCTTGTATTTTCTTCAACTTCTTTCTTTAAAGACTTAAAGTTTTGAAATAACAGGTCTTTCACGTCTTTGGTCATTGTTTCCTGAAGATATTTTAAATTATTTGTGGCTATTGTAAATGGTGATGCTCCTCTGATTTCTTTCTTAGCTTCTTCTTCTTTTTTTTGTATGTAGGAAGGCTACTGATTTTTTGAGCTGATCTTGTTTCCTGACTAATTACTAAAGGTACTTATGGGCTGTAGGAGTTCCCTGATACAGTTTGTGTACATATACTATCATATCATCTGTGAATAGCAAAAGCTTTACTTCTGCCTTTCCAGTTTGGATCCCCATAATCTTCTTTTTTTTCTTTTTTCTCTAGCTAGAATTTCTAGAACTATGTTTACTAAGTATGGTGAGAGAGGACAGCCTTGAAATGTTCCTAATTTTAGTGGGATCATTTTGAGTTTCTCTCCATTTAATTTTATGTTTGCTCTATGCTTTCTGTATATTTCTTTTATTATGTTAAGATATCTTCCTTGTATCCCTGATCTCTCCAAGACCTTTATCGTGAAGGGGTGTTGGATTTTGTCAAATGCTTTCTCAGCATCTAATGAGATGATTATATTTTTTCTTTCAATTTATTTATATGATGGATTACACTGACAGACCATATGCTTCATATGTTAAAACATTCTGCATCCCTGGGATGAAGCTAATTTCATCATGCTGAATAATTTTTGGTGTGTTCTTCGATTCAGTTTGTCAGTATTTTATTGGGTATTTTTGCATTAATGATTATGAGGATGATTGGTATATAATTCTTTTTTTTTATTCTTTGTGTGGAATTATTATCAGGGTAACTGTAACATCATAAAATGGATTTTTTTTTTTTGGTTTTTCGAGACAGGGTTTCTCTGTAGCTTTGGTGCCTGTCCCAGAACTAGCTTTGTAGACCAGGCTGGCCTCGAACTCTCAGAGATCCTCCTGCCTCTGCCTCCCGAGTGCTGGGATTAAAGACATGCGCCACCACCGCCGGGCTAAAATGGAAATGTTTGTATGGAACTGTTCCTTCTGTTTTTATTTTGTGTAACCATTTGAGGAGTATAGTTGTTACCTCTTCTTTGAAGTTCTGGTAGAATTCTTCGCTGAAACCATCCAGTCCTTGGCATTTTTTTTTGTGTGCGAAGGGAGGCTTTTGATGTCTGCTTCTATTTACTTGAAGGTTATAAGTGTATTTGAATTGTTCTACCAGGTCTTGATTTAATTTTGGTATGTGGTACCTATTCAGAAAATTGTCAATTTACCTTACATTTTCCAATTTTGTGGAATACAGGATTTGAGGTATGATGAAATGATTCTCTGGATTTTCTCAGTATCTGTTGTTATGCCTACCTTTTCATTTATGATTTTGTTAATTTGAATGTTCTCTCTCTGACTTTTGGTTAAGTTGGATAAGGATTTGCCTATCTTCTTGATTTTTTTGAAAGAACAGCTCTTTGTTACATTGATTCTTTGTAGTGTTTTCCTTTCTATTTTACTGATTTTACCCCTAAATTTGATTATTTCATGATATCTATTCATCCAGGATGAGTCTGCTTCTTTTGTTCTGGAGCTTTCAGGTGTGCTGTTAACTCACTAGTGTGAGATTTCCCCACTTTTATTATGCAGGCACTTAGTGCTATGAACTTTTTTAACAGCACTGCTTTCATAGTGTCCCATAGGTTTGTGTATGTTGTGCCTTCATTTTCATTGCATTCTAGAAAGTCTTTAATTTCTTTCCTTCTTTCTTCTTTGACCCATTGTTGATTCAGCTGAGCACTATTCACTTTCCAAGAATTTGTAGATTTTCTGTGATTAGTGTCGTTGTTGAATTCTAACTTTAAAACAGGGTGATCTGATAAGACACAGGTGGCTATAACAATTTTTTGTATCTGTTGAGGTTTGCTTTATCACCATGTATGAAGTATATTTTAGAGAAGAATTTATATTCTTTTGTGTTTGTGAGGAATGTTCTGTAGATGTCTGTTAAGTCCATTTGATCCATGGCATCTGTTAGTTGTTTTATTTCTCTATCAAGTTTTTGTGTTGTTGACCTTTTTACTGGGGAGAGTGGGGTGTTGAAGTCTCCTACTATTAGTGTGTAGGGTTTGACTGTGATTTAAGCTTTAGCACAGTTTCTTTTACATATGTGTGTTCACTTGTATTTCGGGCATAGATGTTCAGGATTGAGATTTAGTCTTGATGGATTTGTTTCCTGTGATGACTATGAAGTGTACTTCCCCATCTCTTCTGATTGATTTTAGTTTGAAGTCTATTTTCTTAGATATTAGGATAGCTATACCTGCTTGTTTCTTAGGTTCATTTTATTGAAAATCTTTTCCCAACCCTTTACTCTGAGTTTGAGGTGTGTTTCTTATATACAGCAGAAGGATATATTCTGCTTTCATCTCCATTCTCTTAGCCTGTGTGTGTCTTTTTATAGGTGAATTGGGTCCAAAAATATTTGGAGATATTAATAACCAGTGATTGATAATTCCTTTTATTTTGGTGGTAGTGCTTGTGTTTCCTTTCTTTGGGGTTTGCTGATAAGGGGTTATCTGTTGCTTGCGTTATTGTGGGTACAATTAGCTTTTTTGAGTTGGAGTTTTTCTTCTATTTCTTTCTTTATGCTAGAATTTGTGGATAATTATGGTTTAAATCTGGGTTTGTCGTAGAATATTATGTTTTCTCCATCGATGGTGATTTAAAGATTTGCTGGGGCTAATTGTCTGTGTTCCATCCATGGTCTCTTACTGTCTACAGCACATTTGTCCAGGACCTTATGGCTTTCATGGTTTTAATTAGAATTAAGGTTTAACTCTGATAGGTCTGTCTTTTTATATTAGTTGGCCTTTTACTTTTGCAGGTCTCAATATTCTCTCTTTTTTCTGTATGCTCTGCATTTTGATTATTATATGGTGAGGGGACTTGTTTTTGTTTCAGTCTATGTGCTGTTCTGTAAGCTTCTTCTACCTTCATAGTGATATACGCCTCTAGGTTGGGAAAGTTTTCTTCAATGATTTTGCTGAATATATATTCTGTGCCTTTGAGCTGGAGATCTTTTCCTTCTTCTATCCCTGTTATTCTTTGGTTTGAAATTTTTTTTGTTTTTGAGACAGGGTCTCTCTGTAGCTTTGGAGCCAGTCCTGGAACTAGCTCTGTAGACCAAGCTGGCCTCAAACTCACAAAGATCCACCTGTCTTTGCCTCCCGAGTGTTGGGATTAAAGGCGTGTGCCACCAATGCCCGGAACTAGGTTTGAATTTTTCATGATGTCCCAGATTTCCTGGATGTTTTGTGTTAAAAATTTGTTGAATTTAAATTTTTCTTTTACCAGTGAATATATTATTTTTCTGTACTTTCAACTGCTGATATTCTTCATTCTATCCCTTCTATTTGGTTAATTATGTTTGCATCTCTTGTTCCCATTTGTTTAAATGGATTTTCCATTTCTAGAATTCCTTTTTTGGTGTTTTTTTATTGCCTTCGTTTTAGTTTTTAAGTCTTCAAGTGTCTCAACTCTTTTCTTCACATATTTGCTTATTTTTTCTTGGTTTTCGTTAAGAGATTTGTTGATTTCTTCCAATTTTTTTGTTTGTCTTTGTCTCCATTTCTTTATGTGAATTTTTTATTTCCTCTTTAAATCTGTCCATCATCCTCTTAAGGTTATATTTAAAATTATTTTTTTCTCCCTCTTCTGTGTCAGGCTGGTCAAGTCTTCCTGTAGTATTTCTATTAAGAAAAGTCAACCTGTCTACTTAAGTATTGAACTCTTTCTCAGCTGCATTCACCTTTTGATCAGCATTTACATGGAAAACAAGGATTTTTATACCCCTTTCCCATTTACAGAGATTATTCACATTCTCTTTCCTCAGATGTCTTCTCTCATCATTTTTCTAATAATGCTCTTTACTAATCCCTCAGCATCCAGTCAAACCACTGGATAAAGTTTATCAGTCAGTGCATTGCTAGTTCTAGATTAGACCATTTCTCCTTCCAAATAAACCAAATTAAAATGTGTATTTTTGAATTTCTGCCGACTGTAAACATTTCTTTTCACAAGCATCTTTCAGGGTTGTCCCAGCCAGGGACTGTAATCCTGCAGCTGTCTAATTCTGGGTGGTTCGTGCATGATGTATTGGACCATCAGCCAGGGCCTAGTCATCTTTTTCTCATTCAACCAATCATAGGGAATAGACTTCATGTGTATGCTTGATAGCAGAAGGCATAGAAACACGAATAGAAACTAATGGAAGTTGGCCATTTCTATTGGAAGTTGGCCATTTCTTCATGTGTCTTCCTTGTGTCTTCAGGACCTACTTTGTGCTGACCTCTAATATACCACTTCCGTTTGATAACAGGTAGCAGCTGTAAATGTCCTACTTTATAACTTGATAGATCTAGAAATACCCAGCTCATGATGGGCAGTTCACATCACTTGGTATAGTGGTGACTGTAATGGATTAAGCCACATATGGTTGGTACTTCTAGGTTCTAGGGGTCATGCAGGGGCAAAAATGCCCTCAGCCAATTGGGGATGTTAAAGGTGCCCTCCTGCATGATGCACATAGAACTCATCTAAGCCCTGGCCCACTTGTATTAGCACCATCATCTGCATATGATGTAGCCATGTCAACCCACTGTGTAAATGTGCTAGGCAGTTTTTAAAAGCTGGGTGAGCCATCTTCTTCCTTTTCTCTGCACACTGACTTCCCAGGCCTG
Organism: Chionomys nivalis; assembly: GCF_950005125.1. Taxonomy (NCBI): domain Eukaryota; kingdom Metazoa; phylum Chordata; class Mammalia; order Rodentia; family Cricetidae; genus Chionomys; species Chionomys nivalis. The sequence continues at coordinate 36,422,847 of NC_080111.1, read as the reverse complement.
TGCATGCCCCCTCTAGTAAACTCCTAAGAGTGTTTGTTGTGTGTTCTGTGTTTCCTTCTTGTTAAGAAAAAATTCTTAGAAGGCACAGTTCTGCCAGCACTAAGAAGTCCAATTAGGTGAAATCAAACTAAATCAAAATGCCCATCATTGTATTAAATACAGCACTCTCTGATGGCTGAGCACATGTGGGGAGACAGCACAGTGGGGAGCCCATGCAAACCCAGAACCATGTGTTTCTCCTCTAGAATCCCACCTAAATACACTGTGGGAGTGTGTCTGACCCCTTCCTAGGGGTATCTGTATGTGGCATGCTGGGATTTGGAGTGCAGGCTAATGCAACTCTCAGGCCAGGGGGGTGGGATGGATGCCAGGGGCTGGAGGCTAAGCTCCAGACTTAACATTTCTCACTTGTGCCAAGTAATCTCTGTGATCCACTGTCAAATGTTCAGTTTTTCCCAGTGAATTGAATTAATAGTATGTGCTTGCATATTTGAGTATATTTATTTTTACAAATGCTTTTATGGGCAGTAGTGGCAGACACTTGGAATGAATTCAAAAGCTAATATTGTTCCAATTCTCCAGTGCTACTTTTTTTGTATGTTATTCAGCTATTTTTGTTTTCCTGGGTTGTGTGATTTTTTTTGTTTGTAGACTATGTAGCAGCTGTGCCCTTCTGCCTAGTCAGCCTGCTCAGAGCAAAAGCAGTTTTCTCTGAGATGAATAGAGATCGTTAAAACTGTTCATCCAGAAGCACTGTATAGAGGGCTGTTAGGTGATTTTTCCTTGAGGTTTTCTGGTTTTGTATTCTCTATATTTTGCATTTGTGAAAATTATGGTGTTGTTAAAGTTATCCTTTAGAATAAGCATCAAGATTGATAATCAACATTTCACAGTTTTATCTACTTGATTTTTAACCAAGACCTTATGGTACAATATGAACATGCCAGAGGCATTTCTTTCCATCATTTGTCTAATTTACATTTGTTCCTACATACCCAATGAACTCCACATAAAACCTGAGAGGACTTAAAAAGAAGAGAGAGAGAATTTAAGACAGTTTTTTGCTGTTTGTGGATTGCGTGTGGCAAAGAAATTGTCCTGACTCAGCAACAGGAAAAAACTGGCTGTTTTAAAATGCCGGCTTTCTGGGCTGTGCCGCCATTGCGATCTCTGTTTGGCTCCTGCTGGAGACAGAGCTTTTGAATGGAGCATTTGGAGTAAAGTGCTACAGCTTGCTTGATGGCAATGTGGACTGCTGTGTGCCTGGAACTCTGTGTGGCTCAGGGGCACCAAATGGCACTGAGGCAGGAGCAGCTCAGCTCCACCAAGCTGAACTGTTCTGGTCTCAGGCAGGAACTACCTTAATTACCATAATAACAGTACAGTTAAGGTTTAGACTGAGCAGGACACAGGCGGTACCGTATTACCACTACATGGTGCAACTTAGGTTTTTAAGAAATGCTTAACATTTAATAAATGCTCCTGGATAGTAAAAAAATGACAGATTCACAATAGAACAGATTCAGACACTATTGGATGAATGTATGTAGGCTTGAGAGAGAGAAAAAAATATATATATATAAAAAGAATAAAGTTAATGTCTTAAAAAAGGGTAAAGTCTTTAAAGAGACAGAATACAGATAGTTATAGATTAAAAAAATAAAAAAAATAAGCCGCGTAAAAATGGAAAATTCACAGAAAGTCTGGATTCTTCGTATTATTGTGTTTTCTTTAAAATTTTTGACCATAAAGGAGCTAATTGCAGAGAGACATTTCATTATATGGGCTGCCAAGCTAAACCAGAATGGATATAAGGGTATTATGATTTCAGAATATGGGTCTAAGGATATGATGCTTTGGAGAGGGTCTTCTTTTGTTTTCACAGAGGATAAGACTCTGTGGATTGCGTCTATCCCAATATGGTATGATAGACCACGCCCTCCTGAAAGGTTGCTGTGAACACCTTCAGAAAATTACTTCATTCAACTGCCGACTGAGATGACCCTGACACACAGGTTACACCAGGAAAGATCTGAATACAGCGCCCCCATTCAGCAGGAAGCAGTTTGGAGAGAAAATCTGCGCCCATGTTCCCAAATATGGTTTATAAGTGTTCTTTTACATTTAAAGGGGGATATGATATAGATATAAATAATTTGCATTGGTATGGATTATAAGGTCAATTTTGTTATGTGTATATGTATTTCTGATCTTGATTAAGGTATTGTGATTGTGTAGTTCATTTAAAAATGTAATGTATAATTAAGAAATATAGGTTAATGGTTAATCATCAATAATAGTCAAGCTTGTAGTCATGTTAATTAGATTTTCTAGATATATAGAGATATATTTCAGTTAGATAGACATTCTTCATATCTTTCAAAGACTGCAGAATATGGCATTTAAAATATTTTAATAACTTAGGGCTTTTCATGACAATGAGACACGTCTGCTCGTGGCAGAACCAATCTACTTTGAAGATCGGCATCAAAGAGTTGGTTAGCCATTTGAGCAAGAAACTGCTCTTGCCTGGACTATTGCATAAACTGGACACAGAGAACCCTCAGAAAGAGGACTGCTACACTTGCCTAAAGGTGAGATGATCTTTCGGGGTTCCTGATTTATGAAAGAGTCTACGAGACATTCTGCAGGACACAGCAGATAGTGACTGAACTGTCTTTAAATTTTCCTGCTGGATGAAAATGTCTGCTGGATACTATGGGCCTGAATGCTGAAGATGGATGCCCCAACGATACAAAAGAACTTTGGGTGACTGTCCAGGCAGCGAGATGTCTCTGTCATTTCTAGAGTTTTGGATTTCTTGTTTGCTTAGGTAATATTATATCCTTCTGGAGTCTTTGATGGAGTTGAAGAATAGTCAGTTATAGTTATAGTTTTCCTTAGTTATAATAAAAGATAAAATAGATATAAATATTATAACTGTAATTCTTGTTTGATAACTGTTTTGTTATATGTAATCTTACTATGTTAGAGTGAAAGCCTTTCTTTTTTGTTTAAACAGAAAAAGGGGAAATGATGGAGGAGGGTCATCTTTCTATCTGTTGCTTTTATTGGTTAATTAAAAAAGAAACTGCTTGGCCTCTGATAGGGTAGAATTAAGATAGGCAGAGTAAACAGAACAGGATGCTGGGAGAAAGAAGCCGAGTAAGGAGTCGCCATGATTCTCCCCCTCCAGACAGATGCAGGTTAAGATCTTTCCTGGTAAGCCAGCTCATGGTGCTACACAGAATATTAGAAATGGGTTAGATCAATATGTAAGAGCTAGCCAATAAGAGGTTAAAACTAATGGGCCAGGCAGTATTTAAAAGAATACAGTTTCTGTGTAATTATTTGGGGGCATAAGCTAGCCATGTGGGCGGCTGGGTGCCGGGGACGCAGCCCTGCTGCTCCTAGCACTACAAATTTTGAGGTAAGAATGTCCCTAATGTCTCTGCTTTTACATTGTGATTATGGTTAGAAGTGGATTTGTTAACTGAGCATGCTTAAGGAAAGAGAGAACATTGCATGAGCATGTTCAGACTCCCTAGGTAAAATCCCCATGCTTCATTTGTTGAGGAAAAACATTGTTTTGAAAACTTCTCCCATGTTCTTTGTTCCTCCTACAGGCAAGACATTTTTTCTGTCTTGGCTATTGAAATGGCTATTTTTGGTAGTCAAAACTGACTACCTCTAGGATCATCTTATACACAAAGAATTGATTATAACTGAGAGAGATTTTACTTAAAGGTTTTTAAATGGGAAAATCCTCCATTAATCTGTATTATTTGAGATGATAGGAGCCACCTTAAGGTGCTTGGTGTTTGTGCACACTTAAGCAGTGAGCCATCTCTCCAGCACGTGTCTGTGCAGTTTTAACACCATCACTCATGAGTAGAGGTAGTGGGATTTTCTGCATTTGAGACCAGCCTGGCCTACAGAATGAGTTCTACAACTATACACACAAAAAAATTCTGTCTTGAAATCACAAAAAAAAAAAAAAAAAAAAAAAAAAAAACTGAATGAAACAAAGACTATGACCCAACTTTACTCAGCATCTTACATTCTGGTAGCAGCAGTCACATATAAAGTATTTTGAAGAAGAAAAGTCTCTTTTTCTTGCCTCTGTGCTCTAGCTCTGGTTACCAAGCTCATTCCTTTACTCGCATTAGTGCCTACTTTATTGTAATTTTGGTGAATACTTAAAACCAGCTGAGTCACAGAGCCTTGTGGGCAGAACAACTACTGGATTCTTCACCTGGTCTTAGACAAAAGGCTGAGAAGCAAGCTATTGGATTCTTCAACTGCCATTGGTAAGCAGCTGTTCTTACATTACCTGGACAACAGCTTGTAAGACATTCTAAAAAGCTCGCTTTTTACATAATGGTGAGATTTATTCTATCTGTCCTGTTGATGTAGAGAATCTTAAATACCGCAGTTGTATATTTTATTTACCTCACCATGAAAAGAGATGTACAGGCTAACAATAGTGCTCATGGAGACATTCTTTCTAGCTCCATTATTCTCTACATATTCCAATTTCCATGAACACTACTTTTTTTATTATTATTCATTTGCCTGGAGTTTGCTTCAAATTTAAGGAATAAAACCCATAAAGCCATGGAAAGGAATCAGTATTCTTTCTCTTTAAGCACCCTATAGCCCTATGGGAGGTGCTCTTGCCACTCAGGACTCACTAGCCAACCATGCACTCCAGTGACCTGCCAGTCAGAAGCAGTACAGGTCTCTTCCTGGCTGCCGCCTTCAGTCTTGGCTTTGAAAAGGAGCTGTCACCAGTGGATTCCTGTTGCTGTTGCAGAGAGATGATGAGCTAAGAACTTTGGCAAAATGGAGAAGCATAACATGGTGAGTGAGGGAATGCTGACTTTTGATGGGGGGGAGCAGAGGGCGAGGTGCAGAAGACACTATGGTGTTACCTCCATGGGTCTGGGTGGGAACCTGCTGTCATATTCCCTGTATGTGAAGTCCCTTATGGTCCCTGCTAACTCATGGTCCTAGGGGCATGCCTCTGAATAGCTTTGCTCTGTGGCTTCATCTCCTTAGAGTATTAGGAGCAGGAAGCTCCCAAACTCCTTCCTAGTCAACTTCAACAGGGTTCATGCATTCATAGATACAAGTTGCCAAACTCAGAGAAGCCTCGTTTCTCCAGTATATTCTGGAGCACTTTGCCTTTAAGCTTTAAATATAATCTGAATCTATATTTAAATTTGTGGATGTTATTAAGGGCATCTCACATGTTGTGTTGCTTTCCACTACTGTACCATAATGTTGAAGATTAGAATAGGTGATACAATAGATTGACCAATGCTTAAAATATAATTAAGTCTCACAAAGTAGAATTTATCAGAAGGAGAACTGTGTCTAAAACACCCAAAATATAAGTATATGCTAATTAGGGCTGGAAGAGATTAGAATGTCTGGGTGTACATTGTTTACCAGGGTTGTCCAGATATTTGACTCCAAACCATTTTAAAGAAGCCATCACTTATTTAAAAATAAAAAGTCACTGTCAGGCGCTGGTGGTGCACACCTTGAATTCTAGCTCCCTTGAGGCAGAGGCAGATGGATTTCTTTGAGTTCAAGGCCAGCCCGATCTACTGGGCTGAATCTACTGAGGCTCTGAATCTACTGAGAAACCCTGTCTTGAAAAATCCCCGAGTACAGGGATTAAAGGTGTGCCCAACCACTGCCCAGCTAAGATGTTATTTTTCTTCAGAAGCTTACTAGGCATGGCACATGTTTTCTCCTCCCTTGTTATCTTCACCTTAGAACCTTAGAACCCTGTCAATGAAGCATGACCTGCTGTAACAGGTCACGGTATACTTGAGAGAATAGTCTGAGAATACTTTTGCCTAAATATTTAGACTCTCAAGTTGCCTGTTTCTATTTCAATTGTTCAGAGTATAATCTGAACCACTATCCTAAGAGATACCTATAGCTAACAGCATATATTGAATGCAAAATCAATCTAACCTAGCTCCCCTTGAGCATTGGACAGACATCAATGCACAACATCATTAAAGAGACTTTTCTTTATTAATCTTGTAAGTGTGTGATGTGATTTCTCAGTGAGAAGGTGTATTAATTCTAGAAGAGCTGCATTTCCATCCTGATAGAAACATTGTTTCTGAGACAACTTCTCTTATGTTGACTCAGGTGACCTTGAGCCTTGAGTATCCTCTATATTACACCATCAAAGTTCTTTTTTTTTTTTTTTTTTTTTTGGTTTTTCGAGACAGGGTTTCTCTGTGTCTTTGGAACCTGTCCTGTAACTCGCTCTGGTAGTCCAGGCTGGCCTCGAACTCACAGAGATCCACCTTCCTCTGCCTCCCAAGTGTCACCACTGCCCAGCTCACTGTCAAAGTTCTTAAATGACTGTACCAATTCACAGTTTTAAAATTATGTATTTGCTGGGCAGTGGTGGTGCATGCCTTTAATTCAAGAACTTGGGAGGCAGAGGTAGGCAGATTTCTGTGAGATTGAAGCCAGCATAGTCTACAAGACCTAGTTCCCAGACAGGCACCAAAGCTACAGAGGTACCCTGTCTCAAAGAAAGCCAATAAATTAAAATAAAATAAAATAATGCATTTGAGCCATGTGGTTGACTGCCCAACGCAGTCACAGGAAAAGGATTTGCATATGGAGCATGTCTTCTGTCCTAAGACCACAATAGGAAGAATAGATTATTGTGTGCACTGCAGGGGGCACAGCATAGGTAATCAGCTATTGGAGACACCCCTATGAAAAAGGGCCTGACTGTGGTAGCAATAGTGGTTTGTAATTGCCCAGCATGTGTAAATTAATATCATGTGAATGAACACACACCAAATTGTGTGGGTGTCCAGATTAGGAAGGTTATCTTGAGTGAAGGAACATTGAATTTGCAATTAGGCAACATCCTCTGCAGATATGATTGATCTTTTTTTATTGATATTTACTGACCTCTAAAATTTTCTTTGCTTCATTCCCTGCCTCTCCAATCCCCGCTTCAACCATCTCCCAAGGTCCCCATGCACCCAATTTACTCAGGAGATCTTGTCTTTTTATACTTTATACTTTCCATGTAGATTAGATGTATGTAAGTTTCTCTTGGCATCCTCATTTTTGTCTAAGATCTGGGATTGTGGTTTGTAGGCTGGCTTTCTTTGATTTATGCTTAAAAACCACCTATGAGTAAGTACATGTGATAATTATCTTTCTGTATCTGGATTACTGCACTCAAAATATTGTTTTCTAGATCCATCCATTTTCCTGAAAAATTCAAGATGTCATTATTTTTTTTTTGCTGTGTAGCACTCCATTGTATAAATGTACAACATTTTTCTTATCCATTCTTCAGTTGAGCAGCATTTAGGTTGTTTCCAGGTTCTGACTATGACAAAGATGCTATGAACATAGTTGAACACATGTCCTTGTGGTACAATTGAGCATCCTTTGGTTAAATACCCAAAAGTGGTATTACTGGGTCTTGAGAAAGGTTGTTTCCTAATTTTATGAGAAATTGCCACATTAACATCCAAAGGAACTGTACCAGCTTGCATTCCCATCAGCAATGCAGAAGTGTTTCCATTTCCTCACAACCTCTCCAGCATAAGTTGTCATCGGTGTTTTTAATCCTGGCCATTCTTTCAGGTATTAGATGGATTGACAGAGTTGTTTTGATTTGCATTTCTCTGATTAATGATATTGAACATTTTCTTAATTGTCTTTCAGCTATTTTAGGTTCCTCTTTTGAGAGTCCTCTGTTTAGGTCTGTACTCCATTTTTTTTATTGGATTATGAATTCTTCTGTTATCCAATATCTTGAGTTCTTTGTATATTTTGGAGATCTGACCTCTGTCTGATGTGGGGTTAGTGATGATCTTTTCCCATTCTGTAGGCTGTTGTTTTGCCTTGTTGATCATGTCCTTTGCTTTACAGAAGCTTTTTAGTTTCAGGAGGTCCCATTTAATTGTTTCTCTCAGTGTCTTTGCTACTGTGGTTATATTTAGGAAGTGGTTCCCTGTGCCAATGCCTTAAAGTGTACTTCCCACTTTCTCTTCTATAAGCATTAGTGTGGCTGGCTTTATGTTGAGTTCTTTGATCCATTTGGACTTGAGTTTTGTGCATGGTGATAGATATGGGTCTATTTTCATTTTTCTACATGCCGATATCCAATTATGCCAGCACCACTAGTGAAATATGCTTTCCTTTTTCCATTTGATATTTTTTGGTTTCTTGTCAAATATCAGATGTTCTGAGATATGTGGATTGATATCTTGGTCTTCTATGGAACTCCAATTGTCCTCCTGTCTGTTCTTATGACAATGCGAGACTGTTTTCAGTACTGATTAAGTCAGTGATTGTGATGCTTCCAGAAGTTCTTTTATTGTATAGGATTGTTTTGGCTATCCTGGGTGTTTTGTTTTTGATATGAATTTGAGTGCTGTTCTTTTGAAGGCTTCAAAAAATTTTGCTGTGATTTTGATGGGCATTGTATTCAATCTGTAGATGGCTTTTGGTAAGAGATATGCTCAATCTTACCTGACAGAGTTATTTCGGCTCAGAGATTTGAAAAACAGACCATTGACTAAATTATTTGTTAGGTTACAGATCTCAGCAGTCAACATATGTAAGGGCACCATCAATCTATCTTTTGTTAATGACATCCCCTCTCCTAGGGAAGGGCCTACTCTTTTTTAAAGTCAATATAGAAAATTTTATTTAATCTTAAAAGTGTATTTTTTGGTGTATTGAGACAGGGTTTCTCTGTAGCTTTGGATCCTATCCTGGAACTTGCTCTTGTTGACCAGACTGGTCTAAAACTCACAAAGATCTGCCTGCTTCTGCCTCCCGAGTGCTGGGATTCAAGGTGTGCACCAGCACTGCCCAGCTAAAAATGCATTATTATTATCACTTTAAAAATCACTTTTTGATGCCGGGCGGTGGAGGCGTATGCCTTTAATCCCAGCACATGGGAGGCAGAGGCAGGCGTATCTCTGTGAGTTCGAGACCAGCCTGGTCTACAAGAGCTAGTTCCAGGACAGGCTCCAAAACCACAGAGAAACCCTGTCTTGAAAACAACAACAACAAAAAAATCACTTTTTGGTATCAGTTTCAAAACTTTCTTTAAGTGTATTGCTACTGTTATCTCTATTTGTTTCTGTTCTCCAATGTTTCTAAGTCATTGAGAGTTTCATTTTATTTCTTTCAAGTTATGTTGATTTCTATGTAGAACAATGTCTCCTATACTTTAGGCTTGCCTCATGCTGTGTAATTGAGAATTATTTTTTTGTTTTGTTCATTTATTTATTTATTAAAGATTTCTGCCTCCTCCCCACCACCGCCTCCCACTTCCCTCCCCCTCCCCCAATCTAGTCCCCCTCCCTCATCAGTCCAAAGAGCAATCAGGGTTCCCTTCCCTGTGGGAAGTCCAAGGACCACCCACCTCCATCCAGGTCTAGTAAGGTGAGCAACCAAACTGCCTAGGTTCCCACAAAGCCAGTACGTGCAGTAGGATCAAAACCCATTGCCATTGTTCTTGAGTTCTCAGTAGTCCTCATTGTCTGCTATGTTCAGTGAATCCAGTTTTATCCCATGCTTTTTCAGACCCAGGTTAGCTGGCCTTGGTGAGTTCCCAATAGAACATCCCCATTGTCTCAGTGTGTAGGTACACCCCTTGCAGTCCTGAGTTCCTTGCTCATGCTCTCTCTCCTGCTCCTGATTTGGATTTCAGTATGGTGCACCAATGTGGGTCTCTGTCTCTGTTTCCTTTCATTGCCTGATAAAGGTTAATATTCAGTAGGATGCCTATATGTTTTTTCTTTGGGTTCACCTTCTTGTTTAGCTTTGAGAATTATTGTGAACATCTAATCTTGCCTCTGTTGCCCAGTTCTGGGAAGACAGTCCTGCAACTCCTTCCAGGTTTGCCCTTCACTAGTCAGTGAGAAAGAAATATAGAGCAGTTAATGAGTGTCTGCTAATAATTCTGGCTTTTACTGGGAACTGAGAAATGAAGAGGGATTGGTATAAGTATTGAACTCAATGTCCAACTTTGAAGCTGGTGGATACACAGTGCAGGAAGTGAGAGGTTGGCCTGAGGGTGAGAGCTTTCCTCCTTCAACTGAGATTACTTATGTGGAATCAGGTAATCAATTGTGATGCTGTATGATTTTCCTGATTGACCATTCTTTGCAGTCCACAGGCAATGGCAATCTAGGTATGGGACTGACCTTATCTTGAAACCTAATTGTGATATTACAATAATTCATCAAAAATAGGTGATCTGGGTAAAATGTTGTGGCCCTGCTTAACAGGACTGTTACTTTTCTGGAATAAGATCTTCATCTTTAGGGAAAATACATGACAAATATTTATTGGACTCTAATACATATCCCCAGTCTCTGGAGCACATGGTCATAAAGTGTGTTTCAACTTTTCAAAATAATTTTTGAGATTAAAACTGCATAATATTCACATTGTCTTTGCTTCCTCCGAGCCATAGCATGATCCTAATTGTTTTCTAATTCATGGTTTGTTTTTGTTTAACAACAGTTACAAAGTAACCACAGTTACACAGGAGCAGTGATTCCTTTATGAATGTGACCTGTGTTTGTCTTCAGGATTTCCCATCTCTGAGGCAATGGGATTGCTGCACTGGGAAGTGAGTGTGCAATGGAATGTGCACACAAAGGACCCCATGCTGTGTATGAGAAACAGGATATGGTGTAGGAGAGCGGAATAATGTGTACTAAATACAAACTTTCTAATCTAGGCACCTCTCTGCTGGTCTGGGAGGGCAGAACTGGAAGGACTGTGCAGTATGAGTCATTTGATCTCTAATCCTCCAGTAGAGGAACTGCTAATATTGTGAGGCCCAGCTAGGTGGCCCTAGCCAGTAATGAATTCTGGGAAGGGTTAGCAATGGGGAGTACTAGTGGCAGTCAGTTTGTGGGTTCTTTCCATGATTCTATTCTGCCTCTGCAGTAGGAGTAGTAAGGAATATCACATGCTTTACCATGGTGAGTGTTGGGTGTTGAGGTCTGTTGAACTGTCATTTGTGCTGTGAATTGGACTGATTATGAGCCAGAATGTAGTTATTTTGGTCCATGTGGTTCATGTTGGCAGTGGCCCTTGTCCTCTGAGCCTCCCTGTATATGAATTTATTGGGGCAGTGGAGTCTCTGGAAATTCAGGATATGATGATGATTTTCCAGAGAACACACATGAGCACTGCTCTTGGTATGCAGTAGGAAGAGAGATTAGAATACTGAAGGTCTAGATTCCAGAAGTTCTCAATATTGCATTCCAATTTCAGATTTGTGTTATAAAGATTACACACAGTTTAGGAACTGGTAGGAAATGATGATATTGATCTTCTAGCAATGCATGATTAGAATGCTTTTAATGTCATGCTGCCACTAGCTGCAATGGTGTGATCCAGTGAAACTTAGTTCCAGGGGACAAATGAGTTTCTGATCTGCAGACATTTCTCAGGTGTGCCTTGGGCAGGTAGATAAAGCATAATCCACATCTTGGATCATAATCCCTGTAGCAGAAAATAAATTTTAAACCATTTTTCTTTGTTTTTTTAAACAACATTCTTCATGACACATTATTTTAAAAAAAGTCCCTTGTAAATGAGTTTAAAAAAAGAAACAAAATCCAGATCCCACCTCCTTATTCCCACTTCTTCCCATTCCCTCCAAATAAAAAGGAAAAATGTAAAGAAAAAAATAAAACAAAACAAGAACACCTGATAAACAAGCAAAAAAAAAAAACCACTGCAAAACTTCCCAAACAAAGTACTGTATTTCTCGAAGGGTAAGTGGAATTTACACTGAATTCACTGGGAGTGAGTTCTTTCTGCTACAAAAACCTGCAAAGAAAGACACTCAAGACAGAAAAATAAACATAAAAGCAAACAAAATAGCTCACCAGACAAAATGGAGAGGCAGGAGCCCTGAGGAAAGAAGGGTAGGGTGTAACTAGACCTGGGAAATCAGAAGCCGTCAGGGATTGCAAAAGGCAGAGAGAAGATGAGGGAAGGAAACAAGCTGAACAGATTGGTGCCCTCCAGAGCTCTGTGTAAAAACAAAAGGCCCTTCTACCACTCATACCCACCTACCTTTGAGCAGTCCCAAAGAGTGAAGTGGAGCAGAGAAACAGGAAACAGGTTGCACATTTGAGAAGTTTCCATGTTGAATCTCCTAGAGGAAATATGTCACACCTGCCCCCTTCCCTGGGCCTCCCCTACAGCCCAGATCAGGTCCCTACAGTTAGTTATGGGATTCTCCCCCTTCCACAGTATATCTTTTTTTAAAGATTTATCTATTTATTTATGTATCCCTGCAGGCCAGAAGAGGGCACCAGATCTCATTATAGATGGTTGTGAGCCACCATGTGGTTGCTGGGAATTGAACTCAGGACCTCTGGAAGAACAGTCAGTGCTCTTAAACTCTGAGCCATCTCTCAGCCCCCCAGTATATCTTTTTAAAAAATATTTTTTCCCATCGAGGTCATCTTTTGTTTTTCTTTCTTTTTTAATTCTTTTTTCCCTTCTTTCCTCTTTTTTCCCCTCTCTCCTTCTAATACTTTTTTTAGTAAGGGGAATACCATGATGTCACTCTAGCCTACCCTCGTAGACTTCATCCCAGGGCCTGCTGTTAAAACCACTGTAGAATCGAGACAGGGAGATGTTGTAATTGGTAGTCTGGACATGGTATTGGATACATGGGAACCCTCTGTCTGCTGTGGTGATGGGAATCATCTTGATTTGTCTCACTCTAAACAGGGACTCGCCTAAAGCCAGGGAAGTCCTCACTGACTCTTTGTCTAAGAATTCTACATATGCAAGCCCCTTGGTAAGGCCACTGAATTTGTCACAGACTGTAGTAACACCGTTGACTGAACCACAGCCATGAAAGTGAGTTTCCAGCTCTTCTGCTGTTGCAACATAGATGGAACTGGCATCAGCCTCCATCTTGCCCTCAAAAGACTTGATCACTGAGCCAGTATTGCCTGGAGTTGTACTCTTATTCATCTGCTTCTCTATCTCATTTTGTAGTTCCTTTAACTTCTCATCCCCTTCCTCTATCTCCCTGACTCCCTGAAGCTTTGATAAGTTCTAGCTCTGGGACCTCAATGATGCTGTCCCTGAAGTGCTCCTTTTGGCTTCTGAGGACTCTCCAGCTGGTCCCAGAACCTGTAGCTGGGGGGTCCTCACCCCCAGCCTCCTCAAAGGCCTCAGGCCCACTTCTCAGGCAGGGATCCCCAACCACCTACTTCCTTCACTCTTCCTTAAATCATTTTTCTAGGTTGTTTGGGATTGGGTATTAGTGGAGCAGCATTTGTCTGAAACCAGAAGGAAGCACAAGGGCCTGGAGAGCCATCACAAGCAATCTCTTCTGTTTGCTAAGAGAACATCTATATCATGAGATTCTGTCTTTGGAAGACAGATCCGTAATTGCTGGTCAGAAACAACAGTTTAAGGGTCACTTTGAGATAACTGCTTTTTCTGTTGGCTAACACAGATGTTACTCACCACCATCAAGGTTACTGGAAGAAGAACAGCAGGCTTAACAAAATTCTGTATAATGTTAAAACATACCTAACATGATTAAACTTTCAACTGTAATAAGTAACAAACTACTAATATGCAGTACTTTGTATCTTAATTACTTGATAGTAATAACTTTCAAGGACTAGACATTTTCATTACATGTTTAAGTGAGTTGTTTTAGGTAAAATATCTTGAGTAAGAATATAACATCACAGACAGTATGTTTTAACAAAAATAATGTCAAATTACTATCAAAAGGAAGCATATATATCTATATCAATGTAAAATATTTAAATAAGTAGTTACTTTTTAAAATTAAATTTAATGATCTACCCTTTTATCTCATCATACATATATATGCCTCTTTATTTTTTAAGAGTAGATTCAATAATCTACACTTTTATCCTATCATTTCTTTGGGTGCCTTTTGTAGGTGGATAAATGTTCATGAGGCATGGCCTCTTATATTATATGTGCCAGTATAGACCATGAGTCCAGCCCCTTTTCTGGCTGCCTGATTCAGTTTCTGATCGCAGTTCAAACATAGGATTCTGATTTGTGAGTCTATCCCTAATAAATAAACATCTATTTCTCAATTCTGAGCTAGTGTTGCATTTCTTTTAAGAGTCCTTCTTTAAGGATCATTAAATGTGAATCTTTGAAGTGATGAAATGATTTTTTTCAGTTGTTGACCATGGACCAATAGTGACTGGGATCAGAATGTATTTGATTGAATAAACAACCCTCCAGAAAATATCATGTGTTTGAAGAACTTTCTCTCCTTATTGGTTTTATTTCAATTTTCTGTGGATCTTTAGTAGGAGAAGCCTTTCTAGATGAAATTCCTCATTGTATGCTATGAGTTTCAATACCCTTAAGTAATTTCCTGACATTTATATCTACTGTGTTGTGCTTGACATTAATCAGCCAACTTCCTACTTATACTGAAATGCTTTTACCACCATTATAGGCTTGATCTCTAAATCACATAAGATAGAGCAGAAACAGTTGTTTTTCAGTGTTCAGGAGTTTGGCAACCTGCTCTTTTAATTGTTTTGTTTGCTTATCTGAGTAATTGCATGCCTCTAAATTCCTGAAACTAAAGGGAGGCATCATTCCTGGCTCTATTTGTTTCTATGTTATAGGATGATGGCCCTGGAACGCAGGTATTTTTTATGTCAAGTATATGCTGCTGTGCTGAGCTTTATGCTTATCTTGAATTTTGAAATTTTACAGAGGGTATCTCTCTGATTCCCAGGATGTCATCCCATGGATTGATAGCATCAATACTGCCTGAGTATTTTGAGTCATTAAATTGCAGTTGCATAAACATCTTCTTGCTTGTTATCCTTGCTTTGATTTTTTAAAAATCACTTTTACTGTTTTATATGCCTCCATGGATATGTACCATATGGATACCTGATCATGAGAGTGATCAAAGGATATCAGAAATCCTGACCCTGGAAAAATGGATAGTTGTAATCCCCATGTAAATACAGGCAAATTTGTCCATCTCCATTCAAGATCAGCAAGAGTGCTGAATTAATCTGTTCTCTCTTCAGGTCTGTATTGATTATTTATGACCAACATTTATATTTCTACTGTTTTCATCTGCCCACTTGTAACTGTTTTATACAGGAAGCTCTTTTTCTACAAAATGTTATTGGTATTGCAGTTTATATTAGGATACTTCAGGGTCTGGAAGATGACTACAGAACTGGGGTGAAAACAACTCTTTGTAGAAACTTCAATAAAAGCCTGTTCATTTTTCTATCCCATTGTTTGTTTCATTGAGGTTTGTAGTGGAGACAGAGTCTTAATGTGTACTGCCACCTCTCCTGGACCTGATTGCATTGACTTGACTGGCATTCAACTCAGAGACAAATATACCCACCTCTGTTTTCTGAGTGTTGTGGTTAAAGGCACAATACACCAATACACCAATTTGTCTATTTCCTTTCTGTAATGAGTAATTTTCCATACAGTTTTCTCATGCATACAATTTACTGTTGATCTTCTTTCTTGTCTCACCTTGTTAATAGATATTGTTCTTATAAGGTGAAATCCCATTCAAAGTTTATAGAAATGACAGAATTGACTCTCCTTTTCAATTTACTTCTAAAGTAACCGATTATATTATGGAAGAAGAGTGGGGAACACCAGAATCATACAACTACACTTTCAAAAAAGTATACGTTTCCAATGATGTCACTGTCATGCTTATATGGTACACATGTATGGTATATTTTTGAAGGCAGTGACCTATGATGATCTACATATCAACTTCACTCAGGAAGAGTGGGGTTTTCTGAATCCTTCCCAGAAGAATCTTTACAAAGATGTGATGCTGGAGACCATCAGAAACCTCACTACTATAGGTAAAAATGAATTTCCTTCATGTTTCAAAATATGGAGACAACTTTTCCTTCCCTTATAATGTTGTTCTGTAATTTGATTTAGAAAGAAGAAAATGAGATGAATAACACAATCATATTTGTTAGGTGCACTCAAGATAATGAGCTAATTGTTGTACAATATTAAATAATATAACATACATATTCTGGTACTGTATTTCAGGGTACATTTTGGATGACTGTAAAATGAGGAGCATAGTCAATGTCCTATAAGACCTGCAAGGTAATTTTCTTGTGCAAGTTCATAACAAAGTGCCTCTGACTAGTTTGTAATAAATCCTGGAACAATTAATCAAAAGCAACAGTGTAAATAAGCACAGCTTTAAATGCATTGATGGTTATTAAATTCTCACAAATTGATATACCTCAATTTCTCCATTGTGAATTGCATTTGCAAGGCATTAATTTAAGAAAAAGTCAAGGAAACAATGACTAAACAGATATCACCATTTGAGTCATAGCAACGTGAAAGCTATGTAGTAGATCTGCCAGTCCATTTGTTTCTTGCTACTTATGACAAAAAAATGTATACACATTTCAGTGATGAGTATAGCTGCAAACTTTCTCCTAAATCAATAGCCCATGGTAAGACTTCGATTACTCATATACTTTTTGTGACCTGCTAAGTTTAGTGAAAGTGGCAGTTAGAATCAAGGGTCAAGGGGCAGTTGTTGTGGAGAAACATTAATATCTATACCACAAGTCTATGAGGAACAGCAAGTCAAACCATGAGGATTCAATGTGGAAATCTTTTATTCACTATTTTTCCTTTACTATGTATATCATATGTTACTCTTGACACAATGGTATGAGAATATGGATATGGAAAGATGTAGCATACATCTCATTAAGAACAATTAGAAGATAAGCTATAGTTCCCATGTAGAGTATACTTGTTCAATTAAATCCAAGTATACAAGTAATTGATTTTCTACAATCATTGTTAATACATAAACAAACTCACATTACAAAAAAGCCCCATGACTTCTATTTCTGTGAAAATACTTCTTGGTGTCTTAGTTCACTTAGCCAATGTATAATGATTCATAGTATAGTAAAATTTATGAATGCAGTAAAGTTGGTAAAGCACTCAGTGTATGCAGTTCTTTTCAAAAATGTGAAAAATATCATAGAAAAAAATAATAGGGATAGGTATAGATGAAATGGTAAACCATGACCCAAAGGAATTTATCATCACAAATATTTTAACCAAGAGCAGTTATTGTATAGAAAAGAATTTTATAATGTTGACAATTGGTTCAAGCAGCATGATACATCTTTTTATTTTAGTTTGAAGTAGCAAACTAATGGACAAACATTTTTATGAAGCATTATAGATTGGAGAAAGGGTATTCAAAGAAACATGCATTGGTCATGAAACCAGAGCTAAAAGACAGCACCTTATCTCTGAATCGAGAAGTAAAGAAACAACATCTCTCTGAAAACAGCTAACACATTAAAAGGGGCCAACAAAGAAACAATTTGGCTCTCAAACCAGATCCATAAAAACAAACTCTATCCTTGTCCAACAGAGCACAAAAGCAACCAATCCCTCGGCATAAAACCAAGCTCATCTCTGAGCTTTTTCAGGATCAGGGATTGAAATCCAGCAAATTCCCACCATCAAAATCTCCTTTGCTCTCTGTTACTAAGAAGTCCTATTTGAGCCATATGCTCATTCAGTATGCAGCTCCCCTTTCCACACTTGGCAGAGGTATTCATACTCATGTTTTCTTCCTTCTCAAATGAATCTGATACAAGATTTCTGAGAATATCTCTTACTGGAATGTTTCAGAAACTCCTGGAGTTAAGCCGAGATACAATTGATGCTTCTGTTTGGGGACTTACTTAGTTCAGAATATGACAGAAGAATTGGACATATATTATGAAATGTTCCCTTGGGAGTGGAGGAGAGCAGCACCAGACATTTCTACTGGGAAACTTTCTTTTTTTCGTTTCGTTTTTGTTTTTCTTCTTCTTTTTTTTTAAACAGAGTTTCTCTGTAGCTTTGGAGCCTGTCCTGGAACAAGCTCTTGTAGACCAGGCTGAACTCTAACTCACAGAGAGATCCACCTGCCTCTGCCTCTTCCTCCCAAGTGCTGGGATTAAAGGTGTGCACCACCACTGCTCGGCCTGGAAAACTTTCTTAGAAGAATTAATTTCTTTTACTTCAAGTATAAGTTTGCTTTTTCTTTACAAGAACCAATTCATTGTGTAAGTAAGCTGTAAAATGACTCTCAGCTCCTCTTTTACAGGAATGAATGTTTACAGGAGAAAAGTGTTCATGAGTGAAAAACTGTCTTAAAAGTTGTTTTAATTGTAATTATGTCATGTATGTGTGTGTCTCTGTGTGTATTTGAATGTGCATTCTGTATCCACATACAGATAATACCTTGGATATTATTGCAGAAGAAATTACAGAAAGCTTTCAAACATGTGACATTAGATCTCACCTAGGCAGGACTCTAGTGCCTTAAATATTTTATGTCTATTTATATCTTGTTGAAATCTGGAAATAGGAACACACTCTTAGAAAAAAGAAAGTTCAATTCATGACAACAATTGATTAATTCCTTTAGACATCTCATTTTTCTTTAGCTTTAAGTAAAATTTTTATCATAGCCTTGAAGGAAGTAAATTACATACCATGTTTAATCAAGACTGGTGATCTTGTGGTTTCTACATTGAAATATTTGAGGCACATACTAAAGTGAGCTATATGTGCTGCAAATCCATTTAGCGAATTCTATTGTAGTCTTTATATTACTTCTGTGAATTTTGTTCATCATTTATTGTGCCATTACCAAGTGATGGGTATTTTCCTGTTATAATGTGTAGAATGGTAAACCCATCATACTTGTGTCCCATTGGTTATTGAAGTGTGGGAACATACTTTTCAAGTAAATGTTTTGGGTTGTTTCTGGTTCTGATTTTTATCTTTTCACAAATTCCCTTCAGCTTTTGTTTATTATTAATCCTAGCTTGGATGTCAGTAAAAATTCAGGGATAATTTTGAACTCATGATGCTCATATGTCTGTGCCCTGTATACAAGTTGATGATGAACTCCAAATGTGTGTGGTTTTTCAACAGAGTTTGGCAATATTCACATTATAATAACTGATAAAATAAATAATAAGAAACATTAAATACTTTATGTGTATCCAAAGAAGTATTTTCATTTATCTCTTATAGATGTAATGAAGTAGTATAATCAGCAATCAACCTTTGGAGAGAAAAAACTGTGTCCATGTTTCCAAATACTGTTTATAAATGTTCTTTTACATTTAAAGGGGGATATGATATAGATATGAATAATTTGCATTGATATGGATTCTGCTTTAGTGATTTAAAATGAAGGTCAATTTTATTGTATGTATGTATATATATATATATATCACAATATAAGGTATTTTGATTGTATAGTTCATTTAAAAATATAATGTATAATTAGGAAATATAGGTTAATGGATAGTCATCTACAATAGTCAAGCTTGCAATCATGTTAGTTAGATTTTCTAGATGTGCATAGATATATTTTAAATAGACATTCTTCATATCCTTCAAAGACTACAGAATAGGACATTTAATGTTTTAATAACTTAGGGTTTTTCATAACAATGAGACATCTCTGCTCCTGGCAGCACCAATCTACTTAAAGAGGAAGATGGACATCGAAGAGGATCCTTATGGAGTCTGATAGCCATTTGGGCAAGAAACTGCTCTTGCCTGGACTGTTGCATAAACTGGACAAAGAGAACCTGCAGAGAGAGGACTGCTGAACTTGTCTAAAGGTGAGATGATCTTTTGGGGTTCCTGATTCATGAAAGAGTCTGTGAGACATTCTGCAGGACACAGCAGATAGTGACTGCCTTTGAAATTTCCTGCTTCATTGAAACATCTCTGGATACTATGGGCCTGAAGGCTGAAGATTGATGCCCCAACAGTACAGAGGAACTTTGGGTGACTGTCCAGGCAGGAAGATGTCTCTGTGATTTCTAGAGTTTTGTAAGTTTCTTATTTCTTGTTTCCTTAGGTATTATTATATCCTTCTGGAGTCTTTGATGGATTTGAAGAATAGATAGATTGTTATAGTTTTCCTTAGTTATGATAAAGGATAAAGTAGATATATTGTAACTGTAAATATTGCTTGATAACTGCTTTGTTATGTGTGATTTTACTGTTAAAGTGAAAGCCTTTTTTGTTTAAACAGAAAAAGGGGAAATGATGGAGGAAGGTCATTGGTCAATAAACAAACTGCCTTGGCCCATTTATTGGCCATCCCTTAGGTGGGTGGAGTAGAGAGAACAGAATGCTGGGAGGTAGAGGAAGTGAGCTCAGACACCATGCAGCTCATCGCCAGGGCAGACGCGATGAAGCAAGCCGCCAGGTCAGACATGCTGAATCTTTCCCGGTAGGCACACCTACTGGTGCTACACAGATAATTAGAAATGCGCTAAATTAATACGTGAGAATTAGCCAAGAAGAGGCTAGATATAATGGGCCAAGCAGTGTTTAAAAGAAAAAAAACTGTTTATCTGACATCATAACTTAATGTTCTTTTCTTTTAAATTTTTCTGATCTTTATTGAGCTCTACATTTTTCGCTGCTTCCCTCCTGCCTCTTCCCTTCCCTTCAGCCCTCCCACAAGGTCCCATGCTCCCAATTTACTCAGGAGATCTTGTCTTTTTCTAATTCCCATGTATATTAGAACTTTGTATGTCTCCTTAATGTCCTCATGTTGTCTAAGTTCTCTGGTGCTGTGATTTGTAGACTGGTTTTCTTTGCTTTATGATTAAAACCCACTTAATGACTGAGTACATGTGATAATTGTCTTCTGTGTCTGGGTTACCTCACTCAAAATGATGTTTTCTAGCTCCATCCATTTTCCTGAAAAATTCAAGATGTAATCGAGGTTGGGATTCTAGTCTTGCCCATAAGAGTCCTTTTCCACTGAGTCATCTCATTGGTGCTCAAATTCAGTTAGAAGAAATATTACATTAAAGTCTTGTTTTCTTTTCAAATTGTAAGTGTAATTTCATACAAGAATAGAGGACCATGGGACAATTTGAATAGTCAATCTGCTATGCATGTGAAAATATTCTTACCAGCACAGATTTTTTAATTTCTTCATTCTGAGAACAAGACATATATTTATACTTTCTCAGAACGAAAATCACATGCCAGAAAATTGCATCATTTATTAAAGTTCATTGCCTCTAAGTCTGATAACCTGGCTTCTATATCTTGTTTACCCTAATACTCTTTCAAATTTGTTCATATTTTTTCACTTCATCAGTTACTTATACACACTGCTACATCATCTCATTCACAAATAATTTTTAAACTAAAGGAAGTGTCTTTGAGTGTTTTTGCAGTCAAATGACTCCCTAGGTTTAAGGACTAAAACTCACAAAGTGGAAGTAGATCATAGACCCCTGTTAGTTTCCCTATCTGTGCTACATACACAGCATGTCATAGGTGTATTCACAAAAACACACTTCAAACATTTTTAAAGATGGAATTGACAATACAATAAAAATAACTCATTATTGTGAACTTATGAAATGATTTAGCCATTTAAATTATATAATTTGAAGAACTATTGTTATTTATCAAAACAATGAAGTTCCCTTTTAAGACTTTCATTATGTTTTTTTGACTCAATAAGTCCTTTAAAACATTTAGCTCAACTTAGAAGTGAATGGCTCTAATCACAGAACATGGGAGTGTGGGTGGGACTAATCTCAGTGAGTCTGAGGCCAGCTTGTACCACATAATGCATAACTGACATCAATGGCTATATGGACATATCCTATCTCAAAAAGATCACAAAAGACAGCCTATCCCAAGTTAAGGAAATTTTCCTAATTAAATCTAGCTAGAGTCAAATGGATTTCAACCAACCTTTAAATGTTCCCTCATATAGAGAGAGCTCTCTTAACAATGAAAATAAGAAGCAATATACAAATTCCATTCACATTCCATCTATTGAATCTTTGACAACCATCTAGAGTGGACTTTATCCTTCAAATGATAAGAGACAGAAGGAACAGTGTGACTCCTCTACCTTAAGAATTATGACACATGTGGGACCTGGAGAGTTGTCTCCTGAGTACTACTCCTCTTGGGTACCCAAGTTTGATTCATAGCACCATATCTGATAAGACAGAACTCCCTGTAATTGGAGGTTCTGAAGATTGGGTGCATTCTTCTGGCCTCTTAGGGTGCAAAATGTGCAAATACTGAAAAGACAGATCTGTATTTGATTCTATATTTTAACTAGACTTTCTTCATGTGTCTGTTACCTTTAAAAGGAATGAAATCCAATTTAGATGTAGGAATTTGACCAGTGAGTGTAGCAAGTGTATCTCAGGTACTAGTAATGACCAGAAGACAGTGTCTACTCTCCTGTGACTGGAGGTACAGACAGCTGTGAACTGTCTTGTGGGTGCTGGGTATCAAAGATTCTCTGGATGAGTCACCAGTGTTCTAAGTGCTGAGCCTTCTTTTCAGCCTCATGAACCTGTCATTAATAGCAGTAAGGTATAAAAGGCTGATCTAAGTTTATCTTAAGTTAGCCTTGACCCAGAAGAAATAAAGGATCGATAGTATTGGAAACTAACATAGTCTTGGTTCTTAAAGAAATCCTGAGCCCAAATCTTCCTCAAATGAGGGAAAAGTACAAAAAAAATCAGGAAACAAGCTGACAATGTAAGTCTTTCAAAGATATTTTGCTACTTAACCAAAGCAATTGACCATAATTGGAACATAAAAACTCACTTATCAGGTGTACCCTTGAATGAGTTCATTCTACAAGGTTGTGGATCATTCTTGGTTGGCCAGAAAGAGCAGTCATGTTGTTATCACTTATTGGTGGTACCTCCTACTAATGACAGTAAACACATCACTTTTGTATTCACAGTTTAAAATTTTCTCTTATCCTGACTTTTGTTTGTAGACCATAACCAATCATCATGCACTTATATAACTCAAAATTCTGAACTATCAAGAAATTGGGCACAGAATTAAAAATGGGGAAAATACCATTCCGCAGTAGAAGTCAGCAATCATGTCTTTGAACACAGAACTTTATGGTAAATTTCTATATGATATAGTGCACAGGAGCAAAGGAGATCAGTGTACTGACTAAGAAAGGACATTTCTGTGAAGGTGTTGAAGGTAATTCCCAATAATGCTATCTAGAAACTATTCAAGATGCAATCATGTCAAATAAAAGACCAAAGGTGGGCTTCAGCCACAAACACATGACCTTAACACCTGAACATGTCTGTCCTGGAGAATCAAGTCAGGCCTCCACACATTCTTTGATTTTTTTTATTTGCAGAAATACAGGGGTGTGGCCAGCAGGTTCATAACCTAGGCTCTTAGGTAGCAAGAGAAAGAAGACACCGTAGGAGTAAACTTAATGTCTCTTAAAAGAACTGCCTATTTTCTGCAAAGGCCGATTCAGAAAGCCATCTGTTAAAGAAGGCAAGCCTCTGATCACTGATCTCTAGCATAGCCCACCAAAGAAAAGACAGTTACCGAGAATCTGCATTTGACTATGTAGTTTTGTGTTTAGATTCCTTTTCCAAGGTATTTCAGATTTTATGTGAAAATTTTGGCCACACATAGGAATGCCAATTCTAAACAGTCATTTCTTTCCTACATACCAGTTCAAAGTAACTACATCGAGGATTTTAATAACTGAAAATGTTTGACCAATATATCAGGCTTATTACTAACTACCTGTGACATTTTTAAGTTAACACATATTCTCCACATAGTAGAACATTTATTAGCATGACACAATCTAGACATGCTCCCTCTGTCTCATGCCTATCTGCTGGCCAGTCATTGTTTTATTAAAGCAAATTGAGTGGCAATTCTTCAGAGTATACAACAGAATAATCACTCCACCACACATGTTCCTTGTACATGGGATTTGCTTTGTAAAATATTCAAAACCTCTCACGAAGCTGATATCTTTTTTACATCAAACCTACTCAATAGCTGAGGATGTGTGTGTTACAAATATAAACCAGCATAAATAATCATAGAAAGACACAATCAAAGCTAGCAATGAATTGCATGTACATATATTTGTATGTGCTATTGTACATCTGTGTGTGTGTGTGTTTGAGCATTCTGTGTGTATATACTTGTGGAAATATAAGTATGTAATTGTATATATTTGTGTGTGTATATATTTGGAAGACAGAAGTGAATCTCTGGTTTCAGGCCTTTGATTTCACCAAATTTATTTTCTATTTCTTTTCAGATAGGGTCTCTGATTGCTTTGTAATTTTCCAAGTAGACTAGGCTATGTGACCAACAAGCCTTAGGTACTCATTTGTCTCGATGTCCTTTTCCCATTACTGGTGTTAAAAGGCCTCATGACCATACCTTTTTTCTTTTTCTCTTCAGCATGGATTCTTGGGCTCAAACTGAGTTCCTTCTTCTCACAAGAAAAGCTCACCTATCTTCTCAGGCCCTCTCACCTACAGATATTCTGTCAGCATTGTTTAGTTTTGGTTTAGTTTTTCAGATAGTTCCATGTAGTCTTGAGATTGGACCCCATGTGCTTTATCTCCCTGCCTATATAAGTACCTCTCAATCTGTCTTTCTAATTTTTTTGACATAGTATCTCAAAGTGGAGTGCTCAAATTCTCCTACACTAGCTAATCAATAAATCCCAGGAATCTCCATGTGTGCTTCTTCCCCTTACCTGGAATTACAGGCATAGGCATCCAAAACCTGACATTTTATGTGGGTGCTGGGAACCCAAAATCAGGTATCTAATTCTTGCACACAGGACTTTAACATCCCCCCATGCCCCACTGCCATCTCCTAAAAAGTAGGTTATGAAAACAGTGTGAACAGATGGATAGATGTTAGATAAACAGATGACACAGAATGGTTAGCAATTGTGAAGTCTAGCTTTAGTGTTTAGGAGTTCATTGCCATGGTTAGAGTTTGAAAATGAAATGAGCCCATAGTTCATATGCTTATTGACTTGTTTCCCAGATGGTGGCACCATTTGGGGTTAGTTTGATCTTTAGAGTATAGTTGGAGGAAGTAGGTCACTGGAGATGTGCCGTGCAAGTTATATATTTCCCTGGCCTTTCCTGTATTCCTTCTCTCTGCTTTCTAGTCCCCAGGTCATAAAGAAACTTCTCAGTAACTTTCCAGTCATTGTGAATTTCTGCCTAATGGCACAGGACTAAACAAGTGTTAACAGTTGTTCCCAGAAGAATGCCACACCTACAATGGGCCTTCTGCAAGAACAGTCAGTTGATTAGAACTTTTGTGATTCTGGAGAGGTTTGGATGATGTAGGTTTAGAGCACAATTATAGTTTATCTTATATTTTCTTATCCCCTTTAATAGTTATTTGTCTTAGTGTTCTATTTTCTGTACTAAGGGATTTTAAAGGACTTCTTAACATAGTTGTTGATTTGCAATACGCAGAAAGAGTAATTTTGCATATTGAAGCCACAGAATTTATACCAGATGATGTAGAATTGGCTCCATTGTTTCTTCAGGTCAAGATATAATCAGTAATAGGCTTTGTCTTTTATACAAAGCACACATTAGATCCCATATGGGTCTGTAAGGTCCTCTAGCATAAGGAAATGTAGAAATTGAATAATTATTGTTTGGAAATGTGATGATGACATCAATATTCATAAAAATATCATGTCAATAGTACAGGTTTGAAAAAGTTCTTTTCTATTACATGGTAACAAACTGTATAAACAAACACCACTGTTTTTGAGAACTAACAGATGTCATGACTTTGTCTTTTTCTACTTCTCATCTAGATTAAATTCATGTATGCCTCTTTTAGGGTCCTCATGTTGTCTATGTTCTCTGGAATTGTGAATTTTAGGCTGGTTTTTCTTTGCTTTATGTCTAAATGTTACTTATGAGTGAGTACATACAATATTTCTTTCTGGGTCTGGGTTACCTCAATCAATATAGTATTTTCTAGATACATCCATTTGCCTGCAAATTTCAAGATGTCGTTATTTTACTGTGTAATACTCAATTGTGTAAATGTAGCCCACTTTCCTTGTTCATTCATTGGTCAAGGGACATATAAGTATTTTTCACTACTTGCTGCCTAGTGATTTGGATGTAGCGCTCTCAGATCTTTCTTTAGTACCAAGTCTGCATGCACACCACCTTGCTTCCTATTAAAGTGAAAACACACAAAAGTATATTTAACAATTTATTCAGGGTTCAAAGGAAAGATAAACTCAGAAATAGAGAACTAGGTAGAGGCCACTGTTCTAGATGCTCCTGTCATGTAATTCTCCCAAGAGCTGTGATGACCAACAGCCAGGATTGCACCAGCTCTGACTAACAAAGAGAGAACATAAACTTCTACTCCCTTTTTTGGTCACATTTACAGAGAAAAACATACCCATGGTAAGTCATGCCCAATTGTCATAGGCTATCTAAAATATATCTCAGCTTGACCTTGAAAATATACCTAATATAACTACAAGATAGATTATAATTGATGACTACTAATTTATATTTCATGATATTCTAATTAGTTGATAATAATAACTTTCAAGGCCTACAAATTTGCATTTAATTGTTAAATAAGGTATATAGGTACAATACTTTGATTGAGATTAGAAACAAATATACATATATATATAATTTTCTAACAAAACAACTGTAAATTTGTATCAATTTACAAAAATCCATATCAATACAAACTGAGATTACCCAAGCACCACCCAAAAATAGACAATCCAAGGGAAATGCCTAATGTTACATCAGCTGTAGATAGGATCACCTGTCAGCACACACTCACCAGGACACCCCTAGACAAATGTCAGCCAATCAGGGGTCCTGAACTTTAGAAACCCCTCACCCCTACCTTTACTACTATGAAAACCAAACTCTAACTCAGCTCAGGGCTCTCCAGTTATTACAATACACTGGACATGCAGAGAGACTGAGTTTGCAAACTTGCATAAAATAAAGGCTCTTTCCTTTTATATATAGGACTTGATCTCCTTGTTGGATTTTTGGAGACTTTCCTGATTTGGGCATAACATATTTATGTATTTCAGCATACATATTTACCCACACTTAACAAGGATTAAGTTGGAAGGGAATGGTGGCAGGGATGGAATAAACAGATAAAAAAGTGATGTATTGTCTTTAGATTAACAATTTTTAAAGATTAATTATAAATTTAAAAGAGGGGCTAGATAGATGGCTCATCACTGGGTGTTTTCACAGAGGACCCTGATTCCATTCCTGGACCCTGCATGCTAGCCCACCATTTGGTCTCATTCAAGTCCCGGGTATCTCATCCCTTCTTCTGCCCTCTGTAGGTACTGTGCATAGGCACATGCAAGCAAAACACCATATAACTAAAGATTCTTTAAGTTTAGGAAATAATCAAATTGAGGGCTGAAATCAACAAAATAGAAACACAGAAAACAATCCAAAGAATCAATGAAACAAAAAGCTGGTTCATGGAGAAAATCAATAAGATTGATAAACCCCTATCCAAACTAATCAAACGGCGGAGAGAGAATACGCAAATTAACAAAATCAGAAACGAAAAGGGAGACATAACCACAGACTCAGAGGAAATTCAGAGAATCATTAGATCTTACTACAAAAATCTGTATGCCACAAAATTGGAAAATGTTATAGAAATGGACACTTTTTTAGATAAGTACCATATACCAAAGTTAAACCAGGACCAGGTGAACAATCTAAATAGACCTGTTAGTCGCGAAGAATTAGAAGTTGTTATAAAAAACCTCCCCACCAAAAAAAGCCCAGATCCAGATGGCTTCAATGCAGAATTCTACCAGAACTTCCAAGAAGACCTAATACCTATACTCCTTAATGTATTTCACAATATTGAAACAGAGAAGTCATTGCCAAATTCCTTTTATGAAGCTGAAGTTACTCTGATACCAAAACCACACAAAGACACAACCAAGAAAGAGAACTACAGGCCAATCTCACTCATGAACATCGACGCAAAAATACTCAATAAAATACTGGCAAACCGAATCCAAGAACACATCAGAAAAATTATCCATTATGATCAAGTAGGCTTCATCCCAGAGATGCAGGGCTGGTTCAGCATACGAAAATCTATCAATGTAATCCATCATATAAATAAACTGAAAGAAAAAAACCATATGATCATTTCATTAGATGCTGAAAAAGCATTTGACAAAATTCAACATCCCTTTATGATAAAGGTCTTAGAGAGATTAGGAATACAAGGGTCGTTCCTAACTATAATAAAAGCTATTTATAGCAAGCCGTCAGCTAACATCAAATTAAATGGAGAGAAACTCAAAGCTATTCCACTAAAATCAGGAACACGACAAGGTTGTCCACTCTCTCCATACCTCTTTAATATAGTGCTTGAAATTCTAGCAATAGCAATAAGACAACATAAGGGGATCAAAGGGATTCAAATCGGAAAGGAAGTTAAACTTTCATTATTTGCAGACGATATGATAGTGTACATAAGCGACCCCAAAAACTCCAGCAAAGAACTCCTTCAGCTGATAAACACCTTTAGTAGCGTTGCAGGATACAAGATCAATTCCAAAAAATCAGTTGCCCTCCTATACACAAAGGATAAGGAAGCAGAGATGGAAATCAGAGAAGCATCACCCTTCACGATAGCCACAAATAGCATAAAATATCTTGGGGTAACCCTAACCAAGGAAGTAAAGGATCTATTTGACAAGAACTTTAAGTCAATGAAGAAAGAAATTGAGGAGAATACCAGAAAATGGAAGGATCTCCCTTGCTCTTGGATAGGGAGGATCAACATAGTAAAAATGGCAATTCTACCAAGGGCAATTTATAGATTCAATGCAATCCCCATTAAAATCCCATCAAAATTCTTCACAGATCTTGAGAGGTCAATAATCAACTTTATATGGAGAAACAAAAAACCCAGGATAGCCAAAACAATCTTATATAATAAAGGATCGTCTGGAGGCATTACCATCCCTGACCTCAAACTCTATTACAGAGCCTCAGTATTGAAAACAGTTTGGTATTGGCATAAAAACAGAGAAGTCGACCAATGGAACTGAGTAGAAGACCCTGATTTTAACCCACAAACTTATGAACACCTAATTTTTGATAAAGGAGCTAAAAGTATTCAATGGAAAAAAGAGAGCATCTTCAACAAATGGTGCTGGCAGAACTGGTTGTCAACGTGTAGAAGAATGAAAATAGATCCATATCTATCACCATGCACAAAACTCAAGTCCAAATGGATTAAAGACCTCAATATTAGTCTGAACACACTGAACCTGATAGAAGAAAAAGTTGGAAGTACTCCACAACATATGGGTACAGGAGATCACTTCCTACGTTTATCCCCAGCAGCACAGACATTAAGGGCAACATTGAATAAATGGGACCTCCTGAAACTGAGTAGCTTCTGTAAAGCAAAGGACACTGTCACTAAGACAAAAAGGCAACCCACTGACTGGGAGAAGATCTTCACCAACCCTGCAACAGACAAAGGTCTGATCACCAAAATATATAAAGAACTCAAGAAACTAAACTTTAAAATGCTAATGAACCCAATAAAAAAATGGGGCACTGATCTGAACAGAGAATTCTCAACAGAAGAAATTCAAATGGCCAAAAGACACCTAAGGTCATGCTCAACCTCCTTAGCGATAAGGGAAATGCAAATTAAAACAACTTTGAGATACCATCTTACACCTGTCAGAATGGCTAAAATCAAGAACACCAATGATAGCCTTTGCTGGAGAGGTTGTGGAGAAAGAGGCACACTCATTCATTGCTGGTGGGAATGCAAACTTGTGCAACCACTTTGGAAATCAGTGTGGCGATTTCTCAGGAAATTTGGGATCAACCTACCCCAAGATCCAGTAATACCACTATTGGGAATATACCCAAGAGATGCCACATCAAATGACAAAAGTATCTGTTCAACTATGTTCATAGCAGCATTGTTTGTAATAGCCAAAACCTGGAAACAACCTAGATGCCCTTCAATGGAGGAATGGATGAAGAAAGTGTGGAATATATACATATTAGAGTACTACTCAGCAGTAAAAAACAATGACTTCTCGAATTTTGCGTGCAAATGGATGGAAATAGAAAACACTATCCTGAGTGAGGTATCCCAGACTCAAAAAGAGGAACATGGGATGTACTCACTCATAATCGGTTTCTAGCCATAAAATAAAAGACATTAAGCATATAATGTGTGATCCTATAGAAGCTAAATAAGAAAGTGAACCCAAAGAAAATCATATAGTCATCCGCATGGAGAGGGGGAAGTAGACAAGATTCCAGGGCAAAAACTGGGAACTTGCGGGTAAGGTGGCATGGGGCAAAGGGGAAATGGGATGAGAAATATGAGAAGGGGAGGATGGGAGGAGCTCGGAGGATTGGGATGGTTGGGATATAGGAAGGATGGATACGGGAGCAGCGAAGTATATATCCTATCTAAGGGAGCCATCTTAGGGTTGGCAAGAGACTTGACTCTTGAGGGGTTCGCAGGTGTCCAGGAATATGTCCCCAGCTGGTACCTTGGGCAACTAAGGAGAGGGAACCTGAAATGACCCTATCCTATACTGATGAATATCTTGCATATCACCTTAGAACCTTCATCTGGCGATGGATCGAGGTAGAGACAGAGTCTCAATTTGGAGCAACGGTCTGAGCTCTTAAGGTCCAAATGAGGAGCAGAAGGAGGGAGAACATGAGCAAAAAATCAGGACCACGAGGGATGCACCCACCCACTGTGACAGTGGAACTGATTTATTGGGAGCCCACCAAGGCCAGCTGGTCTGGGACTGAATAAGCATGGGTTGATTCCGGACTCTCTGAGCATGGCGGTCAATGAAGACTGATGAGAAGCCAAGGACAATGGCCCTAGGTTTCGATCCTAATACATGAACTGGCTTTGTGGGAGCTTAGCCTGTTTGGACGCTCACCTTTCTGGACGTAGATAGAAGGACCTTGGTCTTCCCGCAGGGCAGGGAATTTGGACTGCTCTTCAGTATCGAGAGGGAGGGGGAATGGAGTGGAGGGAGGAGAAGAGGAGTGGGGATAGGGGGAGGGAAGTGGGGGGAGGGCAATATTTGGGAGGATGGGAGGGAAATGGGAAATGGGGAGCAGGTGGAAATTTTAATTAAAAAAGAATAAAAATAAATAAATAAGTAAAAAAAAATTCTTTAAGTTTAGAAAAAAGAAAGAATGAAATTCTCTACAGTGATGTCCTGACCCTAAGACAGACAGCAAGCCAGAGCTAGTTAAAATGGACTCGTTCTTACCTTTCTTGGAAGCAGCTGTGGCCTTCTGCCTTGCCACCCTGCTCAGAGCAAGAGCAGCTTTGCTCTGAGAGTAACAGAGATCATCATAACCATTCATCCAGGAGCACTGTATAGAGGGCTGTTAGGTGACTTTTCCTTGAAGTTTTCTGGTTTTGTGTTCTCTTTCTTTTGTGCCTGTGAGATATACAGGGTTGGTACAGTTATCTTTTAGATCAAACATCAAGATTGACAATCAACTTTTCACAGTGTCATCTACTTGATTTTCAAGTAAGACCCTATGGTAAAATATGAACATGCCAGAGACATTTCTTTCCATCATTTGTCTAATTTAAGTATGTTCCTAAAACACTTTATCGAGCTTTCATTCACTATAAATGGAGAAAACAAAATTTTCCAGGATAAAAACAAATTTAAACAATATGTAGCCACAAATCCAGCCTTACAGAAAGTAATTGAAGGAAAATCACAACCCAAGGAGTCCAACAATGCCCACAATAACTCAGACATCTAATGACCCTTCACCAGCACAACTTTAAGGAGGGAAACACACAAACCCTACTACGAAAAGAAAGAAAGAAAGAAAGAAAGAAAGAAAGAAAGAAAGAAAGAAAGAAAGAAAGGAAAAATGACCGGAGTTAACAACCACTGGTCATTAATATCACTTAATATCAATGGATTCAACCCACCTATAAAGAGGCACAGGCTAAGAGATTGGATACGAAAACAGGATCCAACATTCTGCTGTTTACAAGAAACACACCTCAATTACAAAGACAGACATCTACTCAGAGTAAAGGGCTGGGAAAAGGTTTATCAAGCAAACGGACCTAAGAAACAAGCAGGTGTGGCCATACTAATTTCTAAGAAAGTTGACTTCAAACTAAAATCAATCAGAAGAGATGGAGAGGGACATTTTTTACTCATAACAGGAACAATTCATCATGATGAAGTCTCAATCCTGAATATCTATGCCCCTAATATAAAAGCACCCACTTATGTATAAGAAACATTACTAAAACTCAAGGCAGTCATAAAACCAACACACTAATAGTAGGAGATTTCAACACTCCTCTCTCACCAATGGACAGGTCAATCAGACAGAAACCTAACAGAGAAATAAGAGAATTAATGAAGGTAATGAATCAAATGGACTTAACAGACATCTATAGAACATTCCACTCAAATAGGAAAGAATATACCTTCTTCTCTGCAGCACATGGAACCTTCTGAAAAATCGACCACATACTCGGTAACAACAGCAAACTTACACAGTTACAAAAAAATATCAGTAACCACCTGTGTCTTATCAGATCACCATGGATTAAAGTTAGAATTCAACAACAATGCTTTTCTCCAGAAAGCCTACGAACTCATGGAAACTGGACAGTCAACTACTGAACCACACCTGGATCAAGGAAGAAATAAAGAAAGAAATTAAAGTCTTTCTTGAATTCAATGAAAACCAAGACTCAACATACTCAAACCTATGGGACACTATGAAAGCAGTGCTAAGAGGAAAGTTCATAGCATTAAGCGCCCACTTAAAGAAAACGGAGAAAGCACACATTGGAGAATTAATAGCCCACCTGAAAGCTCTAGAAAAAAAAGAAGCAGACTCACCTAGGAGAAGTAGAAGACTGGAAATAATCAAACTGAGGGCTGAAATCAACAAAATAGAAAGACAGAAAACAATCCAAAGAATCAATGAAACAAAAAGCTGGTTCTTGGAGAAAATCAATAAGATTGACAAACCCCTATCCAAGCTAATCAAACAGCGGAGAGAGAATACGCAAATTAACAAGATCAGAAATGAAAAGGGAGACATAACCACAGACACAGAGGAAATTCAGAGAATCATTAGATCTTACTATAAAAACCTGTATGCCACAAAATTGGAAAATGTAAAAGAAATGGACACTTTTTTAGATAAGTACAATATACCAAAGTTAAAGAATGTCCCTAAATATCTGTTTTTACATTGTAATCATGTTCACTAGTGGATTTGTTAATTTAGGATGCTTAAGAAAAGGAAGAACATTACATGAGTGTGTTCAGACATCGTAAGGAAAATCTCCATTCTTCCTTTGTTGAGGAAAAACCCTGTTTTGAAAATAATTCCTGTATTCTTTGTGCCTGTTGCAAGCAATAATTTTTTCTCATTTCTTTTGTCTTGGCTGAAGAAATAGCTATTTTTGGTAGTCAAACTGACTACCTCTGGAAATAATTAATACACAAAGAATTAATTATACCTGAGAAAGATTTTACTTAAAAGTTTTGGAATGGGAAAATCCTCCATTAATCTGGATAGTTTGAGATAATAGAACCCACCTTTAGCTGCTTGCTTGCCATGAACACCTTTAATACCATGAGTCAGGAGCAAGAAGTATGGGACCCACACCCCTTATTATCAAAGGGGCAAGAAGAAATTTCCTAGCAGAATGTTTTCTCAGGAAGACAGTGACCTTCCCTTCTCCTACCTGCAAGATTCCAAGCAGAAGGTCACCTAGATCAGCCATCCATCCACCTGGTACAGGCTGTTAAAGATGGCCTAACTCAAGAAAAGTGGCCTTGCCCTAAGAACAAGGAAAAAGCTGACTTAACAGAATGGGAGGGAGCAAAAGTCCTTGTACCCATGCCAAGGCAACATCAAAGATTCTCTTTATAGTTAAGCCTTTAAAAGCTTACCCCACAGAGGAGATACAACTCCTCTCTACCTTGCTGTAAGGGGGGTGATGAGTTCCAAACATGTTTGCATTATGGTGATTAAACCTTGCTTATTACAGTCTGGACCTATCTGGTGGTCTCTCTCTGGTGGTCATAATCTGGGCACAACAAGACGCACTGGGATTTTCTGAGTTTGAGTCCAATCTGGCCTACCAAATGATTTCCAAACCTACACAGAAAATATCCTGTCTTGAAATCACCAAAACAAGAAAATCTGAATCAAACAAGACTATGATCTAACTTTAACCTTCACACCTTCTGGTAGCAGCAGTTACATAGAAAGTATATTGAAGTAGAAAAGTCTCTTTTTTTGTCAACATGCTCTGGCTACCAAGCTCATTCCTTTACTAGTACTAGAGACTACTTCTTTGAAATTTTGGTGAATACAAAAAACCAGTTGAGACATCATGATTCATGGGCTGAACAACTACTGGATTCTTCACTTGATCATTAGGAAAAGGCTGAGAAGCAATCTACTGGATTCTTTAATTGTCATTTATAAGTAGCTATTTTTAGACAACCTGAAACATAGTTTGTGAGACATTCTAATAAGCCCACTTTTTACATACATGTTGAGATTCATTCTACCAGTCTTGTTCATGTAGAGAATCTTGAATACTTCAGTTGTGTATTTTATCCACCTGACCATGGAGGAAGATGTGCTGGCTGACAATAGTGCTCATGAAGACATTCCTTCTAGCTCCATTATTCTCTACATATTCACATTTCCATGAACACTACTCTTTTTATTTTTATTCATTTTCCTGGAGTTTGCTTTGAATTTCAGTAATAAAACCCATAAAGCAATGGAGCCATCATCCAGCCTTCTGATGGGGGAAACACCTATCATCTTGTTTGAGATCTGGCTCCTGCTTTTCTCTTTTCTGTTGTGTGATTCCCTATGAAAACCATGTAAAAAGTACCTTCAGGTCATCTGACCTCAGCATGAAGCCACAGAACAAACATCTCCTTTTGTGACCTTAAAACTCTCTTTAGCTGTTAATATTCTGGGCATTCTTTCCCCAGTGGGACAGGAAATCCCTGCACCCACCTAGCAGAGCACAAGCTAACTGGCAATGTCCTATTCTGGAGGTAAAATGGAAATTTCCTAAGGAGTGCAAGATTAAGATGGTGTTGGCTTTTATAGCCAGGGGCAAGTGCTATTGAAATGCATATCTCAGCCAATCAAGAAAACATCTTTGACTCAGGTGGATGGAATGGCCCAAAATCTCTGTGCTGTCTCTTAAATTACACTTCAGTCCTGTGGGAGGTGTTCTTGTCACTCAGGCCTCATTAGCCAATCAGGCTCTCCAGGTGACCTACCAGTCAGATGTTATGTGGAGCTCTTCCGGGCTTCTGCATTCATTCTCCATTTTGCAGAGGAGCTTTCACCGTTGGTTTCCTGTGTTGCCATGAAGTTGCTACTGCAGGGAGTTGATGAACTGAGAGCTTTGGCAAGCTGAGAAACCATAACATGGTGAGCAGGGGAATGCTGTATCCAGATGGGGAGGAGCAGAGGGTGAGGTGCGGAAGACAGTATGTTGTGTTGTCCCGGGATATGCGTGGGAACCTGCCGCCAGATTCCCTGCCTTGTGAAGTCCCACGTGGTCCTGTTAATTCCAAGACCTAGGGACAGACCTCTGAATAACTGCTTTGGGCTTAATTCGCTTAGAGAATTGGGAACAGGGTGCTGTGTGTACAAACATCTTTCTTGTCAACTTCAATATGCCAAAGTCAGGGAAGCCTAGTTTTTTCAGTATCTTCTCGATATTGAGCACTTTGCATATAACCTTTACATACGATCTCCATTTATATTTAACTATGTGGACGGTGTCAAGGCATCTCACCTGTTGGGTAGTGCAGCACTTCTTAGCTGCAATGTAGAAGAGGAGATTTGCTGATACAAAGGATTTGCCAATGGCTTGGAAATAGTTCAGTCTCTCAAAGTAGAATTAAGCTGAGGGGGGACTGCCTCTAAATCACCCAAAAGATAAATGTATTTTAATCAGGGCTGTTAGAGTTTAGGATGCTAAGGTACACATTGTTCAACTGGATTGTCCAGATATTTGGCTACAAACAATTACAAAGAATCCACTGTTGATTTAAAACCACACACCAGGCACATCCTCATATCAAAAAACAACCTCTATCAAGCCTTTCAAGGAGGCATTACAGTTTGGCACCGTAAGTGTGTGAAATGATTTCTCAATACAAGTTATATTAATTCTAGAACAGCTGCATTTCCATCCTGTTAGAAAAACAGTTTCTGAGACAAGTTCTCTTATGTTGATTCAGGTGCCCTAGGTCTGCTGCTGCCCAGGGCAATGACCTTGCTGTCCTGTATATTACACTTTCAAAATTCCTACAAAAAATGACTGTACAACCTCACAGTCTTAAAATTACGCATGTGAGTCATGCAGTTGACTATGCATTGCAGTTGCAGGGAAAGGATTTGCATATGGAGCATTCCTTCTGTCCTCAGACTACAATAGGAGGAAGAGTTTATTGAAGCTGGTGGAGACACAGTGCAGAAAAGGAGAGGCTGGACTGAGGGTGAAAACTTTTCCCCTTCATAAGTAGTTGAGATTAGCTGTGTGGATTCAGGTATTCAATTGTAGATGCTCTATGAATGTCCTGATTGACCATGGTTTGCAGTCCACAGACCAAGGCTAAAAGGAATCTGGGAAAGGGACTGACCTTATCTTTAAACCTAATTGCTATATTTACAGTAGTTCATCTACAATAGAAGATCTGGGCAAAATGTTGTAGCCCTACTTAATAAGACTTTTCTCTATTAAGACATTGATCTTTAGGGAAAATAAATGAAAAATTTTTATTGTGCTCTAATACAAATCCCTAGTCTCTGGAGTACATGACCATAAAGTCTGTCCAAGTTTTCAAAATAGTTTTTGAGATGACAACTACATCATATTTATATTCTCCTTGCTGCCTCCAAGCCCTAAGATCCCTGGATTGTTTTCCAATTCCTGGTCTGTTCTTCTTTAACAACAGTTACAAAGTTACCACAGTTACACTGTAACATTAGTTACTTTATGAATGTGACCTGTTTGTCTGCAGGATTTCCCGTCTCTAAGCCAATGGAATGGCTGAACTGGAAAGTGGGTATGTAATGGAATGTGGACACAAAGGACCCTGTGCTTTAGATGAGGAAGAAGATGTGCTCTAGTAGAGTGGGAAAATGTGTACTAAATACAAACTCTCTAAACTGGGGCCCTGTCTGCTGGGCTGGGAGGGCAGGACTGGAAGGATTGTGCTGTCTGAGTCATTTGATCTCTGATCCTCCTGTAGAGGAGCTGCTAATATTGAGAGGACCAGCTGGGTGACCCTAGCTAGTGAGGAATTCTGGGAAGGGTTAAAAATAAAGAGTACTAGTGGGAGACTGTTTGTGAGTTCATTTCATGATTCTCTTCTGTCTCTGCTGTAAGGGATGGTAAGAAAGACCATAAGCAATCCTGTAATAAGTGGGGTGGGGGGTGTTCAGAGCAGGTCTGTTGAAATGTCATTTCTGCTGATACTTCTAGCTCAAGTACCATGAGCTAGACTGTAGTTATGTTGGTCCATGTGGTTCATGTTGGCAGTGGCCCTTGTTATCTGAGCCTCTTTGTGTATAGAAATACTGCAGCCCTGGAATGGAAGGAAATGATGCTGGTTGTATCTCTGTCCAGAGTACACACATGGGCACTGCTTTTGTTGTACATTGGGAAGAGAGTTCAGAAAACTCAAGGTTTAGTTTCTAGAAGTTCTGAATATTGCATTCCAATTTCAGGTTTGTGTTATAAAGATTACAAATTGTTTAGGACCTGGTAGAGCAATAGTTGAGTAGAGTGCTTTTAACATGGTGTTACCACTAGCTGCAATGGTGTGATCCAGTGAAGCTTAGTTCCAGGGGACAAAAAGAGTTTCTGATGTGCAGAGATTTCTCGGTGTGCAATGTGTTAGACAGGTAGATAGGGCACAATCCACATATTCTGCTCTATTCTATGTAGCAGGAAGCAGATTTTAAATCATTTTTTAGGTTGTTTTGATATTGAAAAAAATTAATTAGTTTAACATTTCATCAGGCATCTTAAAATATATGCTCAGTTAACAGAAAGGAGGAATTAATGCCATAGAGATAGGTTGCACAGTAGATTATTAACTTTTACAGTTTTAAATGCTAGTAAAAAGGAAACAACAGCTGTGGGGAGACATTAGATAATAAAAAAGCCCTGCTAAACTAAACCAACTTGTATGCTTTAAAGATTCATTGCATTCAGAATAAAAACCACGATATGTATTAAATTGGGGAATAAAGTTATAGAGACCACTTCAATCCTTAAAGATTAGCTTCAAACAAAAAGATCTCTTAAGTAAAAGAGACAGTAGTTTATCAGAGAGCATTATTATTCAATCTTAACTAATTCATAAGATTAACAGATGTTTTCCTTTTGATTAAATATAATTTCCAACAATAAATCCTAATAAAGTTAGGGTTACAGCAGAGTTTTGTTTTGTCTTTACAAAAGTATGAAAACATTGAACTAAGGAATCTAAAAACCACTAGACAACTGAGGTATCTAAAAAATAACACATCATCCAAATAAAATATCCCCCTTCAAAAGAATAAATTGGCCTTACAGTCGCTTATTATAATCATGTTAGGTGCGCTTTCAAGGTGAAACAAAAAGACATTTTGTTTCCTTTTTTAAAGACAGATTCCTCCATGTTGCTCTGGCTTTCATGGAACTCACTTTGCAGGTCAGGCTGGCCTCTAATTTAGTGAGATATACCTGCCTCTGCTATAAAGTGATGGGATTAATGGCATGCACCACTACACCCTGTCAAAAATTTATTTTACATAGACAGGTGGTGTTGTTTCTTCATTTTAAATGTTGTTTGCTTTATACTTCCTTTTTACTTGTGTAATATTATATCCCTCTGAGTTCTCTGATGGAGCTAAAGATTTGATAATTATAATTATGCATGTTAACAAATTAAAAAAATGAACTACAAATGTATAAAAAGTAATTTATGTACAACACCTTGGGTTTACTAAGATAGGATAGATGATCAAACGTTTTCTCTAAATTTACCAAATGCAAATAGATTGGACATTATTAGTATAATTCTTCATTGTATATATTATATATAGTTATTGTACTCAGTGCATATAGCTTTACTGTGTTAGTTAAAACCTTCACTTTTTAATTAGACAAATAGGAAAATGTGTGATATTTTGATTATATTCTGATAATAAACCTTCCTTAGGGTCACAGCAGAGTTAATCATTACTTGACCAAAAATTACCATAGAGGTTTTCTGGAGGACTCTGGACAGATAGGAGTCAGGATTCCTAAGGCAGGCCTAAGAGAATATTAGCACTTTACTAACATGGAGAAACTGAAGAGGTGGTAGTCACTATTTGCTGGTTAACTGCTTCTCTGATCTTTCAGTTAGTTACCCTGCTCTCTGACTCCTCATTTCTTCTTGTTTAATATCAATTAGATTAGTGTTTCAGCATGTATAGAATGTTCTAAGCCCCTTTGAAAATGAAGCCCATGTACCTGAGATAGAGCCATAGGATTTGTCATTTGTCCCACTAAATTTTTATCTTTCCTTGACCTACTTTTTTTAATATTTATTTATTTATTTATTATGTATAAAATATTCTGTCTGTGTGTATGCCTGCAGGCCAAAAGAGGGCACCAGACCCCATTACAGATGGTTGTGAGCCACCATGTGGTACCTGGGAATTGAACTCAGGACTTTTGGAAGAGCAGGCAATGCTCTTAACCTTTGAGCCATCTTAACCTTTGAGCCATCTCTCCAGCTCCCCTGACCCACTCTTCCCTCAGTTTTTCTCATTCCTCTCTTTCATTTATCTTTTATTTATTTTTTCATCCTAACTGCTGTGTTTCCTCCCACCGTTGCTGTCTGTCCCAACCTTCCCCCAAATCTCTCTTCTTTGTTTAACTTTAGAGAAGAGCAGGTCTCTCATACATATCAACCAAACATGGTGTCTTAATTAGGGTTTCTGTTGTTGTGATGAAAAACGATGAGCAAAACGCAAGATTGGGAGAAAAAGGATAATTTGGCTTATACTGTCATTTTGTTGTTCACTATTAAAGGACGTCATGGTAGGAACTTAAAGAGGGGAGGATCCTGAATAGATTATTGTATGTTGAACCACTTTTGCATCTCTGAGATGAAGCTGACTTCATCATGGTAGATGATTTTTTTTGATGTGTTCTTGGATTTGATTTGCTAGTATTTTATTGAGTATTTTTGCATTTATGTTCATCAGTGAGATGGGTCTGGAATTCTCCTTGTTTGAATTTTTGTGTGATTTGGTATAAGGGCAACTATAGCTTCATAAAAGTGGTTTGACAATCTTACTTCTGTTTCTATTATATGGAACCCTTTGAGGAGAATAGTTATTATTTCTTGGTTCTGACAGAATTTTGAACTGCAACTGTCTTTCCAAGGGCTTTTTTTGGTTGGAAGGCTTTTGATGACTTCTCTTTCCTTGAAGGTTATAAGCTGATTTGAATTGTTCATCTGGTCTTGATTTAATTTTGGTATTTTATTGACTTCATTCCACAATTTGATCATTTCCTATCTTCTACTCCTCCTGGGTGAGTCTGCTTCTTTTTGTTCTAGAGCTTTCAGGTGTGCTGGTAAGTCACTGGTGTGAGTTTTCTCCACTTTCTTTATGTAGGTACTTAGTGCTGTGAACTTTCATCTTAGCACTGCTTTCATAGTGTCCCATAGATTTGAGTATTCTGTCCCATCATTTTTGTTGAATTCTACAAAGTCTTTAATTTCTTTCTTTATTTCTTCCTTGACCTAGTGGTGGTTTAATAGAGCACTGTTCAATTTCCATGAGTTTTTAGGCTTTCTGTGATTAGTGTTGTTAAATCCTAACTTTAAAACATGGTGATCTGAGAAGACACAGGGGGTTATTTCATTTTTGTGTGTGTTGAGGTTTGCTCTGTTACCATGTTTGTGGTACATGTTAGAAAGGTTCCGTGAGGTACTGAGAAGAAGGTATATTCTTTGGTGTTTTGATGGAATGTTCTGTAGATGTCTTTTGAGTCCATTTAAGTCAAGACATATGTTAGTTGTCTCATTTTTTTGTTTAGTTTCGGTCTGGATGACCTGCCCACTGGGGACAGTGGGTGTTGAAGTCTCCTACTATTCTTGTAAAGTGATTTAAGCTTTAGTAATGTTTCTTTTACATGTGTGGGTGTTCTTATATTTGGGGAATAGATGTTCAGGATTGAGCCTTCATCTTGATGGATTGTTCCTGTTAGGGGAATGAAATGTCCTTTTTCATCTATTCCAATTGGCGTTACTTTGAAGTCAATTTTGTTTACTATTAGGATACCTATACATGTGTGCTGCTTAGGTCCATTTGATTGGAAAATCTTTTTCCAACACTTTACTCTTCGGCAATGTTTGTCTTTGAGGTTTAGGTGTGTTTCTTGTATAAAGCAAAAGGATGGATCCTGCTTTTGTATCCATTTTCTTAGTCTGTGCCATTTTATAGGATAATTGAGTCTATTGATATTAAGAGAAGTAAATAACGAGTGATTGCTAGTTCCTGGTATTTTTCAATAGTGGTGTTTGTGTGTTTCCCTTCTTTGGGGTTTGTGGATGTTAGGTTATCTGTTGCCTGTGTTTATAGTTAGCTTCCTTGGGTTGGAGTTTTTCCTGTAGTACTTTCTGTGTGACTGAATTTGTGGATAGGTATTATTTAAATCTGGTTTTGCCATGGAATATCTTGTTTTCTCCATTTATGGTGATTGAAAGCTTTGGTGGGTCTGGTGTTTGTGGTCTCTTAGTGCCTTCAGCACATCTGTCCAGGGCCTTCTTGGTTTCATGGTTTTCATGGAGAATTCCATGGAGAATTCTGATAGGTCTGCCTTTATATTATACCTGAACATTATCTTTTGCAGCTCTTAATATTCTTTCTTCATTCTCTATGTTTCACATTTTGATAATTATACCTTGGTGAGCTTTTCTTGGTCCGGTCTATTTGGTTTTCTCTAAGCTTCTTGTACCTTCATAGCAATATTCTTCTTTGGGTTGGGAAAGTTTTTTTCTATGATTTATTTTTGTTGAATACAGT
This sequence comes from Chionomys nivalis, assembly GCF_950005125.1. Lineage (NCBI taxonomy): Eukaryota > Metazoa > Chordata > Mammalia > Rodentia > Cricetidae > Chionomys > Chionomys nivalis. Next base: position 36,380,689 of record NC_080111.1, on the reverse strand, counting down.
TTCTGTGTCTTTGAGTTGGTGTTCTTCTCTTTCTTTTATACCTATTGTTCTTAGGTTTTAATTTTTTTTCATGGTGTCCCAGATTTCCAGGATATTTTGTGTAAGGAATTTGTTGGATTTATTTTTTTTTTTTTTTTTTTTTTTTGACCAATGATTTGATTTCCTCTATAGGATCTTCAGCACCTGGGATTCTCTCTTTTATCTCTTGTATTTTGTTGGTTACACATCCTGACATAGTTCCCGTTTGTTTACTCAGATTTTCCATATACAGAATTCCCTTCATTCATGTTTTCTTTATTGCCTCTATTTCATCTTCAAGTCCTGAGCTGTTTGTTTCATCTGTTTGACTGTTTTTTCTTGCTTTATTTGAGAGATTTATTGATGTCTTTCAATTTTTTGTTTGTCTTTTCCTTAATTTCTTTAAGGGAATTTTTATTTCCTACATCCTCCTCCTATAGCTATGTTTGGGACCCCATCATCCTCACAAAGATACATTGAAAATCATTTTCTTTGCTTCTCCTGGGTTAAGATGATTAAGTCTTCCTGTTGTATGACCACTGGGTTCTGGTGTTACTGTGTTGCTTTCTATATTGTTGTATAAGTTCTTGCATTGGCACCTACACATCTCATCCTTCAACTGGTGCCAGCAGTGTCTTTGCCTTTTGGTCCAATCCTTAAAGTAGTTGTTTGTGTCTTTGAGACCTGTTCTTGGCCAACTCTGTGTTCCAGAGAGCCATGCCACTGAGGTCTGTCTTTGCACTCTCTCTTGGCCTGATCTTTTGCTCTGCACTCCTGGGTCACTTTCTTGGTCCAGTGTGTGCAGTCACAGCATGTGCTTCAGGGTCCCTGTCTTGTTCCACCCTGTGAAGCTGCATCTTGTGTTTTAATGTTCCTCTGAAGTTGCAATGGGCTGGGAGGTTTTGGGGGTGCAGTGAGACTTGTAGCTTTTAGGGTCTGATGGATGGTGTGGAGGTGTTTGAGCAACACACCTGGAGGAAACTTGCCTGTTGACTGGCTAGAGAACTGAATAGGTGGGGTTTGGTCCCAGGGTTTTGCCCCAGTATGGAGGTCCTAGAGAGGTTGTCCTTCTGGTCGGGTCATCACTCACCTCTTTATCCTTTCTCGGTAATAGCAGACTGTGCTGCAGAGTTCCACTTAGGTTGTGGGTGCATGGATAGGAGGGCTTGGGGCAGAGTGGGACTTGTAGCTTTCAAGGTTCAATGGATGGTATGGGGGTATTGGAGCAGCCTACTTTCAGGAAACTCACTGGCTAGCTGACTAGGGAAGCTGAGGCCACTGGAGGGGTATCCTGGGATTTTGCTCTGGTATGGCGGGCGTAGAGAGTGGGGTGTCCTGCTGCATGGGTAATCACTTACCTCTTGGTCCCCTCTGAGTAGTTTCAGGCTGTGTTTCAGAGTTCCATTGAGGTTGTGGCAGGGGGTTTGTAGGGGTATAATTGGAGACTTGGGGCAGAGTGGAACTTGTAGAATATAGGGTCCAATGGATCATGAGTATATTTCTTAAACTTCAGTTTTTAAGTTTCTAAACTTATTGCTCATTTGTTTGCTTTTCACTTTCACAAGACTGGGGTTTCTGTATCTTTGAAGTCTTTTTTTGTTGTTGTTTTTGGTGGTTTGGTTTTCTTTGTTTCTTTTTTTTATTTTTCCATTCATAAAATTTACACTTCGTCCCCTCCTCTCCTTCCCCTCCCACTCCCCCCACCCTTTATTCCTTCCCCATCACTCATTAAGAGAGGGCAGGGAATCCTTCCCTATGGGAAGTCCACCCCCCCATCCAGTCCTAGGAAGCTTTGCATCCAAATAGACAAATGGGCTAGGTTCCCAAAAAGCCAGTACATGCAGTAGAAACAAGTCCCAGTGTCTTTATCAATGGCTTCTCAGTCAGCCCCCATTTTTAGCCACTTTCAGTGAGTCTGGTTTGATCACATGCTCATTCAGTTCAGGTTCCTCTGAATTTGGTGAGCTCCCATTAGAACAGGCACACTGTCTCAGTGGGTCAACCAACCCCTCGCAGTCCAACTTCCTTGCTCATCTTCTCCCTCCTTCTGCTCTTCAACTGGACCTTGGGGGCTCAGTCCATTGCTCTGATGAGGGACTTTGTCTCTGTCTCCATCTAGTGCCAGACGAAGACTCTCTCCGATGGGTCTTCTGGTACAGGATCTGTTTTTTGTTTTTGTTTTTGTTTTTTTTTTTTTTTTTTTGGTTTTTCAAGACAGGATTTTAGGTAGTTTTAGAGCCTGGCCTAGAACTAGCTCTTGTAGACCAGGTTGGCCTCAAACTCACAGAGATACACCTGTCTCTGCTTCCCTAGTGCTGGGATTAAAGGTGTACATCACCCTTCTCTGGCCAACAAGGCTTTAGTGGGTTTTTCAAGATAGGGTTTCTCTGTATATCTGGCTCTGCTGGCACACAAAACATACAGCAGGTTGTTCTCAAACTCAGAGAGATCTGCCTGTCTCTTCCTCCCAGGTGCAGGAGTTTAAAGCATGCACCACTATTTCCTGGCCAAACTTGTATTTATTTATATCCTTTTTTTGTGTGTGAAAATATGGTAATATTTTATTGTGTGATTTCATACAATAGAAACTATCTTTACACTTGCATAACCACACAGGAGAAATGGGTTCAATGTTGTACTAGCTATTCTAAGTAATTCATTCTGAATTAAAGGAGGATGGTTTCAACTGACTGAGTTTTCAGATGTAATTTTTCATGAATTAGAATTAGTGTGTTCTCATAAACTTCTTTATGAAACACAAAGTCTAGGGAGAGTTGATGCACTGGTACTAGATTTGAAGAAAGTTTACAAACTTCCCATTCATTTCGTGTCATTGCTGTCACTGTCTCATTCTATCACCATGGTGAATTCCTCTCAAAAGAAAATTTCAGGGAAAACTATCTGTCTACTATGGAAAGGGACATATGGACATTCCAAATTTACTCCATTCTGGTTTTTTTTTTTTTTGAAATGTGTTTCTTTTTTTTTAGTGTAATAGACAAAAATTCTAATAAGAGTTTAAAAACCAAAATTCTGATCTCTTTGTAACAAGAACTAAGAGCAATTGACCAGGTCCCTTCAGGGACTATTATTTATACTTCTCTTGCTACTTTTTCTGCTATACTGAAATCAGGTACAAGTATTTGATCATGTAATTTGGGTACTTTTGAACTGTTCCTTACCTATACCTTTGATTCTAAATTAGATGAAGTTTGCTGTGGGGCAATGGTCATAGACTTTTTGTACAGGTGTTTTTTTTTTCCTTTGGTTTTTTGAGACAGGGTTTCTCTGTGGTTTTGGGAGCCTGTCCTGGAACTAGCTCTTGTAGATTAGGCTGGTCTCAAACTCACAGAGATCCGCCTGCCTCTGCCTCGCAAGTGCTGGGATTAAAGGCATGTGCTACCACCGCCCAGCTTGTCATGGACTTTTTAAAGATTTGTCAATTGTATTGTTTTAACAAAATGCTCATTGGCCATTAGCCATGCAGGAAGTATATGCTGGGTGACCAAGCAGGAAGTATAGGCAAGGCAGATCAGAGCAGGAGAATTCTGGGAAGAGGAAAGGTTCAGCCTGTAGTTATCACCCAGAGGCAGAGGACAAAAGATGAGATTGCCTTACTGATTAAAGGTACCAAGCCATGTGGCTGACACAGACAAGTATTATGGGTGATTGTAGGATGTAAGGGTTAAGAGGAAGCATGATCTAATAGGCATACCACTTTAAAATCAATGTAGACCTCTGTTTGTTTTTGGGGGACTGAATGGCTATAGAACCAGATGAAACAGAAACCTCTGTTAACTAATGTTGTCAGCATGAATAACTAAATCCAATTGAAACCTGAGAAAGCTTGGAAATTAATTCTAGACACAAAAGAACAGAGTTAAGCATGGTTTCTTGGTATCAGCACTTTCTTAGCTGGGCTCTGTTTGATAGAGGCAAGCATTTCTCATTTGAAAAGCTTCCTGATTCAGTTTTAGCTGTAAAAACCTTGCAGCCCTTTTAAGAAGCACCACATCAAACTTAAATGGTGTCTTATGTACAGTCACCCTCATGCTTCTTGGTGGTGATAGGGACCTTGAAACTCTATAGAATTATGACAATAAGCATGGCTCCTGCCAGTACCTCAGCCATAAGGCTAGACTCTCAGAAATCTAAGGAATCTGGTGGATCCTGCTGTCAAAGCCAAGGTTTTATCTGTAGCCATATTGCTTAGCAAATTATAGACTCATTTGGTCAGAAAAAGAGAGATATACATTAAAGATAAATTCAAATGAAAAAACTTTTAAATGGTTTCTTGTGTATTTAAAGATATATGTAGACTTGGGGTAGAAATAAAATGATAAAGTCCTAAAAAAAAAGGAAGGGAGTAGTTGGTTGTGGGGACACATGGCTTAATATCCAATACTGGGTGGCAGAGGCAAGCAGACCTGATTCAAGAACAACCTGGTCTACAGAATGAGATCTATGACAGCCAGATATATACAGAGAAACCCTTTGTCAAAAAAAATTAAAAAGAAAAAGTAAAAATAGAGTTTAAAATAAAATCACAAATAAAGATGAAAAATACACAGAGAGTCCGGATAGTGTAAGTTATTTTGTTGTCTTTCAATTGTTGGAATGCTGAGGAAGGAGGAACAGCCACTAAAAGACTTTTGATTATAAATGCTACAGGATTAATCCAAAATATATGTCAGCAATACCTTCCAGGAATTTTTAAAAGTCATTAGAAGCCCATAGTTGATCTCTCCTAATTTGTAACTTTTGGCATCAAATTTTTATAGGTGTATTTCATGTCCTAAATAGTTAATAGAATCTCTTTGTATATTTTCAGTGCTAATTTGTAATAACCAAAGATATAAAATTTTCTTCACTTCATCAAACAGTTTCTCTCAAGTATCTACATTTGAATCAGCTAATAAAATTCTGTGTAACTTCATAAATTGTTGTAGATGGGAGCGGCGAGGCTGCTTCCCACCTCCACCCGGCTAGCTTTACCCAAAATAATTACACGGAAACTGTATTCTTTTAAACACTGCTTGGCCCATTAGTTCTAACCTTTTATTGGCTAACTCTTACATATTGATCTAACCCATTTATAATATTCTGTGTAGCACCACGGCTGGCTTACCAGGAAGATCTTAACCTGTGTCTGTCTGGAGTGGGAGAATCATGGCGACTGCCTTACTCGGCTTCTTTCTCCCAGCATTCTGTTCTGTCTACTCCACCTACGTAATTTTCTTTCCTATTAAAGGGGCCAAGGCAGTTTCTTTATTACTTAACCAATGAAACAACAGATAGAAAGATGACCCACCTCCATCATTTCCCGTTTTTCTGTTTAAACAAAAAAGAAAGGCATTCACTTTGACATAGTAAAATTACAGAGTGGCACCCAACGTGCTAATGAACTCCACGTAAAACCTGAAAGGGCTTATAAAGGAGAGAGAGACAATTTAAGACAGCTTTTTGCTGTTTGTGGGTTGCGAGCGGCAAAGAAATTGTCCTGACCAACAGGAAAAAAACTGGCTATTTTAAAATGCCTGCTTTCTGGGCTTTGCCGCCATTGCGATCTCTGTTTGGCTCCTGCTGGAGACAGAGCTTTTGAATGGAGCATTTGTAGTAAAGTGCTATGGCTTGCTTGATGGCAATGTGGACTGCTTTGTTCCTGGAACTGTGTGTGGCTCAGGGGCACCAAATGGCTCTGAGGCAGGAGCGACTCAGCTCCGCCAAGCTGAACTGTGCTGGTCTCAGGCAGGAACTACCGTAATTACCATAATAACAGCGCAGTTAAGGTTTAGATGGGACAGGACACAGGCAGTACCTTATTACCTGTACATGGTGCAACTTAAGTTTTTAAGAACTGCTTAACATTTTAAGAAATGCTCCTGGATAGTAAAAAAAATTACAGATTCACAATAAAACTGATTCAGACACTGTTGGATGGATGTACGTAGGCTTGAGAGAAAAAAAAAATATATAAAGAATAAAGTTAATGTCTTAAAAAATGTTAAAGTCTTTAAAGAGACAGAGTACAAATAGTTATAGATTTAAAAGAAATAAAGAAAAATAAGCCATGTAAAAATGGAAAATTCACAGAGAGTCTGGATTCTTTGTATTATTGCATTTTCTTTAAATTTTTTTTACTGTAAAGGAGCTAAGTGCGGAGAGACATTTCATTATATGGGCTGCCAAGCTAAACCAGAATGGATATAAGGTTATTATGATTTAGAATATGGGTCTAAGGATATGATGCTTTGGAGAGGGTCGTCTTTTGTTTTCACAGAGGATGAGACTCTGTGGATTGCATCTATCCCAATATGGTATGATAGACCACGCCGTCCTGAAAGGTTGCTGTGAACACCTTCAGAAAATTACTTCATTCAACGGCTGACTGAGATGACCCTGACACACAGGTTACACCATGAAAAATCTGAATACAGCGCCCCCATTCAGCAGGAAGCAGTTTGGAGAGAAAAAAACTGCACCCATATTCCCAAATATTGTTTATGAATATTCTTTTACATTTAAAGGGGGATATGATATAGATATAAATAATTTGCATTGGTATGGATTATAAGGTCAATTTTGTTATGTGTATATGTATTTCTGATCTTGATTAAGGTATTGTGATTGTGTAGTTCATTTAAAAATGTAATGTATAATTAAGAAATATAGGTTAATGGATAATCATCAATAATAGTCAAGCTTGTAGTCATGTTAGTTAGATTTTCTAGATATATAGAGATGTATTTCAGATAGATAGACATTCTTCATATCTTTCAAAAACTGCAGAATATGGCATTTAAAATATTTTAATAACTTAGGGCTTTTCATGACAATGAGACACGTCTGCTCCTGGCAGTACCACTCTACTTCAAGAGGACGACGGGCATTGAAGAGGCTCCTTATGGAGTTTGATAGCCATTTGGGCAAGAAACTGCTCTTGCCTGGACTGTTGCATAAACTGGACACAGAGAACCCACAAAAAAAGGGCTGCTGGGATCACACCTGGCAGATTTATCAGTAAACATTAGCCCAAGGCGAACACGCCCCGAATGGGTAGGGCTATATCCCTACAATAAATAGCTAAGTTGAGTATAATTTCAATTGTAATAAATGACAAACTACTAACATGCAGTACTTTATATCCTAATTAGTTGATAATAATATCTTTCAAGGACTAGATATTTTCATTACATTTTTAAGTAAGTTGTATTAGGTACAATATCTTGAACAAGAAAATAAATGTAATAGACAGTATGTTTGAACAAAAACAATGTCAAATTTGTATCAAATGCAAATATCCATATCAATGTAAAATATTTAAAACAAGTAGTTGCATTTTAAAAGGAGATTTAACAATCTACCCTTTTGTCTCATAATATCTATGTCCCCCTTTTTTCTTTGTAGAGAAGATTCAATAATCTCCACTTTTATTCTATCATTTCATTGGGTGCCTTTTTAGGTGGATGTTTCTGCCCCACCAAAAACTCCCAAATACACAACAGCCACTTCATAAACAATTGATGCAGAAGATTAATAAAACTTATGAATGTTTGTGCCATAACTTAGGCTCATTAACTCATTCTTAGACTAAATATTGACATCAAAACAATCATTCTACCCTTTAAAGCTTATTTTATTCATTTTTCTCTCATTCAATGATATGTCCTTTAAAATACATATTTCAACTGGAATTAGAGGTGTAAGGCTGTAATCACTGTACACAGGAGTGTGTGTGGGGCCAATCTCAGTGAGTTTGAGGGGTAGAGGCCATCTTATTCCTCATAATAAATTCCTGTCATCCATGTTTATGTAGACATATCTGTCTCAAAAAGTCCCAGAAGAAAGCCTACTTCAAATTATGGAACGTTTCCTAAAAAAATTTGGCTGGACTTAGACTGAATTCAACCATCTTTTTTTATCTTTACTCACGTAGAGAGAGCTATCTTAACAATGAAAATAAGAAGGAATATACAAATGCCATTCACATTCTGTCCATTGGATCCTTTGACAACCATCCAGAGGTGACTTTATCTTTCAAGTGATAAGAGACAGAAAGAAGAGTGGGTCACCTTCACCTTCAGCATTGTAATGACATCTGTGGGACCCAGAGAGTTGTCTCATGAGTACTGGTCTTCTTGGGTACCCATCTTTGATTCATAGCACACACATCAGATTCGTCAGAACTCCCTGTAATTGTGGGTCCTGAAGATCTGGTGCATTTTTTCTGGTCTTAGAGCACCAGAATGGCAAATGTTGAAGAAAAAAATATGTAGGTGACTCTATGTTTTAAATAGGTTTTATTCACGTTTACATATTCTTTTTTTTTTTTTTTTTTTTTTGGTTTTTTGAGACAGGGTTACTCTGTGGCTTTGGAGCCTGTCCTGGAACTAGCTCTGTAGACCAGGCTGGTCTCAAACTCACAGAGATCCACCTGCCTCTGCCTCCCAAGTGCTGGGATTAAAGGCGTGAAACACCATTGCCCGGTCCCATATTCTTAATTATATTAAAAATACATAAATATTAATAAATACCCCTAACATAGTTTTAATAATGTTTTCTGTCAAAGGCAGTAGGACACTTAAGGATCAGAATCATGTTGCTCAATAACAAGTAAAACTTTACTTCAAGTGAGTGAATTAGCTTCAGACATGGCTGATCTCCTTATTTCTGTGTTCAAATGAATATGTTCAGTCCTGAAAGCATAACACACAACAAACAGAAATAGACCCAGCAGATTCTATTCACAAATTTGTCCATACTTAGTAGTACATACTTAACAATGAAGGAATTGGAAGAGAAATATTTGGAAAGGGATAGAGAGACAACACAAGACGGGTAAAGAGATGTAATATATTTTAATTAAAATGTGTGAAAATAGATTTTTAATAAAAATGTGGCTTGAGAGATAGCTTAGAAATTAAGAGCAATGGTTGTTTTTTAAGACGGCAGAGGTTATGTTGCTAGACCTCCTGTAACTCAGGTTCAAGGGATCTGATTCCCTCTTCTGGCCTCTGCAGGTCTTGACACAGACACATTTGGGCAAACATCCATACGTATAAAATGAAGCTTAAAGAACGAAATCCTTTAGAGTAAATTTCACAGCCTTGAAACAGATAGTAGTCAGGGCTAGTTAAAATGAACTATTCTTGGTTCTTCTTACAAGTATGTCTGGTCTTCCTTTGAACCACCATTTTCAGTGTCAAAAGATGCCTTATTCTGAAGTTGAAAGAACTCAAAATAGCTGTTCATTTAAGATAATCTTTTACAATGTGGACAGGACTTGCCCATATTTTTGTATTTGTGTTCTATTTCCTATGTATGTTGATATATCTTTTAAATGTATCTTTTAGATCTTGCCTGATCAGAAGAATAGATTTGCTCTGTAAATCTCCACCTGCCTACGTGTTTAGACAGGCCTTCTCCCGTCTCCATCTCCTTTTTGTTGTTTTGTTTTTCAAGACTAGGTTTCTCTGTAGTTTTGAAGCCTGACCTGCAACTACCTCTTGTAGATGAGTCTGGCCTTGAACTCACAGGGGTCTGTCTGCCTCTCACTCCATAGAGTTCAGATTAAAGATGTGTGCTACCACCACCTGACTTCTCCTGTCCCTTTTTATGTTGTTCACAGTATAACCTTGGTCCTGAACTCAAAAGAAACTTCAAGATGACAGCTAATGTGGAATGCAAAATGTGTTCCAGGCTGGCTCCTTTTCTAGCATTAACCAATAGTAAATGTAGCCTGTTGCTACAGCAATTTATGTTAATTAAATGTTTAAGTTTGTGGAATGATTTATTCCTGGGAAGGCATATTAATTCTAGAACATCAGTCTTGTAGAAAAATGTTTCTGAGACAACAATTCTTTTGTTGGCTCAGGTAGCCTTGATCCCACGCCATTGCTCCCCAGGGAATTGACCTGGCTCTCCTGGTGATTAAACTAACTAAACTTTTAGATTAAAGATCTCAGTCACCACCAAGTTGTGAAATTTTGAATTTTGTCATGGAGTCAATTGTTCATTTCAGTAACAGAAAAAGGATTTGTGTCGAGCATGGTTTTGGCCTTCGGACCTTAATAGTATAGACAAACTATGTATACTATAGGGGAATCACTTAAGGCAAACAGCTTTGAAGTCTCCATTATGAAATAAGATATGATTGTACATGGATAAGTGATTTTGTAATTTTCCAGCATGTATTGATCCATGTCATGTAATGAAGGCAGGCCCGATTTGGGTGTCCCATGTTTGAAGGTTAATAGAGCCAATGAATATTGAAATTCCAAAACGGAGCTCTCATATACAGACATTAATCTTGTTTGTCATGTTTGTATCCATTGGCTCTACCTGTGTTTGTCAGGTGACAGGACCCAGCAGCTAACATTACATTTAAGGACAGGGTGGAATAATATCTTATTAATGCCATTTCCTTTTCCAGAGAATGATTTTGTGTTTTTCAAAGTCAGTCTACCTATATGTTTTTTTCAGTTACATGGTTTTTAAAACAAATTATGAGTTTCAATTTTTAACTTAGAATTTCTTTTTTTTGGGGGGGGGTGGTTTTCGAGACAGGGTTTCTCTGTGGTTTTGGAGCCTGTCCTGGAACTAGCTCTTGTAGAGCAGGCTGGTCTTGAACTCACAGAGATCCGCCTGCCTCTGCCTCCCGAGTGCTGGGATTAAAGGCGTGCGCCACCACCGCCCGGCTAACTTAGAATTTCTTTAAGTGCATCTTTGCTCTAATCTCTTATTTCTTCCTAGTCCCCATTGTTTCCAGGTTAATAATGATTTCTTTCTATTTTTTATCGAGTCTGGTTTACTTATTTATGTTTTGAACAATATCTCCTGTAACTTAGGCTGGCGACACACTATGCCATTGAGAATTCCATTGCACACCTAATCCCACTTCTGCTTCAGAGTGCTGAAAAGTCATGAATCTGCCTCATGGCTGGGCCTTAACTGGTCAGTGAGAAAAAAAATAGACTGGTAAATGGAAGTCCTCCTTCTTCTCTGGATTATAATGCAAAATTCCAAATGAAGATGGATTGTGTACAAATTGAGTTCAAGGACCAATGTTAAAGAATGCATAGTCCCAGCAGAGAAAGAGCTGGATAAGAAGAACCATGAAAACTTACTCAAGTAGTGCCCTTTAGAAATAAGTAGTAAGGTAATATGTTCTAGATGATTGTTGAAATGTGATCCTAATTAGTAGTATTAATAAAACACCCAGAGTCATATATTGGGTAAAGATGACAGAACAGAGAAGCAACACATTAGCCACATTCACTCTTGCCTCTCCAAATCTCCATGGATATCGGGAATAGAACTGAGATCATCCTTTTGGAAGTGAGTGATTTTATCCTCTCAGCAATCTCCCCAGCTCAAGGCTGAGGGCCTTAAAACCAATTAGAGCTTGACAAATGAGACAGATTTTGCTGGGCACATTGTTCCCCACCAATAATCCCAATACATTGAATATGGGGACAGGAGTATTTTGCCTTTCAGGTCCAGTTAGTATACATAGCAAAAACCTGTCTCAAAAAAAAAAAACATTAAACAAACATCATTCATGCTGATTTTGGTGGTTCATACTTTAGATTTCATTCAGTACATAGCAAGTTGATGCAGGAGTATCACCAATAGATTTAAACCAGGCTAAGGTGTCTTGTGAGACCCTGATCAACATAACTTCCCCTCCCCAAACCTTTCAAATTGCTTTTGTTTTTAATGTTTTTTAAACCTAACAAAGGTCTACCCATTTGTTTGGGAATGTTGAAATCAATACCTAAAATAAAAACAGAGAACTGATTAACATTTATTGTAGATTCCAACTTCATAATTCTCAAGGGAAGAAATACTATCTAAGCACTTTTCACTCTTTTAAATAAGTGAGCCTGTTAAAATAATCTTAAAATGTTTGTATTAAATATACATCGATTTACTAGCTAGGGACTTGAGAAATTATGAGTAGAATCTATCTCAGAAAAAAATTTCAGATTGTTAATTCAACACATCCAATACAAAATATCAGTGGGTTTTACCTTGCTGTGGTTTAAGCTTTAATAGTGGTATATTCCTTTCAAGCATCCATTTACTTAATTTTAAATTTTAATAGACTTGAATAAATGGCAGCAAGATAAAATTTAAAGAGAAACAGAATGAACAAGAACCTTCAAATTGATCAAAACAAATGATTAAATCTTGCCATAGATCTAATGGCTCATACTGTTTGATAAATTTTTAATCAGAAATAACACTCAATATTACACTTCATTTTTCCCATACTCTTTTGACTGTTACTGCATGAAAGGTTATTTTCTTCATATGCATATAATGTGATACTGAAGTATTTGGTAAAAGTGCTTCAGGTGTGTAATTATGGCATAAATAAAAAAGCTGGGAACTAGAAGTTTAAAAATTATATTGACTAAAAATCACAGTATACTAGTCAGGGTTCTCTAGAGTAACAGAACTTAAGAACTAAATCTCTCTCTCTCCATCTATATATCTGTCTGTTGTCTGTCTGTCTAATTGTGTGTGCATATGGCAATTTACTGGAATAACTTAAAGGCTGCACTCCAACAATTGCTGTCAGTGACTGGAAAGCGCAAGTTCTAGTAGTTATTCAGTCCCACAAGACTGGGTGTCTCAGTTGTTTAGTGTATATGCTGGAATCCCAAAGAAGTAGACTTCAATGATAATGAGTACATATACTGACAAGGTAAGGGAAAGCAGAGAGAGAAATAACAGCCCACATTCCTTCCAGCAAAAGGTGTGACCCAGACTTAATTTTGATGGTATCCACAATTTTTCTTCTCCTGTGGAAATAAGACCAAAACCCCTTCCCCAACGTAGCACATCTCCTGGCTTCCATTGAGAGGTCAGCACATCCTTGAAATAAATCAGTTGATTTAGTTCAGCAGACTTTTCCATTATCCAATGTCTTTCTGCTGCTGTCATTCCTTTCTCTTGAGCGTTAAGAAAATCCAAGGTTAATAAAGCATTATGTAATCTATTACTGGGGATATTTTCGATCCCTTTCTGTTTATTCAGCATATCCTTCATAGTACGATTTGAACTTTCTTTAACTGCCTGACCTGTAGGATTATTTGGTATACCTGTAATGTATTTTATATTATAATAATTAAAAAAGTGTTTCATTTTCTTAGATACATATGCTGGACCATTATCTGTCTTTATTTGTGCAGGTATACCCATGATGGCCATAACTTCCAATAAATGTGTGATTACTGAATCAGCCTTTTCTGAACTCAGAACTCAGGGCAGTAACTCATTGAAAACCTGAATACATGTCTATGGTGTGGTGAACATATTTTAATTTGCCAAATTCCATAAAGTGGAACACATCCATCTGCCAGATTTCATTTCTCTTAGTACCCTTTGGGTTACTCCCTGCAGGCAACGGTGTTTGATTATAGAAAGAACAAGTAGGACATCTCTTTATAATGTCCTTAGCTTATTGCCATGTAATGGAAAATTCTTTCTTGAGGCCTTTACTATTGACATGATGCTTTTCATGAAATTCGGAGGCCTGCAACACGCTTCCAATTAATAATTGATCAATCTCAGTGTTACCTTGTGCTAGAGGACCAGGCAGACCTGTATGGGACTGGATGTGTGTTATGTACATCGGACAAAGCCTGTTCATGATTATGTCTTGTACCTGGATAAACAGTGAAGTCACCTCTGTGTCATCTGGTATAAATTCAGCGGTTTCAATATGCAAGATAACTCTTTCTGCATATTGTGAATCTGTAACTATATTAAGAGGTTCTTTAAAATCCCTTAGCACCATAAGAATGGCATATAATTCTGCCTTCTGGACAGAATTATAAGGGCTTTGTTCCACCTTACTCAATTCATCTGACTTGTAACCTGCTTTCCCTGATTTATTTGCATCAGTATAGAATGTACAGGCTCCAGTTCTTGGAACATCACGTACAATTCTAGGAAGAATCCAAGAAGTTCTCTTTATGAGGTTAACTCTACCACTTTTGGGATAGTTGCTATTAATTTCTCCCAAAGAATTAGCACAAGCTATTTGCCATGGTTCATTGTCTTCCCTTAACTTTTTTATTTCTTCAGTAGTAAAAGGCACTATAATTTCTGCTGAGTCTATACCTGCTAGTTGATGAAGTCCAGCTTACCTTTTATAATTAATTCAGAGACTTTTTCCACATAAGTTTTTAATTTTCTACTTGGTTTATTAGGTATAAATATCCACTCTAAAATAATATGTTCCTTCTGCTTTAGAATCCCTGTAGGAGAAATTCTGGAAGCCAATATGATAGGATGCTGCTAAGATTTGGGATCACCCTATCCACATGTGCCTCCTGTAATTTTTCCTCAATTATTGTCAGTTTCGTTTCTGCTTCAGCTGTCAGTTTTCTTGGACTATTCAAATTTTATCACCATCTAAGGTTTTGTTTAAATGAACTATTAGATCAGGTGTTATCCCAACAGCTGGTCAATGACTGGAAATGTCTCCTAACAATCTTTGGAAATCATTAAGAGTCTTTAATCAGTCTCTCCTAATTTGTGCCTTTTGCATTTTAATTTTCTCTAACCCTATTCTGTAACCTAGGTAATTAATAGAATTTCCTCTTTGAATCTTTTCAGGGGCAATTTGTACTCCCCACCTAGGCAAGAGGTTCTTTACTTCTTCAAACATCCTTTCTAAAGTATCTTTATTTGTTTCGTTTTTCTTTCTTTTTTTTTTTTTTGTTTTTTCAAGACAAGGTTTCTCCATGGTTTTGGAGCCTATCCTGGGACTAGCTCTTAGACCAGGCTGGTCTCGAACTCACAGAGATCCGCCTGCCTCTGCCTCCCAATTGCTGGGATTAAAGGCGTGCGCCTCCACCGCCCGGCAAAGTATCTTTCTTTGAATCAGATAACAAGATGTCATCCATGTAATGATAAATTGTGTACTTGGGGAATTGTTTACAATTTATTTCCAATGGCTTACTTACAAAATATTGGCACAATGTAGGACTAATGAGCATCCCCTGTGGAAGGACAGTCCATTGATATCTCCTATTAGGCTGAGAATTATTATAAGTAGTACTGTGAAGGCAAATTTTTCTCTATCCTTTTCTTGTAATGGTACAGTGAAAAAACAATCTTTCAAATCAATAACTATAAGAGGCCATCCTTTTGGTAATAGAGAAGGCAAAGGAATTCCAGATTGTAGTGGGCCCATAGGTTGAATTACCTTGTTGACAGCTCTTAAATCTGTCACCATTCTCCATTTACCAGATTTCTTTTTTATAACAAACAGAGGAGAATTCCAAGGGCTGGTTGATACTTCAATATGCTAAGCATCTAGTTGCTCTAGCACCAGCTGTTCCAATGCCTGTAGTTTATCTTCAGCTAGAGGCCACTGTTTGATCCATATTGGCTTCTCAGTTAGCCATTTTAAAGGTAGGGCTGTTGGTACTCTAAAGTTTTTGTATTTGCTGTATGTTCTTGTACTGCCTGAATGATTGCTGACCTTTTTCCATAATACCTCAGCATATCCTTCCCAGAATTATGAGTTCCTGGAACTACAGGAATGTTAATCTGGGTATTCCATTGCTGTAGGAGGTCACGGACCCATAAATTTATTGTAATATTGGCTATATATGACCTTAGTCTTCCTATTTGCCCTTCGGGCCCTATGCATTCAACCCACCTTGTGCTTTGTTTTACACGAGATAGGGTTCCAATTCTCAGGAACTAAATGAAGAGGCCAATTCGGATGCCAAGATTCTGGAGTAATGACACCTACATCCACACCTGTGTCTAATAAGCCTTCAATAAAAGTGCCATTTATACAGACTCTTAGCTTTGGTCTTTGATCGTTAATAGAAGTCTGCCAAAATATACGTTTACTCTGTCCTACTGGGTTTTTTTTTGACTCATCCTCCACGCATTATTCATCATTTAGAACAGTATTACTTTTTACAGCAGAAATTGGAGCTTTTAATTTTCTTGGTGAGGCACGTTCTCCACTGTGACTGGGAATGTCTGCGCCATGGTTGGCTTGGGGGACTGCGAGAGGCCCCTCAAGGAGTTTCCCGATGGTATCCGTTTGCCTTGTCTGTCTGTTGTTGACCTGCATTTGTTGGACCAATGTCGGCCTTTACCGCATCTCCTACATATACCTGAAGGCCGAGGTCTCCTATTTTTGTCACTCCCAAAAGAGATATTATTCCTAGAAATTCTTTGCCTGCAATCCCTTTGCAAATGTTCTAATTTACCACAATTAAAACACCTGGCAGTTTGATATCTCCTCAGTGCTTTGGAAATCGCTTCTCCTACCCAAGATTCATATTATAGCTAAACATCTCAACATTCATTGTATGCTGAAACCATTCATCCATAAGTGCTGATCTAGACCTTAAATGCCCAATTATGTTTTTGCAATCTATGTTTGCATTTTCGAAAGCTAGAGATTCAAGAAGTATTCATCTAGCCTCTGGGTCAGTTACCCCTATATCCAGAGCCTTAATTAATCTTTGCAAAAAGTCATTAAAGGGTTCTCTCTGTCCCTGCCTAATCCTGGTATATGATTCAACCCTTTTTGCTGGATCTTGTATTCTATTCCAATCATTTAAAGCTGCTTGGTGACATAGACACAGTGCTTCATCGTCATAAAGAGCCTGGTCCTGTGGATCAGCATATTCTCCTGCACCAAGAATTTGATCTTGGGAAACCTCCACACCTTTTGCTCTTCCTTGCTGTTCCATATGTTTGGATTCTTCTCTGAAATAGATTCCCAATGTCAGGGAAAGTCCATCATCTAAAACTGCAGACAGTAACTGATGGAAATCATGTGGGGTAGCTCTAGCATTACAAGCCCAAGTCCTTATCATTTTCTCAACATATGCAGAGTGCAAGCCAAAATTAACAATAGCTTGCTTAATTTCTTTTAGATCATTCATTGCTATTGGCATCCATCTAGCTTCTCTGTCTCCCTTTGAGCCTTTAGAAGATGAAGCTTTGTCAGAATGAATTATAGGGTATGTCGCTAAAACCCTGGGTAAGCCAGTTCTAATAGCTGGTGGTGGCATTGTATCCTGTCCTTGTGCCTCCTTACTCTGCTCACCAGCTCCAATAATTTCTTCAATCATTTCAAGTCTTTTTATTATTGTCTCTTTTGAATCCTGAATCTCCTGACCTGCATGAGTTTCTAGTAAAGATTGTATTGTTCTTAGCTGTCTTCCAGCTTCAAGGTCTAGATTAAAGGCAGGAGTCATCCATCCTCAGTATCTGGATAAGAGTCATGTTTTCTTGCCTTAAGGTCCAGATCACAACTGTGTTCTCCTTTTTGGAATTACAGATCCTTCCAAATATAGCAAAGTTAACAACCAAAAGCAGCTATCATAATCAATCACTTGTCAACTTGGAATAAATTATATCAACTTATTAATTACTAAATGAAAATTAATAACCAGGTTATAATTATGCCTAAACATAAGTATATCAAATACAATTGCAAATGCATTATCTTTTTAAAAGAATGGCAATGTCCCTTGGAGAACATTTTTTCTATTATTTCAAAATTATTTCTAATACCACAGATATACTCATAATTGATATTGAAAAATATGATTAAAAACTAAAAGAACATATCAATAACTGTACAAATGGATTACCCACAAAACAACAGAAGCACTCACGTCAGTTAAAGTTCTCCGTTGTGCAATGGTCACACGGCCTTAGATGGTATTTAGAACTGCCATCTCTACTACACATTCTTTATTTATTTCACCCTCTGCAAGCACTTCACATGGTCTTGTGCCTTTTCTTAGAGAAGTGATCTATCCCTTCATTCCTGATGAATATGTGACCTTTGTCATACTTATTGTATTAGATTGTTGTCATCTCCCATTAACATTAATCACAAGGCACAATTTCAGATAGAGACACCCCAAAGGATCTGCTGCATCCCAGACATAATCTTTGTTACTTCCCTCACATTGAGGCAATTCAATTTCCTCACAGTAATTTGGAAATAGCACCCTGCCAAAGATTGTTATTCCTTTCTTAGTCTGTTGGTTTAATATCATTTGAACCCATGCCCCCTTCTCTCTTTTTTCTCCCATCTCCCCTTATGCCAACCCCACTCCCACCCCCAAGTTTCCAATTTTTGCCTGGGAATCTTGTCTCCTTCCAATATCCAGGAGGATATCTATATGTTATTCTTTGGGTTCACCTTCTTATTTAGCTTCTCTAGAATCACAGTTTATAGGCTCAATGTCCCTCATTTATGGCTAGACTCCACTTATGAGTGAGTACATACCATATTCATCTTTTTTGGTCTGGGTTACCTCACTCAGGATAGTGTTTTCTATTTCCATCCATTTGCATGCAAAATTCAAGATGTCATTGGTTTTTACCAGTGAGTAATACTCTAAAATGCATACATATTCCACACTTTCTTTATCCATTTTTCCATTGAGGGGCATCTAGGTTGTTTCCAAGTTCTGGCTATTACAAATAATGCTGCTATGAACATAGTTGAACAAATGCTTTTGTAGTATGATACAACATCTCTTGGGTATATTCCCAAGAGTGGTATTGTTGGATCCTGGGGTAGGTTGATCCCAAATTTTCTAAGAAACTGCCACACTGATTTCCAAAGTGGTTGCACAAGTTTGCATTCCCACCAGCAATGGATAAGTGTTCCCCTTACTCTACATTCTCTCCAGCAAAGGCTATCATTGGTGTTTTTGATTTTAGCCATTCCGACAGGTATAAGATGGTATCTCAAAGTTGTTTTGATTTGCATTTCCCTGATTGCTAAGGAGGTTGAGCATGACCTTAAGTGTCTTTTGGCCATTTGAACTTTCATTGAGAATTCTCTGTTCAGTTCAGTACCCCATTTTTAATTGGGTTAATTAGCATTTTAAGGTCTAGTTTCTTGGATAGAGTCCATCAATCAGTGTACAGTTGCACATTAGGCCATTTCTCCATGCAAATAAAATTTATGAGGATGTTTACTGCCTGCTCTTCTGCCCACTGTGAAGGTTTCCCTTCACTAGTATCTTTCAGGGTTGTCCCAAAATGGGATTGAAATCCTGAAACTATCCAATACTTGGTTGTGCCAGGATGATGTGAAGGACCATCAGTCAGGGTCTAGCCTTCTCTTCCTCATTCAACCAATCATAGGGAATAGGCTATAGATATATGCTTGGCAGCAGAAGGCATTGTAACAGGAGTAGAAACCATTGGCATTTGGTCACTTTTTCATGTAGCTTCTTTGTGCCTTCAGAAACTACTTGGTCCTGATCTCTTTTATGCCATTTCTTTTTGATAATAGATTGGTGCTGTGAATGTCCTAATTTATTACTTGATGGGTCTGATAATACCCAATTCATGATGGGCCCATTGTACATTGTTCAGTTTGTCCCAGTGCCTGGAATTAATAGAACATGATTATCTGCTTGACTATATTTAGTTTCAGAAATGATTATTTGGGCACCAGTAGCAGACACTTGAGATGACTTCAAGAAAAATCTTGGTCCAATTCTCCAGGGCTCTTTTTCTTGTATATTATTCAGTTTTTGTGTGTGTGTGTGTCTTTATGTTTGCATGTAGACTATGTAGCACAGGCTATAATGTGCATAGTGATCTTCCTGCCTCTGTGTCCAGATTACTGGCATGAAAAGAATTTACTACCACACACACTATGGAAAATGAACTTTATGGTGCAAGTCTCCTCTTCTTACGGAAGCCAGGGAATCTGAAAGAAAGTCTCAGAACCCCTGATTTTGGAGGTAAAGATAGTAGAAACTTCTGTATGTACTTGGGATGGAAGCTGGATGTTCTGAAAGAATACCTAGTGCTCTTAACTGCCAAGAGAATACCTCTTAGCTGAGGTATTCTCTATCCTATGTTTTCTATTCTTGGTTATGTTTCCTGTCCAAGGTTGCCTAGTCAGGGTCTGAAACCTGAAGATGATTAAAAAGTACAATTCTCCATTTGAGAGAATTAGCCTGAAGAAGGGAATAGTTCCTTAATTGTTTATCCAATATGAGTAGTCAGTGCATTATATATACACATCCAACAAAAAACGGAAGCAGGAGGTTGTATTCATGTATTTCAGCATACTTATTCACCCATACTTGACAGGGGTGAAGTTGGAAGGTTTGGGGGGCAGGAATGGAATCAAGAGATGAAAGCAAACAGTGATGTAATATTTTTTAATTAATAATTCATGAGGATTACTTTTAAATTAAAATGGGGGCTTAATAGATGGCTCAGCAAGTAGAGCACTGGGTTATTTTACAGAGGACCTTGATTCCATTCTTGGACCCTGCATTTTAGCTAGCCATTTGCTCTAATTCCAGCCCCAGGCATCTCCTCCCTTCTGCCATCTTTAGGTACTGTGCACAGGCACATTCAGTGAAAACACCAATTAACCAAATATTTTTAAAAGTTAGAAAAAAGAATGAATGAAATTCTCTACACTGATGTCATACCCTTGAGACAAACTACAAGCCAGGGCTAGTTAAAAATGGACTGCTTCTTGTCTTGCATGGAAACGACTGTGGCCTGTTGCTTAGTAATCCTGCTCAGAACAAAAGCAGCTTTGCACTGGAATTAATAGAGGTCAGCATAACCGTTCATCCAAGAGCACTATATAGAGGGCTGTTAGGTAACATTTCCTTGAAGTTTTCTGGTTTTTTGATCTCTATCTTTTATGTCGGTGAGAATTATAATGTTGGCACATTTCTCTTTGGTCAAGCATCAAGACTGACAATCTACTTTTCACAGTGTCAATTACTTGATTTTCAACTAAGACCTTATGGTACAATATGAACATAGAGACATTTCTTCCATTGTTTTTGTAATTTTCATATGTTCTTCCATGACTCTGATGTAAGAATGCCCCTAAATGACTCTACATTATGATCATATGCAGAGGTACATTTGTTAACTGAGCATGCCAAAGAAAAGGAAGAACATTATATGAGCATGCTCAGACTCCCTAAGTAAAATCCCCATGCTTCCATTGTCAAGGGAAAAAGCTGCTTTAGAAACAACTCCCATGCAGGCAAGAGGTTTTTCTAATTTCTTCTCACTTGGCAGTTGAGATGGTTATATTTGCTAGTCAAACTGACTGCCTCTAGGATTAATTCATACACACACACAAATGGTTATATCTGAGTGGGTTTATACTTAATTGAAGTTTTTGAAATGGATAGACCTTTTATCATTCTAGATTATTTGACATGATAGGATCCACGCTTAGCTGCTTGGTGGCAGTACACACCTTTAACACTGTCACTGAGGAGGCAGAGCAAGTCTGGTCTACACAATGAGATCCACAGCAACACAGATAAATCCTGTGTTGAAAACAACAAAAAAAATAATGAACCAAACAAAGACTATGATCCACCTTTAACCTGGATCTCACCTTCTCATGGCAGCAGACACATATCAACGATATTAAAGAAGAAGGTTCTCTCTTTTTGCTTCCTTCCAGTAGCTCTGGCTATCATATTCATTCCATTACTAACATTAGAGCTGACTTCTTTGGAATAGTGGTGTATCCTCTAAACCAACTTAGACATAGAGTCTCATGGACTGAACTGCTGCATTCTTCACTTGATCTTAGAGAAAAGACTGAGAAGCAATCCTGTACCCTTCAAATTTCCATTGCTAGGCAGCTAGTTTTAGGTGACCCAGAACACAGCTTGGGAGACATTCTAATAAGACCACTTTCTACTTTAATGGTGAGATTCATTCAACCAGTCCTGTTCATGTGGAGAATATTGAATAATGCAACTGCACATTTTTATGTAGCAGTCCATGGAGGAAGATGTGCTGGCTAACAACAGTACACATAAAGTCATTCTTCCTGGCTCCATTATTTTCTAGATATTCAAGTTTCTACATTGCTCTGAATTTCAGTATTAAACTTGAAACACCATGGAGCCATCATCCAGCCTTCAGAAGGGGGTAAGATCTTGTTTGAGATCTGGTTCTTGCTTTTCTCTCGTGGTTGTGTGAAATTGCTGACACCAGGTAAAAATTACCTTCAGTACATCCAATCTCAGCATGAAGCCACAGAACAAACATCTCCTTTTACGACCTGAAAACTCCTTTGTTTGTTAATATTCAGTGCTTCCTTCCACCTGTGCTACAGGGAATAACTCCAGCCATGTAACAGAGTGCACTGTACAATCTAGCTAACCACATTTTGTCCAAGAGTAAAAATGGAAAGTTCCTATGGAATGCAATATTACAGAAGTGTCTGATTTAGAGTCAGGGGCAAGTGCTATTGAAATGCATATCTTGGGAGATCTAGAAAAGATCTTTTATAGGGGAGGGAATGGCAAGGAACCAATGTGCTGTGTTTTGAAGCACACTATAGTGCCATGGGATAACTGATGTTCCTACATGACTTTCAGGTAAGAAGGTGCCTAAATGTCCCTGCTTTTATATTGTGATTATGTTGAGAAGTGGATTTGTTAATTGAGCATGTTTAAGAAAAGGGCAAATTCTGTATAATGTTGAAAACATAACTTGAGTATAATTTCAATTGTAATAAATAAACTATTAACATGCAGTACTTTATAACCTAGTTGGTTTATAAAAATAAGTTTCAAGGACTAGAAATTTTCATTACATGTTTAAGTGAGATGGCATTAGATAAAATAGCTTGAGTAAGAATAGAAAATCATCGACAGTATTTTAACAAAAATAATGTCAAATTTGGATTAAAATAAAATTTCCATATCTATATCATTGTAAAATTATAAATAAGTGGTTACTTTTTAAAATTAATTTTAATAACCTACCCATTTATCTCATCATACATATATATGCCCCTTTATTCTTTTTAGAGCATATTCAGTAATCTACACTTTTATCCTATCATTTCATTTGGTGCTTTTGTAGGTGGATGTATATTTATGAATATACAGAGATGGCTTTGTAGTTGGACATTGGCACTGTCCCTCTATAAATATAAGCATGTTGTTAAAATAAAAATTTAGGACTTTGCCGGGAAGTGGTGGCACACGCCTTTAATCTCAGCACTCAGGAGGCAGAGGCAGGCAGACCTCTGTGAGTTTGAGGCCAGCCTGATCTAAAAGAGCTAGTTCCAGGACAGGAACCAAAAAAGCCACAGGGAAACCCTGTCTCGGAAAAAAAATTCAGCACTTTGTCTCATGTTAAGAGCATGGGATGGAATGAAAAAAGAATTTAGAAAACTTTTCACTTTTCTCCATATCCATTTTTGTCTGACTTGTACGTGCCATTGAATATATATGTCTGGATATGTCTATAGACTCAATGTTTAAGTTTAGCACAATGAACAATGAATTTTCCTGAAGTAATCTTTGAAATTTCCAGGAAGAAGTTGGGGTCCCACAACAACAACTCAACCTGGTTGATATGATGGCATGATGATGATAGTGCTACTATCAGACCTGTTTTGCATACCAGCTGCTCAAGATGGTTCTGACTTGCGTAGTTGAAATGGTGCACGTTTTTACAACATTCTGGACAGACCTTCTAATAGGACGCTCAGAAAAACATTACCAAATACTCAGAGACTATTTGCAATTATACTAGACAATAATCTTGGAACTTAAACATCATTTTATTTTCACAGGATCCCAGACAAAGAACATGGCCCCAATACAGCTGAAGTATTTCTAAAAGACTATATCTTCTCTCCCAACAAAGTTTGTCCTCAGGGTTAGGGACATCATTTAAGGGTTGATTATAATTGTTATAGTGTTTTGGGTTGGAGGTAAAATTTTAGAGGCTGAGGGATCTCTTTGAAAAAAAAAATGGAGCCGGGCAGTGGTGACACACGCCTTTAATCCCAGCACTTGGGAGGCAGAGGCAGGTGAATCTCTGTGAGTTCAAGACCAGCCTGGTCTACAAGAGCTAGTTCCAGGACAGGCTCCAAAACCACAAAGAAACCCTGTCCCCCCCAAAAAAAAAACAAAAAAAAAAAAGAAAAAAGAAAGAAAAAATATGGGAAAATTGGATGGAATAATAGATATGTGTGAGGGGCTGTAGAGATGGCTCAGTGGTTAAGAGCATTGCCTGCTCTTCCAAAGGTACTGAGTTCAATTCCCCGCAACCACATGGTGGCTCACAACCATCTGTAATGAAGTCTGGTGCCCTCTTCTGGCCTGAAGGCAGACACACAAACAGAATATTGTATACATAATAAATAAATATTTATTAAAAAAACCTGCTAAAACCTGCTACTTTCTACCACTGATCAAGATACATATTCATTGGTTCCATTTTGAACCCATCGTCCTCATTTGTTGCACAGTTGTTTATTGTACAATATTCTAATATAAAGTCTTAGTCTTTAAGTTATATAGGTATTAAGAATTATAGATCAATAGTCATCTATGTTTGTCATAGTTAGAATAATCTGGTCCTTTAGATACATCAAGAACATATTTTGCATAGATAGGTAATCTTCAACCACTTCAAAGAGCTATAAAATATGGAATTTAAATAACAGTGTATTGTTGAAGTGAGACATGATTACTACTGGTAGCTTTGATCTATTTCCCAGTGAATGTTAAGCACCAAAGGCACTCAGAGCTTGTTTTCTTGTTGTCAAACTTACCTTTGGACAAAGACATGGTCATGTCTCAACCACTGACAAGATACATGGTATACGAAAATGGATAATTAAATTTGTGAAGTCTTGACAAGACAGTGTAAGATGGTTTTGAAAAGATTCCTACCTCTGAAAATGGTCTGTCAGTTATTCTAGGTCTTAGCCAAAGTTGGTTGCTTCAATGTTGCAAATGAGAATTTGGATGATTGCCCAGGTAGCCAGTTGCCTCTGTAATCTGTTGCACATTTTGAAAGTTGCTTGATTAAACTTTCTGCTTGCTCAAGTAATATTATGTCCTTTCTCAGATCTTCGATGGGGTTGAAGACTAGATAGTTACAGTTAATTTCCTCTCATGACTTGGCCAAGTTATTTATTATACAAGACTTAAACTAGTTAGGATAGGATAATTATTGAATATATTTTTCTTATTGTATATAATTGTGTATTGGGCTTAGAACTCTTCTTTAAACTTTAGGGGGAGGTGCTGTAGGACGTCTTACAGCCAGTGGTTTCCCACCCATTGGTGCATGGCCTCATATACTATATATGCCAATGTAGAGCATGAGTCTGGCCTCTTTTCTGGCTGTGTGATTTGGTTTTTGATCTCTGTTCAAGAATAGGATTCTGATTTGTGAGTCTACCACTAAATAAACATCCATTTCTCAATTCTGAGCAGGTGTTGGGTTTCTTTTAAGCACCCTTCTTCAAGCATCATTAAATGTGAATCATTGCAATGACTAAATGCATTTTTTCCATTGTTGACCATGAGCCAATAGTGACTGGGTTCAGAATGTACTTGACTGAATGAACAACCTCCCAGAAATGATCATGTATTTGAACAAATTTCTTTCCTTAGTGGTTTGCTTTCAATTTTCTGTGGATCTTCAGTAGGAGGAGCCTTTCTAGATGAAATTCCTCATTATATACTATGAGTCTCAATACCCTCAAGTAATTTCCCGACATTTAAATCTACCGTGTTGTGCTTGACATTAGTCAGTCAACTTTCTACTTATACTGAAATGCTTTTACCATCATTATAGGCTTAATCTCTAAATCACACAAGATATAGCTGAAACAGTTATTGTTCAGTGCTCAGGAGTTTGGTAACCTACTGTTTTAATTGTTTTGTTTGCTTATCTGAGTCATTGTGTGGCTCTAAATTTCTGAAAGTAAAGGGAGGCATCATTCCTGGGTGTATATATTTTTATGTTATTGGATGATGGCCCTGAAATGCAGGTATTTTTATGTCAAGTATATGCTGTTGTGCTGAGCTTCATGCTTATCTTGAATTTTAAAATTTGACAGAGAGTATCACTCAGATTGCTAGGATGCCATTCCATGGATTGATAACATTAATACTGCCTGAGTATTTTGAGTCAATAAATTGCAGCTGTATGAACATCTTCTTGCTTGTTATGCTTGCTTTAGTTTTTTTTTAAATTAATATGACTGTTTTATATGTCTGCATGGATATGTACTATATGGATATCTGGTCAAAAGAGTGATCAAAAGATATCAGAAATCCTAACCCTGGAAAAATGGAAAGTTGTAATTCCCATAAAAACTGGCAAATGTGTTCACCTCCATTGAAGATCAGCAAGAGCGCTGTATTACTCTGCCCTCTCTCCAGCTCTGTGTTGATTATTTATGACCAACATTTATATTTCTAGTGCTTTCATCTGTCCACTTGTAACTGTTTTATACAGTCAGTTTTTCTTCTACAAAATGTTATTGGTATTGCAGTTTATGTTAGGGTAACTCAGGTTTCAGGAAGATGAATACAGACCTGGAGTAAAAACAATTCTTTGTAGGGACTTCAATAAAAGCCTTTTATTTTTTCTATGGCATTGTTTGTTTCATTGAGGTTTGCAATGGAGACAGGGTCTTAATGTGTATTTCTACCACTTCTGGACCTGATTGCATAGACTTTACTGTCATTCATCTCAGAGACAAATATACCCACCTCTGTTTTCTGAGTGTTGTGGTTATAGGCAAAATACATCAATACACCATGTTTGTCCATCTACTTTTTCTTTCTGTAGTCATTTATTTTCTATATAAGTTTCTCATGCATACAATGTACTGTTGATCTTTTCTCTTTTTCTCTCCCTGTGAATAGATATTACTCTTACAATGTGGTATCCTATACAAAGGGTATAGAAATAACAGAATTGATTCTCCTTTTCAATTTCCTTCTAAAGTGACTGTCTATGTTATGGAATAATAATGGGAAACACCAGAATCATAAAACTATACTTTCATAGAAGTATAAATTTAACTGTCATGCTTACACTGTATACATTTGTGGTATATTTTTGAAGGCAGTGACCTATGATGATGTGCATATCAACTTCACTCAGGAAGAGTGGGATTTGCTGAATCCTTCCCAGAAAAATCTCTACAAAGATGTGATGTTGGAGACCTATAGGAACCTCACCACTGCAGGTAAAAATGAATTTCCTTCATGTTTCAAAATATGGAGACAACTTTTCCTTGGTTTATGATTTTGTTCTGTAATTTGTTTTAGATAAAGAAGAATGAGGTGAATAACACAGTTATAGTTCTTAGGTGCACTTAAGGTATGTTATTTGTTGCACAATTTTAAATAATATAACATAAATATTCTGATACTGTATTTTAGGAAACATTTGGGAAGACCTTAAAACCAATGAACATTGTCAATGTTCTAGAAGACATGCAAGGTAATTTTCTTGTGCAAGTTCATAACAATTTCCCTTGAATAGTTTGTAATGTGTTGTGGAACTTTTAAACAAAGCAACAGTGTAAATAAGCACAGCTTTAAATGCACTGATGGTTATTAAATTCTCACAAATCCATATACCTCAATTTCATGTATGTGAATTGCATCTGCAAAGCCTTCATTTAAGAAAAAGTCTAGGAAGCAATGCCTAAACAGATATCACCATTTGATTCATAGCACCATGAGAGCTATGTTGTAGAACTGTTGGTTCATTTGTTTCATGACAGAAAATGTATACATATTTCAGTGATGATGAGTATAGCCACAAAACTTTCTACTAAGTCAATAGCCCATGGTAAGCCTTTTATTACCTATATACTTTTGGTGACTATGCTAAATTTAATGAGAACAGGTGAGTCAAGGTTCAAGGGGCAGTTGTAGAAAAACCTTAAGATCTATACCACCAGTCTCTGAAAGTCAAACCCTGAGGATTCATTGTGGAAATCTTTTATTCACTATTCTTCCTTTCATATGTCACTCCTGACACAAGTGTATGAGCATAGGGTTATGGAAAGATTTAGCATACTTCTCCTTAAGAACAATTAAGAAGAAAAACTGTAGTTCTCATGTAGAGTGTACATATTCAATTTTATCCAAAAATACAAAGTTAATTTATTTTCTACCATCATGGCTAATATATAAATACAAACTTACATTACAAAAAAAATGAGTTCTAGGTCTATGCAAATACTTCTCAGTTCACTTACCATATGTATAATGATTCATAGTATAGTAGAATTATGAAGCACTAAAGTTGGTAAAGCACTCAGTGTATGCAGTTCTCTTCAAAAATGTAAAAAATATCCTAGAAGAAATACAGGTATAGTTATAGATGAAAAGATAAACCATGGCACAATGGAATTTATCATCACAAATATTTTTCTTGACGCAAAATGACTCCTAATGAGAGAACAAAACATGATTTTAAACAAAGTTATAAAACCTTGATATTTGATTCTTTTTACAATTGGAAAAAATATAAAATTAATTCATATAGATATGATGTTCAACAGTGTATTGAATGTGGTAAAGATTTTATATGTATTAATTATTCTTGCAGGATTCAAAGAAATCAAACTGCAGAGAAGTTTTCAGAATATTCTCAATTTGCTAAAGCCTTATCTTATAACAATCATCTTCTAAGGAATGAAGAAACAGATAGCAGAGAAAAATGCTGTGAAATTAAGCAATGGGATGAAGTCTTTTCTTATTACAATCATCTTGAAATGCATAAAATAACACACACTGGGGAAAAACCCTATGAATGTAATCAGTGTGGTAAGGTCTTTGCTGAAAACAGTACTCTTCAAAACCATAAAAGAACACATACTGGAGAGAAACCCTATGAATGTAATCAGTGTGGTAAGGCCTTTGCACAACACAGTACTCTTCAAAGCCATAAGAGAACACATACTGTAGAGAAACTATGAATGTAATCAATGTGGTAAGGCCTTTGCATATCAAAATAGTTTTCTCTGGCATAAAAGACAAGATACTTGAGAGAAGAAAGCTCTATGAATGTAATCAGTGTGGTAATGCATCTGCTCTACAAGGTACTCTTCAAAACCATAAAAGAACACATACTGGAGAGAAACCCTATGAATGTAATCAGTGTGGTAAAGCATTTGCTCTACAAGGTACCCTTCAAAACCATATAAAAACACATTCTGGAGAGAAACCCTATGAATGTAATCAGTGTGGTAAGGCCTTCACTTGTCAGGATTATTTTTAATTGCATAAAAGAACACATGCTGGAGAGAAACCGTATGAATGTAATCACTGTGGTAAGGCCTTTGTATCTCAGAATAATCTTCAAAAACATAAAAGAACACATACTGGAGAGAAACCAGTGTGATAAGGGCATTGCACATCATAGTCACCTTCAGTACCATATAGGAACACATACCGGAGAGAAATCAGTGTGGTAAAGCCTTTGCTCATCACAGTCATCTTCAAAATCATAAAAGAACATATACTAGAGAGAAACCCCATGAATGTATTCAGTGTGGTAAGGCCTTTGCACAACATGGTTCTCTTCAAATCTATAGAAGAACACATACTTGAAAGAAACCATATGAACGAAATCAGTGTGATAAGGCCTTTAAAGACCCACATACACTTTTTTTTAATAATATATTTTTTTATTCTTTTTTAATTAAAATTTCCAACTGCTCCCCGTTTCCCATTTCCCTCCCCCTCCTCCCACATATTGCCCCCTTCCCCCGCTCCGCTCCCCCTATCCCCACTCCACTTCTCCTCCCCCTAGTCCACTCCCCCTCCCTCTCGATACTGAAGAGCAGTCCAAATTCCCTGCTCTACAGGAAGACCAAGGTCCTCCCACTTCTATCTAGGTCCAGGAAGGTGAGCATCCAAACAGGCTACGCTCCCACAAAGCCAGTTTATATATTAGGATCGAAACCTAGTGCCATTGTCCTTGGCTTCTCATCAGCCTTCATTGTCCGCCATGTTCAGAGAGTCCAGTTTCAACCCATGCTTATTCAGTCCCAGTCCAGCTGGCCTTGGAGAGCTCCCAATAGATCAGTTCCACTGTCACAGTGGGTGGGTGCACACCTCGTGGTCCTGATTTCCTTGCTCATGTTCTCCCTCCTTCTGCTCCTCATTTGGACCTTAAGAGCTCAGATGGTTGCTCCAAATTGGGTCTCTGTCTCTCTCTCGATCCATCGCCAGATGAAAGTTCCTGTGCCATTCTCCTTGGCCTCTCGTCAGCTCTTATTGTCCACCACATTCAGAGAGTCCGGTTTTATCCCATGTTTTTTTCAGTAGCAGTCCAGCTGGCCTTGGTGAGCTCCCAATAGATCGGCCCCCCTGTCTCAGTGGTTGGGTGCACCCCCCACATACTCTTAAAAGGCTTAAAAGGAAACATACTTTAGAGATACCTGTGAGTGGAATCTGTGGTAAATCCTTTTTTTACAATCATCTCCAAATACACAATATGAGCCCTCCTGTAGAGAAATTCTGAAGTTAATTTGTATATTCTTCAAAAACATGAGAAAAAATCATACTGTAGTGTGACGGAACAAGGTCAATGGTTAAATAAAGAAACTGCCTTGGCCCTGATAGGACAGAAAATTAAGTAGGTGGAGTAGACAGAAGAGAATACTGGGAAGAAGGGAAGTGAGCTCAGGTTCCATGGCGCTACTCTCCAGAGCAGACACGATGATGCAAGCCGCCAGGTCAGACATGCTGAATCTTTCTTGGTAAGACTGGTGCTACACAGACTACTAAATATGGGTTTAGGCAAGATGTGAGAGTTAGCCAGAAGAGGCTAGATATAATGGGCCAGGCAGGATTTATATGAATACAGTTTGTGTGTTGTTATTTTGGGGCATAAGATAGCCAGACGGCCAGTAGTTGGATGGCAGAAATGTGGCCCGCACTCCCTCAACAGTAGTGAAACTCTATAAATTAATTCAGTGTCACAATGTTTTGTGCTTCATATAGGAGTAAGGCTTTGTGTGTGATCATCTGAGAAAGCTTGGGCATATTATCATAATCTTTTGGACCTGAAGAAAAAACTGGGAGCTTATTTTAAATTGTTCTCTAATATGTTAAGCCACTTACAGTCAGTTAACCAAAATCAGTTATTGTGTAGAAAAAAGTTTGATAGTGTCAACAATCTTTTTAAGCATTAGGATACCTCTTTTTATTTTAGTTTGAACCAGCAAAGTAATGGATAAAACCTTATTGGTTACAGAAACAGTATTCCAACTTTGGTTCTCAAACCAGAGCCAAAGGAAAAAACTTTGTCTCTGAATCTAGAAGTAGATAGAGAAACAACATCTCCCTGAAAACAGCCAAAACATTAAAAAGGCCCAGTGAAAGAAACACAATTTGGCTCTCAAACCAAAACCATAAACTACTAACAGTTTCAACAATGTGTTTAAGCTCCAAGGATAACATAAAGTGAAATATGTGAGGTATGAATAGTCAAATCTCTCATACATTTACTTTTATGCTTTGTATAAAAGTGCCCTTAGAAGTTGCGCTATAATTATGGTTATCAGGAGATTGGGAGTGGTCATCAGGAAGGTAGATAGAAGGTGGTTATAATGAATATTTTTTTAAAAAGAAATATGGCTAGAATTAATATGATGGAAACATCACCCCTAGCAATAGCCACAAATAATATAAAATATTATGCAATAAATAACTAAAGAAGTGAAAGGACTGTAGGAAAAGAACATTAAATCTTTGAAAAAGACACCAGAGCATGGGAAGATGCCCCTTGCGCTTGTTATGTAGAAATCATCATAGTAAAAATGGAAAACTTTCCAAAAACCATATACAGGCTCAATACCATCCCTATGTAATATCAGAAAAATTCTTCACAGACCTCAAAATAAAAACACTCAACTTCATATAGAAAAGCCAAAAAATGCAGGATAGCCAAAACAATCATATATAAAAAGTAATTTCTGAAGGCATTACATTCCCTGACTTCAGTCTACTATAGAGCTCCAGTACTGATTAAAGCCTGGTGTTTGCACAAAAACAGATAGGAGGACCAATGGAACTGATTCTAAGACCCAGATAACAATCCACTCACCCACTACACCTGATTTTTGACAAAGCACCAAAAATATAAAATGGAGAAAGAAAGCATATTTAAGAAATGGTGCTGGCATAACTGAATATCAATGTGGGGAAGAATGAAAGTAGATTCACATCTATCATCATGAACAAAACTCAAGCCCAAATGGATCAAAGACCATAACATAAAGACAAACACACTGAACCACATAAAACAGGATATCAGAAGTACACGTGAACACATTGGTAAAGAAGACTACTTTCAAATTATAATCTCAGAAGGACAGACACTGAGAAAATGATAAACGAGATGTCCTGAAGCAAAAGTTTCTGTAAACCAAAGGACATGATCAACAATACAAAACAGGCAGCCTATAGTATGGGAAAAGAGATTCACCTACCACACATTGGACAGAGGACTGATCTTCAAAATATACAAATAAGTAAAAAACTTGGTCATCAAAAGAACAAATAATATAATAAAAAATGGAGTACAGACCTATATAAAAAACTTTCAACATATGAATCTAAAATGGCTGATAGACACTTAAGGAAATTTCCAAACTCCTTACTCATTAGAGAAATGAAAACCAAAACAAGTCTGAGATTCCCTCTTACATCTGTAACAATAGGCAAGATCAAAACACTGATGACAACTTAAGCTGGAGGAGATATGGCTGCTCAATTGTTGGTGGGGTTACAAACTGAGTCAGCTACATTGGATATCAGTATGGTTATTCCTCAGAAAATTAGAAAGCCAACTGCCTGGTTGTGAGGCATGCCTTTAATCCCTGCACTTGGGAGGCAGAGAGAGATCTCTGTGACTTCAAGGTCAGCCTGGTCTACAAGAGCTGGTTCCAAGACAGGCTCCAAAGCTAAAGAGAAACTGTGTCTTGGAAAACCAAAAATTAAAAAAAAAGAATGAAAGAAAATTAGGAAACAACTTATCTTAAAACCCAGCAATACCACTTTGCATAAGTACCCAATGGATGCTCAATCATACCACAAGGACAAGTGCTCAACTGTGTTCACAGAAACATTATTTGTTCAGAGCCAAGACCTGAAAACATCCCCTCCAGTGAAGAATGGACAAAGAAATGGTGGTATATTTACACAATGGAGTACTACACAGTAGATAAAAACAATTACGTCGTGAAATTCCTGTGCAAATATATGGATCTAGAGAACATCATAAAAGAGTGAGTTAACTCAGACCCAGAAAGAAAAATATATGTACTCACTCCTAAGTGACTTTTAGATGTAATAGAGGACAGCCAGCCTACAATTCACAATGCCAGAGAACATAGACAACAAAGAGGAAACAAAGAGAGACATACATAAATCTATTCTATATAGGACATAGGGAAAGACAAGATCTTAGTAAATTTGGAACATATGGATCATGGGATAAAAGGAGGGGAGAGAAAGGGAGAGTAGTGGATGAATGTATAGTTGAATAAAAAAACAGTTAAACTCTTGGTACACAGTAGTTATTGGGTGAAATAAAGCGATCATAAGAAATGAATAGCTGAAATTTGGAACTTTGCTTAATTTTGTACCTGAATAAAATAATTCCTCTTGCTAAGCCAAACTGATTTATGATATTTAATTAAAAACAATCCACACATATTTTCCAAAAGAAAATTAAAGATTTGTACCATATTTCCCCATGTTCCTAAATCTATAATCATACATACACACAAATACATGAAAAAGAAGCATTTGATTTTACTTAATATAGCTGCATTCATTCTAAGTTCAGCATTAAACACTGAGTTAATGTTTTTTTGTTGTATTTTGAAGGCTGTACAAGTCAGAATGACAAACCCTGAACTATGTGAGTACTAATTGAATCTTTAACCTTTGAAAATACCAAGTTAGAGTGTAAAAATATCTTGGGCTTTTATAGGTCCGATGAGCACCTACAAATGAATGGATCATGTATACAATAAATCTACCAGTCAGAATCAAGAGCTGGAATCAAGAAAGTAACCACACACTTTACAGATTCATTTATAATGTAAGAGACATGCCCAAGTGAATTGGTATCTTAAAGGCTTTTGCCTAAAGGAGCTCTCACAGCACGTACCCCTTTTGCTTAAATAAGAAATTCCAAACTCAATACAAAACTATGTATACAAGAAACAGATATCAAGTATAAAGTTAGAATGACAACCAGCATAAACCATATTAAACAAGGAATACATTCTAATGTTTTATTAACATTCTATCCTAAGGAGTCTAAGACTTGTTGTAGGAATGGCTTGATTAGACCGTAAGAGGATGGTCACTATGATTATCTCATCTTCAAAAGCCTGAGAAGAACAATAATATTACTTGAGTAGGTGGGTAGTGAAGTCTGACAAAATAACTTTGCATAGGTATTACAAATATTCTAAACAAAAATAGGCACATATTCTATATAAGTTTAATTTGAATTTGTATCAATATACAAAATTTATACCAATGTAAATTATTCATAAACAATAGCTCACAATTATTCTTTTGCTCACTACTATTAGTGTGAATAAGTAATCTACCTATTATCCCATTCAATTTTTCCTCTTTTTTGAGATCTCTGGATATACATAATTTCACCCAACCCCCAACACTATATGAGTAATAATCAACTCTTAAATGTCCCCAACCATGAAGACAAACTTTGTTTGGACAGGGGATGGCGTCTTCTAGAATTGCTTCCAGATGTCATGGGGGTGATGTTCTTTCTACAAGATATTATAAAGTAAAGTGATGGTTAAATTTCAAGATTGATGTTTTGGATAATTGCAAATGGTTTCTGAGTATTCGATAGGGTTCTTCTGAACTTCTTATTTGGAGTTCTGGCCAGAACGTTGTAAGAAGGTGCACCATATCTGAAGCTTGTACCAATAAATCGGTCTCAGAGTAGTGCTATCAGCATCATGCCATCATATCAACCAGGTACAGACATTGTGGGGCTCCAATATCTTCCTCTTGGAAGCTGTTCATTGTTGAAAATGTAAACATTGTTCATGTAGACATATTTTCAGTTAAATATAAGATATATAGAAAATGGGCATGAAGGAAAGCAAAATATTCCTTTAAAATGTATCTTCTTTCTGTCCCATACCAGAAAGCTATTGACATAAGACAGAAATTGTGAATTTCTTTTAACATCATGCTTGAATTTAGAGAAGAATAGTCATAGTCTAAATCTAAAACCATTTCTGATTCTGAAGAAGAGATGTAAACACAAAGGAGACATCTTCTAAAGCTGTAGTCCATACAAAGCACCTAACAGATTATCTCTCTGGGGTTTGCCTCCGCACAGGTTTACAGGTCAGTAGCTGCCCCCTTCCTGAGACACAAAGCATACAGTGTGGCAAGCAGAACCAAGAGACAGATAAGCTACTATACCAGACAGTGAGAACAGTGCAAGCCATGGCTTAGAGGCTGCGGCAAAGTCAGCAGGATCGTTAGAGACATTCATCCGTGTGCCAGTAGATCAACAATAGCATACATCTGTCCTAAGCCAGAAACTATGAAAAACACACTGTATTTTGACAGGCTTCCAAATAGTTCCAGTATGTGTATAAGTTTTAGGACCTCTGATCTAGGCTATCAACTCTCAAATGCTGTTTGCAGGTCTCTTCTTGGGGATAGGACAAGAGGTGAAGTGGACGTAAGTTCAAATATGTTTGCAAGTGCATAGTCTACATTTCTTTTGGAGAGCCACCGATAAACATTAGCCATTTAAAGGTTTCAAGAAGTCCTACAGTAAAGACCTTTATTTCTCATTCAGGATTGGCTCTGTATGATTCTTCAATCTGCCTATTCATACTTCCATAAATACCTTCTTATGGATATCATCCTCACCGTTCACATGGATGTGCTGTAACCTACTGAAGATGAAGAGACTGTCCCCAAGTCACAGAATTTGTTTCCATGTTGAAAAAGACCTTAACAATTATTCTGTTCTCAATACCCTGCATCCTTTGTCCTTTTACTCTACTGTGTATCCAGGTATAACTCTGTATTATGTAGCTCAGAAGCAGGACAAAAGTCTCTGCATTTATCTTGAAGGAATTTTCTGACGACTCACCACTGGAGCACATACTCTTTCTTCTGTGCTCAGTTGTGTACCTGGTGACCCTGCTTGGAAAACTGCCTTCATGGCCGTGTGCATGTTGGATCTCTGCCTACACACACCCATATACAATTTCTGAGTAATATTTCCATTTAGAGAATCTGCTACACATCTCCTTTGTGCCTCTGATGCTGTTCCACCTTCTCTAATCCCAGAAGACCATCTTCTCTGACAGCTGTGACATCC
The DNA here is from genome assembly GCF_950005125.1 of Chionomys nivalis. NCBI lineage: Eukaryota > Metazoa > Chordata > Mammalia > Rodentia > Cricetidae > Chionomys > Chionomys nivalis. Next base: position 36,344,446 of record NC_080111.1, on the reverse strand, counting down.
AGATACATCTGAGACATTCCACAGGCTCCACAGAGTACCTGCTGCTTGTCATCATGGCCTATGATCACTACCTTGCTATTTGTCAGCAACTTAGGTACCCGTGCACATGAGCCACAGCTTTTTCTACATGCCTCCAAGAGTCTTCTTGGTACTCTACCTCTTCGGGTTGTTGACAAAAACAGTCATTGCCATGACACTGCCATTTTATGGCCAAAATGTATTCATACACTTCACCTGTAAGGTCCTGGATGTGCTGAAGCTGGCCTGTGGTGACACATCAGTCAGCAATGACTTTGTCCTTGTGGGTGCCATCCTTCTGCTGCCTCTACTCAAGTTCCTCATTTGCCTTTCTGACATCCCAATCCGGGTCACCTTCCTAATGGTGCCCTCAGCCAGCAGGCCCTGCAAATGCTTTTCCACCTGCTTGGAGCACCTTGCTGTGGTCCTATTTTTCTATAGCATCATCATGTTCATGTACATGAAACCCATGATCACAAAGGGCTATATCTCTAACATGGTCTTCACAGTCCTATTTTGGTTCCATAATAAGTTATTTTTCTCCCAGTTCTTGAATCCCTAATCTGTTGGTGCTAAAAATGTTCACTCACTATGCTTACCAATTTTTAATATGATATTTTGTTCTTGTTCAGACAAGTAAATCTTGCCTGGATATTAGAGGGCAGAGCTAACAACCACTAGTGGACCATAGGATTTGGCAGGAAGTGGATCATGACTTTAATGCCAGCATTTGGGAGTTGAAAAAACAATCTAAGCCCCCATTTGGTTTGGGTTTGGGGAGGTAAGAAGTGAATATGGTTGCTCTGTTGCTTATCTGTTCTGTCATGTTTACCCCAAAATCTGACTCTAGGATTTTATTATTAATACTAATTAGAATTACACTCTAATTTATTTGAATAATGGTTTCTTTATTTTTATTTTTTAAAAGAAAACAAATTATCTTTATCCATTATACATATCAATCCAAGTTTCCACTCCCTCCCCTCCTCTCATTTTCTCCAGTTAGGCTCCCACCCAATCCCATATTCATTCCACAGAGAGAGTAGGCACATAGGCCCTCCCTACTATATCAAGGCTCAGCAAGGCATCCATCCAAAGAGAATGGACACCGGATTTTTAACAAATAGCTAAAGTTATAAAATTACAACCTCTGTCTTCTTCAAAAAACACCCATTGCTCATAATTGCTAAGCTATCTCAAGCCATTTTTTATTAAAAAAAATTATTCTTATACATTTTACATAAAATACATTCCATTACTTTACCCCTTTCTTGTCCTATCTATTTGCTTCGGGTACCTAAAAACTATCATATTGATAACACGCAAAGAGTTTTACTCCTATAACAACTGCAAAACATATACCACACTAAGTTTATTTTTTCACTACAATATAATTATTCTCATGTTTTTGAAGACTACACTCCTTAAGTTTAGTTTCTCACCAGGATGGTTTGTTTCGTGTATTTGGAGATTATTATGACCAAGGATTTGCCAAAGAAATTCCATTCACAAGTTTCTCTCCAATCTGTGTTCTCTTCTGCATTTGAAGATGAATAAGACATGAAAAGACTTTTCCAAACTCATTTCACGCATATTGTTTCGCAACCATGAGTGTTCTTTGATGCCTTTGAAGAGCACTGTGTTGAACAAAGGCCTTACCTAACTGATTACATTCATAGGGTTTCTCTCCAGTATGTGTCCTTTTATGCCTTTGAAGTTGACTATGTTGTGCAAAGGCCTTACCACACTGATTACATTCATAGGGTTTCTCTCCAGTGTGTGTTCTTTTATGGTTTTGAAGATTGTTGTGATGTGCAAAGGCCTTACCACACTGATGACATTCATAGGGTTTCTCTCCAGTATGTATTCTTTTATGCTTTTGAAGAGTACTGTTTTCAGCAAAGGCCTTAGCACACTGACTACATTCATAGGGTTTCTCTCCAGTATGTGATCTTTTATGCAATTGCAGATGACTGTGACGTGCAAAGGCCTTACCACACTGATTACATTCATAGGGTTTCTCTCCAGTATGGGATCTTTTATGGCTTTGAAGATTAATGTGTTGAGCAAATGACTTACCACACAGATTACATTCATAGGGTTTCTCTCCAGTGTGTGTCCTTTTATGCGATTTAAGATTGCTGTGTTCTGCAAAGGACTTACCACACTGATTACACTCATACGGTTTCTCTCCAGTATGTGTTCTTTTATGCTTTTGAAGAGTACTGTTTTCAGCAAAGGCCTTACCACACTGACTACACGCATAGGGTTTCTCTCGAGTATGTGTTCTTTTATGCTTTTGAAGAGTACTGTTTTCACCAAAGGCCTTACCACACTGATTACATTCATAGGGTTTCTCTCCATTATGTGATCTTTTATGCCTTTGAAGAGCACTGTGTTGAGCAAAGGCCTTACCACACTGACTACATGCATAGGGTTTCTCTCCAGTATGTGATCTTTTATGCCTTTGAAGAGCACTGTGGTGAGCAAAGGCCTTGCCACACTGGTTACATTCATAGGGTTTCTCTCCAGTATGTGTTTTTTTATGCTTTTGAAGATTACTGTGTTGAGCAAAGGCCTTACCACACTGACTACATGCATAGGGTTAATCTCCAGTATGTATTCTTTCATGTATTCGAAGAGCACTGTAGTGAGCAAAGGCCTTACCACACTGACTACATACATAGGGTTTCTCTCCAGTATGTTTTCATTTATGCTTTTGAAGAGCACTGTTTTCAGCAAAGGCCTTACCACAGTGATTACATTCACAGGGATTCTCTCCAGTATTTGTTCTTTTATGCAATTGAAGGATATGGGGCCCTCCAAAGGCCTTACCAAAATGATTACATTCATACGGTTTCTCTCCAGTATTTGTTCTTTTATGCAATTGAAGGGTATGGGGCCCTCCAAAGGCCTTACCACACTGATTACATGCATAGGCTTTCTCTCCAGTATGTGTTATTTCATGCAATTGAACATTACAGGGCTGTGCAAAGGCTTTACAACGCTGATTACATTCACAAGGTTTCTCTTCAGTATATGTCCTTTTGTGCATTTGAAGAGAATTGTGATGAGCAAAGGCTTTATGACACTGATTAGATTCATAGGGTTTCTTACTATCATGTGTTTTTTTATTCCTCTGAAGATGACTGTCATATGCCAAAGCTTTAACACATTGAAGATGCACTGAAACTTTCTTTCCAGAATTGTTTCTTTCAATCCTGCAAGCATAATTGGAACATATAAAAGCCTTACCACATTCAATACTGAATTGAACCTACATATCTCCATGTATTACTTTTGTAATTGAGTCCAATTGTAAAAAGAAATCAGATATTAAGGTTTTATAACTATGTTTTAACTCATGCTTTCTTCTTTAATTAAGGGTTGTTTTGAATTTTTGAAGACACCTGTCATGGTAAATTCCTTTATTACGTGGTTTACCTTTTCACCTTTACAGAAACATTTTTCTATTTGACATATTTCTTATATTTGAAGAGAATTGGATAACCTCAGAACAACTTTATTACATTCATAAACTGTCCTATACTGTGAATCACACTACATTTGCTAACTGAACTAGGACAATCAGAAGTATTTGCACAATTCTAGAACTCATGTGGCTTCTCTGCACTCTGAGTTTGTTTATGTATTAACAGTGATATGTGAAAATCAATTATTTATATAGTTGAATCAATTTCAGCAAGGGTACTCAACATGGGACTAATGCTTATCTTCTAATTGTTTTTAGAGAGAGGTATGCTGCATTTTCCCATATTCCTATGCTCATAAGCTTATATCGCAAGTAATATGTGGTGTACACAGTAAAGGAAGAATCACAAATAAAAAATTTCCACACTGAATTATCACGGTGTGACTTTCTGTTCCTCGTAGATGTGTGGTAGAGGTATTAAAGTTTCTTCACAATAACTGCCACTGAACTCTAACTGCTTCTGTCACCAATCTTAATATAGTAATAAGAAGTATATGAGTAATACGAGATTTACGATGTGCTCTCGGTTTAGTAAAAAGTCTTGCAGATATACTTATCATCACTTCAATATGTACACATTTTGTATTATGAGTAGCAAGAAATAAATTGATTGGCAGATCTACAGCATAGCTTTCATGGTTCTGTGATTCAAATGGTGATTTCTGTTTAGCCATTTCTCACTTGTCTTTTGAATTAAAAGAATGCCTTGAAAATGCAATTCACCTACATGAAATTTTATAAGGATTTTTCAGAAGTTAATAATCATAAATGCACTTAAAGCTGTGCTTATTCACACTGTTGCCTTTAGTTTTCTAGGACGCATTATCATTTCATCAGAGGATCATTATTTCTAGCATGCACAAGAAAATTACCTTTCATGTCTTCTAGAACGTTGACAATGTTCTTTACTATTACGTTCTTCCCAAATGTATCCTAAAATGTAGTACCAGAAAATGTATGTTATAATATTGAATACTGTGCAACATTTAAGTAGCTATTTTAAGTAAACTTTAGAACTATGCCTTCTTTATTCACCTCATTCTTCTTCTCCTCTCTAAATCAAGTTATTGAAGAATATCATTAACCAAGGAAAAGTTGTCCCTTTATTTTGAAACATGAAGGAAATTCATTTTTACCTATAGTAGTGAGGTTCCTGTAGGTCTCCAGCATCACATCTTTGTAGAGATTCTTCTGGGAAGGATCCAGCAAATTCCACTCTTCCTCAGTGAAGTTGATATGCACATCATCATAGGTCAGTGCCTTCTAAAATATGCCATATATGATAGTGACATGATAGTGACAACATTGTAAATGTATACTTCTTTGATAGTATAGTCATATAATTCTGGTGTTCCCTAATCGTATTACAAGACATAGACAGTCATTTTACAAGGAAATTGAATAGGAGAGTATTCTCTGTCAATTCTGTACTCTTTGAATGAGATATCACCTTACAAGAGAAATATATATTAGCAGAGAGAAACAAGGAAACAGATGAACAGTTCATAGTACAAATGAGAAATTTTTATGAAGATTAACTAACTACAAATAGAAAAATAAGTTGGACAAACTGGGTGTATTGACTCATGCCTTTAAGATCAGAACTTCAAAAGCAGAGGCAGGTATATTTTTCTCTGAGTTAAATGTCAGACATGTCTATGCAATGAGGACCAGGACAGGTGGAAGTACATAGTAAGAACTTATCATCCAAGAAGTGGTGTTGAATGCCTTTAATGTCAGCAATCAGGAGGCCGAGGCAGGTGGGTCTCTCTGAGTTTAAGACAAGTCTGTTCTATGAGAGCTAGTTCCCGTACAGGCTCCAAAGCTACAGAGAAACCCTGTCTCAAAAATCAAATAAACATTAAAAAACAACAAATAAATAGAAAGGCACTGTCTCCATTGCAAAAATCAGTGAATCAAGCAAGAAGAATAGAAGAATTCAGAGGTTTTTACTGAAGTTCCTACAAAGAAATATGCATTCACTCCACTTCTCTACTTATCTTCCAAACATCCGAAGTGCCCTATTTAAACTGTAATACCAATAACCTTTTACAAACGGAGCTTTATGTTTAAAACAGTTACAAATGGACAGATGAAAACATTAGCAATATATATATATATATATATGGCATAAATAATAAACCCAGGCTGGGAGAGAGATGACTGAGTAGTACCTAGCTTTTGATAGTCTTGAATAGATGTGGCAGAATTGCCAGTACTTATTTGGGAATCATAACTATACATTATTCCAAGTTCACAAATTCTGAGATCCTTTGATCATGTTGAGGACCAGGTACCCATGTGGTGCATAGTCATGCCAATACATAAAATAGCTATATTAATTTTAAAAATGTAATGTAAGCATAACAAGCAGGAAGAAGTTCATGCACCTACAATTCAATGACTCCGAAAGCTTAGGCAGTACTAAAGTCATGCCTGCTGAAAGTCTTCCAGACCCCAAAATGGAGAAAATATTCTACATCTATTATAGGTCACCTCAAACCCAGAAAGCTGACAAGAGCACAGCATGATCAACAACAGACAGAGCAATGTGTCACTACCATATTCACACTCTCCTACTACAGTACACCCTGAATATTCCAACACAGCCAAAGTACAATTAAGTTAGATCAACTATGAAGATGTTATATGTCCTTATGAAGGAAGTGAATGAATTCTTTAAAATAAGCAAGGAAAGATAAATGAAATCTTGGAGAATAATAATAAACCCCTTAAAGAAAGCCAAACAAGCAAACAGTTGACAGAAATGAATAGATCAGTTCAAACTGAAAATTGAAATAGAAGCAAGTAAAAAAAAAAAAAAGCAAGCCGAAGGAATTCTGGAGATAAAAATCTAGATAAATGAAAAGGGAAAACTGACAAATTAAGGTGAAGTCTATCCTATCTTTTGCTTCTATTCTGGACTGAGGTAGAAACCACTCTCCACATGCAAATCCTTTTCCTTTTCTTTACCTGCAATGGATATTCAGTTTCACAGCTCAAATTTATAACTTTGAAACTGGTGGTAGAATCATTTAATTTAAGATTTTAAAGGTGTAATGTAGGACAAGTCCTACAGAGAAACACTCTTTCAAAAATTTTTAATAAAAGGAGTAAAAGAAGAATAGCATCTTGGATACTTCCAGAGGGGAAATGGGAGAATTTTAAGAAGTCAATAAACAATATCATATGAATTTGGGAGGAGGTCAGACAATTCTACTCAATTGGAACAAGGTTATCTGAAGAACTTTATTAAGAGCACAGTGGTCTGGGGACTGATAACCATAGCTCCATATGATGAAAGGGTTGGGTTCTTAGGACCTAAAGGAACCCCTCCACAAAGGCCTTGGCACCAGACCATTACCAGCTCTCCAAAGCATATTCCTGGTTTTAGAGAACAAGCTCTGTTTTATTATCACTACATCAGGTCTTCAGGAAACTCATAAGGATTAGCCCCCAGGCTGTTACTAGATCTCCTAGGAATGTCCCTGATCCTTGCCTGAGGGAATAAATAAAACCCTTGATTGATCAGGTAACTCCTCTGCCCAACAATGTTTTGCATTTCAAATATATGTCTCCTGGTGTCCTATTGCCCTGGAAGAACTGTGCTTTCCTAAAGAAGAAAACTGGAACTTTGAGCCACATCAGGCCTTGAGGTTGTTTAGGAGCCTGTAATGCCTCCTTGAAAAGCTTGCTAGAGGTTTTTTTCTTATATGAGGATGTGCCTGATGTCTGGTTTTAAATCAGTGGTGGCTTCTCTGTAGTAGTTTGGAGTTAAATATCTGGACAATCCAGTTGAACAAAGTGTGCTCTAGCATCCTAAATTCTAACAACCCCGATTAAAATACATTTATTGGCAGATGGCGCTCCCGCATCAATCCCGGTAGTGTCCTGGCTGCCATGTGCGAGCAAGGTGGGGGGAGCACGCGCAGGGGGCGCGCTCGTGAGTGCGGGGCTACGCATGTGTGTGGGGGGGCTGCTGGGCTTCCCTGAGCCAGTGGAGATCTGCTCTGCTCCAAGTGGCAGGACACAGGAGTGAGGGAGCGGACATGGATTTCGACTGGTAGCAGCACTATTTCTACTACTAGAGAGGAGTTCTACCATTCCATGGTCCCCAGCGAGGACATCTGGAAGAAATTTGAGCTGGTGCCGTGGCCCCCACATCGCCACCCTGAGGCTCGGGTCCTGGCGTCGGGGACCCAGCCTCTGGGATTAGTCCGGGGGAGCCTTGGCCCGGAGGGGGTGCCTGGGTCGAGGTGGAATCTCAGGGCCATTCGAAAGCTTGGGGAAGGAATTATGCTTCCATCATCCCCCGTGACTGCATGTGGAGCTGCTTCTCTGCCCGGAAAGCCCTGATCGGCTGGAGAGAGTAGTGAGCATACGACTCACCCCAGGCGTGCCCCAGAGGAACTTGCCCAAAGCGCCCGCCACACCGGACTGCACTCCCAGCCTGGAAGCCAGTAGTAACCCGGCGCCTGCCACCCTGTGTCAGCTGGGCAAACCCAAGACTCAGGCCTGCTCCGGGTCCGAGAGCCCCAGCGCCTCCTAGGGCGAAGAAATCGACGTGTTAACAGTGGAGAAGAGGCGCTCTCTGGACATCCGAAAGCCAGTCACAATCACGGTGAGAGCAGACCCCCTGGACCCCTGTATGAAACATTTCCACATCTCTATCCACCAACATCAGCATAACTATGCTGCCCACTTTCCTCCAGAAAGTTGTTCTCAGGAGGGGGCTCCAGAGAGGGGTCCCAGGAACCAGAGGCTCCAGAGGTAGAAGCTCCCAAGGGGAAAGAGGAGGAAGAGGAGGAGGAAGAGATTGTGATCCCTCCACCTGTAGAGAGTGAGACTCCCTAGTCCTGCCACCTGAAACCTGTCAGTTCTGACACTGAGGACGTGACCAAGAGGAAGAACCATAACTTCTTAGAACGAAAAAGGAGGAATGACCTCTGTTCACGGTTCCTGGCCCTGAGGGACCAGGTGCCCACCCTGGCCACCTGCTCTAAGGCCCCCAAAGTCGTGATCCTAAGCAAGGCCTTAGAGTACTTGCAAGCTCTGGTGGGGGCTGAAAAGAAGATGACTACAGAAAAGGCAGCTCCGGTGTCGGCAGCAGCAGCTGCAGAAAAGTATCGCGTACCTCAGTGGCTACTAACCCACCAAAAAGCCCGACTTCTGTCACACACATGCATGCACACGTTTATTTTCTATCTTCTCTCTCCCTTTTATTAATTTGCACATTTTGGTTACAGCGGGGCAGGCTGGACAGTCGATCCCAGAATGCATTGCAGCCAGTGCACACACAATAAGGGCTTGCATTCTTGGAAACCTCGAAACCCAACTTGCCCTCTTGCCTGACTCATGGGAGTGCTGTCTTCTCTGGCACCTTTGGCTTCTCAGCTGGTGGCTGACTGAGGAGACTCGGGGTCTGCCTAGCTCACTGGCTTCAGAGGAAAGGCCAATGGATGCTATGCAACAGGTGGTGGACGATGCCAGGGGCTGCAGCCTGCGTGAAATCTCACTGTGTTAGAGCTTTAGGCTAGGAAAGGATGCTGCTCCCATTGGTGTCTCTGGGGATGACACAAGGATAGCTGGGCCTGGATACTGTCCCTGAGGCCCTGTTTTCCAGGACACAAGAGAACTGTCCTGGGTGAAGACAAGCTTGCAGTCTTGATCAGCACGGACCACTACCTCACTGTCAGACACTTTATAGTAGCTGAGGAGTGGAAACCTTTAAGATACATTAGGACATTAGGCCACACCCTTCCCTCCACTCTCAACGCTATGACTTTGAAAACATTTAAAGGGCTCGGCCTATAGAGTCTTTGTCTCAGAGCTCTCTGAGCCTTCTCAGAGAGAAACCTGCCTATCCTTACAAGGTATTTTGTTTGTTTGTTTGTTTCTGCCTCTGTTATGCAACTGGCACCACAGCACCCTTTCACACAGATCAGAAATATTTCTGCAGGACGTGGGAAAATGACTCATGGGAAAGCCTTGGCATCCTGGCTCATGAACATCTTCCTTGCCCGGTTGTTTTTTGCAGTGCCATTTGACGTCCAGCTTGGAACCTTCTCTCAAGGCAGACACAAAGAGCCCAGGAGGAAGTGCCCAACCACATCCTCTCCCTCCTGCCTCTCAAGCCAGTTCTTGATTTTTGTCGAAATTCTGAAGGAACAGAGTAAACCTATCCTTCTGAAGCAACTTCAAGGAGTTTGCTGAGTCTGAAGCCACCATCCTGGTTCGCTGGGTCACCTCCTTCTCCCCGAATCTGGGCCTGATAGATACTCTGGGGGGAGCTGCTGAGATTCATCAGGTGCCCCAGAAGGTACATGTGTGTTGTCAAGGTGCCCTAGGAGCAGAGCTCAGCCAACCCCAAAAGGTTTTGCTCCGGTTGTTTGGTGCAGCACCAGGTGGAATCTAGGTACAGCCCTCAATAGGGAAAGTGACCCAAGCTAGCGGTGGTCATGTTGGCGTCCTCGGGAGATCCTAAACTTTGCCTGACAAAGAGTCAACCTTTTTGAAACTCTGCCCAGAAAGGCCAATTCCTTCCTGCTGGCCCTGCGATTGGAAGTAGGGGAACAGTGTGGGGGGCACACAGATGGTAAATACTACCTGTGCCTCTCAAAGACCAGCTGCCACTTCCAGATCTGCCCATCACGATGGCTTGGCATTGCTTCCTGCCCTCAGAGAAAGCTTTGGAAGCAGCCATTCTGCCTGCTGGGGCAGGACTTTCAGGCACCAAGGGGCTCCTGGGACTCTGCTGGAAGGGTAAGTGGGAAGCAGGCTACTGAAGACTCATCTGAACAGCTTGTTTTCTATAAGCTGCTGCTGGGTTACGTGCTTCGCGAGTTTTTTTTTAATACTGTATTTTCATATGTTTTTTGCAAAGTGGTGTTAACTGTTTTTGTACAAGAAAAAAACACATAAAAAATAAAATATAATACATTTATCTTCCGGGTGATTTAGAGGCAGTCCTCTCTCAGCTAATTCTACTTTGTGAGACTGAACTATTTCCAAGGCATCGGCAAATCCTTTATATCAACAATTCAACTCTTCTACGTGGCAGCTTACAAGTGCAGCGCTACCCAACATGTGAGCTGCCTTGAGACCGTCCACATAGTTAAACACAAATGGAGATTGTATGTAAAGTTAAATGCAAAGTGCTCAATTTTGAGAAGATACTGGAGAAACAAGGCCTCTCAAGTATGGCATATTGAAGTTAAGAAGAAAGATTTTTGTACACACAATATCCTGCTCCCAATTCTCTAAGCAGATTAAGCCCACAGCACTAGGTCTATGAATTAACAGGACCACATGGGAATTTACGAGGCAGAGAATATGGCGGCAGATTCCCACACAGATACCGCAAGGATGCACCATGCTGTCTCCCGCACCTCACCCTCTGCTCCTCCCCATCTGGAGACAGCATTCCCTCGCTCACCATGTTGTGGTTTCCCAGATCGCCAAAGCTCTCAGATCGTCCTCTCCCTACAGCAGCGACTTCATCACAGCACAGGAAACAACTGGCACAAGCTTCTCCACAAAGCCGAGTTTGAAGGCGGTGCCTGGAAGAGCCCTGCACTGTTTCTGACTGGCAGGTCACCTGGAGGACCTGATTGGCTGGTGTAGTCTGAGTGGCAAGAACACTGTCCACAGGGCTATAGTGTGCTTAAAGACACAGTACAGTAGTTCCTGGCCATTCCTTCCACCTGAGTCAAATATCTTTTCTAGATTGACCAAGCTTTGCATTTCAATAGCACTTGCCCCTTGCTCCAAAAGGAGATACTTTCAGAATCTTGCACTCCATAGGAACATTTCCTTTTTCCTCCAGGACACAATGTGTCTAGGTAGCTTGTACTGTGCACTGTGCTGTGCTAGGTGTGCGCAGTGATTTCTTGTCCTACAGGGGGACGGGTGCACAAAATATTAACAGCTAAAGATAACTTTAAGGTCACAAAAGATGATTGTTCTCAGGCTTCCTCTGAGGTCACATGAATATAAGGTACTTTTTTCATGGTTTTCACAGGGATTTCACACAACAGGAAAAAAGAAAAGAAGGAACCAGATCTTAAACAAGATGATTAGTCTTTCCCCAACTGATGGCTGGATGATGGCTCCATTGCTTTATGGATTCTATTCCTGAAATTCAAAGCAAATTCCAGGCAAATGAATAATAATAAAAAAGTGTAGTGTTCATGAAAATTTGAATACATAGATAATAATGGAGCTAGGAAAAATGTCTCTTGAGAACTATTGTTAGCCAGCACATCTCTTCCCTTGGTCAGGTAAATAAAATATACAACTGCAGTATTCAAGATTCTCTACATGAGCAGAACAGGTAGAATGAATCTCACCATGACTGTAAGAAGTGGGCTTATTAGAATGTCTCACAAGCTGTGGTCCAGTTAACTAAAAAGTAGCTGCCTACCATGGTAATTGGAAAAATTCAGGACATCACTTCTCAATGTTTTGTCTAAGATGAAGTGAAGAATTCAGTAATTATTCAGTCCACGAGACTGGCTATTGTGTTTGTTTTGTTTTCTGTTATGAATTTGAGTAGTATGCTTTCAAGGTTTGGGAAGAAGAGTTTGGTATGTTGATGGAGATTACATTAAATATATTAATTGATTTCGGTAGGGCTGCCATTTTTATTAGGTTGATTCTACCTATGCAAGAGCATCTTTCCATTTTCTTGTATTTTCTTCAATTTATTTCTTTAAAGACGTAAAGTTTTGAAATAACAGGTCTTTCACTTCTTTGGTTATTGTTACCTGAAGATATTTTAAATTATTTGTGGCTATTATAAATGGTAATGTTCCTCTGATTTCTTTCTTAGCTTCTTTTTTATTTCTATATAGGAGGGCTACTGATTTTTTTGAGCTGATCTTGTTTCCTGACAAATTACTGAAGGTATTTATGGGCTGTAGGAGTTCCCAGATAGAGTTTGTGGGCTCACTTATTTATACTATCATATCATCTGTGAGTAGCAAAAGCTTAACTTCTTCCTTTCCAGTTTGGATCCCCATGATCTTCTTTTGTTTTCTTTTTTCTCTAGCTAGAATTTCAACAACTATGTTTACTAGATATGGTGAGAGAGGACAGCCTTGCATTGTTCCTAATTTTAGTGGGATCATTTTGAGTTTCTCTCCATTTAATTTGCTCTATGTTTTCTGTATATTTCTTTTATTATGTTAAGATATCTTCCTTGTATCCCTGATGTCTCCAAGACCTTTATCGTGAAGGTGTGTTGGATTTTGTCAAATGCCTTTTCAGCATCTAATGAGAGGGTTATGTTTTTTCTTTCAATTTATTAAATGGTGGATTACATTGACAGACCATATACTTCATATGTTAAGCCATTCTGCATCCCTGGGATGAAGCTAGGTTCATCATAGTGATTAATTTTTTTGGTGTGTTATTTGATTCAGTTTGTCAGTATTTTATTGAGTATTTTTGCATTAGTGATCATGAGGGTGATTGACATATAATTCTGCTCTTTGATTCTTTGTGTGGAATTAGTATCAGGGTAACTGTACCATCATAAGATGGAAATGGTTCTATGGAAATGTTCCTTCCGTTTTTATTTTGTGTAGCTATTTGAGGAGTATAGTTGTTACCTCTTCTTTGACGTTCTAGTAGAATTTTTCACTGAAACCATCCAGTCCTTGGCTTTTTTTTTAGGTAAAGGGAGGCTTTTGATGTCTGTTTCTATTTACTTGAAGGTTATAGGTCTGTTTGAATTGTTCACCAGGTCTTGATTTAATTTTTTTTTTTTTTTTTTGGATTTTCGAGACAGGGCTTCTTTGTAGCTTTTGGTTCCTGTCCTGGTACTAGCTCTTGTAGACCAGGTTGGCCTCGAACGCACAGAGATCCACCTGCCTCTGCCTCCCGAATGCTGGGATTAAAGGCGTGCGCCACCACCGCCTGGCTTTTGATTTAATTTTGGTATGTGGTACCTATTCAGAAAATTATCCATTTACCTTACATTTACCAGTTTTGTGGAATACAGGATTTGAGATATGATGAAATGATCCTCCGGATTTTCTCAGTGTCTGTTGCTATGCCCACCTTTTCATTTATGATTTTGTTATTTGTATGTTCTCTCTCTGCTTTTTGGTTAAGTTGGATAATGTCCTTAAATGTCTCTGATTTTACATTGTGATTATGGTTAGAAGTGGATTTGTTAACCGAACATGCTTCAGGAAAGGGAGAACATTGCATGAGCATGTTCAGACTCCCTATGTAAAATCCCCATGCTTCATTTGTTGAGGAAAAACACTGTTTTGAAAACAACTCCAAGCTCTTTGTGCCTCCAGCAGGCAAGACTTTTTTTTTCTCATTTCTTCTGTCTTGGCTGTTGAAATGGCTATTTTTGGTAGTCAAACCTGACTACGCCTGGGATCATCTTATACATAAAGGATTAATTATACCTGAGAGATTTTACTTCAAAGTTTTGAAATGGGAAAGTCCTCCATTTATCGGTATAATTTGAAATGATCAGACCCACCCTAAGCTGCTTTGTGTCTGTGCACACTTAACCAGTGAGCCATCTCTCCTGCCTGTGTCTGTGCACATTTTTAACACCATCACTCATGAGCAGAGGTAGTGGGATTTTCTGGTTTGAGATCAGTCTGGCCTACAGAATGAGTTCTACAAATACACAGAAAAATCCTGTCTTGAAATCACAAAAAGAAAAAAAAACTAAATCAAACAAAGACTATGACCCAATTTTGATCAGCATCTCCTGTTCTGGTAGCAGAAGACATATATAAAGTATTCTGAAGAAGAAAAGTCCTTTTTGGGGCTGGAGAGATGGCTCAGTGGTTAAGAGCATTGCCAGCTCTTCCAAAGGTCTTGAGTTCAATTCTCGGCAACCACATGGTGGCTCACAACCATCTGTAATAATGTCTGTTGCCCTCTTCTGGCCTGCAGACATACAGACAGAATATTGTATAATAAATAATAAATAAATAAATAAATAAATAAATAAATAAATAAATAAGAAAAGTCCTTTTTTGCCTTTGTGCTCTAGTTCTGGTTACCAAACTCATTCCTTTACTAGCATTAGTACCTACTTCATTGTAATTTTGGTGAATACTTAAAACCAGCTGAGTCACAGAGCCTTGTGGGTAGAACAATGACTGGATTCTTCACCTGATCTTAGACAAAAGGCTGAGAAACAAGCTATTGGATTCTTCAATTCCATTGGTAAGCAGATGTTCTTAAGTTACCTGAACAACAACTTGTCAGACATTCTAATAAGCTCACTTTGTACATAATGGTGAGATTTATTCTACCTGTCCTGTTGATGTAGAGAATCTTAAATACTGCAGTTGTATATTTTATTCACCTGACCATGGAAAGAGATGTACTGACTAATAATTGTGCTTATGAAGACATTCTTTCTAGCTCCATTATTCTCTATGTATTCAAATTTCCATGAACACTACTCTTTTATTATTATCATTTACCTGGAGTTTGCTTTGAATTAAGGAATAAAACACATAAAGTAATGGAGTCATCATCCAGCTTTCTGATGGGGGAAAGACCAATCATCCTTTTTTTTCTTTTTTTTGGTTTTTCGAGACAGGGTTTCTCTGTGGCTTTGGAGCCTGTCCTGGAACTAGCTCTGTAGACCAGGCTGGTCTCAAACTCACAGAGATCGGCCTGCCTCTGCCTCCCGAGTGCTGGGATTAAAGGCGTGCGCCACCACTTCCCGGCTAAAGACCAATCATCTTGATTGAGATGTGGTTCCTGCTTTTCTCTTTCCTGATGTATAAAATCCCTGTGAAGACCATGTAAAAAGTACCTTCAGTTCATCTGACCTCAGAATGAAGACACAGAACAAATATTTACTTTTGTAACTTTAAAACTCTCTTTAGTTCTTAGTATTCCAGGCATTTTTCTCTCTGTGGGATAGGAAATTACTCCACCCACCTAGCACAGTGCACCTTACAAGTCACATAGTGTGCTGGAAGAAAAAGGGAAAGTTCCTAGGAGTGCATGGAAATGACATTGATTGCTTTTGTAGCCAGGGGCAAGTGCTATTAAAATGCATATATTCTCAGATCTGGAGAAGTTCTCTGTTGGTGTGAATGGATTAGACAGGAACCAGTATTCTGTCTCTTTAAGCACACTATAGCCCTATGTGAGGTGCTCGTGCCACTCAAAACTCATTAACCAATCATGCACTCCAGGTGACCTGCCAGTCAGAAGCAGTGCAGGTCTCTTCCTGGCAGCCGCCTTCAGTCTCTGCTTTGAAGAGAAGCTGGCACCAGTGGATTCTTGTTCTAAGGTGCAGTTGCTTTTGCAGAGAGATGATGAGCTGAGAACTTTGGCAAAATGGAGAAGCACCACATGGTGAGTGAGGAAATGCTGTCTCCTGATGGGGAGAAGCAGAGGGGGAGGTGTGGAAGACACTATGGTGTTACATCCATGGGTCTGGGTGGGAACCTGCTGTCATATCCCCTGTATTGTGAAGTCCCTCATGGTCCCTGCTAACTCATGGGCCTAGGGGCAGGCCTCTGAATAACTTTGCTCTGTGGCTTCATCTCCTTAGAGTATTGGGAGCAGGAAGCTCCCAAACTCCTTCCTAGTCAAGTTCAAGACGGTTCATGAATTCATGGATACAAGTTGCCAAACTCAGAGAAGCCTCATTTCGCCAGTATCTCCTCGATATCGAGCACTTTTCATTTAAGCTTTAAATATAATCTGAATCTATATTTAAATTTGTGGAGGTTATCAAAGGCATCCACGTGTTGTGTAGCTTTCCACTACTGTACCATAATGTTGAAGAGTAGAATTGGTGATACAATAGATTGACTGATGCTTAAAAAATAATTAAGTCCCACAAAGTAGAATTTATCAGAGGGAGAACTGCGTCTAAAACACCCAAAATGTAAGTATATGCTAATTAGGGCTGGAAGAGATTAGAATGCCCAGGTATGCATTGTTCACTTGGATTGTCCAGATATTTGCCTCCAAACCATTTCAAAGAAGCCATCACTAATTTAAAGGCGTTGGTTGTGCACACCTTTAATTCCAGCACTCTTGAGGCAGAGGAAGATGGATTTCTTTGAGTTCAAGGGCAGCCTGATGTACAAGAGTTCTAGGACAGGCTCCTCAGGTACTGAGAAACCCTTTCTTGAAAAGTGCAGGGATTAAAGGCGAGCCCCACCACCGCCCAGCAAAGATGCTGTTTTTCTTCAAAAGCCTAATAGGCATGGGACGTATCTTCTGCAACACCTCTCCACCCTATCTATTTTATCTTTTACTTGTCCAGTCCAGTCTTTCTCCTCCATTGTGATCTTCACCTTAGAACCCTGTCAGTGTAGAATGACCTGCTGTAACAGGTCACGGGCATACTTGAGTAAATAGTCAGAATATTTTTGCCTAAATATTTAGACTGACAAGGTGCTTGTTTCTATTTCAATTGTTCAGAGTATAATCTGGACCATTATCCTAAGGGATACTTATGGATAACAGCATATATTGAATGGAAAATCTATCTAACCTAGCTCTCCTTGAGCATTGGACAGAGATCAATGCATAACATCATTAAAGAGGCTATTCTTTGTTAATATTCTAAGTGTGTGATATGATTTCTTAGTGGAAAGGCATATTAATTCTAGAAAAGCTGCATTTCCATCCAGATAGAAATATTGTTTCTGAGACAACTTCTGTTATGTTGACTCAGGTGGCCTTGGTCCCTGTCTGTTGCTTTCCTGGACAGTGACCTTGAGTGTCCTCTATATTACACCATCAAAGTTCCTTTTTTTTGGTTTTTTGAGACAGGGTTTCTCTGTGGCTTTGGAGCCTGTCCTGTAACTCACTCAGGTAGACTAGGCTGGCCTCAAACTCACAGAGATCCACCTGCCTCTGTCTCTGGAGTGCTGGGATTAAAGGCATTCATCACCACCGCCTGGCTCACCATCAAATTTCTTAAATGACTGTACAAATTCACAGTTTTAAAATTATGTATATGCCAGACAGTGGTGGCGCATGCCTTTAATCCAAGCACTCGGGAGGCAGAGTTAAGCAGATCTCTGTGAGATACAAGCCAGCATAGTCTACAAGAGCTAGTTCCCGGATAGGCACCAAAGCTACCGAGTTACCTGTAGAAGGGAGGTGAGCAGGCCTGCTTTTCATCCCTGTCTCAAACAAAACCAATAAATTAAAATAAAATAAAATAATGCATTTGATTCATGTAGTTGACTACTTAATGCAGTCGCAAGAAAAGGATTTGCATATGGAGCATTTCATCTGTCCTCAGACCACAATTGGAAGAATAGATTATTGTGTGCACTGCAGGAGGCACAGCATAGGCAATGAAGTGTTGGAGCCATCACTATGGAAAAGGGCCTGACTGAGGTAGTAGTAGTGGTTTGTAATTGCCCAGCATGTGTAAATTAATGTCATGTGAATGAACACAGACCAGATTGTGTGGGTGTCCAGATTAGGAAAGTTATCTTGAGTGAAGGAACATTGAATTTGCAATTAGGCAACTATCCTCTGCAGATATGATAGATCTTTTTTTTTAATTGAAATTTACTGAGCTCTACAATTTTCTTTGCTTCACTCCCTGCCTCTCAACTCCCCACTTCAACCCTCTCCCAAGGTCCCCATGCACCCAATTTACTCTGGAGTCTTGTATTTTTATACTTTATACTTCCCATATAGATTAGAGGTATGTCAGTCTCTTTTAGCATCCTCATTTTTGTCTAAGATCTGGGATTGTGGTTTGTAGGCTGTTTTTCTTTGTTTTATGCTTACAAACTGCCTAGGAGTGAGTACATGTGATAATTATCTTTCTGTGTCTGGATTAACTCACTCAAAATAATGTTTTCTTTATCCATCCATTTTCCTGTAAAATTTAAGATGTCATTATTTTTTTTTCTGCCGTGTAGCACTCCACTGTGTAAATGTACCACATTTTTTATCCATTCTTCTATGGAGGGGCATTTAGGTTGTTTTCAGGTTCTGACTATGACAAACAAAGCTGCTATAAAAGTAGTTGAGCACATGTCCTTGTGGTATGATTGAGCATCCTTTGGTTACTTATCCCAAAGTGGTATTACTGGTTCTTGAGAAAGGTTGTTTCCTAATTTTCAGAAAAATTGCCACACTGATATCCATAGGGACTGTACCAGTTTGCATTACCACCAGTTGAAGTTACTTTCCTGTCATGACTTGGCCAAGTAATTATACAAGACATAAACTAGTTAAGATAGGATAATTAATGAATATATTGTTCTTATTGTATATAATTGTGTATTGGGCTTAGAACTCTCTTATTTAAACAAAAGAGGGTTTGCTGTAGGAAGGCTTAACAGCCAGTAGTTGCCCAACCACTGGGGCATGGCCTCTTGTACTAAAAATGCCAGTATAGAGCATGAGTCCAGCCTCTTTTCCGGCTGCATGATTTGGTTTCTGATATCAGTTCAAGCATAGGATTCTGATTTGTGAGTCTATCCCTAATAAATAAACATCTATTTCTCAATTCTGAGCTGGTGTTGCATTTCTTTTAAGAGTCCTTCTTTAAGGATCATTAAATGTGAATCTTTGAAGTGATGAAATGATTTCTTTCAGTTTTTGACGATCGACCAATAGTGACTGGGTTCAGAATGTACTTGACTGAATTAACAACCTCCCAGAAAACATAATGTGTTTGAAGAACTTTCTCTCCTTATTGGTTTTATTTCAATTTTCTGTGGATATTTAGTAGGAGAAATCTTTCTAGATGAAATTCCTCATTGTATGCTATGAGTTTCAATACCCTAAAGTAATTTCTTGACATTTATATCTACTGTGTGGTGCTTGACATTAATCAGTCAACTTCCTACTTATACTGAAATGCTTTTACCATCATTATAGGCTCAGTCTCTAAATCACATAAGATAGAGCAGAAACAGTTGTTATTCAGTGTTTAAGAGTTTGGTAACCTGCTGTTTTAATTGTTTTGTTTGCTTATCTGAGTAATTGCATGCCTCTAAATTCGTGAAACTAAAGGGAGGCATCATTCCTGGCTCTATTTGTTTGTATGTTATTGGATGATGGCCCTGGAATGCAGGTATTTTTTATGTCAAGTATATTCTGCTGTGCTGAGCTTCATGGTTATCTTGAAATTTAAAATCTGACAGAGAGTATCACTCTGATTCCTAGGATGCCATCTTGTGGGTTGATAGAATTAATACTGCCTGAGTATTTTGAGTCATTAAATTGCAGTTGTATGAACATCTTCTTGCTTGTTATGCCTGCTTTGATTTTTTGAAATCAATATGACTGTTTTATATGCCTGCATGGATATGTACCATGAGAGTGATCAAAAGATATCAGAAATCCTGACCCTGGAAAAATGGATAATTGTAATCCCCATGTAAGTACAGGCAAATTTGTCGCACTCCATTCAAGATCAGCAAGAGTGCTGAATTAATCTGTTCTCTCTCCAGGTCTGTGTTGATTATTTACAACCAACATTTATATTTCTACTCTTTTCATCTGTCCACTTGTAACTGTTTTATACAGGAAGTTCTTTTTCTTCAAAAAGTTATTGGTATTGCAGTTTATATTAGGGTACTTTAGGGTCTAGAAGATGACTACATAACTGGAGTGAAAACAACTCTTTGTAGAAATTTCAATAAAAGCCTGTTAGTTTTTCTATCCCATTGTTTATTTTATTGAGGTTTGCCATGGAGACAGAGTCTTAATGTGCACTGCCACCTCTCTTGGACCTTATTGCATTGACTTGACTGGCATTCAACTCAGTGACAAATCTACCAACCTCTGTTTTCTGAGTGTTGTGGTTAAAGGCACAATATACCATTACACTCATTTGTCTATCTTTTTTCCTTTCTGTAATGGTTAATTTTTCATACAGATTTCTCATGCATGCAATTTACTGTTGATCATTTTTTCTTGTCCCACCCTGTTAATAGACATTGTTCTTAAAAGGTGAAATCCCATTCAAAGTGCGTAGAAATGACAGAATGGTCTCTCCTTTTCAATTTTCTTTTAAGTAACTGATTATATCATGGAATAAGAGTGGGGAACATCAGAATCATACAACTATACTTTCAAAGAAGTATGCATTTCCAGTGATGTCACTGTCATACTTACATTGTACACATATATGGTATATCTTTGAAGGCAGTGACCTATGATGATCTACATATCAACTTCACCCAGGAAGAGTGGGATTTGCTGAATCCTTCCCAGAAGAATCTCTACAAAGATGTGATGCTGGAGACCTTTGGGAACCTCACTACTATAGGTAAAAATGAATTTCCTTCATGTTTGAAAAAATGAGACAACTTTTCCTTGGCTTATAATGTTGTTCTGTAATTTGATTTAGAAAGAAGAAAATGAGAGGAATAACACAATCATAGTTCTTAGGTGTGATTAAGATAATGAGCTAACTGTTGTACCATAGTAAATAATATAACATACATATTCTGGTACTGTATTTCAGGGTACATTTTGGAGGACTGCAACACTGAAGAACATAGTCAATGTTCTAGAAGACCTGCAAGGTAATTTTCTTGTGCAAGTTTATAACAATGTACCTCTGATGAGTTTGTAATATGTTCTGGCACAATTAATCAAAAGCAGCAGTGTAAATAAGCATGCTTTAAATGCATTGATGATTATTAAATTCTTACAAATCCATATCCCTCATTTTCTCATATGTGAATTGCATTTGCAAGGCATTCATTTAAGAAAAAGTCAATGAAGCAATGACTAAACAGATATCACCATTCAAGTCATAGCAACATGAGAGCTATGTAGTAGATCTGCCAGTTCATTTGTTTCTTGCTACTTATGACAAAAAATGTATACACATTTTAGTGATGAGTATAGCTGCAAACTTTCTACTAAATCAATAGCCTATGGTAAGACTTGGATTACTCATATATTTTTTGTTACTTGTTAAGTTTAGTGAGAGTAGCAGTTAGAGTCAAGGGTCAAGGGGCTGTTGTTGTGGAGAAACCTTAATATCTATACCACAAGTCTATGAGGAACAGCAAGTCAAACCATGAGGATTCAATGTGGAAATCATTTATTCACTATTCTTCCTTCACTATGTATACTATATGTTACTCTACACAAGTATATGAGAATATGGATATGGAAAGATGTAGCATATGTCTCATTAAGAACAATTAGAAGATAAACTGTACTTCCCATGGAGAGTATACTTGTTCAATTAAATCCAAGTAGACAAGTAATTGGTTTTTTACCATCATTGTTAATACATAAACAACCTCACATTACAAAAAAGACTTATGAGTTCTAGGTCTGCAAATACTTCATGGTGTCTTAGTTCACTTAGCCAATGTATAATGATTCATAGTATAGTAAAATTTATGAATGCAGTAAAGTTGGTAAGTCACTCAGTGTATGTAGTTCTTTTCAAAAATGTGAAAAATATCATAGAAAAATATAGGGATAGGTATAAATGAAATAGTAAACCATGACACAAAGAAATTTATCATCACAAATATTTTTCCAGATGCAAAAATAAACCTTAATGAAAGAAATAAACATGATTTTAAACAAAGTTATAAGATCTTAATATTTGATTCATTTTTACAATTGGAAGAAACTATGAAATTAATTCATACAGATATGAGGTTAAACAGTGTATTGAATGTGGTAAAGCTTTTACATGTGTCAATTATCCTTGCAGTACTGAAAGAAATCAAACTGGAGAGAAGTTTTCAGTATATTCTCACTGTGATAAAGCCTTGTCTTATGACACTCACCTTCTAAGAAATGAAAAAACACATACTGGAGAAAATTGCTGTGAAATGAAGCAATGTGGTAAAGCCTTTGCTTATGACAGTCATTTTCAAATGCATGAAAGAACACACACTGGAGAGAAACCCTATGAATATAGTCTAGATGTTAAAGATTTTGTTCTTTATGAAAATCATCAAAGTCATAAAAGAACACATAAGGAAGAAAAATCACATGAATTTAATCTGCTTGGTAAGGCCTTTTCTAATCACAGTCATCTTCAAAAGAATAAAAGAACACATACTAGAGAAAAACCGCATGAATGTAATCAGTGTGGTAATGCCTTTGCACATCACTGTGAACTTCAATTGCCTAAAAGAACACATTCTGGAGAGAAATCTTATGAAGGCAATCAGTGTGGTAAGGCCTTTGCTCAACGTGGTAATCTTCAAACACATAAAAGAACACATACTGGAGAGAAACCCGATGAATGTAATCAGTGTGGTAAGGCCTTTGCTTACAACTGTGCTCTTCAAAATCATAAAAGAACACATACTGGAGAGAAACCCTATGAATGTCATCAATGTGTTAAGTATTTTGCATGTCAGGATCATCTTCAATTGCATAAAAGAACACATACTGGAGAGAAATCTTATGAATGTAATCAGTGTGGTAAGGCCTTTTCTCAACACAGTAATCTTCAAACGCATAAAGGAACACATACTGAAAAGAAACCCTATGAATATAATCAGTGTGGTAAGACCTTTGCTCAACACAATCACCTTCAAACACATAAAAGAGGACATACTGGAGAGAAACCCTATGAATGTAATCAATGAGGTAAGGTCTTAGCTCACAACTGTGCTCTTCAATTGCATAAAAGAACACATACTGGAGAGAAACCCTATGAATGACATCAATGTGGTAAAGACTGCATGTCACAATCATCTTCAATTGCATAAAAGAACACATACTAGAGAGATACATGTGAATGGAATCTGACGTGAATCCTTTTTCCCAATCATCTCCAAATATGTACAATAAGACATCCTGTAGAGAAACTCTGAGTTTAATGTGTGTGTTCTTTAAAACAATGGGAAAAATCATACTGTAGTGATACTCTATGAAAATCAGTGTCAGAAAGTTTTGTGCTTCATATATGTTTAAGAATTTTTGTGTGTAACCAATCTGATTAAGTTTGTGCATATTACCATAATCATTGGACCTGAGGAAAAAACTGAGAGCTTATTGTAAATTATTCTTTAACCAAAAGCAGTTATTGTATAGAAAAGAATTTTGTAGTGTCAACAATTTGTTCAAGCATTATGATACATCTTTTTATTTTAGTTTGAAGTAGCAAACTAATGAACAAACATTTTATGAAGCATTATTGGTTGGAGAAAGGGTGTTCAAAGAAACACGCATTGGTCCTGAAACCAGAGCCAAAAGAAAGCACCTTGTCTCTGAATCCAGAAGTAGTTAAAGAAACAACATCTCTCTGAAAACAGCTAAAACATTAAAAGGGGCCAGTAAAGAAACACAATTTGGCTCTCAAACCACATTCATAAAAACAAACTCTATCCTTGTCTAATTGAGCAATGAATCCCTTGGCAGAAAATCAAGCCCTTCTCTGAGCCTTTTCAGGATCAGGGATTGAAATCCAGCAAATTCCCACCATCAAAATCTCCTTTGCTCTCTGTTATTAAGAAGTCTTATTTGAGCCAAATGCTCATTCAGTATACAGCTGCCCCTTTCCACACTTTGCAGAGGTATTCAAGGTTCAATGGATGCGATGGGGCTGTTGGAGCAGCCTACTTTCAGGAAACTCACGGGCTATCTGGCTAGGGAAGCTGAGGCCACTGGGGGGGGGTGTCTTGGGATTTTGTTCTGGTATGGAGGGCATAGAGAGTGGGGTGTCCTGCTGCATGGGTAATCACTCACCTCTTGGTCCCCTCTGAGTAGTAGCAGGCTGTGTTTCAGAGTTCCATTGAGGTTGTGGCAGGGGGTTTGTAGGGATGTAATAGGAGATTTCGGGCAGAAGGTGACCTGTAGAATTCAGGGTCCAATGGATCATGAGTATATTTCTTAAACTTTAGTTTTTAAGTTTCTTCACTTATTGCTTGATGGTTTGTTTTTCAGTTTCTCGAGACAGGGGTTTCTGTATCTTTGAAGTCCTTTTGTTTTATGTTTTTGTCTGTTTTGTTTTTCTTACTTATTTATGTTTAAGCAATGTCTCCTGTAACTTAGGCTGGCCACACAAAATGCCATTGAGAATTCCATTGCACACCCTATCCTGCTTCTGCTTCCAAGTGCTGAAAAGTCCTCCAACTGCTTCATGGCTGGACCTTAACTGGTCAGTGAGAAAAAAATAGACCGGTAAAAAAATAAACCTCCTACTTTTCTGGGTTATAATGCAAAGTTAAAAATAATGATGGATTGTGTACAAATTGAGTTCAATGACCAACTTAAAGCATGCATAGCCCCAGCACAGAAAGGGATGGCCAAGAAGAAGCATGGAAACTTACTAAAGTAGTCTACTTTAGAAATAAGTAGTGAGGTGATACATTCTAGATGATTGATTGAAGGGTGATCCTATTTAGTAGTATTAACAAAATCCCAGAGTCAGATATTTGGGTAAAGCTGAGAGAACAGAGAAGCAACACAACAGCCACATTCACTTCTTGCCCCTCCAAATCCCTATGGATATGGGGAATAGAACTGAGATCATTCTTTTGGGCAGGAAG
This sequence comes from Chionomys nivalis, assembly GCF_950005125.1. Taxonomy (NCBI): domain Eukaryota; kingdom Metazoa; phylum Chordata; class Mammalia; order Rodentia; family Cricetidae; genus Chionomys; species Chionomys nivalis. Next base: position 36,319,462 of record NC_080111.1, on the reverse strand, counting down.
TGATTTTAGCCTCTCAGCAATCTCCCCAGCTCAAGGCTGAGGACCTTAAAACCAATTAGAGCTTGACAAATGAGACAGATTTCTGCTGGGCACATTGTTCCCCACCAATAATCCCACACATTGAATATGGCGACAGGAGGATTTTTGCCTTTCAGGTCAGGCTAGTCTACATAGCAAGAACTGTCTCAAAATAAAACATTAAACAAACATTCGTGCTGATTTTGGTGGTTCATACTTTAGATTTCATTCAGTACATAGCAAGTTGATGCAGGAGTATCACCAATAGATTCAAACCAGGCTAAGGTATCTTGTGAGACCCTGGTCAACAAAACTTCCCCTCCCCAGACGTTTCAGACGGCTGTTCTTTTTAACATTTCTTAAACCTAACAAAGGTCTTCCCATTTGTTTGGAAATGGTGAAACAAATACCCAAAATGAAAATGGAGAACTGATTAGCACTTACTGTAGATTCTAAATCATAATTCTCAAGGGGAGAAATACTAGCTAAGCACTCTTCACTCTTTTAAATAAGTGAGCCTGTTAAAATAATCTTTAAAATGTTTATATTAAATATGCAATGATTTACTAGCTAGGGACTTGAGAAATTATGAGGAAAATCTATCTTGGAAAAAAAATTTCAGATTGTTAATTCAACAGATCCAATACAAAATGTCAGTGGGTTTTACCTTGCTGTGCTTTAACCTTTAAAGGTAGTATATCCCTTTTAAGCATCCATTTACTTAATTTTAAATTTTAATAGACATGAATAAATGACAGCAAGATAAAATTTAAGGAGAAATAGATTTCTACTAATAAGCACCTTCAACTTGATCAAAACAAATGATTAAATCTTCCATACATCTAATGGCTCATACTGTTTGATAAATTTTTCATCAGAAATAACACTCAATATTACAGTTTATTTTTCCCATACTCTTTGGACTATTACTGCATGGAAGGTTATTTTCTTCATATGTATATAATGTGATACTCAAGTATTAGCTAAAAGTGTTTCAGGTGTGTAATTATGACATAAATAAAAAATTGGGAACTAGAAGTTTAAAAATTTAATTGACTAAAAAATAACAGTATATTAGTCAGGATTCTCTAGAGTAACAGAACTTAAGGACTAAATCTCTCTCTCCATCTATATATCTGTCTGTCTGTTGTCTGTCTGTATATGTGTGTGTGTGTGTGTGTGTGTATGGGGATTCATTGGAATAACTTAAAGGCTGCACTCCAACAATTGCTGTCAGTGACTAGAAAGTGCAAGATCACATAGTTACTCAGTCCCACCAGACTGGGTGTCTAAGCTGTTTAGTGTATGTGCTGGAATCCCAGAGAAATAGACTTCAATGACAATGAATACATGTGCTGACAAGGTGAGGGAAAGCAGAGAGAGCAATAACAGCCCACATTCCTTCGAGCAGAATATGAACTCAGACTAAACATGTACCTTCCAGCCTCAAGGTCTAGATTAAAGGCAGGAGTCATCCATCCTCAGTATCTGGGTCAAAGGTATGTTTTCCTGCCTTAAGGTCCTGATCACAATTTTTTTATCCATTTTGGAGTTATAGTTCATTCCAAGTGTAGCAAAGTTAACAACCAAAAACAGCTTTCATAATCAATCATTTGTCAACTTGGCATACAGTCATATCAACTTATTAATTTCCAAATTGAAATCAATAAATAGGTTGTAATTATGCCTAAGCATAACATAAGTATACCAAATACAATTGCAAATGCATTATCTATTTAGAATATTGGCAATGCGGGCGTGGTGGCGCACGCCTTTAATCCCAGCACTCGGGAGGCAGAGGCAGGCTGATCTCTGTGAGTTCGAGACCAGCCTGGTCTACAGAGCTAGTTCCAGGACAGGCTCCAAAGCCACAGAGAAACCCTGTCTCGAAAAACCAAAAAAAAAAAAAAAAATACTGGCAATGTCCCTTGGAGCACATTTTTTCCTATTATTTCAAAATTATTTCTAATAACCACAGATATACTCATGATTCATATTGCAACATATGTTTAGAAAATTAAAAGAACATAGAAGTAACTGTACAAATGCATTATCAACAAAATACAACAGAAGCACTCATGTCAGTTAAAAGTCTGCTTTCTGCAATGGTCACGTGCCTTAGATGGTATGTATAACTGCCATCTCTATTACACATTCTGTATTTCTTTTACCCTCTTCAAGCACTTTACATGGTCTTGGGCCTTTTCCTAGAGAAGTGACCTATCCCATATTCCTGATATATATGTGACCTTTGCCATACTTATTGTATTAGATTTTTGTCATTTCCCATTAATTTTAATCACGAGGTACAATGTCAGATTGAGACACCCCAAAGGATTTGTTGCATTCAAGACATAATCCTTCTTATTTTCATCATGCAGAGGCAATTCAATTCCCCCAAAGTAATCTGGATATATCACCCTGTCAAAGGTTGTTATTCCTTTCTTATTTTGTTGGTTTAAGAGTATTTGAAGCCAAAGTAACCAGAGGAAAGTCTGCATTGAAAGTTCAATACAATATTTGTTGTGTCTCCTGACAGGAGTCCCTTCATTTTGGTAACAACACTTCTAGGCCAGGCCAGCAGAACTTAGGGTGGCAGAAACTGGAAACAGAAATTTTCCTAGATGGTTGCTGGTGGCAAAAGTGAGTGGAAATATTCCATTTTCAGACCTTGATTCCTGGATTTATCGATCCTACTTACAGGAAAAACCATACCATATATTGCATGCAGATTCGGTGCTTATAGTACTTTCTGGAGAAACTTGCCCCAGTCCTCTTGATGCTGAGACCTTATTGGTACTGTAACTGTTTCTTCAAAAGAACAAAGTTCATTCAGTCTTTCTCTGAGGTGAATTTCTTCAGGATGATGGAGAAAGCCAGGCCATTCTCTATTATACTTTCTTTCATCCTCTGCTAGCACATCACGTGGTCCTGGGGCTTTTCCTAAGAAGAGACCCATACCTTCCTTTTTCATCCTTCCTGGATAAGGTGTTATAGTTTCCTATTAACTTTAATCACAAGGCACAGTACCACAAAGAGATGTCCTAAAGGATCTCCTGCACTCCAGACATAATCCTTCTTACCTCCATTGTGCAGAGGTAATTCAATTTCCGCATGGTAATTTGGATATATTACCATGCCTAAGGTTGTTTTTCCCTTCTTTGTCTGTGGACTTAAGCGCATTTGAAGCACATATTATGAGAGGGAAGTCTGCTTTTAAAGTTCAATAGAATATTTGATGTGTCTCTTGACAGGAGCTCTTCCCCTTTGGTACCAAAACATCCAGGCCATCAGAACTTTGGTGGCAGATATAGGAAGCACAAACATTCATAGATGGACCCTAGTAGTAATAGTGAGTGGAAATATTTCCTTTTCAGCCCTAAATTCCTGGACCAATGGATCCTGGCTACAGGAGAAACCATACCATATATTGTGTATATTCAGAGCATATATGGCTTTCTGGAGAAACTTGTTCCAGCTGTCAAGACGCTGAAACCTAATTGGTGCTGTAACTCTTTTTTTCAAATGAATAAAGTTCTTTCAACCTTTCTATCAGTCCAGCTTCTTCAGGATGCTGGAGAACATGTTAATAGCAGAGGATTCCATGATTGTAGGACCACTCTCAGGGTTCTCTGGCTGGGAAGAGAGATCCCTGTTCAGAAGCAGTACTGTAGGGAATACAATGTCCATGGATAAGACATTCTGTAAATACATTGATCAGGGTTTTATAGAAGCATTACTTGTAGGAAAGGCAAATCCATAACCAGAATAAGTATCTACTCCTATAAGGACAAAAACTTGTTGCTGAGGGACAATTGTCTTCTACCCTGTAAAGTTTTGTTGCTTGTATTGCTTTAATAGAAGGCTGATTGGCCAGTAACCAGGCAGGAAGTTTATGTGGAGCAACCAGAACAGGGGAGTTCTGGAAGAGGAATGGCTGAATCTGCAATCTCACCTGAGTAAATTGAAGCAAGATGATAAAGCCTCACTGATGAAAGGTACCAAGCCACATGGGTAACACAGCAATATTTATGGGTTAATGAATGATGTAAGAGTTAATAAGAAGCCTGAGCTAATAGGCCAACCAGTTTATAATTAATGTAAGCCTCTGTGTGCTTCATTGCGACTGAACAGCTATGGGGAGAGGTGGAAATAAGCCTAAGTCAAAAACTTGTCCTTTCCATGGAGGAAGTTGTCCAGTGTAGTCAACCTCCCAGTAGGTTGATGGCTGGTTACTGCAGCAATGGTGTCGTATCTGAGGCTCAATGTTGGTCTCTACTGTTTGGTCATCTGACAATCAGCAGCAGCTTTAGTCAGGTCAGCCATTGTGAATGCAAGTCCATGTTGTTGAGCTCATGCCTATCCCCTGTCTTTGCCACTGTGAACACTATATTGGCCCAGGTTTCAAGTGATTCATTTCTTGTATGTTATTCAGTTTTCTTCTTCTTTCTCTGTCTCTTTCTCTCAGTATGCAGTGCTGTTAGGTGACTTTACCTTGAAGTTTTCTGGTTTTGTGTTCTCTATCTTTTGTTTCTGTGAGAATTAAGGTATTGGTCCAGTTACTATTTTAGATCAAACATTAAGGTTTACAATCAACTTTTCACAGTGTCATTTACTGGATTTTCAAATAAAACATTGTGGTGCAATATGAACATGCCAGAGACATTTCTTTCCACCATTTTTATAATGTATATATGTTCCAGCATGAGTGAGGTAAGAATGTTACTAAATGTCTTTGCTTTTACATTAGGATCATGTTTAGAAATGGATTCGCTGATGGAGCATGCTTAAAAAGAGGAAGAATATTATGTGAGCATGTCCAGACTCCCTATGTAAAATTTCCGTCCTTCCTTTGTTTAGGAAAAAGACTTCTTAAAAAAAAAAAAACTCCTATGCTTTCTATGCCTAATGCAGGGATGAAAATTTTCTCATTTCTCTATCTTGGCTCTTGAGTTGGCTATTCTTGGTAGTCAAACTGACTACTTCTGGGATTATCAACTACACAAAGAATTGATTATACCTGAGAGGGATTTTATTTAATTAAAGGTTTTGAATAGGTAAACCCTTCATTCATGTGGATCATCTGAGGTGGTAAGCTCCACATTTTTTTTTTTTGGTGTTTTGCAACAGAGTTTCACTGTAGCTTTGGACCCTGTTTTGGAACTATTTCTTTCTTTTTTCTTTTCTTTTTTTTTTGTTTTATCGAGACAGGGTTTCTCTGTGGTTTTGGAGCCTGTCCTGGAACTAGCTCTTGTAGATCAGTTTGGACTCGAACTCACAGAGGTCCACCTGCTTCTGTATCCAGTTCCTGGGTTTAAAGGCATACACCATCACCACCCTGCAAGCTCCACTTTTAGCTGCTTGGTGGCAGTGCACACCTTTAATATTATCACTCAAGAGGCTGAGACAGTGGGATTTTTTGAGTTTGAGACCCGTCTGGCCTACAGAATGAATTTCAGGTCTACATAGATGAATCCTATCTTGAAAACACCAATCCAAACAAAACAAACAAAACAAAAACAGAAATAACAAACAAACAAAAATCCAAACAAAGACTATAATCCACCTTTAACCTAGATCTCACCTTCTAGATGATTGCAGCTGGAATAATAGAAAGGATATTGAAGAAGGAAGCTCTCTTTTTGCTCTGGTATCAAATTCTGGCTACTGAGTTCATTCCATTATTAGCACTAGAGTCGACTTCTTTGGAATTTTGATGTATATTGAAAACCAGGTGAAACATTGAACCTCATGGACTGAACAACTACTGGATTCTTCACTTGATCATAGACAAAAGGCTGTGCAGAAATCTACTGAATTCTTCCAAATTCCATTAGTAGACAGCTATTTTTAGATGACCTGGACCACAGCTTTTGAGACTTTGTCATAAGCCCAATTTCTATTAAAATGGTGAGTTCATTCGCCCTGTCTTGTTCATGCTGTAACACAGCTGTATATTTTATTCACAGCAGTGCTCATAAAGACATTCTTTTTGGCTCCATTATTCTCTATGTATTTAAATTTCCATGAACCCTACTCTCTTTAATATTTTTCATTTGCCTGGAATTTGCTCTGAATTTCAGAAATAAAACTTGTAAAGCCATGGAGCCACCACCCAGCCTCTGTTGGGGGAAAGGTCTTTTTAAAGATCTGGTTCCTGCTTTTTTCTCATGATTGTCTGAAATCCCTGTGACAGTGAGGTAAACTGTACCTTTAGCTCATCTGACCTCAGCATAAAATCACACAACAAACATTTCCTTTTGTGATCTAAAAATTGTCTTTAGCTGTTAATATTCTGGGCTGCCTTCTACCTGTGGGACAGGAAATCACTCCACCCACCTAGCACAGTTCATGGTACAACCTAGCTAGCCACTTTGTGTCCTGGAGGAAAAAGGCAAGATTCCTATGGAGTGCAGGATTGTGGCAGTGTCTGCTATTGGAGGCTTGGGCAAGTCTTATTGAAATGCCTATTTTTGCAGATCTAGAAAAGATTTTTGATGGGAGCAGAAAGGAATGGCCAGAAACCATTGTGCTGTCCCTTTAAGCAAATTATAGCCCTTTGGGAAGGTTCATCCCACTCAGGCCTCACTAGCCAATCAGGACTTCCAGTTGACCTGCCAGTCAGAAGCAGTGCAATGCTCTTCCTGTGACCTGCCTCCATGTTAGGCTTTCCAGAGGAGCTGGCACCAGTGGATTATGTGCTGTCTGCCTTTGCTGCTGCAGGGAAATGATGAACTGAGAGCTTTGGTGAGCTGGAAAACCACAACATGGTGAGCGAGGGAATGCTGTCTCCAGAAGGGGAGGAGCAGAGGGTGAGGTGAAGTGCATTTTCCTCAGATCTGGGTGGGAACCTGCCACCAGTTTTCCTGTGTTGTGAAGTCCCATGCGGTCCTTGCTAATTCATGGACCTGTGGGCAGGCCTCTGAATAACTCTGCTCTGTGGGCTTAATTTGCTTAGAGAGTTGAGAGCAGGGAGCTGTGTGTAGAAACGTCTTTCTAGTCAATTTCTGCAGGCATGATACATTCATGGAAAACCATTGGCAAACTTGGAGAGGCCTAGTTTATTCAGTATCTTCCTGACATTCAGTAGTTTTCATTTAACCTTCGCATATAGTCATCATTAATTTTAAATTTGTGGAGGTCATCCGCAGCTTCTCATGTGTTGGGTAGCACTCCACTGCCAATGCTTAATGCATAGGCTAACAAAGTAGAATTTAGCTAAAATTCTACTGCATCCAAAACATTCAAAACCTAAGTATATGTTAACCAGGGATGTTAGAGGTTAGAATGCTCGTGTACACATTTTTCAACTGGAATGCTCAGATATTTGGTTCCAAACCACGACAAGAAAGCCAAAAAACCAGTCACATGGCCCTTCGCCATATCAAAAAACAGGCTTCTAACAAGCTGCTCAAGGAGGCATTACAGGTCACAGCCAACCTTAAGGCCTGGTGTGCCTTAAAGTTCCCCTTTCTTTTTGAGAAAAGCATAGTTCTGCCAGATGGGAAAATGACATCTGGTGACAAATATTTGAAAAGCAAAATATTGTTTTGGTAAAGACTGAACTGGTCAATCAAGGCTTTCATTTAGGACCTCATGCAGGGAGAAAGAACATTCCTGGGAGCATTCCCTAAGGGCCTGATGTATTGCTAATAAAACAGACCTCCTTATCTAAAACAAGGAATATGTTTGGAAGAGCTGGTAATGGTCTGGGGATAAGTCCATTGTGGAGAAGTTTCTTCAGGTCCTGAGAAACCAACTCTTCCCAGCATATGGAGCTAGGATTTTCAGTCCCAAATGAACTCAGCACGTAGGAAAGTTCTTCTGTCCTGTTTCCATTTTACTTGTCCTGTTTTTCTCATCCCATGACCTTCATGTCAGAACCCTGTCAGTGAAGAATGCCCTGCTGCTTCAGGTCACCCTTGTACTTAAGAAATTATTCTGAGAATAACTTTGACTTGTAACTCTCCAGTCTGCCTAAATGTCTAGCATGGCAAGTTGTCTGTTTTTATTTCAGTTGTTCAAGGTGTAGCCTGGAGCCTGAACCTAAAGGACACTCAAGGATAATAGCATATGTGTAACTCAAAATCTCTCTTAGTTTGCTCCTCTTTGAGCATTAGCCAGAGATGGATGCATGCCATCAGTAAACAGATTTTTCTTTATTAATTTCCTAAGTGAGTGAAGTGGTTTCTCAATGGAAAGGCATATCGGTTCTAGAACAGCTGCATTTCCATCTTGTTAGAAAAATTGTTTCTGCCGGGCGGTGGTGGCGCACGCCTTTAATCCCAGCACTTGGGAGGCAGAGGCAGGCGGATCTCTGTGAGTTCGAGACCAGCCTGGTCTACAAGAGCTAGTTCCATGACAGGCTCCAAAACCACAGAGAAACCCTGTCTCAAAAAACAAAACAAAAAAAAAGAAAAAGAAAAAGAAAAATTGTTTCTGAGACAACTTCTGTTATATCGACTTAGGTGTCCTTGGTCTCTTGCTGTCCAGGGCAATGACCTTGCTGTCCTCCATTTTATACTTTCAAAATTCTTAAATAAAAAGATGTTACCACCTCACAGCTTTAAAATTAGGCAATTGAGTCATGGCGTTGACTATCCAATGGAGCCACAGGAAAAGGATTTGCATATGGAGCATTTCTTCTGTCTTCAGACCACAATAGGAGGAATAGATCATTGTGTACAGTGCGGGGGACACAGCACAGGCAATCAGGTGTTGGTGCCATCATTATGAAAAAAGGGCCAAACTGTGGTAGGGGAAGTGATTTGGTAATTTCCCAGTATGCTTTATTTTCATTAATGAATACAGACCAGATGGTGAGTGATGAACACTTTGGGAGGGTTATTGTGAACCAATTGAATTTGCAATTAGGAAACAATATTATGAAGATATGAATGATTTTGCTTGACACAGTTGTTTCTTCTCAGAGATTTGGAAAAGAAGCCATTGATTGTAACTCTTCTTGTCAGGTTTTAGATCTCAGCAGCCAACATATGCATATGGGCAAGATCAATCTATCTCTTATTAATGATGTCCTCTCTCTTAGAGAAGGGCCTAATCTTTTTCAGCATCAATACAGCAAAGTTTCATTTAATCTTAAAAATGTAGTATTTTTTATCACTTTAGAAATCACTTCTTGGAATCATTTTTAATATTTAATATAAGTGTATTGTTGTTCTTTATTTGTTTCTGTTCTCCAATGTTTCTAAATCAATACCAGTTTCATTTCATTTCTCTCATGATGGTGACTGTCTTCTATAATTTCGGTTTGCCTCATGCTACGTAACTAAGAATCATTTTGAACACCTAATCCTGCCTCTGCTATCCAGTGCTGGGAAAACAAACCTGCAACTTCTTCCAGGTTTGGCCTGGAGAAAGAAAAATAGGACAGTTAATTAGTGTTTGCTGATCTTTCTGGATTTTACTGGGGACAAAGAAGAAAAGGGACCTGTGTAAGAATTGAGCTCATTGACCAACTTTGAAGCTGTAGAGACACAGTGCAGAAGGGAGAGGATGGATGGAGGGTGAGAGCTTTCCTCCTTCAACAGTAGTTGAGATTGGCTATGTGGAATCAGCAGTCCATTGTAGATATGGTATGATTATCCTGATTGACCATTGCTTGCCATGCATAGACCATGGCAATCAAGAATCTGGGTAAGTTACAGACCTTATTTTAAAACCTAATTGCAATATTCAATATGATTCATCCAAAATAGAAGATCTGGGTAAAATGTTTTGGTCCTGCTGAAACGAACTGTTACTTTTCTGGATGAAGATTTTCATCTTTAGAGAAAATATATAAGACATCTTTAATGTGCTCTAATACAATTCCCTAGTCTCTGGAGCACATGGCCATAAAGTCTGTTTCACCTTTTCAAAATGAATTTTGAGATTAAACCTGTATCATAGTCACATTCTCTTTGCTCCCTCCAAGCCCTAACATGACCCCAATTGTTTTCTAATTCCTGTTCTGTTTTTCTTTAACAACAGTTACTTTGTAACAACAGTTACATAGTAACAGTAATTGCTTTATGAATGTGACCTGTATTTGTCTGCAGGATTTCCCATCTCTGAGGCAATGGGATGGCTGCACTGGGAAGTGAGTGTGCAATGGAATGTGCACACAGAGGACCCTGTACTTTGGATGAGGAAGAGGATGTGCTCTAAGAGAGTGGAATAATGTGTACTAAACACAAAGTGAACTAGGGAACTGTCTGTTGGGCTGGGAGGGCAGAACTGAAAGGCCTGTGCTGTCTGAGTCATTTGATTTCTAATCGTCTTGTAGGGGAGCTGCTAATATTCTGAAGCCCACCTGGGTGACCCTAGCCAAGTAGAGATTTTGGGAAGGGTTAGCAATCAGGAGTACTAGTGGCAGGTTATTGGGTTCTTTCCATGATTCTCTTCTGACTCTGCAGTAGGAAGGCCACAAGGTATACCATGTTGAGTGGAAATTGTTCAGAGCAGGTCTGTTGAACCATCATTTCTGCTGTGACTTGGATGGACCATGAGACAGACTGTAGTCATGTTTGTCCATGTGGTTCATGTTGGCTAGGGCCCTTGTTCTCTGAGCCTCCTTCTGTATGGATTTACAGGGTAAAGGGAGATTCTGGAGCCCTGGAAATGGAGATTATGATGCAGGTTGTGTCACTGTCCAGAATATCCACATGGGCACTGCTTTTGTTGTGCAGTGGGAAGTGAGATTAGAAAGCTGAGGGTCTTGATTCCAGAAGTTTTGAATATCTAATTCTAATTTCAGGTTTGTGTTATAAAGGTTTTAAATAGTTTGGTAACTGGTAGGAAAATGATGATATCAAACTTCTTACAGCAATGCATGTTTTGAAGGCTTTTAATGTGATGTGCTGCTAGCTACAATGATGTAAGACATTGATGCTAAGTTCCAGAAAACAAAAGGAATTTCTGATTTGCAGACTTCTCAGGTACGCATTGTGTTAGTCAGGTAGATAGGGCACAATCCACATCTCCCGCCATATTTCATGTAGCAGGAAGTAAATTTTAAATCATTTTTGGTTGTTTTGGATTGAGCATCAGTGGGGCTGCCTGTCTCAGAAACCAGAGGAAAGCATGATGGGCAGAAGAGCCATTGAAAGAAATCTCCTCCATTTGAGAGACAGCATCTATATCATGAGGCTTCTTTCTTTGGAAGACATCAGTTACTTGGGGGATCAGAAATAACAGTTTAAGGATCACTTTAAAAAAACTTTGTGAAGCCGGGCGGTGGTGGCGCACGCCTTTAATCCCAGCACTCGGGAGGCAGAGGGAGGCGGATCTCTGTGAGTTCGAGACCAGCCTGGTCTACAAGAGCTAGCTCCAGGACAGGCTCCAAAACCACAGAGAAACCCTGTCTCGAAAAAACAAAAAAAAACAAAAAAAAAACTTTGTGAAAGTTGTGAATTTTGTGATTATTTAATTTCTGTTCACTTATTATCAAAGGTAGCTGGGTAATGTTGGTCAGGTTCATTTTTTTATTACCTAAGTTTTTGTTGATCTTTTGATTTAAACTTGACAATATTTCACTGTTTTTTTTGACAGTATTTCGCTGCTTTTTTTTTGTTTGTTTTTTTTTTTTGTTTTTTCGAGACAGGGTTTCTCTGTAGCTTTGGTGCCCGTCCCGGAACTAACTCTTGTAGACCAGGCTGGTCTCGAACTCACAGAGATCCGCCTGCCTCTGCCTCCCGAGTGCTGGGATTAAAGGCATGCGCCACCACCGCCCGGCTTTTCGCTGCTTTTGTTCTTTGTTTCTCTCCAACCCCTTTATTTTTTCACAAATTTTGTACACATTCTTGATTAATGTGCATTTCTGGAACATAAAGAAGTCATATTATATCAATCTTTTTATGTAATGTATGAATAATTTAACTATATTATTAATTTTCTTCAAAATGGTAGACCTTCACAAATTTTATTCAGAAAGTCTCTTATGTTATCAGTTACTTAAGTTTTGTTTATTAATACAGTTTCTGTGGAGAGACTCAATTTTTTTTATCTATATATCTGCCTCTTTCCATTTACTGGTATATATCTGTGTGTTCCAGTTGTTGCTTTCTTCATATTTGAATCTTTGATAGTAAAGTGTTAGTATGATGAATACATAATCCCCTTGAGCATTCTTTGTGTTTCCACTGTGAATGTAGCTTTGTATTTAGCTTTACTGTTATAATTTGTTGGACAAAGTTATTGAATTCCATTCATTTAATTGTGGAAATTTATCAGACACAAAATCTTAATTTTGATACATCATTTTCTTATGGATCATTTCTTTACTTCATTATTTATTTATGCCTGGTTTTTCTTGTTTTTATCGATCTTACATAGACTTGACTTATTGGATAAAAGGTTTTATGTGTCTTGGCAAGTGGCTCAGCACATATTCTTTTTGTGGGTGACCTGAGTTCAGATAGTTACACTCAAAGTGAGACATTAATAAATTTCTACTATTCACAATCCAGCAGATTTACCAATCTCCTTTTTTTGTATGTCACCTGTATACATCTGCAAGTCATTCTCTCTCATACACAAACATACACAAAAAATAGCAGTAACCTTATTTTCAAAGTGCTTGTGACATAAAGTTGGAGCAAAGGAAGTTGCTTTGCATATACCCTGATGCTTTTTTTTCTTTCTTTTTCTTTTTCTTTTTTCTTTTTTTTTTTTTTTTTTTTGGTTTTTCGAGACAGGGTTTCTTTGTAGCTTTTGAGCCTGTCCTGGTACTAGCTCTGTAGACCAGGATGGTCTCAAACTCAGAGATCTGCCTGCCTCTGCCTTCTGAGTGCTGGGATTAAAGGCATGCACCACCATCGCCCGGATACCCTGATTCTTCAAAAATCTGTTCTTTTGAAATTTCTTTTAAACAGTTTTCATTTCATCACTGTGATGCAGACATAGATTAATTCACCAATAGTAGGTAACAAAATGTTATCTAAGTGATCCTAAAGCACATTATATTTTATTATAAGAGAATGAGATGTTTTAGTAATCAAAACTATTTTCTACAAAGTAAAAACATCAGAAGACTTCAAGTGAATCTTGTGACTTTTTGGAACAGCCCTACTCCCCCAACATATTGTCTATTAAATGATAAAGGAGAGAACTGGAGTGTATAGGATGCCTGTGATTTCTTGGAGTTTGATTTTGATTAGTTAGTATCTTGTCGTTCTTGTTTAATGGACCAAATCTACTAATATATAATATATATTATATATTATTGTGCTTGTGTCATGTTCTATAATGCTGCCATCTATATTTTTGATTTTTTGATCCATAATCTTATTAAAACATTCATTTTCCTGAAAACTATAGACATTCACCAATTTGTATTCATAATATTGCTTATGCTATATGATCCTTAATTGTTCATTTTTAAATAGTTTCTGTGATAAGCAGTTTTAGCTTTCTCTTATTGATCTTAGATGCTTGTCCCTTTCCATTTTCTAGCATGTCTGTGCTTTCTATTTGGTGTTTTCTTCATGTTTGTTTTTTTCTGCTGTTGGTCCTTGAAGTCAAACTACAAGGAAGAGTTTTCACAAGAGACCATCTCTTACACCACAGTTAATGTAATAAAGATTTTATTAATTCTGTCATGACAGGGTCTTTCAGCATTGAAGAAGCCAAAAAGACCCTGAATAGCTGGTACAGGCAATTTTAAAGCAAAAAGGCAGAAAACAAAGGGGGTATCTGTGGGCTGTTTTTTACCATTATGGTTGGCTTATTTAAAAGGCTATCACCAATAATTGGGTGGAGAGCGATTGCCAGATCAGATGAGGTAAGAGGGAACATCTGAGGGTCACTTTGCCCCTTTCCCAGGGACTGAGTCAAAACACCAGGAATGGAGTCAAAACCTGAGGGTTTTCTTGCCCCTATTTAATAACTGAGTTTTATTTGGAGAACATTCACAAGGAGTCAGGAAGATGATGGAAAGTTCCCAACATTTTAGTACGTGCATGTGTAATTGTTAGATTCCCAGGGAGGGGGGAACACTAAGTCACTGAGGCTGAGAGTGCTCAGCTTAAAGTTCAATACTGCTTAAGTCATTGTCAAGATTAATACATTGTCTTTGGTTCTCTAAAACCTTCTCATACACACGCCTTTAATCCCAGCACTCAGGAGGCAGAGGTAGGAGGATCTCTGTGAGTTCGAGACCAGCCTGGTCTACAGAGGTAGTTCCAGGACAGGCTCCAAAGCCACAGAGAAACCCTGTCTCGAAAAACCAAAAAAAAAAAAAAAAAAAAAAAACCTTCTCATATATTATTGTGTCTGTGTTCTAATTAGCCTCAGTTTTCAACATGACAAAATCCAGATTCATCTGAGAGAACATCAGTTAGCCATGTGCTTAGATCAGAATGTCTGATCTCCATCTTAAAGACAATGTATTGATTGATGACTGATATTGGAAGATCTTCCCCTGAGTTGGCAATGTCTCTAAGCAAGTGGACCTGGGCTGATTAAGAGAGCTAGATGAGCATAAGACAGTGACAAAGCAAAAGAGAAAACCAGGAAACAATGGTTCTGCATGTTTTGCCTTCAGTGATTATCTTGAGTTTCAATCCTAAGCACCCACAATGGTGGACTCTTACTTAAAGGTAACAACCAAATAAACCTGTCATTACTAGAGTTCCTTTTGGATAGATAATTTAATCACAGCAACAGAGATGAAAGTAGGAATAAAAAAATGGTACCTGAAAATTGATTTTATTGCTGCAATGGACTTGGAGATATGGACTTTGGAAGAATTTTGAAGATATCGATACTTTTGATGGCAAAAGTCAAGGAAAGCTCTACACAGAGCATAATTGATTGTTCTTCTAGGACTTGAAAGACTGGAATGCTGAGAGTTATATCAGGCAGTGGAGGTTGAGGTCATAGGAGTTTAGTGGGCAAAATGCCCTACAGAGAAACAAGGAGCTAGCTGATCTGGCCTATCCCTCCTGAGAGGTCTGTGTCTTAGGGATTTCTGGTTAAGTCAATGGCCACTGGGGCACAATGTGACTTCCAATTCCTGACAGATTGAGGGACTCACTCAGGCAGAGGCATTCAGGCTAATTTGTGTTTCCCTTTATAATCCCTTAGTAGTCAAGGAAGCTTGGAAGCTTTACAGGGCAACTGGACTGAGACAATGAACTTGTATTCCCTGTATAGCTTACAATCTTCATGGCACCCAGTAAACCACAACTTTATTGAGCCTAGAAATTGCCATTAACTTCTGATTCTGATAAATATATAAAAATTCTGATTGCTCTCAATTAACTTTCTTAGCATCATCTAGCTCTGGTCCTTCCAGCCCAAGTCTGTACTCACTCCTTGTGGCTCTATTAGGTGACATTGGTCTGGTAAGTAAGTACAGGTGCTTAGAAGTCTTTATAAAAATTTTCCTAGAGATTATTTTTGTGAATCTTTGGCCCCAAATCTTTCTTAATATTTCCATATGCCAAGAAGGTTATTAAGGCACAATTAAAGAGTAATAGACTGATATTTTAGAAAAAATGATTTCTGTTGGATAATTATTACTGCTGACTGCTTTAGGTCTACAGTGAAAAAGAATCACATAGAAAGGAATGAAAAGAAAAAAAACATTAGGTAATTTCAGATGGCAGTCCAGTGGTGAAAAAGAGGGATTTTCAAGGATTTGGCACCATTAAAGGGAAGACCCTTGCTCTGCATTGAAAGCCAAGTAAAGTGCCATACAGTGTAAGACTGTATCTAGTCTCTCTCTCTCTCTCTCTCTTTTTTTTTTTTTTTTTTTTTTTGGGTTTTCGAGACAGGGTTTCTCTGTGGCTTTGGAAACTGACCTGGAACTAGCTCTTATAGACCAGGCTGGCCTCGAACTCATAGAGATCTGCCTGTATCTGCCTCCTGAGTGCTGGGATTAAAGGCGTGCACCACCACCACCCAGCTAGCTAATCTCTTAATTTATGGAAAGCATATGAAGCAAAATTCCTTAGCTCAGGCCAACATCATACAGAACGTGTAGTCAATTTTGTTCAAACTTGATAGGATACCCCATATGGTCTGTCCAGCAGAATTCAGTTACGGGTTTCCCTGAAAAGGGACATTGAGACTGAGGAAAATTTAGATTAAGAGAAATGAGGACATAAGTTAGACCATGAGGACTCAAGGTCACTACCAAACAGCTCTGAGTTTATTTCTCAGACAGCATATATACTACTTTTAAGGAAAGTTCAGTCTGTGAATCTCTTAAATGTCTCCCTGCAGTTGTTATCAATTGAGAAACAAAATCGTGAAACAATTTATCAGGTCTCTGTCTTATCTTAGACTATTATTCTGTTTTCTTTCCAGTGCCAGGTAATTTATACAAGACCTTTTTTTTTGCTGGAATATTAAGTTGAGCATATCCTGCCATATCAGAGTTCAACTGATGATCTAAATCTTTATAATTACCTTCTCCTGCCAGCATGTCAAAATTAACAGGCATGTTTTGAGCTTTGTTAATATTAGCTTTAAGTTCACATACTCATGGAATTATGATTCCACAATACAATAATCTCCTCCAGACAAACAAGCTCTAGCCAGTTTTTTCCAATCCACCATAGGCAAATCTTTAACCACTATTGTCTACAAAATTGCTTGAATAGAGTTTTTGGCCTAATTTGAGAACCAGTGTTTTTTAATTCTTTAAGTTGTGTAAAAGGAAAAACGTGTGAACTCTCAGAACATTTCCTTGAGCATCCTGATGTTCTATAACTGGAAATAAATTAAAACCTTGAATGACTTCTTTCTTGGTTCCTCTTCTAATACTTCCATATAATGGGCTAATAATCAAAGTCTGCTAAGAATTTGCAGGCTTCTGGACCATAGATATCGTAGGAAATTTCTTTTCTTTAATAGTATAATCCTCAGGAGAATCAAAATCTGTCTTCTCTCTGGGGGAAGGCGAGAAGGTGCTCATTCTTGAGCTTCTCCATGAACTCTTTGTGAGATCCTTCATGAGTTTTTTTTTTGCCATGAAGAAATTTGGACTGCTTCCAGTTTTTTATTTAAAGAGTTCATCAGATTCCTCAGCCCCTTAGTCTCTGATTGTTTTTCAACTGTCTTAGATCATTTACATGACTATTCTTCAACATTCATAGATAATGTGGGAAATCGGAATCAGGACACTTAGAAGTCTCTTTTTTTTATTTTACCTTATTGTCAGGAACCTCTCTTTTAAATTTTACCTCATCATCAGTATCTGATGTGACATCATCAGTCGACTTTTCAGAAGCATTTGCATTAAACAGTTCCTTCACTGAAACAGAAAACTTAGTTTTACTTTTACTTCAGTTTGGGTGCAGTTTCTGTCTTTCAGGACAAAGACCTAAGCTGTCATGAATAAGTGCCAAGAGGGTGGAAATATCCACTGAAATGTTCTCTGGACCATGTACATCATAATATTGCTGTATTTTAACTGCACTACACCCCCTTATATCTGCATTCAAGGTTCCCTGCTCAGGAAACCAAGGACAAATTCTTTCAATAAATTCCAAAAATTTATACAGTTGCTGACACCCTACCTTAGCACCTATGGGTTTTACAGTATACCTAAATAAATGTACAAACTGCTGTTTGCTGTTTTTTGTCCCATAATTACTTTTTACATTTATATGAAAGTTACTTCTTATTCAAGTTAATTCTTTCCTTATTTTACATTTACACAACAGTTCCTAAATTATTTTTTCATGCTGCATAGTTAACCTCTTTTGTCCTGTATGTATACTCCTGCATTATCTTTCCTTTGTATGTACAGCAATGGTTTCCTGAGAATACTCACTGCAGATGTCCCTTTAACTGAGTACTGAGTACACTCTTTCATCCTGAGGTGTCCTTGTGTTGTTCCTCCCACCCCCTTGCACATCCCAGCATTTGGTGCCAATCTCTCGAAGCCCACTCATTGGAATTTTCCTGGCCATTCCATGTGAGTGGATTCTGAGGCTGAGAAAAATTTAGATTAAGATAAATGAAGACAGAAACATAGAATAGACTGGGAGGACTGAAGGTCAATACCAAATAGCCCTGAGTTTATTTCTCAGCCAGTATATATACTAGATACAGTCAATAGGCAGAACAAAGAGCAGTTAAGTCAGGTAACCATTTTTTCTGCACTATCATTGGAATACAGGTCAAAGAGTTACATTATCTTATTCAGCTAAGCAGATTCTAATCTCTAAGGATGACTTGGTATTGCTGGCCTACACCGGCCCAAATATTAATTTAAAAAGTGTGCTCTTTGAACTGGGACAAATGTTCTTTCTATGGGCTAACACAGCCCTCAAGGTTACTGAAAAATGCAGAGCAGGCAAGCTTGCACTCAATTGACTTTTTTAAGACAAAAAGAACTCTAAATAGAAACTGAGTTATATGTGGACTCCCACATTGGTCTCAGGATTTCATAGAGCTAATGACTAGTGGCTGGCTGCTCTGCTTCTTGGACTTTTTGGCTTTCACCCTAATATCTGATTCCAGGTTTTATGAATAAGGCCAATTAGAGTTTGCATTATAACTACTAATTCTAAAATAAGTCTTCTTACTTCCTATCCATTAATTTATGTTTAAGTTTCTATCAAGTAGGTTAAAATTAAGTTTATGAATTCTGCACATATTTTGGTTTTTTAACTTTTGAACTTTACTAACTATAACATTTTCTTTATCTGTTCTTTGGTTGAGGAGCATCTAGGTGGTATCCAGGTTTGGGTTTTTACTAATAATGTTGCTATGCACATAGTTGAACAAATATTTTTGTAGAATTATTTGGTTATACATCTTTTATGTATATGCCCAAGAATTGTTTTCTTTGCCCTGAGGTAGATTGATTCCCAATTTTCTGAGAAACTGCAATAATTTCCAGGGTGGTTGTACAAGTTTGCATTTCCACTAGCAATGGATGAGTGTTCCCCTTTCTCAACATCCTCTCCAGCCTAGGCAATCATTGATGTTTTTGATCTAAGCCATACTGACTGGTGTGAGATGGTATTTAAGAGTCATTTTGATTTGCAGGGTTTGGTGCAGTAAGATTGCTGGAATCTGGTAGTGACACATTGCTCTGTCTGTTGTTGATTGTGTTCTTTCCTTTGGTCCAAGAATTTGGGCTTGAGATAGTGGTTTAAGTGCCAATCTCTCAATTTGTCTTTGTTGGAAGGGTGTTTGCTTCCCTGATTTTTGTTTGTTCTCTGGTAATCTAGTCTGTGTGGCATAGGGTTGAACTGAGGTTCTTTTAAGGTCTTTTGGTACTTTATTTTTTTAAAATAAGAAAACAATCTATTTCCTTTATACATACCAATCAAAGTTGCTGTTCCCTCTCCTCCACTTATTGTCTCCACATACCCTCCCACCCCGCTATTCAAATTTCAGAGAGGGTAAGGCACAGGCACACTGCATGGGGGAATTCCACAACCCTCCCTACTGTATCTAGCTTGTGCAAGGTATCATTCAAAGAGACTAGGTTCCCAAAAAGCCAGTACATGCACTACACCAATTTTGGGACAGAAATTCTTGCAGTATGTGTAGCCTTATTAAAGCATGGAGTATGAGCCTAAGGAGGTTAGGACTGTAAACAGAAAAGAAGGGGAACTTGGGGAAAGTGTTGAGGGTATAGGGAAGATTTGGGGAGGTCTGTGGGCTGGTGGCCTACATGGAATTCTGTCAGGTGGTTTGTCCTTTCAGCCAGGGGTCTCCACCCAGGTTGGAAGCTACAATACAGACATGATGAGGAAAATGGGTTTTTGGTTTAGTTTTGAGGGTTTTTTGAAAGAATGGAAGAAGTCTATGTGAATTTTTGATGGTTGCCATGGCCTCTGGTCCAGCATGTGGTCTTTTCCTCAGTTTATCTACTTGTTCTTCATGTGGTGTGTCCTGTACTTGAGCAGAGGCTTTCCACCCAATGTGTAGGTTGTGGTAACTGTAGAGGTGGTTGGGGATTGTGTCTGAGAATGCAGTGAATGTGTTAGTTTCATTGACTGGTGGACTGCCTACCTGTTCTTCTGGCTGGGATGATGTGCACATGAGCAAGGATTTTCTGCTTGAATTTGGGGATGAAGTACAACTATATTCCTTTTTCTGAATGGGAGTTTATCCTATGCCATTGCATGTTGGAAATCCTTCAGTTTTTACTTGAAATCTCAAGATGTGTCAGACAAGAGGTTGGATGGAATTCAATCCAGAAGAGTTTTTGGATATTTGTGCTATATGGGTTATTACAGATTATGAAGATCAAAGAACTCAGACTAAATGCATTTTCATCTTTTCTCTTTTATTTATTCTTCTCTCATACATTACATGTTGACTGCAGCTTCCACTTCCTCCACTCCTTCCAGTTTCCCCCACTCCTTATTCCCCCAGGTCCAATGCTTTTTTACCATCTGTCATAAAATAGAAAGCCTCCATGAGATATCAAAGAAACCCTTCACAAAAACATTCAAGAAAACTGGGTAAAATCCCTTATCAAAACTGGACAAAGCAAATGAATAGGAAGGAAAAGGTCACAAAAATTGACAAGAGTAAGAGATACCAAGAGTTCTATAGTTAGTAATCACATGAACACCCCAAGCTAACAACCAAAGCATGCATGCACAGGGCATGTACAGAGCTGTTCATGTTCCATAATTTTCACTTCATTTTGTCTGAGACACTATGAGACTTATTTTGTTGATTTTGTAGGTTTGATTTTCCTGGGTTTCTCAACCCCTTCAGATCCTACATTTTTTACCCCTTCCTTCCACAGGATTTCAAGAACTCAAGGTAAAGTTTGGGTAGGGATCTCTGCATGTGCAACCATCAACTGCTGGACGAATTCTCTCTGGTGACATTTGTTCTGGGAATCAATCTATGATTTTAGATATGACTCATTTCATTTCTTTTGTTCTTGTTAGTTGTGTTTGGTTCTACCCAAATTCTGGAAGCCATCAAGCTATGGCTCCTGGCCATCCTGGCAGTATCAGATATTGGCTTCCTCTCACAGTTGGGACTAAAAGTTAGACCATCATTGGTTGTTCACTTCACAAACTCTGAGGCATCTTTTCCCCAATGTATCTTGCTAGCAGAACAACTGTGTAGTTCTAAGTTTAGTGACTGACTTTATGTCCCAATCCCACCACTGGAAGCCATAAGTATTTACAGAATAAGGCTGGTTCAGTCTCTGTATTTCTCACAACTAGGAATCTTCAATAGTGTCTTTCTTGTAGTTCTGGAAGTTTGCAGTGTACTGTTTCCATATCTCCTGTAAACAGCTCCATTATTCCTGTCATCTCTCCCTCCTATTCTTCATCTCTCTTCCTTGCTTACTTGATATTTCCTGTTCCCATCCCCACCTGCCTCCAGTACACCCACAAAATCTATTCTATTTTGTCTTCACAGAGAAATCCATGGATGTCCCCCAGAGCCATTCTTGTTACTTAGCCTTTCTGCATGTATGGATTGTACTGTGATTGACTGTGATTACTATGGTTGTACTTTACTTCACTGCTTATATCCACTTCTAACTGAGTAAACCATGTTGGTTTATATACTTTTGGGTTGCCTCACTCTGGAAAAAAAATAGTCGTGCAACAAGACAGCAACCAAATAATTCAAATATTATTGCAGTACATCTCTAAACAGAATTCTCAGTAGAGAAATCTAAAATAGATGGGACACATTTAAAAATATGTTCACTATCATTAGCCATAAGGAGATTTCATCATAAACCTGACAGAAAGGATAAGTTCAACAACACAAGTGACAACTAAGGCTCCAAGTATGTGGAGCAAGGGGACTCATTGCTCTTGTAGTGCAAACTAGTCCCGCCACTGTGGAAATCAATATGCAATCCTTGAATATTGGGAGTCAATCTACCCCAAGACTCAGGAGTACCACACTGTGCATATTCCCAAAACATTCTCTTCCTTCCTACCACATAGACACTTGCTCGACTCTGTTCATAATAGCCAGAAACTGCTGTGTCTATGAGAGATTGTGTTGATTGATGATTGATGTAGGAAGCCCCTAAGAAGGTGGACCTGTGCTGGCATATGGAGAATTCTGAGCATGAGGTAGTGACTAGGCAAAAGAGAAAGGCTGTAAACAGTCTTAGCAAGTGTGTTTTGCCTTCAATTATTAGCTTGTAGTTTCTCCTACACTTCCAAAATGATTGAGTGTGATTTGACACAATCAATGAAATAATCCCATTTACTGCCTGAGATGCTTTCAGTTTGAGGATTTAATCACAATAGCATAAAAGCAGGTTAGCACAAACAATTACAACACAAAAGTTGATTTTGTTTGTCAGTATAAGAATGAGGACTTTTGCCAGAGTGTGGAAGATACCAAGTTTTTTTTTCAATTTTTTATGTTTCCATTCAATTATTTACACCTCCTTCCCTCTTCCTTATCCCCTCCAATTCCCCCACACCCTTTTCTCCCTCTCCCACCCTGCTTGAGAGAGGGCAGGGAGCCCTGCCCTTTGGGAAGTCCAAGGCCATCCCCCCTACATCCAGGCCTTGGGACCTGTGCATCCATATAGACTAGGGACCCCAAAAGCCAGAGCATGTGGTAAAAACAAGTCCCAGTGCCTTTTTCAATGGTTTCTCAGTCAGCCCCCATTGTCAGCCACAATCAAAGAGTCCGGTTTGATCACATGCTCATTGGGACCTGGTCCAGCTAGACTTGGTGTGCTCACATTTGAACAGAAAGTGTAGACTATATATGCATTAGAGTACTACTCAGCGGTAAAAAAACAAGGACATCTTGCATTTTGCCTGCAAATGGATGGAAATAGAAAACACTATCGTGAGTGAGTTAATCCAGACCCCAAAAAATGAATATGGTATGTACTCACTCATTTGTGGACTCTAGCCATGAACCAGGGTCATTAAGGCTATAGTTCACAAGCCTAGAGAAGCCAAATAACAAGGTGAATCCAAAGAAAAACATTTATGGATCCTACTGGAAATTGGAAACAAGCAAGATTGCAAGGCAAAAATTGTGAGCATGGGGTGGGTATAGGCATGGGGGTGAAATACACCAACTAGACCCCAAGGAGAGCAGCTTCTATCCCTTGCCCTGCTCCTTTATTTCCTTGCTCTTTCTAGCCTGCCTCACTGTGTCCCAGTGGACAGAGACCAACCCAAAAGGGAAGACAGAGTGCTCTTGAGGGGCTGTGGTGGCCTGGAATCATCTAGCAGGAGGGCCACACTGATGTTTTGCATTCAATACACTGACTGCACCTCAAGCAGCTTCTGTCCCAAACAGCAATTGCAACTCCACACTCACCAGCAGCAGTTTGTGCTATGGGATACAGAAATGAAGGAATTCTGTTCCCTCAGACCCTGGCCTCAGACTCATAGAGATATGAGATAGGGGATCCCAACAAGACACTAAGAAAATCTCTTATCCTTCTATTGAATTCAGAATTTAAATGTTGAGGGAAATTCCTGCTAGCTGAGAGAGGTTGAATAACAAGTTTCTAATGTGTCCTTGTTGCTTGCCTTTATGAAAAGAGGAGTGTCCTTCTACTTGTCCCCTACTTAAAAACTCAGTACACTTAGTTTCTCCCTACAGCTTCCTGTCAGATGGTTGCTGATGCAGCCTGTTGACCACAGCTTAATTTTATTTAATCAAAAAATGTAAAACATGTTTCCATGATTAAAAAGGCAACAAAAATGTAGTGCACCTTTACACAGTAAAAATAATTTTCCACAACAGCAGATCACTGTTAGGGGTCAGACCTCACTCCGTATGGTGTGGATGATGTGTAAATAGAGACTGTACTTTTGTTTCCTGACCTCCCAGACCTGAATAATCAAACAAAACTATATTAATTACAACACTATTTTGTCAACAGCTCAGGCATATTTCTACATAGTTCTTACATCTTAAATTAACCCATTTCTGTTATTTTATATTTTACTATGAGGGTCATGGTTTCTTACTTCACATCATGACTCTTGGGTGGCTACATGGCATCTGCATGACTCTGCCTTATTTCTGCCTCCATTCAATTTAGTTTTCCAAACTAGCTATAGTCTGCCCTGCCATAAGCCAAAGAAGATCCTTTATTAAACAGTGGTAATAAAGCATATTCTTACCATACAGAAGGGAACCTCAAATCAATGATGCCTAACATTGAGGCTTGTTTGCATGGGGAGTGCACACCCTCAGTGTCTCTGAAATATATACATATGAAGATAAAAGAAGCTTACAGAACACCAAATAGACTGGATCCATAAAAAGTCCCCTCAACACATAATAATCAAAACACTAAACATACAGAGTAAAGAAAGAATATTAAGAGCTGCAAAGGAAAATGGCCAAGTACCATATAAAGGTAGACCTGTCAGAATTATATCTGACTCCTCATTGGAGACAATGAAAGCCAGAGGTTCAAGATCAAACATTATGCAGACATTAAGAGACCACAAATGCCAGCCCAAACCACTATACCCAACAAAACTTTCAATTACCAAAGAAGGAAAAAACAAGACATTCCATGAAAAAACTAGATTTAACCAGTACCTAGCCACAAACTCAGCCCTACACAAAATACTAAAAGGAAAACTCCAACTGAAGAAAATTGACTTAACCAAGAAAAACACAGACAATTGATGGTCGCATAGCAGCAAATTCCAAAGAAGGGAAAAATGCACAAGTTAACATAACCAACAATGAATACTAAATTAACAGGAGATAGCAATCACTGGTCATTACTATCTCTTAATGTATATGGACTCAACTCACCTATAAAAAGACACAGGCTAACAGATTGCATATGAATACAGAATCCATCCTTCTTCTGCACACACACACACACACAGAGAGACACACACACACACACAAACACATCTCAACTCAAAGACAGACATTGTCTCAGAGTAAAGGTTAGGAAAAAGGATTCCAATCAAATGTACCTAAGAAACATTAGGTGTAGCTATCCTAATATCTAACAAAATAGAATTCAAGCTAAAATCAATCCAAAG
This sequence comes from Chionomys nivalis, assembly GCF_950005125.1. Taxonomy (NCBI): domain Eukaryota; kingdom Metazoa; phylum Chordata; class Mammalia; order Rodentia; family Cricetidae; genus Chionomys; species Chionomys nivalis. The sequence goes on along the minus strand of NC_080111.1, from coordinate 36,294,485 downwards.
AGACAAAGAAGGTCATTTCATATTAGTCACTGGAAAAGTTTATCAAGAGAAATATCATTACTGAACATCTGTGCCCCAAATGCAAGGGCACACTGATATGTAAAAGAAACACTTCTAAGGCTTAAAACATACATTAAACCCCACACACTATTAGTGGAAAATATCAATATTCCCCTCTCACCACTGACCAGGTCAATCAGACAAAAAATGAACAGAGAAATAAGAGAACTAACAGATATTATGACTCAAATGGACTTAACATACATCTATATAGTATTCCATTCAAAAGAAAAAATTACTTTCTTCTCAGCACCTAATGAAACCTACACAAAAACTGACCACATACTCAGTAACAAACCAAACCTCAACAAATACAAAAAAAAATTTGGAATACCACAATGTACTTTCTCAGATCATCATGGTTTAAACTAGAAGTAAGCAGCAATACTAATTTCAGATAATCTACAAACACAGGGAAATTAAGCAATGTTAACCCGAATCATCAATGGGTCAAGGAAGAAATAAAGGGAGAAATTAAAACTTCCTAAAATTCAATGACAATGACCACACAATATACCCAAATTTATGGGACACAATGAAAGCAGTGTTAAGAGGAAAGTTCATAGAACTAAATGCCTACCTAAAGAAGCTGGAAAAATCCCACATGAGTGAATTAACAGAAAATTTAAAGTTTTGGAACAAAAAGAAGCAAACTCACCTAAGAGATCTAGATGGCAGGACATAATCAAATTAAGAGCTGAAATCAACTAAATGGAAACAACGAAAAAATACAAAGAATCAATGAAACAAAGAGTAGGTTCTTCTAGAAAACAACAAAATAAACAAACCTTTATCCAAATTAACCAAAAGGCAGAGAAAGAATATCCAAATTAACAAAATCAGAAATGAAAAGGGGGACATAGCAAAAGACACAGAGGAAATACAGAGAATCATCAGGTCATATTTTGAAAACTTGTATTCCACAAAATTGGAAAACTTAAAGGAAATGGACAACTTTCTGGATAAATATCACTTACCAAAATTAAATCAAGACCAGATAAGCAAATTCACTTATAACTGATGAATAAATAGACACAGTCAACTAAAGTCTCCTAACCAAAAAAAGCCCAGGACCAGAGGGTTTCAGCTCAGAATTCTACAAGTCTTTCATAGAAGAACTAATACCAATATTCCTCACATTATTCCACACAATAGAAACAGAAGGAGAATTGCCAATCTCTTTTTATGAGGCTACCATTACACTGATATACTCCAACCACAGAAAGATATTATAAAGAAAGAGAATTACAGATCAATCTCACTCGTGACCATTGACGCAAAAACACAAAATAAAATACTGGCAAATCAAATCCAAGAACACATCAGATCCATCATCCAGCGTTATCAAGTTGGCTTTATACCAGAGATGCAAGTATGGTTCAACATATGAAAATCTGTCAAAATAATCCACCATATAAACAAACTGAAAAATAAAAGCCACATGATCATGTCATTAGATGTCAAAAAAGCTTTAGACAAAATACAACATCTCTTAATGATAAAGATCTTGGAGAGAACAGGGATACAAGGAATATGCTAAACATAATAAAGGCAATATACAACAAGACAACAGCCAACAACACACTATACTGGAGAGAATCTCTCAGCAATTCCACAGAAACAAGAAACAATTCAAGAACAAGAAAAGATTGACCACTCTCTCCATATCTATTCAACATATTTCTTGAGGTCCTAGCCAGAGCTATAAGATACAAATGGAAAATCAAGGGGATACAATTTGGAAAAGAAGAAGTCACACTCTCACTGTTTGTTGATGACAATTATAGTTTACATAAGCAATCCCAAAAATTATACCAAGGAACTTATACAACTCATAAACACTTTCATTCAGTGATGTAGCAGGATACAAGATCAACTAAAAAAAAATAATCAGTATCCCTCCAATGCACAGACAATAAAAGGTCTGGGAAAGAAATCAGAGAAATAACACCCTTCAACATAACCACAAGTAGCATAAAATGTCTCAGAATAACTCTAACCAAACAAGTGGAAGACTTGTATGACAGGAACTTTGAATCCTTGAAGAAAGAAATTGAAGAAGACACCAGAAAGTGGAAAGATCTCCCATACTCTGCGGTAGACAGAATTAACATAGTAAAAATGGCAACCTTACCAAAAGCAATCTACAGATTCAATGTGATGCCCATCAAAGTCTCAGCAAAGTTTTTCAAAGACCTCAAAAGAATGGTAATCAACATCATATGGAAAAGCTAATATCCCAGGATAGCCAAAATAATCCTGTACAATAAAGAACTTCTGGAGGAATCACAATCCCTGACTTCAAACTTTACTACAGAGCTACAATACTGAAAAGTGTCTGGCATTGGCATAAGAACAGAAAGGAAGACAAATAGAACTGAATTGGGGCTGGAGAGATGGCTCAGTGGTTAAGAGCATTGCCTGCTCTTCCAAAGGTCATGAGTTCAATTCCCAGCAACCACATGGTGGCTCACAACCATCTGTAATGGGGTTTGGTGCCCTCTTCTGGCCTGCAAACACAGACAGACAGAATACTGTATACATAATAAATAAATAAATAAATAAATAAATAAATATTTAAAAAAAAAAAAAAAAAGAACTGAATTGAAGACCCAGATATTAATCCACAAATCTTCAAACACCTGATTTTTGATAAAGAAACGAAAAATATTAAATGGAAAAAAAGAAAGTATATTTAACAAATGATACTAGCATAACCGGATATCAACATGTAGAAGAAGGAAAATAGACTCGTATCTATCACCATGCACAAAACTTGAGTCCAAAATGGATCAAAGACCTCAACATAAAGCCAGCCATACTGAACCTTATAGAAGAGAAAGTGGGAAGTACACTTGAAAGCAATGGCACAGGAGACCAGTTCTTAAATATAACCCCAGCAGCACAGACAATGACAGAAACAATTAATAAATTGGACTTCTTGAAACTCTAAAGCTTCTGTAAATCAAAGGACATGGTCAATAAGACAAAATGAAAGCTTGTAGAATGGGAAAATATCTTCACTAATCCCACATCATACAGAGATCTGGTCTCCAGAATATACAAAGAACTCAAGAAATTGCTCATCAATAGAAAAAAATAATCCAATTAAAAAACTGAGCACAGAACAAAATAGAGAACTCTCAGTAGAGGAATCTAAAATGGCTGAAAGACACTTAAGGAAATGTTCAACATCCTTAGTTGTCAGAGAAATGCAAATCAAAACAACTCTGAGATTTGATCTTACACCAGTAAAAACGGCCAAGATCAAAAACCCTTATGACAACTTATGCTGGAGAAGTTGTGGGGTAAAAGCAACACTTCTGCATTACTGGTGGGAATGCAAGATAGTACAGCCCCTTTGGATGTCAGTATGGTGGTTTTTAAAAAAATTATGAAACAACCTAGTAATACCACTTTTGGCTACATAACCAAAGGATGCTCAAACATGCACAAGGACATGTGTTCAACTATGTTCATAGCAGCATTATTGGTCATAGCCAGAACTTTGAAAGAACCTAAATGCCCCTTGACCTATGAATGGATAAGGAAAATGGGATACATTTACCTAATGGAATACTATACAGCAGAAAAATAATGACAGCTTAAATTTTGCAGGAAAATGGATAGAGCTGGAAAACATTATTTTGTGTGAGGTAACCCAGACACAGAAAGACAATTATCACATGTACTCACTCACAGGTAGTTTTTCAACATAAACCCAAGAAAACTAGCCTACAATCCACAATTCCAAAGAAATTATCCAACAATGAAGACACTAAAAGAGACTTACACAGATGGAATCTACAGGCAAAGTAGAGAAAGACAGAATTTTCTGGCTAAATTGAGATCAAGATCCCATTGTGGACCTTGTGGGAAGGCTAAAGGGGGTAGGGAAGAGGCAGGTAGGAGAGTATAGAGAAATGTAAAATTCAATAAAAATCAATAAAAAATACATTCCTAAAAATGCCATCTGGCCATAAACAATATTAGAAACCAAGGATACAGGAGGGAGATGAGAGGAGAAAACGGCTTTGAGCCTAAAGGGAAAGAAAGTTCAAGTGCTTTTGAATGAGTGCTGCTAATAACTGTCTCACAAGAAGAACACAAGAGTTTGTGGGTCAGGGAGTTTAGGGGAGATTGAAACACACATTTGTCAATTGTGTGTGAATGTGAAAGTCTGGGAGAAGGCTGGGAACTAGGCAGGCAGCCAGCAGGCAGGCATCTTTGAGGTTCTGCTGATGAACATCTTTTTGAGAGCAGTGAGGAGCCATTTGTGATTGTCAGTCTGGAAATGATGCACTTTTAAGTAGTACTTAAAATGGTACTCCCAGTGCCCACTGAGGACACATTAAGAAAATACTAATGTCTAGTATCTATTTATTTTCTTGGTACTGGTCATACTATGTAGCACAGGATGACATTAACTTAACCATCAATCTGCTTTAGCCCCACAAATGCTGGTATTATAGTTGTGAATGAAGGAACCTAACGAAGGATGAAGTCTTGAGATTAGATCACATTAAAATGCTGGGCACTAGCTCAGACAAGTTCAGGACAGGAGAAAACTGGGGAGTCAGACTGACAGTTTTAGTGAAGCTTAGACTGTGTCTCTATAGTGGAGGTCCCCATAGTTCTATAATCTGCCCTGCACTGTTATTGGCATTTGATGACACAGACAGAAAGTCAAGACCGCTATCTTTGCAGATCACTGCCTGCTTCATGGGTGTGAATTCCACAATGCAGAGGACTATAAAGACCATGTTAGAGATATAGCCCTTTGTGTTCATAGGTTTCATATTCATGAACATGATGATACTATAGGACCACAGCAAGGTGCTCCAAGCAGGTGGAAAAGTATTTGCAGGACCTGCTGGCTGAGAGCACCTTTAGGAAGGTGACCAGGATTGGCATGTCATAAAGGCAAATGAGGTACTTGAGTAGAGGTAGCAGAAGGATGGCATCCATAAGGACAAAGTCATTACTAACTGATGTGTCACCACAGGCCAGCTTCAGCACACCCAGGACCTTGCAGGTGAACTTTCTGAATACTTGGTGGCCACACAATGGCAATCCCATGGTAATGACTGTTTCTGTCAGCTACCTGATGTCATAAAATACCCAGAAGGCTCTTGGAGACATTGAGAAAAACCTGTGGATCATGTGCACAGGTACCTGAGTTGCAGACAAATAGCAAGGTAGTAATCACAAGCCATGATGACAAGCAGCAGGCATTCTGTGGAGCCTGTGGAATGTCTGGATCTGGATGTCAAAGCCATTAGAGAAGATAATCTTCTAGGATGACAGTAGGTAGAACAGCATCAGAGGCGCAAAAGTAGATGTGTAGCAGATTTTCTAAGTGAAAATATTACTAAGAAATTGTATAATGGTGTGTGTAGGCAGGGATCCAACATGCACACAGCCATGAAGGCAGTGTACCGAGGAGGGTCACCAGGTACATAACTGAGCACAGAGGAAAGAATAGGTCTTCCAGGGGTGAGTAGTCAGAAAATTCCTTCAAGATAAATGCAGAGACTTTTGTCCTGATTCTGGGCTACATAATGCAGAGTTATGCCTGGATACACAGTAGAGTGGAAGGACAGAGGATGCAGTGTGTTGAGAATACAAAAATTTTTAAGGTCCTTTACAACATGGATACACATTCTGTGACTTGGGGACAGTCTCCTCATCTTCTGTGAGTTACATTGCATCCATGTGAATAGTGAGGATGATATCCCTAAGAGAGTATTTATGGAAGTATGAATAAGCAGAATCACAGAGAGCCACAGCTGAATGAGAAATAAAGGTCTTTATTGTAGGACTTCTTAAAATATTTCAATCCTCTTTCCAAGGCAGCACTCCGTAAGGGCGAGCCATGTTCAGCTCGAGTGCCAAGATCGTCAAGCCCAAAGGCGAGAAGCCGGAGGAGTTCGAGTCTGGCATCTCTCATGCGCTGCTCGAGCTGGAGATGAACTCAGATCTCAAGGCGCAGCTGCGGGAGCTCAACATCACTGCGGCCAAGGACATTGAAATTGGTGGTGGCCAGAAAGCCATCATAATTTTTGTACCAGTTTCTCAGCTGAAATCCTTCCAAAAAATCCAAGTTTGGCTGGTTCATGAATTGGAGAAAAAGTTTAGCAGCAAACACGTAGTCTTCATTGCTCAGAGGAAGATTCTGCCCAAGCCAACTCGGAAAAGCTGTACAAAAAATAAGCAGAAGGGCCCCAGAAGCCAAACGCTCACCACAGTGCACTATGCCATCCTGGAGGACTTGGTCTTCCTGAGTGAGATTGTGGGCAAGAGGATCCGTGTGAAACTGGACAGCAGCTGGCTCATAAAGGTTCATTTAGATGAAGCACAGCAGAACAACATGGAGCACAAGGTGGAAACTTTTTCCGGTGTGTATAAGAAGCTCACGGGCAAGGATGTTAATTTTGAATTCCCAGAGTTTCAGTTGTAAAGAAAATGACTGAATAAAGTGTCATTCGTAAAACAAACAAACAAACAAAAAATACAAGCACGTTTCAATGGATAATGTTTATTGGAAGCTCTCAAAAAGCAATGTAGACTATGCACTTCCAAAGTTATCTGAACTTACATCCACTTCACTTCCTATCCTATCACAGAGAAGTGACCTGCAAACAGCATTTGAGAGCTGGTAGCCTGGATCAGAGGTCGTAAAACTTACACACATACTGGAATTATTTGGAAGATGTCAAAACACAGTGTGTTTTCCTTTCAGAGTTTCTGGCTTAGGGCAGATGTATGCTGTTGCTGCTCTGATGGCACAAATATGAATATCTCTAAAGGTCCCGCTGACTTGGCTGCAGCCTCTAAGACATGGCTTACACTGTTCTCACTATCTGAATTATTTTTCATTTTTCTTTCACCTGTAGTAGCTGATCTCTCTCTTTTGCTTCTGTTTGTCACACTGTATGCTTTATATCTCAGGAAGGGGGCAGCTACTGACCTATAAACCTGTGAGGAGGCCACACCCCAAGAGAGATAATCTGTTAGGTGCTTTGTATGGGCTACAGCTTTAGAAGTTGTCTTTTTGTGTTTACATTTCTACTTCAGAATCAGAAATGGTTTTAGAATTAGACAATGTCTATCCTTCTCTAAATTCAAGCATGATGTTAAAAGAAAAATTCAAAACTCTGTCTCATGTCCACATCCTTCTTGTATGGGACAGAAAGAAGATAAATTTCAAAGGAGCATTTTACTTTCCTTCATGCCCATTTTGTCTATATCTTATCTTTCACAGAAAATATGTCTACATGAATAATGCTTACATTTTCAACAAAGAACAGCTTCCAAGAAGAAGACATTGGGGCCCCACAATGTCTCTGCCTGCTTGATATGATGGCATGATGCTGATAGCACTGAGACCGATTTATGGGTACAAGCTGCAGATATGAGGCACCTTCTTACAACGTTCTGGCCAGAATTCCAAATAAGAACTTCAGAAGAACCCTATTGAATACTCAGAAACCATTTGCAATTATCCAAAACAATCTTGAAATTTAAACATCATTTTACCTTTATAATATCCTATAGAAAGAACATCATCCCTATGACATCTGGAAGCATGATAGAGGAAGGTCATTGGTTAACTAATAAAGAAACTGCCTTGGCCCATTTGATTGGCCAACCCTTAGGTGGGTGGAGTAGACAGAAGAGAATGCTGGGAGAAAGAAGCTGAGTCAGGAGTCGCCATGATTTTCCCACTCCAGACAGACGCAGGTTAAGATCTTCCCTGGTAAGCCAGCTCATGGTGCTACACAGAATATTAGAAATGGGTTAGATCAATATGTAAGAGCTATCCAATAAGAGGCTGGAAATAATGGGCCAGGCAGTGATTAAAAGAATACAGTTTCCATGCAATTATTTCGGGGCATAAGCTAGCCATGCGGGCGGCTGGGTACCGGGGACGCAGCCCCGCCGCTCCTATTACAACAGAGTGGCACCCAACGTGCTAATGAACTCCATGTAAAACCTGAGAGGGCTTAAAAAGGAGAGAGAGAGAATTTAAGACAGTTTTTTGCTGTTTGTGGGTTGCGTGCCGCAAAGAAATTGTCCTGACTCAGCACCAGGAAAAAACTGGCTGTTTAAAATGCCGGCTTTCTGGCCTGTGCCGCCATTGCAATCTCTGTCTGGCTCCTGCGGGAGACAGAGTTTTTGAATGGAGCATTTGGAGTAAAGTGCTACAATTTGTTTGATGGCAACTAGACTCACTGTGTGCCTAAAAGGAAGTCATTTTGTGCTGCGGCTCAGAGGCACAAGCAACTCCACCATGCTACTGGTGCAATGTGCAAGAGGCACGAGTGGCTCCGCCTTTTTGGACTGGGCGGGGCAAGCAGGCAGTACCTGTTTTTGACCTAGGAATGTCACAGCTTAGATTCTTAAGCACTTAGCGATTTAAAAGCACAAAACAAAGTGCTCCTGGATAGTAAAAAAATTACAGATTCACAATAGGACAGATTCAGACCTATAAATGGATCACAGTGTTGAATGAATGTACGTAGGCTTGAGAGAGAGAAAAAAATATATATAAAGAATAAAGTTAATGTCTTAAAAAAGGGTAAAGTCTTTAAAGAGACAGAGTACAGATAGTTATAGATTAAAAGAAATAAAGAAAAATAAGCCACGTAAAAATGAAAAATTCACAGAGAGTCTGGATTCTTTGTATTATTGTGTTTTCTTTAAAATTTTTGACTGTAAAGGAGCTAAGTGCAGAGAGACATTTCATTATATGGGCTGCCAAGCTAAACCAGAATGGATACAAGGGTATTATGATTTCAGAATATGGGTCTAAGGATATGATTCTTTGGAGAGGGTCTTCTTTTGTTTTCACAGAGGATGCGACCCTATGGATTTCTTCTATCCCAATATGGTATGATAGACCACGCCCTCCTGAAAGGTTGCTGTGAACACCCTCAAAAAATTACTTCACTCAACTGCTGACTGTGATGACTCTGGCACACAGGTTATACCATGAAAGACCTAATTAACGATGCCCCCATTCAGCAGGAAGCAGTTTGGAGAGAAAAAACTGCGCCCATGTTCCCAAATATTATTTATGAATATTCTTTTACATTTAAAGGGGGATATGATATAGGTATGAATAATTTGCATTGATATGGATTTTGCTTTAGTGATTTAGATTTAAGGTCAATTTTGTTATATGTATATGTATTTCTGATATTGATTAAGGTATTGTGATTGTGTAGTTCATGTAAAAATGTAATGTATATAGGTTGTTAATGGATAATCATTAATAATAGTCAAGTTTGTAGTCATGGTAGTTAGATTTTCTAGATGTGCGTGCATATATTTCAGATAGGCATTCATCATATCTTTCAAAGGCTAGAGAATATGGTATTTTAAATGTTTTAATAACTTAGGGTTTTTCATGACAATGAGACACTCTGCTCCTGGCAGCACCAATCTACTTCAAGAGGAAAATGGGCATCGAAGAGGCTCCTTATGGAGTTTGATAGCCATTTGGGCAAGAAACTGCTCTTGCCTGGACTATTGCATAAACTGGACACAAAGAACCCGCAGAGAGAGGACTGCTGAACTTGCCTAAAGGTGAGATGGTCTTTCGGGGTTCCTGATTTATGAAAGAGTCTGTGAGACATTCTGCAGGACACAGCAGATAGTGACTGAACTACCTTTGAAATTTCCTGCTTCATGGAAATGTCTCTGGATACTATGGACCTTTAGGCCGAAGATGGGTGCCCCAACAGTACAAAAGAACTTTGAGTGACTGTCCAGGCAGCGAGATGTCTCTTTCATTTCTAGAGTTTTGGATCTCTTGTTTGCTTAGGTAATATTATATCCTTCTGGAGTCTTTGATGGAGTTGAAGAATGGTTAGTTATAGTTTTCCTTAGTTATGATAAAAGATAAAATAGATATAAATATTATAACTGTAATTCTTGCTTGATAACTGTTTTGCTATATGTAATCTTACTATGTTAAAGTGAAAGCCTTTCTTTTTTGTTTAAACAGAAAAAGGGGAAATGATAGAGGAAGGTCATTGGTTAACTAATAAAGAAACTGCCTTGGCCCATTTGATTGGCCAACCCTTAGGTGGGTGGAGTAGACAGAAGAGAATGCTGGGAGAAAGAAGCCGAGTCAGGAGTCGCCATGATTTTCCCACTCCAGACAGACGCAGGTTAAGATCTTCCCTGGTAAGCCAGCTCATGGTGCTACACAGAATATTAGAAATGGGTTAGATCAATATGTAAGAGCTAGCCAATAAGAGGCTGGAAATAATGGGCCAGGCAGTGATTAAAAGAATACAGTTTCCATGCAATTATTTCGGGGCATAAGCTAGCCATGCGGGCGGCTGGGTACCGGGGACGCAGCCCCGCCGCTCCTATTACAACAGAAGCAATTCTAGAAGATGCCATTCTCTCTCCCAACAGGTTTGTCTTCACAGTCAGGGACAACATTTAAGAGTTGATTATTACTCATATAGGATTGTCAGGAGCCATTTCAGGTTTCTCCTTTCTCACATTTCACAGGGCCTTGAAGTAAAAATCTTGAGACAGAAAACTTAAAGTTAGCAAAAACATTACGTGTCGATCATGGAGACTCAAGCTCTGGAAAGCACCAGAGAGTGTCGTCATGGCTTGCTGCTTATCACTAACAGCAGGTGTTCTAGCCACTGACCTTGCAACTTCCCTGCTTAGCTGTCAAACTGCCCCACTTAGTTGCCTAGCTACCGAGACCCTCCATCCCTTCCCCCTTTCCTCAGTTCCCCCTGCCCGAGCTCCTTTCTGAGGAGTATTTAAGACATGAAACTTGCTTCAATAAACAGATGCCTTGACAAAATACTGCTTGGCATCCATTTCTCATTCCTCCCATGTTTTTCATATAGTGCCTCTTCAAGACCCTGGAGTAACTTAGGACCTGCTGCGCTGGTCAAGTGGCACCCGAACAGGGATTTGAAGCACGGCCGCCTATTGGATGACACCCAGGGGCCAGGAGAAAAAAGGAGATTCTGCAGCTGTAGTACTCAGACAGATCTGCAGGACAAGTTAGGCACAGGTTCATTGTCGTCCAATAGACATGGGACAATCACTTTCAAAGGAAGAAAAATTCATACAAGAATTTAAACAGTCATTCCGGGAGAGAGGAGTAAGAGTTAAAAAGAAAGATTTAATAGACTTCTTGTGTTTTATTGATGAGAAATGCCCTGGTTGGTGTTGACAGGACCAGAAATCCACCCCCAGACACCCCTTCCTTCTGTGGTTTTTTCCTTTAAAAATAGCCTGTACCAGACATTCAAGGTCTTCTAGCCTCGCAACTGCTAGAGGACCCTGTCATGACAGAATTAATAAAATCCTCATGCTTTTACATCAGCTGTGATGAGACATAGTCTCTTGGGGCGACTCCTCCTCAGTGATTGGACACTAGTGTCCAACATTTGGTTCCCTGATTGGGAAAATGAGTCACTCCCAGACCCACTCTAGATCCAGTTCGAGGTATGAATGTGCTCATTTTTTATGTCTGTCTATTTGTGGATTGTGTTTCTGTCTCTGTGTAATTGTAAATCAGTAATTTGAAAATTGTACCTGTGCAGGGTCTGTATTGAAACAGGACCAAGAGAGGGGACAGACGTGTCCCAGACCTCTGGCCCTGAGTCCTGAAAGACATTTCATGGGCATTTGTGGGAGGGAGGGGCGACCAGTTACCCTAGTCTCCTGGGGAGTCGTGATCCTCCATCTGTATTTTTGGATCTGCTGCCGCGCGGCTTCTGATTTGAGTCTATGTCTTTTTGTTCTTGTGATTTTCAGTTCTCCATCAGGGTGATGGTGAGAGCACCAGCTTCTGGATTTGAGTTTGTGTCTGTCTCTTTGTATTTTTGTTCCTGTGTGTCAGTTTGGCTTTGATAAAATGGGACAACAATTAACTACCCCTTTAACCCTGACTTTAGATCATTGGAAGGAGGTTAAAGGTCAAGCTCATAATTCATCTGTAAAAATCCAGAAGAAATGCTGGCAGACATTCTTTTCCTCAGAATGGCCCTCTTTTGAGGTGGGCTGGCCACGTGATGGGACATTTAACTTGGATACTATCTTACAGGTCAAGGAAAAAATCTTCCAAATTTGCCCACATGGCCAACCAGACCAGGTTCCCTACATAGTTACCTGGGAAAGCTAGATTTTTATATTGTGGTGCATGAAAGTGTAAAACTACTGAAGATGCTTATTAAAAACTTAGTTTGTCTTGGGACTGGGTAACTGCTCATACAAATTATACTTCCAAAGCAAAGCTCCATGTGGAACACAGGGACCTGTGACATCTCCCACACACTTGTCTCCCAGGGGCAAGCAGCAGGACTGTCTCCATGGGTGTCAGGAAGGACTTAGAGCATGCAATGGTATTTCCCAAAGAGGATACAGCAGCAAGATTTAGGTGCTACCTTCACCATTATGCTAAGGTAGAGAACCAGGTACTCTCTGACCAGGGCCTGTTGCTACATTTACTTTGTTGAGCAGCTTGCATTTCCCAGTTTTTAACAAATACCAGGCAGACACTGAAACAGGACCCCGTTTTCGTCATGACTTGGCAACAGCGCCACCTGCTGGATAATAGGCAATATGGCAGTTTTCATTTCCAACAAGAATTTTACTGTTTTGGTTACCAAAACAATGGCTTATATCATGCAAGGTTTATATGACTATGGGGATAACTTAATTTACTGGTTACTAGGTTTCAGTATTCTTTTGCATATTCTATCATTTAGGAAGAATATGGCACTCCTAAGAACCATAAAATCTTTACTAGAAATTCACGCAGGTCAGGAGATTCAGGATTCAAAAGCTTTGGAATCACAGGTGCAGAATGGGGACCAAAAAATTGATACCTCAGTGAAATCACTAGAAACACATGCAGGTCAGGAGATTCAGGATTTAAGAGAGACAATAATAAAAAGACTTGAAATGATTGAAGAAATTATTGGAGCTGGTGAACAGAGTGAGAAGGCACAAGGGCAGGATACAATACCACCACCAGCTATTAGAACTGGCTTACCCAGAGTTTTAGCGACATACCCTGTAATTCATTCTGACAAAGCGTCAACTTCTAAAGGCTCAAAGGGAGTCAGAGAAGCTAGATGGATGCCAATAGCAATGAATGATATGAAAGAAATTAAGCAAGCTATTGCTACTTTTGGCTTGCACTCTGCATATGTTAAGGAAATGATAAGGACTTGGGCTTCTAATGCTAGAGCTACCCCACACTATTTCCATCAGTTAGTGTCTGCAGTTTTAGATAATGGACCTTCCTTGATGTTTGGAATCTATTTCAGAGAAGAATCCAAACATATGGAACAGCAAGGAAGAGCAAAAGGTGTGGAGGTTTCCCAAGATCAAATTCTTGGTGCAGGAGAATATGCTGATCCACAGGTCCAAGCTCTTTATGACGATGAAGTACTGTGTCTATGTCACCAAGCAGCTTTAAATGCTTGGAATGGGATACAAGATCCAGCAAAAGGGGTTGAATCATATACCAGAATTAGGCAGGGACAGAGAGAACTCTTTATTGACTTTTTGCAAAGATTAATTACATGGGGGTAACAGACCCAGAAGCTAGACGACTACTTCTTGAATCTCTAGCTTTTGAGAATGCAAACATAGAATGCAAAAAGATAATTGGGAGCCGGGTGGTGGTGGCACACGCCTTTAATCCCAGCACTTGGGAGGCAGAGGCAGGCGGATCTCTGTGAGTTCGAGACCAGCCTGGTCTACAGAGCTAGTTCCAGGACAGGCTCCAAAGCCACAGAGAAACCCTGTCTCGAAAAACCAGAAAAAAAAAGATAATTGGGCCTTTAAAGTCTAGATCAGCACCTATGGATGAATGGATTCAGCATACAATGAATGTTGAGACGTTTAGTACTAATGATGAATCTTGGGTAGGAGAAGCAATTTCCAAAGCAATGAGGAGACATCAAACTGCCAGGTGTTTTAATTGTGGTAAATTAGGACATCTGAAAAGGGATTGCAGGCAAAAAATTTCTGGGAATAATATCTCTTCTGGGAATGACAAATATAGGAGACCCCGGCCTTCAGGTATATGTTGGAGATGCGGTAAAGGCTGGCATTGGTCCAACGAATGCAGGTCAACAACAGACAGACAGGGCAACCCAATATCATTGGGAAATGCCTTGAGGGGCCTCTCACAGGCCCCCAAGCCAACAATGGCCCAGTCATTCCCAGTCACAGTGGAGAACATGCCCCACCAAGAAAATTAAAAGCTCCAATTTCTGCTGTAAAAAGTAATACTGGTCTAAATGATGAATTACGCATGGAGGATGAGTCAAAAAACCCAGTAGGACAGAGTAAATGTATATTTTGGCAGACTTCTATTAACGATCAAAGACCAAAGCTGAGAGTCTGTATAAATGGCACTTTTATTGAAGGCTTATTAGACACAGGTGCAGATGTAAGTATCATTACTCCAGAATCTTGGCATTCGAATTGGCCTCTTCAAGAGGTAGATGTTCAGTTCCTGGGAATTGAAACCCTATCTCGTGTAAAACAAAGCACAAGATGGGTTGAATGCATAGACCCGAAGGGCAAATAGGAAGACTAAGGCCATATATAGCCAATATTGCAAAATATTTATGGGGCTGTGACCTGCTACAGCAATGGAATACCCAGATTAACATTCCTGTAGTTCCAGGAACTTATAATTTTGGGAAAGATATGATAAGATATTATGGAAAAAGGTCACCAGCCATTCAGGCTGTTCAAGAACATACAGCAAATACCAAACCTTTAGAGGTACCAACAGCCCTACATTTAAAATGACTAACTGAGAAGACAATATGGATCAAACAGTGGCCTCTAGCTGAAGATAAATTACAGTCATTGGAACAGCTGGTGCAAGAGCAACTAGATGCTCACCATATTGAAGCTTCAACCAGCCCTTTGAATTCTCCTGTGTTTGTTGTAAAAAAGAAATCTGGTATATGGAGAATGGTGACAGATTTAAGAGCTTTCAACAAGGTAATTCAACCTATGAGCCCACTACAATCTGGAATTCCTTTGCCTTCTCTATTATCAAAAGGATGGCCTCTTATAGTTATTGATTTGAAAGATTGTATTTTTCACTATACCGTTACAAGAAAAGGATAGAGAAAAATTTGCCTTCACAGTGCCTACTTATAATAATTCTCAGCCTAATAGGAGATATCAATGGACTGTCCTCCCACAGGGTATGCTCAAAGTCCTACATTGTGCCAATATTTTGTAAGTAAGCCATTGGAAATAATTCGTAAACAATTCTTCAAGTCCATAATTTATCATTACATGGATGACATCTTGTTATCTGATTCAAATAAAGATACTTTAGAAAGGATGTTTGAAGAAGTAAAGAAAGTCTTGCCTAGGTGGGGATTACAAATTGCCCCTGAAAAGATTCAAAGAGGAAATTCTATTAATTACCTAGGTTACAGAATAGGGTTAGAGAAAATTAAAACGCAAAAGGCACAAATTAGGAGAGACCGGTTAAAGACTCTTAATGACTTCCAAAGATTGTTAGGAGACATTTCCAGTCTACGACCAGCTGTTGGGATAACACCTGATCTAATAGTTCATTTAAACAAAACCTTAGATGGTGATAAAAATTTGAATAGTCCAAGAAAACTGAGAGCTGAAGTAGAAGAGGAACTGACAATGATTGAAGAAAAATTACAGGAGGCACATGTGGATAGGGTGAACCCAAATCTTAGCTGCATCCTTGTCATATTGCCTTCCAGAATTTCTCCTATAGGGATTCTAATGCAGAGAGAAGATATTATTTTAGAGTGGATATTTATACCTAATAAACAAAGTAGAAAATCAAAAACTTATGTGGAGAAAGTCTCTGAATTAATTATAAAAGGTAAGCTGAGACTTCGTCAACTAGCAGGTATAGACCCAGCAGAAATTATAGTGCCTTTTACTACTGAAGAAATAAAAAAGTTATAGGAAGACAATGAACCATAGCAAAGAGCTTGTGCTAATTTTTGGGGAGAAATTAATAGCAACTATCCCAAAAGTGGTAGACTTAACCTCATAAAGAGAACTTCTTGGATTCTTCCTAGAATTGTACATTATGTTCCAATAACTGAAGCCCATATGTTCTATACTGATGCAAATAAATCAGGGAAAGCAGGTTATAAGTCAGATGAATTGAGTAAGGTGGAACAAAGCCCTTATAATTCTGTCCAGAAGACTGAATTATATGCCATTCTTATGGTGCTAAGGGATTTTAAAGAACCTCTTAATATAGTTACAGATTCACAATATGCAGAAAGAGTTATCTTGAATATTGAAACTGCTGAATTTATACCAGATGACACAGAGTTGACTTCATTGTTTATCCAGGTACAAGACATAATCAGGAACAGGCTTTGTCTGATGTACATAACACACATCCAGTCCCATACATATCTGCCTGGTTCTCTAGCACAAGGCAATGCTGAGATTGATCAATTATTAATTGGAAGCATGCTGCAGGCCTCAGAATTTCATAAGAAGCATCATTTCAATAGTGAAGGCCTAAAGAAAGAATTTTCCATTACATGGCAACAAGCTAAGGACATTATAAAGAGATGTCCTACTTGTTCTTTCTATAATCAAACACCGTTGCCTGCAGGGAGTAACCCAAAGGGTACTAAGAGAAATGAAATCTGGCAGATGGATGTGTTCCACTTTATGGAATTTGGTAAATTAAAATATGTACACCACACCATAGATACGTATTCAGGTTTTCAATGGGTTACTGCCCTGAGCTCAGAAAAGGCTGATTCAGTAATCACACATTTATTGGAAGTTATGGCCATCATGGGTAAACCTTCACAAATAAAGACAGATAACAGTCCAGCATATGTATCTAAGAAAATGAAATGCTTTTTTGCTTATTATAATATATTACAGGTATACCAAATAATCCTACAGGTCATGCAGTTACAGAAAGATCAAAATGTACTATAAAGGACATGCTGAACAAACAGAAAGGGACCGGAAATACTCCCAGAAATAGATTACATAATGCTTTATTAACCTTGAATTTTCTTAACGCTAACGAGAAAGGAACAACAGCAGTAGAAAGACATTGGATAATGGAAAAGTCTGCTGAACTAAATCAACGGATTTATTTCAAAGATGTGCTGACCTCTCAATGGAAGCCAGGAGATGTGCTATGTTGGAGAAGGGGTTTTGCTCTTGTTTCCACAGGAGAAGAAAAATTGTGGATACCATCAAATTTAATAAAGGTTCAATGTGAAGAGGAGAAACCTCTTGGAAAGGAGAAATGACAACTCATCCACAATGATGATATTCATACAGATGGTAAGAAAAACATATAGAATAGGGGCAGGGTTCTGTTCTTATCTCCACAGGAAAACACTCATCTTTGAAAAATTCAAGGGACCCTGGTTGTTTGGATACTGACAGATGGAAAAATACCTGCCCTATAGGAACTATCAAGAAAACTGAATAGGTTGTGTAAGCAAAATATATTAAACCATAATTTTAAATTTATAGAGCTGGTTTTCAAGTTGGACTCTGGCTCAGTCCCTCTCCTATTCCAAGCCTGTTGGTAAGAGAAAAACCCAGAGTTTTTGGAGTTTCTGTCTCACGTCAAGAGCCATGATATGGGACAGAAAGAAATAATGAGTTTAGAAAACATCTTTGCTTTTCTTCATATCTATCATACTTTTCATTAAATATATCGATCATGCCTTTCATTGAATATATATATATATATGTATATATGTATATATATATATATGTCTATATGATTAATGTTTAAGTTTTTCACAATGAACAATGAGTTTTTCCAGAAGAGACATTTGAGGTTTCCGGGAAGAAGATGGGGCCCCACAACAACAACTCCACCTGGTTGATATGACATCATGATACTGATAGTGCTACTACAAGACCTGTTTTGGGTACCAGCTGCACAAGACAGTTCCAACTTGAAACGGTGTATATCTTATACAACATTCTGGTCAGACTTGCACAAAATACTCAGAGACTATTTTCAATTTTAAAAGACATTGATCTTGAAATTTAACCACCATTTTACTTTCACAGGATCCCCCAGAAAGAACGTCACCCCCATGACAGCTGGAAGTAACTCTAGAGGACGATGTCCCCTCTTCCAGTAAAGTTTGCCCTTGGGTTTAGGGACATCATTTAGGGGTTGATTATAATTGGTATATGGTTGAAGTTTGGGAAAGGAATTTTATAAGCTCAGGGATCTTTTGGGAAAAAAAGGAGGGATAATGGGATGATGGGATAATAGATTTGTACTTGTTGGTACTTGTGAGTTATTGTTTTGAGACAAATATATTGGTATCGATTCTTATATATTGATAAAGTGAAATTATACTATTGTATGCATGTATGTTTCTACCTCTTCTTAAAACATTTTTATGTATTGACAAATATTGTATTGATATATATTGTATATATTTGCCATATTACAGTGTACAATTCTACCTCTGAATAAGATATTTCTGCATTGTTTGTGTATTGATATATATTTACCATACTGCAATGTATATTTGTACATTGTTTATATTTGGAGGTCATTGTCCTCATTTGTTTCACAGTCGTTTATTGTCTTAGTCTTTAAGTTAGATAGGTATTGAGAATTATATAGATCAATAGTATTCTGAGTTTGTCATTTATAATTAGACTAATCAGGTTCTTTAGATACATAGAGATTATACTCAGTATAGATAGTCTTCAACCTCTTCAAAGAGCTGTAGAAAATGGCCTTTTATCTAACTCATAGTTTTGTGGTAGTGAGACACAATTGCTCCTGGCAACACCGCTCTATTCCTGAGAGAATATTGAGCACCAAAGACACTCCACCTGGAGCCTTTCTTCTTGGCTGAACTGGCCTTTGGGCAAAGAAATGCCCATACCTCAACCACTGACAGAAATACAGAGTATCTGTGAATGGAAAAAACAGGACTGTCATATCCTGCCAAGACAGGGTAAGATAGTTTTGACAAGTTTCTTGCCTTTGAAAATGGTATGTCAGTTATGTTAGGCCTCAGCCAAAGTTGGTTGCTTCAACGCTGCAAACATGACCTTGGGTGATTGCCCAATTAGCTAGTTGTCTCTGTGATTTGTTGCATGTTTTGGAAGTTGTTTGATTGCACTTCCCAATTATTCAAGTAACATTATTTCCCTTCTCAGATCTTCGATGGGGTTGAAGACTATATAAATGTAGTTACTTTCCACTCATTACTTGGCCAAGCTATTTATTATACAAGACCTAAGCTAGTTAGAATAGAATATTTGTACTTATTGTACATAATTTCATAGTAGGTTTAGAACTCTCTTACTTAAACAAAAGGGGGAGGTGTTGCGGGGGGGTCCTCCTGCTCCTCCAGCCAATAGCTGCTAAGATACCAGCCTATTGGGGCATGGCCTCTCTCCCTTTAAAAGAGTGGCCACTTCCCTACTTGCGCTCTCTTACTTCCTGCTCCGCTTCCTGCGACTAGACTCCGTTCCTGATTGTGCAGAGGGCTGTTGTCTGGGATGGTGATCTGTATGTTTTCCCCTTTAAATAAATAACCATTATATTGATCATAATTCCAAACTAGTGTGGGATTGTTTGTGACTTATGCCTTCGCCTTCAGTTAAGGGTGATGTTTCCATCATTTATTACTTCAAGCCATCTTGCTTTTTCAGAAAATATTCCTTGTAACCGCCTTCTATCTACCTTCCTGATGACCACTCCCAATCTTCTGATAACCATAATTATATGCCCAAATTCTAAGGATACTTTTATGCAAAACATACAAGTAAACGTATGAGAGATTTGATTCTTCATGCCTGTCATATTTTAGTTAATGGTATTGTTTCAGCTTAAAAACATTGTTGAAACTTTTTAGGATTTTATGGTTCTGGTTTGAGAACCAAATTGCATTTCTTTCACTGGGCCTTTTTAATGTTTTGGCTGTTTTTAGGGAGATGTTGTTTTGTTATCTAGTTCTAGATTCAGAGAGAAAGTTCTTTCCTTTGGCTCTGGTGTGAAGACTAAAGTTGGAGTACCCTTCCTGTAACCAATAAGATTTTATCCATTACTTTGCTGGTTCAAACTGAAATAAAGAGAGGTATAAAGATGCATAAACAAATTGTTGACATTATCAATTTCTTTTCTACACAATAACTGATTTTGGTTAACTGACTGTAAGTGGTTTTACATCTGAAAGAACAATTTAAAATAAGCCCCTACTTTTTCCTCAGGTCCCAAAAATTATGATAATATGCACAAGATTTCTCAGATGACTACACACAAAGTCTTACTCTTTTTTTTTTTTTTTTTTTTTTTTTGGTTTTTCGAGACAGGGTTTCTCTGTGGTTTTGGAGCCTGTCCTGGAACTAACTCTTGTAGACCAGGCTGGTCTCGAACTCACAGAGATCCACCTGCCTCTGCCTCCCAAGTGCTGTTAAAGGCGTGCGCCACCACCGCCGGGCATACAAAGTTTTACTCTTATATGAAGCACAAAACATTATGACACTGAATTCATTCATAGAGTT
Source organism: Chionomys nivalis (assembly GCF_950005125.1). Classification (NCBI taxonomy): domain Eukaryota; kingdom Metazoa; phylum Chordata; class Mammalia; order Rodentia; family Cricetidae; genus Chionomys; species Chionomys nivalis. The sequence goes on along the minus strand of NC_080111.1, from coordinate 36,273,863 downwards.
TCAGTACAGTATGATTTCTTTCTCATATTTTTGAAAATTACACAAATTAACCTCAGGCTTTCTCTACAGAAGGGCTCATATTATGTATTTGGAGATTATTGTGAAAAAGAATTTACCAAATTCCGATCACAGGTATCTCTAGAATATGTTACATTTTAAGCCTTTTAAGAGTACAGGGGTCTGCAAAGGCCTTATCACACTGATATCATTCATAGGGTTTCTCTCCAGTATGTGTTCTTTTATGCCTTTGAAGACCTCTGTGACATGTAAAGGCCTTACCACACTGATTACATTCATATGGTTTCTCTCCAGTATGTGTTCTATTATGGCTTTGAAGATTACTCTGAGCTGCAAAGGCCTTACCACACGGATTACATTCATAGGGTTTCTCTCCAGTATGTGTTCATTTATGCCTTTGAAGTTCACTGTGACATGCAAAGGCCTTACCACACTGATTACATTCATATGGTTTCTCTCCAGTATGTGTTCTTTTATGCCTTTGAAGTTGACTGTTTTGAGGAAAGGCCTTACCACACTGACTACATTCATAGGGTTTCTCTCCAGTATGTGTTCTTTTATGCCTTTGAAGATCACTGAGATATGAAAAGGCCTTACCACACTGATTACATTCATAGGGTTTCTCTCCAGTATGTGTTCTTTTATGCAATTGAAGACAATGGTGTCGTGCAAAGGCTTTACAACACTGATTACATTCATATGGTTTTTCTCCAGTATGTGTTCTTTCATGTATTTGAAGAGTACTCTGTTGAGCAAAGGCTTTACCACAGTGATTACATTTATAGGGTTTCTCTCCAGTATGTGCTCTTTTATGCAATTGAAGATTACTGTGGTGTGCAAAGGCCTTACCACACTGATTACATTCATACGGTTTCTCTCCAGTATGTGTTCTTTTATGCCTTTGAAGTTGACTGTTTTGAGGAAAGGCCTTACCACACTGACTACATTCATAGGGTTTCTCTCCAGTATGTGTTCTTTTATGCCTTTGAAGATCACTGAGATATGAAAAGGCCTTACCACACTGATTACATTCATAGGGTTTCTCTCCAGTATGTGTTCTTTTATGCAATTGAAGACAATGGTGTCGTGCAAAGGCTTTACAACACTGATTACATTCATATGGTTTTTCTCCAGTATGTGTTCTTTCATGTATTTGAAGAGTACTCTGTTGAGCAAAGGCTTTACCACAGTGATTACATTTATAGGGTTTCTCTCCAGTATGTGCTCTTTTATGCAATTGAAGATTACTGTGGTGTGCAAAGGCCTTACCACACTGATTACATTCATACGGTTTCTCTCCAGTATGTGTTCTTTTATGCAATTTAAGATGATTATGTCGTGCAAAGGCCTTACCGCACTGATTACATTCATAGGGTTTCTCTCCAGTATGTGTTCTTTTATGCAATTGAAGATGACTGTAACGTGCAAAGGCCTTAGCACACTGATTACATTCATATGGTTTCTCTCCAGTATGTGTTCTTTTATGCAATTGAAGATGACTGTAACGTGCAAAGGCCTTAGCACACTGATTACATTCATATGGTTTCTCTCCAGTATGTGTTCTTTTATGCAATTGAAGATGACTGTGTTGTGCAAAGGCCTTACCACACTGATTACATTCATAGGGTTTCTCTCCAGTATGTGATCTTTTATGGCTTTGAAGATGACCGTGGTGTGCAAAGGCCTTACCACACTGAATACATTCATAGGGTTTCTCTCCAGTATGTGTTCTTTTATGCAATTGAAGATGATTATATCGTGCAAAGGCCTTACCACACTGATTACATTCATAGGGTTTCTCTCCAGTATGTGTTCTTTTATGGCTGTGAAGATTACTGTGGTGTGCAAAGGCCTTACCGCAGTAATTACATTCATAAGGTTTCTCTCCAGTATGTGTTCTTTTATGCCTTTGAAAATCACTGTGACGTGCAAAGGCCTTACCACAGTGATTACATTCATAGTGTTTCCCTCCACTATGTGTTCTTTTATGGCTACGAAGATTACTCTGAGCTGCAAAGGCCTTACCACACTGATTACATTCATAGGGTTTCTCTCCAATATGTGTTCTTTTATGATTTTGAAGATTACTCTGAGCTGCAAAGGCCTTACCACATTGATTATATTTATAAGGTTTCTCTCCAGTATGTGTTCTTTTATGGTACTGAAGAGCAATGGTCTGTGCAAAGGCCTTACCACACTCATTACATTCATAGGGTTTCTCTCCAGTATGTGTTCTTTTATGCAATTGAAGATGACTGAGATGTGCAAAGGCCTTACCACACTGATTACATTCATGAGGTTTCTCTCCAGTATGTGTTTGTTTATGACTTTGGTGAGTTTCATAAAGAAGAAAGTCTTTATCATCTTGACCATATTCATAGGGTTTCTCTCCAGTGTGTGTTTTTTTATGCATTTCAAGATGATTGTGATAAGAAAAGACTTCATCACGTTGCTTAATTTCACAGCATTTTTCTCCGCTATGTGTTTTTTCATTCCTTAGGAGATAAGAGTTATAAGACCAGAGTTTACCACAATGAGAATATACTGAAAACTTCTTTCCACTTTGATTTCTTTCAATCCTGCAAGGATAATTTACACATGTAAAAGCTTTACCACATTCAATGTAGTTGAACCTCAAACCTTTATGAATTAATTTCACATTTTTTCAAATTGTAAAAAGGAATCAAATATTAAGGTTTTATACCTTTGTTTAAAATTATGTTTTATTCTCTCATTAGGGGTCATTTTACATCTGGAAAAATATTTGTGATGATAAATTCCATTGTGTCATGGTTTATCTTTTCATCTATAGTTATACCTATATTTTTCTAGGATATTTTTTACATTTTTGAAGAGAATTGCACATACTGAGTGCTTTATCAACTTTACTCCATTCATAATTTTACTGTATTGTGAATCATTATATATTTGGTAAGTGAACTAAGACACCCAGAAGTATTTGCATAGACCTAGAGCTCATGTTTGTTTGTTTGTTGTTGTTGTAATGTGAGTTTGTATTTATGTATTAACCATGATGATAGAAAATAAATTAACTTTGTATTTTTGTATCAAATTAAACATGTACATTCTACATAGGAACTACTGTTTATCTTCTTAATTGTTCTTAAGGAGAGGTATGCTAAATTTTTCCATATTCCTATGCTGATACACTTGTGCCAAGAGTGACATATCATATATATGTATATATATGTATATATATATATATATATATATATAATAGTGTATTAAAGATTTCCAAAATGATCCACAAAGTTCGACTTTCACAGACTTGTGGTATAGATATTAAGGTTTCTCCACAACAACTGCCCCGTGACCCTTGACTAATCTGATTTCATTAAACTTAGCACAGTCACAAAAAGTATGAGTGATACAAGGCTTACCATGGGCTATTGAATTAGTAGAAAGTTTTGCAGCTATACTCATCATCACTGAAATATGTATACCTTTTTTGTCATGAATAGAAAGAAGCAAATGAAGCAGTTCTACAACATAGCTCTCATGGTGCTATGAATCAAATGGTGATATCTGTTTAGGCATTGCTACCTAGACTTTTTCTTAAATGAAGGCTTTGCAGATGTAATTCACATACATGAAATTGAGGTATATGGATCTGTGAGAACTTAATAAGCATCAATACATTTAAAGCTGTGCTTATTTACTCTGTTGTTTTTGTTTTAAAGTTCCAGAACACATTACAAACTCATCAGAGGCACATTGTTATGAACTTGCACAAGAAAATTACCTTGCATGTCTTCTAGAACATTGACAATGCTCTTCGGTGTTAAGGTCTTCCCAAATGTATCCTAAAATACAGAACCAGAATATATTATTTAAGAATGTGCAACAATTAGCTTATTATCTTAAGTGCATCTAAGAACTATGACTGTGCTATTCACCTCATTCTTCTTTCTCTAAAACAAATTATAGAACAAAATCATAAACCAAGGAAAAGTTGTCTCCATCTTTTGAAACATGAAAGAAATTCACTTTCACCTATAGTAGTTAGGTTCCTGTAGGTCTCCAGCATCACATCTTTGTAGAGATTCTTCTGGGTAGGATTCAGTAAGTCCCACTCTTCCTTAGTGAAGTTGATGTGCACATCATCATATGTCACTGCCTTCAAAAATATACCATACATGAGTACAATGTAAGTATGACAGTGAAATGCATACTTCTTTGAAAGTATAGTTTTATGATTCTGGTGTTCCCCATTCTTGTTCCATGACAGACAGTCACTTTAGAAGGAAATTGAAAAGGAGAATCAATTCTGTTATTTCTGTGTCCTTTGTATAGGATACCACCTTATAAGAGCAGTATCTACTCACAGGAAGAGAAAAAGAGAAAAGATCAATAGTACGTTGTATGCATGAGAAAATTAATGACTACAGAAAGGAAAAAAAGATGGACAAACTGGGAATATTGGTGTATTTTGTCTTTACCACAACACTCAGCAAACAGAGGTGGGTATATTTGTCTCTGAGATGAATGCCAGTCAAGACTGAACAGAACTGCTTATCCATTTTTAGATACCATGTATTTTGTCAGAGGTTGAGGCATGAGCATGTCTTTGCCCAAAGGCCAGTTTTGACAACAAGAAAACAAGCTTTGAGTGTCTTCGGTGCTCAACATTCTCTGGAAAATAGATCAATGCTACCAGTAGTAATCGTGTCTCTCTTTAACAGTACCCCAGGTTATTTAAATTCCATATTTTACAGCTCTTTGAAGTGGCTGAAGATTACCTATCTATGCAAAATATATTGTTTATGTGTGTGAAAAATCTGATTATTCTAACTATAAGTATGACAAACATAGATGACTATTGATCTATAATTCTAATACCTATATAACTTAAAGACTAAGACTTCATATTAGAATATTGTACAATAAACAACTGTACAACAAATGAGGACAATGGGCTCAAAATGTAACCAATGAATAAGTATCTTGATCAGTGGAAGAAATGTACATTGCAATTTGATAAATATATTTATCAATATATCAAATGTTTTAAGCAGAGGTAGAAGCATGAATGCATACAATATTCAATATTTAAAAATAGATCAATATACAAAAATCTATATCAAAGCAAGTGCCTATAAATTATAACTCACAAGCATTCACTCTATTACTCACTATTATTATTGATGTATGTAAACTCACACTAATCTATTATTCCATCCAATTTTCCCTCTTTTTCAAAGAAATCCCTGAGCCCATAAAATTTCCCTTCTATCCTGCAACCCTATACTAATTATAATCAACCCCTAATGATATCCCTAACCCTAGAACAAACTTTGTTGGAAGAGGGGATGTAGTCTTTTAGAATTACTTCCAGCTGTCATGGGGGCAATGTTCTTTCTATGGAATCCTGTGAAATTAAAATGATGGTTAAATTCCAAGATTACTTTCCGGTATAATTACAAATAGTCTCTGAGTATTTTGTAAAGTTTTTCTGAGCTTCCTCTTATAAGGTCTGTCCAGAACATTGTAAAAAGTGGACCATTTCAGCTAACGAAGTTTGAACCATCTTGAGCAGCTGGTATGCAAAACAGGTCTGGTAGTAGCACTATCATCATCATGCCATCATATCAACCAGGTTGAATTGTTGTTGTGGGGCCCCAACTTCTTCCTGGAAACTTCAAAAATTACTGCAGGAAAATTCATTCTTTATTGTGCAAAACTTAAACATTATTTATATATATATTCAAGAACATGTACAACAGAGACAAAAATATAAATGAAGAAAAGTGAAAATTTTTCTAAATTCTTTTTTCTTTCTGTCCCATGCTCCTGTCATGAGAGAGAAACTCTGAATTTTTATTTTAATGACATGCTTGGATTTATAGAGGGACAGAGGCAGTGTCCATCTCCAAAACCAGATCTATATATATACATAAATATACATCCACTTACAAAAGGCACCCAATGAAATGATAGGATAAAAGTCTAGATTACTGAATCTAAAAAGAATAAATGGGCATATATGTGTATGATGTAAAAGTGTAGATCATTAAAATTAATTATAAAAAGTAACTACTTATTTATATATTTTACATCGATATAGATATGTATGCTCCCTTTTGATATAAACTTGACATTTTATTAAAACATACTGTCTATGATTTTTATATTCTTACTCAAACTATTTTATCTAATTCAACTCACTTAAACATGTAATGAAAATTTCTAGTCCTTGAAAGTTATTATTATAAACCAATTAGGATATAAAGTACTGTATGTTAGTACTTTGTTACTTATTACAATTGAAATTATACTCAAATTAGATATGTTTTCAACATTATACTGAATTTCATTAGCTGACTCAAATGTAAATACTTTAGATAAAATGGTTGGAGAAGTAAAGCTAACTTTGTCTCCTTGGGGATTACTTCTGAAAATATATAAAAAGGTGATTCTATTAATTATTCAGCATATAAAATACTTTTATAAAAATTTGAGCCCAAAAGTTAAATGTTAGGAGAGACTATTTGTCGAATCTTAATAATTTTCAGAAATTGTTGCAAGACGTTGACAATCTATATCCCACTATTGGAGTAATAAATTGAAAACAGTAATTAAAACCAAACCATAAAAGGTGACAAGGATTTAAATAGTCAAAGAGAATTATCATCTAAAGCAGAGGAAAAATGGTTTAGTGGAAATAAAATTATAGGAGGCACTTATGGATTGTTTGGATGTGAAGTTTGATTACATTCAAGACTTTTTTTTTGCTATAGGATTCTCTATAGCTTTGCAATGTGTCCTGGAACTAGCTCTTCTAGACCAGGCTGGCCTTGAACTCCACCTGTCTCTGCCTACCAAGTGCTGGGATTAAAGGCTTGAGCCACCACCTCCTGGCCTTCATTCTAGACATTTTATGTTCTATGCATTCCCTATAGTAATTTTACTGCAGAGGAAAGATATTATCTTATAATAGATATTTTAAACACATAAACATACTAAAAAACTAAAAAGTTATGTGGAAAAAAATCTGAGTTGTTTTTAAAAAGAAAACTGAAGCCGGGCGGTGGTGGCGCATGCCTCTAATCCCAGCACTCAGGAGGCAGAGGCAGGCGGATCTCTGTGAGTTTGAGACCAGCCTGGTCTACAAGAGCTAGTTCCAGGCCAGGCTCCAAAAACACAGGGAAACCCTGTCTCGAAAAAACAAAACAACAACAACAACAAAAAAAAACAAAAACAAACAAACAAAAAAAAAACAAAAAAAAGAAAGAAAACTGAAACTTCATCTATTAGCAAAAATTTACCAAGGTTAAATTGTAGCATGTTTTATTACTGTTGAAATTGGATCTTTATGGACGGGAAGTGAACATTGGCCAAGAGCTTACAGTAATTTCTTGGGAGAAATTAGCAAGAAATATCCCTTTAGCCATACTATTAATGATCATATAGAGAAGTAACTAATTCTAGGGAAAGGTTTCATCTAGCTTCCTGTATTTAATTTTGGGTTTGAGTCTCTATCTGATATCTGGGCATACATAACAAATACTCATCCTTTAACCTCTTAGAGATCTGCTGCATATGACAATTAAAATGTTTAAGCTTTTTGCAATGAAATATGAACATGCATTACAGTGACCTGTGAAGTCTCCAAAAGAAGTGTGAGTCACGCAAGGAAGATTTCAACTGCACTATATTATTGTTTCACCATCTAAACCTCAGGTTTGGACTACAAACTGCTCGGGACAATATCAAAATGGTACATTGAGATGACTGAGACTGCTGGGAACATATGTTTTAATTAAGCAAACAGTTCATTTTGGAGGTTTGAGGAAGAGATGATGGGCAAAAACACAGACAGGTTGAATGACGGAATTGAATCAAAGACCCAGATATTAATCCTCACACCTATGAACACCTGATTTTTGACAAAGAAGCTAAAATTATACAATGAAAAAAGAAAGCATCCACAACAAATGGTTATGGCATAACTGGATATCAACATGTAAAGGAATGCAAATAGATCCATATCTATCACTATGCACAATACTCAAGTCCAAAGGGGATAAAGACCTTAATATAAATCTGACCACACTGAAACTGATAGGAGAGAGAGTGAAAAGTAGCCTTCCAAGCATGGAACAGAAGACCACTTCCTAAGTATAACACCTATAACACAGAGTCTGAGAGGAACAATTAATAAATGGGACCTTTTGAAACTGAGAAGTTTCTGCAAAGCAAAGGACACAGTCAATAACACAATAAAGCAGCTTATTGAATGGGAAAAAAGTTTCCAATCCCATGTAAGATAGAGGACTGATCTCCAAAATATATAAAAAACTCAGGAAATTAAACACCAAAATTTCAGCCATAGAGAAACCAAAAGAAAAAAGAAAAACAGAAATAAACACCAAAATTTCAAATAATTCAATTAAAAATGGGGTACAGAACTAAATAGAGAATTTTCTATAGAATAATCTCAAATGGCCAAAAGACACTTAAGGAAATGTTCAACATCCTTAGCCATCAGGGAAATGCAAATCAAAATGACTCTGCAATACCACCTTACACCTGTCAGAATGGCTAAGATCAAAAACACCAATGAATTCTTATGCTGGAGAGGATGTGGGAGTAAGGGGAAGACTCCTCCATTCCTGGTGGAAATGCAAATTGTACAACCACTCTGGAAAACAGTATGGCAGTTTCTCTGAAAATTAGCATTCAACCTACCTCAAGACCCAGCAATACAAATGGTGTAAATTCCCTTATACATTAATATTGGTTGTAAAGTAAAAGATTCATGCTACAATCCACAGACAGAGTTAGTTAACAACAAAGGATCAAGGTCTTCTGAACTGAATGGCGGTAGTTGGGTATGGGAACAGGAGAAATCAGGATCAGGGTGCTTGGATGTAGGGAGAATGAGGAAAGATTACAGGAATTGGGGAACATTTGGAAGTTGGTACCGTACCTAGTACAGTAAATACTCATTAGATTGTATGAAAATGCCACTAGCAAGGACTTTTAGGAAAGAGGGATGAGAAGCCTGTGGAGTCTTCTCTTACCAGGCAAAGTATTCAATGTTGGGACTGGGACACCACCCAGCGACGGTTAGATCTACATCTAGTCCTGTTTGCAAGATATGTTGATTTATTTGTTCCCCTCAACTTGTAGGAGTAAACAACAAATAACTCGTGAAACTTCAGGCCCATTTCATTAGAGGGAGACAATGCCCATCCTAATTGGATGTCCAAGAACCTGAAGCTCACTAGACTACAGGTCTATGATAGAACCAAACAAGATAGGAAAAAAGTCCATGAAATGATTTCTCATGATATTCTGCTATTCTCATATAATGGTGACTCAGCCAATTGTTATCAAACTGGCCTAATCCAGGAACTCAAAGCAGCAGGAGCAGACACAGGCAGTCAAACAATAAGAGGAGCTAAGGAGACACTGCTGGCAATGGGGAGGAAGTACCATAGCAACAGCCTCCCACCTTGGTTGAGGACACTAGGTTAACACAGCCCACAGAATCAACTAAGCAGGAGTTATTGGTGCTCACAGAGACTCGTGATCCTCTAGGGGCCTGTGCTAAATGCTTTGCATATATGTTATCAGTTCATACTTTGGTGTTTTTTGGGACTGCTAAGACTTGGTGCATGTATATGTGGGGTATACTTTAACTCATTTGATAGCTTTTGAGATCACTTTTCCTCATACTGGGTTTCTATATCCAGGCTTTATATGGATTCTGCATAGTCTTACTTTAACTTATTGTACCATGTATGTGGGCTGGTTTTCCATGTCTACTTGACAATGACCTAGAGACATCAGAGATTAGGGAGCCTCAGGGGAAAAAAATGTTTCCATGGTATTCAGAAATGAGGCATTCTCTCAATGACTGATTAATGGTAGAGGGCACAGCACATTGAGAGTTGTGCCATCCCTGGGCTGGTCCTGGGTTCTATAAGAAGAGAGGATGAGTAAGTCCTATGAAGTAAGAGAGTAAGAAGCACTCCCCCATCACACTTGCACTGTTGTTGACTCAAGGTTCTTGCCCTCCTTAAGTTCCTTCTATGATATTCTTTAATAGTGCACAACAATATGGAAGTATAAGCCAACTAAACCCTTTTCACCCAATTTTGCTTTTTGGTCATGGTGTTTCATCACAACAGCAGAAGCCCTAATTAAAACAAGACACCATGTTTTGTTGATATGTATGTGATTCTAAAGGTAAAAAAGAAGGAGATTTTGGGGAAATGTGAGACTGAGATGAATGGTGGAAGGAAGCGCTGCAGTCAAGGTAAAAAGAAGAAAAAGAAACAAAAGACTAGTGAAAGAGAGGAATGAGGACAAATGAGGGAAGATTGGGTCAAGGAAAGATGAAAATTCAACAGAGCAAATGCCAGATCCTGTGGTTCTCTCTCAGGTACATGGGGCTACAAATTTGTTCATTTGGTTTGTTGTTTTTGTTTTGTGTTTCTTGAGACAGGGTTTCTCTGTCACTTTGGAGCCTTTCTTGGAACTAGCTCTTGTAGACCAGACTGGCCTTGAACTCACAGAAATGCACCACCAATGACTGGTGAGGCTTCACTTTCAAAGGACTTACTTAATTAGCTCTATCCCTACTGAAGCATTAATCTAATTGATATTAAAAATAAAAACTCAGACCAGGAAGTTGTGGCACACCTTTAATTCCAGCACTGAGGAGGCAGAGGCAGGCAGATTTCTGTGAGTACAAGGCCAGCCTGGGCTACAGAATGAGTTCCAGGACAGGCTCCAAAGCCAGAGATAAACCCTGTCTCAGAAAAACTAAACCAAACCAAACCAAACTAAACTAAACTGAAATAAAATAAAAACTCAGGAGTCAGATTGCAGGGTAAGAACTTGAAAGATCAGAAAATCAGTTGATCAGCCACTGGTGACTACTACCTCTTCAATTTCTCCATGCAAGAAAAGAGCCCATATCTTCTCTCAAGCCTGCCTTAATAATCCCGATTCCTACCTGTTCAAAGACCTACAAACTTCTAGGGTAATTTTTAGTCAGGTTGTTGTTAGCTCTGTCCTGACTCCAAGCAGCTTTATTATGAGAACGTAATCAAAATGTCATAATTTCCCCTTTCTTGCTAAATAAAAAGTGAAGGATTTAACTAACACAGTAAAGCTATATACAAAATATACAAAACTATATACAAATGTATATATAGGAAACAATGAACAATTCTTTTGTATTTGGTAAATTTAGAGAGAGTACTTTATTATCTATCCTATCTAGGTAAGTCCAAAGTGTTGTACCTAAATCATTTTTTATCCCAACCTAAAATACACTTTTTATATCTCTTAACCTTACATATTTCATGCTAGTTTCTGAGTTCTTTCAATTTGGTAACAGAGAAAACTACAATTATCTAGTATTTAACTCCATTAGAGACCTGAGAAGGATATAATACTACCTGAGTAAACAGAAAATATATTGTTTATCTATCTCCACGCAGAAATCTCAAGTCCAAAAAGATCAAAACATAAAACCAATGACACTGAACTTCAGAGAAGTGAAAGTGGGAAGTACACTTGAACACATTGGTACAGGAGACCACTTTCTAAATATAACCCCAGCAGCACAAACACTAATAGCAATATTTAATAGATGGGACAACCTAAAACTGAGAACTTTCTGAAAAGCAGAGGAAATGTTCAATAAAATGGCAGCCTGCAGGATGGAAAAAGGTCTTCTTCAACCCCACATCAAACAGAGTTCTGATATCCAAAATATATAAAGAGCTCAAGGAACTGGTCATCAGAAGAACAAATAAGCCAATAGAAAAATAATTGTACAGAATTAAACAGAGAACTCTCAACAGATGGCTATAAAATGAGTGAAAGACACCTAAGGAAATGCTCTACATCCTTAGCCATTAAGAAATGTAAAAACAACTCTGAGATTCCACCTTACACCTGTAAGTATAGCCAAGATCAAAAACACTGAGGACAGTTTATGCTGGAGAGGATGTGGCGTGAAGGGAAAACTTCTCCATTGCTGGTGGGCACGCAAACTGGTACAATCACTTTAGAAATCAGAATGGTGATTTCTCAGAAAATTAGGACACAACCTACCTCAAGACCAGCTGGCCTTGGTGAGCTCCCAATAGATCGGCCCCACTGTCTCAGTGGGTGGGTGCACCCCTCGTGGTCCTGACTTCGTTGTACATGTTCTCCCTCCTTCTGCTCCTCCTTAGGACCTTGGGAGCTCAGTCTGGTGCTCCAGTGTGGGTCTCTGTCTCTATCTCCATCCATAGCTAGATGAAGGTTCTATGGTGATATGCAAGATATTCATCAGTATGGCAATAGGATAGGTTCATTTCAGGTTCCCTATCCTCAGGTGCCCAAGGAACTAACTGGGGACATTGCCCTGGGCATCTGGTAGCCACTCCAAGTTCAAGTCTCTTGCCAACCCTTAGGTGGTTCCCTTAACTAAGATATGAGTTTCCCTGCTCCCCTATCCAACCTTCCTATATCCCCAATCATCCCGTTTCCCCAAGTTCCCCTCATCCTCCCCTTCACACTTTTCTCTCTCCATCTCCCCTTACCCCCATCCCACCCTACCCCCAAGATTCCAATTTTTTGCCCGGCAATCTTGTCTATTTCCCATAGCCAGGAGGATAACTATATGTTTTTCCTTGGGTTTGCCCTCTTGTTTAGCTTCTTTAGGACCACAAATTACAGACTCAGTGGCCCCCTATCCATGGCTAGAAACCAATTATGAGTGAGTACATCCCATGATCTTCTTTTTGGGTCTGGGTTACCTCACTCAGGATAGTATTTTCTATTTCCATCCATTTGCATTGAAAATTCGAGAAGTCATTGTTTTTTACTGCAGAGTAGTACTCTAATGTGTATATATTCCACACTTTCTTCATCCATTCTTCCATTGAAGGACACCTAGGATGCTTCCAGGTTCTGGCTATTACAAATAATGCTGCTATGAACATAGTTGAACAAATGCTTTTGTCATATGATAAGGAATCTCTTGGGTATATTCCCAAGAGTGGTATTGCTGGGTCCAGGGGTAGTGCTGTATGTAACAAAGTTCAAAGCTGTTAAAGGAGCATAGTTTTTTATTTATATACAGAATTCAAAAACTTTTTTTTGAGACAGGGTTTCTCTGTGGTTTTGGAGCCTGTCCTGGAACTAGCTCTTGTAGACAAGGCTGGTCTCAAACTCACAGAGATCCGCCTGACTCTGTCTCCCGAGTGCTGGGATTAAAGGTCTGCACCACCACCACCCGGCTCAGAATTCAAAAACTTAATTTTAAGTTACTTGATAGAGATTTAGACCCAAGATCATGAACAGGAATTAAGAAGAAGCCTTTTATTTAAATTAGATTTTAGATGTAGTGCAAACTGATCTTATTCATAAATCCTGTAGGCAGATAGTAGTGCTGAAAGCTGAAAGATCAGAGAAGCACAGCATCCAGCCACTAGTTCTTAGATCTATAAAGTTCCCAATCCAATGTGGGAGCCCACATGTGACTCAGTTTCCATCTGGAGTCATTTCAGACTTGTATTTTTTTTTTTGATTTTTTTTTTGATTTTTGAGACAGGGTTTCTCCATAGCTTCTTTGGTTCCTGTCCTGGAACTAGCTCTTGTAGACCAGGCTGGCCTCAAATTCACAGAGATCCACTTGCCTCTGCCTCCTGAGTGCTGGGATTAAAAGCGTGCACCACCACCGCCCGGCTGTCATTTCAGACTTAAAGATTCTATTTGAGTCTGAGCATGCCTGCTGTTCTTCTTCTAGTAAACTTGAGGGCTTTGAATAACATCTGTGTTAGCCAACAGAAAAAGCATTGCCCAGCTCAAAGAGTCCATTTTTTTCTACTAAGATTTGGGCTAGTATAGGCCAGCCAGGGGCACTCCTTGTTAGTGATTAGAAGCTGCTTAGCTGAATCAGATAATGCACAGGTTTGAGCTGCCTCCAAGCCCAGTGCAGGGAGGTGGGTAGCTGACTGTACTGCTTTTTGATTTGCCTTTTGACTGTGTTTAGTATATATGCTGGCTGAGAAATAAATTCAGGCTGCTTTCTATTGACCTTTCATCTTCTCAGTCAAACCTATGATTCTGTCTTCATTTCTCTTAATCTAACTTTTCCTTAGCCTCAGCATTCCCTCCAAGGGAAACCCTAGATGAATGTTGTAAGACTTACCAAATGGGATATCCTGTCTCTATAAGTATTCAGAGTGAATGCTGTTTCTACAAAACACTCAATCCTCAGTGCCTCTCTCTTACCACCTTATATTCCTCTCTCTGCCCAGGCATGCCACTTCCTATCTGCAACTCCTTAGTGATAGGATTAAAGATATGAGACACCAGCATTGACTCTACAACAAACTGGTATGACTACTGTGATTAAAGGTGTGTGTCAGTATTGCCTGGGGTGTAAGGTTGGCCATGGCGTCTGTTTAGTTTATGATCTTCAGGCAAGCTTTATTGTTAAAATATAAATGAAAAAATAAAATAAAATAATTAGAAGCAAGCATCTGAGATCAAGAAGAGAAAAATAAAACTGTTAGTCACCAAAGAGTGTAAAAAATATTCTGAGTACAAACTGGAGAAGGTTCATCATTTTCAAAAACAATGAACGATATAATTAAATTATGGTTCACAAAATCAACAATATGGATGACACCATTGATAAAACAAGGCACAAACACAAATCTACACACACACACACTATATATATATATATAATTGATTCTTAAAGAAGAACAACAAGGTTCTAATCAAAATCACTGAATCACTGGCCATCACACATCCTGTACACTCCTGTTCTTTCCTTTACCAATAATAGAAAACGGGTTCAGTGAGAAGGGCTGTTTCACCAAAATTTATAATAGTCACTTGAAGTCTTCCAATGTTTTTACTTTACAGAAAATAGATTTGATTACTGAAAGCATTTCATTCTCTTTTGCTAAAGAAAATGATGTCTGTTAGGATCACTTACCATGGTGTTTCCTACAATTGGTGATGGAATACAAGTCTGCATCAAAGTAAGGAAATGAAATCTTTTTAAATGGAATTTCAAGAGAACAGATTTTTAAAGAATCAGTGTACATGTAAATCAACTTGATTTACTCTAACTACTTGGAGTTCCAAGCACTTCTGAAAATAAGGTTACTGCTATTTTTGTGTATGTTTGTATATTTTTTGTGTATGATATTCTCTATATGATTGCTAGAAGTGATCAAAGCTTCAGGGAGTCAGGGAGATAGAGGAAGAGAATGAGAAGATAAAGGAGCTACAAAATGAGGTAGAGAAGCAGATGAATAAGAGTACAACCCCAGGCAATGCTGGCTCAGTGATCACATCTCTTGAGGAGAAGATGTAGGTTGATGCCAGTTCCATCTATGTTGGCAATGTGGACTATGGTGCAACAGCAGAAGAGCTGGAAGCTCACTTTCATGGATGTGGTTTCAGTCAACTGTGTTACTACAGTCTGTGACAAATTCAGTGGCATTGCCAAAGGGTTTGCATATGTAGAATTCTTAGACAAAGATTCAGTGAGGATTTCCCTGTCTTTAGATGATTCTCTGTTTAGAGGGAGACAGATCAAGGTGATTCCCTTCAGCACAACAGACAGGTTACCTGTGTGCCCCATACCGTGCCCAAATACCAATTACAACAGCTCCCAGTCTGGATTCTACAGTGGTTTAAACAGCTGGCCCTTGGATCAAAAAAAAAAAAAAAAGAAAGAAAGAAAAGAAAAACAGAAGGTGGAAATTTATTTTCCAAAAAAGATATACTGGGCTGGAGGGATGGCTCAACCGTTAAGAGCATTGCCTGCTCTTCCAAAGATCCTGAGTTTAATTCCCAGCAACCACATGGCGGCTCACAACCATCTGTAAAGAGGTCTGGTGCCCTCTTCTGGCCTGCAGACACACACACAGACAGAATATTGCATACATAATAAATAAATAAATAAATAATTAAATAAATAAATAAAATATACTGTGGAAGAGGGAGAATCACATAAATAACTGAGGAGGAACCTGTTTTGGGCAGTAGGGCAGGCCCAGGGAGTAAGGCAGGGGTGACATATTCCCTCTGGAGATTCAATATGGACACCTCTCAAATGTGCAACCTGCTCCCTATTTTCCTGCTCCACTTCACTGTCTTTGGGCTTGCTCAAGGGTAGGTGGGCATGGATGGTAGGAGGCCTTTTTTTTTACCTAGAGCTCTGGAGGACACCAATTCATTCAGCTTGTTTCCTTCCCTCATCTTCTCTCTGCCTTTTTCAGTCCCTGCCTGCTCCTGATTTACCAGGTCGAGGCACACCCTACCCTTCTTTCCTCGGGGCTCCTGCCTCTAAAGTTTGTCTGGTGCATTTTTTGGGTTCCTTTTTGTTTATTTTTCTGTCTTGAATCTTTCTTTGCAGATTTTTGTAGCAGAAAGAACTCACTCACAGTGGATTCAGTGTAAATTCCACTTACCCCTGGGGAAATACACTACTTTGTTTTGCAAGTTTTGCACTGTTGTTTTTGTTGTTGTTGTTAGTTTTATTTTTTGTTTACAATTTTCCCTTTTATTTGGAGGGAATGGGAAGAATTGGGAATAAGGAGGTGGGAGCTGCATTTTGTTTATTTTTTAAACTCAATTACAAGGGATGTGTTTTTTTAAAATAATATGTCATGAGGAAAGTTGTTTTTGAAAAAAAGAAAAATGATTCAAAATTTATTTTCTCCTACATGGATTTTGGCCCAAGATGTGAATTATGCTCCATCTACCTGCCCAACACAATGCACACCTGAGAAATCTCTGCAGATCAGAAATTCCTTTGTTCCCTGGAACTCAGCTTCACTGAATTACACCATTGCAGCTAGTGGCAGGATCACATTAAAAGCCTTCTAATCATGCATTGCTAGAAGATCAATATCATCATTTCCTACCAGTTCCTAAACTATTTGTAATCTTTATAACGCAAATCTGAAATTGAAATGCAATATTGAGAACTTCTGGAATCTAGACGTTCAGTTTTCTAATTTCTCTTCCACTTGCACACCAAAAGCAGTGTCCATGTGTGTACTCTGGACAATCCCCATCATATCCTGAATTTCCAGACACTCCCCTGCCCCAATAAATTCATATACAGGGAGGCTCAGAAGACAAGGGACACTGCCCAACATGAACCACATGGACGAACATATCTACAGTCTGGCTAATGATCAATCCAAGTCACAACAGAAATGACAGTTCAACAGACCTGAACACCCAACACTCACCATGGTATACCTTGTGATCTTCCTTACTACCTCTACTTCAGAGGCAGAATAGAATATTGGAAAGAACCTACAAACTGCTACTGATACTCCCCATTGCTAACCCTTCCCAGAATTCCTCACAGGCTAGGGCCACCTAGCTTGGCCTCACAATATTAGCAGCTCCTCTATAGGAGGATCAGAGATCAAATGACTCAGATAGCACAGTCCTTCCAGTTCTGCCCTCCCAGCCCAGCATACAGTGCCCTAGTTTAGAAAGTTTGTATTTAGTACACAAAATTCGACTCTCCTACACCACATCCTGTTTCCCATCCAAAGCACAGGATCCTTTGTGTGTACATTGTATTGCACACTCACTTTCCAGTGAAGCCAATCCATTGCCTCAGAGATGGAAAATCCTGAAGACAAACACAGGTCACATTCATAAAGGAAACACTGTTCCTGTGTAACTGTGGTTACTTTGTAAATGTTGTTAAAGAAAAACAAACCATGAATTAGAAAACAATCGGGATCATGTTAGGGCTTGGAGGGAGCAAAGACAATGTGAATATGATGTAGTTTTAATCTCAAAAATTATTTTGAAAAGTTGAAATAGGCTAAAAGCCATGTCTTCCAGAGACTATGGATTTGTAGTAGAGCACAATAAATATTTGTCATGTATTTTCCCTAAAGATGAAGATCATAATCCAGAAAAGTAACAGTCTTGTTAACCAGGGACACTATATTTTACCCAGATCATCTATTTTTGATGAACTATTGTAATATCGCAATTAGATTTCAAGATAAGGTCAGTCCCACACCCAGATTGTCATTGTCTGTGGATTGAAAACAATGGTCAATCAGGATAATAATACAGCATCACAACTGATCAATCAGGGCTACCTGATTCCACATAAGTAATCTAAGTTGAAGGAGGAACACTCTCATCCTCAGGCCAACCTCTCACCTCCTGCACTGTCTTCACCAGCTTCAAAGTTGGTCATTGAGTTCAATTCTTATACCAATCCCTCTTCATTTCTAAGTCCCCAACAAAAGCCAGAATGATTAGAAGACACTCATTAACTGCTCTATTTTTCTTTCTCACTGACTAGTGAAGGACAAACCTGGAAGGAGTTGCAGGACTGTCTTCCCAGAACTGGCAACAGAGGCAGGATTAGGTGTTCAAAATAATTCTCAATTACATAGCATGAGGCAAGCCTAAAGTATAGGAGACATTGCTCTACATAGAAATCAACATAACTTGAAAGAAATGAAATGAAACTATCAAGGACTTAGAAACATTGGAGAACAGAAACAAATAAAGAACAGCAATACACTTAAAGAAAGTTTTGAAACTGATACCAAAAAGTGATTTTTAATGTGATGATAATAATGCACTTTTAGCTGGGCAGTGGTGGTACATGCTTTTAATCCCAGCACTCAGAAGCAAAAGCAGGCAGATCTTTATGAGTTTGAGGTCAGACTGGTCTACAAGAGCTAGTTCAAGGACAGGCTCCAAAGCTACAGAGAAACCCTCTATCAATACACCAAAAAATGCACTTTTAAGATTAAATAAAATTTTCTATATTGACTTTAAAAAAGAGTAGGCTAGGGCTGGAGAGATGGCTCAGCAGTTAAGACCATTGCCTGCTCTTCCAAAGGTCCTGAGTTCAATTCCCAGCAACCACATGGTGGCTCACAACCATCTGTAATGCCCTTTTCTGGCCTGCAGGCATACACACAGACAGAACATTGTATACATAATAAATAAATATTTTTTTTAAAGGAGTAGGCTAAGAGAGACTTACATACATCTAATCTACATGGGAAGTATAAAGTATAAAAAGACAAGATCTCCTGAGTAAATCAGGTACATGGGGACTTTGGGAGAGGGTTGAATGGGGGAGTGGAGAAGCAGAAAGTGAAGCAAAGAAAATTGTAGAGCTCAATAAATTTCAATTAGAAAAAAATATCAATCATATCTGCAATGGATAGTTGCCTAATTGCAAATTCAATGTTCCTTGACTCAAAATAACCTTCCTAATTTGGACCCCCACACAAGCTGGTCTGTGTTCATTCACATGACATTAATTTACACATGTTGGGCAATTACAAACCTCTCCTGCTACCACAGTCAGGCCCTTTTTCATAGTGGTGGCTCCAACAGTTGATTGCCTATGCTGTGCCCCCTGGAGTTCACACAATAATCTATTCTTCCTATTGTCCTATTGTGGTCTGAGGAGAGAAGAAATGTTCCATATGCAAATCCTTTTTCTGTGACTGCATTGGGAGTCAACTACATGGCTCAAATGCATTATTTTATTTTATTTTAATGTATTGATTTTGTTTGAGACAGAGTATCTCTGTGGCTTTCGTGCATGTCCAGGAACTAGTTCTTGTAGACTCTGTGTGCACCACTACTGCCAGGCAAATACATAATTTTAAAACTGTAAATTGGTACAATCATTTAAGAACTTTGAAGGTGCAATATAGAGGACACTCAAGGTTGCCCAGGAAAGCAACAGACAGGGACCAAGGCCACCTGAGTCAACATAACAGAAGTTGTCTCAGAAACAATATTAATATTGGGATGTAAATACAGCTCTTCTAGAATTAATATGACTTTCTACTGAGAAATGACAATACACATTCAGAAGATTAATAAAGAAAAGTCTCTTTAATGATGTTATGCATTGATCTCTGTCCAATGCTCAAGGGGAGCTAGGTTAGACAGATTTTGTATTCAATATATGCTGTTATCCATAAGTATCCCTTAGAATAATGGTCCAGATTATACTCTGAACAATTGAAATAGAAGCAAGCAACTTGCCAGTCTAACTATTTAGGCAAAAGTATTCTCAGAATATTCTCTTAAGTACGCCAATGACCTGTTACAGCAGGTCATTCTTCACTGACAGGGTTCTAAGGTGAAGATCACAAGGGAGGAGAAAGACTGGACTGGACAAGTAAAAGATAAAAACGATAGGGTGGGGAAGTGGTGCAGAAGATACCTCCCATACCTGAAAAAAAATAGCATCTTAGACTGGCAGTGGTGGGGCACACCTTTAATCCCTGCGCTCGGGGATTTTTCGAGATGGGGGTTTCCCAGTAGCCTTGGAGCCTGTCCTGGAACTCATACATCAGGCTGGTTTTAAAATCAAAGAAATTCACCCGCCTCTGCCTCCAGAGTGCTGGAATTAAAGGTGTGTACCACCACCACCTGACAGTGACTTTTTATTTTTAAATCAGTGATGGCTTCTTTGAAATGGTTTGGAGTCAAATGTCTGGACAATCCTGGTGAACAATGTATACCCGGGCATTCAAATCTCTACCAGCCCTAATTAGCAAATACCTAAAGTCTGGGTGTTTTAGATGCAGTTCTCCCTCTGCTAAATTCTACTTTGTAAGACTTAATTATTTTTTAAGCATTGTTCAATCTATTGTATCGCCAATTCTACTCTTCTACATTATGGTACAGTAGTGGAAAGCTACACAACACATGAGATGCCTTTGATAACTTCCACAAATTTAAATATGAATTCAGATCATATTTAAAGCTTAAATGCAAAGTGCTCGATATCGAGAAGATATTGGAGAATCTAGGCTTCTCTGAGTTTTGCAACTTGTTTCCATGAATGCATGAACCCTGTTGAAGTTGACTAGGAAAGTGTTTTTACACACAACGTCCTGCTCCCAATACTCTAAGGAGATGAAGCCATAGAGCAAAGTTATTCAGACGCCTGCCCCTAGGTTCAGGAGTTAGCAGGGACCATGAGGAACTTCACATACAGGGAATATGGCGACAGGTTCCCACCCATGGAGATAACACCATAGTGTCTTCCGCACCTTGCCCTCTGCTCCTCCCCATAAGGAGACAGCATTTCCTCACTCACCATGTGGTGCTTCTCCATTTTGCCAAAGTTCTCTGTGCATCGTCTCCCTGCAACAGCAACTGCACCCAAGAACAGAAATCCACTGGCGCCAGCTCCTCTTCAAAGCCAAGACTGAAGACGGCTGCCGGGAAGAGACCTGCACTGCTTCTGACTGGCAGGTCACCTGGAGTGCATGATTGGCTAGTGAGTCCTGAGTGACAAGAGCACCTCCCATCGGTATATAGTGTGCTTAAAGAGACAGAATACTGGTTCCTGTTCAATCCATTCACCCTAATAGAGAACTTCTCCAGATCTGAGAATATATACATTTCAATAGCACTTGCCCCTGGCTACAAATGCAATCAATGTCATTTTAATGCACTCCTAGGAACTTTCCCTTTTTCTTCCAGCACACTATGTGACATGTAAGGTGCACTGTGCTAGGTGGGTGGAGTAATTTCCTCTCCCACAGAGGTAAGGATGCCTAGAATACTAACAATTAAAGAGAGTTTTAAAGTTACAAAATGAAATATTTGTTCTGTGGCTTCATTCTGAGGTCAGATGAACTGAAGGTACTTTTTACATGGTTTTCACAGGGATTTTACACAAAAGGAAAGAGAAAAGCAGGAACCAGATCTCGAGCTAAATGATTGGTCTTTCCCCTCATTGGAAAGCTGGATAATCGCTCCATTGCTTTACGGGTTTTGTTCCCTAAATTCAAAGCAAATGCCGGGCAAATGAATAATAATAAAAAGAGTAATTTTCACGGCAATTTGAATATGTAGAGAATAATGGAGCTAGAAAGAATATCTTCATGAGCACTATTGTTAGCCAGTACATCTCCCTCCATAGTCAGGTGAATAAAATATACAACTGCAGTATTTAAGATTCTCTACATCAACAGGACTGGTAGAATGAATCTCACCATATATGTAAAAAGTGGGCTTATTAGAATGTCTCACAAGGTTTTGTCCAGGTAACTTAAGAATAGCTGCCTACCAATGGCAATTGAAGAATCCAATAGCTTGCTTCTCAGGCTTTTGTCTAAGGTCAAGTGAAGAATCTAGTAGTTGTTCTGCCCACAAGGCTCTGTGACTCAGCTGGTTTTCAGTATTCATCAAAATTACAATGAAGTGGGCTCTAATGCTAGTAAAGGAATGAGCTTGGTAGCCAGAGTTAGAGCACAGAGGCAAAACAGAGACTTTTCTTTTTCAAAATACTTTATATGTGACTGCTGCTACCAGAATGTAAGATGCTGATTAAGTTGGGCCATAGTCTTTGTTGGATTCAGTTTTTTTTTGTGTGTGTGTTTGTGATTTCAAGATAGGATATTTCTGTGTAGTTGTGGAACTCATTCTGTAGGCCAGTCAGGTCTCAAATGCAGAAAATCCCACTATCTCTGCTCAAGAGTGTTGGTGTTAAGACTGTGCACAGACATGGGTGGGAGAGATGGCTCACTGGTTACGTGTGTACAAACACCAAGCAGCTTAAGGTGGGTGCTATCATCTCAAATTATACAGATTAATGGAGAATTTTCCCATTTCAAAAACCTTTAAGTAAAATCTCTCTCAGGTATAATCAATTCTTTTTGTGTATCAGATAATCCCAGAGGTAGTCAGTTTTAACTACCAAAAATAGCCAGTCATTTCAACAGCCAAGACAGAAGAAATGATAAAAAAAAATTCTTGCCTGCAGGAGGCACAAAGAGTGTGGGAATTGTTTGCCAAACAGTATTGTTCCTCAACAAATGAAGCATGGAGATTTTACGTAGGGAGTCTGAACATGCTCATGTATCATCTCCCTTTCCTTAAGCATGCTCAGTTAACAAGTCCACTTCTAACCATAATCACAATGTAAAAGCAGAGACATTTAGGGACATACTTACATCGAAATCATGTAGGAACAAAAGTAAATTAGACAAATGATGGAAAGAAATGCCTCTGCCATGTTCATACTGTACCATAAGGTCTTGCTTGAAATTCAAGTAAATGACACTGAAAAGTCGACTATCAATCTTGATGCTTATTCTGAAAGATAACTTTACCAAAAACATAATTTTCACAAACACAAAAAAATAGTGAACACAAAACTAGAAAACTTCAAGGAAAAGTCACCTAACAGCCCTCTATACAGTGCTTCTGGAGGAGCAGTTATAATGATCTCTATTAATCTCAGAGAAAGCTGCTTTTGCTCTGAGCAGGCTGACTAGGTGGAAGGCCACAGCTGCTACACAGTCTACAAACAAAAAAAGTTACACAACCCAGGAAAACAAGAAACCTGAATAACATCCAAAAAAAGGAGCACTGGAGAATTGGAACAATATTACCTCTTAAATTCATTCCAAATATCTGCCACTGCTGCCCATAAAAGCATTTGCAAAAATAAATATACTCAAATATGCAAGCACATGCTATTAATTCAATTCACTGGGAAAAACCGAACATTTGACAGTGGGTCAATGAAATTAATTGGCACAAGTGAGAAATGTTAAGTCTGGAACATAGCCTCCAGTCTCTGGCATTCATCTCAGCACCCCCTGGATGAGGAGTTGCATTATCCTGGACTACAAATCCCAGCATGCCAGGTACAACCCCTCCCCCAGGGAGGGGTCAGGACCTCTCCAACAGTGTATTTAGGTATGATCCTAGAGGAGAAACACTTAGTTTCCAGTTTGCATGGGCTCCTCCCTCTCGCCACCCCCACAAGCCCTCACCCCACCCCTGTCTTGTCTCCCAACATGGGAACGGTCATTAGAGGGTGCTGTACTTAATAAAATGATGGACATTTTGATTTGGTTTCATTTAACCTAATTGGGCTTCTATGTGCTAGGATATTTTTCTTAACAAGAAGGAAACATAGAGCACACAACAAATATTCTTAGGAGTTTATTAGAGGGGATGTGCACAGGCCTGGGAAGTCAGTGTGCAGAGAGGGAAGAAGATGGCTCATCCAGCTTTTACAAGCTGTCTGGTGCATGCACACAGGGGTTGACATGGCTACATCATATGCAGATGATGGGGCTCATGCAAACATGGAAGGGCTTAACTGAGTAATATGTGGATCATGCAGGAGGCAGCCTTTAACATCCCTGGGTGCTTGAGGGCTTGCCTGTCCCTACATGACCCCTAGAACCTAGGAGTATCAACTATATGTGGCTTAAACCATTACAGTCACCACCTTACCAGGTAATGTGAAATGCCCATCATGAGCTGGGTATTTCTGAATCTATCAAGTTATAAGATAGGACATTTACTGCTGCAACCTGTTATCAAATGGAAGTGGTATATAGAAATCAGGACAAAGTAGGTCCTGAAGACACAAGGAAGATACATGAAGAGATGGCCAACTTCCAATGGTTTCTACTCCTGTTACTATGCCTTCTGCTGGCAAGAATACACCTATAGTCTATTCCCTATGATTGGTTGAATGAGAAATAGATGACTAGGCCCTGGCTGATGGTTCAATACACCATGCACGAACCATCCAGAATTAGAAAGCTTCAGGATTACAGTCCCTGGCTGGGACAACCCTGAAAGATGCTTGTGAAAGGAAATGTTCACAGTGGGCAGAAAATCAAAGAATACACATTTCAATGTAGTTTACTTGGAAGGAGAGATGGTCTAATCGACAACTAGCAATGAACTGATTGATGGACTTTATCCAGTGGTTTGACTGGATGCTGAGGGATTAGTAAAGAGCATGATTAGAAAATTGGTGAGAGAAGACATCTGAGGAAGAAGAATGTGAATAATCTCTGTGAAAGGGAAAGGGGTATAAAGATCCTTGTATTCCATGTAAATGCTGATCAAAAGGTTCATTCAGCTGAGGAGGAGTTCAAAACTCATTGAGACAGAATGACTCTTCCGTGTACAGTCAGCCTCTTTTCCCAGTTATTCATGTCAGTGTCCAATGGGCCCATGACCAAAGTGGCCATATTGCCCAAATGGGAGATAGGCATGGGTTCAAGAACATGGACTTGCCTTCTTCCTTCTGCCCCCTTTCCTCTTTGGGCACATAACACCATCCAGCTCAGTCTGTCTGGCGCTGGGGGCAAATCCTCAGGGCAAGTAGGCAGGCAAGACTTCCTTTGTTTCACTGGCCTTCCTGCAACAAGCAAGGTAAAGGCTTTGTTTACGAACTACCCAACCTGCACGGAGATCTGATCTCGGCACCAGGAGAGACAGCAGCGGGGTGAGTTTATGACGTGCGGCGGCGGAAGCAGCCCTGGACAGGGAACTCTGAAGTTCCTCATCCCCCACCCTATATTCCCTGGGCTCCCTGCAGGGGCTCTACACACTGCATACTGCCTCTCTCTTCTTGTCCCACCCAGCTTGCATCCAGAACCCTTCTTCCTTCTGCCACCTTTCCTCTTTGGGCACATAACACCATCCAGCTCAGTCTGTCTGGCACTGGGGGCAAATCCTCAGGGCAAGTAGGCAGGCGAGACTTCCTTTGTTTCACTGGCCTGCCTGGAACAAGCAAGGTAAGGGCTTTGTTTACAAACTACCCAACCTGCACGGAGATCTGCGGGGTGAGTTTGTGACGGGGGGGGGCGGAGGAAGCAGCCCTGGACAGGGAAATCTGAAGTTCCTCATCCCCCACCCTATATTACCTGGGCTCCCTGCAGGGGCTCTACACCCTGCATACTGCCTCTCTCTTCTTGTCCCACACAGCTTGCATCCAGAACCATTCTTCCTTCTGCGCCCTTTCCTCTTTGGGCACATAACACCATCCAGCTCAGTCTGTCTGGCACTGGGGGCAAATCCTCAGGGCAGTAGGCAGGCGAGACTTCCTTTGTTTCACTGGCCTGCCTGCACCAAGCAAGGTAAGGGCTTTGTTTACAAACTACCCAACCAGCACGGAGATCTGATCTAGGCACCAGGAGAGACAGCAGCGGGGTGAGTTTGTGACCTGCAGCGGTGGAAGCAGCCCTGGACAGGGAACTCTGAAGTTCCTCATCCCCCACCCTCTACTCCCTGTGCTCCCTGCAGGGGCTCTACACCCTGCATACTGCCTCTCTCTTCTTGTCCCACCCAGCTTGCATCCAGAACCCTTCTTCCTTCTGCCCCCTTTCCTCTTTGGGCACATAACACCATCCAGCTCAGTCTGCCTGGCGCTGGGGGCAAATCCTCAGGGCAAGTAGGCAGGCGAGACTTCCTTTGTTTCACTGGCCTGCCTGCAACAAGCAAGGTAAGGGCTTTGTTTATAAACTACCCAAACTGCACGGAGATCTGCGGGGTGAGTTTGTGACTGGCAGTGGCGGAAGCAGCCCTGGACAGGGAACTCTGAAGTTCCTCATCCCCCACCATATATTCCCTGGGCTCCCTGCAGGGGCTCTACACCCTGCATACTGCCTCTCTCTTCTTGTCCCACATAGCTTGCATCCAGAACCCTTCTTCCTTCTGCCCCTTTCCTCTTTGGGCACATAACACCATCCAGCTCAGTCTGTCTGGTGCTGGGGGCAAATCCTCAGGGCAGTAGGCAGGCGAGACTTCCTTTGTTTCACTGGCCTGCCTGCACCAAGCAAGGTAAGGGCTTTGTTTACAAACTACCTAACCTGCACGGAGATCTGATCTAGGCACCAGGAGAGACAGCAGATGGGTGAGTTTGTGACCGGCGGCAGCAGAAGCAGCCCTGGACAGGGAACTGTGAAGTTCCTCATCCCCCACCCTATACTCCATGGACTCCCTACAGGGGTTCTATACCCTGCATACTGCCTCTCTCTTCTTGTCCCACCCAGCTTACATCCAGAACCCTTCTTCCTTCTGCCCCCTTTCCTCTTTGGGCACATAACACCATCCAGCTCAGTCTGTCTGGCGCTGGGGGCAAATCCTCAGGGCAAGTAGGCAGGCGAGACTTCCTTTGTTTCACTGGCCTGCCTGCAACTAGCAAGGTAAGGGCTTTGTTTACAAACTACCCAACCTGCATGGAGATCTGATCTAGGCACCAGGAGAGACAGCAGCGGGGTGAGTTTGTGACCGGCGGCGGCGGAAGCAGCCCTGGAAAGGGAACTCTGAAGTTCCTCATCCCCCACCCTATACTCCCTGGGCTCCCTGCAGGGGCTCTACATCCTGCATACTGCCTCTCTCTTCTTGTCCCACCCAGCCTGCATCCAGAACCCTTCTTCCTTCTGCCCCCTTTCTTCTTTGGGCACATAACACCATCCAGCTCAGTCTGTCTGGTGCTGAGGGCAAATCCTCAGGGCAAGTAGGCAGGCGAGACTTCCTTTGGTTCACTGGCCTGCCAGCACCAAGCAAGGTAGGAGCTTTGTTTACGAACTACCCAACCTGCACGGAGATCTGATCTTGGCACCAGGAGAGCCATCAGTGGGAGAGCTAATCTGGGTACCAGGAGAGCCGTCTTTGGGCACGGAGATTTGATATTGGTACCAGGTTAGACATCACTGGAGCACAAGGAGAGCTATCACTGCAGAGTGCCACCGGGAAGGTACATCAGTAGGCAAGGAGACCTGATCCGGTAAAAGAAGATCCATAGGGGAGCATTCGGAGAAAGAGATGGGCAGGCGCCAATGCAAGAATTCACCCAACAATCTGAAAAACTATATGAAACCACCAGAACCCAGCGACCTCACAACAGGAAGACATGAACACCTTAATCATGAAGAAGTAGATAAAATTGACTTTATGAAAGTGATTGACGCCCTTAAACAGCATGTAAAAAATGCCCTTATAGAAATGGATGAGAAATATAAAAGAAAGTTTGAAGAATTGAGTAAATCAGTGAATGATACCCTAGGAAACCAAGGAAAAACAATCAAACAGATAATGGAAACAGTTCAAGACTTAAAAACTGAAATGGATGCAAAGAAGAAAACACAAACAGAAGGCCAGCTGGACAGGGAAAATCTAGGTAAACGAATAGAGACTACAGAAGCAAGCATAACCAACAGAATACAAGAGATAGAAGAAAGAATCTCAGATTCTGAAGATACCATAGAGAAAATAACCACGCTGATCAAAGAAAACAGCAAGGCCAACAAATTCTCATCACAAAACATTCAGGAAATATGGGACACAATAAAAAGACCAAACCTAAGAATAATAGGAATAGAAGAAGGAGAAGAAGCGCAGCTCAACGGTCCAGAAAATATATTTAATAAAATTATAGAAGAAAACTTTCCCAACCTAAAGAAAGATATACCTATGAAGGTTCAAGAAGCATACAGAACACCTAATAGGCTGGATCAAAAAAAAAAACAAAACATCCTCTCGCCATATAATAATCAAAACACAAAGCATACAAAATAAAGAAAGAATACTAAGAGCAGCAAAGGAAAAAGGCCAAGTTACTTATAAAGGTAAACCTATCAGACTTACACCTGACTTCTCTATGGAAACCATGAAAGCCAGAAGGTCCTGGATAGATGTACTGCAGAAACTAAGAGACCATGGATGCAAGCCCAGACTACTATACCCAGCCAAGCTTTCATTCACTATAAATGGAGAAAAAAAAATTTTCAAGGATAAAAACAAGTTTAAACAATACATAGCCACAAATCCAGCCTTACAGAAAGTAATAGAAGGAAAATCACTAATCAAGGAGTCCAACAATGACCATAGTAACTCAGACATCTAGAGACCCTTTACCAACACATCTCAAAGAAGGGAAACATACAAAATCTACTACTAAAAAAATGACCGGAGTTAACAACCACTGGTCATTAATATCACTTAATGTCAATGGACTCAACTCACCTATAAAAAGGCACAGACTAAGAGATTGGATATGAAAACAGGATCCAACATTCTGCTGTTTACAAGAAACACACCTCAACCACAAAGACAGGCACCTACCTAGAGTAAAGGGCTGGGATAAGGCTTATTAAGTAAATGGACCTAGGAAACAAACAGGTGTGGCCATACTAATTTCTAACAAAGTTGACTTCAAACTTAAATCAATCAGAAGAGATGGAGAAGGACATTTTCTACTCATAACAGGAACAATTCATCAGGATGAAATCTCAATCCTGAATATCTATGCCCCTAATATAAAAGCACCTACGTACGTAAAAGAAACATTGTTAAAACTCAAGGCAGCCATCAAACCGCACACCTTAATAGTAGGAGACTTTAATACTCCTCTCTCACCAGTGGACAGGTCAATTAGACAGAAACCTAACAGAGAAATAAGAGAATTAATGGAGGTAATGAATCAAATGAACTTAACAGACATCTATAGAATATTCCACCCAAATAGGAAAGAATATACCTTCTTCTCTGCAGCTCATGGAACCTTCTCAAAAATCAACCACATACTCGGTAACAAAGCAAACATTCACAGTTACCAAAAAATATTAATAACCACCTGTATCTTATCAGATCACCATGGATTAAAGCTAGAATTCAGCAACAATGCTACCCCCAGAAAGCCTACAAACTCATGGAAACTGAATAGTCAACTACTGAACCATACCTGGATTAAGGAAGAAATAAAGAAAGAAATTAAAGTCTTCCTTGAAGACAATGAAAATAAAGAAACAACATACTCAAACCTATGGGACACTATGAAAGCAGTCCTGAGAGGAAAGTTCATAGCACTAACTGCCCACTTAAAGAAAACAGAGAAAGCACACATTGGAGACTGAACAGCCCACCTGAAAGCTCTAGAAAAAAAAGAAGCAGACTCACCTAGAAGGGGTAGAAGACTGGAAATAATCAAACTGAGGGCTGAAATCAACAAAATAGAAACACAGAAAACAATTGAAAGAATCAATAAATCAAAAAGCTGGTTCCTGGAGAAAATCAACAAGACTGATAAACCCCTATCCAAACTAATCAAACGGCAGAGAGAGAATTTGCAAATTAATAAGATCAGAAATGAAAAGGGGGACATAACCACAGACACAGAGGAAATTCAGAGAATCATTAGATCTTACTACAAAAGCCTGTATGCCACAAAACTGGAAAATGTAAAAGAAATGGACACTTTTTTAGATAAATACCATATACCAAAGTTAAACCAGGACCAGGTGAACAACCTAAATAGGCCTGTTAGTCGTGAAGAATTAGAAGCGGTTATCAAAAACCTCCCTTCCAAAAAAAGTCCAAGACCAGATGGTTTCAATGCGGAATTCTACCAGAACTTCCAAGAAGACCTAATACCTATACTCCTTAAGGTATTTCACAATATAGAAACAGAAGAGTCATTGCCAAATTCCTTTTATGAAGCTACAGTAACTCTGATACCAAAACCACACAAAGACCCAACCAAGAAAGAAAATTACCGGCCAATCTCACTCATGAACATCGACGCAAAGATCCTCAACAAAATTCTGGCAAACCGAATCCAAGAACACATTAGAAAAATTATCCATTATGATCAAGTAGGCTTCATCCCAGAGATGCAGGGCTGGTTTAACATACGCAAATATATCAATGTAATCCATCATATAAATAAACTGAAAGAAAAAACCATATGATCGTTTCATTAGACGCTGAAAAAGCATTTGACAAAATTCAACATCCCTTTATGATAAAAGTCTTGGAGAGATTAGGGATACAAGGGTCATACCTAAATTTAATTAAAGCTATATACAGCAAGCCGACAGCTAATATCAAATTAAATGGAGAGAAACTTAAAGCCATCCCACTAATATCAGGAACACGCCAAGGCTGTCCACTCTCTCCATACCTCTTCAATATAGTTCTCGAAGTTTTAGCAATAGCAATAAGACAACATAAGGGGATAAAGGGGATTCAAATTGGAAAGGAAGAAGTTAAACTTGCATTATTTGCAGATGATATGATAGTGTACATGAGCGACCCCAAAAACTCCACCAAAGAACTCCTACAGCTGATAAACGCCTTTAGTAATGTGTCAGGATACAAGATCAACTCCAAAAAATCAGTCGCCCTCTTATACACAAAGGATATGGAAGCAGAGAGGGAAATAAGAGAATCATCACCTTTCACGATAGCCACAAAAAGCATAAAATATCTTGGGGTAACTCTAACCAAGGAAGTGAAAGATCTATTTGACAAGAACTTTAAGGCATTGAAGAAAGAAATTGAAGAGGATACCAGAAAATGGAAGGATCTCCCTTGCTCCTGGATTGGGAGGATCAACATAGTAAAAATGGCAATTCTACCAAGGGCAATTTATAGATTCAATGCAATCCCCATTAAAATCCCATCAAAATTCTTCACAGATCTTGAAAGGACAATAATCAACTTTATATGGAGAAACAAAAAACCCAGGATAGCCAAAACAATCTTATACAATAAAGGAACTTCTGGAGGCATTACCATCCCTGACTTCAAACTCTATTACAGAGCTACAGTAATGAAAACAGCGTGGTACTGGCATAAAAACGGAGCAGTCGACCAATGGAATCGTATAGAAGACGAACAACTAATTTTCGATAAAGGAGATAAAAGTATACAATGGAAGAAAGAAAGCATCTTCAACAAATGGTGCTGGCACAATTGGATGTCAGCTTGTAGAAGAATGAAAATAGACCCATATCTATCACCATGCACAAAACTCAAGTCCAAATGGATCAAAGACCTCAATATCAATCTGAACACACTGAACCTGATAGAAGAGAAAATGGGAAGTACCCTACAAGATATGGGCACAGGAGATCGCTTCCTATGTATAACCCCAGCAGCACAGACATTAAGGGCAACATTGAATAAATGGGACCTCCTGAAACTGAGAAGCTTCTGTAACGCAAAGGACACTGTCATTAAGACAAAAAGGCAGCCTACTGACTGGGAGAAGATCTTCACCAACCCTGCTACAGACAAAGGTCTGATCTCCAAAATATATAAAGAACTCAAGAAACTAGACTTTAAAAGGATAATTAACCCAATTAAAAAATGGGGCACTGATCTGAACAGAGAATTCTCAACAGAAGAAGTTAAAATGGCCAAAAGATACTTAAGGTCATGCTCAACCTCCTTAGCGATCAGAGAAATGCAAATCAAAACAACTTTGAGATATCATCTTACACCTGTCAGATGGCTAAAATCAAAAACACCAAGGATAGCCTTTGCTGGAGAGGTTGTGGAGAAAGGGGTATCCTCATCCATTGCTGGTGGGACTACAAACTTGTGCAACCACTTTGGAAATCAGTGTGGTGGTTTCTCAGAAAAATTGGGATCAACCTACCCCTGGACCCAGCAATACCACTCTTGGGAATATACCCAAGAGATGCCCTATCATATGACAAAAGCATTTGTCCAACTATGTTCATAGCAGCATTATTTGTAATAGCCAGAACCTGGAAGCAACCTAGATGCCCTTCAATGGAAGAATGGATGAAGAAAGTGTGGAATATATATACATTAGAGTACTACTCTGCGGTAAGAAACAATGACTTCTCGAATTTTGCATGCAAATGGATGGAAATAGAAAATACGATCCTGAGTGAGGTAACCCAGACCCAAAAAGAAGATCATGGGATGTACTCATTCATAATTGGTTTCTAGCCATGGATAGGGGCCAGTGAGTCTATAATTTGTGATCCTAAAGAAGCTAAACAAGAGGGTAAACCCAAGGAAAAACATATAGATATCCTCCCAGCTATGGGAAATAGACAAGATTGATGGGCAAAAAATTGGAATCTTGGGGGGTGGGGTGGGATGGGGATGAGGAGTGATGGGGAGAGAAAAGTGGGAAGGAGAGGATGAGGGGAACTGGGGGAATCGGGGTGATTGGGGTTAAAGGAAGGTTGGATTGGGGAGCAGGGAAACTCATACCTTAGTTAAGGGAGCCACCTAAGGGTTGGCAAGAGACTTGAACCTGGAATGGCTACCAGATGCCCAGGGCAATGTCCCCAGTTAGTTCATTGGGGCACCTGAGGATAGGGAACCTGAAATGAACCTATCCTATAACCATACTGCTGAATATCTTGCATATCGCCATAGAACCTTCATCTAGCGATGGATGGAGATAGAGACAGAGACCCACACTGGAGCACCGGACTGAGCTCCCAAGGTTATAATGAGGAGCAGAAGGAGACAGAACATGAACAAGGAAGTCAGGACCATGAGGGGTGCACCCAACCACTGAGACAGGGGGGGCTATCTTTTGGGAGCTCACCAAGGCCAGTTGGACTGCTACTGAAAAAAACATGGGATAAAACCGGACTCTCTGAATGTGGTGGACAATGAGAGCTGATGAGAGGCCAAGGAGAATGGCACAGGGACTTTCATCTGGCGATGGATCGAGAGAGAGACAGAGACCCAATTTGGAGCAACCGTCTGAGCTCTTAAGGTCCAAATGAGGAGCAGAAGGAGGGAGAACATGAGCAAGGAAATCAGGACCACGAGGCGTGCACTCACCCTCTCTGACAATGGAACTGATCTATTGGGAGCTCTCCAAGGCCAGCTGGACTGGGACTGAATAAGCATGGGTTGAAACTGGACTCTCTGAACAAGGCGGACAATGAAGGCTGATGAGAAGCCAAGGACAATGGCACTAGGTTTCGATCCTAATACATGAACTGGCTTTGTGGGAGCGTAGCCTGTTTGGATGCTCACCTTCCTTGACCTAGATAGAAGTGGGAGGACCTTGGTCTTCCTGTAGAGCAGGGAATTTGGACTGCTCTTCAGTATCGAGAGGGAGGGGGAGTGAACTAGGGGGAGGAGAAGTGGAGTGGGGATAGGGGGAGGGTAGCGGGGTGAGGGGGCAATATGTGGGAGGAGGGGAGGGAAATGGGAAACGGGGAGCAGTTGGAAATTTTAATTAAAAAAGAATAAAAAAATAAAATAAAATGCCATATTCTGGGCCGGCCGGTGGTGGCGCACGCCTTTAATCGCAGCACTCTGGAGGCAGAGGCAGGAGGATCTCTGTGAGTTCGAGATCAGCCTGGTCTACAAGAGCTAGTTCCAGGACAGGCTCCAAAACCACAGAGAAACCCTTTCTCAAAAAACCAAAAAAAAAGCCATATTCTGTAGTTTTTGAAAGATATGAAGAATGCCTATCTAACTGAAATATATCTATGTATCTAGAAAATCTAACTAACATGACTACAAGCTTTACTATTATTGAAGATTATCCTTTAGCAACCTACATTTCCTAATTATACATTACATTTTTAAATGAACTACGCAATCACAATACCTTAATCAATATTAGAAATACATATACATACAACAAAATTGACCTTAAAATCCATATCAATGCAAATTATTCATATCTATATCATATCCTCCTTTCAATGTAAAAGAACATTTATAAACAATATTTGGGAACATGGGCGCAGATTTTTTCTCTCCAAACTGCTTCCTGTTGAATGGTGGCGCTGTTATTTCAGTCTTTCTTGGTAAAACCTGTGTGCTAGATTCATCTCAGTCAGCAGTTGAGTGAAGTAATTTTTTGAGGGTGTTCACAGCAACCTTTCTGGAGGGCATGGTCTATCATACCATATTGGGATAGAAGCGATCCACAGAGTCTCATCCTTTGTGAAAACAAAAGAGGACCCTGTTCAAAGCATCATATCCTTAGACCCATATTCTGAAATCATAATATCCTTATGATATCCATTCTTGGCAGCCCATATAATGAAACGTCTCTCTGTATTTAGCTCTTTTACAGTCAAACATTTTAAAGAAACCACAATAATACAAAGAATCCAGACTCTCTGTGAATTTTCCATTTTTACATGGCTTATTTTTACTCTATCAGTTTACTTTATTCTGTCTCTTTAAAAACTTTACTATTTTAACATTATTCTCTTTATTTTTTTTCTTCTCTCTCAAGTCTACATACACTCATCTAGCACTGTAATTCATTTGGTGGTCATTTATGTCTGAAATCTGTTTTATTGTGAATCTGTAATATTTTTACTATCCAGGAGCACTTTGTTTTATGCCTTTAAATCACTAAGTGCTTAAGAATCTAAGCTGTGACATTCCTAGGTCAAAAACAGGTACTGCCTGCTTGCCCCACCTGGTCCAACATGGCACAGCTGCTTGTGACTCTGACCCTTGCACATTGCACCAGTAGCGTGGTGGACCTGCTTTTGCCTCTGAGCTGTAGCATGCAATGACTTCCTTTTAGGCACACAGCGAGTCTAGTTGCCATCAAACAAATCATACCAATTTACACCAAATGCTCCATTCAAAGTCTCTGTCTCCCGCAGAAGCCAGAGAGAGATTGCAATGGCGGCAGAGCCCAGAAAGCCTGCATTTTAAAACAGCCAGTTTTTTTCCTGCTACTGAGTCAGGACAATTTCTTTGAAGCACACAACCCCAAAACAGCAAAAAGCTGTCCTAAATTCTCTATCTGCTTTTAAGCCCTCTCAGGTTTTACGTGGAGTTCATTACCACACTGGGTGACACTCTGTTTCCCCATAGGAGCTGCGGGCTGCGTTCCTGGCACCCAGCTGCCAACATGGCTAGCTTTACCTGAAATAATTACACGGAAGCTGTATTCTTTTAAACACAGCTTTTCCCATTAATTTTAACCCTTAGCTCTTACATATTGATCTAACCCATTTCTAATATTCAGTGTTGCACCACGAGCTGGCTTAGCAGGAAAGATCTTAACCTGCATCTGTCTGGAGTGGGAGAATTATGGCGACTGACTGACTCAGCTTCTTTCTCCCAGCATTCTGTTCTGTCTACTCCACCTACCTAATTTTCTGTCCTACCAGGGCCAAGGCAGTTTCTTTATTTAACCAATGAAATCAACACAAAACAGAAGACTCCCACATCATGTTTCACAAATGGTGCTAGCATAATTGGATATCAACATGTAGAAGAAGGAAAATAGACCCGTATCTATCACCACGCACAAAACTCGAGTCCAAAATGAATCAAAGACCTCAACATAAAGCCAGCCATACTGAACCTTACAGAAGAGAAAGTGGGAAGTACACTTGGAGGAATGGCGCAGGAGACCAGTTCTTAAATATAACCCCAGCAGCACAGACACTGAGAGAAACAATTAATATATTGGACCTCTTGAAATTGAAAAGCTGTAAATAAAAGGACATGGTCAATAAGACAAATTGACAGCCTGAAGAATGGGAAAATATCTTCACTAATCCCACATCATACAGAGGTCTGGTCTCCAGGATATACAAAGAACTCAAGAAATTGCTAATCAAAAGAAAAAAATAATCCAATTAAAAAACTGAGCATAGAACTAAACAGAGAACTCTCAGTAGAGGAATCTAAAATGACTGAAAGACACTTAAGGAAATGTTCAACATCCTTAGTCATCAGAAAAATGCAAATCAAAACAACTCTGAGATTCGATCTTACACCAGTAAGAATGGCCAAGATCAAAAACACTGATGACAACTTATGATGGAGAAGTTATGGGATAAAGGCAACATTCCTGCATTTCCGGTGGGAATGCAAGATAGTACAGCCCCTTTGGATGTCAGTATATTGGTTTCTCAAAAAATTAGGAAACAACCTTTCTCAAGACCAGGTAATACCACTTTTGCCTATATAACCAAAGGATGCTCAAACATGCACAAGGACACGTGCTCAACTATGTTCATAGCAGCATTGTTGGTCATAGCCAGAACCTGGAAAGAACCTAAATACTCCTTGATCAATGAATGGATAAGGAAAATGGGGTAAATTTCCATAATGGAGTACTACACAGCAGAAAAATAATAATGACACCTTAAATTTGGGAGGAAAATGGATAGAGCTGGAAAACATTATTTTGTGTGAGGTAACCCAGACAAAGAAAGACAATTATCACATGTACTCACTCACAGGTAGTTTTTCAACATAAACCCAAGAAAACTAGCCTACAAACCACAATCCCAAAGAAATTAACCAACAATGAGGACACTAAAAGAGACTTACACAGATCTAATCTACAGGCAAAGTAGAGAAAGACAGAATCTCCTGACTAAATTAAGATCAAGGTCCCATTGTGAACCTTGTGGGAAGGCTAAAGTGGGTAGGGAAGAGGCAGGGAGGAGATCAGAGAGAAATGTAGAATTCAATAGAAATCAATAAAAATACATTTTTAAAAATGTCATCTGGCCCTAAACAATATTAGAAACCAAGGATACAGGAGGGAGATAATGAGAGGTGAAAATGGCTTTGAGCCTAAAGGGAAAGAAAGTTCAAGTGTTTTTGAATGAGTGCTGATAATAACTGCCTCACAAGAAGAACACAAGTGTTTGTGGAGCAGGGAGTTTAGAGAAGATCAAAACACATATTTGTCAATTGTGTGTGACTGAAGGCTGGAAGAAGGCTAGGAACTAAGTAGGCAGGCAGGCAGGCAGCTGTGCGGTCCTGCTGATGAACATCTTTTTGAGAGCAGTGAGGAGCCATTTGTGACTTTCAGTCAGGAAATGATGCACTCTTAAATAGTACTTAAAATGATACTCCCAGGGCCCCACTGAGGACACATTAAGAAATGAAATACTAATGTCTAGTATCTATTTATTTTCTTGGTACTGATCACACTATGTAGCACAGGATGACATTAATTTAACCATCAATCTGCTTTAGCCCCACAAATGCTGGTATTATAGTTGTGAATGAAGGAACCTAGCGAAGGCTGAAGTCTTGAGATTAGATCACATTAAAATGCTGGGCACTAGCTCAGACAAGTTCAGGACAGGAGAAAACTGGAGAGTCAGATTGACAGATTTAGTGAGACTTAGACTGTGTCTCTACAGTGGAGGTCCCCATAATTCTATAATCTACCCTGCATTGGTATTGGCATTTGATGACACAGACAGAAAGTCAATATCCCTATCTTTGGAGATCACTGACTGCTTCATGGGTGTGAAGTCCACAATGCAGAGGACTGTAAAGACCATGTTAGAGATATAGCCCTTTGTGTTCATCGGTTTCATGTACATGAAACATGATGATACTATAGAAAAATAGGACCACAGCAAGGTGCTCCAAGCAGGTGGAAAAGCATTTGCAGGTCCTGCTGGCTGAGAGCACCTTTAGGAAGGTGACCAGGATTGGCATGTCGGAAAGACAATTGAGGTACTTGAGTAGAGGTTTCAGAAGGATGGCATCCACAAGGACAAAGTCATTACTAACTGATGTGTCACCACAGGCCATCTTCAGCACACTCAGGACCTTGCAGGTGAACTTTCTGAATACTTGGTGGCCATACAGTGACAGTCTCACGACAATGACTGTTTCTGTCAACAACCTGAAGAGGTAGACTACTACCCAGAAGGCTCTTGGAGGCATCAATAAAAACCTATGGCTCATGTGCACAGGTACCTGAGCTGCTGACAAATAGCAAGGTAGTGATCACAGACCGTGATGATAAGCAACAGGCATTCTGTGGAGCCTGTGGAATGTCTCAGATGCATCTGGATGTCACAGCCATTAGAGAAGATTATCTTCTAGGATGAGAGTAGGTGGAACAGCATCAGAGGCACAATAGTAGATATATAGCAGATTTTCTAAGTGGAAATATTACTCAGAAATTGTATGTGGGTGTGTGTAGGCAGGGGTCCAACATGCACACAGCCACTAAGGCGGTGTTCCGAGGAGGGTCACCAGGTACATAACTGAGCACAGAGGAAAGAATAGGTCTTCCAGGGATGAGTAGTCAGAAAATTCCTTCAAGATAAATGCAGAGACTTTTGTCCTGATTCTGGGCTACATAATGCAGAGTTATGCCTGGATACACAGTAGAGTGGAAGGACAGAGGATGCAGTGTATTGAGAACACAAAAATGTTTAAGGTCTTTTCCAACATGGATACACATTCTGTGACTTGGGGACAGTCTCCTATTCCTCTGTAGATTACATCACATCCATGTAAATAGTGAGGATAATATCCCTAAGAGGGTATTTACGGAAGTATGAATAGGCAGAATCACAGAGAGCCACAGCTGAATGAGAAATATAGGTCTTTACTGTAGGACTTCTTAAAACGTTTAAATGGATAATGTTTATTGGAAGCTCTCCAAATGCAATGTAGACTATGCACTTCCAAAGTTATCTGAACTTACGTCCACTTCACCTCCTATTCTATCACAGAGAAGCAACCTGCAAACAGCATTTGAGAGCTGGTAGCCTGGATCAGAGGTCCTAAAACTTACACACATACTGGAATTATTTGGAAGACTGGTAAAACACAGTGTGTTTTCCTTCCAGAGTTTCTGGCTTAGGGCAGATGTGTGCTGTTGCTGCTCTGATGGCACAGGGATGAATGGCTCTAAAGGTCCTGCTGACTTTGCTGCGGCCTCTAAGCCATGGCTTACACTATTCTCACTATCTGGAATATTTTCCATTTTTCCCTCACCTGTAGTAGCTGATCTGTCTCTTCTGGTTCTGTTTGTCACACTGTATGCTTTGTATCTCAGGAAGGGTGCAGATACTGACCTGTAAACCAGGAGGAAGCACACCCCCAGAGAGACAATCTGTTAGGTGCTTTGTATAGGCTACAGCTTTAGACGATGTCTTTTTGTGTTTACACCTCTACTTCAGAATCAGAAATGGTTTTAGAATTAGACAATGTCTATCCTTCTCTAAATCCAAGCATGATGTTAAAAGAAAAATTCAAAACTCTGTCTCATGTCAACGGCCTTCTGGTATGGTATAGAGAGAAGATCAATTTTAAAGGAGCATTTTACATTCCTTCATGCCCATTTTGTCTATATCTTATCTTTCACTGAAAATATGTTTACATGAACAATGTTTATATTTTCAACAAAGAACAGCTTCCAAGAAAAAGACATTGGGGTCCCACAATGTCTCTTCCTGGTTCATATGATGGCATGATGCTGATAGCACTGAGACCGATTTATGGGTACAAGCTGCAGATATGAGGCACCTTCTTACAACGTTCTGGCCAGAATTCCACATAAGAACTTCAGAAGAACCCAATCAAATACTCAGAAATCTTTTGCAATTATCCAAAACAACAATCTTGAAATTTAACCGTCATTTTCCTTTATAATATCCCATAGAAAGAACATCGCCCCCATGACATGTGGAAGAAATTCTAGAAGATGCCATTCTCTCTCCCAACAAAGCTTGTCTTCACAGTCAGGGACAACATTTAAGAGTTGATTATTACTCATATAGGGCTAGATGAAATTATGTACACCCAGCAATCTCAAAGAGGGAAAATGGAATTGGATAATAGATTACTTACTCACACTAATAATAACAGTTTGTAATAGAAGGAATACTTGTAAAATATTATTTATAGATTTACATTGGTATAGACTTTTGTATATTGACACAAATTCAAATTATATTTATTATGTAGAATATTAATATTTTTATTTAGAATATTTGTAACAACTATACAAGGTTATTTTGTCAGATTGTATAAATACATGATTCTACCTCTGTTTAAAACATATTTTTATTGGCACAATTTTATGATATATTTATCATATTGCATTATATAACTCTACCTCTGATCAAGATTTTTATACATTGTATACATTTTGAGGTCATTGTCCTGCTTTACTGCATAGTTGTTTAAAGATTGTTTTATATTTAGATATGAAGTATTATTCTTCAACACTGTGATGAGATTTTGGTTGATTGCTCAGTTAGTTGTCTCTGTCATCTACTACACTTTTTGGAAGCTGCTAGACTGCACTACCTGCCTGCTCAAGTAATATTATTTGTCTTTGCAGGCCTTTGATGGGGTTGAAGATGAGATAATCATACTTACTATCTGTTGCGGGAGGTACTTCCGCTCCTCCAGCCAATAGCCGCTGAAATACCAGCCTCTCTACGTGGATTTAAACTCCACAGGCCCGCATAGTTTCTGCCCACGTGGTTTGCTCTTTTCTGAGTCGTTTTCAAATCTCCCTTGCAAGCGCAGTTCTTAAGCAGAGCGAACCAGAGCACGTGGTTACCGGGCCGAAAGCTGCAACCCCTTGGGACGACTCTGTCACTTGGAGGCATACACGGCTTCCAGGTTACTCTTCTCTACCCCTGGATTCTGGGTTTATGGTTCCGTGTACGGAATTGATTTAATTACATTTACTTTGTTGAGCAACTTGCATTTCCCAGTTTTTAACAAATAATAGGCGGACACTGAAACAGGACCCCGTTTTCGTCATGACTTGGCAACAGCGATACCTGCTGGATAATAGGTAATATGGCAGTTTTCGTTTCCAACACGAATATTACTGTTTTGGTTACCAAAACAATGGGTTATACCATGCAAGGTTTATATGACTGTGGGGATAACTTAATTTACTGGTTACTAGGTTTCAGTATTCTTTTGAATATTCTATCATTTAGGAAGAATATAGCACTCCTAAGAACCATACAATCTTTACTAGAAACTCATGCAGGTCAGGAGATTCAGGATTCAAAAGAGACAATAACAAAAAGACTTGAAATGATTGAAGAAATTATTGAAGCTGGTGAACAGAGTAAGAAGGCACAAAGACAGGATACAATGCCACTACCAGCTATTAGAACTGGCTTACCCAGGGTTTTAGCGACATACCCTGTAATTCATTCTGACAAAGCGTCAACTTCTAAAAGCTCAAAGGGAGTCAGAGACGCTAGATGGCTGCCAATAGCAATGAATG
Organism: Chionomys nivalis; assembly: GCF_950005125.1. Taxonomy (NCBI): domain Eukaryota; kingdom Metazoa; phylum Chordata; class Mammalia; order Rodentia; family Cricetidae; genus Chionomys; species Chionomys nivalis. The sequence goes on along the minus strand of NC_080111.1, from coordinate 36,232,255 downwards.
ATCTAAAAGAAATTCAGCAAGCTATTGTTACCTTTGTCTTGCACTATGCATATGTTAAGGAAATGATAAGGACTTGGGCTTCTAATTCTAGAGCTACCCTCCACAATTTCCATCAGTTAGTGTCTGCAGTTTTAGATAATGGACCTTTCTTGATGTTTGGAATCTATTTCAGAGAAGAATCAAAACATATGGAACAGCAAGGAAGAGCAAAAGGTGTGGAGGTTTCCCAAGATCAAATTCTTGGTGCAGGAGAATATGCTGATCCACAGGTCCAAGCTCTTTATAATGATGAAGTACTGTGTTTGTGTCACCAAGCAGCTTTAAATGCTTGGAATAGGCTACAAGATCCAGCAAAAAGGGTTGAATCATATACCAGAATTAGGCAGGGACAGAGAGAACACTTTATTGACGTTTTGCAAAGATTAATTAAGGCTCTGAAATAGGGGTAACAGAACCAGAAGCTAGATGACTACTTCTTGAATATCTAGCTTTTGAGAATGCAAACATAGAATGCAAAAAGATAATCGGGCCTTTAAAGTTTAGATCAGCACCTATGGATGAATGGATTCAGCATACAATGAATGTTGAGACGTTTAGATATAATGATTAATCTTGGGTAGGAGAAGCAATTTCCAAAGCAATGAGGAGACATCAAAATGCCAGGTGTTTTAATTGTGGTAAATTAGAACATCTGAAAAGGGATTGCAGGCAAAGGATTTCTAGGAATAATATTCCTTCAGGGAATGACAAAAATAAGAGACCTCGGCCTTCAGGTATATGTAGGAGATGCGGTAAAGGCTGACATTGGTCCAATGAATGCAGGTCCACAACAGACAGACAAGGCAACCTGATACCATTGGGAAACTCCTTGAGGGGCCTCTTGCAGGCCCCCAAGCCAACAGTGGCCCAGTCATTCCCAGTCACAGTGGAGAACGTGCCTCACCAAGAAAATTAAAAGCTCCAATTTCTGCCGTAAAAAGTAATACTGGTCTAAATGATGAATTAAGCATGGAGGATGAGTCAAAAAACCTAGTAGGACAGAGTAAACATATATTTTGGCAGACTTCTATTAACGATCAAAGACCAAAGCTAAGAGTCTGTATAAATGGCACTTTTATTGAAGGCTTATAAGACACAGGTACGGATATAAGTATCATTACTCCATAATCTTGGCATTCGAATTGGCCTGTTCAAGAGGTAGATGTTCAGTTCCTGGGAACTGGAACACTATCTCGTGTAAAACAAAGCACAAAATGGGTTGAATGCATAGTGCCTGAAGGGCAAATAGGAAGACTAAGGCCATATATTGTCAATATTGCAATAAATTTATGTGGCTGTGACCTGGTACAGCAATGGAATACCCAGATTAACATTCCTGTAGTTCCAGGAACTCATAATTCTGGGAAGGATATGATGAGGTATTATGGGAAAAGGTCACCAGCCATTCAGGCTGTACAAGAACATACAGCAAATACCAGACCTTTAGAGGTACCAACAGCCCTACCTTTAAAAAGGCTAACTGAGAAGCCAATATGGATTAAACAGTGGCCTCTAGCTGAAGATAAACTACAGGCATTGGAACAGCTGGTGCAAGAGCAGCTAGATGTTCACCATATCGAAGAATCCACCAGCCCTTGGAATTGTCCTGTGTTTGTTGTATAAAAGAAATCCGGTAAATGGAGAATGGTGACAGATTTAAGAGCTATCAGCAAGGTAATTCAACCTATGGGCCCACTACAATCTGGAATTCCTTTGCCTTCTATATTACAAAAAGGATGGCCTCTTATAGTTATTGATTTGAAAGATTGTTTTTTCACTATACCGTTACAAGAAAAGGATAGAGAAAATTTGCCTTCACAGTGCCTACTTATAATAATTCTCAGCCTAATAGGAGATATCAATGGACTATCCTTCCAGAGGGTATACTAAATAGTCCTACATTGTGCCAATATTTTGTAAGTAAGCCATTGGAAATAATTCCTAAACAATTCCCCAAGTCCATAATTTATTATTACATGGATGACATCTTGTTATCTGATTCAAATAAAGATACATTAGAAAGGATGTTTGAAGAAGTAAAGAAAGTCTTGCCTAGGTGGGGATTACAAATTGCCCCTGAAAAGATTCAAAGAGGAAATTCTATTAATTACCTAGGTTACAGAATAGGGTTAGAGAAAATTAAAATGCAAAAGGCAAAAAGTAGGAGAGACCGGCTAAAGACTCTTAATGACTTCCAAAGATTGTTAGGAGACATTTCCAGTCTGCAACCAGCTGTTGGGATAACACCTGATCTAATAGTTCATTTAAACAAAACCTTAGATGGTGATAAAGATTTGAATAGTCCAAGAAAACTGACAGCTGAAGCAGAAAAGTAACTGACAATGATTGAGGAAATATTACAGGAGGCACATGTGGATAGGGTGAACCCAAATCTTAGCTGCATCCTTGTCATATTGCCTTCCAGAATTTCTCCTACAGGGATTCTAATGCAGAGGGAAGATATTACTTTAAGGTGGATATTTATACCTAATAAACCAAGTAAAAAATTAAAAACTTATGTGGAAAAAGTCTCTGAATTAATTATAAAAGGTAAGCTGAGACTTCGTCTGCTAGCAGGTATAGACCCAGCAGAAATTATAGTGACTTTTACTACTGAAGAAATAAAAAAGTTATGGGAAGACAATGAACCATGGCCAAGAGCTTGTGCTAATTTTTTGGGAGAAATTAATAGCAACTATCCCAAAAGTGGTAGACTTAACCTCATAAAGAGAACTTCTTGGATTCTTCCTAAAATTGTATGTGATGCTCCAATAACTGGAACCCGTACGTTCTATACTGATGCAAATAAATCAGGGAAAGCAGGTTACAAGTCAGATGAATTGAGTAAGGTGGAACAATGCCCTTATAATTCTGTCCAGGAGGCAGAATTATATGTCACTCTTATGGTGCTAAGGGATTTTAAAGAACCTCTTAATATAGTTACAGATTCACAATATGCAGAAAGAGTTATCTTGCATATTGAAACCGCTGAATTTATACCAGATGACACAGAGTTGACTTCATTGTTTATCCAAGTACAAGACATAATCAGGAATAGGCTTTGTCCAATGTACATAACACACATCCGGTCCCATACATGTCTACCTGGTCCTCTAGCACAAGGTAACGCTGAGATTGATCAATTATTAATTGGAAGCGTGTTGCAGGCCTCAGAATTTCCTAAAAAGCATCATGTCAATAGTAAAGGCCTAAAGAAAGCATTTTCCATTACATGGCAACAAGCTAAGGACATTATAAAGAGATGTCCTACTTGTTCTTTCTATAATCAAACACCGTTGCCTGCAGGGAGTAACCCAAAGGGTACTAAGAGAAATGAAATCTGACAGATGGATGTGTTCCAATTTATGGAATTTGGTAAATTAAAATATGTACACCACACCATAGACACGTATTCAGGTTTTCAGTGGGCTACTGCCCTGAGCTCAGAAAAGGCTGATTCAGTAATCACACATCTATTGGAAGTTATGGCCATCATGGGAATACCTACACAAATAAAGACAGACAATGGTCCAGCATATGTATCTAAGAAAATGAAACGCTTTTTTGCTTATTATAATATAAAACACATTACAGGTATACCACATAATCCCACAGGTCAGACAGTTATAGAAAGATCAAATCGTACTATAAAGGATATGCTGAACGAACAGAAATGGAATGAAAATACCCCCAGAAATAGATTACATGATGCTTTATTGACCTTGACTTTTCTTAACACTAATGAGAAAGGAACGACAGTAGCAGAAAGACACTGGATAATGGAAAAGTCTGCTGAACTAAATCAACCAATTTATTTCAAAGATGTGCTGACCTCTCAATGGAAGCCAGGAGATGTGCTACGTTGGGGAAGGGGTTTTGCTCTTGTTTCCACAGGAGAAGAAAAAATGTGGATACCATCAAAATTAATAAAGGTTCGATTTGAAAAGGAGAAACCACTTGGAAAGGAGAAATGACAACTCATCCACAATGATGATATTCATACAGGTGGTAAGGAAAACATATAGAATGGGAGTAGGGTTCTGTTCTTATCTCCACAGGAAAACACTCATCTTTGAAAAATTCAAGGGATCCTGGTTGTTTGGATACTGACAGATGGAAAAATACTTGCCCAATAGGAACTATCAAGAAAACTGAATAGGTTGTGTAAGTAAAATATACTAAGCCATATTTCTAAATTTATAGAGCTGGTTTTGAAGTTGGACTCTGGCTCAGTCCCTCTCCAATTCCAAGCATGTTGATAAGAGAAAAACCCAGAGTTTCCGGAGATTCTGTCTCATGTCAAGAGCCATGATATGGAAAAGGAAGAAATATGAGTTTAGAAAACATCTTTGCTTTTCTTCATATCTATCATACTTTTCATTGAATATATCTATCATGCCTTTCATTGAATATATATATATATATATGATTAATGTTTAAGTTTTCACAATGAACAATGAGTTTTTCCTGAAGTGACATTTGAAGTTTCCAAGAAGAAGATGGGACCCCATAACAACAACTCCACCTGGTTGATATGACGTCATGATACTGATAGCGCTAATACAAGACCTGTTTTGGGTACCAGCTGCACAAGACAGTTCCAACTTGGTTAGCTGAAACAGTGCACATCTTATACCTCATTCTGGCCAGACCTGCACAAAATACTCAGAGACTATTTGCAATTTTAAAAGACATTGATCTTGAAATTTAACCATCATTTTACTTTCACACGATCCCCCAGAAAGAACGTCGCCCCCATGACAGCTAGAAGACAACATCCTCTCTCCCAAAATGTTTGCCCTTGGGTTTAGGGACATCATTTAGGGGTTGATTATAATTGGTATATGGTTGAGGGTTGGGGAAGGAATTTTATAAGCTCAGGGATCATTTGAAAAAAAAAGAGGGATAATAGATTGGTACTTGTTGGTACTTGTGAGTTATTGTTCTGAGATAAATGTATTGGTATCGATTCTTATATATTGATACAAAGTGAAATTATATTGACTATTGTATGCATGCATGTTTCTACCTCTGTTTAAAAATATCTTTTATGTATTGTCATATATTGTATTGATATATATATATATATATATTGTATATATTTACCATATTTCAGTGTACACTTCTACCTCTGATTAACATACTTACATATTGTTTGTGTATTGATATATATTTACTATGTGCAATGTATATTTGTACATTGTTTATATTTGGACGTCATTGTCCTCATTTGTTTCACAGTCGTTTATTGTCTTAGTCTTTAAGTTAGATAGGTATTGAGAATTATATAGATCAATAGTATTCTGTTTGTCATTTATAATTAGACTAATCATGTTCTTTAGATACATAGAGATTATACTCAGTATAGATAGATAATCTTCAACCTCTTTAAAGAGCTGTAGAAAATGACCTTTAATCTAACTCAGAGTTTTGTGGTAGTGAGACACAATTGCTCCTGGCAACACCACTCTATTCCTGAGAGAATGTTGAGCATCAAAGACATTCCACCTGGAGCCTTTCTTCTTGGCTGAACTGGCCTTTGGGCAAAGAAATGCCCATACCTCAACCACTGACAGAAATACAGAGTATCTGTGAATGGAAAAAACAGGACTGTCATATCCTGCCAAGACAGGGTAAGATAGTTTTGACAAGTTTCTTGCCTTTGAAAATGGTATGTCAGTTATGTTAGGCCTTAGCCAAAGTTGGTTCCTTCAATGCTGCAAACATGACCTTGGGTGTTTGCCCAGGTAGCTAGTTGTCTCTGTGATTTGTTACATGTTTTGGAAGTTGTTTGATTGCACTTCCTATTTACTCAGGTAAAATTATTTCCCTTCTCAGATCTTTGATGGGGTTGAAGACTGTATAAATGTAGTTACTTTCCACTCATGACTTAGCCAAGCTATTTATTATACAAGACCTAAGCTAGTTAGAATAGGATATTTGTACTTATTGTATATAATTTCATAGTAGGTTTAGAACTCTCTTACTTAAACAAAAGGGGGAGGTGTTGTGGGAGGTCCTTCTGCTCCTCCAGCCAATAGCCGCTGAGATACCAGCCCATTGGGGCGTGGTCTCTTTCCCTTTAAAAAAGCGGCTACTTCCCTCCTCGCTCTCTTTACTTCCTGCTCCGGTTCTTCCTAATTGCGCAGAGGGCTGTTGTCTGGGACGGTGATCTGTAAGATTTTTCCCCTTTAAATAAATACCACCCTGTTAATCATAATTCCAGACTGGTGTGGGATTGTTTATGACTTACGCCATCATACTATCCTTTTATGATCTAGTTAAGCCATTTCTACTACAACATGGACTCCTTAGGATAGAATGCTTATCACACCATTAGGATGTATTCCTTCCTTAATATTGATTATGCTTGTTGTAATTCTAATTTTATTTTGACATCTGTTTCTTGTGTACATAGTTTTGTATAAGGTTTGGAATTTCTTATTAAGTTAAATGGGTAGGTGCTGTGAGAGCTCCTTCAGTCAATAGCTTTAAGATATCAATCCACCTGGGCATGGTCTCTTACAAGTATAAGTGAATCTGTAAAGTGTGTGGTTGCTTTCTTGAATCCAGCTCTTGATTCTGGATGCTAGGTATATTGTATATAAGATCCATTGCCCTATAGGTGCTCATCTGACCTATAAAAGCCCAAGATATTCTTACACTCTAACTTGCTGTTTTCAAAAGTCAAAGATTCAATTAGTACTCACATAGTTCAGGGTTTGTCACTCTGACTTGTACAGCCTTCAAAATTCATCATTAAAATATGAACTCAGTGTTACATGATGAACTTAGAATGAATGCAGCTATATGAAGTAAAATCAAGCACTTCTGTCTCATGTGTTTGTATGTGTGATTATAGGTTTGGGAAATACCATATACCAAAGTTAAACCAGGACCAGGTGAACAACCTAAATAGACCTGTTAGTCGTGAAGAATTAGAAGCGGTTTTCAAAAACCTCCCTTCCAAAAAAAGTCCAGGATCAGATGGTTTCAATGCGGAATTCTACCAGAACTTCCAAGAAGACCTAATACCTATACTCCTTAAGGTATTTCACAATATAGAAACAGAAGAGTCATTGCCAAATTCCTTTTATGAAGCTACAGTAACTCTAAAACCAAAACCACACAAAGACCCAACCAAGAAAGAAAATTACCGGCCAATCTCACTCATGAACATCGACGCAAAAATCCTCAACAAAATTCTGGCAAACCGAATCCAAGAACACATTAGAAAAATTATCCATTATGATCAAGTAGGCTTCATCCCAGAGATGCAGGGCTGGTTTAACATACGCAAATCTATCAATGTAATCCATCATATAAATAAACTGAAAGAAAAAACCATATGATCGTTTCATTAGACGCTGAAAAAGCATTTGACAAAATTCAACATCCCTTTATGATAAAAGTCTTGGAGAGATTAGGGATACAAGGGTCATACCTAAATTTAATTAAAGCTATATACAGCAAGCCGACAGCTAATATCAAATTAAATGGAGAGAAACTTAAAGCCATCCCACTAAAATCAGGAACACGCCAAGGCTGTCCACTCTCTCCATACCTCTTCAATATAGTTCTCGAAGTTTTAGCAATAGCAATAAGACAACATAAGGGGATAAAGGGGATTCAAATTGGAAAGGAAGAAGTTAAACTTGCATTATTTGCAGTGATATGATAGTGTACATGAGCGACCCCAAAAACTCCACCAAAGAACTCCTACAGCTGATAAACGCCTTTAGTAATGTGTCAGGATACAAGATCAACTCCAAAAAATCAGTCGCCCTCTTATACACAAAGGATATGGAAACAGAGAGGGAAATAAGAGAATCATCACCTTTCACGATAGCCACAAAAAGCATAAAATATCTTGGGGTAACTCTAACCAAGGAAGTGAAAGATCTATTTGACAAGAACTTTAAGGCATTGAAGAAAGAAATTGAAGAGGATACCAGAAAATGGAAGGATCTCCCTTGCTCTTGGATTGGGAGGATCAACATAGTAAAAATGGCAATTCTACCAAGGGCAATTTATAGATTCAATGCAATCCCCATTAAAATCCCATCAGAATTCTTCACAGATCTTGAAAGGACAATAATCAACTTTATATGGAGAAACAAAAAACCCACGATAGCCAAAACAATCTTATACAATAAAGGAATTTCTGGAGGCATTACCATCCCTGACTTCAAACTCTATTACAGAGCTACAGTAATGAAAACAGCGTGGTACTGGCATAAAAACAGAGCAGTCAACCAATGGAATCGTATAGAAGACCCGGATTTTAACCCACAAACCTATGAACAACTAATTTTCGATAAAGGAGCTAAAAGTATACAATGGAAGAAAGAAAGCATCTTCAACAAATGGTGCTGGCACAATTGGATGTCAGCCTGTAGAAGAATGAAAATAGACCCATATCTATCACCATGCACAAAACTCAAGTCCAAATGGATCAAAGACCTCAATATCAATCTGAACACACTGAACCTGATAGAACAGAAAATGGGAAGTACCCTACAAGATATGGGCACAGGAGATCGCTTCCTATGTATAACCCCAGCAGCACAGACATTAAGGGCAACATTGAATAAATGGGACCTCCTGAAACTGAGAAGCTTCTGTAAAGCAAAGGACACTGTCATTAAGACAAAAAGGCAGCCTACTGACTGGGAGAAGATCTTCACCAACCCCGCAACAGACAAAGGTCTGATCTCCAAAATATATAAAGAACTCAAGAAACTAGACTTTAAAAGGATAATTAACCCAATTAAAAAATGGGGCACTGATCTGAACAGAGAATTCTCATCAGAAGAAGTTAAAATGGCCAAAAGATACTTAAGGTCATGCTCAACCTCCTTAGCGATCAGAGAAATGCAAATCAAAACAACTTTGAGATATCATCTTACACCTGTCAGAATGGCTAAAATCAAAAACACCAAGGATAGCCTTTGCTGGAGAGGTTGTGGAGAAAGGGGTACCCTCATCCATTGCTGGTGGGACTGCAAACTTGTGCAACCACTTTGGAAATCAGTGTGGCGGTTTCTCAGAAAAATTGGGATCAACCTACCCCTGGACCCAGCAATAGCACTCTTGGGAATATACCCAAGAGATGTCCTATCATATGACAAAAGCATTTGTCCAACTATGTTCATAGCAGCATTATTTGTAATAGCCAGAACCTGGAAGCAACCTAGATGCCCTTCAATAGAAGAATGGATGAAGAAAGTGTGGAATATATATACATTAGAGTACTACTCTGCGGTAAAAAAACAATGACTTCTCGAATTTTGCATGCAAATGGATGGAAATAGAAAATACGATCCTGAGTGAGGTAACCCAGACCCAAAAAGAAGATCATGGGATGTACTCACTCATAATTGGTTTCTAGCCATGGATAGGGGCCACTGAGTCTATAATTTGTGATCCTAAAGAAGCTAAACAAGAGGGTAAACCCAAGGAAAAACATATAGATATCCTCCCAGCTATGGGAAATAGACAAGATTGATGGGCAAAAAATTGGAATCTTGGGGGGTGGGGTGGGATGGGGATGAGGGGTGATGAGGAGAGAAAAGTGTGAAGGAGAGGATGAGGGGAACTGGGGGAATCGGGGTGATTGGGGGTAAAGGAAGTTTGGATTGGGAAGCAGGGAAACTCATACCTTAGTTAAGGGAGCCACCTAAGGGTTGGCAAGAGACTTGAACCTGGAATGGCTACCAGATGCCCAGGGCAATGTCCCCAGTTAGTTCATTGGGGCACCTGAGGATAGGGAACCTGAAATGAACCTATCCTATAGCCATACTGATGAATATCTTGCATATCGCCATAGAACCTTCATCTAGCGATGGATGGAGATAGAGACAGAGACCCACACTGGAGCACCGGACTGAGCTTCCAAGGTTATAATGAGGAGCAGAAGGAGACAGAACATGAACAAGGAAGTCAGGACCATGAGGGGTGCACCCAACCACTGAGACAGGGGGGCCGATCTATTGGGAGCTCACCAAGGCTAGCTGGACTGCTACTGAAAATAACATGGGATAAAACCGGACTCTCTGAATGTGGCGGACAATGAGAGCTGACAAGAGGCCAAGGAGAATGGCACAGGAACTTTCATCTGGCGATGGATCGAGAGAGAGACAGAGACCCAATTTGGAGCAACCGTCTGAGCTCTTAAGGTCCAAATGAGGAGCAGAAGGCGGGAGAACATGAGCAAGGAAATCAGGACCACGAGGCGTGCACCCACCCACTGTGACAGTGGAACTGATCTATTGGGAGCTCTCCAAGGCCAGCTGGACTGGGACTGAATAAGCATGGGTTGAAACTGGACTCTCTGAACAAGGCGGACAATGAAGGCTGATGAGAAGCCAAGGACAATGGCACTAGGTTTCGATCCTAATACATGAACTGGCTTTGTGGGAGCGCAGCCTGTTTGGATGCTCACCTTCCTGGACCTAGATAGAAGTGGGAGGACCTTGGTCTTCCTGTAGAGCAGGGAATTTGGACTGCTCTTCAGTATCGAGAGGGAGGGGGAGTGGACTGGGGGGAGGAGAAGTGGAGTGGGGATAGGGGGAGGGGAGTGGGGGGAGGGGGCAATATGTGGGAGGAGGGGGAGGGAAATGGGAAACGGGGAGCAGTTGGAAATTTTAATTAAAAAAGAATAAAAAAATGAGGAAAAAAGTCAAAAAAAAAAGAACATGGACTTGAACTCATCATGGCTGACTTAGCTACGGTTTTGCTGAGTTGCCATATTACGTATTAGCACAGACAAAACTTAGCCCCATAAATGACACCATTACTAGAGTGACCAGCCACCAACCTACTGGCAGGTTGACTACACTGGAAAACTTCCTCTGTGAAAAGGACATTTGGGCTTCAAATGCTCTTAAACCAACAGACTAAAGAAAGAATAACAACTTTAGGCAGAGGATATATCCAGATTAGCATGGGGAAATTGGATTGTCTCATCACACAGAGATAACAAGGATAGTATGTCCAGAATACAGATCTTTTAGGGCATCTCCTTGTGATACCAGGACTTGCCATTAAGACAAATGAGGAAAAAAAAACAGTATAATCCAATGAGTATGACAAATATCACATGCCCATCAGGAATGAAGGCATGGGTCATTTCTCTAGGAAAAGACCCAAGACCTTGCGAAGTGCTTGCAGAGGTTGGGAGAAATACAGAATGGGCAGCAGAGTATGGCAGTTCTAAATACCATCTAAAGTCACATGACTATTGCAGCAATGAGAACTTTAACTGATATGAGTGTTTCTGTTGTATTTTGTTGATAATGCATTTCTAAAGTTATTTCTATGTCCTTTAAATTTCCTCATCATATGTTGCAACATCAATTAAGAGAATATTTGTGGTTATGAGAAGTTTGAGATACTAGAATGATATTCTCCATGAGGCATTGCCACTATTCTAAATATATAATCATTTGTATTTGATATAATTATGTTATGTTTAGTCATAATTACAACCCAGTTATTGATTTTCATTTGGAAATAAATAAGGTGTTATGATTGTATGTCATGTTGACAATGGATTGATTATGACAGTTGTTCTTGGTTTTCGACTTTATTATATCAGGAATGAACTACAATTCAAAACTGGAGGGCACAGTTGTGATCTGTACCTTAAGGGAAGAGGACAACAGGCCAATTATCCAAATAGTAAGGATGGATGACACTCAACTTTGATCTATACCTTGAAGCTAGAAGGCACACCTTCAATTTGTGTCACACCTTCTGTTGGAAGAACAATGGAAGAAGAAAGGTGGGGTATTATTTCTCTCTACCAGGGGGCCCTGAGTGCCAGGCTCAGTGTCCCCAGAGTGTTTAGAATTGGATGTGTACAGCAGGCAAGGACCTGAGTGTAAAAGTTAAACTTAAGTACATTACCTCTGCGTCTTCTTTATTTTTCATGCAAGGGGAAAGAAATGAAGTGAAGAAGAAGGGGAAAGAAAAGAAAAGAAGGAGAAGAAAGGAGAGTAAGGGGAAGAAGTAGAAGTAGTGAGGAGAAGAAGAGTAAGAGTAAGGGCTGGTCTCTATGAGGTTTCTAGTCTTTACAGACACGGTTGGAATATTCCCCAAGCAAGAACAATGATTATAGGTATATCAGAATGACAAAAACAGGCTGGTAGAACCAGACAAAGCAGTACTCCTGACCAGGTGACCTGACCCAGGAAAGAAAGTGCCAGCATTCAAGGGGAAGTACCTGACATTCCAAACCATTAGATAAAGTTAATAAACATGCCTAAATCCTGGATTCACCCATTCTCCTTATCTAATCTCTGTGATAACCAGTTTTGGGAATGTCCAGATTTGTTTTTCAGCAAAGGTGGAGCATGCTGTCTTAATGCTCAATGCCTGCCTTCTATAGAAATTTCTATGTGGTCTGTTAGAGGGTAAATTTCTGGCACTGACAAATGTCAATTTGACTGTTAGAAAAAGGAATGAATGTTATCACTCTAAAGACCACTGGTGTGGGGAAGCAAGGTCACAACATTGCCCTGCAGAGTCAGACTGCTGAGGTGTTTTGGGAGCAAATCCCATTTCAAAGGGAAGAATCATGGCTTCACAAAGTTAACAAAGACAGGTACAATAGTGACTTTTCCAAAAGAGAAGTGTTCCTGCAGCTCAGCAAAATAGGTTGTTCCATGTTTGGGTGGATATATACACTTCCTGTGGATATGCCTAGTGCTCTGTCACATGTGCATTTCCTGTATAGTTGTGGGGTCCTAAACATTTCTGCATTCCCTCACCTTGTCAGCACAGGTTTCTTTCATTGTCATTGAAGTCTACTTCTTTGGAATTTCAGCATATACACAAAACAGCTGAGACACCCAGTGTTGTGTATCTGAGCTAGATTCTTGAACCTTCCTTTCACTGACAGCCATTTTTGTACTGCACTCTGAAAGTTATTCCCCCAAAAATTCCCATATGATCACAGATAGATAGATAGATGATAGATAGATAGATGATGGATAGATAGATAGATAGATAGATAGATAGATAGATAGATAGATAGATTGATTGATAGAGAGATAGATGAATGGAGAGAGATTTGGTTCATAAGTTCTATGACTCTAGAGAACCCTAACTAATATACTGTGATTTTTAGTCAATTAAATTTTTAAACTTAGTTTCTAATTTTTCTATTTATACTCTGTTGGACTAGAAGTCCAATCATCAAGGAGGAGTTGCTCCAGACACCACTCACAAAGCCTCAATTGATGCAAAAGCAAGAGGATTTTTATTCTGTCATGACAGGGCCCTTCAAGTTCAGGATATGAAGGAAATCTGATAGCTGTTACAGTCCATCTTTTAAAGCAAAAAACCACAGACACAAGGGAGGAACCTGTAGGTTGTTTTCCAACTTATTGGATTGGCTTATTCAAAGGTTTACTAGCAATGATTGGTCTATTCCAGAGCAGGAGAATAGCTGCATGGTCAGGTGATAAGGGAGAGCATCTCTGTGGTCTTCCTGGCCTTGTTCTAGTGACTAAATCAACACATCAGGAACTGAGTCAACATCTGTGGGTTGTCTTTGCCTCAATTCCCAGAACGGAGTTATGTTTGAAGATTATTCACAAGGACATAGGAAGATAAGCAGTCCAGTATATGTGTGGGGGCGACTGTCCCATTTCCAAGAGTGAGTCTAAGGTTTTAGAAAAATGTCTTAGGGTTGAGGGAGCTTAGAAATGCATTTATAGCCGGGCAGTGGTGGCGCACGCCTTTAATCCCAGCACTTGGGAGGCAGAGGCAGGTGGATCTCTGTGAGTTCAAGTCCAGCCGGGTCTACAAGAGCTAGTTCCAGGACAGGAACCAAAAGCTACGGTGAAACCCTGTCTCGAAAAATCCAAAAAAAAAAAAAAAAAAAAAGAAAGAAATGCATTTAGAGTCTTTCAACTGTAAGTACACATCAGAAACATTTTAGCAAAAAGTTTATTATTACATTATAAACATTTCAAGACAACAACCCTTTATACTGAAATAAGGTAAAAAACAAATGTCAACAGTGAAGCAAAGGATTGAGTGCTCTTTCTGACAAAAAATATAAAACAGTATGTGTAATGGAAAAATTAAAAATGCTGCAGGCTCCCCAGTAGCAATAGGGAGAAGAAATGCTGTAGGTCCCCAAATGGTGGTAGCAGGTCATGTGGCAGCAGGGTGCGGAACCTGGGTGCAGACAGTCCCAGTCAGAGATGCCTGCCAGTCCCTGAGAGGTGGCTGGTCTCAGGCAGGAAGACACATGGCAGGCTGGCAGGAGACAGAGACATGGATAGAAACGACATGCAGAGTGAGGGTGAATATTTATTTGGGGGGTTATGGAGGGGGAAGGCAGAAGGATGGGCAGAGAGAGAGAGAGAGAGAAGAGAGAAGAGGAGAGAGAAACAGAGAAGGGGAATGCAGAGAAGTGGGGAGAGAAGCAGAATCGAAGCTGCCTCTCCAAGAGGAAGAGGAGAAAGAGAATGAGCTCAAGCCGGAAGATAAAGATCAGCCTGCCTCAGCAGATGGGGGAGGGAGTGGGCATGGCTTGTCTCTCAAAGAGACACAACAGCTCTCTCTCTCTCCCTTTGAATGGACTTGGCACTCACTGGTTTCTAGCAACCACACTGCTGCGAATCACACTTTCTCAGCATTTCTTCAGCTTGGCGTGTTTCTCCACACCTGTCTTATGGCTCATGGTAGGTGCTTTGTTTACGAACTACCCAACCTGCACGGAGATCTGATCTCGGCACCAGGAGAGACAGCAGCGGGGTGAGTTTGTGACCAGCGGCGGCGGAAGCAGCCCTGGACAGGGAACTCTGAAGTTCCTCATCCCCCACCCTATACTCCCCGGGCTCCCTGCAGGGGCTCTACCCCCCCATACTGCCTCTCTCTTCTTGTCCCACACAGCTTGCATCCAGAACCCTTCTTCCTTCTGCCCCCTTTCCTCTTTGGGCAAATAACACCATCCAGCTCAGTCTGTCTGGCGCTGGGGGCAAATCCTCAGGGCAAGTAGGCAGGCGAGACCTCCTTTGTTTCACTGGCCTGCCTGCACCAACCAAGGTAGGCGCTTTGTTTACGAACAACCCAACCTGCACGGAGATCTGACCTAGGCACCAGGAGAGACAGCAGCGGGGTGAGTTTGTGACCAGCGGCGGCGGAAGCAGCCCTGGACAGGGAACTCTGAAGTTCCTCATCCCCCACCCTATACTCCCTGGGCTCCCTGCAGGGGCTCTACCCCCCCATACTGCCTCTCTCTTCTTGTCCCACCCAGCTTGCATCCAGAACCCTTCTTCCTTCTGTCCCCTTTCCTCTTTGGGCACATAAAACCATCCAGCTCAGTATGTCTGGCGCTGGGGGCAAATCCTCAGGGCAAGTAGGCAGGCGAGACCTCCTTTGTTTCACTGGCCTGCCTGCACCAACCAAGGTAGGCGCTTTGTTTATGAACTACCCAACCTGCACGGAGATCTGATCTTGGCACCAGGAGAGACAGCAGTGGGGTGAGTTTGTGACCAGTGGCGGCGGAAGCAGCCCTGGACAGGGAACTCTGAAGTTCCTCATCCCCCTCCCTATACTCCCTGGGCTCCCTGCAGGGGCTTTACACCCCGCATACTGCCTCTCTCTTCTTGTCCCACCCAGCTTGCATCCAGAATCCTTCTTCCTTCTGCCCCCTTTCCTCTTTGGGCACATAACACCATCCAGCTCAGTCTGTCTGGCGCTGGGGGCAAATCCTCAGGGCAAGTAGGCAGAGGAGACTTCCTTTGTTTCACTGGCCTGCCTGCAACAAGCAAGGAGAGACATCACTGGAGCACCAGGAGAGCTATCACTGCAGAGAGCCATCACTGGGAAGGTACATCAGTAGGCAAGGAGACCTGATCCGGTAAAAGAAGATCCATAGGGGAGCATTCGGAGAAAGAGATGGGCAGGCGCCATTGCAAGAATTCACCTAACAATCTAAAAAACTATATGAAACCACCAGAACCCAGCGACCTCACAACAGGAAGACATGAACACCTTAATCATGAAGAAGTAGATAAAATTGACTTTATGAAAGTGATTGACACCCTTAAACAACATGTAAAAAATGCTCTTATAGAAATGGATGAGAAGTATAATAGAAAGTTTGAAGAATTGAGTAAATCAGTGAATGATACCCTAGGAAACCAAGGAAAAACAATCAAACAGATAATGGAAACAGTTCAAGACTTAAAAACTGAATTGGAGGCAAAGAAGAAAACACAAACAGAAGGCCAGCTGGACAGGGAAAATCTAGGTAAACGAATAGAGACTACAGAAGCAAGCATAACCAACAGAATACAAGAGATAGAAGAAAGAATCTCAGATTCTGAAGATACCATAGAGAAAATAACCACGCTGATCAAAGAAAACAGCAAGGCCAACAAATTCTCATCACAAAACATTCAGGAAATATGGGACACAATAAAAAGACCAAACCTAAGAATAATAGGAATAGAAGAAGGAGAAGAAGCGCAGCTCAACGGTCCAGAAAATATATTTAATAAAATTATAGAAGAAAACTTTCCCAACCTAAAGAAAGATATACATATGAAGGTCCAAGAAGCATACAGAACACCGAATAGGCTGGATCAAAAAAAAACATCCTCTCGCCATATAATAATCAAAAAACAAAGCATACAGAATAAAGAAAGAATACTAAGAGCAGCAAAGGAAAAAGGCCAAGTTACTTATAAAGGTAAACCTATCAGACTTACACCTGACTTCTCTATGGAAACCATGAAAGCCAGAAGGTCCTGGATAGATGTACTGCGGAAACTAAGAGACCATGGATGCAAGCCCAGACTACTATACCCAGCCAAGCTTTCATTCACTATAAATGGAGAAAACAAAATTTTCCAGGATAAAAACAAATTTAAACAATACGTAGCCACAAATCCAGCCTTACAGAAAGTAATAGAAGGAAAATCATTAACCAAGGAGTCCAACAATGACCACAATATCTCAGACAACTAGAGACCCTTCACCAGCGCAACAGAAAGAAGGGGAACACACAAAATTTACAACTTAAAAAATGAACGGAGTTAACAACCACTGGTCATTAATATCACTTAATGTCAATGGACTCAACTCTCCTATAAAAAGGCACAGACTAACAGATTGGATACGAAAACAGGATCCAACATTCTGCTGTTTACAAGAAACACACCTCAACCACAAAGACAGGCACCTACTCAGAGTAAAGGGTTGGGATAAGGCTTATCAAGTAAATGGACCTAAGAAACAAGCAGGGGTGGCCATACTAATTTCTAACAAAGTTGACTTCAAACTTAAATCAATCAGGAGAGATGGAAAGGGACATTTTCTACTCATAACAGGAACAATTCATCAGGATGAAGTCTCAATCCTGAATATCTATGCCCCTAATATAAAAGCACCCATGTACGTAAAAGAAACATTGTTAAAACTCAAGGCAGCCATCAAACCGCACACATTAATAGTAGGAGACTTTAATACTCCTCTCTCACCAATGGACAGGTCAATTAGACAGAAACCTAACAGAGAAATAAGAGAATTAATGGAGGTAATGAATCAAATGGACTTAACAGACATCTATAGAATATTCCACCCAAATAGGAAAGAATATACCTTCTTCTCTGCAGCTCATGGAACCTTCTCAAAAATTGACCACATACTCGGTAACAAAGCAAACATCCACAGTTACAAAAAAATATTAATAACCACCTGTATCTTATCAGATCACCATGGATTAAAGCTAGAATTCAGCAACAATGCTACCCCCAGAAAGCCTACAAACTCATGGAAACTGAATAGTCAACTACTGAACCATACCTGGATTAAGGAAGAAATAAAGAAAGAAATTAAACTCTTCCTTGAAGACAATGAAAATAAAGAAACAACATACTCAAACCTATGGGACACTAAGAAAGCAGTCCTGAGAGGAAAGTTCATAGCACTAACTGCCCACTTAAAGAAAACAGAGAAAGCACACATTGGAGACTTAACAGCCCACCTGAAAGCTCTAGAAAAAAAAGAAGCAGACTCACCTAGAAGGGGTAGAAGACTGGAAATAATCAAACTGAGGGCTGAAATCAACAAAATAGAAACACAGAAAACAATTGAAAGAATCAATGAATCAAAAAGCTGGTTCCTGGAGAAAATCAACAAGATTGATAAACCCCTATCCAAACTAATCAAACGGCAGAGAGAGAATTTGCAAATTAATAAGATCAGAAATGAAAAGGGGGACATAACCACAGACTCAGAGGAAATTCAGAGAATCATTAGATCTTACTACAAAAGCCTGTATGCCACAAAACTGGAAAATGTAAAAGAAATGGACGCTTTTTTAGATAAATACCATATACCAAAGTTAAACCAGGACCAGGTGAACAACCTAAATAGGCCTGTTAGTCGTGAAGAATTAGAAGCTGTTATCAAAAACCTCCCTTCCAAAAAAAGTCCAGGACCAGATGGTTTCAATGCGGAATTCTACTAGAACTTCCAAGAAGACCTAATACCTATTCTCCTTAATGTATTTCACAATATAGAAACAGAAGAGTCATTGCCAAATTCCTTTTATGAAGCTACAGTAACTCTGATACCAAAACCACACAAAGACCCAACCAAGAAAGAAAATTACCGGCCAATCTCACTCATGAACATCGACGCAAAAATCCTCAACAAAATTCTGGCAAACCAAATCCAAGAACACATTAGAAAAATTATCCATTATGATCAAGTAGGCTTCATATCAGAGATGCAGGGCTGGTTTAACATACGCAAATCTATCAATGTAATCCATCATATAAATAAACTGAAAGAAAAAAACCATATGATCGTTTCATTAGATGCTGAAAAAGCATTTGACAAAATTCAACATCGCTTTATGATAAAAGTCTTGGAGAGATTAGGGATACAAGGGTCATACCTAAATATAATTAAAGCTATATACAGCAAGCCGACAGCTAATATCAAATTAAATGGAGAGAAACTTAAAGCCATCCCACTAAAATTAGGAACACGCCAAGGCTGTCCACTCTCTCCATATCTCTTCAATATAGTTCTCGAAGTTTTAGCAATAGCAATAAGACAACATAAGGGGATAAAGGGGATTCAAATTGGAAAGGAAGAAGTTAAACTTGCATTATTTGCAGTGATATGATAGTGTACATGAGCGACCCCAAAAACTCCTCCAAAGAACTCCTACAGCTGATAAACGCCTTTAGTAATGTGGCAGGATACAAGATCAACTCCAAAAAATCAGTCGCCCTCTTATACACAAAGGATATGGAAGCAGAGAGAGAAATAAGAGAATCATCACCTTTCACGATAGCCACTAACAGCATAACATATCTTGGGGTAACTCTAACCAAGGAAGTGAAAGATCTATTTGACAAAAACTTTAAGGCATTGAAGAAAGAAATTGAAGAGGATACCAGAAAATGGAAGGATCTCCCTTGCTCTTGGATTGGGAGAATCAACATAGTAAAAATGGCAATTCTACCAAGGGCAATTTATAGATTCAATGCAATCCCCATTAAAATCCCATCAGAATTCTTCACAGATCTTGAAAGGACAATAATCAACTTTATATGGAGAAACAAAAAACCCAGGATAGCCAAAACAATCTTATACAATAAAGGAACTTCTGGAGGCATTACCATCCCTGACTTCAAACTCTATTACAGAGCTACAGTAATGAAAACAGCGTGGTACTGGCATAAAAACAGAGAAGTCGACCAATGGAATTGTATAGAAGACCCGGATTTTAACCCACAAACCTATGAACAACTGATTTTCGATAAAGGAGATAAAAGTATACAATGGAAGAAAGAAAGCATCTTCAACAAATGGTGCTGGCACAATTGGATGTCAGCCTGTAGAAGAATGAAAATAGACCCATATCTATCACCATGCACAAAACTCAAGTCCAAATGGATCAAAGACCACAATATCAATCTGAACACACTGAACCTGATAGAAGAGAAAATGGGAAGTACCCTACAACATATGGGCACAGGAGATCGCTTCCTATGTATAACCCCAGCAGCACAGACATTAAGGGCAACATTGAATAAATGGGACCTCATGAAACTGAGAAGCTTCTGTAAAGCAAAGGACACTGTCATTAAGACAAAAAGGCAGCCTACTGACTGGGAGAAGATCTTCACCAACCCTGCTACAGACAAAGGTCTGATCTCCAAAATATATAAAGAACTCAAGAAACTAGACTTTAAAAGGATAATTAACCCAATTAAAAAATGGGGCACTGAACTAAACAGAGAATTCTCAACAGAAGAAGTTAAAATGGCCAAAAGATACTTAAGGTCATGCTCAACCTCCTTAGCGATCAGAGAAATGCAAATCAAAACAACTTTGAGATATCATCTTACACCTGTCAGAATGGCTAAAATCAAAAACACCAAGGATAGCCTTTGCTGGAGAGGTTGTGGAGAAAGGGGTACCCTCATCCATTGCTGGTGGGACTACAAACTTGTGCAACCACTTTGGAAATCAGTGTGGCAGTTTCTCAGAAAAATTGGGATCAACCTACCCCTGGACCCAGCAATACCACTCTTGGGAATATACCCAAGAAATGCCCTATCATATGACAAAAGCATTTGTCCAACTATGTTCATTGCAGCATTATTTGTAATAGCCAGAACCTGGAAGCAACCTAGATGCCCTTCAATGGAAGAATGGATGAAGAAAGTGTGGAATATATACACATTAGAGTACTATTCTGCGGTAAAAAAACAATGACTTCTTGAATTTAGCATGCAAATGGATGGAAATAGAAAATACGATCCTGAGTGAGGTAACCCAGACCCAAAAAGAAGATCATGGGATGTACTCACTCATAATTGGTTTCTAGCCATGGATAGGGGCCACTGAGTCTATAATTTGTGATCCTAAAGAAGCTAAACAAGAGGGTAAACCCAAGGAAAAACATATAGTTATCCTCCCAGCTATGGGAAATAGACATGACTGATGGGCAAAAAATTGGAATCTTGGGGGTGGGGTGGGATGGGGGTGAGGGGTGATGGGGAGAGAAAAGTGTGAAGGGGAGGATGAGGGGAATCGGGGTGATTGGGGATAAAGGAAGGTTGGATAGGGGAGCAGGGAAACTCATACCTTAGGTAAGGGAGCCACCTAAGGGGTGGCAAGAGACTTGAACTTGGAATGGCCACCAGATGCCCAGGGCAATGTCCCCAGTTAGTTCATTGGGGCACCTGAGGATAGGGAACCTGAAATGAACCTATCCTATAATCATACTGATGAATATCTTGCATATCGCCATAGAACCTTCATCTAGCGATGGATGGAGATAGAGCCATAGACCCACCCTGGAGCAGCGGACTGAGCTCCCAAGGTTATAATGAGGAGCAGAAGGAGAGAGAACATGTTGTAATAAGAGCGGCGGGGCTGTGTCCCCAGCACCCGGCCGCCTGCATGGCTAGCTTATGCCCCGAAATAATTACACGGAAACTGTATTCTTTTAATCACTGCCTGGCCCATTAGTTCCAGTCTCTTTTTGGCTAGCTCTTACATATTTATCTAACCCATTTCTAATATTCTGTGTAGCACCATGAGCTGGCTTACCAGGAAAGATCTTAACCTGCGTCTGTCTGGAGTGGGAGAATCATGGCGACTCCTGACTCGGCTTCTTTCTCCCAGCATTCTGTCTGTTTACTCCACCCACCTAAGGGCTGGCCTATAAATGGGCCAAGGCAGTTTCTTTATTAAATGAAAGTAATTCCTCCATCATTTCCCCTTTTTCTGTTTAAACAAAAAAGAAAGGCTTTCACTTTAACATAGTAAGATTACATATAGCAAAACAGTTATCAAGCAAGAATTACAGTTATAATATTTATATCTATTTTATCTTTTATCATAACTAAGGAAAACTATAACTATCTATTTATTCTTCAACTCCATCAAAGACTCCAGAAGGATATAATATTACCTAAGTAAACAAGAAATAAGAAAACTCTAGAAATGACAGAGACATCTTGCTGCCTGGACAGTCACCCAAAGTTCCTCTGTACCATTGGGGCATCCATCTTCAGCCTTCAGGCCCATAGTATCCAGCAGACATTTTCATCAAGCAGGAAATTCCAAAGACAGTTCAGTCACTTTTTGCTGTGTCCTGCAGAATGTCTTGCAGACTCTTTTATGAGTCAGGAACCCCAAAAGAACATCTCACCTTTAGGCAAGTTCAGCAATCCTCTCTCTGCGGGTTCTCTGTGTCGTTTATGCATCAGTCCAGGCAAGAGCAGTTTCTTGCCCAAATGTCTATCAAACTCCATAAGGATCCTCTTCGATGCCCATCATCCTCTTGAAGTAGATTGGTGCTCCCAGGAGCAGACGTGTCTCATTGTCATGAAAAGCCCTAAGTTATTAAAATATTAAATGCCATGGACTGCTACTGAAAAAACATGGGATAAAACCGGACTCTCTGAATGTGGTGGACAATGAGAGCTGATGAGAGGCCAAGGAGAATGGCATGGGAACTTTCATCTGGTGATGGATCGAGAGAGAGACAGAGACCCAATTTGGAGCAACGGTCTGAGCTCTTAAGGTCCAAATGAGGAGCAGAAGGAGGGAGAACATGAGCAAGGAAATCAGGACCACGAGGCGTGCACCCACCCACTGTGACAGTGGAACTGATCTATTGGGAGCTCTCCAAGGTCAGCTGGACTGGGACTGAATAAGCATGGGTTGAAACTGGACTCTCTGAACATGGCGGACAATGAAGGCTGATGAGAAGCCAAGGACAATGGCACTAGGTTTCGATCCTAATACATGAACTGGCTTTGTGGGAGCTTAGCCTGTTTTGATGCTCACCTTCCTGGGCCTGGATGGAAGTGGGAGGACCTTGGTCTTCCTGTAGGGCAGGGAATTTGGACTGCTCTTCAGTATCGAGAGTGAGGGGGAATGGACTGGGGGGAGGAGAAGAGGAGTGGGGATGGGGGAGGGGAGTGGGGGGAGGGGGCAATATGTGGGAGGAGGGGGAGGGGAATGGGAAACGGGGAGCAGTTGGAAATTTTAATTAAAAAAGAATAAAAAAATAAATAAATAAAAATAAAAAAATAAAAAAAAAGAGACACAACAATCATTAGAGTATGAGTCATTAGATACAAAGCAAGATTTGGTTATTTGTTTTAATCAAGTTGATACTAGTTAGTGGAAAGCTATTTATCTATTAGTTTATTTTTGCATTCATGTGTCTACTAAAATTGAAAAATTAGGTAAATTGATGCCTAAAAGGAAAATCAAAGCTTGTGCCACCAAGGTATGGGAAAGTAAACTCTGTCTCCTGTCCTAAAACCACATTTAGAATTGTACTTGGATGATGGCACTGGAGAGATGGTACTGTGGTTAAGAGCACTGCCTGATCTTCTAGAGGAACTTGGCTCAATTCTCAGCACCCACATGGAAGCTCACAACTGTCTATAGCTCCAGTTCTAGAGGACATAACACTGTCGCACAGACATCCATGAATGCAAAGCATGATGCACACAACATAAAATAAATACATTTAACATATAGAATGAAATTCACCATGAGTTTCTAAATGGAGGTATCCTCTAGTGTCATCCATAGTTAATGGAATTTCAGAAGTATGTGTGCATGCTTCAAGAGCTAAACCTGAAGGTATAAAATTGGAATAAAACACTCTAAAAGTAAGTGTTAATAATGATGTAGACTCTAAAAAACAATATACCCAAGAAACTTTTGTGGGATTTTTGAAAGTAAATGGTTTAATGAAATTTATTTTACATATCACTGTAGTACAACGTCTAATTGTTCTTAATTATCAAAAGACAGAGTCAGTGGGTTGGCGAGATGGCTCAGCGGTTAAGAGCATTGCCTGCTCTTCCAAAGGTCCTGAGTTCAATTCCCAGCAACTACATGGTGGGTCACTACCATCTGTAATGAGATCTGGTGCCCTCCTCTTGCCTGCAGGCATATATGCAGACAGAATATTGTATACTTAATAAATAAATAAATATTTATTAAGAAAAAGACAGAGTCAGATATTGGAATAGTTTCTGAAAGAACAGAGAAGTAAAGGAGTCAAAGACTATAAAGGTCTTTTATTCTACTGAATCCTTAGACCAAAGTGGACAATATTGTGTTTCCATGAATACTCTGATTGAATGCGTGGGCTCCTGTCCCCTCCCACAATATATTCCTCCCTCTACCAAGTCAATTTGAGCAGTATAGGTGCTAACTCTTCTTTGAAGTTCTGGTAGAATTCTGCTCTGAACTCATCCAGCCCTGGGGTTTTTTTGGGGAAAGGGGAGCTGGGAAGGAGTCTCTGATTTTCTTCTTTCTTTCTTTCTTTCTTTCTTTCTTTCTTTCTTTCTTTCTTTCTTTCTTTTTTCTTTCTTTCTTTTTGTTTTGTTTTGCTTTTCAAGACAGGGTTTTTCTCTAGCTTTGAAGCCTGTCCTAGAACTAGCTCTTGTACACCAGGTTGGCCTCAAACTCACAAAAATGTGCCTGTCACTGCCTCCTGAGTGCTGGGATTAAAGGTGTGTGAGAGTACCACCCAGCTGGAGACTCTGATTTCAAGTCACAGTAAGACATATGTATGTATCTTTTCATAGGCAAAGCCCAGTTACTATAAATTTTTCAGAAATCACAAATCTTGCATAGAGTATGAATGAATTAATTCATGTAATGGAATATGATTTTAAGATGTGTTACATGAATTTATGCTGTGGAACATTTGTTTAACGATGCAAAGATGTATTGTATTCATTATTTTCATTTGTTTAACTCTATAAAGCTGTGTTAATGTGCCTGCCTAAAACACCTGATTAATCAAATATAGAGCTTAATAGCCAATAGCTAGACAGGAGAGAGAAATATGTGGGGCTGGTGGGCAGAGAGAATAAAGAGGAAGAAATATCTAAAACTGCACAGGAGTGAGAAATGAAGGAGAGTAAGAGTCCATGAGCAAGCTACCCAGCCACTCGGTCAGCTTCACAGTCAGAAGGAAAGAGATATGTAAAAAAGCATAAGAAAAAAATCTCAGAGGAAAATGTGTTGAGGAGAAACAGGGTAATTTCTTGGTGGTAGCACATTGTATCATGTGGGCTCTGTTTGCTAGAGGCAGAGGAAGATTTCCTTTAAGAGAGGTTTCCTGACTCAGCATTAAAGACAGAGACCTTATAGTTCTTTTAGGAAGATCTACCATGAAATATTTAAATTGTGTTCATAAACAGTCTGCTGCAGGCTTCTTGGTGTCTTCATGGACGTAGAAACTCCAGAGTTGTGATAATAAACACATCTCTCGTCAGTGCCTCCTCAGTGAAGCTAGACTCTCAGGAATCTTTGGAATGCAGTGGAGCCAGCCATTTAGAGAGAACATTCCTCCCAAACACAAAAGAATATAAATTCTTCTCAGCACCTCATGGACCTTCTCTAAAATTGACCCCATACATGGTGATAAAGCAAACCTCAACAGACACAAAAAATTGTAATAACCACCTGTGTCTTATCAGATCACCATGTTTTAAAGTTAGAATTCAACAACACTAATCACAGAAATCTACAAACCCTTGGAAAGTGAATAGTGCTCAGCTGAATCAACAATGGGCAAAGAATAAAGAAGGAAAGAAATTAAAGACTTTCTAGAATACAATGAAAATGAAGGCACCACATACCCAGAACTATGGGACTCTATTAAAGCAGTGCTGTGAAGAAAGTTCACAGCACTAAGTGCCTCCATAAAGGAAATCTCACACTAGTGAGTCAACAGCACAACTGAAAGCTCTAGAACAAAAGAAGCAGACTCACCCTGGATGACTAGATGGCAGGAAATAATCAAATTTAGGGGTGAAGTCAATAAAATAGAAACAAGGAAAACACTATAAAGAATCAATGTAAAAAAAGAACTGATTCTATAAAAAAGAAAATCAAGAAGATAGACAAACCCTTATCCAACTTAATCAAAAGGCAGAGAGAACATCCAAATTAACAAAATCAAAAATGAAAAGGTGGGTGGAGCAACAGACACTGAGAAAATCCAGAGAATCATTTCATCATACCTCAAAACCTGTATTCCACAAAATTGGAAAATGTAAAGTGAATGAACAATTTTCTGAATAGGTACCACATACCAACATTAAATCAAGACACAGTGAACAATTTAAATACACCTGTAACCTTCAAGTTACTAGATGTAGACATCAACAGCCTTCCTCCAACCCCCCTCCAAAAAAAAATCCCTGGACTTGATGGTTTGAGTGAAGAATTCTACCAGAACTTCAAAAAAGAGGAAACAACTGTTCTCCTCAAATTGTTACACAAATTAAAAACAGAAGGAATATTTACATAAAAACATTTCCATTTTATGATGTTACAGTTACCCTGATACTAATCCCACACAAAGTATCAAAAAGGAGAATTACGTATCAGTCTCCCTCATGATCATTAATGTAAAATTATTCAGGGAAATACTGACAAACTGAATCTAGGAATACACCAAAATAATTATTCACCATGATGAAATTGGCTTTCATCCTAGAGATACAGAATGGTTTAACATATGAAAGTCTGTCAATATAATCCAATATATAAAAAATTGGAAGAAAAAATATAGTCATCTCATTAAAGGCTGAGAAGAATTTGATAAAATTCAACACCCCTTCATGATAAAGGTCTTGGAGAGATCAGGGATACAAGGAAGGTATCTTACCATAATGAAAGGAAAGGACAGAAAGCCTACAGCAAACATCAAAAAAATCGGGAAAAACTCAAAATGATCCCACTAAGATCAGGAACAATACAAGACTGTCCTCTCTCAGCATACCTAGTAAACTTAGTCCTTGAAGCTCTAGCTAGAACAAACAGAAAACAAAAGAAGATCATGGGAATCCAAACTGGATAGGAAGAAGTCAAGCTTTTGCTATTCACAGATGATATATTAGTATACATAAGTGACCCCACGCACTCTATCAGGGAATTGATTATACCTGAGAGATATTTAACATAAAGGTTTTGAAATGGGAAAAACCTTCATTAATCTGTAAAATTTGAGATGATATGACCATCTTTAACTGCTTGCTGGCAGTGCACACTTTTAACACCATGACAATTATCTTTTTTTGTTACCTTAAAATTCTCTTTAGCTGTTAATATTCTGGACATCTTTTTCCCCTCTGGGACAGGAAATCACTACACCCACCTAGATAAGCACATTGCACAATGCAAGCCAGCTAGCCACACTGGGTCCAGGAGGAAAAAGGAAAAATTCCTGTGGAGTGCAAGATTGTGACATTTATCTGCTTTTGTAGCCTAGGACAAGTGCTATTGAAATGATTACCTTGGCCTATCTAGAAAATATCTTTGAATGGGGTGGGGGAAATGGTCAGGAATCACTCTGCAGAGTCTTTAAGCACACTACAGCCCTGTGGACAGTGTTCTTGTCACTCAGACTGCACCAGCCAATCAGGCCCTCCAGGTGACCTGCCAGTCATAAGCAGTGCAGGGCTCTTCCAGGCAGCCACTTTCAGACTTGGCTTTGCAGAGGAGCTGTTCGCAGTGGTTTCATGTGCTGCAGTGAAATTGCTGCTGCTGGAAGTTGATGACCTGAGAGCTTTGGCGAGCTGGGAAACAACAACATAGTGAGCACCGCTGTCTCCAGATGGGGAGGAGCAGGCAGAGGGTGAGGTGCAGGAGACAGCATGGTGCATCCTCCTGGGATCGGTGTGGGAAACTGCTGCCATATTCCCTGTGTTGTAATGTTACATGTGGTCTTTGTTAATTCCTATATTTAGCAACAGGCTTCTGAATAACTTTGCACTGGGTCCTTAATCTGCTTAGAGAATTGGGAACAGGGTGCTATGTGTACAAACATTTTTATTGTCAACTTCAATATGCCATACTCAGAGAGGCCTAGTTTCTCCAGTATCTTCTTGAAATTGAGCACTTTGCATTTAACCTTTACATACAATCTCCAATTGTGTTTAACTATGTGGACGGTATCAAGGCATGTCACCTGTTGGGTAGCACTGCACTTCTAAGCTACAACATAGAAGAGTTGAGTTGCTGATATAAAGGATTGGATGATGCCTTGGAAATAGTTCAGTCTCCCAAAGTAGTATTAGCTGAGGGAGGACTGCCTCTAAATCACCCAAAATTTAAATGTATTTTAATCAGGGCTATTAGAGATTAGGATGCTAGAGTACACATTGTTCAATTGGATTGTCCAGATATTTGGCTCCAAACAATTACAAAGTAGCCACCACTGACTTAAAACC
This sequence comes from Chionomys nivalis, assembly GCF_950005125.1. Taxonomy (NCBI): domain Eukaryota; kingdom Metazoa; phylum Chordata; class Mammalia; order Rodentia; family Cricetidae; genus Chionomys; species Chionomys nivalis. Next base: position 36,203,942 of record NC_080111.1, on the reverse strand, counting down.
AGACACAAGGCACATCACCATATCAAAAAACAACTTCCAAAAAGCTTTTAAATGAGGCATGACAGGTTCCTAAGCTATTTTAAGGTCTGATGTGGTATAAAGTTCCAGTTTCCTATTTGAGAAAAGCACAGTTCTTCCAGATGGACAATATGACACCAGCTGACATATAATTGAAATGCAAAACATTGTTGTGTGGAGGAGTAACCTGATCAATCAAGGCTTTTCTTTTATGTCCCCTTGAGGAAGGAGGAACAACCTTAGCAGACCTAGTAATAGCCCGGGGCATAAGCCTTGTGAGTTTCCCTAAGGATCTGATCTACTGATAATAAAACAGCTCCTTCTCTAAAACCAAGAATATGCTTAGGGCAACTGGTAATGGTCTGGTGCCAAGGCCTTTGTGGAGGGGTTGCTTCAGATTCTAACAATGTAACTCTTCCCACCATATGGAGCTATAGTTATCAGCCTCATGGCCACTCTGTTCATAGTAAAGTTCTTGAGATACCCTGTGTTCCCATTGTATAAATTTGTTTGAATAGCCTCCTCCTAAATTCATGTGCTGGTTTGTACTTATAATTTTTTTTTTGATTTTCGAGACAGGGTTTCTCCGTAGCTTTTGGTTCCTGTCCTGGAACTAGCTCTTTTTTTTTTTTTTTTTTTTTTTCTTGCTGATTTTTTTTATTAATTAATTAATTTAATTATTAAAGATTTCTGCCTCTTCCCCGCCACCACCTCCCATTCCCTCCCCCTTCCCCAATCAAGTCTTCCTTCCTCCTCAGCCCAAAGAGCAAGCAGGTTTCTCTGCCCTGTGGGAGGTCCAAGGACCACCCACCTCCATCCAGGTCTATTAAGGTGAGCATCCAAACTACCTGGGCTCCCACAAAGCCATTACGTGCAATAGGATCAAGAACCCATTGCCATTGTTCTTCAGTTCTCAGTAGTCCTCATTGTCCATTATGTTCAGCGAGACCGGTTTTGTCCCATGCTTTTTCAGTCCCCGGCCAGCTGGCCTTGGTGAGTTCCCGATAGAACATCCCCATTGCCTCAGTGTGTGGGTGCACCCCTCGCCGTCCTGGGTTCCTTGCTCGTGCTCACTCTCCTTCTGCTCCTCCTTTGGATCGTGAGACTTCAGTCCAGTGCTCCAATGTTGGTCTCTGTCTCTGTCTTCTTTCATCGCCTGATGAAGGTTAATATTCAGGGGGATGCTTATATGTTTTTCTTTGGGTTCACCTTCTTATTTAGCTTCTCTAGAGTCACGATTTATAGTCTCAATGTCCTTTATTTATGGCTAGAAACCAAATATGAGTGAGTACATCCCATGTTCCTCTTTTTGGGTCTGGCTTACCTCACTCAGGATAGTGTTTTCTATTTCCGTCCATTTGTATGCAAAATTCAAGAAGTCATTGTTTTTTACTGCTGAGTAGTACTCTAATATGTATATATTCCATACTTTCTTCATCCATTCTTCCATTGAAGGACATCTAGGTTGTTTCCAGGTTCTGGCAATTACAAACAATGCTGCTATGAACATAGTTGAGCATATACTTTTGTTGTATGTTTGGGCATCTCTTGGGTATATTCCCAATAGTGGTATTGCTGGGTCAAGAGGTAGGTTGAACCCGACTTTCCTGAGAAACCGCCACACTGCTTTCCAAAGTGGTTGCACAAGTTTGCATTCCCACCAGCAATGGATGAGAGTGCCCCTTTCTCCACAACCTCTCCAGCAGAGGTTATCATTGGTGTTTTTGATTTTAGCCATTCTGACCGGTGTAAGATGGTATCTTAATGTTGTCTTGATTTGCATTTCCCTGATTGCTAAGGAAGTTGAGCATGATCTTAAGTGACTTTTGGCCATTTGAACTTCTTCTGTTGAAAAGTCTCTGTTCAGCTCAGTGCCCCATTTTATAATTGGATTGATTAACCTTTTACGGTCTAATTTCTTGAGTTCTTTGTATATTTTGGATATCAGACCTTTGTCAGTTGCGGGGTTGGTGAAGATCTTCTCCCAGTCAGTGGGTTGCCTTTCTGTCTTAGTGACAGTGTCCTTTGCTTTACAGAAGCTTCTCAGTCTCAGGAGGTCCCATTTATTCAATGATGTCCTTAGTGTTTGTGCTGCTGGGGTTGTACGTAGGAAGTGTTCTCCTGTGCCCATGTGTTGTAGAGTACTTCCCACTTTCTCTTCTATCAGATTCAGTGTGTTTGGATTGATATTGAGGTCTTTAATCCATTTGGACTTGAGTTTTGTGCATGGTGATATATATGGATCTATTTTCATTCTTCTACAGATTGACTTCCAGTTTTGCCAGCACAATTTGTTGAAGATGCTCTCTTTTTTCCATTGTATACTTTTAGCTCCTTTATCGAAAATCAGGTGTTCATAGGTTTGTGGGCTAAAGTCAGGGTCTTCTATTCTATTCCATTGGTCGACTTCTCTGTTTTTATGCCAGTACCAAGCCGTTTTCAGTACTGTAGCTCTGTAATAGAGTTTGAAGTCAGGGATGGTAATGCCTCCAGACAATCCTTTATTGTATAAGATTGTTTTGGCTATCCTGGGTTTTTTGTTTTTCCATATAAAGTTGATTATTGTCTTCTCCAGATCTGTGAAGAATTTTGATGGGATTTTGATGGGGATTGCGTTGAATCTATAGATTGCTTTTGGTAGAATTGCCATTTTTACTATGTTGATCCTCCCAATCCAAGAGCAAGGGAGGTCCTTCCATTTTCTGGTGTCCTCTTCAATTTCTTTCTTCAAAGACTTAAAGTTCTTGCCAAATAGATCTTTCACTTCCTTGGTCAGAGTTACCCCAAGGTATTTTATGCTATTTGTGGCTATCGTGAAAGGTGATGCTTCTCTGATTTCCCTCTCTGCTTCCTTATCCTTAGTGTATAGGAAGGCAACTGATTTTTTGGAGTTGATTTTGTATCCTGCCACATTACCAAAGGTGTTTATCAGCTGTAGGAGTTCTTTGGTAGAGTTTTTGGGGTCGGTTATGTATACTATCATATCATCTGCAAATAATGAAAGCTTAACTTCTTCCTTTCCAATACGGATCCCCTTGATCCCCTTATGTTGTCTTATTGCTATTGCTAGAACTTCAAGCACTATATTGAAGAGGTATGGAGAGAGTGGACATCCTTGTCGTGTTCCTGATTTTAGTGGGATGGCTTTGAGTTTTTCTCCATTTAATTTAATGTTAGCTGTCGGCTTGCTCTAAATAGCTTTTATTATATTTAGGTATGCCCCTTGTATCCCTAATCTCTCCAAGACCTTTATCATAAAGGAGTGTTGAATTTTGTCGAATGCTTTTTCAGCATCTACTGAAATGATCATATGGTTTTTTTCTTTCAGTTTATTTATATGGTTGATTACATTGATAGATTTGCGTATGTTGAACCAGCCCTGCATCTCTGGAATGAAGCCTACTTGATCATAATGGATAACTTTTCTAATGTGTTCTTGGATTCGGTTTGCCAGTATTTTATTGAGAATTTTTGCGTCGATGTTCATGAGTGAGATAGGCCTGTAATTCTCTTTCTTGGTTGGGTCTTTGTGTGGTTTTGGTATCAGGGTAACTGTAGCTTCATAAAAGGAATTTGGCAATGACTCTTCTGTTTCTATATTGTGAAATACATTAAGAAGTATAGGTATTAGCTCTTCTTGGAAGTTCTGGTAGAATTCTGCATTGAAACCATCTGGCCCTGGGCTTTTTTTGGAAGGGAGATTTTTGATAACTGTTTCTAATTCTTCGCGACTAACAGGTCTATTTAGATCGTTCACCTGGTCTTGGTTTAGGTTTGGTATATGGTACTTATCTAAAAAAGTGTCCATTTCTTTTGCATTTTCCAGTTTTGTGGCATACAGGCTTTTGTAGTAAGATCTAATGATTCTCTGAATTTCCTCTGTGTCTGTGGTTATGTCCCCCTTTTCATTTCTGATCTTATTTATTTGCGTGTTCTCTCTCTGTCGTTTAATTAGTTTGGATAGGGGTTTGTCAATCTTGTTGATTTTCTCCAAGAACCAACTTTTTGTTTCATTGATTCTTTGGACTGTTTTCTGTGTTTCTATTTTGTTGATTTCTGCCCTCAGTTTGATTATTTCCAGTCTTCTACTCCTCCTGGGCGCGTCTGCTTCTTTTTTTTCTAGAGCTTTCAGGTGTGCTGTTAAGTCCCCAATGTATGCTTTCTCCGTTTTCTTTAAGTGGGCACTTAGTGCTATGAACTTTCCTCTTAGCACTGCTTTCATCGTGTCCCATAGGTTTGAGTATGTTGTTTCTTTGTTTTCATTAAATTCAAGGAAGACTTTAATTTCTTTCTTAATTTCTTCCTTGACCCAGGTGTGGTTCAGTAGTTGACTGTTCAGTTTCCATGAGTTTGTCAGCTTTCTGGGGGTAGCTTTGTTGGTGGCTTCTAACTTTAATCCGTGGTGATCTAATAAGACACAGGTGGACACTGATATTTTTTTGTATCTGTGGAGGTTTCCTTTGTTTCCAAGTATGTGGTCAATTTTCGAGAAGGTTCCATGAGCTGCAGAGAAGAAGGTGTATTCTTTCCTATTTGGGTGGAGTGTTCTATAGATGTCTGTTAAGTCCATTTGATTCATTACCTCCAACAATTCTCTTAATTCTCTATTAGTTTTCTGTCTGATTGACCTGTCCATTGGTGAGAGAGGTGTGTTGAAGTCTCCTACTACTAGTGTGTGTGATTTGATGTCTGCCTTGAGTTTTAGCAATATTTCTTTTACATAAGTGGGTGCTTTTATATTAGGGGCATAGATATTCAGGATTGAGACTTCATCCTGCTGAATCGTTCCTGTTATGAGTATAAAGTGTCCCTGTCGATCTCTTCTGATTGATTTTAGTTTGAAGTCAGTTTTGTTAGAAATTAGTATGGCCACACCTGCTTTTTTCTTAGGACCATTTGCTTGAAAAACCTTTTCCCAACCCTTTACTCTGAGTAGATGCCTGTCTTTGTGGTTGAGATGAGTTTCTTGCAAACAGCAGACTGTTGGATCCTGTTTTCGTATCCAATCTCTTAGCCTGTGCCTTTTTATTGGTGAATTGAGACCATTAATATTAAGTGATATTAATGACCAGTGGTTGTTAACTCCGGTTATTCTTACTGCTTTTGGTAGAAGAGTTTGTGTGTCTCCCTTCTTTGAGTTGTGCTGTTGAAGGGTCACTAGTTGCCTGGGTTATTGTAGGCAGTGTTGGCAATGTTGGATTCCTTGGGTTGTGATTTTCCTTCTATTACTTTCTGTAGGGCTGGATTTGTGGCAACGTATTGTTTAAATTTGTTCTTATCCTGGAATGTCTTGTTTTCTCCATTGATAGTGAACGATAGCTTGGCTGGGTATAGTAGTTTGGGTTTGCATCCATGGTCTCTTAGTTTCTGTAGTACCTCTATCCAGGACCTTCTGGCTTTCATGGTTTCCATAGAGAAGTCAGGTGTAAGTCTGATCGGTTTACCTTTATAAGTTACTTGGCCTTTTTCCTTTGCAGCTCTTAATATTCTTTCTTTAATCTGTATATTTTGTGTTTTGATTATTATATGGCGAGGGGATGTTTTTTTTTGATCCAGTCTGTTTGGTGTTCTGTATGCTTCTTGAATATTCAAAGGAATATCTTTCTTTATGTTGGGGAAGTTTTCTTCCATAATTTTATTAAAAATGTTTTCTGGACCTTTGAGCTGTGCCTCTTCTCCTTCTTCTATCCCTATTATTCTTAGGTTTGGTCTTTTTATTGTGTCCCATATTTCCTGAATGTTTTCTGATGAGAATTTGTTGGTTTTGGTGTTTTCTTTGATCAGTCCGTTTATTTTCTCTATGTTGTCTTCAGAATCTGAGATTCTTTCTTCTATCTCTTGTATTCTATTGATTATGCTTGTTTCTGTAGTCTCTGCTCGTTGACCTATATTTGCCATATCCAGCTGGTCCTCAGTTTGTGTTTTCTTCCTTGCTTCCATTTCAGTTTTCAATTCTTGGACTGTTTCCATTACCTGTTTGATCGTTTTTTCTTGGCTTCCCAGGGTATCATTTACGTATTTACTCATTTCTTCAAACTTTTTGTTATACTTCTCATCCATTTCTATGAGGGCGTTTTTTACATGTTGTTTAAGGGACTCTATTGCTTTCAAAAAGTCAGTTTTTTCCTCTTCTCCTGTGATAGGGTGTTCAAGACCTTGTGTTGTAAGATCATTGGGTTCTGGTGTTTTCATGTTGTTTTTCAGATTGTTGGGTGAATTCTTGCCTTGGCGTCTGCCCATCTCCTCTTACCGATGCTATCTATTGGGTTTGATTTAATTGTAGCGGGGCAATCTGTTCTCAGTGCAGGCTTCACTGTTTCTTGCCCGCACTATCCTGCATCCAGTGCCTCTGCCGCCCAGGCCTGCCTGCCGGTGCCTCCGCCGCCCGGAACTGTCTGTGCGCCGGTGCTTCCGCCGCCTAGGCCTGCCTGCCGGGCCTGACTGCCGGTGCCTCCGCCACCCGGGCCTGCCTGCACGCTGGTGCCTCTGCCGCCCGGACTTGCCTGCGTGCTGGTGCCTCCGCCGCCTGGGCCTGCCTGCGCGCTGGTGCTTCCGCCGCCTAGGCCTGCCTGCTGGTGCCTCCGCCACCCGGAACTGTCTGTGCGCCGGTGCTTCCGCCGCCTAGGCCTGCCTGCCGGGCCTGACTGCCGGTGCCTCCGCCACCCGGGCCTGCCTGCACGCTGGTGCCTCTGCTGCCCGGACTTGCCTGCGTGCTGGTGCCTCCGCCACCTGGGCCTGCCTGCGCGCTGGTGCTTCCGCCGCCTAGGCCTGCCTGCTGGTGCCTCCGCCACCCGGAACTGTCTGTGCGCCGGTGCTTCTGCCGCCTAGGCCTGCCTGCCGGGCCTGACTGCCGGTGCCTCCGCCACCCGGGCCTGCCTGCACGCTGGTGCCCTGGAACTAGCTCTTGTAGACCAGGCTGGACTCGAACTCCCAGAGATCCGCCTGCCTCTGCCTCCCAAGTGCTGGGATTAAAGGCGGGCGCCACCACCGCCCGGCACCTTTTAAAATTTTTTTTTAAGACAAGGTTTCTCTGTAGGAGTGTCTGGACTATTCTGGAACTCTCTGGGTAGAGGAGGCTATCCTTCAACTGACAGAGATCACTTGGCCCAGCAAGGGTGTGTGCCACCAATGCCCAGAAAGATGCAATTTTTCCTAGGAAGCTTTCTAGGCATCTGCAAGACCTCCCCACCCTAGCTTTTTATCTTTTTTACATTTTAGTTTTCCTATCCTTCTCATCCCTGTGACCTTCACCTCAGAACCCTGTCACTGAAGGAATCACCTGTTAACAGTGTAATGAAGAAATTACTCTGAGAATATCTTTGCTCTGTAACTCTCCTATCTGCCTAAAGGTCTAGCCTGGCAAGTTGCCTGTTTCTATTTCAATTGCTCAAAGTGTAACCTAGAGTCCAAACCTAAAGGACACTTAAGGACAACAGCAAATGTGGAATCTGTCTAGCTGGCACGTCTTTGAGCGTTAGCTAGAGATTGATGTCTACCATCATTAAAGAGGTTTTTCTTTATTAATCTGCTAGGTGTGTAAAGTTATTTCTCAATGGAAAGGCATATTAGTTCTAGAACAGCTGCATTTCCATCCTGTTAGAAAAATAGTTTCTGAGACAAGTTCTCATATGTTGACTCAGGTGCCCTAGGTCTGCTGTTGTCCAGGGCAATGACCTTGCTGTCCTGTATATTACACTTTCAAAATTCCTAAAAAAAAGACTGTACCACTTCACAGTTTTAAAATTATGCATTTGAGTCATGTAGTTGACTATGCATTGCAGTTGCAGGGAAAGGATTTGCATATGGGGCATTCCCTCTGTCCTCAGACTACAATAGGAGGAATAGTTTATTGTGTACACTGAAGGGGAAAGAGTGGAGGCAATCAAGTATTGGAGCCACTGAAAAAGTTCCTGTCTGGGCAGAGGTGGCACAGGCCTTTAATCCCAGCACTAGGGAGGCAAAGGTTGGCTGTGAGTTCAAGGCCAGCCTGGTCTACAAGAGCTAATTCCAGGAAAGGCAATTAGGCAACAATTCTATGCAGATATGGTTGATCTTGCTTGACACAGTTATGTCTGCTTAGCAATTTGAGAAACAGGTCATTGACTAACTTTATGTGTCAGGTTACAGATCTCAGTAGCCGACATATGTAATGTGGAAACCATTAATCTATCTCTTGTTAATGACATCTCCTCTCCTATAGCAGGGCCTACTCTGTTTCAAAGTCAATATAGAAATTTTTATTTAATCTCAAGAGTGCAGTATTTTTATCATTTTAAAATCTCTTATTGGTGTCATTTGCAGATGTTTTTTTAAGTGTATTGCTGCACTTGTCTCTATTTCTGTTCTCCAATGTTTCAAAGTTATTAATAGTTGCATTTTATGTCTCTCAAGTGATGTTAATTATTGATTTCTGTGTAGAACAATGTCTCCTCTAGTTTAGGCTTGCCTCATGCTATATAATTGAGAATCATTTTGAACACCTAATCTTGCCTCTGCTGCCCAGTGCTGGGAAAACAGTCCTGCAACTTCTTATAGGCTTGGCCTTGACTTGTCAATGAAGAAGAAATGTAGAGTAGTTACTGAGTGTCTGCTAATCTTTCTAGTTTTTATGGGGCCTTAGAAGAAAATGGACCTGTGCAAGAGTTGAGCTCATTGACCACTTTTGAAGCTGCTGGAGACACAGGGCAAAAAGGGAGAAGTTGTACTGAGGGTGAAAGCTTTCTTCCTTCAACAGTAGCTGAAATTAGTGTTGTGGAATCAGGTAGTCAATTGTAGGTGTTTCATGAATGTCCAGATTGACCATTGTTTGCAGTCCACAGACCAAGGCAATCAAGAATCTGGGAAAGAAACTGACCTTATCTTTAAACCTAATTGCTATATTTACAGTAGCTCAGCTAAAATACAAAATCTGGGTAAAAGGTTGTGACCCTGCTTAACAGGACTGTTATATTTCTGCATTAAGATGTTCAGCTTTAGAGAAAATACATGAGAAATCTTTAATGTGCTCTAACACAAATCCCTAGTCTCTGGAGCACATGGCCATAAAGTCTATTTCAAGTTTTCAAAATAATTTTAGAGATGAATTCCACATTATATTTACATTGTCCTTGTTGCCTCCAAACCCAAATATGCCTGGATTTTTTTCTAATTCATGGTATGTTTTTCTTTAACAACAGTTACAAAGTAACCACAGTTACACAGTAACAGTAGTTACTTTATGAATGTGACCTGTGTTAGTCTGCAGGATTTCCCACTTCTGATGTAATGGGATGGATGCACTGCAAAGTGAGTGTGCAATGGAATGTGCACACAAAGGATCCTGTATTTTGGATGTGGAACAGGATGTGCTCTAGGTTAGTGGAATAATATATACTAAATACAACCTTTTTAAACAGGGCCCCTGTCTGCTGGGCTGGGAGGGAAGAACTTGAGGGATTGTGCTGTCTGAGTCATTTGGTCTCTGATCATCCAGCAGAGAACCTGCTAATATTGTGAGTCTCAGCTGGGTGGCCCTAGCCAATGACAGATTCTGGGAAGCCTTAGCAATCAAGAGTACTAGTGGAAGAAAAGGGTTAATTTGGCTTATATTGTCATATTGTTGTTCACTACTAAAGGATGTCAGGAAAGGAACTTAATCAGGGCAGGATTCTTAATAGATTTTTGTATGTTGAACCATTCTTGTATCTCTGAGATGAAGCTGACTTCATCATGGTAGATGATTTTTTGATGTGTTTTTGGATTTTCTTTCCTAGTATTTTATTGAATATTTTTGCATCTATGTTCATCAGTGAGATGGGTCTGTAATTCTCTTTCTTGGTTGAAGCTTTGCATGGTTTTGGTATAGGGGTAACTGTGGCACCATAAAAGGGGTCTGGCAATGTTCCTTCTGTTTCTATTATGTGGAACCCTTTGAGGAGTATTGCTATTATGTCTTAGTTCTGATGGAATTCTGCACTGACACTCTCTGGCCTTGGACTTTTTTTGGTTGGAATGACTTCTCTTTCCTTGCAGGTTATAAGTTGATCTAAATTATTCAACTGGTCTTGATTTAATTATGGCATGTGATACCTATTCAGAAAATTGTTCATTTGTTTTTTTCTCAAAATCATTGATTTAGTATAATACAAATAAGGAAATCTTAACATTGAAATACAAAGATTACAATATTGACTAAAGAATTTCTTCTTTACTACACAAAACATGACCCAGGAGTAAAAACAAACCATTTTCCTTTTCCCAGTAAAACAAATGATATAATTAGGATATTAAAATAATTTTGAATATAGCCAACTATATTTACCTATTATCCAGTCAGAAAGTTTTATCATAATTTAGTGTATTGGTTGTATCTCCACTAACAAAATATTTAACCCCTAAAGGAGCAGTCATTTTATAGTAACTCTGGTACCAACATCAAAGGGGAAAACTGGTTTACAAAATTTTGCAAAAGCCATTCTGGACTATAAAACAACATATCACAGCCGGGCGGTGGTGGCGCACGCCTTTAATCCCAGCACTCAGGAGGCAGAGGCAGGTGAATCTCTGTGAGTTCAAGTCCCAGTTCAAGTCCAGCCTGGTCTACAAGAGCTAGTTCCAGAACAGGCTCCAAAACCACAGAGAAACCCTGTCTCGAAAAACCAAAAAAAAAAAAAAAAAAAAAAAAAGAAAGAAAGAAACATATCACAGAAAGAGTATGAGTGCAAGTTTGCAATTTTATATATAAATACTTCAAGAAGTTTGTCAGTACTCAAATTATTTTTATTGCTGCATTAGAAATGGATTTTTTGGCTTATATTCTCAAGGGCCACATAAAAATAGATTCAAGGAACAGATTAAATTGAAGTCCTAGATTAATTGTTTTATTTAAAGAATTTTCTACAACAAATTTCGTGTTCATGCATAAAAATTATATAACCTTATCTGAAAATGTCATAAAGCATTTTTCTAAAGTGTACTAAATGTATTTCCCATGAGGGAAAAATTAAAATATTTAAAATATATTAGATTAAGATTACACAACCATTATAGATATTATGAACATGCATCTGTTTAAAGAATTAACTGTATACAAAATGTATTTTTCATTAGAGATCATAAAGAAATGAGTTGGTGACAACCATCCTTTACACCACATTATCAACTCATTTTAACCACAAGTGTGTCCTTGGTATGTGAGTACAGAAAACAGGTTCACTTACTCCTTGTTAGAGCCCATGTGTACCCCAACATAGATAACTATTTTCCCTAATTAGACTGTTATGGAACCACAAGGAATAATCAGACACAACTTACACGGTCATCATGGAAAGGCATCTCAGGGTCTTTTCTCCTGACGATCTCTCTGCGTTTATTATCCAAACAGCTTATATACCACCACATAAATTGAGTGGGAAAATACATTAGGCTGTCTCCTATGTAACCAGGTTAATGGCATTTTGTTATGTCTGCATCTACCTGTCTGCTGTGTATGCTAGCTGTCAAGTAGGCCTGAATTAGCATCTCTATAAGATACCTTCCAAATTACAAAGGAAGTAGCCCCAAACATCCTGACCCTTAAGTCATCAGCTTCAGCCAACACCTCTCCCCAGGCAATCTACATTTATAACAAAAGAGAAGGAGCAGCACATCCTGGCTATTGTTAGGCAGAGACAGCATGTTGGCAGAGCTATGTAACCTATGGCTTTTGTGCCTGATAACCACACCATACAGAAATATGGGCCTACAACTCCTCATCAAATCATCCACAGATTTAAGAAGATAAAGGTGCAGAAATGTGAAATATGTTACATGTATGTTATTTCATGCTATCAAACAACATCCGAAGCATGGCATAGCAGCCTGAAATTATAAAATACTTAACTGGGCTTTAGTTATCTATACAGACTGCTTGAATGTGAATTAAGTTCCCAAATTAGCACATCAAATAAAAAAAATAGCCATAAAGCATTGAAAATTTCATATATGAGTTTTAAATCATTTAATTTCTTTTTTTCTAAAGATTTATTTATTTATTTATTCATTCATTCAGTCAGTCAGTCAGTCAAGTATCCTGCCTGTAGGTCAGAAGAGGGCACCAGATCTCATTATAGGTGGTTGTGAGCCACCATGTGGTTGTTGGGAATTGAACTCAGGACCTCTGGAAGAGCAATCAGTGCTCTTAACCACTGAGCCATCTCTCCAGCCCTAAATCATTTAATTTCTATAGAACAATTTTATTCACAATATACTGTTGCAGAAATTGCCACAGAAATGATATACTGATTCAATAAGGCTGCAGGTAGCAGCAGCTTTGCATTTTTATAACTATTATTTGTTTATAAAAACTAAGCCTCTCCAGTCATGCTTACCACATTTTTAGGTTTGCAGTGTAAGTGAACAGGGAATACCAAATAGTTCAAAGAGGGAATGTCTTGTCATTTTGAATGTGGATTACCTGTATGAAACATGAAATATACTACTAAACCCTGAAAAGTGCATTTCTAGAATTTCTTTTGTCCAATTTCAGGCCATTTCCAATCATATTCTGTTTATATAATACCAAGAGGATCTGTCTACAATTGTGGTTGAATGAGCTGCGGTTGCAATGGTGGTGGCAACTGAAGTGGTACCATTGACTTCACCAATTGTCCTGGATTTGTGAGTGGGGCAGGAGCCACAGTGTTCATAGTCTTATTCTTAAAATGTTCCCTGAGGCGGGCTGGCGGAGCCAGCGATAAGCGGCCGACAGTTTCCCACCAACGGGAGGGCACGCACCTTGCGGCCTGTGGTGGCAGGTAACAGACACGTAAACACAGAGATAGGCATAAAGCATTTTATTGGGGGAGAGAGGCGAGAGAGAGAGAGAGAGAGAGAGAGAGAGAGAGAGAGAGAGAGAGAGAGAGAAGAGAAAGAGAGAAAGAGGGAAAGAGCCAGAGGAAACACGTACAGGCTGAAGAAACAGAAAAGGGAAGAGGGAAGATGGCGCAGGCAGGTCAGAGGTAATGGGAGTGGGTGTGGCTTGTCCCTTAAAGGGAAAGGAAAACACAACACATAGTTTCTACAATTTCTCCATTGTAAAAGAAAAACTGACACTGTTGAATGAATGTTTCAATGACAGATTGATGGATTATAGTGGTTGACAGGAACTACTGATTTTCAAAATCATGTCTCATCAAAGTTGGTCAAAAACAGATGGATAAGCCGGGCGGTGGTGGCACATGCCTTTAATCCCAGCACTTGGAAGGCAGAGGCAGGCGGATCTCTGTGAGTTCGAGACCAGCCTGGTCTACAAGAGCTAGTTCCAGGATAGGCTCCAAAACCACAGAGAAACCCTGTCTCGAAAAACCAAAAAAAAAAAAAAAACAAAAAACAAAACTGATGGATAAGTTGCCTGCTGTCATTAGGTTGATTTTACTTTGCTGACTAACCCTGTTTAGATGTGTTTAACCTTTCTAGTTTTGTGGAGAACAGCTTTTTTATAGTATGTCTTTATTTCCTCCTTGACACGGGGGTAGTTTAATAGAGTACTGTTCAATTTCCATGGGTTTTTAGGCTTTTTCTGGTTAGTGTTGTTGTTAAATTGTAACTTTAAAACATAGTGATCTGATAAAACACAGGGGGTTTTTCCAATTATTTTGTGTGTTGCCTTGTTACTATGTTTGTGGTCCATTTAGAGAAGATACCACGAGGTGCTGAGAAGAAGGTATATTTTGTGTGTGGGTGGAATGCTCTGTAGATATCTGTTGAGTCCATTTAAGTCAGGACATCTGTTAGTTGTCTTATTTCTCTTAAATTTCTGTATAATTGAACTGTCTATTGGGAAGAGTAGGTTGTTGAAGTCTCCTACTAATAATATGTAGGATTTGGTGTGCATTTTAAGCTTTAGTAATGTTTCTTTTATATATGTGGGTGTTCTTATGTTTGAAGCATAGATTGAGACTTCATCCTAATGGCTAATTCCTGTTATGAGTATAAAGTGTCCTTCATCTATTCTGATTGTCTTTAATTTGGAGTCGATTTTTGTTCTCTATTAGGATACCTATAATTGGTTGCTGCTTAGGTCCATATGATTTGAAAAACTTTCCCTAACAGTTTACTCGTAGGCAATGTTTTTCTTTGAGATTTAGGTTTGTTTATTTTTAAAGCAAAAGGATGGATCCTGCATTTGTATCCATTCTCTAAGCTTGTGCCTTTTTATAGGCAAATTGGGTCTATTGAAAGTAAGAGATGTAAGAGATGTAAATGACCAGTCTTTGCTAGTTCCTGTTATGTTTCAGTAATAGTGTTTATGTGTTTCCCTTCTTTGGTGTTTGCAGATGTAAGGTTATCTGTTGCCTGTGTTTACAGTTAGCTTCCTTGCATTGGAGTTCTCCCTCTAGTACTTTCTGTGTAACTGGATTTGTGTGGATAAGTATTGTTTAAATCTGGTTTTGTCATGGAATATCTTGTTTTCTCCATTGATGATCATTAAAAGCTTTGTGGATATATTCTTTCCTATTTGGGTGGAATGTTCTATAGATGTCTGTTAAGTCCATTTGATTCATTACCTCCATTAATTCTCTTATTTCTCTGTTAGGTTTCTGTCTGACTGACCTGTCCATTGGTGAGAGAGGAGTGTTGAAGTCTCCTACTATTAGTGTGTGCGGTTTGATGGCTGCCTTGGGTTTTAGTAATGTTTCTTTTACGTACATGGGTGCTTTTATATTAGGGGCATAGATATTCAGGATTGAGACTTCATCCTGATGAATTGTTCCTGTTATATGTATAAAATGTCCCTCTCCATCTCTTCTGATTGATTTAAATTCGAAGTCAACTTTGTTGGAAATTAGTATGGCCACTCCTGCTTGTTTCTTAGGTCCATTTGCTTGATAAGCCTTTTCCCAGCCCTTTACTCTGAGTCGGTGCCTGTCTTTGTGGTTGAGGTGTGTTTCTTGTAAACAGCAGAATGTTGGATCCTGTTTTCATATCCAATCTCTTAGCCTGTGCCTCTTTATAGGTGAGTTGAGTCCACTGAAATTAAGTGATATTAATGACCAGTGGTTGTTAATGCCGGTCACTTTTTTAGTAGTAGATTTTGTGTGTTTTCCTTCTTTGAGTTGTGCTGGTGAAGGGTCTCTAGATGTCTGAGTTATTGTGGCACCAGAATGAGCTCGCAAGATCCCAATGAAGAGCAGAAGGAGGGAGAACATGAGCAAGGAAGTCAGGACCGTGATGGGTGCACCTACCCACTGAGACAGTGGAGCTGATCTATTGGGAGCTCACCAAGACCAGCTGGATTGTGACTGAAAAAGAATGGGATAAAACCGGACTCTCTGAACATGGTGGACAATGAGGACTCATGAGAAGCCAAGGACAATGGCACTGGGTTTGATCCTACTTCATGTTCTGGCTTTGTGGGAGCCTAGCCAGTTTGGATGTTCACCTTCCTAGACCTGGATGGAGGGGGGAGGACCTTGGACTTTCCACAGGGCAGGGAACCCTGACTGCTCTTTGGACTGGAGAGGGAGGAGGAGAGGAGTGGGAGGAGGGAGAGGGGAGGGGGAGGAGGGGAAGGGAAATGGGAGGCTGGGAGGCGGCGGAAATTTTTTTTTCAATTAAAAAAAATAAAAAAAAAAGCTTTGTGGGTATAGTAGAGTTTGTGTTCTTTTAGTGTCTTCAGCACATCTGTCCAGGACATTCTTGCTTTCATAGATTCCATGAAGAATTCAGGTCTTATTCTGATAGGTCTGCCTTTATATTATACTTGACCATTATCCTTTGCAGCTCTTAATATTCTTTCTTCATTCTCTATGATTTGCATTTTAATCATTATATGTTGGAGGATTTTTTTGTCCAGTCTATCTGGTGTTCTTTAAGTTTCTTGTATCTTCATAGGTATATCCTTCTTTGGGTTGCAAAAGTTTAATTCTATGAATTTTTGTTGAATATATTTTCTGTTCCTTTGAGTTGGTGTTCTTCTCTTTTTTCTATCCCTATAATTCTTAGATTTGGATTTTTCATGGAGTCACAGATTTCCAGGATGTTTTGTGTAAGGAATTTATTGGAGTTATTGTTTTCTTTGACCAATGATTGGTTTCCTGTATAGTATCTTCAGCACCTGAGATTCTCTTTTCTATCTCTTGTATTCTGTTGGTTACACTTCCTGCTGTAGTTCCCAATTGTTTTCCCAAATTTTCCCATGTACAGAATTTCCTTCATTTGTGTTTTCTTTATTGCCTCTATTTCAGTCTTCAAGTCTTTTTTTTTGTGGGGGGGTTCGAGACAGGGTTTCTCTGTAGCACTGAAGCCTGTTCTGGGACTAGCTCTTGAAGACCAGGCTGGACTCAACCTCACAGAGATCCACCTCCCTCTGCCTCCCAAGTACTGGGATTAAAGGCATCTGCTCCACCACTGCCTGGCCCCAGTCTTCAAATGTTAAGGTGTTTGCTTCACCTGGTTGATTTTTTTCTTGGTTTCTTGGATTTCTTTGAGGGATTTATTGATGTCTTCCAATTTTTTGTTTGTGTTTTCCTCAATTTCTACAACGGAATTTTCATTTCCTCATCATTCTCACAAAGTTACATTGGAAATCATTTTATTTTGCCTCTTCTGAGTTAGGATGATCAAATCTTCCTCTTGTATGACCACTAGGTTCTGGTGTTACCATGTTGCTTTCTATGTTCTTGGGTTAATTCTTTCATTGGTGCCTACCCATCTCATGCTTCAATTGGTGCCAGCAGTGTCTTTGCCTCTTGGCCTAATTCTTAAAGTAGCTGTTTTTGATTTTGAGACCTGTTCTCGGCCTACTCTGTGTTTCAGATAGCAACACCACTGAGTCTGTCTTTGCCTTCTGTCTTGGCCTGCTCTTTTCGTCTGCTCTTCTGGCTCACTCTCTTGACCAAGTCTGCAGTTCATTGAATGAACAATCTCCCACAAAAGGTCATCTTTCTCTCCTTGGTGGTTTTTCAATTTCCTATGAACCTTTAGTAGGAAAGGCCTTTCTTGAAGAAATTCCTCATTGTATATGATGTGTCTCAATATACTTAACTAATTTTCTGACTTTTATGTCTACTATGTTGTGGTTGGAATTAATCAGCCAACTTCCCACTCATACTGAAATGCATTTACCATCATTATAGGCTTGATCTGTAAATCACATAAAATATAGAAGAAACAGTTGCTGTTCACTGCTAAGGAGTTTGGTAGCCTGCAGTTTTAATTGTTTTTTTGGTTGTCTGAGTAACCTTTGCTGTATAGCTCCAAATTCCTGAAAGTAGAGGGAGGGAAACTTCACTCATGACTTTATTTGTTTTTATGTTGTTGGATGATGGCTGGAATGTAGGCTTTTTACATGTCAAGCACATGCTGCTGTGCTCAGCTTCACACATATCTTGAATTTTAAATTTGACAGAGGGTTTCATTCTGATTCCCAGGATGCCATGTATTCATGACATTAATACTGCCTGAGCATTCTGAGTCATTGAATTGCAGGTTCATGAACTTCCTTCTGCTTGTTTAGCATGCTTTTAATTTTTCACTCAATTTGACTATTTTATATGTCTGTGTGGATATGCACCATATGGGTACTTGATCATTGGAGTGATCAAAGCTTCTCAAAATACCTGAACTTTGAATTATAAATAGTTGTGATCTCCAGGTAAATACTGTCAATTGTGCCCACCTCTTTTTAAGACCAGGAAGAGCTCAGCAGGCATATTTTCAGAACTGTGTTAATTTGTTATGCCCAACATTTATATTGCTAATGTTTCATTTGTCCCTTTGTAATTATTTTAAACATGAAGTACCTTTTCATAAAATATTTTCCATATTGTACTTAAAATAGGACACATTAGTTGTCTGGAATATGAATACAGAACAGGAGTGAATGCATAATTCTTCATAGGAGCTTCAGTAAACATCTCTGAATTCTTTCAATCTGATTTGTTTGTTTCAGTGATCTTTGCTATGGAGACAGGGTCTTAATGTATACTTCCACCCATCATGGACATGATTTCGTAGATTTAGCTGGCATTCAACTCAGAGACAAATATACATACCTGTGCTTTCTGAGTACTATGCTTAAAGGCATGAGTCAATACACACAGTTTGTCCACTGTATTTTTCTATTTTATAATTAGTATTTCGTCATACAATTTTCTCAATGTACTATGTCCTGTCGATCTGTTTCCTTGGCTGTCTTTATTAACACACAGGTTTTTTTGTAAGGTGATATCCCATTCAAAGTATACAGAAAGGACAAAGGTGACTCTCCAATTTCCTTCAAAAGTGACTGTCCGTGTCATGGAATATTAGTGTTGAATACCAGAATTTTAAGACTATACTGTGAAAGAAGTATACATTTACAATGTTGTCACCATCATGCTTCTATTATACACATGAATGAAATATTTTAAAAGGCAGTGACATATGATAATGTGCATATTAACTTCACTCGTGAAGAGTGGGATTTGCTGGATCCTTCCCAGAAGAATCTCTACAAAGATGTAATGCTGGAGACCTACAGGAACCTCGCTACTATAGGTAAATATAAATTTCCTTCAAAATAAGGGGACAACTTTTTCTTGGTTAATGATGTTCTTCTGTAATTTGATTTAAAAATAATGAGTTGAATAAAGAAGTCATAGTCCTAAGAGTCCCTTAAGATAACACCTTAACTACTGCACAGTTTTCAATAATATAACATACATTTTCTGGCATTATATTTTAGGATGCATTTGGGAAGATTGTAATACTAAAGAGCATTGTCTATTCTCTAGAAGACATTAAAGGTAATTTTCATGTGCAAGCTGATAACAATGTGCCTCTGATGAAAATTTTGTGTCCTGAATGTTCTAGTCTAAACCAAAATAAATAATCACAGTTTTAAGTGCAGTAATGGTTATCAAATTCTTACAAATCCATATTTCATATATGTTAGTTGCATTTGAATGACATTCTTTTTTTAAAAAAAATATTTATTTATTTATTTATTTTTTATGTATACAATATTTTTTCTGCATGTATGTCTGAAGGCCAGAAGAGGGCACCAGATCCCATTCTAGATGTTTGTGAGCCACCATGTGGTTGCTGGGAATTAAACTCAGGACCTTTGGAAGAGTAGACAATGCTCTTAACTGATGAGCCATCTCTGCAGCCCCTTAAATGACATTCTTTTAAGAAAGAAGCCAAGAAAACAATGGCTAAAAAGATATCACCTTTTGAGGCATAACACCATGAGAGCTTTGTTGTAGATCTTCCAATAATTTTTTTCTTGCTACTCATAATACAAAAGGTATACACATCGAAGTGATGGTAAGTATATCTGCAAAACTTTGTACTAAACCAATAGCCCATAGTAAATCTTGTATTCCTCGTATACTTCTTGTGACTGTGCTATGTGTAGTGAGAGAAGCAGTTAGAATTGATTCAAGTGGCAGTTGTTCTACAGAATACTTGACATCTATACCACAAGTCTGTGAGGAACAGCAAGTCAAACCCTGAGAATTCAATGTGAAAATCTTTTATTTGTTATTCTTCTTTACTATGTATACCATATGTTATTCTTGATACAAGTGTATGAGCATAGCGATATAGAGAGATGTAGGATACCACTCTCTAAGAACAATTAGATAACTGGTAGTCCCTTGTAGAGTATAGTTGTTGAATTTTAATCAAGTATACAAGTAATTGGTTTTAAACCATCATTGTTAATACATGAACAAACTCACACTGCAAAAAACTCTATGAGTGCTACAACTATGCAAATACTTTTGGGTTTCCTAGTTCACATAGCATATGCAATGTGATTCACAGTACAGGAGAATTTACGAATGTTAAAACTCTGGGTTTATCCAGTTCTCTTCACATATGTGTAAAATATCATATAGAAAAAAGTGACTGTAAAAAGTTAAGCCATAAAAGAAAGGAATTTGCCATTGGAGGTATCTTCCAAGTGTCAAAACACTGCCTAATGAAAGAGCAAAACATGAGTTTAGATACAGTTATGAAAACTTAGTATCTGATTCCTTTTTATAATTGGAACATATTATAAAATTAATTCATATAAATGTGTAGGCACAACAGTGTATTGAGTGTGGCAAAGCTTTTATATGTGCCAATTATCCTTGCAGGATTGAAAGAATTCAAACTGGAGAGAAACGTTTAGTATATATTCAACATGGTAAATCCTTGACAAATGACAGTCACCTTAAATGGAATGAAAGAACACATACTGGAGAGAAACCCTATGAATGTAATCAATGTGGTAAGGCCTTTGCCCAGCACAGTCATCTTCATTTGCATAAAAGAACACATACTGGAGAGAAACCCTATGAATGTAATCAGTGTGATAAGGCCTTTGCATGGTACAGTGCTCTTAAATACCATGGAAGAACACATACTGGAGAAAAACCCTATTAATGTAATCAGTGTGATAAGGCCTTTGCAGCTCACAGTATTCTTCAAAGCCATAAAAGAACACATACTGGAGAGAAACCCTATGAATGTAATCAGTGTGGTAAGACCTTTGCAGCTCACAGTACGCTTCAAAACAATAAAAGAACACATACTGGAGAGAAACCCTATGATTGTAATCAGTGTGGTAAGGCCTTTGCACGTCTCAATCATCTTCAATTGCATAAAAGAACACATACTGGAGAGAAACCCTATGAATGTAATCAGTGTGGTAAGGCCTTTGCATGATACGGTGCTCTTAAATACCATGGAAGAACACATACTGGAGAAAAATCCTATGAATGTAATCAGTGTGGTAAGGCCTTTACAGCTCACAGTATTCTTCAAAGCCATAAAAGAACACATACTGGAGAGAAACCCTATGAATGTATGCAGTGTGGTAAGGCTTTTGTATTGCACAGTACTCTTCAAGTGCATAAAAGAACACACACTGGAGAGAAACTGTATGAATGTAATGACTGCGGTAAGGCATTTGCAGCTTCCTGTAATCTTAAAAGGCATAAAAGGTCTCACCCTAGATAGAAACTCTTTGAAGGTTATCAGTGTGGTAAGAGCTATGCACAACACAGTGATCTTCAAAGGCCTAAGAGAACATACAAAAGAGAAAAACCCCATGGATGTATTCATTGTGGTAAAGCTTTTGCATATCGCAGTAATCTTCAAAGCCTTAAAAGAATAAAAAAGAGTATAAATGTAATCAGTGTGATAAAGCCTTTTCATGTCTTATTCATCTTCAATTGCATAAATGTACACATACAGGAGAAAAACCATAGCTAGAATGTATGTGGTAAATCCTTTGTCACAATAATTTCAAAATACATTAAATAAACCATCTAGGAAGGAAATATAAATGTAATAAATTTAGTGTTCGAAAACATGACAAAAATCATACTGCAGTGAAACTTTATAAATAAACTTTTTTTGTGTAATCAATCTGATAAAGCGTTTCCAAATTACAATAGCCTTTGTGTACCTGAAGAACAACCTGAGGACTTATTCTAAATTATTTTTTAAGATTATAAACAAATACACTTACAGTCAGATGACTACCAGCATTCATTTTGTAGAAAAAATTTGATAGTGTCAATAATCTGTTCAATATTTGCACAATATGATACCTTTTTTTGCACAAGCAAACTAATAGACAAAACATAATTCACTTTGTCCCTGAATCTAGAGGTAGTTATAGAGACAACATCACCCTGAAGATAGAGCCAAAAAGTTAAAAACAGCCAGTGAAGGAAGCACACTTTGGCTCTCAAACCAGAGCCAAAAAAACACACTCTATCCTTGTCCAACTGAGCTCAAAACCAACCAGTATCTGAGCACAAAATCCTGCCAATGTCTCAGCTTGTTCAACTCAGGGGTTGAAATCTGACCAATTCCCATTTTCAAGATCTCCTTGGAAGAAATCTGGTTTTAAGAAGCCCTCTGTGTGCCATATGCTCATTCAGTTGGCAGATGTCCTTTTCCGCCCTGGCAGAGGCAGTCACTCTCTTCACCCTCAAATAAATCTCTTGATTGAGATTTCTGTGAAGACCTTCTTTCACTGGAATGAATCAGAAACTCCCAAGTGGAGTTGAATTGAGACATAATTGATACTACTACTTGGAAAGTCATTTAACCCTGAGGAGCACAGCAGCAATGAACACCTCTTTTGAGGCACTTCATTAGGGAAATGGAGCAGATCAGTAACAGATATTTCTGCTGGGAAACTCTCTTAGAAGAATGGAGTGGATCCCAGCTGTGATGGCTCTCTCTCAGAGAGGACCATCATTGCCTCATCTAGTGTGGTGCCCTTCTCTTCACAACTGCAGGTTTTCCTGACTTCAGGCAGTAAGGGTACTTTTCCCTTCAGAACTGTAACTCTTGGGCTATGAATTTGAATGATAATGAAACCCTATTAGATTTTATACTTCTCTTCAATTGCAAGGGATAAGTAATTCAGGTATAAATATTTAAGGATATGTACAAACTCCTTTTTGGTTGTGATATCATTTCTATTTCAAATTATAAATGCATTTAATTTGGCCCTTGGTTCTAGAAGATAAAAGGATCACCATGAAAGTTCAATGACAAAAATTGTCAGACATGGCACCTGAAGTAGGAGCTTAAGAACTCACATCCTAATCTCCCTCATGAAGCAGAGAGTGGGAACTAGAACTGGTGTATGGATGTAAATTCTCATAGCCTACTCTCAGTGACATATTCCTTTCTGCAGGACAGCATGCCCTAAATCTTCCTAAATGATACCACCAACTTAGAAGGACTAATTTCTCTTACTTTAGCCTTAAATTTGCTTTCTCTTTCATGAACCAATTTATAAAGAAAAACTCTGTAAGTGAGTTGTCAGATGCCTTGACTCCTATTTTACAGTAATGAATGTTTTCAGGAGAAAAATGTTCATGAGTGAAAATTGTTTGATTCAAAGTTTTTTAAATTGTTTTTATGTGGTGTGTGTGTGTGCATGTGTGTGTGTGTGTGTAAATATTTGGATTGATATTCTGTATCCTTAGAAAATTAAGACTTTGGATCATTTTCTATCAAGAATTACAACAAGCTGTTAAAAGTCTGACCTTAGTCTTGGGAATGAACATTTCTTAGTCACCTTGCCATGACTCTAGTGCTATAAATGTTTTAAATTTTATTTAGAACACTTTTAAATCTGCAATAAGAACAAACTTCTAAAGAAGAAATTCTTATTCATAAAAAATTTTGTTAATGGTGTTAAACATCACAGATTTCTTTAGCTTCAAGAAAAATTATTTTTCATCATAGCATTGAAGGAAGTAAATTACATACCATGTTCACTCAAGACTGATGAGGGGATCATTGTATTGTGGTTTCTATTTTAAAATATTTGAGGAGGTCACTAAACTGTGCTATATGCATGGCAAATCCATTTAGTGAAGTTTATTTTGTAGACCTTATATTACTTCTATGAATGATGCTCCATTTTAATCTTATTTTATTATTTTTTTCTCTGACTCAATGATAAGTCCTTTAGAAACACATATTTCAACTGGACTTACAGGTGAGTCACTATAATTACAGCACAGTGGAGTGTGGGTGGTCCTGATCTTGTAAGGCCAGCTTCTTCCCCATAATAAATTCATGGCATCCATGGCAATGAGGAAGTATCTTGTCTCAAAAATTCTAAAAGAAAAGTCTATCTCAATAATGTAACTTTTGCTAATAAAATCTGGCTGGACTCAGATTGATTTCAACCAACTTTTTAGTATCTTTGTTCACATAAAAAGCTGTGATAACAATAACATAAGCATTATAGATAGTCCATTCACATTCAATCCATTGAATCATTTGACAACCATCTAGAGGGCATTTATGTCCTTCAAGTGCTAAGAGACAGAAGGAAGAGTGGCATACCTTTACCTTACACATTATAATGACATATGTGGGAACTGGAGAGTTGTCTCAAAGTGCTGCACCTCTTGGGTACCCAAGTTTGGTTTATAGCCCCACATCCCAGGTACCAGTGGTGATCAAAAGATGGTGTCTAATCCTCTTTGTCTGGAGGTACAGACTGCTGTGGGTACGTAATATCAATGTTAGGCCCTGTGGATGAGTATCCAGTGTTCTAAGTGCTGAGTCTTCAGCCTCATGAGGATGTCATTAATAATAGTGAGATGGAAAAGGCTGACATAATAAGTTTATCTTTTCCTCAGCCTTCATGACCCGGAAGAAGTAAAGATTGACAGCACCAGAATCTAACTTAGACTTTGTTCTTTTAGAATTTCTGATTATTATACATGATAAGAAAAGACAGTTTTGCTCTGTAAATCTCCATCTGCCTAAGTGGTTAGATGTGCCTTCTGTCTTTTGTTGTTGTTGTTGTTGTTGTTAGTTTTTTAAGGCAGGATTTCTCTGTAGCTCTAGATCCTGTCCTGAAACTAGCTCTTGTAGACCAAGCTGGCCTCAAAGTCACAGAGATCCACCTGCCTCTGCTTCCCGAGTGCTGGGATTAAAGGCATGTGCAACCACTGCCTAGGTTCTCCTGTTCCTTTTTATTTTTATTTTTTTATTTTTTATTTTATTTTATTTTTATTTTATTTATTTATTTATTTTTTTGTTTTTCGAGACAGGGTTTCTCTGTGGTTTTGGAGCCTGTCCTGGAACTAGCTCTTGTAGACCAGGCTGGTCTCGAACTCACAGAGATCCGCCTGCCTCTGCCTCCCAAGTGTTGGGATTAAAGGCGTGCGCCACCACCGCCCGGCTTCCTGTTCCTTTTTAAATTGTTTGCAGTATAAACTTGGCCTGAAAACAAAAGTGACTTAAAAATGCCATTTTATGGGGCATGCAAATTTTTTTCTAGTCTGGCTCCTCTTTTTCAAATTAACCACTCCAGATGCATGTAGTTTTTACAGAGATTTTGATTCTTAAACATTTAATTTTGTGGAATAATATATCCAGAGGAAGGCATATTAATTCTAGGACATCAGTATCTCCAGTTTGTAGAATAATGTTTCTGAATCAAACGTTCTTATTTTGGATCAAGTACCTTTGTTCCCACTCCATTGTTCTCCAGGGAAATGACCTTGTTCTCATGATTAAATCAACTAAACTTTTAGATTAAACAACTCATTCACAACTCAGTCATAATATTACAAATTTGAGTCATGGAATCAACTTTACATTTTAGTAATAGAAAAGGATTTGTGTGTGGATCATGGTTTTTGCCTTTATACCACAATAGGTGGAATAGTTTACTGTCTATAGGGGAAACACTGTAGGTAAACAGTTGTGGAGTCACCATTATGAAATAATACATGATTGTAGATGGATATGTGATTTTATCTTTTCCCAACATGTATTGATCCATGTCATGTAAATGAAGTCAGACCAGATTTCTGTATACAATGTGGGAAGGTTAATTGAAGCAGTTAATATGGAATTTCTAAAAAGGTGCTCTCATATACAGATATGTTCAATCATGCTGTCATGTTACATCTATGAACTATAACTGCATGTCACGTGACAGGTCTCAGCAGTTAACATTACACATAAGCACAGGGTGAAGTAATATCTTATTACTGCCATTCCCTCAGTGTGGGAATTATTTTAACTTTTGGAAAGTCAATATAGCTATGTTTTTTTTCAATTATATTTTTTAAAAAATCAATTATGACTTATAATTTTTAAATTTGAATTTCTTTACATTTATCCTTGCTCTAATCTCTTATTTTTTTCTGTTACCCATTGTTTCCAGGTCATTAAGTATTTCTTTCCTATTTTCTCAAATTACGTTGATTATTTATTTCTGTTTAGAGCAATGCCTCCTCTAGAGTAAGCTTGTCTTACACTATGCAGTTGAGAATTCTGTTGAACTCATAATCTTTCTGCTGCTCAGCACTGGAAAGAAGGTCCTTCAACTGCTTCAACACTGTGCCTTATCTGGTCAGTTAGAAAGAAATGTAGACCAGTAAATGAGTGCCCTCCTGTGTAAGAATTGAGTTCTAAAGTCATCTTTAAACCATTGCAGTCCCAGCACAAAAAGTGATAAACAGAAAAGAGCACAAAAATGTCCATCTTTTGAAAGTAGTACACTTTAAAAATAAGTAAAGATGATTGATTGAAGCATGATCCTAATTAGTATTGTTTTTTTGAAACGCATTCATGAGATGTTTATTAAGATAAAACATTTAGGGAAAAAAACAATACAATATATACATCATTACTGAAAACTGTATACCATCATACAAAAAAGGACTTTCTTTTGGGAAATCAGTTTCTAATTTATGGCAAGTTTTACTTTCAGAAATAAACCCACAGAACAACACATTCTAGTTCACCCTTAAAGACTGGCATGCTGAGCAAGGAATGTTCTTATTCTTTGTAGGAGTTCCTTCTTTTACACTGTCAGGTACCATGGCTCTGCATTTTGGAGTGATTTCAGCCACCAAGTCATCAACAGTAACGTGTTCTAGTCCTTTTTCTTTAATTACCTCTTTACAGTGTGCCTTCAACTGATCCTTCCAGCCGCACTCGATTAATTTAGTTCGCAGCAACTCTTTTTCTTTCTTTCTTTTTTTATTTTTTATTCTTTTTTAATTAAAATTTCCACCTGCTCCCCGTTTCCCATTTCCCTCCCCTCCTCCCAAATATTGCCCCCTCCCTCCAGTCCCCTCCCCCTATCCCCACTCCTGCTCTCCCCCCCCACACCATTCCCCCTCCCTCTCGATGCTGAAGAGCACTCCAAATTCTCTGCCCTGCGGGAAGATGAAAGTCTTCTATCTATGTCCAGGAAGGTGAACATCTAAACAGGCTAAGCACCCACAAAGCCAGTTCATGTATTAGGATCAAAACCTAGTGCCATTGTCCTTGGCTTCTCATCAGCCTTCATTGTCCGCCATGCTCAGAAAGTCCAGTTTCCACCCATGCTTATTCAGTCCCAGACCAGCTGGCCTTGGTGGGCTCCCAATAAATCAGTTCCACTGTCACAGTGGGTGGGTGCATCCCTCGTGGTCCTGGTTTCCTTGCTCATGTTCTCCCTCCTTCTGCTCCTCATTTGGACCTTAAGAGCTCAGACCGTTGCTCCAAATTGAGAGTCTGTCTCTACCTCGATCCATCGCCAGATGAAGGTTCTAAGGTGATATGCAAGATATTCATCAGTATAGGATGGAGGAATGGATGAAGAAAGTGTGGAATATATACATATTAGAGTACTACTCAGCGGTAAAAAACAATGACTTCTCGAATTTTGCGTGCAAATGGATGGAAATAGAAAATACGATCCTGAGTGAGGTAACCCAGACCCAAAAAGAAGATCATGGGATGTACTCACTCATAATTGGTTTCTAGCCATGGATAGGGGCCACTGAGTCTATAATTTGTGATCCTAAAGAAGCTAAACAAGAGGGTAAACCCAAGGAAAAACATATAGATATCCTCCCAGCTATGAGAAATAGACATGACTGATGGGTAAAAAATTGGAATCTTGGGGGTGGGGTGGGATGGGGATGAGGGGTGATGGGGAGAGAAAAGTGTGAAGGAGAGGATGAGGGGAACTGGGGGAATTGGGGTGATTGGGGATAAAGGAAGGTTGGATAGGGGAGCAGGGAAACTCATACCTTAGGTAAGGGAGCCACCTAAGGGGTGGCAAGAGACTTGAACTTGGAATGGCTACCAGATGCCCAGGGCAATGTCCCCAGTTAGTTCATTGGGGCACCTGAGGATAGGGAACCTGAAATAAACCTATCCTATAATCATACTGATGAATATCTTGCATATCGCCATAGAACCTTCATCTAGCGATGGATGGAGATAGAGCCATAGACCCACACTGGAGCACCGGTCTGAGCTCCCAAGGTTATAATGAGGAGCAGAAGGAGAGAGAACATGAACAAGGAAGTCAGGACCATGAGGGGTGCACCCAACCACTGAGACAGTGGGGCCGATCTATTGGGAGCTCACCAAGGTCAGCTGGACTGCTACTGAAAAAAAACATGGGATAAAACCGGACTCTCGGAATGTGGCGGACAATGAGAGCTGACGAGAGGCCAAGGAGAATGGCACAGGAACTTTCAACTGGCGATAGATCGAGAGAGAGACAGAGACCCAAATTGGAGCAACGGTCTGAGCTCTTAAGGTCCAAATGAGGAGCAAAAGGAGGGAGAACATGAGCAAGGAAATCAGGACCACGAGGCGTGCACCCACCCACTGTGACAGTGGAACTGATCTATTGGGAGCTCTTCAAGGCCAGCTGGACTGGGACTGAATAAGCATGGGTTGAAACTGGACTCTCTGAACATGGCGGACAAGGAAGGCTGATGAGAAGCCAAGGACAATGGCACTAGGTTTCGATCCTAATACATGAACTGGCTTTGTGGGAGCTTAGCCTATTTTGATGCTCACCTTCCTGGGCCTGGATGGAAGTGGGAGGACCTTGGTCTTCCTGTAGGGCAGGGAATTTGGACTGCTCTTCAGTATCGAGAGGGAGGGGGAATGGACTGGGGGGAGGAGAAGAGGAGTGGGGATGGGGGAGGGGAGTGGGGGGAGGGGGCAATGTGTGGGAGGAGGGGAGGGAAATGGGAAACGGGGAGCAGTTGGAAATTTTAATTAAAAAAGAATTAAAAAAAAACATGTTAAAAAAAATAAAGAAAAGATTCTGCACTCAATATTATGTAAATGAGAAAATGAAAAGTGAATATAATGCACGTTCCAGAATTTAACAATGAATCTTAATGTGACATGAGATTGTGTAATATCATGGGAAATAGACTCTGATAGCAGGATGTAGGGATTTCCCACAGATATCAACTAAAATTAAATGACGTCATGTTGCATTGTTATAGTTGATGTAAAATTACACATATTTAGTGTGTGTATTTTGGTGAATTTGGACATAAACCCCCATGGGCTAGCACCATTACCATAGAAAACACAGTGACTTGTAATGCCTGGACATTCTCTTTATATTCCTGTTTTTATGTGTCTTCATAGTATACAGAGTACTCATAAAATGACATAAATTACTGTAGATCACAGCAATCTCCTCAGCATATTATGCATATTATTAAAATTAGAATGAAGAAGTATAGGATTCTCATGTTTATGGCAGGTATTTTCTTGGTGGCTTAAATGTACAAATGACCTAAATGTTCGCATATAGAGGAACAGTGCTGTGCCTCATGAGGCCACGGTGCTAAGACAAAATGAATGATAACAACAATGGTCAACAAGCTCATGCACTCATAAAGTACTGTCACAGTCAGTATTGGGTTCATCATAAAACAAAATGTAATTACAGCTTAGGCTATGTCAACCCACCTATTTCTTCCATCTGTTTTTAATCAACTAGTGCAGCCTCATAAATCTGATGGAATTGAGAGCTTCAGCAATGAAAAATGAGGGCAGAAAAAAATGAATCTAGCTGAGGAAATCACTTTTAAATGTTTTTTTTAAATGTTCATTTAGTTGGTATATGGAGAACAAAAGTATCAAGAATTTTGTAGAAACGTTTGTTATGAAGATGAGCTGCAAATGTGCTATTATAATGTAAAAATGCAGGAAATTGCTTTATTTTGTTAGAGAAATTTTTGCCAATGATTTATACTACAGAAGAAGTAAAAACAAAGTTAAGAAACAGACCACCAGTTTTGTTTGAATTTAATTAATGACAATAATTATAGTTTGACAAAAATACGCTAATCTTATACAATTGAGTCTTTGTTTTCTTTTGTTGAAATAACCCACTTTAGACAGTAATTAATATATTAACATACCAGTTAATATATGATTAAGATATAATTTGCAGAGCAATACATAATACCATTGCACATGCTTCTATATTATTTAAATAATTACTCAAATAGTATTTCTTCTAAAGGGAAGCAAGAGTATTCTTTTGAAATTAAATGAACAGTGACCTCTATAATATTCCACAATTCAAATGAGTAGAAGAGAACACAAGAAAATGGCCTTGGGTTTGTTTCCTACATGATTTAACCTTCACATTGCTGAATTTGTACAAAGATATTACATTTGGCAGTGGTGCATGTTTAAGAAACAAATAAGTTTCAGCTGATTGCTTTTAAATCATCTGCAG
Source organism: Chionomys nivalis (assembly GCF_950005125.1). Lineage (NCBI taxonomy): Eukaryota > Metazoa > Chordata > Mammalia > Rodentia > Cricetidae > Chionomys > Chionomys nivalis. The sequence continues at coordinate 36,173,929 of NC_080111.1, read as the reverse complement.
TACTCCAAAGGAAACTTTCTTATGCAGTCATTTCAAACTATCAACTGATTTACAAGCCTTTGGGAGTTCTTGCTGTCTTCAATCCCTTGCCTCAATTTAATGAATGTCTTTTTCTGCACAAGTATGCTTTATGTCACATTGTGAAGACTAGTGAGATCATTTCTTTCATGTGCACATATTCTTGGATATATGCACATATTTTCATGTGCCACACTACGCTGTGGGTGGTTTATAATTGGCTAGTCTGAACAGCCACATTGTTTTCATTTATTGGTGGCACCACCTTGTGGTGTCAGTAAAGAAATCACTTTTGTAGGCTGATACATCAAAAATTTCTTTTATCCTTACTTTTATTTATATACTATATTTAACCATCATGCATTTAACTAACTCATCATTTTGAACTATCAATAAATTGGACACAAAATTAGATGTGCAAGAAATACTATTCCACAGTAGAAGTCAGACTATCTTTGGTCCCAGAACTTTGTAGTAAATTTCAAGAGGTTATACTGAAAGTAACCAAGTAGATCAGTGTACTGACTAAGAAAATACATTTCTGGACAAGATTTGAAGGTAATTCCCCATAATGGTGCTCAGAAACTATTCAAGAGGCAGCCATATTGAACAAAAGACCAGAGAGGGGCAGAAGCCACCTGTAAATTAATGGCCTTCAAACTAGAGAGAGTCTGTCTTAGAGAATCAAATCAGGCTCCACACATTCTTTCAATTACAGAAATACAGGGAGAGTGGCCAGCAGGCGGAAGCCTGGGCCTTCAGGTGGAGAAAGAAGACACACAATCAGCAAACTTAGGATCTCTTAAAAGAGCTACTTTATCTGTCACCAATGCTGTGACAGGAAGCCCTCTGTTAAAGGAGACAAGCCTCTGGTCACTGCTATCAAACACAGCCCACCAAAAAAGGCAGTTACAAAGATGCTGTGTTTGACTATGATTTTTGGGTGTTTAGAATCTTTTCCCAAGTTCTTTCAGATTTTATGTGAAAATTTTGCCTATGCCTTGAAGCGTCATTTTTTATCTATTTTTATTGAGCTCTACATTTTTCTCTGCTTCCCTCCCCTTCGACTCTCTCCCAAGATCCCCATGTTCCCAATTTACTCAGGAGAACTTGTCTTTTTCTACTTCCCATATAGATTAGATTTGTGTATATTTCTCTTAGTGTCATTGTTGTTGAGGCTCTCTGGGATTATGATTTGTAGACTGGGTTTCTTTGGTTTATGCTTAAAAACCACTTATGAGTGAGTGCATGTGAATTTTATTTCTGGGTCTAGGTTACCTCACTCAACATGATGTTTTCTAGTTCCACCCATTTGCCTGGAAAATTCAAGACGTTATTTTCTGCTATGTAGTACTCCATTGTATAAATGTACCACATTTTCCCTATCCATTTTTGGTCGAGGGACATTTAGGTTGTTTCGAGTTTCTGCAAACAATGTTGCTATAAACATACTTGAGCACATGTCAATTTGGCACTATTGAACATCCTTTAATAAATACCCAAAAGTGGTATTACTGGGTCTTGTGGAAGGTTGTTTCCTAATTTTCTGAGAAATTATTACACTGACATCCAAAGGGGCAGTCCAAATTTGCGTTCCCACCAGCAATGCATAATTGTTCCCTTTTCCCCACAACCTCTCCAACATAAGTTGTCATCAGTGTTTTTGATCTTTCTTCCAGGTGTAAAAAGGAATCTCAGAGTTGTTTTTATTTGTATTTCTCTGACGATTAAGGATTTTGAGCATTTTCTTCAGTGTCTTTCAGCCATTTTAGTTTCCTCTGTTGAGAGTTCTATGTTTAAGCCTGTACTCCATTTTTATTGGATTATTTGCTTTTGTGATGACTGATTTCTTGAGTTCTTTGTATATGTTGGAGATCAGACCTCTGTCTGATGTGGGGTTGGTGAAGATCTTTTATCATTCTGTAGGCTGTTGTTTTGTCAATGTTGACCATGTCCTTTGCTTTACAGAAGCATTTTAGTCTCAGATCTTATTTAGTAATTTTTCAGGGCTTATGCTACTGGGGTTATATTTAGGAAGTGTTCTCCTGTGCCAATACATTCAAGTGTACTTCCCACTTTCTCTTCTGTAAGGTTCATTATGGCTGGCTTTATGTTGATGGTTTTGATCCATTATTACTTGAGTTTTCTGCATGGCAATAGAAACAGATCAATTTTCATTCTTCTTTCTACATGTTGATATCCATTTATGCCAGTATCATTTATTAATAATGCTTTCTTTTTTCCATTTGATTTTTTCCTTCTTTGTCAAAAATCAGGAGTTTGTAGATGTGTTGCTTAATATCCAGGTCTTCTATTCAGTTCCATTGGTCCTCCTGTCTGTTCTTATGCCAATACCAGCCTATTTTCAGTACTGTAGTTCTGTAGCAAAGTTTGAAGTCAGGGATTGTGATCAAAATCCTTAGTCATCAGAGAAATGCAAATCAAAACAACTCTGGGATTCCATCTTACACCTCTAAGAATAGCCAAGATCAAAAACACTGATGACAATTTATGCTAGAGAGATGTGGGGTAAAGGAAATCCTCCTACATTGCTGATGAAAATGCAAGTTTGTATAGCCCCTTTGGATGTCAATGTGGCAATTTATCAGAAAATTAGGAAACAACCTTCTTCAAGACCCAGTACTACCACATTGGGGTATATATCCAAAGGATGCTCAATTGTGCCACAAGGACATGTGCTCAACTATGTTCATAACATCATTTGTAATATCCAGAACCTGGAAACAACCCAAATTCCCCTTGACTGAGGAATGGATAAGGAAAATATGGTACATTTATACAATGGAGTACTACACAGCAGGAAAAAATAATGACACACGCATTTTGAGTGAGATAACTGAGAAACAGAAAGACAATCATCACATATACTCACTCATAAGTATTTTTTAAATATAAAGCAGAGAAATAATGAAGACAGAGCTGCAGAGAGGGCAGAGTAGTTCAGAGTTCTTGCTGGTCTAAAATGGAGGTGGGCATATTTTCCAGTACTTACATGGGGATCACAACTTTCCATTGTTCCATAATCAGGAGTTCTGAGATCATTTGATCACTTTGATAACCAGGTACCCATGTGGTGAATATCCATCCACACATATATAATAGTCATATTGATTTTTAAAAAATCAAATCAAGTATTACAAGATGAAAGAAGTTCATGTACCTGCAATTCCATGACTCACTCAGAATGTTCAGACAGTATTAATGTCATGACTACATGGCATCCTGGGAATCAGAGTGATACTCTCTGTCAATTTTAAAATTCAAGATATGTGGGAAGCTGAGCACACCAGCATGTGCTTCACATGTAAAAAGCCTACATTCCAGGGTCATCATCCAACAATATGAAAACAAAGTCATGAATGAAGTCTCCATCCCTTTACTTTCAGGAATTTAGAGCCACACAGCAAGGTTTACTCAGACAAGCAAACAAAAAATTAAAATAGCAGGTTGCCAAACTCCTAAGCACTTAATAACAACTGTTTCTTCTATATCTTATGTGATTTGAAGATCAAGCCTATAATGATGGCAAAGCATTTCAGTATAAGTAGGACGTTGGCTGATTAATGTCAAGCACAAAACAGTAAATATAAATGTCAGGAAATTAGTTGAGGGTATTGAGACTCCTCACATACAATGAGGAATTTCATTTAGACAGGCTTCTCCTACTAAAGACTCACAGGAAATTGAAAGAACGGCACCATGGAAGAAACTTGTACAAATGCATTATCTTTTCTGGGAGGCTCTTCATTCAATCAAGTAGATTCTGTCACTATTGGTTCATGATCAACAATAGAAATTTTGCATTTCATCATTTCAAGGATAGACATTTAATGATTCTCATCTGCAATGGCCCCTGCACTGTCCAAATGTCTAATGTCTCTTCTGGCACTCAAGACCATCTGTTGAGCCGGGCGGTGGTGGTGCACACCTTTAATCCCAGTACTCGGGAGGCAGAGACAGGCGGATCTTTGTGAGTTTCAGACCAGCCTGGTCTACAAGAGCTAGTTCCAGGACAGGCTCCATAGCTACAGAGAAACCCTGTCTCAAAAAAACAAAAAACAAACAAACAAACAAACAAAAGAACATCTTTTGACAGCAACATCTTGTAAAACCTGAAAACATACAATGGCAAAAAATATCATTACTATTCAAAAAGGGCAAAATGGAAACACTGTGAGGGACAAATGGACTAATGCAAAATGGAAGCAGACCAGGACAAGCAACAAATCCTGTAGCTCTCTCTCAGATGTATGGGCTTCAGTTTCAAATGGTTTAAATGGACCCGTTCTTGCAACTTCTCATACATTTCTCTCTTTGGTAACTTCGACTCACTATAAGCAGCTAGATCTCAATGGAAGTAGTGTCATAACTTAGTTATCTTAACATCTTTGGGCTCAAAATGCAGCCCAGGCTGTTGTGGAATGATATTTTAAAATGTGTTATTTTGTTTATGCTGTGGAACATTTGTTTTAATGATGCAAAGAAGTGCTGCACTATTTTTATGCTGCATTGGTTTAGCTCTGTGAAGTTGTGATACTTTGCCTAACTAAAATACCTGGTTGGTCTAAAAAAATGTGTGACCAATCACATGGCAAGAAAGGATAGGAAGGGCTGGCAGGCAAAGAGAATAAATAGGATGAAAAATCTGGGAGGATAAAAAAAGAAGAAGCAACAAAAGGAGAGAACAACGGGAGCCATTAATCTAGTTAGTTACAGAGCAAGCCATGGAATAAGAAATAGAGGAATACAGAATAAAGATAAAGCCAGAGGGAAAAGGTAGAAATAATAATTGAAAATCAAGCTGTCTTGAAACAAGCCAAAGCAACCTAAGGTCAGGCATTTATAAGAAAAAAATAAGCCTCCATGTGTGAAATTTAATTGAGAACTGGGTGGCAGTGTCTAAAAGAACACAAGAATAAAAGAAACAACCAACAACACCAGACTTCAATCCTCACAGCTTCATTCAATAAACTCCCACTCAGTCCTCACTGGGCTTCTGACTCTGCCAAACACAAATGCCTGCAACAATGATAAACTGTAACTATAAACTAAAAATCCATGATCTTAAATTTTGATTCTTTCTTTTTTCCAAGACCAACACATTATTGGTGATGCTGCGAAGTTGTTTTTTTTATAAATGCAAAGGATACTAACATGCTTGGACCACAGGTGCAGAATGTTTTGAATGAAGTAGTTTCCTAAGACTATGAATCACTTGGCTCATGCCTTCCCTAAATTGAAGGTTTATGTGGATAGTCTTACCCTTAGAGTAACTTGATAAGCTTCCACTCCAGAGCAATAGCTTTCTCTGTAATTATGATAAACTCTTTCAAAATTCCAGCCTATATTAACACATAAATGCCCTTTGAAACTGCCTTTTTATTTTCATTCATTTTTGTCCTACTAGTTTTCTTTCCACTGTGCACCTAAACGAGTCATCAGTGATAACCACTGAACAGCTTCAATATTCCATTTAAGACATTAGCCCATTACCTTTTAATTTGGCATTGCTACATTTCCAAGGCATAGGCAGAATAAAAAAAATTTAGAGCTAAAATATCACAAAGAGCTGGGCGGTAGGGAAAAACACCTTTAATCCCAGCACTCGGAGGCAGAGTTTGAGGCCTGCCTGGTCTGCAAGGGCTGGTTCCAGGAGAGGTAGGACTGTTACACAGGGAATCCCTGTCTTGGAAAAACAAAAACAACAACAAAAAAATCAGACAAAAGAACTCAGGCTTAACTTTTTTATTGAGTTTATTTTAAAATCTTATGATCTCAGTACCCACTTTTTGCCATTACATTTACATTTTCCTGGTCCTAGAAGAACAGTGTTTTTGACTCTCTTGTACTTTCTTTTTAAATTCCTCTCTTTCATTTCTTCCTTTGGTGTGTAGGTATGGAAAAATTTCAAATACAGAAAAATAACTTGAGATAAATCTACAATAAATAGCTGTAGTGGTTAGATTCCAGTGACTATGACAAAGATACCCATGAGAACAACTCAAGGACAGAAAGAAATCAGAGGCTCAGTAGGTCCAGTCAAAGATTATGCTAATGCAGAAACACAACTCCACTGTGGAGGGCTATTTTGAACTTTATAGAATCTCTGTGCAGGGGTGACTTGAGGTGGCACTCTTGCTGATATACTTGGCAGGCCAAGTAAGGAGAAAGCATACCGCCTCTATCAGTAGATTTCCCTGCCAATAGTCAGTCCTTGAGTACACAGAAGTGCACTGTAGTTCACTCACTATGATTAGGTTGTGGTTTGTCTCCTGATGAAGTGTGTTTATATATTATATTACAGCTAAAGTTATTTCCATAACAGCAGTCTTCTTTAGATTAACTAGGACACAAAACTCTTGAAATAAATTGTAACAAAGTTGGTAGTTTCTGTAACTATTTCAAGTATTATGAGAACCTAGCTTGGATTGTGATTTGAGTATTATTAGAGTGCGCTGGCTTTGCAATAAAGTATGCAGTTGTATCTTCTACCCTGCATCCCTTGTGTTCTGATTTCTGTGGTACTACCCAGGGTCATCCATAACTGAGGTAGTTGGGAAAGAGACCCCAACAATTGGAGCCTGAAACAGGGACCCTGATAGAATTTCAGGAGTGATGGATAATAAGAAAAGTAATTACCAGGTAATGGGACAAGGTAACTTTTCTCTGCTTCTGTCTATGACTAAGCATTTGCTGGAAACTCATGGCACCCATGTATCTATATGAGACGTAGAGATGTGTCTTGAAACTATCAAGGAATATAATCCTTAGTTTCCCTCAGATGATAATTTAATGGATATGGAAAATTGGGATTAGGTTCAGATAAATGTGGTGAGGAGGCTGCTAACTCAATGACAGGAATGACCTTGTGGTCAGATACTGACTGACCATCTGTGCTGTGCTTTCTTCTGCTTTTGTATTTAAGGAAGTTCTGAAAGAAATCCTTGGCTGTTTGGCTGCTTCAGTGTGACTGGAAACAACTCCCGATTCTATCCTGTCTTCTGTTTCTTCTGACTTTTCTTTGGCCTCAAGGATCCCCTATCCAGGAACCCTAGCTGACCTTGTAGGAGCAGCTTCTACAGGTGACATCCAGTTGTGCAGCTTTCTGGGGAGGGGTGTCTTCATAGGGACACCGCAAATTCCAATGGTGCTGTGAGGTGCATTAAGGATATCCTGAGAGTATCAGCAGTTGCACAGTGTAAATATAAAAAAGAGGTTAGCAGCACAGCATGAAAAGAAGTAACTCAAGTATAACTGTAAAATAAGTCATAGTAGAATAAGAAGTAACTTGTATATAATTTTTAAAAAGGAAAATAGCAAACAGGTGTTTCTACATTACTTATAGATATTTTTAAAGGTCAGGGGTACTAAGGAAGGACAACAATAATTGCTTCAGTTTTTGAAATGTATAAAAGATGTGTGCTCCTGGTTTCCTACAGAATGAAGTATAAATCTAGAGCTTTAAAAAGGTGTGTGTGAATGAATGAGTGCATGTTTTCTAGGTCTGTGTTTTGACTGTTACTACATTGCTGTTTTGTGTGATTATCTTCCTAGAAATGTTAAGTGGTACCAGTACCTGCTTGTCTGTCATAACTGTACATTTTTTTTCTATTTACCCTTTTTATCCTGAAATTGTTGAGACAGGCAGCCTCTCCCTTTAGCCTCCTGTGAATTTTTATTGGATCAGTATGAGAACTTTGTGTCCAAAAAGGAAAGCTTCTCAAAGAGAGGCAAGACACTGATCACCTTCCTTTGTTGTTCTCTGGCCCAGAGCCTTCCAGCAGCTCCTACAGAGGGCAGGGGTGCATGTGCATGCTCATGTGGGCAGAGATCCTACAGAGAGACATGGTCATGTAAATGGGGCAGCAGCAAAGAATTGTCTGCTTGCAGTTAAAGAGCTGCAGGGATGTGAAACAAAAAAATTTTTGATTGTGGCCAGAGAAGTTAAAAGTGATCCATCACATCTGGGATGAGCTCAATTCTCATAAGGGTTTCCAAACAGAAGTAACAATTGTATGTCGGCACAACTTGAGGAGGTTTTGAAGCATTCCAGTAAAAGAATGTCCTCACACAAATGCCCATGTGAGCATGCACATGCATTGCTGCCCTCTTTATTTGAGATGGAAGAAATCAGGAGTATAAATACCCCTGCCAGTGTGGAATGGGGAAGCTGCATACTGAATTGGCATATGGTTCATATAGGGCTCCTTAGGACCAGGGCCATCAAAGGAGATTTTGAAGGAGGGAATTTGTTAGATTTTAATCCTCAATCCTGAGAAAGATCAGAGATGGGCTGGATTTCATACTGAAGGATTGGTTACTTTTGTGCTCACTTGGAGAAGGGTAGAATGTGGGGCTTTGTTATTTGGTTGTGTTTTGAGAGTGTGTTTCTTTCTCTGGCACTTTTTAATATTTGGGCTGTTTTCAGGGAGATGCTGTTTCTTTAGTTATAGATTCAGAGAAAAAGTGCTTTCCTTTTTGGCTCTGCTTTCATGTCCAAGGTGTGTTTCTTTGACTAGCCCTTTCTCCTACTCCTAAGGCTCCAAAAAAGGTTTTGCCCATTAGTTTGCTGATTCAAACAAACTAAGAAGAGATATCACAGTGCTTGAAGAGATTTTTACACTATTCATGTTTTTCTACAAAATAACTGATGTTGATTAACTGATTGTGTGTATGTTGGCTTAAGATCTTTAAAAAATAAGTTATAATAAGCCCTCAGTTTCTTCACAGGTCCAAATGATTAGGGTAATATTCATAAGCTTTATCAGATTGATTACACAAATAAGTCTTACTCCTGTATGAAGTACAAAACATTAAAACACTAAATTCACTGATAGAGTTTTATTATAGTAGGATTTTTCTCGTGGTTTTGAAGAATACATACATTAAATTCATAGAGTTTCTCTGCAGGATGAGTTATTTTATATACTTGCAGATGATTGTATCAAAGAATTTACCACAGATTCCATTGACAGTTATCTCTCCAGTCTGTATTCTTTTATGCATTTGAAGATGAGTAAGATGTAAAAAGTCTTTCTTACACTGATATACATTCATAAAGTTTCCCTACATTGTGTGATCTTTTATTACCTTGAAGAGTACAGTGGTCTTCAAAGACCTAACCACACTGATTACATTCATAGGGGTTCTCTCTACTCTGTGATCCTTTGTACATTTGAAGATGACTGTGTTTTGTAAAGGCCTTACCAAAATGATTATGATCATAGGGTTTCTCAGTAGAATGTGTTCTTTATGCAATTTAAGAAGACTGTGACTTGCAATGGCCTTACAACATTGACTACATTCATAGTGATTCTATCCAGAATGTGTTCTATGTAATTGAAGACTACTGTGACGTGCAAAGGCCTTTTAACACTAAAAACATTCATAGAGATTCTTTCTCTCCAGTATGTTTTCTTCTATGCAACTGAAGACTATTTTGATATGCAAAGGCCTTTTCTCACTGATTACATTCATAGGGTTTCTCTCCAGTATGTGTTCTTTTATGCACATGAAGATGACTGTGACGTGCAAAGGCCTTACCACACAGATTACATTCAAAAGGTTTCTCTCCAGTATGTGTTCTTTTATGGAGTTTAAGATTACTTTGAGCTGCAAAGGCTTTTCCACACTGATTACATTCACAGGGTTTCTCTCCAGTATGTGTTCTTTTATGCACTTTAAGATTACTATGATATGCAAAGGCCTTACAACACTGATTACATTCATAGGGTTTCTCTCAAGTATGTTTTCTTTTATGCAGTTGAAGACTATTTTGATATGCAAAGGCCTTTCCACATTGATTGCATTCATAGGGTTTCTCTCCAGTATGTGTTCTTTTATGCACTTGAAGATGACTGTGACGTGCAAAGGCCTTACCACACTGATTACATTCATAGGGTTTTTCTCCAGAATGTGTTCTTTTATGCCTTTGAAGATCGCTGTGACATGCAAAGGCTTTACAACACTGATTACATTCATAGGGTTTGTCTCCAGTATGTATTCTTTTATGTGTTTGAAGACTACTCTGAGCTGCAAAGGCCTTACCACACAGATTACATTCATAAGGTTTCTCTCCAGTATGTGTTCTTTTATGCACTTGAAGATGACTGTGACGTGCAAATGCCTTACCACACTGATTACATTCATAAGGTTTCTCTCCAGTATGTGTACTTTTATGCTTTTGAAGACTACTCTGAGTTGCAAAGGCCTTACTGCACAGATTACATTCATAGGGCTTCTGTCCAGTATGTGTTTTCTTATGCAATTGAAGATGAGTGAGTCGTGAAAAGGCCTTACCACATTGATTACATTCATATAGTTTCTTTCCAGTATGTGTTCTTTTATGCCTTTGAAGAGCTGCAAATATGTTACCACACCAATAGCATTCATAGGGTTTCTCTCCAGTATGTATTATTTTATGCTTTTGAAGTTCAGTTTGACATGCATAGTCCTTACCACACTGATCGCATTCATAGGGTTTCTCTCCAGTATGTGTTCTTTGATGACTTTGATGAGTTTCATAAAGAACAAAGTCTTTATCACCTTGACTATATTCATAGGGTTTATTTCCAGTGTGTTTTCTTTTAAGCACTTGAATATAACTCTGATAAGCAAAGGCTTTACCACACTGCTTAATTTTAGACCGTTTTTCTCCAGTACATGTTTTTTCATTCCTTAGAAAGAGGGTGTCATCAGAAAAGGCTTTAACACATTGAGTATACACTGAAAGTTTCTTCTCATCATTTTGGTTTCTTTCAGTCCTGCAAGGATAATTGGCACATTTAAAAGCTTTACCACATTCAATATACTGTTCAAACTTTTATCTGTATGAATTTATTTTGTAACTTGTTCTGATTCTAAATAGGAATTAGTTATTAAGGTTTCATAACTCTGTTTAAAATCATGTTTGCTTTTTAATTAGGGAACAGTTTGCATCTAGGAAAATAAGTATAATGATAAATTCCTTTTTTTCATGGTTTACTATTTCACATTTACAAAAATATTTTTATGTGATATTATTCACATTTTTGAAGACAACTGAAACACTGAAAGCTTTACCAACTTCACTGCATTCATAAATTTTACTATACTGTGAATCATATTTCATTTGCTAAGTGAACTAGGACATTCAGAAGTATTTGGACAGACTTAGAATTCATGGGGCATTTTTGTAATGTGTTTTTTTATTTATTATTAATTTATTATGTATACAATATTCTATCTGACATGTATGCCTGCAGGCCAGAAGAGGGCACCAGACCTCATTACAGATGGTTGTGAGCCACCATGAGGTTGCTGGGAATTGAACTCCGGACCTTTGGAAGAGCAGGAAATGCTCTTAACCACTGAGCTATCTCTCCAGCCCTGTAATGTTTTTATATTAATAATGATTGTAGAAAACCATCAGTATTTCTTTGTCTTTTTTTTCTTAGTATTTATTTATTTATTATGTATACAATATTCTGTTTGTGTGTATGACTGCATGCCAGAAGAGGGCACCAGACCTCATTACAGATGGTTGTGAGCCACCATGTGGTTGCTGGGAATTGAACTCAGGACCTTTGGAAGAGCAGGCAGTGCTCTTAACCACTGAGCCATCTCTCGAGGCCCGAAAACCATCAGTATTTTATACTTGAATCAAATTCAACAAGTATACTCTATATGAGAACTATTGCCTATCTTCTTTTTGTTCTTAAGAAGAGGTATGTTAAATCTTTCCATGTCTCTATGCTCATAAGCTTATATCAAGGGTAGTGTATGATACACATAGGAAAGGAAGAATAATTCATACACATGATATTGAGGTATATGGATTTGTGAGGATTTAATAACCATCTATGCACTTAAAGCTGTGCTTATTTGAATTGCTGATTTTATTTGAAAGTTCTAGGAGAAAGTGTCATCTCATCAGAGGCACATTGTTATCAACTTGCACATGAAAATTACCTTGCATGTCTTCTAGAACATTGCCAATGTTCTTCAGTGTTATGGTTTTCCCCAGTGTATCCTAAAATACAGGGCCAGAATATGTGTTATATCATTGAACAGTGTGCAACATTTAGCTTATTATCTTAAGTGCACCTAAGAACTATGACTGCTGTATTCACCTCATTCTTCTTTCTAAATCAAATTGCAGTACAACATCCTTAACCATGGAAAAGTTCTTTCCATATTTTAAAACATGAAGGAAATTCATTTTACCTATAGAAATGAGGTTCTTGTAGGTCTCCAGCATTACATCTTTATAGAGATTCTTCTGGGAAGGATTCAGCAAATTCCACTCTTCCCGGGTGAAGTTGATGTGCACATCATCATAGGCCACTGCCTTCTAAAATACACCACACATGTGTAAAATGGAAAGCACCACAGTGACAAAGATGGAAATGCATACTTCTTTCAAGGTGTAGACAGATGATTCTGTTGTTCCTTACTCTTATGCCATGACATAGATGGTCACTTTAGAGGGAAATTGAAAAGTAGAGTCAACTCTGTCATAAGAGCAAGGTCTATTGAGAGGAAGAGACAACAAAAAAGATCAACACTATATAGTATGCATGAGAAAATTGAATGAAGAGTTACAGACCCCCCAAAAATGTAATATGGACACCCTAGGTGTATTGTTGTATTGTGCCTTTAAACACAACACTCAGAAAACAGAGGTGGGTATATTTGTCACTGAGTTGAATGCCAGTCAAGTCTATGCTATCAATCAGGTCCAGGACAGATGGAAGTACACATTAAGACATGGTCTCCATTGTCAAAATCAGTGAAACAAACAAATGGGATAGAAAAAACTGAAAGGCTTTTACTGAAGTTCTTCTAAATAATTTTCCATTCACTCCAGTTCTGTATTCATTTTCCAGATATCTGAAGTGTCATAATTTATACTGTAAGTCTAATAACATTTTGTAGAAAGGAACTTCATGTGTAAAGCAGTTAAAATGCACAGATGAAAACACAAGAAATATACATGTTGGTCATGAATAATCAACAAAGGGCTGGAGAGAAGGTAGAGTAATTCAGAGTTCTTGCTGGTCTTGAATGGAGCTGGGTCCATTTTCCTGTACTTACATGGGGATCACAACTTTCCATTGTTCTATGATCAGGAATTCTGAGATATTTAGATCACCTTAATGACCAGGTACCCAGGTAATGAATATCCATGCAGACATATAAAATAGTCATATCAATTTAAAAAAATCAAATCAAGCATAACAAACCAGAATAAGTTCAAGCACCTGCAATTAACTGACTCAGAATGTTCAGGCAATACTAATGTCATAAATACATGTTATCCTGGGAATCAGAATGATACCCTCTTTCAAATTTTAAAATTCAAGATATATGTGAAGCTCAGCACAGCAGCATATACTTGACATATAAAAATTCTATATTCCTGGGATATCACACAATAATATAAAAATGTATAGAGCCAGAAATGATGCCCTCCTTTACTTTTAGGAATTTGGAGCCACACAGTAAGGGCTACTTAGACAAGCAAACAAAGCAATTAAAATAGCATGTTGCCAAACTCCTTAATAGCAACTGTTTCTGCTATATCTCATTTTTACCTATAGAATATAGGTAAGATATAGAATGTAGAGATCAAACCTATAATGATGGCAAAAAAATTTCAGTAGAAGTAGGAAGTTGGCTGATTAATGTCAACCACAAAACAGTAGATACAAGTGTTCATGGTATTGAGACTCATTATGTATAATGAGGAATATCATCTAGACAGGCTTCTCCTACTAAAGAATCATAGGAAAGTGAAAGAAAATCACCAAGGAGAGAAACTTGTTCAAATACATGATCTTTTCTGGGAGGTTGTTTATTCAATCAAGTTCATTTTGACCCCAGCCACTACTGGTTCATGGTCAACAAAGAAAAAATTGCATTTTGTCATTTCAAGGACAGACATTTAATGATCCTCATCTGCAATGGTCCCTACACTGTCCAAATGTGTAATGCCATCTGGCAGTCAAGATAATCTGTTCATAGCAACATCTTATAAAACCTGAAAACACGTTACCTCCTTCTAACATCAATGGTACAAAATCCTATTAACATTCGAAAAGAGAAAAATAAAGACACAGTAAGGGAAGATTGAACCAAGGCAAGACTGAAGCAGGGCAGGACAAACATCAAATCCTGTAGCTCTCTTGTCAGACATATGGGCTTCAGTTCAAAATGACTTAAATAGCCTTATCCTTGCAAGTTCTCATGCATTTCTCTCTTTGGTAACTTCCCATCACTATAAGTGGCTAGGCCTCCATGGAAGTTGTGTTATACCTTAGGTATTTTAACATCTTTGGGCTCAAAATGGAAACCACTGTGCTGTGAAATCACATTTCTAAATGTGTTATATTTTTTTATGCTGTGGAACATTCGTTTTAATGATGCAAAGACTTGCTGCATTGGTTTAGCTCTGTGAAGCTGTGATAGTTTGACTATCTAAAATAACTGGTTGTTCTAAAACATATTTGAATGACCTATCACATGACAAGAAAGAACAGGCAGGGCTGCCAGGAAAAGAGAATCAATGGGAGGGAAAATCTGGGAGGAAAAAAGAAAGAAGAGGCAACAGAAGGAGAAAACAACAGGAGCCTTTAATCCAGCTACACAGCCATGGAGTAAGAAATAAAGAGAGGAATACAGAATAAAGATAAAGGCTGGGGGGAAATTGTAGAGAGATCAATTAAGTTAAAAACAACCTGCCTTGAAACAAGTCAAAGTCAAGCATTTATAAGAAAAAAATAAGCCTACATGTGTGAAATTTAATTGACAACTGGTGGCAGGCCCTAAAGGAACAAGAGAGGAAAAGAAACAACACCACACCCAGCTTCAGTCCTCACAGTTTCATGCAATGAACTCTCACTGTCTCCTCATTGGGCTTCTGACTCTGCCAAACACAGATGCCTGCAATAATGGTAAACTGTAACCATGGGCTAAAAAGCCATGATCTTAATTTTTGATTCTTTCATGTTCCCAAGATCAACACATTACTGGTGATGCTAAGAAGTAGGGTTTTATTGCAAAGAACACTAATGAGCTTGGACCACAGGTGTAGAAGGTTTTGAATAAAGTAGCTTCCTATGACTATGAATCAATTTGCTCAACCATCACTAAATTGAAGGTTTCTGTATATGAAGTCTTACCCTTAGGGCACTGTCAGGAGCCATTTCAGGCTTCTCCTTTCTCACATCTCACAGGACCTTGAAGGAAAAATCTTGAGACAAGAAAACTTAAAGTTAGCCAAAACATTACGTGCTGACCGTGGGGACTCAAGCTCTGGAAAGCACCACAGAGTGTCTTCTTTGTTTGCTGCTTATCACTAACAGCAAGTGCTCTAGCCACTGACCTTGCAACTGCCCTGCTTAGCTACTAAACTGCCCCACTTAGTTGCCTAGCTATGGAGCCCCTCCTTCCCCCTTTCCTCAATTGCCCCTTACCCTAGCTCCTTTCTGAGAAGTATATAAAACATCAAACTTGCTTAAATAAACGGGATTCCTTGACTAGGAATACTGCTTGGTGTCCGTTTCTCTCCCCCCCCCATGTCTTTCAGATAGTGCCTCTTCAAGACCCTGGATTAACTTAGGACCTGCTGGGCGGGTCAGGGCACCTTGATAAGCTTCCACTGCACAGCAATGGCTTTTCTGTAATAATAATAAACTCTTTGAAAATTCCTGCCTGTATTAACACATAAATGTCCTTTGAAGCTACACATTTATTTTCATTTATTTCTGCCCTACTTGGGTATTTTTACTGCACACCTAAATAAGTCATCAGTGATAACCATTGAACAGCTTCAATATTCTTTTAAAGACATTAGCCTATTACATTTTAATTTGGTATTACTAAATTTCTGGAGCATAGGCAAAATAAGAAAAAATTTGGAGCTAAAATAATACACTAAAGTCTGGATGGTGGTGACACACATTTTAAGCCCAGCACTGGGGAGGCAGAGGCAGGTGAATCCCTCTGAGTTTGAGGCCAGCCTGGTCTACAAGAGTTAGTTCCAGGACAGGTAGGACTGTCACACTGGGAAACCCTGTCTAGGAAAACCAAAAAAAGAAAAGAAAAAAAATCAGACATAAACCTCAGGCTTGGTTTTTTTTTTTCCTTTTTGTTCTTTGAGAAAGGGTTCCTCTGTAGCTTTGGAGCCTGTCCTGGAACTAGCTCTTGTAGACCAGGCTGTTCTCGAACTCACAGAGATCCACCTGCCTATGCCTCCCAAGTCCTGGGATTGAAGGTGTATGCCACCACTTCCCAGCGTGCTTGGGTTTTTTTAAATCAAGTTTATTTTCAACTGAAATCCTATGATCTCAATACCCATTTTCTGCAATTACATATTCATTTTCATTGTCTTACAAGAACAGTTAATTATGTTCATGTTTCTATTTCTTGATATCTGTCTCAGTGAGTAGGCCAACCCCTCTTGATCTTGACTTCGTTGCTTGTCTCTTCCCTCCTGCCTTTCCACTGGACCTTGGGAGCTCAGTCAATTCCTCTGATGTGTGTCTCTGTCTCTATCTCCATCTGTCACTGGATCAAGATTCTATGGTGATATTCAAGATAATCATCAGCGTGATACTGGGGCAAGGACAGTTCAGGTACCCTCTCCCCTGCTGTTCAAGGCCCTAGCTGGGGACATCCCTGTGGATACCTGGGATCTTGTTTAGAGCCAAGTCTCTTGCCAACCCTAAAATGGATGCCTTAATGTAGCTATCTTCTTCCCTGCTCCTATATCTGCCCTTCCGCCATCTCTACCCTCTACCTCCCCCAAGCTCTTGCCAGTCCTTCTCTTCTCCCTTCCCTCTTCCCCTCTTCCCTTTCCCCCAACCTCACCCCCATGCCTGTCCCCTCCCCCATGCTCACAACTTTTGCCCTGCAATCTTGTTTGCTTCCAATTTCCAGTAGGATCTATAAATGTTTTTCATTGGGTTCACCTTGTTATTTGGCTTCTCTAGGCTTGTGAACTATAGGCTTAATGACTGTGGTTTATGGCTAGAGTCCACAAATGAGTGAGTACATACCATAATCATCTATTTGGGTCTGGGTTATCTCACTAAGGATAGTGTTTTCTATTTCCATCCATTTGCAAGCAAAATTCAAAATGTCCTTTTTTTACCGCTGAGTAGTACTCTAATGCATATATATTCCACACTTTCTGTTCTAATGGGAGCACACCAAGTCTAGCTGGACCAATTCCAAATGAGCATGTGATCAAACTGGACTCTTTGATTGTGGCTGACAATGGGGGCTGACTGAGAAGCCATTGAAAAAGGCACTGGGACTTCTTTTTACCACATGTTCTGGCTTTCTGGGACCCTAGTCTACATGAACGCACAGGTTCCTAGGCCTGGATGTAGGGGGAATGACCTTGTACTTCCCAAAGGGCAGGTTTCCCTGCCCTCCCTCAAGCAAGGTGGGAGAGGGAGGACAGGGTGTGGGGGAGTTGGAGGGGATTGGGAAGTGGGAAGGAGGTGTAAATAATTGAATAGTAAAAGAATAAAAGAAAAAAAAAACTTGATAACTTTCACATTCTGGCAAAAGTCATCATTCCAATAGTCTACTGACAAACAAAATCAACTTTTGTGTTATAATTTTTTGTGCTAACCTGCTTTTATGTTATTGTGATTAAATCCTCAAACTGAAAGCACCTCATGCAGTAAATGTGATTATTTCATTGATTGTGTCAAATCACACTCAATCATCTTGGAAGTGTAGGAAAAACTGCAAGCTAACAATTGAAGGCAAAACACATTGGCAAAGCCTATTTACAGCCTTGCTCTCTTGCCTAGTCTCTACTTCATTCTCAGAATGCTCCATATCCCAACACAGGTCCACCTTCTTAGGGGCTTCCTACATCATTTATCAATCAACACAATCTCTCACAGACACAGCAGTTTCTGGCTATTATGAGCAGAGTCAAGCAAGTATCCATGTGGTAGGAGGGAAGAGCATGTTTTGGGAATATGCACAGAGTGGGACACCTGGGTCTTGGGGTAGATTGACTCCCAATATTCTGAGGATTGCATATTGATTTCCACAGTGGCTGGACAAGTTTGCACTGCAAGACCAATGAGTCCCCTTTCTCCACATCCTTGGAGCCTTAGCTGTCACTTGTGTTGTTGAACTTATCCTTTCTGTCAGGTTTATGATGAAATCTCCTGATGGCTAATGATACTGAACATATTTTTAGATGTGTCTCATCTACTTTAGATTCCTCTACTGAGAATTCTGTTTAGAGGTGTACCCCATCATATTTGAATTATTTGGTTGCTGTCTTGTCGCATGACTATTTTCTATCCTGAGTGAGGCAACCCAGAAGAACATAAACCAATATGGTTTACTCAGTTACAAGTGGATATGAGCAGGTATGTAAAGTACAACCATAGTAATCACAGTCAATCACAGTACAAGCCATAGATGCAGAAAGGCTAAGTAACAAGAACAGCTCTGGGGGACATGCATGGTTTCTCTGGGAAGACAGAATAGAATAGATTTTGTGGGTAAACTGGAGGCAGGTGGAGATGGGAACAGGAAATATCAAGTAAGCAAGGGACAGAGAGGAAGATTAGGAGGGAGCAATGACAGGAATAAGGGAGCTGTTTGCAGGAGATGTGGAAACAGTACACTGCAAACTTCCAGAACTACAAGAAAGACACTATTGAAGATAGCTACTAGTGAGGAATGCAGAGGCTGAACCAGCCTTGTTCTGTAAATACATATGGCTCCCATTGGTGGGATTGGGACACAAAGTCAGTCACTAAACTTAGAACTACACTTGTTCTGCTAGCAAGATACACTGGGGAAAAGGTGCCTCAGAGTTTGTGAAGTGAACAACCAATGATGGTCTAACTTTTAGTCCAAGCTGTCAGAGGAAGCTGATACTGCAGGATGACCAGGAACCAGAATTTGATGGTTTACAGAATTAGGGTAGAACCAAATACAACTAAACAAGAAAAAAAAAAGAAATGAAATGAGTCATATCTAAAATCATAGATTGATTCCCAGCATAAATGTCACCAGAGAGAATTCTTCCAGCAGCTGATGTTTACACATACAGAGATCCCTACCCAAACTTTACCTTGAGTTGTTGGAATTCTGCAGAAGGAAGGGGTAAAAAATGTAGCATCAGGAGGGGTTGAGGAACCCAGGAAAACCAAAGCTACAGAATCAACAAGTCTCCTAGTGTGTCAGAGAAAATGAAGTGACTGTCATGGAACATGAACAGCTCTGTATCTGCTTTGGTTGTTAGCTTGGGGTGTTTGTGTGATTACTAACTGTAGAACTCTTGGTGTCTCTTACTCTTGCCAATTTTTGTGACCTTTTCCTTCCTATTAATTTTCTTTGTCCAGTTTTGATAAGGGATTTTATCTAGTTTTCTTGAACCTTTTTATGAAGGGTTTCTTTGATATCCTATGGAGGCTTTCTATTATGTGACAGATGAAAAAGGAGCAATGGACCTGGGGGAATGAGGACTGGGGGAAACTGGAAGGAGTGGAGGAAGTGGAAGCTGCAGTCAACATGTATTGTATGAGAGAAGAATGAATAAAAGAGAAAAGATGAAAATGCATTTAGTCTGAGTTCTTTGATCTTCATAATCTGTAATAACCCATATAGCACAAATATCTCAAAAATCTTTTGGATGGAATTCGAGCCAACCTCTTGTCTGACACAACTTGAGATTTCAAGTAAAAAATTAAGGATTTCCAACATGCAATGGCATAAGATAAACTCCCATTCAGAAAAAGGAATATAGTTGTGCTTCATCCCCAAATTCAAGCAGAAAATCCTTGTTTATGTGCACATCATCCCAACCAGAAGAACAGGCAGGCAGTCCACCAGTCTATGAAACTAACACACTCACTGCATTCCCAGACACAATCCCCAACCCACCCCACAGTTACCACAACCTACACATTGGGTGGAAAGCCTCTGCTCAAGAATAGGACATACCACATGAAGAACAAGTAGATAAACTGAAGGAAAAGACCACCTGCTAGACCAGAGCCATGGCAACCATCAAAAATTCACATAGACTTCCTCTATTGTTTCAAAAACCCTCAACACTAAACCAAAAACCCACTTTCCTCATCATGTCTGTATTGTAGCTTCCAACTTGGGTGGAGACCCCTGGCTCAAAGGACAAACCACCTTCCAGAATTCCATGTAGGCCACCAGCCCACAGACCTCCCCAATTCTTCCCTATACCCTCAACACTTTCCCCACATCCCCCTTCTTTTCTGTTTACAGTCCTAACCTCCTTAGGCTCATACTCCATGCTATAATAAGGCCACTGCAAGACTTTCAGTCCCAAAATTGATGTACTGCATGTTCTGGCTTTTTGGGAACCTAGTCTCTTTGGATGATACCTTGCTCAGGCTATATACAGTAGGAAGGGCTGTGGAATTCCCCCAAAGCAGTGTGCTTGTGGCTTACCCTCTCTGAAATTTGGATTTCAGAGTGGAAGGGTATGTGGAGGCAAGGAGTGGAGAAGATGGAACAGCAACTTTGATTGGTATGTATAAAGGAAAGAGATAGTTTGTCTTCTTATTTAAAAAAATAAAGTACATAAAGTCATTAAAAAAGAACCCCAGGGGCTGCAGAGATGGGTCAGTTGTTAACCACATGGTGGCTCACAACCATCTGTAATGAGGTCTAGTGCCCTCTTCTGGCCTACATACAGACAGAAGATTGTATACATAATAAATAAATATTTTAAAAAAATTTAAAAAAGAACCCCAGTTCAACCTTATGCCACACAGACTAGATTACCAGAGAACAAACAGAAATCAAGGAACCAAACACCCATCCAACAAAGACAAACTGAGAGATTGGCACTTAAACCACAATCTCAAGCCCAAATTCTTGGACAAAAGGAAAGAACACAATCAACAACAAACAGAGCAATGTGTCACTACCAGATTCCAGCAATCGTACTGCACCAAACCCTGCAAATCAAAATGTCTCTGCAATGCCATCTCACACCAGTTAGTATGGCTTAGATCAAAAACATCAATCGCTTAGGCTGGAGAGGATGTTGAGAAAGGGGTACACTCATCCATTGCTAGTGGGAATGCAAACTTGTACAACCACCCTGGAAATTATTGCAGTTTCTCAGAAAATTGGAAATCAACCTACCTCAGGACAGAGAAATACAATTCTTGGGCATATATATAAAAGATGCACAACCAAATAATTCTACATGAATATTTGTTCAACTATGTTCATAGCAGCATTATTATTAAAAGCCCAAACATGGATACAACCTAGATGCTCCTCAACCAAAGAACAGATAAAGAAAATGTTATATGTATGTAGTAAATTTCAAAGGTTAAAAGACCAAAATATGTGCAGTATGTGCAGAATTCATAAACTTAGTTTTAACTTACTTGATAGCAACTTAAACAAATCTAATGGGTAGGAATTAAGAAGACTTATTTTAGAATTAGTAGTTACAACACAAATTCTAATTGGTCTCATTCATAAAACCTGGAGTCAGATATTAGGGTGAAAGCTAAAAGATCAGAGAAGCAGAGCAGCCAGCCACTAGTCATTAGCTCTATGAAATCCTGAGACCAATGTGGGAGTCCACAAATAACTCAGTTTCTATTTAGAGTTCTTTCTCTCTTAAAGAAGTCACATGAGTGCAAGCTTGCCTGCTCTGCATTTTCCAGTAACCTTGAGGGCTGGGAGTAATGTCTGTGTTAGCCCATAGAAAGAACATTTTGCTCAGTTCAAAGAGCACACATTTTAAATTAAGATTTGGGCTGGTGTAGACCAGCAATAGCAAGTCATCCTTAGAGATTAGAATCTGCTTAGCTGAATAAGATAATGTAACTCTTTGGCCTGTATTCCAATGATAGTGCAGAAAAATGGTTACCTGACTTAACTGCTCTTTGTTCTGCCTATTGACTGTATCTAGTATATATACTGGCTGAGAAATAAACTCAGGGCTGTTTGGTATTGACCTTCAGTCCTCCCAGTCCATCCTATGTTTCTGTCTTCATTTATCTTAATCTAAATTTTTCTCAGCCTCAGAATCCACTCACATGGAATGGCCAGGAAAATTCCAATGAGTGGGCTTCGAGAGATTGGCACCAAATGCTGGGATGTGCAAGGGGGTGGGAGGAACAACACAAGGACACCTCAGGATGAAAGAGTGTACTCAGTACTCAGTTAAAGGGACATCTGCAGTGAGTATTCTCAGGAAACCATTGCTGTACATACAAAGGAAAGATAATGCAGGAGTGTACATACAGGAAAAAAGAGGTTAGCTATGCAGCATGAAAAAATAATTTAGTAACTGCCATGTAAGTGTAAAATAAGGAAAGAAGTAACTTGAGTAAGAAGTAACTTTCATATAAATGTAAAAGGTAATTATGGGACAAAAAACAGCAAACAGCTGTTTGTACATTTATTTAGGTATATTTTAAAACCCACAGGTGCTAAGGTAGGGTGTCAGCAACTGTATAAATTTTTGGAATTTATTGAAAGAATTTGTCCTTGGTTTCCTGAGCAGGGAACCTTCAATGCAGGTAATACGGGGTGTATTGGAGTTAAAATACAGCAATATTATAATGTACATGGTCCAGAGAACATTTCAGTAGGTATTTTCAGCCTCTCAGCACTTATTCATGACACCTTATATCTTTGTCCTGAAAGAAAGAAATTGCACCCAAAGTGAAGTAAAAGTAAAACTAAGTTTCTGTTTCAGTGAAAGAACTGTTTAATGCAAATGCTTCTGAAAAGTCATCTGATGATGTCACATCAGATACTGATGATGAGGAAAATTTAAAAGAGACGTTCCTGATAATGAGGTGAAATCAAAAAAAGGGACTTCTAAGTGTCCTGATTCAGATTTCCTCTTTTATCTATGAATGTTGAAGAATAGTCATGTAAATGATCTAAGACAGTTGAAAAACAGTCAGAGACTAAGGGGCTGAGGAATCTGATGGACTCTTTAAATAAAAAACTGGAAGCTGTCCAAATTTCTTCCTGGCCAAAACAAAACTCATGAAGGATTTCAAAAAGGAGTTCATGGAGTGCTCAAGAAGGAGCACTCCCTCACCTTCCACCAGAGACGAGACAGATTTAGATTCTCCTGAGGATTATCTATTAAAGAAAGAAAATTTCCTATAATCTCTATGGTCCAAGGCCTACAAATTTTTAACAGACTTTGAGTATTAGCCCATTATATGGAAGTATTAAGAGAGGATCCAAGAAAAAGTCACTCATAGATGTAATTTATTTCTGTTATAGAACATCAGGATGTTCAAGGAAATGTTCTGAGAGTTCACATGTCTTTACCTTTTACACAACTTAAAGATTAAAAAATGCTGGTTCTCAATATAGGCCCAAAACTCTATTTATTCAAGCAATTTTGTAGACAATTAGGAGTTGAAGCTTTGCCTCCTGTGGATTGGAAAAAATGGCTAGAGCTTGTTTGTCTGGAGGAGATTATGTATTGTGGAATCATAATTCCATGAGTATGTGAACTTAGAGCTAATATTAACAAAGCACAAAACATGCCTGTTTGGGGCTGGAGAGGGCTCAGTGGTTGGGAGCTCTTCCAGAGGACCCAAGTTCAATTTCCAGCACCCAAGTGGCAGCTCACAACTGTATGAAGATCCGATTGCAGGGGATCAGATACCTTCACACCAATGCATATAAAATAAAGCTAAATAAACCAAAACCAAATTAACAATGCCTGTTAAGGTTGACATGTGAGCAGGAAATGATGATTATAAAGATTTAGATCATCAGATGAAATTTGATGTGGCAGTATATGCTCAACCTAATATTCCAGCAAATAAAGGCCTTGTATAAATTACCTGGCACTGGAAAGAAAACAGAAGAATTGTCTAAGATAAAACAGAAACCTGATGAATTGTTTCAAGATTTTGTTTCTCAATTGATAACAACTGTAGGGAGACATTTAAGAGATTCAGAGACTGAACATTACTTGAAAACAGTATATATGCTGTCCGAGAAATAAACTTGGAGCTGTTTGGTACTGGCCTTCAGTCCTACGGCCTTCAGTGGTCTAACCTATGACTGTGTCTTCCTTTCTCTTGATCTAAATTTTCCTTAGTCTCAGTGTCCCTTCCCAGGGAACCCAAATTCAATTCTGCTTGACAGACCATATGGGGTATTCTACCAAGCTTAAACAAAATTGACGACAGGTTCTGTATGATGTTGCCCTGAGATAAGGAATTTTGTTGTATATGCCTTCCATAAATTAAGAGAATAGCTGGATACATTCTACACTGTAAGGTACATTGCTTGGCTTTCAATGCAGAGCAAGGGTCTTCCCTTTAATGGTGTAAAATCCATGAAAATCCCCTTTTCACCACTGGACTGTCATCTGAAATTACCTAATGCTTTTCTTTCTTTTCATTCCTTTCTATGTGTTTCTTTTTCACTGTAGACCTAAAGCAGTCAGCAGCAATAACTATCCAACAGAAATAATATTTTTTCTAAGAAATCAGTCTATTAATTTTTAATTCTGCCTTAACAACCTTCTTGGCACATGGTAATATTAAGAAAGATTTGGGGCCAAAGGATCACAAAAATGATCTCTAGGAAATTTTTTATAAATTCTTCAAGCACCTGTAGTTACTTACCAGATGAATATCACCTAATAGAGCCACAAGGAATAAGGCCAGGCTTGGGCTGGAGGGACCAGAACTAGATGAGGCTATGAAAGCTTATTGAGAGCAATCAGAATTTTTATATATTTATCAGAATCAGAAGTTATTGGCAATTTCTAGGCTCAATACAGTTGTGGTTTACCAGATGCCATGAAGATTGTAAGCTATACAGGGAATACAAGTTCATTGTCTCAGTCCAGTTGCCCTGTAAAGCTTCCAAGCTTCCTTGACTACTAAGGGATTATAAAGAGAAACACAAATTAGCCTGAATGCCTCTGTGAATGAGTCCATCAATCTGCCAGGAACTGGAAGTCACAGTGTGCCCCAGTAGCCATTGACTTAACCTGAAAACCCCAAGACACAGATCTCTCAGGACCAATAGGACAGATCACCTCCTTTTTGCCCACTAAAATCCTGTGACCTTGACCTCCACTGCCTTCCAGTATAGTTAACATCCCAGGCTTTGAGGTCCTACAAGAACAGTCAGTTATGCACTGTGTAGAGCTTTCCGTGACTTTTGGATTTTTTCTATCTAAAGTTTTGATATCTTCAAAATTCTTCCAAAGTCCATATTTCCAAGTCCATTGCAGCAACAAAATCCCCTTTGAGCTACCATTTTTGTGGCTACTTTCATCTCTGTTGCTGTGATTAAATTACCTAAGCAAAAGGAACTCTGGAAATGAACAGGTTTATTTGGTTGTTAAAAGGAACTCTGGAGCCCCTTTCCGGCGGTGACGACCTCCCTACGAGAACATGCCTCTCGCAAAGGATCTCCTTCATCCCTCTCCAGAGGAGGAAAAGAGGAAACACAAGAAAAAGCGCCTGGTGCAGAGCCCCAATTCCTACTTTATGGATGTGAAGTGCCCAGGATGCTATAAAATCACCACGGTCTTTAGCCATGCACAGACGGTAGTCCTGTGTGTCGGCTGCTCCACTGTCCTCTGTCAGCCTACAGGCGGGAAAGCAAGACTGACAGAAGGATGCTCCTTCAGGAGGAAGCAGCACTGAAAAGCACCAGATTCGAGATGAGTGGGAACCATCCCAATAAACACATTTTGGATAAATAAAAAAAAAAAAAAGGAACTCTGGAAATGAACAGGTTTATTTGGTTGTTATGCCTAAGTCAGAGTCCACCACTGTGGGAGTTTAGTATCAAAACTCAAGTTAATCACTGAAGGCAAAACATGCAGAACAATTGTTGCCTAATTTTCTCTTTTGACTTGTCACTGTCTTGTGCTCAGCTATCTCTCTTAATCAGCCCAGGCCCACTGGCTTAGAGACACTGCCAACTCAGTGGAAGATCTTCCAACATCAATCGTCAATCAACACAATGTCTTTCAGACAAAAACCAGACATTCTGATCTGAGCACATGGTTAATTGCTGTGCCCTCAGATGAACCTTGGCTTTGTCATGTTGACAGCTGAGGCTAATAAGTACACAGACACAGTAATATATGAGAAGGTTTTAGAGAACCAAAGACAATGTATTGGTCTAGTCAATGAGCTAAACAGCAAAGACTCAAACATGAAGATAGCAACAACTAGAAAGCACAGACATGCCAGGAAATGGAAAGGAGTAAGCATCTAAGATCAATAAGAGAAAGCTAAAACTGTTTATTCCAGAAACTATCATAAATTAACAATTAAGGATCAAATAGCATAACCAATAGTCTGCATATAAATTGTGAAGGTCTATAATTTTCAAGAAAATGAATGATGTAATAAGCTTACAGCTCAAAATATAAAAAAATATAGATGGCACCATTATAGAAAAAAACACAAACACAGATCTAAAAATATATATTATGGTCCATTAAACAAGAACTACAAGATACTCATCAAAATCAAACTCCTAGAAATCACTGGCATCTTATAGACTCCAGTTCTCTTGTTTACTAATAAGAGGCAGGCGGATCTCTGGGAGTTTGAGGCCAGCCTGGTCTACAAGAGCTAGTTCCAGGACAGGCTCCAAAACCACAGAGAAACCCTGTCTCGAAAAACCAAAAAAAAAAAAAAAAAAAAAAAAAAAAAAAAAAAAAGAAAATGGCTTGGGTGAGAAGGGCTGTTCTAAAAATATCACAGGATTCACTTGAAGTCTTCTGATGTTTTTACTTTGTAGAAAATAGTTTTGATTACTAAAACATCTCATTCTCTTATGATAAAAAAATTAATGTGTCTTAGGATAACTTAGATAACATTTTGTTACCTACTATTGGTGATTGAATCTAAATCGGCATCACAGTGAGGAAATGAAAACTTTTTAAAAGAAATTTTAGAAGAACAGATTTTTTTGAAGAATCAGTGTACAAGGAAAGCAACTTGCTTTGCTCCAACTTTATAAGTAAAAAGCACTTTTGAAAAGAAGGTTACTGCTATTTCTTGTGAATGAGAGAGAATGTCTTGCATATGTATACAGGAGACATACAAAAAAAAAGTGTCAGATCTGCTGGATTGGGAAAGTAGAGATTTATTAACTTCCCAACTTGAGTGTAACTGTATGAACTCAGGTCACCCACAAAAAGAATATGTGCTGAGCCACTTGCCAAGACACATAAAACCTTTTATCCAATAAGTCAAGTCTATCTAAGAGTAATAAAAACAAGAAAAAAACATAAACAAATAAAGAAGAAATGATCTTTAGGAATATGATGCATCAAAATTAAATTTTAGTAGCAAAGATTCAAATATGAAGATAGCAACAACTGGAACACACAGATATGCCAGTGCGTGGAAAGAGGCAGGCATCTAAGATAAAAAAAATGAGTCTATCCACAGAATCTGTACCCCACTCAAAATAAAACTTAAGAAACTGATCACATAAGAGACATTCTGAATAAAATTCGTGAAGGTCTACCATTTTAAAGAAAATGAATAATATAGTTAAATTGCAGTCATACATTACAGAAAAAACAAATTCATATAATATGACTTCTTTTTTCCACAAATGCACATCAATCAAGAATGTGTACAAAATTAGTGAAAGAATAATAGGGTGGGAGAGAAACAAAGAACAAAAGCAGTGAAATATTGTCAAGTTTAAATCAAAAGACGAAAGAAAACTTAGGTAAGGAAAAATGTGAACTTGACCAATGTTACCCAGCTGCCTTTGATAATAAGTGTACAGAAATTAAATAATCACAAACTTCACAACTTTCACAAAGTTTTTTCAAAGTGATCTTTAAACTGTTATTTCTGACTCCCCAAGTTACTGATGTCTTCCAAAGAAAAGAAGCCTCATGATATAGATGCTATCTTTTTTTTTTTTGTTGTTTTGTTTTGTTTTGGTTTTTCGAGACAGGGTTTCTTTGTGGTTTTGGAGCCTGTCCTGGAACTAGCTCTTGTAGACCAGGCTGGTCTCGAACTCACAGAGATCCGCCTGCCTCTGCCTCCCAAGTGCTGGGATTAAAGGCGTGCACCACCATTGCCCGGCTTAGATGCTATCTTTCAAATGGAGATTTCTTTCAATGCAGCCCCACTGATAACCAATCCCAAAACAAGCATAAAATTATTTAAAATTTAATTCCTGCTACATGGAATATGGCAGGAGATGTGGATTGTACCGTATCTACCTCTCTAACACAATGCACACCTGAGAAGTCTCTGCACATCAGAAATTCCTTTTGTCTCCTGGAACTAAGCTTCACTGTATTGCTTCATTGTGGCTAGCAGCAACATCATGTTAAAAGACTTCTAAACATGTATTGCTGTAAGAAGTTTGATATCATCATTTTCCTACCAGTTACCAAAATATTTAAAACGGTTATAATAAAACCTGAAATTAGAATTAGATATTCAAAACTTCTGGAATCTAGACATTCAGTTTTCTAATCTCCCTTCCCACCACACAACAAAAGCAGTGCCCATGTGGATACTCTGGAGAGTGATACAACCTGTATTACATTCTTCATTTCCAGGGCTCCAGAGTCTTCCTTCACCCTGTAAATCTCTCCAAAAGAGTCTCAGAGAACAAGGGCCCCTGCCAACATGAACCACATGGACCAACATGACTACAGTCTGTCTCATGGTCCATCCAAGTCACAGCAGAAATGACAGTTCAACAGGCCTGCTCTGAACACCTTCCACTTAACATGAGATAGCTTTTAGTCTTCCTACAACAGAGGCAGAAGAGAAACATGGAAAGAACCCACTAACCTGTCACTAATACTCCTGATTGCTAATCCTTCCCAGAATCCTTAATTGGCTAGGGTCACCTAACTGGGCCTCAAGATATTAGCAGCTCCCATACAAAATGACTCAGAGAGAACAGTTTTTTTCAGTTCTTCCCTCCCAGCCCAGCAGACAGTTCCCTAGTTCACTTTGTATTTTAGTACACATTATTCCCCTCTCCTAGAGCACATCCTCTTCCTCATCCAAAGCACAGGGTCCTCTGTGTGCACATTCCATTGCACACTCACTTCCCAGTGCAGCCATCCCATTGCCTCAGAGATGGGAAATCCTGCAGACAAATACAGGTCACATTCATAAAGTAATTACTGTTACTATGTAACTGTTGTTACTTTGTAACTGTTGTTAAAGAAAAACAGAACAGGAATTAGAAAATAATTAGGGTCATGTTAGGGCTTGGATGGAGCAAAGAGAATGTGAATATGATACAGGTTTAATCTCAAAACTCATTTTGAAAATTTGACACAGACTTTATGGCCATGTGCTCCAGAGATTAGGGATTTCTATTAGAGCACATTAAAAATGTCTTATATATTTTCTCTAAAGATGAACATATTAATCCAGAAATATAACAGTTTTGTTCAGCAGGACCAAAACCTTTTACCCAGATCTTCTATTTTGGATGAACTACTATAAATATACCAATTAGATTTAAAGATAAAGTATGTAACTTAGACAGATTCTTGATTGCCATTGTCTGTGCATGGCAAACAGTGGTCAATCAGGATAATCATACCGCATTTACAATGGACTGCCTGATTCCACATGGGTAATCTCAACTACTGTTGGAGGAGGAAAGCTCTCACCCTCCATCCATCCTCTCCCTTTCTGCACTGTGTCTCCACAGCTTCGAAGTTGGTCAATGAGCTCAATCCTTGCATAGGTCCCTCTTCTTCTTAGTCCCCAATAAAATTCAGAAAGATGAGCAGACACTCATTAACTGTTCTATTTTTCTTTCTCCAGGCCAAACCTGGAAGAACTTGGAGGTTTGTTTTCCCAACACTGGGCAGCAGAGGCAGGATTAGGTGTTCAAAATGATGCTCAGTCACGTAGCATGAGGCAAGCCTAAACAATAGGAGACATTGTTCTACCCAGAAATCAATAATAAACATCACTTGAGACATATGAAATGAAACTAGTAATGACTTAGAAACATTGGAGAACAGAAGCAAATAGAGATAAGAGCAGCAATACACTTAAATTAAATATTTAAAAATGATTCGAATAAGTGATTTCTAAAGTGATAAGAAATACTACACTTTTAAGATTAAATGAAACTTTGCTATATTGACTTTGAAAAAGAGTAGGCCCTTCCCTAAGAGAGAGGACAACATTAATAAGAGATAGATTGATGTTGCCCATGTGCATATGTTGGCTGCTGAGATCTAAAAGCTGACAAGAAGCGTTACAGTCAATGGCCTGTTTTCCAAATCTCTGAGCAAACACAACTATGTCAAGCCAGATCATTCATATCTTCATAGGATTGTTTCCTAATTGCAAATTCAATGCTCATTGCCTCATGATAACGTTCCCAAAGTGTTCACCACTCACCATCTGGTCTGTATTCATTAACATGGCATTAATTAAAATAAACCACACTGGGAAATTACAAAATCACTTCCCCTACCACAGTTTGGCCCTTTTTTTATAATGGAGGGACCAACACCTGATTACCTATGCTGTGTCCCCTGCACTGTACACAATAATCTATTCTTCCTATTGTGGTCTGAAGACAGAAGGAATGCTCCATATGCAAATCCTTTTCCTGTGGCTCCATTGGATAGTCAACCTCATGACTCAAATGCATAATTTTAAAGCTGTGAGGTGGCAACATCTATTTATTTAAGAATTTTGAAACTATAATATGGAGGACATCAAGGTAATTGCCCTGGACAGGAACAGACCAAGGCCATCTGAGTCAATATAACAGAAGTTGAAGTTGTCTCAGAAAAAATTTTTCTTTTCTTTTCTTTTTTTTTTTTTTTTGGTTTTTCAAGACAGGGTTTCTCTGTAGCTTTGGAGCCTGTCCTGGAACTATCTCTTGTATACCAGACTGGCCTCAAACTCACAAAGATCCACCTGTCTCTGCCTCCCGAGTGCTGGGATTAAAGGCGTGCGACACCACCGCCTGGCTCAGAAACAATTTTTCTAACAAGATAGAAATGCAGCTGTTTTTGAACTGATTGAGAAACCACTTCACTCAGGAAATTAATAAAGAAAATCTGTTTATTGATGGCATGCATTCATCTCTGGCTAATGCTCAAAGAGGAGCCAGCTAAGATAGATTTTGAGTTTCACATATGCCATTATTGCTAAATGTCCTTTAGGTTCAGGCTCCAGGTTATACTTTGAAGAACTGAAATAAAAACAGACAACTTGCCAGGCTAGACAATTAGGCAGATGGGAAAGTTACACATCAAAGATATTCTCAGAATGATTTTTAAGTACAAGATTGACCTGAAATAGCAGGGCATTCTTCAATGACAGGGTCCTGGTGTGAAGGTCATAGGGGATGAGAAAGACAGGACAAGTAAATTGTAAAAAGGATAGAAGCTAGGGTAAGATGGTCTTGGAGAAGATATGCCCTATGCTTTGTAAGTTTCTTAAGTAAAATAGCCTTGTAAGGCTTTAAGACAATCCTGAAGCCATTTTTGACAATTCTGAATCCTCTCAGCCTCCATGCCACAGTGCTTCCCCTCCTCCCCTGGGAACCAAGGACCTAACAGCTACACTTGCATGTACTCAGTTCCTGAACAATTACCCATATACATATGTTTTGATTCGGCTGCCTGGGAAATGGGGTCAAAATGACCTCTTACCTCACCTGATCTGGCAACAGCTCTCCAGTCAATTATTGGTAATAGCCTTTTTGAATACGCCAATCAGAACAGTCGAAGAACAACCCCCCTTTCTTCTGTGGCCCCTTTAAAAGTAGCCTGTACCAGCTATTCGAGGTCCCTCGGCTTCCTGAATGCTGGGGGACCCTGTCATGACAGAATTAATAAAATCCTCATGCTTTTGCATCAGCTGTGGTGTATGGGGTGATCTCTGGGGGCGACTCCTCCTTGGCGTTTGGACGCTAAAGTCCAACAGCCTCTTGCCAGGCAGTGCAGGCACATGCCTTTAGTCCCCAGACTCAGGAGGCAGAACCAAGTAATTTCTGTGAGTTTGAAGCAAGCCTGGTCTACAGAGTGAGTTCTCGAATAGTCTGAACAGTCTAGGATAGTAAGGTCAGTCCTATAGAGAAACTCTGTTTAAAAGAAAAAAAAACAAAAAAATAGAGACAGAAGAAAAGCTTACTGTATCTTGTATTCTTCCAGGGGGAAATGGAAGGAAATAGTAGAATTATCAAAAGTCAGTAAAAACAATCACACAAATTTAGGAGGAAGCTAGTCAAACAATTCTACACAAGGGAATCACAGAGTGGCCTTGGGGCTGACAACCATAGCTCAATATGGGGGGAAGATTTAGCTCCCTGACCATTACAGCTCTTTCAAACATGTTCCTGGTTTTAGAGAAGGAGCTGTGTGCTATTATCAATACATTGGCCCCCTTGGGGAATGCTCCCAAGAATGTTCTTTCATCCTGCCTGAGATCCTAAACAAAATCCTAGATTGATCACATCAGTTCTTACCACAACCCTATTTTACTTTTCAAATATTTGTCACATGAAAGGCCCCCCGGTGTGGGGAGACTCTCACTCCAGTCTCGGGATAACACGACTGTTATTATTTTTTTATGCGGGGTTGTTGTTGTTCGGGAGGGGGAGACACGAGACACGCGT
Source organism: Chionomys nivalis (assembly GCF_950005125.1). NCBI lineage: Eukaryota > Metazoa > Chordata > Mammalia > Rodentia > Cricetidae > Chionomys > Chionomys nivalis. The sequence continues at coordinate 36,141,256 of NC_080111.1, read as the reverse complement.
GGTTGGGGAAGGAGAGACGAGACACGCGGGGTCCCACATGGGTAAACTTTAATGGGGGAGGGTAACATACAAGGAGCGGGAGTGAAGAGACGGAAGGGAAAAAGGAGAGGGGAGAGAGAGAGAGGGGGCGGGTTGGAACGCCCATTTTTAAAGGGCTCTGGGCATTTTGGGAGGAAATGTCCTGCGTGTGCGTGGTTTTCCATTGTACCACTGGGGTTTGTAGTCCACTTGGAGACTGTATTTTCTGCGCATGCGTGGCCTTGTCTCCAAAAGAACAGCAACGACCCCCCCAGTAACTCATGAGAGACCATCCTTGCTGCAATCACATGAGGCTTTAATGATGAGATGAGATGAGATGAGATGGGAACCAGTGCACTGGAGCCGAGACTCATAACCCACGCAGGGGAAGAGTTCGACCCCGAGTGAACTGAAGAAGGGGTTTTTATAGGAAGAAACCACAGCCCAATAATCTGAAAGGAGCAGGGAGGGTGTGACAGAAAGACACAAGGGGACAACTCCCTGCCTCAAGATCACTCAAGGTCATAATCAGCTAGTTCCTAAAATCACAAGGGGGAAACTCCCTGTTCCTCAAGATTATTCTTTAGATTACAATCTAACTTTATCTTCAGCTAGTTTCGGAAACAGAGTCACTGAACCGACTAATCCTAGATTTTTTTTTTTATTCTTCTCTTCCTGCTTGGATTTTTTGCTACTTTCTTGCTGCTGGGGAGGTTTGGATTTATCCAGGTCTTTCAGTTCTTTCTCCCTGCCTGAGATCCTAAATGAAAGCCTAGATTGATCACATCAGTTCTTACCACAACGCTATTTTACTTTTCAAATATTTGTCACCTGATGTCATATTGCCCATCTGGCAAAACTATGATTTTCTCAAAAAGAAAACAGGAACTTTAAGGCACACCCAGGCCTTAAGGTTGTTTGTGACCCTATAATGCCTCCTTGAGCAGCTTGTTAGAGGTCTCTTTTGATATGCAGAAGGGCCTAGCGACTGGTTTTAAATCAGTGATAGCTTCTTTGTAATGGTTTGGAGACAAAATCTTCACAACACTGGTGAACAATGCATACCCAAGCATCCTAATCTCTACCGGTACTGATTAGCATATACTTAAATTTTGGGTGTTTTAGACACACCTGTCCCTCAGCTAAATTCTACTTTGTGAGACTTACCTATTTCCTAAGCATTGGTAAATACTCACCAGTTCTACTCTTCCACATTACAGCATAGCAGTGAAATGCTACCCCAAACATGAGAAGCCTTTGTTAACCTCCACAAATTTAGAATTAGTAATGACGATATGTGAAGGTTAAATGAAAAGTACTGAGTGTCAGGAAGATACTGGAGAAACTAGGCCTCTCTGAGTTTGTTAACTTGTTTCCACGAATGTATCAAGTCTGCAGAAATTGATTAGAAAGATGTTTATACACACAGCTCCCTGCTCCCAACTCTCTAAACAAACCAAGCCCACAAAGCAGAGTTATTCAGAGGCCTTCCTGCAGGTCTACAAATTAGCAAGGACCGCATGGGTCTTCACAACACAGAGATTCTCATGGCAGGTTCCCACCACATCCAGGGAGAATGCACCACACTGTCTCCCACACCTCATCCTCTGCTCTTCCCCATCTGGAGCCCGCATTCCCTCGCTCACCATATTGTTGTTTCCCAGCTCGCCAAAGTTCTCAGTTCAGCAAATGCACCACAGTACAGGAAACTGCTAGCGTCATCTGCTGTGGAAAGCCTAAGGTGGAGGTGGGTCACAGGAAGAGCCCTGCACCACTTCTGACTGACAGGTAAACTGGAGGGTCTGGTTGGTTACTGAGGCCTGAATGGCAAGAACACCTCCCAAAGGGCTATCCTGTGCTTAAAGAGACAGCACAAGGGTTTCTGGCCATTCTTTTCTGGCCCCATCAAGGATCTTTTCTAGATCTGCCAAGATAGGCATTTCTTTTTTTTTTTCAAGACAGGGTTTCTCTGTGGTTTTGGAGCCTGTCCTGGAACTACCTCTTGTAGACCAGGCTGGCCTCGAACTCACAGAGATCCGCCTGCCTCTGCCTCCCAAGTGCTGGGATTAAAGGCGTGCGCCACCACCGCCCAGCTAAGATAGGCATTTCAATAGCACTTGTGCCTGTCTGCAGTAGCAGACACTGTCACAGTCTAGCACTCCATAGGAACTTTGCCTTTTTCCTCCAGAACACAATGTGGTTAGCTAGCTTGTGCAGTACACTATGTTAGGTGGGCGCAGTGATTTCCTGCCGTACATTTAGAAGGCAACCCAGAATATTAACAACTAAAGAGAGTTTTAAGATCACCAAAAGAAATGTTTGTTGTGTGATTTCATGCCAAGGTCAGATGAACTGAATGTACATTTTACCTGGTTGTCACATGGATTCCAGACAATCATGAGAAAAAAATCATGAACCAGATCTCAAAAAAGATCTTTCTTTCACTAGAAGGCTGGTTGATGGCTGCATGGTTTTTGAGCTTTATTCCTGAAATTCAGAACAAATTCTAGACAAAAATAATAAAGAGAGTAGTGTTTATGGAAATTTGAATACATAGAGAATAATAGAGCCAGGAAGAATGTCTTCATGAGCACTGCTGTTATCCAGCACATTCCTCCATGGACTGGTGAATAAAAACATGCAGCTGCATTATTCAAGATTCTCTACATGAGCAGGACTGGTAGAATGAATCTCACCATTTTAGTAGAAAGTGGGCTTATTAGAAAGTCTCACAAGTGGTAGTCCAGATAGTCTTAAAAATATCTGTCTACCAATGGAAATTGGAAGAATCCAGAAAATTCCTTCACAGCAATTCTTCAAGTGAAGAACCCAGTAGTTGTTCAGTCCATGAGGCTCAATGTCTCAGCTGGTTTTCAGTACACACCAAAATTCCAAAGAAGTTGACTCTGATGCTGGTAATGGAATGAACTTGATTGCCAGAGCTTGATAACAGAGCAAAGAGAGAGCTTCACTCTTTAATATCTTTTCTATATGTCAGATGCTACCAGAAGATAAGATCTAGATTAAAAGTGGATCATAGTCTTTGTTTTGTTTTGTTTGCTTTTTCAGTTTTTGTTTTGTTTTCCTTGGTCTTTTTAAGACAAATGTGTCTGTGTAGCCCTTAAACTCATTCTGTAGGTCAGAGTGGTCTCAAGCTCAGAAGATTCCATTGCCTCAGCCTCCTGAGTGTTAATGTTAAAGGTGTGCACTGCCACCAAGCAGCTAAAAGTGGAGCTTGCTGGGAGGTGATGGTGCATGCCTTTAATCCCAGCAGTTGGGTAAAGAGGCAGGTAGATCTCTTTGAGTTCAAGGCCAACTAACTCTACAAGAGTTAGTTCCAAAACAGGCTCCAAAGCTATAGTGAAACCCTGTCTCAAAAACAAAAACAAAACAAAAAACAAAAAAAGCAAATGTGGAGCTTATCACCTCTGCCCACCATCCCCACATATTTCTCTCTCTTGCATAGCTGTTGACTGATAAGTTTTATATTAGATTAATCAGGTGTTTCAGGGAGGCAAATTAAAACAGCATTATAGACTTAAACATAAGAAGAAAAAGAACACATGTCTTCATCATTGAACAAATATTCCACATCATAAATGCTTGTAACACATCTAAAAATTAGAAGAAGAATTACAGCTCAAAATCCCAGAAAATATATTCAACAAAATTATAGAAGAAAACTTTCCCAACCTGAAGAAGGATATGCCTATGAAGGTACAAGAAGCATACAGAACACCAAATACACTGATTCAAAAAAAAATCCCCTCGCCATATAATAATGAAAACAAAAAACATACAGAATAATGAAAGAATATTAAGAGCTACAAAGAAAAACAGGTCAAGTAATATATAAAGGGAAACCTATCAAAATTTCACCTACCTTCTCTATGGAAACCACGAAAGACAGAAGGTCTTGGATAGATGTGCTGCAAACACTAAGAGATTATGGATGCAAGCCCAGACTACTGTAGCCACGAAAGCTTGCATTCACCATCGATGGAGAAAACAAGGTATTCCAGGACAAAAAAATGATTTAAACAATATATTACCACAAACCCAGCCTTACAAAAAATACTAGAAGGAAGAGCACAAACTAAGGAAGCCAACAACACCCATAATAACACAAGCATCTGACAACCCTCCACCAGCACAACTCAAAGAAGGGAAACACACAAACACTACCACCAGAAAAAAATTACAAGAGTTAACAATGGCTGGTCATTAATATCACTTAATACCAATGGACTCAATTTACCTATAAAAAGGCACAGGTTAAAAGAATGTATATGAAAACAGGTTCAAACGTTCTGCTGTTTACAAGAAACACACCTCAAACTCAAAGACAGACACTACCTCAGAGTAATGGTTTGGGAAAAGGTTTTTCAATAAAATGGACCAAAGAAACAAGTGGGTGTGGCTATAGTAATATCTAACAAAATTGATTTCAAACTAAAATCAATTTGAAGAGATGGAGATAGACACTTTATACTCATAACAGGAACAATTTATCAGGAGGAAATCTCAATCCTGAATATATACGCCGCTAATATAAAAGCACCTACATATGTAAAGAAAACATTTCTAGAATTCAAAGCATTCATCAAACCCCATACTCTAATACTGGGAGATTTCAAGACTCCTCTCTTACCAATAGACAGGTCAAGCAGACAGAAACTTAACAGAGAAATAAGATAAGTAACAGATGTAATGAACCAAATGGACTTAACAGACATTTATAGAACATTCCACCCAGAGAAGAACATACCATCTTTTCAGCATCTCATGGAACCTTCTCAAAAATTGATCACATAATTGGTAACAGAGCAAACATCCATAGATACAAAAAAATTGTAGTAACCACCTGTGTACTATTGGATCATAATGATTTCTTTTGAGACAGGTTCTTGCTATGTAGACTAGCCTGATCTGAAAGGCAAATCCTCCTGTCTCCTTGTTCAGTGTATTGGGATTATAGGTGGGGAACAATGTGCCCAGATGAAATCTGTCTCATTTGTCAAGCTCTGATATATTATAAATCCCTCAGCCTTGAGCTGGTGAGATTGCTGAGAAGATAATATCACACTGCCAAAGGATGATGTGCCTGCATGCATGCCAACAGGACAGCAGAGGGCACCAGATCACATTTTACGTGATTGTAAGCTACCATGTGGTTGCTGGGAAATGAACTCAGGACCTCTGGAAGAGCAGCCAGTGTTCTTAACCACTGAACCATCTTTCCAGTCCTAATAATGCACTTCTAAAATTAAATAAAACTTTTCTATATTGACTTTGAAAAAAGAGTAGACCCTTCCCAGAAAGAGGGGATGTTATTAATAAGAGATAGGGTGATGTTGCCCATGTGTGTATGTTGGCTGCTGAGATCTGAACCTGATAAATAGAGTTACAGTCAATGGCCTGTTTCTCAAGTCTCTGAGCTGACATAACTGTGTCAAGCAAGATCAACCATATCTGCATAGGATAGTTGCATAATTGCTAATTCAATGTTTTTTGGCTCAAGATAACCTTTCCAATCTGTACAACCACACAATCTGGTCTGTGTCCATTTACTTGACATTAATTAAAACATGAAGGGAAAATACAAAATCACTCCCCCTACCACAATCAGGCAATTTTTCATAATGGTGGCTCCAACAACTGATTGCCAATGCTGTTTCACCTAAAGAGTACACAATAATCTATTCCTCCTATTCTGGTTTGAAGACAGAAAGAATGCTCCATATGGAAATCCTTTTCCTGTGACTGCATTGAATAGTCAACTACATGACTCAAATATAAAACTGTGAGGTGCTATAATCATTTCAGAATTTTGAAGGTGAAATATAGAGGACACTCAAGGTCATTGCACTGGAAAGCAACAGACAGGGATGAAGGTCACTTGAGTCTACCTAGGAGAATTTGTCTCAGAAACAACTTTTCTAACAGGAGGGAAATGCAACTGTTCTAGAATTAATATGCCTTTCCATTGAGAAATCACTTCACACATTTAGGAGATTAATACAGAAAAATCTCCTTAATGGTGGTATGCATTAATCTCTGGCTAATGCTCAAAGAGGAGACATCTTAGACAGATTTTGCTTCCATATATGATATTATCCTTAAGTGTCCTTTAGGCTCATGATCCAGATTATATTTTGAACAATTGAAATAGAAACAGGCAAATTGCCAGTCTGGACATTTAGGCAGATGGCAGAGTTACACAACAAAGATATTCCCAGAATATTTTCTTAAGTACACCAGTGAGCTGAAAACAGCATGTCATTCTTTACTGACAGGGTTTTAATGTGAAGATCACAGTGGATGAGAAAGACAGGACAAGTAAAAGTTAAAAGGACGGAGGGGAGGTATTGTAGAAGATACATCCCACCTCTAGTAAGCTTCTTAAGAAAAATAGTGTCTTGCTTGGCGTTGGTGTCTCACACATTTAATCTCAAAACTCAGGGTGAAGAACCATGTGGTTGTCAGTGAGTTTAAGGCCAGCCTGTTATACAGAGTGAGTTCTGTGATAGTCAGGACTATCCTAGAGAAAACTTATCTTGAAAAAACAAAAAGATGAAGAAGAAGAAGAAGAAGAAGAAGAAGAAGAAGAAGAAGAAGAAGAAGAGGAGGAGGAGGAGGAGGAGGAGGAGGAGGAGGAGGAGGAGGAGGAGGAGGAGGAAGAGGAGGAGGAGGAGGAGGAGGAGCAAGAGCTGGAGGAGAAGAAGAAGAAGAAGAAGAAGAAGAAGAAGAAGAAGAAGAAGAAGAAGAAGAAGAAGAAGAAGAAGAAAGAAAGAAAGAAAGAAAGAAAGAAAGAAAGAAAGAAAGAAAGAAAATATTACCATTTTACATACTACTTCCAAGAAAAATAATGGAAGAATTGTATGAATTATATGAAGTCAGTAGAAACTATCACACAATGAGACAAGTTTAGGAGGAGGCTAGTCCAACAACTCTACACAAGAGGTACACAGGGTACTTTGAAATATTTACTAAGTGCATAGTTGCCTTGAGCTGATAACCATAGCTCCATATATGGGGAAGAACTGTTTTCTAAAGATCTGAAGCAAATCCTCCACAAAGGCTTTGACACCAGGCCATTACCAGCTCTCCAAAGTATATTCCTAGATTTACTGAAGGAGCTCTGCTTTATTATCAATACATCACGTCCTTCCTGAAACTCACAAGGCTTAGGTCCCAAATTATACTACGTCTCCCAAGATTATACCTCTTCCCTGCCTGAGGTCCTAAAGAACATTTTTGATTGGTCAGGCCAGTCCTTCACACAACAGTGTTTTACATTTCAAACACATGTCACCTGCTGTCATATTCTCCATCTGGCAGAACTATGTTTTTCTCTAAAAGAAAACTGGAATTTTACCGCTAATCGGCCTTAATATTGGTTGTGACCCTGTAATGCCTCATTGAGCAGCTTGTTAGAGGTCTGTTCTTTGATATGGGGATGGGCAAAGTGACTGGTTTTAAATCAGTGATGGCTTCTTTATAATGGTTTGGAGACACTGGACAATCCTGGTAAACAATGTGTACCCAAGCATTCTTATCTCTAACAGCTCTGATTAACATATTCTTATCTTTTGAATGTTTAGATGCAGTCTTTTCTGAGCTCCATTATACTTTATGACATTTAACTCTTTCCTAAGCATTGGTAAATCCTTTTATCACTAATCCTACAGTTCTACATTACTGTTAAGTTGGGAGTGTCATCCTAGCTCCTGCCATCCATTTCAGACCCAAGGCCTGGAGTTGCATTGGTCTGGACTCCAAATCCCAGCATGCCAGTTCCTGACCCCTCCCACAGGGTATTTAAGTGGGCTTCCAGGGAGGAACAAGTGATCCTGGCTTTGCATGTGCTCCCCCATTTTCTGTCTCCTCTGCCATGCCCTCAGCCACCTGAGAGCATTGCACTTAATAAACCATGGACATTTTAATTTGATTTCATCTGTTTTACTTGGGCTTTGTGTGCCAGCAAAGTGGCTTGTCTTAGAATTTTTTTCTAACATGGAGGTACCACCAAGGAGGTTCAGTTTTTCCTGTGGACTCAGGTCTCAGGACAATACTGGAAATTGCCCTTCCTGTGCATGTACTCCACCAAGCATGTTGGCTTTACTTGGTGAGTTCCCCTTTTGAAACTGCATGCAGGTAGGGATTTGGGATGGCTCATTTACTTTTCAGGCTTTTGCTGAAGACTCAGACATGCCAAAAGCCTGGCACACACATGCGGCAGAGGCAGGTCTCTTACTGAGATGCGATTTGGGAAGGAGATGTCCCTGGCCAATTTCTCATGTACCCGTTTCCTGACTCAATGCCAGTCCAGTGGATGCACAGCAATGGCCTTGAGTCATAGTCCTGCATTTCAAGTGGGTTTCTTGTGATCCCTAGCCAGTTTCAAAATGCCTTTAAGCAGGCATTTACATTGTTTTTTAATTGAGACTATCCAACTTAAAGCAATTATGCTCCAAAATCCAAGTTTTTCTAAGTGCACCCTCATTCTTACCCTCCCCTTCTGCTCTTCTTTTTCTGTTTATTTGCAACCATGCAACCAAGTGGTTGGCCCCAACCCCATTTCCACATTTCTATGTCTGCTCATTCACAGAAGATTCTCTTGTCCTACATTCGGATGCTCAGGCTCTGTGTTTGGCCTTTTCTGTAAACAGTTCTCTCATTCTGTTTCCACTTCCATCTCTCTCTGTGTGCTTATTCAAGGTCAGATCTCTTGTTCTGCCCTATCTTCAATTTAGGCCCCTCCCACTTGGCTGCCTCCTTGCAGTTGGGACGTGGTTCTCCAGTGCCTTTTTGTCCTGCCCCAACTTCCATTTCTTCCCTCCTATTTGTTCACAGACAGCACTCTCATGCCACCCCATAAGCCCAGCAGATGGGCTCTGACATGACTCTGATGAGCCCTGTCCCCTAAGCCGCAGCATAGGCCAGACACTCAGCCTTGTCAGCCGCGGCTGTGACATGAATAACAAGGACTCAAAACATAAGTTTTATGTACATGTGTGCTTCTAAACTATAACAGCTCTAAACATTTAGCTTATATGCCCAGTTTAAAATACCAGGTAATGGTACCTGGCTCTCAAGTGTCTTTAGAGATATGAGATCATGGCATTTGAACAAAAAGAGCTTCTCACACATAGACATGCCAGATTTTGCAGCACCTTATGGCTTCTTCAAGAAGAGAGAAGACCTGCTGTGTCCAGACTTGCTCAGCATTTGGCAAAGTCACCCACACTGAAGCAAAAAGGAGACATTTTACCACTCCATTCTCCTGGATGCTTCACCCAGGGAATCGATCCACTCATCCTGGCAAGACAGTTACAGTAAATCTTCCCCCTCACAGGAAAATCTTTGGGCCTCTCACACTCAGCAGCTAATAGCAAGCACTGCTTCTAAGACTGATGTTCTCCGAGGACAAGGAGAGGATTTGGGATTGCCTGCTAGCCAAAAGCTGTCTCATTTTTGCTCATTAATTCCTCCCAGATCTGTCTAAAGACATTTGACAACTCAAGGCTTCAGTGTCCAGGTTTAACAGGTTTCAGTCTACAGAGGTTCATAGTTCCCAATTTCCTTTAATTGCCTTTTAACCTGAAGCACTAGCTTTTGCTATTACACCAAGACATAAAATCGGTTCCCGTTCTCTTACAGCTTCCTGGAAATGTTCTATTGCTACATCAGAATCATGTCTGATAAAATTCAAGGTTTTTTATTTTTTAATTGTTTTACTGTTACACTAACCCCAGCCAGTTTTAAGCATATTTTGTAGGTCATTCCTGCTGCTTAACCAGAGACCAACCTACAAGGCACTCTGAGGACAATGCCAAAAGCTTCTGTACCAGCTCCTGGAACCTTACCATTGATACCAGCTCTCTTAGATCAAGGACACCTGCCAGTTCTTCTGGATTAAGAACACCTGCCAACTAAAATCTGATTTCACCTGCTATTGTGTGAAATTCCATGCATAGTTCCATTTTATGAGGCCTGTAATAACAATATTTTTTTCTCCTAAACACCTACCTTCTTACCTCCCTCAAGAAACATTTCTGGGATGATAGTGAACAGAATGCCTTTCTACACCCACCAACTTTTGTCTCTGCTACTCCCATGAAATCCCATGCCCACTTGAGTTTACATCCTTTTTCCAAAGAGAGCCTAATTATCAGTCATAATTATCATCTCAACTTTCTGTGACCTCTATATCCAAAGAGTCTGGAATGTTAAGTTGGGAGAATCACCCTAGGCCCTGGCATCCATCCCAGACCACAGCCTCAGAGTTGCCTTGATTTGGACTCCAAATCCCAGCATGCAAGGTCCTGACCACTCCTCAAAGGAGGGTGAAGACCACTCCTACAGGGTATTTAAGTGGGCTTCTGGAGGAGGAACACATAGTCCCAGGTTTGCTTGGACTCCTGGGTTTTGTCTCCCCTGCCATGTTCTCAGCCACAAAAGAGCCCTGTGCTTAATAAGACATGGGCATTTTAATTGGTTTAATTATAGTTACAATATTTAGTTAACATACATTTGGAAAATTAAAGTATATCATCTATCATACCTTTGTGAGTCTCAACTTTTATATCTAATTTACACACACCATAACTAAAGAAAACTATAACTATATAGTTTTGAACTAAATCAAAGAACCCATAAGGACATAATACTAGCCTGGAAAATCTGAGGCAACCAAAGCAGAATCTTCAATTTTCTGTTGCAAAATATGTGTGGATTATTTTTAATTAGATGTCACAAATCAGTTTGCCTTAGCGTGAGGAGTTATTTTATCCAGCTACATAATTAAGCAAGGTTCCATGTTTCTGATATTCATTTATTACTATTACTTTGGATAATTCACCCATGATCTTCTGGGTAGCAAGGTTTTTTTTAACTGTTTTTTATTCAACTATATATTTTTACACTACTGTCCTTTCCTCTCCACTCCCCTTCTCCCATGATCCACATGCTCCATGTTTACTCAGATATTGTTTTTCTCTCTATTCTATGTAGAATAGATCCATGTATGTCTCTCTTAAGCTCCTTTTTGTTGTCTGTGTTCTCTGGCATTGTGAATTTTTTATTTTTATTTTTTTTTTATTTTTCGAGACAGGGTTTCTCCGTAGCTTTTGGTTCCTGTCCTGGAACTAGCTCTTGTAGATCAGGCTGGCCTCGAACTCACAGAGATCCGCCTGCCTCTGCCTCCCGAGTGCTGGGATTAAAGGTGTGCGCCACCACCGCCCAGCAGGCATTGTGAATTGTGAGATGGTTGTCCTTTGTTTTATGTCTAAAAGCCACTTAGGAGCGAGAACATATTTTATTTGTCTTTCTGGGTCTGGGATAACTTACTCTTTTACGATGATTTCTAGATCCAGCAATTTGTCCATAAATTTCAAGATTCGTTATTTTATTTACTGTGTAGTACTCCATTGTGTAAAGGTACCATAATTTCTTTATCAATTCTTCAGTTGAGAAGTTGTTTTCAGGTTCCGGCTGTGACAAATAATGATGCTGTGAAATAGTTGAGCACTTGTCCTTGTAGTATGGTTGAGCATCCATTGGGTACATAAGCAAAAGTCGTATTGCTGTGTTTTGAGACAGGTTGTTAACTTATTTTCCTTCTTTTTTTTTATCATCTATCTATCTATCTATCTATCTATCATCTATCTATCTATCTATTTTTTTTTCTTTTTTGGTTTTTTCGAGACAGGGTTTCTCTGTGGCTTTGGAGCCTGTCCTGGAACTAGCTCTGTAAACCAGGCTGGTCTCGAACTCACAGAGATCCGCCTGCCTCTGCCTCCCGAATGCTGGGATTAAAGGCGTGCGCCACCACCGCCCGGCTCTATTTATTTTTTTAAGACACAGTTTCTCTGTAGCTTTGAAGTTGTCCTGGAATTATCTCTTGTAAACCAGGCTGGCCTTGAAATCACAGAGATCTGCCTGTCTCTGCCTCCCAAGTGCAGAAATTAAAGGCATGAACCATCACCAGGTGGTTTGCTTCCTAATTTTATGAGAAATCACTATACTGATATCCAAATATACCAATTTGCACTCAAATCAGCAATGAAGGAGCCTTCCCTTAATCCCTACATCCTCTCCAGCTTTATTGATCTTGGCTATTGTTACAGATGTAAGATGGAATCCCGTTGTTTTGATTTTCATTTCTCTAATCGCTAAGGATGTTGGAAATTTCCCTAAGTGTCTCTCAGGCAATTTTGATTCATGTGTTGAGAGTTCTCTGTTTAGGTCTCTACCACATTTTTATAGGACTATTTGTTCTTTTGATGATCTTTTTTTTTTTTTAGTTCTTTGTATGTTTTGGTGATCATTCCTCTGTCCAGGTGGAGGTAGGTGGAGATCTTTTCCCATACTATAGGCTGCCTTTATTGTATTGTTGATCGTGTCCTTTGGTTCACAGACATTTCTCAGTATCAGGGGTTTCCATTTATTAATTATTACTCTCTGTGTCTGTGCTACTGGGGTTATATTTAGAAAATGGTCTCCTCTGCAAATGAGCTCAAATATACTGCCCACATTCTCGTTTTCTGTGATTCACTATGGTTGGTTTTATTCTGTGGGTTTTTTGCTTTTCTTTATGAAGCTGAGTGTTTTTTTAAGGTCTTTGAAAAATTTTGCTGAGATTTACATGGGAATGGTATTGAACTAGTTGATTGCTTTTGGAAAGATTTTCATTTTTACTATATTAATTTTGACCTACCAAAGGACATGGGACATCTTCCCGTTCTCTGGTCTCTCCTTCAATTTCTTTCTTCCAAAGTGTAAAGTTCTTGTCATACAGGCCTTCCACTTCTTTAGAGTTATTCCACAATATTTTATATTATTTGTGGCTATTGTTAAGGGTGTTGTTTCCATGATACATTAATTGTAGCCATCTTTCTATTTCAAAAAATTATTCCTTGTAACCACCTTCTATCTACCTTCCTGATGACGACTCACAATCTTCTGATAACCATAATTATACTCCCAACTTCTAAGAGAAATTTTAAACAAAACATACAAATGAACTCATGAGAGATTTGACTCTTCATGCCTGTCATATTTCACTTCATGGTATCCTTCAGGTTTAAAAACATCGTTAACATTTTTAGGTTTTCATCTTTTACACCATGTTTCAGTATTACTTTATGATTGTTATTCTGAAAATTTGGAACCTTTTCTCCCATCCCTTTTCTGATTCTAAAAACATGAGTCTTATTTTCTAAAAGTTTAGGATTTGATTACCATTTTCTAAAGAATCATATTATGACTTTATTGCATTTCTCATTCATTTTCTGTATTAAATCACGAGTTTCTGTGCCAATTTTTCCTTGCTGTTGTAGAACCATCCATGGCAGGTCCAGCCAGAAGCAGAGGTGTTATACTGGCTTTCTCCATACTTTTCCACATTAAGAAATTCAAAGTAGGGCTGGAGAGATGACTCAGAAGTTAAGAGCACTGACTGCTCTTCCAGAGGTCCTGAGTTCAATTCCCAGCAACCACATGGTGGCTCGCAGCCATCTGTAATGAGATCTGGTGCCCTCTTCTGGCCAGCAAGCATACAGACAGACAGAATACTGTATATATAATAAATAAATACATTTAAAAAAAGAAATTCAAAGTACCTCATTAGTTCCATGTCACTAGATTATTAGATCACCCCTGCATCCGATCCAATTCTCTTTCCTGGTATTACCATATGTGCGTTCCTTAGTCCATCTTCATGTCTTTTCAGCAGTCTTTGATTCCACCTGTACCTCTAAGTGGTCACAACATTACCTGTGCTTTAGACTAGGCTTCCCATGGTCTGATGAGTTTGGGGACATCCAAGCAGATAAACAAAAAAATTTAGGATGACCAGCTCATAATCCTCAGTTCCCACAGCTCTATTCCTAGAGAGTCAACTGGAAGGCCATGTCACTTTCCCTGAGTTCTGACCTTGGATGATTTCTCTAGTTATGGCAATTTTTGTTGAGCTCCAGGGACCACTTCCAAGAAGCTCAATTAGACTCTGGTAAGTGAACATTGCTTTTGGTGATCTTCATAATCATACAGATGCCCTGCTAAGAAGCAAGCTCTCTGAGAGTCATCAGTGTTTCTCATAGGAATAGGTAGCCTCGTGTGATTTCAATTCCAGGGAATTTGCTGACCTTACCAAAATTAAATAAAAGCTTCTTGCTCAGTATAGGTTGTAGAACAGGAATCAGCATCCATGATAGAAGGCACTAGTGAGGGTGTTAGCTTTTCTCTACCTTCTAGTTTCTCAGAAGCTCAACCAGTGTTACTTTGGAGAGGACTATCTACCTTCTTCTGCACAGTCGCACCTTTATAGGATACAAAACTATCTGTGATTTTTTGTAGCTGTGATCCTTGAACACTGTGTACTCTATTATGCTGATATGTTCAAAAGTGCTGACATTTCAATATGCTGTCCAGGAAAATGTCTATGCCCAATATAAAGGCATCAAACCATATCTTCAGCAAGGCAGGCAATGTGATTCACAACAGCACAAATCACCTGGACTTCTCATGTCCACCTCATCTTGGTCCTGGATTTTCAGCTTTCTGACTTCCCTGACAGTGTTGGACTCATCTAGATTGCTCCAAATCAGAACGCAGCTTGACGCACTAAAAGTGAGAATTGGTTCTGCCCAATAATGTGTCATTTAGTTTTTCACCACTGTGATATAACCTATGACATCTGGAAATAGTGAATCTCAACAGAGAAATGTCTCTATCAGATCTGACCTATAAGGAATGTTTTGTGATTAATGATTTAAATGGGAGCACCCAGACCATTGTGCATTATGACACCCCTCAGCAGGCTAAGCAAGAAATGAGGAACAAAGCACCAGTCAACATTCCTCTTCTTTAGTTCCTGCTGTGACTTCCTCATTGACAGGTTGCAATTGGGAAATGTAAGCCACATAAGTGCTTTCCTCCTCAAGCTACTAAGAACATTGTGATTGATATCACAATAGAAAACAAACTGGCACAATTAATGGTGCAATCAAAGTCACATTTTAAGCAATCTGGCACTCATAACAGAAATGCAGAAAGAAGAAAAATGAGTATCTTCAATGTGTAATAGAGTCATATATTGTTTACTAAGTGTATTAACTTTGTTTAATAAATTTTGGAGTAGAGAAAGTATATAGTGCTCTAAGTATCTCAGTTGAAACAAGCTGCCTCTTCACAAGCTGCAATTGGGCAACATTTGAAGGTTCTCCTTACCTATCCACTCTTCCAGTTACCTAGTTTTCATTCAATTTTGCAGACTCTTCTTACTTTCTTTCTTTTTTAATTCCTCTCTTTCATTTCTTTTTTTTTGGTGTGCAGGTATGAAAAATTTTCAAAGACAGAAAATAAATCTAGAATAAATAGCTGTAGTGGTTAGATTCCAGTGACTGTGACAAAGATACCCATGAGAACAACTCAAGGACAGAAAGAAATCAGAGGTTCAGTAGATCCAGTCAAAGATTATGCTAATGCAGAAACACAACTCCACTGTGGAGGGCTATTTTGAACTTTATAGAATCTCTGTGCAGGGGTGACTTGAGGTGGCACTCTTGCCGATATACTTGGCAGGCCAAGTAAGGAGGAAGCATACCTCCTCTATTAGTAGATTTCCCTGCCAATAGTCAGTCCTTGAGTATACAGAAGTGCACTGTAGTTCACTCACTATGATTAGGTTGTGGTTTCTCTCCTGATGAAGTTTTTTTATATATTATATTACAGCTAAAGTTATTTCCATAACAACAGTCTTCTTGTTTAGATTAACTAGGGCACAAAACTCTTGAAATAATTTGTAACAAAGTTGGTAGTTTCTGTAACTATTTCAAGTATTACAAGAACCTAGCTTGGATTGTGATTTGAGTATTATTAAAGAGCACTGGCTTTGCATAAAGTATGCAGTTGTATCTTCTACTTTGCATCCCTTGTGTTCTGATTTCTGTGGCAATACCCAGAGTTATCCATAACTGAGGTAGTTGGAGAAGGGACCCTGAAAGAATATCAGGAGTGTATGATAAGAAAATTACAGGGTAATGGGACAAGAAAATTTTTCTCTGTTTCTGTCTATGCCTAAGCATTTGCTGGAAACTAATGGCACCCATGTATCTATATCAGACATAGAGATATGTCTTGAAACTATCAAGGAATATAATCCTTGGTTTTCCTTGGAGGAGAATTTAATGGGTATGGAAAATTGGGATTGGGTTTGGATAAATGTGGAGAGGAGGCTGCTAAGTCAAGGACCACAGTGACCTTATAGTCAGATACTGACTGACCATCTGTGCTGTGCTTTCTTTTGCTTTTGTATTTAAGGAAGTTCTGAGAGAAACCCTGGGCTGTTTGGCTGCTTCAGCATGACTGGACACACCTCCTGATTCTATCCTGTCTTCTGTTACTTCTGACTTTTCTTTGGCTTCAAGGAACCCCTATTCAGGAACCCTAGCTGACCTTGTAGGAGCAGTTCCTACAGGTGACATCCAGCTGTGCAGCTTTCTGGTGAGGGGCATCTTCATAGGGACACTGCAAATTCAAAGAGTGCTCTGAGGTGTATTAAGGATATCCTGGGAGTATCAATAGTTGCATGGTGTAAATATAAAAAAGAGGTTAGCTGCGCAACATGAAAAACAAGTAAGAAGTAACCTGAGAATAAATGTGAAATAAGTAATTGTAAAAAAAAAAGTAAGCTCTCTATATTTTTTAAAAGGTAAATATAGGACAGACAAATAGCAAACATGTGTTTGTACATTACTTATAGATATTTTAAAAGTCAGGGGTTCTAAGGAAGGACAACAATAATTGCTTCAGCTTTTGAAATGTATAAAAGATGTGTGCTCCTAGTTTCCTACAGAATGAAATATAAATCTAGAGCTTTAAAAGGTGTGCATGTGAATGAATGAGTGCATGTTTTCTTGGTCTGTGTTTTGACTGTTACTACATTGCTGTTTTGTGTGATTATCTTTCTAGAAATGGTAAGTGGCACCAGTACCTGTTTGTCATTACTGTACATTTTTGTCTATTCACCTTTTTTATCTTGAAAGTGATGACACAGGAAACCTCTGCCTTTAGTGTCTGGTGAATTTTTATTGGATCAGTTCCAGAAGTTTGGGTCCCAAAGGAAAAGCTTCTCTAAGGAGAGGTATGACATGACCACATTCCTTTGTTGTTCTCTGGCCCACAGTCTGCCAGCAGCTCCTATAGTGGGCAGAGGGTGGATGCACATGCTCACGTGGACAGAGATCCTACAGAGAGACATGCTCATGAAAATGGGGCAGCAGTAAAGAATTGTCTGCTTGCAGTTAAAGAGCTACAGGGATGTGAAACAAAAAAAATCTTTGATTGTGGTCAGAGAAAAGTGATCCATCACATCTGAGATGAGCTCAGTTCTCATAAGGCTTTCCAAATGGAAGTAATAATTGTATATCGGCACAACTCGAGGAGTTTTTAAGCATTCCAGTGAAAGAATGTCTTCACACAAATGCCCATGTGAGCGTGCACATGTTCCACTGTCCTCTTATTTGAGAGGGAAGAAATTAGGTGTATAAATAGCCCTGCCAGTGTTGAATGGGACAGGTGCATACTGAATTGGCATATGGCTCATATAGGGCTTCTTAGGACCAGGGGGCAACAAATGAGATTTTGAATGAGGGAATTTGTTAGATTTTAATTCCTGATAATGAACAAGAACAGAGAAGGGCTGGATTTCATACTGAAGGACTGGTTACTTTTGTGCTCACTTGGAGAAGGGTGGAAAATGGTAGAGTGTGGGGCTTTATTATTTGGTTGTGTTTTGAGAGTCTGTTTCTTTCACTGGCACTTTTTAATATTTGGGCTGTTTTCAGGGAGATGTTGTTTCTTTAACTAGTTCCAGATTCAGAGAAAAAGTGCTTTCCTTTGGCTCTGCTTTCAGGTCTGAAGTGTGTTTCTTTCACTAGCTCTTTCTCCTACTCCTACGGCTCCAAAATGGTTTTGCCCATTAGTTTGCTGGTTCAAACAAAATAAAAAGAGATATAGTGCTTGAACAGATTTTTACACTATCCATTTTTTTCTACACAATAACTGATGTTGGTTAACTGATTGTGTGTTTGTTGGCTTAAGATCTTTAAAAAATAAATTATAATAAACCTATACTTTCTGCCACAAGTTCAAATGATTAGGGTAAAATGCATAAGTTTTATCAGATTGATTACACACAAAAGTCTTACTCCTGTAAGAAGTACAAAACATTAAAACACTAAATTCACTTATAGAGTTTCACTGTAGTATGATTTTTCTTATGGTTTGAATAATACACATATTAAATTTATAGATCTTTTCTAAAAGACGGCTTATTTTATGTATTTGTAGATGATTGTGACAAAGGATTTACCAGATTCCATTGACAGTTATCTCTCCAGTCTGTGTTCTTTTATGCATTTGAAGGTGAATAAGATGTGAAAAGTCTTCCTTCCACTGATACACATTCATAAAGTTTCCCTACACTACACAATAAAAGTTTGTTCTTTTATTATCTTGAAGAGTACTGTGGTCTCCAAAGGCCTAACCACACTGACTACATTGATAGGGATTCTCTTTACTCTGTGAACTTTTGTACATTTGAAGATGACTGAGTTTTGCAAAGGCCTTACCAAAATGATTATGATCATAGGGTTTCTCTCTAGAATGTGTTTTGTATGCAACTGAGGAAGACTGTGAATTGCAACGGCCTTACCACACTGTGACACGCAAAGGCCTTACAACACTGATAACATTCATAGGGATTCCTTCTCTCCATTATGTTTTCTTTTATACAATTGAAGACTATTTTGATATGCAAAGGCCTTTTCACATTGATTACATTCATAGGGTTTCTCTCCAGTATCTGTTCTTTTATGTACTTGAAGATGGCTGTGCTGGGCAAAAGCCTTACCACACTAATTACACTCATAGGGTTTCTCTCCAGTATGTGTTCTTTTATGCTTTTGAAGAGTACTCTTTTCAGCAAAGTCCTTATCACAATGATTACATTCACACGGTTTCACTCCAGTATGTGTTCTTTTATGCTTTTGGAGATCACTGTGACATGTAAAGGCCTTACAACACTGATTATATTCATAAGGTTTCTTTCCAGTATGTGTTCTTTTATGCTTTTGGAGATGATTATGTTGGGCAAAGGCCTTACCACATTGATTACATTCAAAGGGTTTTTCTCCAGTATGTGTCCTTTTATGCAACTGAAGATGACTGAGATGTGCAAAGGTTTTACCACAATGATTACATTCATAGGGTTTCTCTCCAGTATGTATTCTTTTATGCCTTTAAAGATAAGTTTGACATGCAAAGGCCTTACCACACTGATTACATTCATAGGGTTTCTCTCCAGTATGTTCTTTTATGACTTTGATGAGTTTCATAAAGAACAAAGTCTTTATCACCTTGGCTATATTCATAGGGTTTATTTCCAGTGTGTTTTCTTTTAAGCACTTGAATATGACTGGGATAAGCAAAGGCTTTACCACACTGCTTAATTTTAGAGCATTTTTCTCCAGTATGTGTTTTTTCATTCCTTAGAAGGTCAGTGTCATAAGACAAGTCTTTAACACAGTGAGTATACACTGAAAGTTTCTTTTCACCATTTTGATTTTTTTCATTCCTGCAAGGATAATTGGCACTTTTAAAAGCTTTACACCACAATCGATACACTGTTGAACCTTATATCTATATGACTTAATTCATAACCTGTTCCAATTCTAAAAAGGAATTTGTTATTAAGATTTCATAACTCTGTTTAAAAACATGTTTGCTTTTTAATTAGGGGTCAGTCTGCATCTAGGTCATTAAGTATGATGATAAATTTCTTTGTTTCATGGTTTACCTTTTCACATTTACAACAATAATTCTATGTGATATTATTTACATTTTTGTAGACATCTGAATACTCTGAAGGTTTTTCCAACTTTAATGCATTCATAAATTTTACTATACTGTTAATCATATACATTTGCTAAGTGAACTAGGACATTCAGAAGTATTTGCACAGACTTAGAATTCATGGGACGTTTTTATAATGTTTATATATTAATAATGATGGTAGCAAACCATCAGTATTTTATACTTCAATCAAATTCAACAAGTATACTCTACATGGGAACTACTGCTTATCTTCCTTTTGTTGTTAAGAAGAGGTATGTAAAATCTTTCCATATCCCTATGCTCATAAGCTTATATAAAGGGTAGTGTCTGATACACATAGGAAAGGAAGAATAATTCACATACATGAAATTGTGGTATATGTATTTGTGAGGATTTAATAACCATCTATGCACTTAAAGCTGTGCTTATTTGCAGTGTTGCTTTTATTTAAAAGTTCTAGAAAAAAGGGCAATCTCATTAGAGGCACATTGTTATCAACTTGCACATGAAAATTACCTTGCATGTCTTCTAGAACATTGCCAATGTTCTTCAGTGTTATGGTCTTCCACAATGTATCCTAAATACAGGACCAGAACATGTGTTATATCATTGGACAATGTGCAAGATTTGGCTTATTTTCTTTTTTTAATATTTATTTATTTATTATGTATACAATATTCTTTCTGTGTGTATGCCTGAAGGCCAGAAGAGGGCACCAGGCCTCATTACAGATGGTTGTGAGTCACCATGTGGTTGCTGAGAATTGAACTCAGGACGTTGGAAGAGCAGGCAATGCTCTTAACCGCTGAGCCATCTCTCCAGCCCCCTTGGCTTATTTTCTTAAGTGCTCCTTAGAACTATGACTGCTGTTTTCACCTCATTCTTCTTTCTAATTCAAAGTGCAGAACAACATCCTTAACCAAGGAAAAGTTGTTTCCATATTTTGAAACAGGAAGGAAGTTCATTTTTATCTACAGAAATGAGGTTCCCGTAGGTCTCCAGCATTACATCTTTATAGAGATTCTTCTGGGAAGGATTCAGCAAATCCCACTTTTCCCAAGTGAAGTTGATATACACATCATCATAGGTCACTGCCTTCTAAAATATACCACACATGTGTAAAATGGAAAGCATGACAATGACAAAGTTGGAAATGCATACTTCCTTCGGGGTATAGAAATATGATTCTTGTATTCCTTACTCTTATGCCATGACATAGTCACTTTAGAGGGAAATTGAAAAGCAGAGTGAACCCTGTAATATCTATACCCTTTGTATGGGATAGTACTTCATAAGACAACAAAAAGATCAACAGTATATAGTATGCATGAGAAAATTGTATGAAGAGTTACAGACCACACACAAAAAACTTAATATGAACACACTGAGGGTATTGGGATATTGTGCCTTTAACTATAACACTCAGAAAACAGAGGTGGGTATAATTGTCTTAGAGTTAAATGCCAGTCAAGTCTATGCAATTAGGTCCAGGACAGGTGGAAGTACACATTAAGACACTCTCTCCATTGCAAAAATCAGTGAAACAAACAAATGGGATAGAAAGTACTGAAAGTCTTTTATTGAAGTTCTTACAAATAAATTTGCATTCACTCCAGTTCTCTATCTTCCAGACATCTGAAGTGCCATAGTTTAAACTGTAAAACCAATAACATTTTGTAAAAAGGAACTTCATATATAAAGCAGTTAAAATAGACAGATGAAAGCACTAGAAATATAAATGTTGGTCATAAATAATCAACACAGAGCTTGACAGAGGGCAGAGTAATTCAGAGTATTTGCTGGTCTTGAATGGAGGTGGGCACATTTTCCAGTACTTACATGGGGATCACAACTTTCCATTGTTCCATGATCAGGAATTCTGAGATCTTTAGATAACTTTGATGACCAGGTACCCATGTAATGAATATCTATGCATACATATAAAATGGTGATATTGATTTAAAAAATTCAAATCAAGCATAACAAGCCTGAAGAAGTTCATGCACCTGAAATTCACTGGCTCAAAATGCTCAGGCAGTACTTATGTCATAAATACATGGTATCCTGGGAATCAGAGTGATACCCTCTTTCAAATCTCTGAGCAGAAACAACTGTGTCAAGCAAGATCATTCATATCTTCATAATATTGTTTCCTAATCTCAAATTCAATGTTCATTGGCTCATGATAACCATCCCAAGGTGTTCACCACTCACCATCTGCTCCGTATTCATTAACAGGGCATTAGTTAAAATAAAACATACTGGGAAATTACAAAATCACTTCCCCTAGCACATTTTGGCCCTTTTTTTCATAATGGTGGCACCAACACCTGTTTGCCTATGCTGTGTCCTCTGCACTGTACACAATAATCTATTCCTCCTATTGTGGTCTGAAGACAGAAGGTATGCTCCATATGCAAATCCTTTTCCTGTAGCTCCATTGGATCGTTAACTACATGACTCAAATGCATAATTTTAAAGCTGTGAGGAGGTAACATCTTTTTATTTAAGAATTTTAAAACTATAATATGGAGGACAGCAAGGTAATTGCCCTGGACAGCAACAGACCAAGGCCACCTAAGTCAATAAAACAGAAGTTGTCTCAGAAACAATTTTTCTAACAAGATGGAAATGCAGCTGTACTAGAACTGATATGTCTTTCCATTGAGAAATCACTTCACTCACTTAGGGAATTAATAAAGAAAAATCTGTTTAATGATGGCATGCATCCATCTCTGGCTAATGCTCAAAGAGGAGCAACCTAAGATAGATTTTGAGTTCCACATATGCTATTATCCTTACATGTCCTTTAGGTTCAGGCTTGAGGTTACAACTTGAACAATTGAAATAAAAACAGACAACTTTCCAGGCTAGACATTTAGGCAAATAGGAGAGTTACACGTCAAAGCTATTCTCAGAATAATTTCTTAAGTACAAGGGTGACCTGAAACAGCAGGGCATTCTTCACTGACAGGGTTCTGAGGTGAAGATCACAGGGGATGAGAAAGAGAGGACAAGTAAAACGTAAAAGTATAGAAGCTATGGTGAAATGGTCTTGGAGAAGATATGTCATATACTTTGTAAGCTTCTTAAGAAAAATAGCCTCTTGCCAGGCAATGGTGGCACAGGCCTTTAATCCCAAGACTAAGGAGGCAGAGCCAAGTAATCTCTGTGAGTTTGAAGCAAGCCTGGTCTACAGCATGAGTTCTAGAATAGTCAGGACAGTCTAGGATAGTCAGGTCAGTCCTACAGAGAAACTCTGTCCCAAAAAATAAAAACAACATAAAAAAGAGAAAAGAAGAAAAGCATCTTATATCTTGTATACATCCTGGGAGTAAATGGAAAGAAATGGAAGAATTTTATGACTCAGTAGAAACTATTACACAATGGGAAAAATTTAGGAGGAGGCTATTCAAACAATTTTACACAAGGGGAACACAGGGTATCTCAAGAACTTTCCTACGTGCTGAGTTGGTTTGGGACTAAAAATCCTAACTCCATATGCTGGGAAGAGTTGGTTTCTCAGGACCTTAAGAAACTTCTCCACAAAGGACTTATCCCCAGACCATTACCAGCTCTTCCAAACATATTTCTGGTTTTAGATAAGAAGCTCTGTTTTATTAATACATCGGGCCCTTAGGGAATGCTCCCAAGAATGTCCTTTCTCCCTGCCTGACGTCCTAAATGAAAGCCTTGACTGACCAGGTCAGTCCTTACCAAAACAGTATTTTTTTTTTTTGGTTTTTCAAGACAGGGTTTCTCTGTGGTTTTGGAGCCTGTCCTGGAACTAGCTCTTGTAGACCAGGCTGGTCTCGAACTCACAGAGATCCGCCTGCCTCTGCCTCCCAAGTGCTGGGATTAAAGGCGTGCGCCACCACCGCCTGGCGACCAAAACAGTATTTTGCTTTTCAAATATTTGTTACCTGATGTCATTTTGCCCATCTGGCAGAACTATGCTTTTCTTAAAAAGAAAGGGGAACTTTAAGGCACACCAGGCCTTAAGGTTGGTTGTGACCCTGTAATGCCTCCTTGAGCAGCTTGTTAGAAGCCTGCTTTTGATATGGCAAAGGGCCAAGTGACTGGTTTTAATGGCTTCCTTGTCGTAGTTTGGAGCCAAATATCTGAACATTTCAGTTGAAAAATGTGTTCACGAGCATTCTAACTTCTAGTAGCCCTGGTTAACAAATACTTAGGTTTTGAATGTTTTAGATGCAGTAGAATTTTAGTTAAATTCTACTTTGTTAGCCTATGCATTAAGCATTGGCAGTGGAGTGCTACCCAACACGTGAGAAGCCATGGATGACCTCCACAAATTTAAAATTAATGATGACTATATGCGAAGGTTAAGTGAAAACTACTGAATGTCAGGAAAATACTGGAGAAACTAGGCCTCTCCAAGTTTGCCAATGGTTTTCCATGAATGTATCATGCCTGCAGAAATTGACTAGAAAGACGTTTCTACACAAAGCTCCCTGCTCCCAACTCTCTAAGCAAATTAAGCCCACAGAGCAGAGTTATTCAGAGGCCTGCCCACAGGTCCATGAATTAGCAAAGACCACATGGGACTTCACAACACAGGAAAACTGGTGGCAGGTTCCCACCCAGATCTGGGGAAAACGCACCTCACTTCACCCTCTGCTCCTCCCCATCTGGAGACAGCATACCCTTGCTCACCATGTTGTGGTTCTCCAGCCCGCCAAAGCTCTCGGTTCATCATCTCCCTGCAGCAGCAAAGGCAGACAGCACATAATCGCTGGTGCCAGCTCCTCTGGAAAGCCTCACATGGAGGCAGGTCGCAGGAAGAGCACTGCACCGCTTCTGACTGGCAGGTCAACTGGAGGGTCTGATTGGCTAGTGAGGCCTGAGTGGGATGAACCTTCCCAAAGGGCTATAGTTTGCTTAAAGAGACAGCACAATGGTTTCTGGCCATTCCTTTCTGCTCCCATCAAAAGTCTTTTCTAGATCTGCAAAAACACGCATTTCAATAACACTTGCCTGAGCCTCCAATAGCAGACACTGCCACAATCCTGCACTCCCTAGGAATCTTGCCTTTTTCCTCCAGGACACAATGTGGCTAGCTAGCTTATACAGTGAGCTGTGCTAGGTGGGTGCAGTGATTTCCTGTCCCACAGGTAGAAGGCAGCCCAGAATATTAACAGCTAAAGACGATTTTTAGATCACAAAAGGAAATGTTTGTTGTGTGATTTTATGCTGAGGTCAGATGAACTAAAGGTACGGTTTACCTCACTGTCACAGGGATTTCAGACAATCATGAGAAAAAAGCAGGAACCAGATCTTTAAAAAGACCTTTCCCCCAACAGAAGGCTGGGTGGTGGCTCCATGGCTTTACAAGTTTTATTTCTGAAATTCAGAGCAAATTCCAGGCAAATGAAAAATATTAAAGAGAGTAGGGTTCATGGAAATTTAAATACATAGAGAATAATGGAGCCAGGAAGAATGTCTTTATGAGCACTGCTGTGAATAAAATATACAGCTGTGTTACAGCATGAACAAGACAGGGCAAATGAACTCACCATTTTAGTAGAAATTGGGCTTATGACAAAGTCTCAAAAGCTGTAGTCCAGGTCATCTTAAAAATAGCTGTCTATTAATGGAATTTGGAAGAATTCAGTCGATTTCTGCACAGCCTTTTGTCTATGATCAAGTGAAGAATCCAGTAGTTGTTCAGTCCATGAGGTTCAATGTTTCACCTGGTTTTCAATATACATCAAAATTCCAAAGAAGTCGACTCTAATGCTAATAATGGAATGAACTCAGTAGCCAGAATTTGATACCAGAGCAAAAAGAGAGCTTCTTTCTTCAATATCCTTTCTATTATTCCAGCTGCAATCATCTAGAAGGTAAGATCTAGGTTAAAGGTGGATTATAGTCTTTGTTTGGATTTTTGTTTGTGTTATTATTTTTTATGTGGGGGTGTTGTTCGGGAGGGAGAGACGAGACACGCGGGGTTGGGGAAGGAGAGACGAGACACGCGGGGTCCCACGTGGGTAAACTTTAATGGGGGAGGGTAACATACAAGGAGCGGGTGTGAAGAGACGGAAGGGAAAAGGAGAGGGGGAAAAAGGGGCGGGTTAAGGTGTCCCTCCGTTTTAAGGGGGAGCTCAGGTGTGTCTGGGAGAAAATGTCCTGGGCATGCGTGGCTTTCCATTGTACCACTGGGATTTGTAGTCCACTTGGAGACTGTATTTTCTGCGCATGCGTGGCCTTGTCTCCAAAAGAACAGCAGTTTGTTTGTTATTTCTGTTTTTGTTTTGTTTGGAATGGTGTTTTCAAGATAAGATTTATCTATGTAGACCTGAAACTCATTCTGTAGGCCAGACTGGTCTCAAACTCAAAAAATCCCACTGTGTCAGCCTCTTGAGTGATAATCTTAAAGGTGTGCACTGCCACCAAGCAGCTAAAAGTGGAGCTTGCAGGGTGGTGATGGTGTATGCCTTTAAAACCAGGAACTGAATGCAGAGGCAGGTGGACCTCTGTGAGTTTGAGTTCAACCTGGTCTACAAGAGCTAGTTCCAGGACAGGCTCCAAAACGATAGAGAAACCCTGTCTCGATAAAACAAAAAACAAAAAACAAAAAAAAAAGAAAAGAAAAGAAAAAAGAAAGAAATAGTTCCAAAACAGGGTCCAAAGCTACAGTGAAACTCTGTTGCAAAACACCAAAAAAAATGTGGAGCTTACCACCTCAGATGATCCACATGAATGAAGGGTTTACCTATTCAAAACCTTTAATTAAATAAAATCCCTCTCAGGTATAATCAATTCTTTGTGTAGTTGATAATCCCAGAAGTAGTCAGTTTGACTACCAAGAATAGCCAACTCAAGAGCCAAGATAGAGAAATGAGAAAATTTTCATCCCTGCATTAGGTATAGAAAGCATAGGAGTTTTTTTTTTCAAAGAAGTCTTTTTTTCTTAAAAAGGAAGGATGGAAATTTTACATAGGGAGTCTGGACATGCTCACATAATATTCTTCCTCTTTTTAAGCATGCTCCATCAGCGAATCCATTTCTAAACATGATCCCAATGTAAAAGCAAAGACATTTAGTGACATTCTTACCTCACTCATGCTGGAACATATATACATTATAAAAATGGTGGAAAGAAATGTCTCTGGCATGTTCATATTGCACCACAATGTTTTATTTGAAAATCCAGTAAATGACACTGTGAAAAGTTGATTGTCAACCTTAATGTTTGATCTAAAATAATAACTGGACCAATACCTGAATTCTCACAGAAACAAAAGATAGAGAACACAAAACCAGAAAACTTCAAGGTAAAGTCACCTAACAGCACTGCATACTGAGAGAAAGAGACAGAGAAAGAAGAAGGAAACTGAATAACATACAAGAAATGAATCACTTGAAACCTGGGACAATATCGTGTTCACAGTGGCAAAGACAGGGGATAGGCATGAGCTCAACAACATGGACTTGCATTCACAATGGCTGACCTGACTAAAGCTGCTGCTGATTGTCAGATGACAAAACAGCAGAGACCAACATTAAGCCTCAGATATGACACCATTGCTGCAGTAACCAGCCATCAACCTACTGGGAGGTTAACTACACTGGACAACTTTCTCCATAGAAAGGACAAGTTTTTGACTTAGGCTTATTTCCACCTCTCCCCATAGCTGTTCAGTCACAATGAAGCACACAAAGGCTTACATTAATTATAAACTGGTTGGCCTATTAGCTCAGGCTTCTTATTAACTCTTACATCATTCATTAACCCATAAATATTGCTGTGTTACCCACGTGGCTTGGTACCTTTCATCAGTGAGGCTTTATCATCTTGCTTCAATTTACTCAGGTGAGATTGCAGATTCAGCCATTCCTCTTCCAGAACTCCCCTGTTCTGGTTGCCCCACATAAACTTCCTGCCTGGTTACTGGCCAATCAGCCTTCTATTAAAGCAATACAAGCAACAAAACTTTATAGGGTAGAAGACAATTGTCCCTCAGCAACAAGTTTTTGTCCTTATAGGAGTAGATACTTATTCTGGTTATGGATTTGCCTTTCCTACAAGTAATGCTTCTATAAAACCCTGATCAATGTATTTACAGAATGCCTTATCCATGGACATTGTATTCCCTACAGTATTGCTTCTGAACAGGGATCTCTCTTCCCAGCCAGAGAACCCTGAGAGTGGTCCTACAATCATGGAATCCTCTGCTATTAACATGTTCTCCAGCATCCTGAAGAAGCTGGACTGATAGAAATGTTGAAAGAACTTTATTCATTTGAAAAAAAGAGTTACAGCACCAATTAGCTTTCAGCGTCTTGACAGCTGGGACAAGTTTCTCCAGAAAGCCATATATGCTCTGAATATACACAATATATGGTATGGTTTCTCCTGTAGCCAGGATCCATTGGTCCAGGAATTTAGGGCTGAAAAGGAAATATTTCCACTCACTATTACTACTAGGGTCCATCTATGAAAGTTTGTTCTTCCTGTATCTGCCACCAAAGTTCTGATGGCCTGGACGTTTTGTTACGAAAGGGGAAGAGCTCCTGTCAAGAGACACATCAAATATTCTATTGAACTTTAAAAGCAGACTTCCCTCTCATAATATGTGCTTCAAATGCGCTTAAGTCCACAGACAAAGAAGGGAAAAACAACCTGAGGCATGGTAATATATCCAAATTTCCATGCGGAAATTGAATTACCTCTGCACAATGGAGGTAAGAAGGATTATGTCTGGAGTGCAGGAGATCCTTTAGGACATCTCTTTGTGGTACTGTGCCTTGTGATTAAAGTTAATGGGAAACTATAACACCTTATCCAGGAAGGATAAAAAAAGAAGGTATGGGTCACTTCTTAGGAAAAGCCCCAGGACCACGTGATGTGCTAGCAGAGGGTGAAAGAAAGTATAATAGAGAATGGCCTGGCATTCTCCATCATCCTGAAGAAATTCACCTCAGAGAAAGACTGAATGAACTTTGTTCTTTTGAAGAAACAGTTATAGTACCAATAAGGTCTCAGCATTGTGAGGACTGGGGCAAGTTTCTCCAGAAAGTACTATAAGCACCGAATCTGCATGCAATATATGGTATGGTTTTTCCTGTAAGCAGGATCGATAAGTCCAGGAATCAAGGTCTGAAAATGGAATATTTCCGCTCACTTTTGCCACCAGCAACCATCTAGGAAAATTTCTGCTTCCAGTTTCTGCCACCCTAAGTTCTGCTGGCCTGGCCTAGAAGTGTTGTTACAAAAATGAAGGGACTCCTGTCAGGAGACACAACAAATATTGTATTGAACTTTCAATGCAGACTTTCCTCTGGTTACTTTGGCTTCAAATACTCTTAAACCAACAAAATTAGAAAGGAATAACAACCTTTGACAGGGTGATATATCCAGATTACTTTGGGGAAATTGAATTGCCTCTGCATGATGAAAATAAGAAGGATTATGTCTTGAATGCAACAAATCCTTTGGGGTGTCTCAATCTGACATTGTACCTCGTGATTAAAATTAATGGGAAATGACAAAAATCTAATACAATAAGTATGGCAAAGGTCACATATCCATCAGGAATATGGGATAGGTCACTTCTCTAGGAAAAGGCCCAAGACCATGTAAAGTGCTTGAAGAGGGTAAAAGAAATACAGAATGTGTAATAGAGATGGCAGTTATACATACCATCTAAGGCACGTGACCATTGCAGAAAGCAGACTTTTAACTGATATGAGTGCTTCTGTTGTATTTTGTTGATAATGCATTTGTACAGTTACTTCTATGTTCTTTTAATTTTCTAAACATATGTTGCAATATGAATCATGAGTATATCTGTGGTTATTAGAAATAATTTTGAAATAATAGGAAAAAATGTGATCCAAGGGACATTGCCACTATTCTTTTTTTTTTTTTTTGGTTTTTTGAGACAGGGTTTCTCTGTGGCTTTGGAGCCTGTCCTGGAACTAGCTCTGTAGACCAGGCTGGTCTCGAACTCACAGAGATCCGCCTGCCTCTGCCTCCCGAGTGCTGGGATTAAAGGCGTGCACCACCACGCCCGCATTGCCACTATTCTAAATAGATAATGCATTTGCAATTGTATTTGGTATACTTATGTTATGCTTAGGCATAATTACAACCTATTTATTGATTTCAATTTGGAAATTAATAAGTTGATATGACTGTATGCCAAGTTGACAAATGATTATGAAAGCTGCTTTTGGTTGTTAACTTTGCTACACTTGGAATGAACTATAACTCCAAAATGGAGAAAAAAATTGTGATCAAGACCTTAAGGCAGGAAAACATACCTTTGACCCAGATACTGAGGATGGATGACTCCTGCCTTTAATCTAGACCTTGAGGCTGGAAGGTACATGTTTAGTCTGAGTTCATATTCTGCTCGAAGGAATGTGGGCTGTTATTGCTCTCTCTGCTTTCCCTCACCTTGTCAGCACATGTATTCATTGTCATTGAAGTCTATTTCTCTGGGATTCCAGCACATACACTAAACAGCTTAGACACCCAGTCTGGTGGGACTGAGTAACTATGAGATCTTGCACTTTCTAGTCACTGACAGCAATTGTTGGAGTGCAGCCTTTAAGTTATTCCAATAAATCCCATACACACACAGAGAGAGACAGACAGACAACAGACAGACAGATATATAGATGGAGAGAGAGATTTAGACCTTAAGTTCTGTTACTCTAGAGAATCCTGACTAATATACTGTTATTTTTTAGTCAATTAAATTTTTAAACTTCTAGTTTCCAATTTTTTATTTATGTCATAATTACACACCTGAAACACTTTTAGCTAATACTTGAGTATCACATTATATACATATGAAGAAAATAACCTTTCATGCAGTAATAGTCCAAAGAGTATGGGAAAAATAAACTGTAATAAATTGAGTGTTATTTCTGATGAAAAATTTATCAAACAGTATGAGCCATTAGATGTATGGAAGATTTAATCATTTGTTTTGATCAAGTTGAAGGTGCTTATTAGTAGAAATCTATTTCTCTTTAAATTTTATCTTGCTGTCATTTATTCATGTCTATTAAAATTTTAAATTAAGTAAATGGATGCTTAAAAGGGATATACCACCTTTAAAGGAGAAGCACAGCAAGGTAAAATCCACTGACATTATGTATTGGATCTGTTGAATTAACAATCTGCAGTTTTTTTCCAAGATAGATTTTCCTCATAATTTCTCAAGTCCCTAGCTAGTAAATCATTGCATATTTAATACAAACATTTTTAAGATTATTTTAACAGGCTCACTTATTTAAAAGAGTGAAGAGTGCTTAGCTAGTATTTCTCCCCTTGAGAATTATGATTTAGAATCTACAGTAAGTGCTAATCAGTTCTCCATTTTCATTTTGGGTATTGGTTTCAGCATTTCCAAACAAATGGGTAGACCTTTGTTAGGTTTAAGAAATGTTAAAAAGAACAGCCGTCTGAAACGTTTGGGGAGGGGAAATTTTGTTGACCAGGGTCTCACAAGATACCTTAGCCTGGTTTGAATCTATTGGTGATACTCCTGCATCAACTTGCTATGTACTGAATGAAATCTAAAGTATGAACCACCAAAATCAGCACGAATGTTTGTTTAATGTTTTCTTTTGAGACAGTTCTTGCTATGTAGACTAGCCTGACCTGAAAGGCAAAAAATCCTCCTGTCTCCATATTCAATGTGTTGGGATTATTGGTGGGGAACAATGTGCCCAGCAGAAATCTGTCTCATTTGTCAAGCTCTAATTGGTTTTAAGGCCCTCAGCCTTGAGCTGGGGAGATTGCTGAGAGGCTAAAATCACTTCCTGCCCAAAAGAATGATCTCAGTTCTATTCCCCATATCCATAGGGATTTGGAGGGACAAGAAGTGAATGTGGCTGTTGTGTTGCTTCTCTGTTCTCTCAGCTTTACCCAAATATCTGACTCTGGGATTTTGTTAATACTACTAAATAGAATCACCCTTCAATCAATCATCTAGAATGTATCACCTCATTATTTATTTCTAAAGTAGACTACTTTAGTAAGTTTTCATGCTTCTTCTTGTCCATCCCTTTCTGTGCTGGGGCTATGCATGCTTTAAGTTGGTCATTGAACTCAATTTGTACACAATCTATCTTTATTTTTAAGTTTGCATTATAACCCAGAAAAGTAGGAGGTTTATTTTTTTACCGGTTTATTTTTTTCTCACTGACCAGTTAAGGTCCAGCCATGAAGCAAATGGAGGACTTTTCAGCACTTGGAAGCAGAAGCAGGATAGGGTGTGCAATGGAATTCTCAATGGTATTGTGTGGGGCCAGCCTAAGTTACAGGAGACATTGCTTAAACATAAATAAGTAAGAAAAACAAAACAGACAAAAACATAAAACAAAAGGACTTCAAAGATACAGAAACCCCTGTCTCAAGAAACTGAAAAGCAAAGAAACTATAAGTGAAGAAACTGAAAAACTAAAGTTTAAGAAATATACTCATGATCCATTGGACCCTGAATTCTACAGGTCCCATTCTGCCCCAAATCTCCTATTACATCCCTACAAACCCCCTGCCACAACCTCAATGGAACTCTGAAACACAGCCTGCTACTACTCAGAGGGGACCAAGAGGTGAGTGATTACCCATGCAGCAGGACACTCCACTCTCTATGTCCTCCATACCAGAACAAAATCCCAGGACACCCCCCCAGTGGCCTCAGCTTCCCTAGCCAGCTAGCCTGTGAGTTTCCTGAAAGTAGGCTGCTCCAACAGCCCCATCGCATCCATTAAACCTTGAATACCTCTGCAAAGTGTGGAAAGGGGCAGCTGTATACTGAATGAGCATATGGCTCAAATAAGACTTCTTAATAACAGAGAGCAAAGGAGATTTTGATGGTGGGAATTTGCTGAATTTCAATCCCTGATCCTGAAAAAGCTCAGAGATGGGCTTGATTTTCTGCCAAGGGATTCGTTGCTTTTGTGCTCAATTGGACAAGGATAGAGTTTGTTTTTATGGATCTGGTTTCAGAGCCAAATTGTGTTTCTTTACTGGCCCCTTTTAATGTTTTAGCTGTTTTCAGAGAGATGTTGTTTCTTTAACTACTTCTAGATTCAGAGACAAGGTGCTTTCTTTTGGCTCTGGTTTCAGGACCAATGCATGTTTCTTTGAATACCCTTTCTCCAACCAATAATGCCTCATAAAATGTTTTTTCATTAGTTTGCCACTTCACACTAAAATAAAAAGATGTATCATGATGCTTGAACAAATTGTTGACACTATAAAATCCTTTTCTATACAATAACTGCTTTTGGTTAAAGAATAATTTCAAATAAGCCCTCTGTTTTTTCCTCAGGTCCAATGATTATGGTAATATGCACAAACTTAATCAGATTGGTTACACACAAAAATTCTTACACCTATATGAAGCACAAAACATTCTGAGACTGATTTTCATAGAGTATCACTACAGTATGATTTTTCTCATGGTTTTAAAGAACACACACATTAAACTCAGAGTTTCTCCATAGGATGTCTTATTGTACATATTTGGAGATGATTGGGAAAAAGGATTCACGTCAGATTCCATTCACATGTATCTCTCTAGCATGTGTTCTTTTATGCAATTGAAGATGATTGTGACATGCAAAGTCTTTACCACATTGATGTCATTCATAGGGTTTCTCTCCAGTATGTGTTCTTTTATGCAATTGAAGAGCACAGTTCTGAGCAAAGACCTTATCACATTCATCACATTCATAGGGTTTCTCTCCAGTATGTTCTGTTTTATGTGTTTGAAGGTGACTGTGTTGAGCAAAGGTCTTACCACACTGATTACATTCATAGGGTTTCTTTTCAGTATGTGTTCTTTTATGGGTTTGAAGACTACTGTGTTGAGAAAAGGCCTTACCACACTGATTACATTCATAAGGTTTCTCTCCAGTATGTGTTCTTTTATGCAATTGAAGATGATCCTGACGTGCAAAATATTTACCACATTGATGACATTCATAGGGTTTCTCTCCAGTATGTGTTCTTTTATGATTTTGAAGAGCACAGTTGTAAGCAAAGGCCTTACCACACTGATTACATTCATAGGGTTTCTCTCCAGTACGTGTTCTTTTATGTGTTTGAAGATTACCACGTTGAGCAAAGGCCTTACCACACTGATTGCATTCATAAGGTTTCTCTCCAGAATGTGTTCTTTTATGCAATTGAAGTTCACAGTGATGTGCAAAGGCCTTACCACACTGATTACATTCATAGGGTTTCTCTCTAGTATGTGTTCTTTTACTCTTTTGAAGATGGCTGTGATTAGCAAAGGCCTTACCAAGCAGATTAAATTCATATGATTTTTCTTCATTATGTGTTCTTTTATGACTTTGATGATTTCCATAAAGAACAAAGTCTTTAACATCTAGATTATATTCATAGGGTTTCTCTCCAGTGTGTGTTCTTTCATGCATTTGAAGATGACTGTGATAAGCAAAGGCTTTACCACATTGCTTCATTTCACAGCATTTTTCTCCAGTATGTGTTTTTTCATTTCTTAGAAGGTGAGTGTCATAAGACAAGGCTTTATCACATTGAGAATATACTGAAAACTTCTCTCCAGTTTGATTTCTTTCAATCCTGCAAGGATAATTGACACATGTAAAAGCTTTATCACATTCAATACACTGTTGAACCTCATATCTCTATGAATTAATTTCATAGTTTGTTCAAATTGTAAAAATGAATCAAATATTAAGGTCTTATAACTTTGTTTAAAATCATGTTTTTTTCTTTCATTAGGGGTCATTTTGCATCTGGAAAAATATTTGTGATGATAAATTGCTTTGTGTCATAGTTTACTATTTCATTTATACCTATCCCTATATTTTTCTATGATATTTTTCACATTTTTGAAAAGAACTACATACACTGAGTGACTTACCAACTTTACTGCATTCATAAATTTTACAATACTATGAATCATTATACATTGGCTAAGTGAACTAAGACACCAAGAAGTATTTGCAGACCTAGAACTCATAAGGCTTTTTTGTAATGTGAGGTTGTTTATGTATTAACAATGATGGTACAAAACCAATTACTTGTATACTTGGATTTAATTGAACAAGTATACTCTCCATGGGAAGTACAGTTTATCTTCTAATTGTTC
This sequence comes from Chionomys nivalis, assembly GCF_950005125.1. NCBI lineage: Eukaryota > Metazoa > Chordata > Mammalia > Rodentia > Cricetidae > Chionomys > Chionomys nivalis. Next base: position 36,106,211 of record NC_080111.1, on the reverse strand, counting down.
TTAATGAGACGTATGCTACATCTTTCCATATCCATATTCTCATATACTTGTGTAGAGTAACATATGATATACATAGTGAAGGAAGAATAGTGAATAAAGATTTCCACATTGAATCCTCATGGTTTGACTTGCTGTTCCTCATAGACTTGTGGTATAGATATTAAGGTTTCTCCACAACAACAGCCCCTTGACCCTTGACTCTAACTGCTACTTTCACTAAACTTAACAAGTCACAAAAATATATGAGTAATCCAAGTCTTACCACAGGCTATTGATTTAGTAGAAAGTTTGCAGCTATACTCATCACTAAAATGTGTATACATTTTTTCTCATATGTAGCAAGAAACAAATGAACTGGCAGATCTACTACATAGCTCTCATGTTGCTATGACTTGAATGGTGATATCTGTTTAGTCATTGCTTCCTTGACTTTTTCTTAAATGAATGCCTTGCAAATGCAATTCACATATGAGAAATTGGGAGTATGGATTTGTGAGAATTTAATAACCATCAATGCATTTAAAACTGTGCTTATTTACACTGCTGCTTTTGATTAATTGTTCCAGGACATATTACAAACTCATCAGAGGCACATTGTTATAAACTTGCAGAAGCAAATTACCTTGCAGGTCTTCTAGAACATTGACTATGTTTTTCAGTATTACAGTCCTCCAAAATGTACCCTGAAATACAGTATCAGAATATGTATGTTATATTATTTAATATGGTACAACAGTTAGCTCATTATCTTAATCACACCTAAGAACTACGATTGTGTTATTCATCTCATTTTCTTCTTTCTAAATCAAATTACAGAACAACATTATAAGCCAAGGAAAAGTTGTTCTCCATATTTTGAAACATGAAGGAAATTCATTTTTACCTACAGTAGTGAGGTTCCTGAAGGTCTCCAGCATCACATCTTTGTAGAGATTCTTCTGGGAAGGATTCAGCAAATCCCACTCTTCCTGAGTGAAGTTGATATGTAGATCATCATAGGTCACTGCCTTCAAAAATATACCATATATGTGTACAATGTAAGCATGACAGTGACATCATTGGAAATGCATACTTCTTTGAAAGTATAGTTGTATGATTCTGGTGTTCCCCACTCTTATTCCATGATATAGTCAGTTACTTAAAAGAAAATTGAAAAGGAGAGACCATTCTGTCATTTCTATGCACCGTGAATGGGATTTCACCTTTTAAGAACAATGTCTATTAACAGGGTGGGGCAAGAAAAAAAGATCAACAGTAAATTGCATGCATGAGAAATCTGTATGAAAAATTACTCATTACAGAAAGGAAAAAAGATAGACAAATGTGTGTAATGGTGTATTGTGCCTTTACCACAACGCTTAGAAAACAGAGGTTGGTATATTTGTCACTGAGTTGAATGCCAGTCAAGTCAATGCAATAAGGTCCAAGAGAGGTGGCAGTACACATTAAGACTCTGTCTCCATGGCAAACCTCAATAAAATAAACAATGGGATAGAAAAACTAACAGGCTTTTATTGAAATTTCTACAAAGAGTTATTTTCACTCCAGTTATGTAGTCATCTTTCAGACCCTAAAGTACCCTAATATAAACTGCAATACCAATAACTTTTTGAAGAAAAAGAACTTCCTGTATAAAACAGTTACAAGTGGACAGATGAAAACAGTAGAAATATAAATGTTGGTTATAAATAGTCAACACAGACCTGAAGAGAGAACAGATTAATTCAGCACTCTTGCTGATCTTGAATGGAGTTCGACAAATTTGCCTGTACTTACATGGGGATTACAATTATCCATTTTTCCAGGGTCAGGATTTCTGATATCCTTTGATCACTCTCATGGTACGTATCCATGCAGGCATATAAAACAGTCATATTGATTTAAAAAAATCAAAGCAGGCATAACAAGCAAGAAGATGTTCATACAACTGCAATTTAATGACTCAAAATACTCAGGCAGTATTAATTCTATCAACCCACAAGATGGCATCCTAGGAATCAGAGTGATACTCTCTGTCAGATTTTAAATTTCAAGATAACCACGAAGCTCAGCACAGCAGAATATACTTGACATAAAAATTACCTGCATTCCAGGGCCATCATCCAATAACATAGAAACAAATAGAGCCAGGAATGATTCCTCCCTTTAGTTTCAGGAATTTAGAGCCACACAATTACTCAGATAAGCAAACAAAACAATTAATACAGGAGGTTACCAAACTCTTGAGCACTGAATAACAACTGTTTCTGCTCTATCTTATGTGATTTAGAGATTGAACCTATAATGATGGTAAAAGCATTTCAGTATAAGTAGGAAGTTGACTGATTAATGTCAAGCACAACACAGTAGATATAAATGTCAGGAAATTACTTTAGGGTATTGAAACTCATGGCATACAATGAGGAATTTCATCTAGAAAGGCTTCTCCTACTAAAGATTCACAGAAAATTGAAATAAAACCAATAAGGAGAGAAAGTTCTTCAAACACATTATGTTTTCTGGGAGGTTGTTCATTCAGTCAAGTACATTCTGAGCCCAGTCACTATAGGTCCATGGTCAAAAACTGAAAGAAATCATTTCATCACTTCAAAGATTCACATTTAATTATCCTTAAAGAAGGACTCTTAAAAGAAATGCAACACTAGCTCAGAACTGAGAAATAGATGTTTATTTATTAGGGATAAACTCACAAATCAGAATCCTATGCTTGAACTGAGATCAGAAACCAAATCATGCAGCTGGAAAAGAGGCTGGACTCATGCTCTATACTGGCATTTTTAGTACAAGAGGCCATGCCCCAGTGGTTGGGCAACTACTGGCTGTTAAGCCTTCCTACAGCACCCCCTCTTTTGTTTAAATAAGAGAGTAATAAGTCCAATACACAATTATATACAATAAGAACAATATATTCATTAATTATCCTATCTTAACTAGTTTATGTCTTGTATAATTACTTGGCCAAGTCATGACAGGAAAGTAACTTCAACTGGTGGTAATGCAAATGGTACAGTCCCTTTGGATGTCAGTGTGGCAATTTTTCTGAAAATTAGGAAACAACTTTTCTCAAGAACCAGTAATACCACTTTGGGATAAGTAACAAAGGATGCTCAATCATACCACAAGGGCATGTGCTCAACTACTTTTATAGCAGCTTTGTTTGTCATAGTCAGAACCTGAAAACAACCTAAATGCCCCTCCATAGAAGAATGGATAAAAAAATGTGGTACATTTACACAATGGAGTGCTACACGGCAGAAAAAATAATAATGACATCTTAAATTTTACAGGAAAATGAATGGATAAAGAAAACATTATTTTGAGTGAGTTAATCCAGACACAGAAAGATAATTATCACATGTACTCACTCCTAGGCAGTTTGTAAGCATAAAACAAAGAAAAACAGCCTACAAACCACAATCCCAGATCTTAGACAAAAATGAGGATGCTAAAAGAGACTGACATACCTCTAATCTATATGGGAAGTATAAAGTATAAAAATACAAGACTCCAGAGTAAATTGGGTGCATGGGGACCTTGGGAGAGGGTTGAAGTGGGGAGTCGAGAGGCAGGGAGTGAAGCAAAGAAAATTGTAGAGCTCAGTAAATTTCAATTAAAAAAAAAGATCTATCATATCTGCAGAGGATAGTTGCCTAATTGCAAATTCAATGTTTCTTCACTCAAGATAACCTTCCTAATCTGGACACCCACACAATCTGGTCTGTGTTCATTCACATGACATTAATTTACACATGCTGGGCAATTACAAACCACTACTACTACCTCAGTCAGGCCCTTTTCCATAGTGATGGCTCCAACACTTCATTGCCTATGCTGTGCCCCTGCAGTGAACACAATAATCTATTCTTCCAATTGTGGTCTGAAGACAGAAGAAATGCTCCATATGCAAATCCTTTTCTTGCGACTGCATTGGGTAGTCAACTACATGAATCGAATGAATTATTTTATTTTATTTTATTTTATTTTATTTTATCTTATTGGTTTGGTTTGAGACAGGGATGAAAAGCAGGCCTGCTCGCCTCCCTTCTACAGGTAACGCTGTAGCTTTGGTGCCTATCTGGGAACTAGCTCTTGTAGACTATGCTGGCTTGTATCTCACAGAGATCTGCCTAACTCTGCCTCCCAAGTGCTTGGATTAAAGGCATGCACCACCACTGTCTGACATATACATAATTTTAAAACTGTGAATTGGTACAGTCATTTAAGAAATTTGATGGTGAGCCAGGCGGTGGTGATGCATGCCTTTAATCCCAGCACTCCGGAGACAGAGGCAGGTGGATCTCTGTGAGTTTGAGGCCAGCCTAGTCTACCTGAGTGAGTTACAGCATAGGCTCCAAAGCCACAGAGAAACCCTGTCACAAAAAACCAAAAAAAAAAAGGAACTTTGATGGTTTAATATAGAAGACACTCAAGGTCACTGTCCAGGAAAGCAACAGAGAGGGACCAAGGCCACCTGAGTCAACATAACAGAAGTTGTCTCAGAAACAATATTTCTATCTGGATGGAAATGCAGCTCTTCTAGAATTAATATTCCTTTCCACTGAGAAATCATATCATACACTTAGAATATTAACAAAGAATAGCCTCTTTAATGATGTTATGCATTGATCTCTGTTCAATGCTCAAGGGGAGCTAGGTTAGATAGATTTTCCATACAATATATGCTGCTATCCATAAGTATCCCTTAGGATAATGGTCCAGATTATACTCTGAACAACTGAAATGGAAACAAGCAACTTGTCAGTCTAAATATTTAGGCAAAAATATTCTCAGACTATTTTCTCAAGTATGCCCGTGACCTGTTACAGCAGGTCATTCTACACTGACAGGGTTCTAAGGTGAAGATCACAAGGGAGTAGAAATACTGGACTGGACAAGTAAAAGATAAAATAGATAGGGTGGAGAGGTGTTGCAGAAGATACGTGCCATGCCTAGTAAGCTTCTGAAGAAAAATAGCATCTTTGCTGGCGGTGGTGGGGCTCGCCTTTAATCCCTGCACTTTTCAAGAAAGGGTTTCTCAGTACCTGAGGAGCCTGTCCTAGAACTCTTGTACATCAGGCTGCCCTTGAACTCAAAGAAATCCATCTTCCTCTGCCTCAAGAGTGCTGGAATTAAAGGTGTGCACAACCACCGCCTTTAAATCAGTGATGGCTTCTTTGAAATGGTTTGGAGTCAAATATCTGGACAATTCAAGTGAACAATGCATACGCGGGCATTCTAATTTCTTCCAGCCCTAATTAGCATATACTTACATTTTGGGTGTTTTAGATGCAGTTCTCCCTCTGCTAAATTCTACTTTGTGGGACTTAATTATTTTTTAAGCATCGGTCAATCTATTGTATCACCAATTCTACTCTTCAACATTATGGTAGAGTAGTGGAAAGCTACACAACACATGAGATGCTTTGATAACCTCCACAAATTTAATATAGATTCAGATTATATTTAAAGCTTATATGCAAAGTGCTCAATATCAAGAAGATACTGGCGAAACGAGGCTTCTCTGAGTTTGCCAACTTGTGTCCATGAATCCATGAACCCTGTTGAAGTTGACTAGGAAGGAGTTTGGGAGCTTCCTGCTCCCAATACTCTAAGGAGATGAAGCCACAGAGCAAAGTTATTCAGAGGCCTGCCCCTAGGCCCATGAGTTAGCAGGGACCATGAGGGACTTCACAATACAGGGAATATGATAGCAGGTTCCCACCCAGACCCATGGAGGTAACACCATAGTGTCTTCCACACCTCGCCCTCTGCTCCTCCCCATCAGGAGACAACATTTCCTCACTCACCATGTTGTGCTTCTCCATTTTGCCAAAGTTCTCAGCTCATCATCTCTCTGCAACAGCAACTGCACCCTAGAACAAGAATCCACTGGCGCCAGCTCCTCTTCAAAGCAGAGACTGAAGGCGGCTGCCCGGAAGAGACCTGCACTGCTTCTGACTGGCAGGTCACCTGGAGTGCATGATTGGTTAATGAGTTTTGAGTGGCACGAGCACCTCACATAGGGCTATAGTGTGCTTAAAGAGACAGAATACTGTTTCCTGTCTAATCCATTCACACCAACAGAGAACTTCTTCAGGTCTGAGAATATATGCATTTTAATAGCACTTGCCCTGGCTACAAAAGCAATCAATGTCATTTCCATGCACTCCTAGGAACTTTCCCTTTTTCTTCCAGCACACTATGTGACTTGTAAGGTGCACTGTGCTAGGTAGGTGGAGTAATTTCCTATCCCACAGAGAGAAAAATGCCTGGAATACTAAGAACTAAAGAGAGTTTTAAAGTTACAAAAGTAAACATTTGTTCTGTGGCTTCATTCTGAGATCAGATGTACTGAAGGTACTTTTTACATGGTCTTCACGGGGATTTTATACATCAGGAAAGAGAAAAGCAGGAACCACATCTCAATCAAGATGACTGGTCTTTAGCCGGGTGGTGGTGGCGCATGCCTTTAATCCCAGCACTCGGGAGGCAGAGGCAGGCAGATCTCTGTGAGTTCGAGACCAGCCTGGTCTACAGAGCTAGTTCCAGGACAGGCTCCAAAGCCACAGAGAAACCCTGTCTCGAAAAACCAAAAAAAAGAAAAAAAAAAGATGACTGGTCTTTCCCCCATCAGAAAGCTGGATGATGACTCCATTACTTTATGTGTTTATTCCTTAATTCAAAGCAAACTCCAGGCAAATGAATAATAATAAAAAGAGTAGTGTTCATGGAAATTTGAATACATAGAGAATAATGGAGCTAGAAAGAATGTCTTCATAAGCACAATTATTAGTTAGTACATCTCTTTCCATTCAGGTGAATAAAATATACAACTGCAGTATTTAAGATTCTCTACATCGACGGGACAGGTAGAATAAATCTCACCATTATGTACAAAGTGAGCTTATTAGAATGTCTGACAAGTTGTTGTTCAGGTAACTTAAGAACAGCTGCTTACCAATGGAATTGAAGAATCCAATAGCTTGCTTCTCTGCCTTTTGTCTAAGATCAGGTGAAGAATCCAGTTATTGTTCTACCCACAAGGCTCTGTGACTCAGCTGGTTTTAAGTATTCACCAAAATTACAATGAAGTAGGTACTAATGCTAGTAAAGGAATGAGTTTGGTAACCAGAGCTAGAGCACAAAGGCAAAAAAGGACTTTTCTTATTTATTTATTTATTTATTTATTTATTTATTTATTTATTTATTTATTTATTTATTATACAATATTCTGTCTGTATGTCTGCAGGCCAGAAGAGGGCAACAGACATTATTACAGATGGTTGTGAGCCACCATGTGGTTGCCGGGAATTGAACTCAGGACCTTTGGAAGAGCTGGCAATGCTCTTAACCACTGAGCCATCTCTCCAGCCCAAAAAAGGACTTTTCTTCTTCAAAATACTTTCTATGTGACTGCTGCTACCAGAACGGGAGATGCTGATCAAAATTGGGTCATAGTCTTTGTTTGATTTAGTTTTTTTTTCTTTTTGTGATTTCAAGACAGGATTTTTCTGTGTATTTGGAGAACTCATTCTGTAGGCCAGACTGATCTCAAACCAGAAAATCCCACTACCTCTGCTCATGAGTGATGGTGTTAAAAATGTGCACAGACACAGGCAGGAGAGATGGCTCACTGGTTAAGTGTGCACAGACACAAAGCAGCTTAGGGTGGGTCTGATCATTTCAAATTATACCGATAAATGGAGGACTTTCCCATTTCAAAACCTTGAAGTAAAATCTCTCAGGTATAATTAATTCTTTACGTATAAGATGATCCCAGGGGTAGTCAGTTTTGACTACCAAAAATAGCCATATCAATAGCCAAGACAGAAGAAATGAGAAAGAAAAATTCTTGCCTGCAGGAGGCACAAAGAGCTTGGGAGTTGTTTTCAAAACAGTGTTTTTCCTCAACAAATGAAGCATGGGGATTTTACATAGGGAGTCTGAACATGCTCATGCAATGTTCTCCCTTTCCTGAAGCATGCTCGGTTAACAAATCCACTTCTAACCATAATCACAATGTAAAAGCAGAGACATTTAAGGACATTATCCAACTTAACCAAAAAGCAGAGAGAGAACATCCAAATTAACAAAATCATAAATGAAAAGGTGGGCATAGCAACAGACACTGAGAAAATCCAGAGGATCATTTCATCATATCTCAAATCCTGTATTCCACAAAACTGGTAAATGAAGGTAAATGGATAATTTTCTGAATAGGTACCACATACCAAAATTAAATCAAAAGCCAGGCGGTGGTGGCGCACGCCTTTAACCCCAGCATTCAGGAGGCAGATAGGCGGATCTCTGTGAGTTTGAGGCCAACCTGGTCTACAAGAGATAGTACCAGGACAGGAACCAAAAGCTACAAAGAAACCCTGTCTCAAAAATCCAAAAAAAAAAAAAAAATTAAATCAAGACCTGGTGAACAATTCAAACAGACCTATAACCTTCAAGTAAATAGAAACAGACATCAAAAGCCTCCCTTTACCTAAAAAAAAGCCAAGGACTGGATGGTTTCAGTGAAGAATTCTACTAGAACTTCAAAGAAGAGGTAACAACTATACTCCTCAAATAGCTACACAAAATAAAAAAGGAAGGAACGTTTCCATACTCACATTTCCATTTTATGATGGTACAGTTATCCTGATACTAATTCCACACAAAGAATCAAAAAGGAGAATTATATGTCAATCACCCTCATGATCACTAATGCAAAAATACTCAATAAAATACTGACAAACTGAATCAAAGAACACACCAAAAAAATTATTCACTATGATGAAATTAGCTTCATCCCAGGGATGCAGAATGGCTTAACATATGAAGTATATGGTCTGTCAATGTAATCCACCATATAAATAAATTGAAAGAAAAAACATAATCCTCTCATTAGATGCTGAAAAAGCATTTGACAAAATCCAACACCCCTTCACGATAAAGGTCTTGGAGACATAAGGGATACAAGGAAGATATCTTAACATAATAAAAGAAATATACAGAAAACATAGAGCAAATTAAATGGAGAGAAACTCAAAATGATCCCACTAAAATTAGGAACAATTCAAGGCTGTCCTCTCTCACCATATCTAGTAAACATAGTTCTTGAAATTCTAGCTAGAGAAAAAAGAAAGCAAAAGAAGATCATGGGGATCCAAACTGGAAAGGAAGAAGTTAAGCTTTTGCTACTCACAGATGATATGATAGTATAAATAAGTGAGCCCACAAACTCTATCAGGGAACTCCTACAGCCCATAAATACCTTCAGTAATTTGTCAGGAAACAAGATCAGCTCAAAAAAATCAGTAGCCCTCCTATATACAAATAAAAAAGAAGCTAAGAAAGAAATCAGAGGAGTATTACCATTTATAATAGCCACAAATAATTTAAAATATCTTCAGGTAACAATAACCAAAGAAGTGAAAGACCTGTTATTTCAAAACTCTAAGTCTTTAAAGAAAGAAATTGAAGAAAATACAAGAAAATGGAAAGATGCTCTTGCATAGGTAGAATCAACCTAATAAAAATGGCAACCCTACCAAAATCAATTAATATATTTAATGTAATCTCCATCAATATACCAAAGTCTTCTTCCCAGACCTTGAAAGCACACTACTCAAATTCATAGCAGAAAACAAAACACACACAATACCCAGTCTCGTGGACTGAATAATTACTGAATTCTCCACTTGATCTTAGACAAAACATTGAGAAGTGATGTCCTGGATTTTTCCAATTACCATGGTAGGCAGCTACTTTTAAGTTACCTGGACCACAGCTTGTGAGACATTCTAATAAGCCCACTTCTTACAATCATGGTGAGATTCATTCTACCTGTTCTGCTCATGTAGAGAATCTTGAATACTGCAGTTGTATATTTTATTTACCTGACCAAGGAAAGAGATGTGCTGGCTAACAATAGTTCTCAAGAGACATTCTTCCTAGCTCCATTATTATCTATGTATTCAAATTTTTATGAACACTACACTTTTTTATTATTATTCATTTGCCTGGAATTTGCTTTGAATTTCAGGAATAGAATCCATAAAGCAATGGAGCCATCATCCAGCCATCAGTTGGGGAAAGACTAATCATCTTGTTTAAGATCTGGTTCCTTCTTTTCTTTTTTCCTGTTGTGTAAAATCCCTGTGAAAACCATGTAAAAAGTACCTTATATTCATGTGACCTCAGCAGGAAGCCTGAGAACAATCATCTTTTGTGACCTTAAAGTTATCTTTAGCTGTTAATATTCTGTGCACCCGTCCCCCTGTAGGACAAGAAATCACTGCGCACACCTAGCACAGCACAGTGCACAGTGAAAGACCCCCAGTAGGGACCTTCCCTCAGGTGGAGACCCCGGACCCACAGACCAGGCCGAGACCACGAGTCGGATGCAAACTGCAAGAGGTTTATTAGGTAGACACAGGTACCTGCGGGCGGCAAAGTCTTTCGGAGGACTTGCGCGCCTGCAGACTGGGAGGAGGACTTTTTATAGGAAAGAGGACAGCAAAAAGCAATTTACAGAAGCAGAAGCGTGGTTATCAGAATGAGGTGGGGGGCATGAATGGTTTTCCTCTCCCAGCATGGATGTCTGGCAGCAGACATCCTGCTCTTATCTTATAGGTATCCTACTTTGAAGTCATCCTGCTTTGTAGATGTCCTATCTTATAGATATCCTGTTTTCCTCTCACGAGAGCAGGCTAGCTGCTGATCCTGAGAATCTTTCAAGCAAACAGGACGTTCTCCCGGGGAGCCTGTTAGCTGAGGGTTCTGAGGAGGGGTCTGTAGGATCTTTCACACAGTACAAGCTACCTAGCCACATTGTGTCCGGAGGAAAAAGGAAAAGTTCCTATGGAGTGCAAGATTGTGAAAGTGTCTCCTTTTGGAGCAAGGGGCAAGTGCTATTGAAATGCAAAGCTTGGCCAATCTAGAAAAGATCTTTGACTCAGGTGGAAGGAATGGCCAGGAACTACTGTACTGTGTCTTTAAGCACACTATAGCCCTGTGGAGAGTGTTCTTGCCACTCAGACCGCACCAGCCAATCAGGTCCTCCAGGTGACCTGCCAGTCAGAAACAGTGCTGGGCTCTTCCAGGCACCGCCTTCAGACTCGGCTTTGTGGAGGAGTTTGTGCCAGTTGTTTCCTGTGCTGTGATGAAGTTGCTGCTGCAGGGAGAGGACGATCTGAGAGCTTTGGCGATCTGAGGAACCACAACATGGTGAGCGAGGGAATGCTGTCTCCAGATGGGGAGGAGCAGAGGGAGAGGTGCGGCAAACAGCATGGTGCATCCTTGCGGGATCTGTGTGGGAATCTGCCACCATATTCTCTGCCTCATGAATTCCCATGTGGTCCTGTTAATTCGTAGACCTAGTGCTGTGGGCTTAATCTGCTTAGAGAATTGGGAGCAGGGTGTTGTGTGTACAAAAATCTTTCTGCTCAACTTCAATATGCCATATTCGAGAGGCCTAGTTTCTCCAGTATCTTTTCAAAATTGAGCACTTTGCATTTAACTTTACATACAATCTCCATTTGTGTTTAACTATGAGGACGGTCTCAAGGCAGCTCACCTGTTGGGTAGCACTGCACTTCTAAGCTGCCACGTAGAAGAGTTGAATTGCTGATATAAAGGATTTGCCGGTGCCTTGGAAATAGTTCAGTCTCACAGAGTAGAATTAGCTGAGAGAGGACTGCCTCTAAATCACCCAGAAGATAAATGTATTTTATTTTTTTGTGTTTCTTTTTGTACAAAAACAGTTAACACCACTTTGCAAAAAGCATACAAAAATACAGTATTAAAAAAAAAACTCGCGAAGCACGTAACCCAGCAGTAGCTTATAGAAAACAAGCTGTTCAAATGAGTCTTCAGTAGCCTGCTTCCCACTTACCCTTCCAGCAGAGTCCCAGGAGCCCCTTGGTGCCTGAAAGTCCTGTCCCAGCAGGCAGAACGGCTACTTCCAAAGCTTTCTCTGAGGCCAGGAAGCAATGCCAAGCCATCTTGATGGGCAGATCTGGAAGTGGCAGCTGGTCTTTGAGAGGCACAGGTAGTATTTACCATCTGTCTGCCCCCCACACTGTTCCCCTAATTCCAAATGCAGGGCCAGCAGGAAGGAATTGGCCTTTCTGGGCAGAGTTCCAAAAAGGTTGACTCTTTGTCAGGCAAAGTTTAGGATCTCCCTAGTTCGCCCACATGACCACCGCTAGCTTGGGTCACTTTCCCTATTGAGGGCTGTACCTAGATTCCACCTGGTGCTGCAGAACACAACTGGAGCAAAACCTGTAGGGCTTGGCTGAGCTCTGCTCCTAGGGCACCTTGACAACCCACCTGTACCTTCTGGGGCACCCAATGAATCTCAGCAGCTCCCCCCAGAGTATCAGGCCCAGATTCGGGGAGAAGGAGGTGACCCAGAGAACAAGGATGGTGGCTTAGGAGTCAGAAAACTCCTTGAAGTTACTTCAGAAGGACAGGTTTACACTGTTCCTGCAGAATTTCAACAAAAATCAAGAACTGATTTGAGAGGCTGGAGGGAAAGAGGAAGTGGTCAGGCACTTCCTCCTGGGTTCTTTGTGTCTCCCTTGAGAGAAGGTTCCAAGCTGGACGTCAAATGGCACTGCAGAAAACACCCAGGCAAGGAAGATGTTCATGAGCCAGGATGCCAAGGCTTTCCCATGAGTCATTTTCCCACGTCCTGCAGAAATATTTCTGATCTGTGTGAAAGGGTGCTGTGGTGCCAATTGCATAACAGAGGCAGAAACAAACAAACAAACAAACAAAATACCTTGTAAAGATAGGCAGGTCTCTCTCTGAGAAGGCTCAGAGAGCTCTGAGACAAAGACTCTATAGGCCAAGCCCTTTAAATGTTTTCAAAGTCATACCATTGAGAGTAGAGGGAAGGGTGTGGCCTAATGTCCTAATGTATCTTAAAGTTTTCTACTCCTCAGCTACTGTAAAGTGTCTGACAGTGAAGTAATGGTCCATGCTGATCAAGACTGCAAGCTTGTCTTCACCTAGGACAGCTCGCTTGTGTCCTGGAAAACAGGGCCTCAGGGACAGTATCCAGGCCCAGGTGTCCTTGTGTCATCCCCAGAGACACCAATGGGAGCAGCATCCTTTTCTAGCCTAAAGCTCTAACACAGTGAGATTTCACGCAGGCTGCAGCCCCTGGCATCGTCCACCACCTGTTGCATAGCATCCATCGGTCTTTCCTCCAAAGCCAGTGAGCTAGGCAGACCCCGAGTCTCCTCAGTCAGCCGCCAGCTGAGAAGCCAAAGGTGCCAGAGAAGACAGCACTCCCATGAGTCAGGCAAGAGGGCGAGTTGGGTTTCAAGGTTTCCAAGAATGCAAGCACTTATTGTGTGTGCACTGGCTGCAATGCATTCTGGGATCGACTGTCCAGCCTGCCCCGCTGTAACCAAAATGTGCAAATTACTAAAAGGGAGAGAGAAGATAGAAAATAAACGTGTGCGTGCGTGAATGCATGTGTGTGACAGAGAAGTCAGGCTTTTTGGTAGGTTAGTAGTCACTGAGGTACGCGATTCTTTTCTGCAGCTACTGCTGCCGACACCGGGGCTGCCTTTTCTCTGTAGCCATCTTCTTTTCAGCCCCGACCAGAGCTTGCAAGTACTCTAAGGCCTTGCTTAGGATCACGACTTTGGGGGCTTTAGAGCAGCTGGCCAGGGTGGGCACCTGGTCCCTCAGGGCCAGGAACCGTGAACAGAGGTCATTCCTCCTTTTTCGTTCTAAGAAGTTATGGTTCTTCCTCTTGGTCACGTCCTCAGTGTCAGAACTGACAGGTTTCAGGTGGCAGGACTAGGGAGTCTCGCTTTCTACAGGTGGAGGGATCACAATCTCTTCCTCCTCCTCTTCCTCCCCTTTGCCCTTGGGAGCTTCCATCTCTGGAGCCTCTGGTTCCTGGGGACCCCTCTCTGGAGCCCCCTCCTGAGAGCAACTTTCTGGAGGAAAGCGGGCAGCATAGTTATGCTGATGTTGGTGGATAGAGATGTGGAAATGTTTCATGCAGGGGTCCAGGGGGTCTGCTCTCACCGTAATGCTGACTGGCTTTCGGATGTCCAGAGATCGCCTCTTCTCCACTGTTAACACGTCGATTTCTTCGCCCTCGGAGGCGCTGGGGCTCTTCGACCCGGAGCAGGCCTGAGTCTTGGGTTTGCCCAGCTGACACGAGGTGGCAGGCGCCAGGTTACTACTGGCTTCCAGGCTGGGAGTGCAGTTCGGGGTGGTGGGCGCTTTGGGCAAGTTCAGCCGGGGCACGCCTGGGGTGAGTCTGTTGCTCACTACTCTCTCCAGCCGTTCAGGGCTTTCTGGGCAGAGAAGCCGCTCCACATGCAGTCACGGGGGATGATCGAAGCATAATTCCTGCCCCAAGCTTTCAAATGGCCCTGAGATTCCACCTCAACCCAAGCACCCCCTCCGGGCCAAGGCTCCCCGGGACTAATCCCAGAGGCTGGGTCCCCAACGCCAGGACCCGAGCCTCAGGGTGGCGAAATGGGGGCCACGGCACCAGCTCAAATTTCTTCCAGATGTCCTCGCTGGGCACCATGGAGCGGTAGAACTCCTCCCCGCAGTCATAGTCGTAGAAATAGTGCTGCTACCAGTCGAAATCCATGTCTGCTCCCTTGCTCCCTTGCTCCCGTGGCCTGCCACCTGGAGCAGAGCAGCTCCATGCTGGCTCGGGGAAGCCCAGCAGCCCCCCACACACACACACATGCGCGCCACTGAGCGCGCGGCCCCGCACTCACATGCGCGCCCCCTGCGCGTGCTCCCCCCACCTTGCTCGCACAGGGCAGCCAGGATGCTCCCGGGATCGACGCTGGAGCGCCATCTGCCAATAAATTTATTTTAATCAGGGCTGTTGGAATTTAGGATGCTAGGGCACACTTTGTTCAACTGGATTGTCCAGATATTTAACTCCAAACTACTACAGAGAAGCCACCATTGATTTAAAACCAGACATCAGGCACATCCTCATATAAGAAAAAACCTCTAGCAAGCTTTTCAAGGAGGCATTACAGGTTCCTAAACAACCTCAAGGCCTGATGTGGCTCAAAGTTCCAGTTTTCTTCTTTAGAAAAGCACAGTTCTTCCAGATGGGCAATAGGACACCAGGAGACATATATTTGAAATGCAAAACATTGTTGGACAGAGGAGTTACCTGATCAATCAAGGGTTTTATTTATTCCCTCTTGCAAGGATCAGGGACATTCCTAGGAGATCTAGTAACAGCTTGGGGGCTAATCCTTATGAATTTCCTGGAGACCTGATGTAGTGATAATAAAATGGAGCTCCTTCTCTAAAACCAGAAATATCCTTTGGAGAGTTGGTAATGGTCTGGTGCCAAGGCCTTTGTGGAGGGGTTCCTTTGGGTCCTAAGAACCCAACCATTTCATCATATGGAGCTATGGTTATCAGTCCCCAGACCACTGTGCTCTTAGTAAAGTTCTTCAGATAACCTTCCAATTGAGTAGAATTGTCTGACCTCCTCCCAAATTCATATGATATTGTTTATTGACTTCTTATAATTCTCCCATTTCCCCTCTGGAAGTATCCAAGATGCTATTCTTTTTTTACTCCTTTTATTAAAATTTTTTGAAACAGTGTTTCTCTGTAGGACTTGTCCTACATAACACCTTTATAATCTTAAATGATTCTACCACCAGTTTCAAAGTTATAAATTTGAGTTATGAAACTGAATATCCATTGCAGGTAAAGGAAAAGGAAAAGGATTTGCATGTGGAGAGTGGTTTCTACCTCAGTTCAGAATAGAAGCAACAGATAGGATAGACTTCACCTTAATTTGCCAGTTTTTTCCTTTTCATTTATCTAGTTTTTTATCTCCAGAATTCCTTCGGCTTGCTTTTTTTTTTACTTGCTTCTATTTCAATTTTCAGTTTGAACTGATCTATTGATTTCTGTCAACTGTTTGCTTGTTTGGCTTTCTTTAAGGGGTTTATTATTATTCTCCAAGATTTCATTTATCTTTCCCTTGCTTATTTTAAAGAATTCATTCACTTCCTTCATAAGGACATATAACATCTTCATAGTTGATCTAACTTAATTGTACTTTGACTGTGTTGGAATACTCAGGGTGTGATGTCATAGGAGAGTGTGAATATGGTAGTGACACATTGCTCTGTCTGTTGTTGATCATGTTGTGCTCTTGTCAGCTTTCTGGGTTTGAGGTGACCTATAACAGAAGTAGAATTTTTTCTCCATTTTGGGGTCTGGAAGACTTTCAGCAGGCATGACTTTAGTACTGCCTAAGCATTTGGAGTCATTGAATTGTAGGTGCATGAACTTCTTCCTGCTTGTTATGCTTACTTTACATTTTTAAAATTAATATAACTATTTTATGTATCAGCATGACTATGCACCACATGGGTACCTGGTCCTCAGCATGATCAAAGGATCTCAGAATTTGTGAACTTGGAATAATGTATAGTTATGATTCCCAAATAAGTACTGGCAATTCTGCCACATCTATTCAAGATCAACAAAAGCTAGGTACTACTCAGTCATCTCTCTCCCAGCCTGGGTTTATAATTTATGCCCAAGATATATATTGCTAATATTTTCATCTGTCCATTTGTAACTGTTTTAAACATAAAGCTCTATTTTATTGGTATTACAGTTTAAATAGGGCACTTCGGATATTTGGAAGATAAATAGAGAAGTGGAGTGAATGCATACTTCTTTGTAGGAACTTCAGTAAAAACCTCTGAATTCTTCTATTCTTCTTGCTTGGTTCACTGATTTTTGCAATGGAGACAGTGCCTTTCTATTTATTTGTTGTTTTTTATTGCTTATTTGATTTTTGAGACAGGGTTTCTCTGTAGCTTTGGAGCCTGTAGTGGAACTAGCTCTCATAGAACAGACTGGCCTCAAACTCAGAGAGACCCACCTGCCTCTGCCTCCTGATTGCTGGGATTAAAGGCATGCATCACCACTTCTTGGATGATAAGGTCTTACTATGTACTTGTCCTGGACCTGATTGCATAGACATGTCTGGCATTTAACTCAGAGAAAAATATACCTGCCTCTGCTTTTGAAGGTCTTAGCTTAAAGGCATGAGTCAACACACCCAGTTTGTCCAACTTATTTTTATATTTGTAGTTAGTTAATCTTCATAAAAATTTCTCATTTGTACTATGAACTGTTGATCTGTTTCCTTGTTTCTCTCTGCTAATAGATATTTCTCTTGTAAAGTGATATCTCATTCAAAGAGTACAGAAATGACAGAGAAGACTCTCCTATTCAATTACCTTCTAAACTGACTATCTATGTCTTGGAATATGATTAGGGAACAGCAGAATTACATGACTATACTATCAAAGAAGTATACATTTACAATGTTGTCACTATCATGTCACTATCATATATGGCATATTTTAGAAGGCAGTGACCTATGATGATGTGCATATCAACTTCACCGAGGAAGAGTGGAATTTGCTGGATCCTTCCCAGAAGAATCTCTACAAAGATGTGATGCTGGAGACCTACAGGAACCTCATTACTATAGGTAAAAATGATTTTCCTTCATGTTTCAAAATAAAGGGGCAACTTTTCCTTGGTTAATGATATTCTTCAATAACTTGATTTAGAGAGGAGAAGAAGAATGAGGTGAATAAAGCAGGCATGGTTCTAAAGTTTACTTAAAATAGCCACTTAAATGTTGCACAGTATTCAATATTATAACATACATTTTCTGGTACTATATTTTAGGATACATTTGGGAAGAACATAATAGTAAAGAACATTGTCAACGTTCTAGAAGACATGAAAGGTAATTTTCTTGTGCATGCTGAAAATAATGATCCTCTGATGAAATGATAATGCGTCCTAGAAGATTAAAGGCAACAGTGTGAATAAGCACAGCTTTAAGTGCATTTTTGATTATTAACTTCTGAAAAATCCTTATAAAATTTCATATAGGTGAATTGCATTATCAAGGCATTCTTTAATTAAAAAGACAAGTGAGAAATGGCTAAACAGAAGTCACCATTTGAATCACAGAACCATGAAAGCTATGCTGTATATCTGCCAATCAATTTATTTCTTGCTACTCATAATACAAAATGTGTACACATGGAAGTGATGATAAGTATATCTGCAAGACTTTTTACTAAACCGAGAGTACATCGTAAATCTTGTATTACTCATATACTTCTTATTACTATATTAAGATTGGTGACAGAAGCAGTTAGAGTTAAGTGGCAGTGATTGTGAAGAAACTTTAATACCTCTACCACACATCTACGAGAAATAGAAAGTCACAGCGTGATAATTCAGTGTGGAAATTTTTTGTTTGTGATTCTTCCTTTACTGTGTACACCACATATTACTCTCGATACAAGCCTATGAGCATAGGAATATGGGAAAATGCTGCATACCTCTCTCTAAAAACAATTAGAAGGTAAGCATTAGTCCCCATTTGAGTACCCTTGCTGAAATTGATTCAACTATATAAATAATTGATTTTCACACATCACTGTTAATACATAAACAAACTCAGAGTGCAGAGAAGCCACATGAGTTCTAGAATTGTGCAAATACTTCTGATTGTCCTAGTTTAGTTAGCAAATGTACTGTGATTCACAGTATAGGACAGTTTATGAATGTAATAAAGTTGTTCTGAGGTTATCCAATTCTCTTCAAATATAAGAAATATGTCAAATAAAAAAATATTTCTGTAAAGGTGAAAAGGTAAACCATGTAATAAAGGAATTTACCATGACAGGTGTCTTCAAAAATGCAAAACAACCCTTAATTAAAGAAGAAAGCATGAGTTAAAATACAGTTATAAAACCTTAATATCTGATTTCTTTTAACAATTGGACTCAATTGCAAAAGTAATACATGGAGATATGTAGGTTCAATTCAGTATTGAATGTGGTAAGGCTTTTATATGTTCCAATTATGCTTGCAGGATTGAAAGAAACAATTCTGGAAAGAAAGTTTCAGTGCATCTTCAATGTGTTAAAGCCTTGGTATATGACAGTCATCTTCAGAGGAATAAAAAAACACATGATAGTAAGAAACCCTATGAATCTAATCAGTGTCATAAAGCCTTTGCTCATCACAATTCTCTTCAAATGCACAAAAGGACACATACTGAAGAGAAACCTTGTGAATGTAATCAGTGTTGCAAAGCCTTTAAACAGTCCTGTAATGTTCGATTACATAAAATAACACATACTGGAGAGAAAGCCTATGCATGTAATCAGTGTGGTAAGGCCTTTGGAGGGCCCCATATGCTTCAATTGCATAAGAGAACAAATACTGGAGAGAATCCCTGTGAATGTAATCACTGTGGTAAGGCCTTTGCTGAAAACAGTACTCTTCAAAAGCATAAAAGAACACATACTGGAGAGAAACCGTATGCATGTAGTCAGTGTGGTAAGGCCTTTGCTCACTACAGTACTCTTCGAATACATGAAAGAATACATACTGGAGAGAAACCGTATGCATGTAGTCAGTGTGGTAAGGACTTTGCTCACTACAGTGCTCTTCGAATACATGAAAGAATACATACTGGAGAGAAACCCTTTGCATGTAGTCAGTGTGGTAAGGCCTTTGCTCAACACAGTCATCTTCAAAAGCATAAAAGAACACATACTGGAGAGAAACCCTATGAATGTAATCAGTGTGGTAAGGCCTTTGCTCACCACAGTGCTCTTCAAAGGCATAAAAGATCACATACTGGACAGAAACCCTATGCATCTAGTCAGTGTGGTAAGGCCTTTGCTGTAAACAGTACTCTTCAAAAGCATAAAAGAACACATACTGGAGAGAAACCGTATGAGTGTAATCAGTGTGGTAAGTCCTTTGCATAACACAGCAATCTTAAATCGCATAAAAGAACACACACTGGAGAGAAACCCTATGAATGTAATCTGTGTGGTAAGTCATTTGCTCAACACATTAATCTTCAAAGCCATAAAAGATCCCATACTGGAGAGAAACCCTATGAATGCAATCAGTGTGGTAAGGCCTTTGCATGTCACAGTCATCTGCAATTGCATAAAAGATCACATACTGGAGAGAAACCCTATGAATGTAATCAGTGTGGTAAGGCCTTTGCTGAAAACAGTATTCTCCAAAATCATAAGAGAACACATACTGGAGAGAAACCCTATGAATGTCATCAGTGTGGTAAGGCCTTTGCACGTCACAGTCATCTGCAATTGCATAAAAGGACACATACTGGAGAGAAACACTATGAATGTAATCAGTGTGGTAAGGCCTTTGTTCAACACAGAGCTCTTCAAAGGCATCAAAGAACACACAAAGGCATGAAAGGACACATACTGGAGAGAAACAGTATGCGTGAAATGAGTTTGGAAAAGTCTTTTCATGTCTTATTCATCTTCAAATGCAGAAGAGAACACAGATTGGAGAGAAACTTGTGAATGGAATTTGTTTGGCAAATCCTTTGTCATAATAATCTCCAAATACATGAAACAAACCATCCTCATGAGAAAGTAAACTTAAGGAGTGTAGTCTTCAAAAACATGAGAATAATCATACTGTAGTGAAAAAATAAACTTAGTGTGGTATATGTTTTGCAGTTGTTATAGGAGTAAAACTCTTTGCGTGTAATCAATATGATAGTTTTTAGGTACCTGAAGCCATTACAGTCTATTAACCTGTTGCAGTGGGAGCGGCGGGGCTGCGTCCCCGGCACCCGGCTGCCCGCATGGCTAGCTTATGCCCCGAAATAATTACACAGAAACTGTATTCTTTTAAACACTGCCTGGCCCATTAGTTCCGGCCTCTTATTGGCTAGCTCTTACATATTGATCTAACCCATTTCTAATATTCTGTGTAGTACCATGAGCTGGCTTACCAGGGAGATCTTAACCTGCGTCTGTCTGGAGTGGGAGAATCATGGCGACTCCTGACTCGGCTTCTTTCTCCCAGCATTCTCTTCTGTTTACTCCGCCTATCTAAATTCTACCCTATCAGAGGCCAAGCAGTTTCTTTATTAATTAACCAATGAAAGCAACAGATAAGATACAAGACCCACCTCCATCATTTCCCCTTTTTCTGTTTAAACAAAAAAGAAAGGCTTTAACTTTAACATAGTAAAATTAAATATAGCAAAACAGTTATCAAGCAAGAATTACAGTTACAATATTTATATCTATTTTATCTTTTATCATAACTAAGGAAAACTATAACTATCTATTTATTCTTCAACTCCATCAAAGACTCCAGAAGGATATAATATTACCTAAGTAAACAAGAAATAAGAAAATTCTAGAAATGACAGAGACATCTTGCTGCCTGGACAGTCACCCAAAGTTCCTCTGTACCGTTGGGGCATCCATCTTCAGCCTACAGGCCCATAGTTTTCAGCAGACATTTCCATGAATCAGGAAAATTCCAAAGACAGTTCAGTCACTTTTTGCTGTGTCCTGCAGAATGTCTCGCAGACTCTTTTATGAGTCAGGAACCCCGAAAGACCGTCTCACCTTTAGGCAAGTTCAGTAGTCCTCTCTCTGTAGGTTCTTTGTGTCCAGTTTATGCAACAGTCCAGGCAAGAACAGTTTCTTGCCCAAATGGCTATCAAACTCCTTAAGGAGCCTCTTCGATGCCCATCTTCCTCTTGAAGTAGATTGGTGCTGCCAGAAGCAGAGTGTCTCATTGTCATGAAAAGCCCTAAGTTATTAAAACATTAAATGCCATATTCTGTAGTCTTTGAAAGATATGAAGAATGCCTATCCAACTGAAATATATATCCCTAGCTGAAATATATCTATGCATATCTAGAAAATCTAACTAACATGACTAAAAGCTTGACTATTATTTATAATTATCCATTAGCAACCTATATTTCCTAATTATACATTACATTTTTAAATGAACTACACAATCACAATACCTCAATCAAGATTAGAAATATGCATATACATATAACAAAATTGACCTTCAAATCCACACCAATGCAAATTATTCATATCTATATCATATCCCCCTTTAAATGTAAAAAAGAACATTTATAAACCATATTTGGGAACATGGGTGCAGTTTTTCTCTCCAAACTGCTTCATGCTGAATGGGGGCACTGTATTCAGATCTTTCATGGTGTAACCTGTGTGTCAGGGTCATCTCAGTCGGCAGTTGAGTGAAGTAATTTTCTGAAGGTGTTCACAGCAACCTTTCAGGAGGGCGTGGTCTATCATACCATATTGGGATAGAAGAAATCCACAGGGTCGCATCCTCTGTGAAAACAAAAGAAGACCCTCTCCAAAGCATCATATCCTTAGACCCATATTCTGAAATCATAATACCCTTATGTCCATTCTGGTTTAGCTTGGCAGCCCATATAATGAAATGTCTCTCTGCACTTAGCTCCTTTACAGTCAAAAATTTTAAAGAAAACACAATAATACAAAGAATCCAGACTCTCTGTGAATTTTCCATTTTTACGTGGCTTATTTTTCTTTATTTCTTTTAATCTACAACTATCTGTACTCTGTCTCTTTAAAGACTTTACCCTTTTTTTAAGACATTAACTTTGTTCTTTATATATATTTTTTTCTCTCTCTCAAGCCTACGTATATTCATCCAACAGTGTCTGAATCAGTTCTATTGTGAATCTGTAATTTTTTTAGTATCCAGGAGCACTTTGTTTTGTGCTTTTAAATCACTAAGCGCTTAAGAATCTAAGCTGTGACATTCCTAGGTCAAAAACAGGTACTGCCTGCTTGCCCCGCCCAGTCCAACATGGCGGAGCCGCTCGTGCCTCTGATTCTTGCACATTGCACCAGTAGCATGGTGGAGCTGCTTGTGCCTCTGAGCCGCAGCACAAAATGACTTCCTTTTAGGCACACAGTGAGTCTAGTTGCCATCAAACAAATCGTAGCACTTTACTCCAAATGCTCCGTTTAAAAGCTCTGTCTCCCGCAGGAGCCAGACAGAGATCGCAATGGCCGCACAGCCCAGAAAGCCGGCATTTTAAAACAGCCAGTTTTTTTCCTGCTGCTGAGTCAGGACAATTTCTTTGCTGCATGCAACCCACAAACAGCAAAAAGCTGTCTTAAATTCTCTCTGTGTCCTTTTTAAGCCCTCTCAGGTTTTACGTGGAGTTCATTAGCACGCTGGGCGCCACTCTGTTGCAGTGGGAGCGGCGGGGCTGCGTCCCCGACACCCGGCTGCCCGCATGGCTAGCTTATGCCCTGAAATAATTACACGGAAACTGTATTCTTTTAAACACTGCCTGGCCCATTAGTTCCGGCCTCTTATTGGCTAGCTCTTACATATTGATCTAACCCATTTCTAATATTCTGTGTAGTACCATGAGCTGGCTTACCAGGGAGATCTTAACCTGCGTCTGTCTGGAGTGGGAGAATCATGGCGACTCCTGACTCGGCTTCTTTCTCCCAGCATTCTCTTCTGTTTACTCCGCCTATCTAAATTCTACCCTATCAGAGGCCAAGCAGTTTCTTTATTAATTAACCAATGAAAGCAACAGATAAGATACAAGACCCACCTCCATCATTTCCCCTTTTTCTGTTTAAACAAAAAAGAAAGGCTTTAACTTTAACATAGTAAAATTAAATATAGCAAAACAGTTATCAAGCAAGAATTACAGTTACAATATTTATATCTATTTTATCTTTTATCATAACTAAGGAAAACTATAACTATCTATTTATTCTTCAACTCCATCAAAGACTCCAGAAGGATATAATATTACCTAAGTAAACAAGAAATAAGAAAATTCTAGAAATGACAGAGACATCTTGCTGCCTGGACAGTCACCCAAAGTTCCTCTGTACCGTTGGGGCATCCATCTTCAGCCTACAGGCCCATAGTTTTCAGCAGACATTTCCATGAATCAGGAAAATTCCAAAGACAGTTCAGTCACTTTTTGCTGTGTCCTGCAGAATGTCTCGCAGACTCTTTTATGAGTCAGGAACCCCGAAAGACCGTCTCACCTTTAGGCAAGTTCAGTAGTCCTCTCTCTGTAGGTTCTTTGTGTCCAGTTTATGCAACAGTCCAGGCAAGAACAGTTTCTTGCCCAAATGGCTATCAAACTCCTTAAGGAGCCTCTTCGATGCCCATCTTCCTCTTGAAGTAGATTGGTGCTGCCAGAAGCAGAGTGTCTCATTGTCATGAAAAGCCCTAAGTTATTAAAACATTAAATGCCATATTCTGTAGTCTTTGAAAGATATGAAGAATGCCTATCCAACTGAAATATATATCCCTAGCTGAAATATATCTATGCATATCTAGAAAATCTAACTAACATGACTAAAAGCTTGACTATTATTTATAATTATCCATTAGCAACCTATATTTCCTAATTATACATTACATTTTTAAATGAACTACACAATCACAATACCTCAATCAAGATTAGAAATATGCATATACATATAACAAAATTGACCTTCAAATCCACACCAATGCAAATTATTCATATCTATATCATATCCCCCTTTAAATGTAAAAAAGAACATTTATAAACCATATTTGGGAACATGGGTGCAGTTTTTCTCTCCAAACTGCTTCATGCTGAATGGGGGCACTGTATTCAGATCTTTCATGGTGTAACCTGTGTGTCAGGGTCATCTCAGTCGGCAGTTGAGTGAAGTAATTTTCTGAAGGTGTTCACAGCAACCTTTCAGGAGGGCGTGGTCTATCATACCATATTGGGATAGAAGAAATCCACAGGGTCGCATCCTCTGTGAAAACAAAAGAAGACCCTCTCCAAAGCATCATATCCTTAGACCCATATTCTGAAATCATAATACCCTTATGTCCATTCTGGTTTAGCTTGGCAGCCCATATAATGAAATGTCTCTCTGCACTTAGCTCCTTTACAGTCAAAAATTTTAAAGAAAACACAATAATACAAAGAATCCAGACTCTCTGTGAATTTTCCATTTTTACGTGGCTTATTTTTCTTTATTTCTTTTAATCTACAACTATCTGTACTCTGTCTCTTTAAAGACTTTACCCTTTTTTTAAGACATTAACTTTGTTCTTTATATATATTTTTTTCTCTCTCTCAAGCCTACGTATATTCATCCAACAGTGTCTGAATCAGTTCTATTGTGAATCTGTAATTTTTTTAGTATCCAGGAGCACTTTGTTTTGTGCTTTTAAATCACTAAGCGCTTAAGAATCTAAGCTGTGACATTCCTAGGTCAAAAACAGGTACTGCCTGCTTGCCCCGCCCAGTCCAACATGGCGGAGCCGCTCGTGCCTCTGATTCTTGCACATTGCACCAGTAGCATGGTGGAGCTGCTTGTGCCTCTGAGCCGCAGCACAAAATGACTTCCTTTTAGGCACACAGTGAGTCTAGTTGCCATCAAACAAATCGTAGCACTTTACTCCAAATGCTCCGTTTAAAAGCTCTGTCTCCCGCAGGAGCCAGACAGAGATCGCAATGGCCGCACAGCCCAGAAAGCCGGCATTTTAAAACAGCCAGTTTTTTTCCTGCTGCTGAGTCAGGACAATTTCTTTGCTGCATGCAACCCACAAACAGCAAAAAGCTGTCTTAAATTCTCTCTGTGTCCTTTTTAAGCCCTCTCAGGTTTTACGTGGAGTTCATTAGCACGCTGGGCGCCACTCTGTTGCAGTGGGAGCGGCGGGGCTGCGTCCCCGACACCCGGCTGCCCGCATGGCTAGCTTATGCCCTGAAATAATTACACGGAAACTGTATTCTTTTAAACACTGCCTGGCCCATTAGTTCCGGCCTCTTATTGGCTAGCTCTTACATATTGATCTAACCCATTTCTAATATTCTGTGTAGTACCATGAGCTGGCTTACCAGGGAGATCTTAACCTGCGTCTGTCTGGAGTGGGAGAATCATGGCGACTCCTGACTCGGCTTCTTTCTCCCAGCATTCTCTTCTGTTTACTCCGCCTATCTAAATTCTACCCTATCAGAGGCCAAGCAGTTTCTTTATTAACCAACATTGTTTATTCTGTAAAAAAATGATAGTGTCAACAATCTGTTCAAGCATTATGATGCCAGCTTTTATTTTATTTGCACCAAGAAACTGGTGGACAAAACCTAATCTGTGATTTTTATGAAGTCTTATGGGAAGGAGATAGAGCCATATTAAGAATCACAACCTGGTACTGAAATGAGATACAAAGGAAAACGCTTTGACCCTAACTCCAGAACTAGTGAAAGGTAAAACATCACCCTGAAAATGCAGTCAATATTCAAAAACAGACAGTGAAAGAATTCTGCTTTGGCTCTCAAACCAGTACCAAAGAAATACAATCTACCCTTGTCTCTCTGAGTTCAAAACCAACCAATCCTGGAGCAGAAAATCCAGCCCATCTCTGAGCTTGTTCAACCAAGGCATTTAAATCTGACCAATTCCCACCTTCTAAATCTCCTTAGAAGTGCTCTGGCTCCAAGAAGCCCTATATGAGACATCTGCTCATTCAGTTGGTAGTTGCCCCTTTTCAGCCTTGCAGAGGAAGTCACAGTCTGGATTCTTCCCTGCCACATAAATCTCTTGGAGTTGAATTGAGATACAGTTGACACCATTGTTTGGAAACTCACTTAACCCAGAACAGCACAGCAGCAATGGACACCTCTTATGGGAGACTCCCTTAGGAGAGTGGAGCAGATCTACAACAGACATTTCTGCTGGGAAGCTTTCATAGAAGAATGGAGCAGAGCCCAGCTGTAATGAATGTCTCTCCGAGTGGAAGAGAATTGCTACATCTAGTGGGGCAAACTTCTTTTCATAGCTGTTAGTATCGCCAAATTTTTGGTAGTCAGCGTATCCTTCCTTCCAGAGTTTTAAGACTTGCAAGATAAATTTGAACAATAATGTAACCTTTCAACTGCATGGAATATGTAATTCAGGTGCAAATATTTATGGATGTGTACTACCTCCTTTTTGCTTGTGATATGATGTCTATTTCATAATATAAAAGCATTTTATTCTGGCCATGGTTCTATTAGATAACAGGATCATCATGAAAGAACCATGACAAAAAGTGTCAGACATGGCACTAAAACTGGAACTTAAGAACTCCCAGCTGTAATCTTCCACGTGAAGTAGAGTGTTGGAACTGCAACTGGTGTATGGATGTAAATTCTCATAGCCTAAATCTTCCCACATGATACCATCAACTTATTAATTTCTCTTACTTCAAGTTTAAAATTGCTTTCTCTTTACATGAACCAATTATTCATGAAGAAAAACTCTGGGGGCTGGAGAGATGGCTCAACGGTTAAGAGCATTGCCTGCTTTTCCAAAGGTCCTGAGTTCAATTCCCAGCAACCACATGGTGGCTCACAACCATCTGTAATAAGGTCTGGTGCCCTCTTCTGGCCTGCAGGCATAAACACAGAATATTGAATATATAACATATAAATAAATAAATATTTTAAAAAAACAACCAAAAAAAGAAAAACTGTAGGTGAGCTGTAAGATGCCTGGACTCCTATTTTACATTAATAAATGCTTACAGGAGAAAAATTTTCGTGAGTGAAAAATTGTTTAAAAATTTGCTTTTATTGTAATGGTGTGATGTGTGTGTGTGGGGGGGGATGTAATTGTGCATTCTGTATCCTGGAAAAGTTAAACACTTTAGAATTTGTAGTAGAAATTACAGAAAGCTGTTAAAAATCTGACCTGAGTCCTTGGAATGAAGATTTCTTAGTCACCTAGCCATGACTCTAGTGCTATAAATATTTTAATGTCTATTTATATCTCATTGAATTTTGGAAATAGCAACGAACTCATAAAGCAGAAAGCCCTATTCATGAAAACAAATTTTAGTGACTTTAGCCATCAAAATTGTCTTCAGCTTGAAGAAAAAGTATTTTTATCATAGCTTTGAAGGAAGTAAATTATGTAACACATTCACTCAAGACTGATGCTGTAAATCATTGCTTTTTGGTTTCTATTTTGAAACATTTGAGGTAGGTACTAAAGTGTTGTATATTGTGGCAACTCCATTTACTAAAATTTATTTTGTAGTCATTTTATTCCTTCTATGACTTTTGTTCAGTTTCTATTGTGCCTTTATCTAGTAATGGGTATTTTTGTGATGTAATATATAGAATGTCCTTCCCATCATTGAAGTGTCCCATTGGTTATTAAAATATTAGAACATATCTGATCATATTTTTCAAGTAAGGCTGTCAGTGGAAGGGTGACTAGAAGACAGTGTCTAATCCCTTCTGACTGGAAGTACACACAGTTGTGGGTGCTGGGTATCAATGTTAGTCCCTGTGGATGTGTTACCAATTTTCTAAGTGCTGAGTCTCATGAACATGTCATTAGTAACAGTGTGGTATAAATGGCTGATCTAAATCCATCTTTATCACAGCCTTGATGACCCAGGAGAAATAAAAGAGTGATAGCATGGGAAACTAACTTAGTCTTGCTTTTTAAAGAATTTCTGAGCCCAAGTCTCCCCAAAATGAGGGAAAAGTATAAAAAGTAATAAAGATGCAAACTGACAGTCTTTAAAAGGTGATTAACTATTTAATCAAAGCAATTGGCCACAATTGGAGCCTTGTGTAGTAATAAGAGCAGTGGGCTACATTCCTGGCACCTGGTCGCCCACACGGCTAGCTTTATATGAAATAATTACATGGAAACTGTATTCTTTTAAACACTGCCTAGCCCATTAGTTTTAGCCTCTTATTGGCTAGCTCTTACATATTGATCTAACCCATTTCTAATATTTTGTGTAGCACCATGAGCTGGCTTACCAGGAAAGATCTTAACCTGTGTCTGTCTGGAGTGAGAGGATCATGGTGACTCACTGACTAGGCTTCTTTCTCCCAGCATTCTGTTCTGTTTACTCCACCCACCTAAGGGTTGGCCTATCAAATGGGCCTAGGCAGTTTATTTATTTAATTAACCAATGAAAACAACAGATTAATATAAGACCCACCTCCATCAGCCTTGAAGCTCACATACCAGGTGTAACACTGCTTGAGTTCATTCCTCTTTTAAAGAGAAAATCATAACTTGCAGGCATGAAGGCTGTCTTGTAGAAATGGTACCATAATCTGTTTCCTAGGTGCTTGAAAAACATTCAGTTAGGAGCTCTAAGTAGTGATGACTCAAGATAACATCCAGGTTGTGAGGGCTTCCAGAGACAAAAAACTGAAGTCACTATTAGTTTCAGGTGATCAGGCATCCACAAAGAGCTGTGGAATTTGAGTGAACTGATAGGAATGAAGGTTTGTGAAAGCCCAAGGATCAAATGCCAGAGAGCAGTGTTTAAGGTGCACCTGAGGACAAGCTGGCATGAACTGTTCTCTTCCTCCACTCAGCTGTGCTGGGTCTTCACCCTCTGTGGCTGGCCTGGAACTCACTGTATAGACTTGCATTTCTACTAGATCAGAGAGATTTGTCCACCTTGTTCCCAGTGTACCTGAAATATAGGAGGGTTCATAACAGACAACTAATTTGTAATTTTTTTTTAGTTTCATGACAGATTATTTTTTAGCCTTGACATTTCTGAAACTAGTTATCTAGACCAGGATTGCCTTGGGTTTACAGGGATCCATCTGTCTGTGCCTCCCAAGTGTTATGATCAAAGGCATACACCACCACCATGCAGTGTAGGTTTGTTCTTTTAGTTGACTTAATAAATATAAACTGCTAAGCCTGCTGGTTATGGTATCCAGGAAACAGGATGTGTCCTCACTTCAGTAACAGAAGAAGGCTCCCATCAAATGCTGCCCTCTTGCCACAAAGTCCCTTGATTTTCAAGTCTGAGCAATATTGCTTTTCTTTATCTTTGAGTGTGCTATAATTCATCAAGTGACTAGGGCAGTGTGCTGTCCTTTTGCTACAGATAGTGAAATGCAGGCACACAGAGATAAGTGATTTCGATATACTTAAGTATAACCAATCATCTTAACCATTCCAAAATTCAAGTGATTCACTAAATAAAGTTGAGGTCAGCTATGCTGGGCATAATAGGATAGGCATATAACCATGATACTTAGAAAGTTGGAGGGAAATCATAATTTCAAAGTCATCTGAGGTGGGAATGGTCAATGGGGTATGTATGTTTGGAGACCATTGGGGCATGGGAATACTGTGATTGGTGGAGGACAGTGGTCCATAGTCTTCTCTGAAGCTGTACAACTTCAAGGGCATGGCAAGTGTTGGCTTAGGTAATCACTCTTCCAAGTTTCCTATTCTTACTAATATTTTCTGTCAAAGGCAGTCTAGATAACATAAAGCTCAAACTCATGTTGCTCAATAAAGATAAGAATTCTACTACAAGTGGTTGATTTAGCCACATGCATGGATGATCTCCTTATTTGTGTATTCAAAACAGCCTGTTCAGTCTTGAAACTATAACACACAGCCAACAGAAATGGTCCCAGCAGATTTTACTCACTATTCGCTCACACTTAACAAGCAAGAAATTGAAAGAATTTGGAAAGGCTTATAGATAGGACAATGTATAAGAATAACATTTTAATAAAAATGTGGCTTGAGGTAGCTGAGCAATTATGAGCAATGGGTGTTTTTTGAAGAAGACAGGTTGTAATTGTATAACTTTAGCTACTTTGTTAAAAATCCGGTGTCCATTCTCTTTGGATGGATGCCTTGCTGAGCCTTGATATAGTAGGGAGGGCCTTGGACCTTCTACAAAGCAATGTGCCTACTCTCTCTGTGGAATGAATATGGGATTGGGTGGGAGGCTAACTGGAGAAAATGAGAGGAGGGGAGGGAGTGGAAACTTGGATTGATATGTATAATGGATAAAGATAGTTTGTTTTCTTTTAAAAAGTAAAAGTAAAGAAATCATTATTCAAATAAATTAGAGTGAGATTCTAATTAGTATTATTAATAAAATCCCAGAGTCAGATTTTTGGGTAAACATGGCAGAACAGATAAGCAACAGAGCAGCCACATTCACTTCTTACCTCCCCAAAACCAAACCAAATGGGGGGATTAGATTGTTTTTTCAACTCCCAAATGCTAGGATTAAAGTCATGATCCACTTCCTGCCATATCCTATGGTCCACTAGTGGTTGTTAGCTCTGCCCTCTAATATCCAGGCAAGATTTATTTGTCTGAACAAGAACAAAATATCATATTAAAAATTGATAAGTGTAGCGAGCTGCATGGAGCCACACCTGATGGCAATGTAGAGAGCTGTGTGGAGTCACACCTGATGGCAATGTAGAGAGCTGTGTGGAGTCACACCTGATGTGCTGGCTCCCGCCCTCCGCGATCCCAAAAGTGAGTGCTCTCTGTGATAATCAACTCCTATGGCTAAAGCCTGACTTATGCTGTTATCAAGCAATGACTGTCAGCTGCTTGCATATGCGTGGACCTATGGGCAGTGCCCACCTGGCAATCTGAGGTCGGCGTCCCAGGCCTACTTAAGGGCTGGGAGAGGTTTGCCCGGGGAGAGAGGGAGAGAAAGAGAAGGGAAAAGATTGTTATAAATAAAGTCCTGAAATAAACTGCTTAGCAAGAAGAGCTCTGGTTTTGCGCATCTTCCTTGGTGAACAAGGGGCCGTGACAAGTGGTGGCCGATACGGGGAACCTCCAAACCTCTCTCCGTGGAACCCAGAACTTGCTGCAGTCAGGGGGTACACCGATATCCTGAGGTAAGAGGACCGTGAAAAGCGGGTTTTCTGCTCTCACCGGTAGAAATAGGGAGAGCAGGATAAAAGTAGAGCCGCGACAAGAAGCGGACGGGTTAAAAGTGAAAAAGTACAAATCTAACATTTGTTCAAGATGGGCACTTCATCTTCACATCCAATTTTTTTAGCTCTTAAAGGTATCAAAACAGTTTGGAGGGGCTGGAGAGATGGCTCAGAGGTTAAGAGCACTGCCTGCTCTTCCAGAGGCCCTGAGTTCAATTCCCAGAAACCACATGGTGGTTCACAATCATCTATAATGAGATCTGGTGCCCTCTTCTGGTCTAGTGGCATACATGCAGACAGAACACTGTATACATAATAAATAAATGAATCTTAAAAAAAAAAACAGTTTGGAGGCTAGTGTGGCGTTGTTTGAAAGATCAAAGGTATAATGAAGCAATAGAGAATAGCCAGGCTGCCTTAGAGCTTCAACAGGAGGAGAGATCTGAGAGAGCAGCCTCTAAAAATGTTATGTTTGATGCTGGGTCAGGTAAAGGAATGAGGAAAAAGGACCCAGGGAAAGGAAAAACAGGTTTACATACTAATCTGTCAGAAATGGAGGAGTCGGATATTTCCACTCACTCAGAGCCTGATGATGAGGAGGAAGAGGAGGGCTTTTATGTAGTCCCCCTAGAATCTATCCGTAAAATCAAAAGGAAAGAAAGGGAGGAACAGAAGAAAAAACAACTTGAAAGTACAAGAAGGAGTGTAACTCCTTCAGCCCCCCTCAGTATCCTGAGGTCATGGGAGCAGAAGGAGGGACTTCTTTCAGCCCTGGAGTATGGAGGGAAGTCAGTGCGGAAATGATGGCTGCTCCCCAGAAAATGAATGCTTTCCCAGTGTTTCAAGATCAGCAAGGCAACAGATACCATGAGCCCTTAGATTTCAAAGTTTTTTCTTTTTTTTTTTTTTTTTTTGGTTTTTCGAGACAGGGTTTCTCTGTGGTTTTGGAGCCTGTCCTGGAACTAGCTCTTGTAGACCAGGCTGGTCTCGAACTCACAGAGATCCTCCTGCCTCTGCCTCCCAAGTGCTGGGATTAAAGGCGTGCGCCACCACCGCCCGGCCTAGATTTCAAAGTTATTAAAACTTTGGCAGAGTCTGTCCGGACCTATGGCGTTTCAGCCTCCTTTACGGTAGCTCAGGTGGAGGCTTTGCATAGGTATGCTATGACTCCAGCTGATTGGATGAATCTTGCAAAGGCTTGCTTATCCCCTGGTCAATATTTGGATTGGAAAGCTTCTTTAATTGAATTTGCCAATGGCCAGGCTGCGATAAATTTGGCAGCTGGAGGAGCTCAAGCAGAATGGGATACGGATATGCTACTCAGACAAGGTAGATTTGCCAATCAGCAAAATGGATATCCACCTCAGGTGTATGAGCAAATTAACAATCTTGCTACTCGAGCCTGGAAGTCTTTACCCAATAGAGGGGAAGTAAGAGGTAATTTGACAAAGATTATCCAAGGACCTACAGAGCCTTTTTCTGATTTTGTAGCTAGACTGGTGGAAGCTGCAGGAAAGATATTTGGTGATCCTGACACGGCTATGCATTAGTCAAGCAGTTAGCGTATGAACAATGTACTAAAGAATGCAGGGCAGCTATCACTCCTTACAAGAACAGAGGGTTGGAATATTGGATGAGAGCATGTAGAGAGCTAGGAGGCCCGTTAACCAATTCTGGGCTAGCTGCTGCTGTACTCCAGCTAAGTAAGAACCCGGGCACTATGGGAACTTGCTTTCGTTGTGGCAAGGCAGGCCATATAAAGGCATAACTGCCCTCAAGGAAGAAGCACTCAGCAGGGACATGCCCAGGAAGCTGGAAATGGTCAATGCCCAATTCCAGAACTATGCCCCAGATGTAGAAAAGGAAGGCATTGGGTGATTGGGTGTAGATCAGTAAAAGATACTAATGGACAACCTCTAGTAAATGTTACTGTGCCAAAAAACGGACAGCGGGGCCCCGGCCTCAGGGCCCCCAAATATATGGGGCAATGGAAGATCAGAGCAGAGAAGGGAGTCATGAGCAGTGGCCAAATTTCAGACATCCCAAGGACCGCGGCGAGCTACTACAGGTTCAGCAGGATTGGACCTCCGTGCCACTACCAGACTCGTATTAACACCTCAAATGGGGGTCCAAGCTGTAGATTCTGACTTTCAGGGCCCCCTTCAGCCTGGCATGGTTGGTCTATTGATAGGGAGATCATCTACTACCTTAAGAGGCTTACGAGTTCACCCAGGGATAATTGATCCAGACTATACAGGCATTGTTAAAATCATGGTTGAGTTACCTAAAGGCATTACCGCAATTTCTCCAGGTGATAGGATAGCTCAAATTGTTATTTTGCCTAGTCTACATGATAAACATCCAGCTAAAAACATTGAAAGAGGAGATAAAGGATTTGGTTCATCAGGTACAGACTTAACATTTTTATCCTTGGATTTGGACCAAAGGTCTATTTTACAACTAACTGTTAATGAAGTCAAGATCACAGGCCTTTTTGATACAGGGGAGGATAAAAGTATCATAGCTAGTAAAGATTGGCCATGAGGATGGCCTATACAGACCTCATCACACACCTTACAAGGATTAGGATATGCAGGTGCTCCTAATGTTAGTGCAAATTTGTTAAATTGGCAAGATACAGAGGGCCAATCCGGAGTAATTCAACCTTACGTTCTTGAACTTCCAGTATCATTATGGGGAAGAGATCTCATGAAATCTATGGGATTTAAATTAAGTAACGAATATTCAGAAAAAGCTCAAACCATTATGAAAAATATGGGCTGCCATCTGAATTTTGGACAAGAACAGAAAGATCCGATAGTGGCAGAACTAAGAAAACCCAGACAAGGGATGGGTTTTTCTTAGGGGCCGCTGGGGAAGGAATTACCATTACTTGGAAAACAGAGGAGCCAGTGAGGGTTCCTCAGTGGCCTCTTTCCTCTGAGAAGCTCATGGCTGCCAATGATTTAATAATGGAACAGTTAACTCTAGGCCATATTAAACCATCCATTTCCCCCTGGAACACACCTATCTTTGTAATCAGGAAAAAAATCAGGAAAGCGGTGCCTATTACATGATTTGCGAGCTGTTAACAATCAAATGCAAGTCATGGGACCGGTACAACGCGGGCTGCCATTACTATCCTCTTTGCCTGACTCCTGGCTTATTATTGTGATACTTCAAAAACAAAAAGGGGGAATAGGCCATGAGCAAACCCCTAAGAATAGCCAATCAGTCTGCCGTAGACAGGCATTTGTGTCCGTCCAGTCCTTCAAAAGGAATGGTGACCTGGAAGGATGCTTTAACAGGGGTCTGGCATGGACCCGATCCCGTGCTGGCATGGGCACGAGGTGCTGTTTGTGTTTTTCCACAGGATCATTTGGACCCTTTTTGGGTGCCAGAACGCCTGGTGAGGAAGGTGCAAGTGCAGATGGAGGCAGAAAAGGATCCTGTGCCAGTTCCTCACCCAACGAAGAAAGTGATGGCGGAGCTGCAGTGGGGGATTCTGTCAGCCTTTCCCAAGCTGATGCCAGTTCGCCATGACCTGGATTATCATAGCCATGAATCATCTGAAGGAGTGGGTGGGAATAGGAGCCCTAGCAGGCTTAATGATGCTTGCCTCCCTGGTATGCCTGTGGTGCGTCTGTCACATAAGGGTTTCACAGCATCGCAATGCAGTTATGATCATTCAGGCCTTCACGGCCATTGAAGCAGGACAGTCTCCCCAAGTTTGGCTATCTACCTTAAAAGAGATAGAAGTGAGCACAGGATGCGAGGCTTGCACACTGCACTTGAGGTAAGCATACATCAACCTCAAGAAGAGCAAGTCTGATTGCATGCGGGTTGGTGTCTAACTCCCACCTCTGTAAAAAGACACCGGACAGGTCTAGTGTTCTCTGGGTGGATGACACCTGGACGGACACTAGCACATGTTCCATTTTTAACAGAGATCAGACCTCTACTCTTGCCTGTAGCTTTACAAAACAAAAAGGGGGAAATATAGCGAGCTGCATGGAGCCACACCTGATGGCAATATAGAGAGCTGTGTGGAGTCACACCTGATGGTGCTGGATCCCGCCCTCCGCGATCCCGAAAGCGAATGCTCTCTGTGATAATCAACTCCTATGGCTAAAGCCTGACTTATGCTATTATCACGCAATGACTGTCAGCTTGCATATGCGTGGACCTATGGGCAGTGCTTACCTGTCAATCTGAGGTTGGCAGCCCAGGCCTACTTAAGGGCTGGGAGAGGTTTGCCCGGGGAGAGAGGGAGAGAAAGAGAAGGGAAAAGATTGTTATAAATAAAGTCCTGAAATAAACTGCTTAGCAAGAAGAGCTCCGGTGTTGCACGTCTTCCTTGCTGGATGAGGGGGCCGTGACAGGTAAGCATAGTGAGTGAACATTTGTAGCATCAACAGACTAGGGACTCAAGAACTGGGAGAAAAAGAATTTATTATGGAATGAAAATAGGACTGTGAGGACCATGTAAGAGATATAGCCCTTTGTGATCATGGGTTTCATGTACATGAACATGATGATGCTATAGAAAAATAGGACCAGAGCAAGGTGCTCCAAGCAGGTGGAAAAGCATTTGCAGGGCCTGCTGGCTGAGGACACCTTTAGGAAGGTGACCAGGATTGGCATGTCAGAAAGGCAAATGAGGAACTTGAGTAGAGGCAGCAGAAGGATGGCACCCACAAGGACAAAGTCATTGCTGACTGATGTGTCACCACAGGCCAGCTTCAGCACATCCAGGACCTTACAGGTGAAGTGTCTGAATACGTTTTGGCCATAAAATGGCAGTGTCATGGCAATGACTGTTTTTGTCAACAACCCGAAGAGGTAGAGTACCCAGAAGACTCTTGGAGGCATGAAGAAAAAGATTTGGCTCATGTGCACGGGTACCTGAGTTGCTGACAAATAGCAAGGTAGTGATCACAGGCCATGATGACAAGCAGCAGGTACTCTGTGGAGCCTGTGGAATGTCTCAGATGTATCTGGATGTCACAGCCATTAGAGAAGATGGTCTTCTGGGATTAGAGAAGGTGGAACAGCATCAGAGGCACAAAGGAGATGTGTAGCAGATTCTCTAAATGGAAATATTACTCAGAAATTGTATATAGGTGTGTGTA
Organism: Chionomys nivalis; assembly: GCF_950005125.1. NCBI lineage: Eukaryota > Metazoa > Chordata > Mammalia > Rodentia > Cricetidae > Chionomys > Chionomys nivalis. The sequence continues at coordinate 36,069,446 of NC_080111.1, read as the reverse complement.
GGTAGAGATCCAACAAGCACACGGCCATGAAGGCAGTGTTCCAAGCAGGGTCACCAGGTACATAACTGAGCACAGAAGAAAGAGTAGGTGCTCCAGGGATGAGTAGTCAAAAAATTCCTTCAAGATAAATGCAGAGACTTTTGTCCTGCTTCTGAGCTACATAACACAGAGTTATGCCTGGATACACAGTACAGTAAAAGGACAGAGGATGCAGGGTATTGAGAACAGAAAAATTGTTAAGGTCTTTTCTAACATGGAAACAAATTCTGTGACTTGGGGACAGTCTCCTCATCTTCAGTAGGTTACAGCGCATCCATGTGAACGGTGAGGATGATATCCCTAAGAGGGTATTTATGGAAGTATGAATAGGCAGACTGAAGAATCATACAGAGCCAATGCTGAAGGAGAAATAAAGGTCTTTACTGTAGGACTTCTTGAAACCTTTAAATGGCTAATGTTTACTGGTAGCTCTCCAAAAGAAATGTAGACTATGCACTTGCAAACATATCTGAACTTACGTCCACTTCACTTCTTGTCCTATCCCCCAGAAGAGACCTGCAAACAGCATTTGAGAGTTGATAGCCTGGATCAGAGGTCCTAAAACTTACACACATACTGGAATTATTTGGAAGACTGTCAAAACAGTGTGTTTTTCAGAGTTTCTGGCTTAGGACAGATGTGTGCTGTTGCTGCTCTACTGGCACAGGGATGAATGTCTCTAAAGATCCTGCTGACTTTGCTGCAGCCTCTAAGCCATGGCTTGCACTGTTCTCACTATCTGGAATAGTAGCTGATCTGTCTCTTGGTTCTGGCTGTCACACTGCATGCTTTGTGTCTCAGGAAGGGGGCAGTTACTGACCTGTAAACCTGTGAGGAGGCAAACCCCAGAGAGATAATCTGTTAGGTGCTTTGTATTGGCTACAGCTTTAGAAGTTGTCTCCTTTGTGTTTACATCTCTACTTCAGAATCAGAAATGGTTTTAGATTTAGACTATGACTATCCTTCTCTAAATCCAAGCATGATGTTAAAAGAAATTCAGAGTTTCTGTCTCATGTCAACAGCTTTCTGGTTTGGGACAGAAAGAAGATAGATTTTAAAGGAATATTTTATTTTCCTTCATGCCCATTTTCTCTGTATCTTATCCTTAACTGAAAATATGTCTACATGAACAATGTTTACATTTTCAACAATGAACAGCTTCCAAGAGGAAGATATTGGAGCCCAACAATGTCTCTACCTGGTTGATATGATGGCATGATGCTGATAGCACTAATATGAGACCGATTTATGGGTACAAGCTGCAGATATGGTTCACCTTCTTACAATGTTCTGGCCAGAATTCCAAATAAGAACTTCAGAACAACCCTATCAAATACTCAGAAACCATTTGCAATTATCCAAAACAGCAATCTTGAAATTTAACCATCATTTTATATTATAATATCTTATAGAAAGAACATCACCCCCATGACATCTGGAAGCAATTCTAGAAGATGCCATCCCCTCTCCCAACAAAGTTTGTCTTCACGGTCAGGGACAACATTTAAGAGTTGATTACTATTCATATAGGGTTGGGGGTTGGGTGAAATTATGTATACCCAGAGATCTCAAAAAAGAGGAAAAATTGAATGGGATAATAGGTAGATTACTTATTCACAGTAATAGTAGTGAACAATAGAATAATTGTGAGCTATTATTTATGGATAATTTACCTTGGTATAGATTTTGTATATTGATACAAATTCAAATTAAACTTATATAGAATATATGCCTATTTTGTTTAGAATATTTGTAATACTTATGCAAAGTTATTTTGTCAGACTTCACTACCCACCTACTCAAGTAATATTGTTCTTCTCAGGTCTTTGATGGGGTTGAAGATCAGATAATCATAGTGACCATCCTCTTACGATCTAATCAAGCCATTCCTACTACAATCTTAGACTCCTTAGGATAAAATGTTTATCAAAACATTAGAATGTATTCCTTGTTTAATATGGATTATGCTGGTTGTCATTCTAACTTTATACTTGATATCTGTTTCTTGTATACATAGTTTTGTATTGAGTTTGGAATTTCTTATTTAAGCAAAAGGGGTAGGTGCTGTGAGAGCTCCTTTAGGCAAAAGCCTTTAAGATACCAATTCACTTGGGCATGTCTCTTATATTATAAATGAATCTGTAAAGTGTGTGGTCACTTTCTTGATTCCAACTCTTGATTCTGGCTGCTAGATTTATTGTATACATGATCCATTCATTTGTAGGTTCTCATCGGACCTATAAAAGCCCAAGATATTCTTACACTCTAACTTGGTATTTTCAAAAGTTAAAGATTCAATTAGTACTCACATAGTTCAGGGTTTGTCACTCTGACTTGTACAGCCTTCAAAATACAACATAAAAACATTAACTCGGTGTTTAATGCTGAATTTAGAATGAATGCAGTTATGTTAAGTGAAATCAAACGCTTCTCTCTCATGTGTTTGTGTGTATGTATGATTATAGATTTAGGAACATGGGGAGATATGGTACAAATCTTTAATTTACTTTTGGAAAATATGAGTGGATTGTTTTTAATTAAATATCATAAATCAGTTTGGCTTAGCAAGAGGAATTATTTTATTCAGGTACAAAATAAAGCAAAGTTCCAAATTTCAGCTATTCATTTCTTACTATCGCTTTGTTTATTTCACCCAATAACTACTGTGTAGCAAGAGTTTAACGGTGTTTTTATTCAACTATACATTTATCCACTACTCTCCCTTTCTCTCCCCTCTCCTTTTCCTATGATCCACATGCTCCAAATTTACTAAGAAATTGTCTTTCTCTATGCCCTATATAGAATAGATTTATGTATGTCTCTCTTTGTTTCCTCTTTGTTTATGTTCTCTGGCATTGTGAATTGTAGGCTGGATGTCCTCTATTACATCTAAAAGTCACTTAGGAGTGAGCACACATTATATTTTTCTTTCTGGGTCTGAGTTAATTCACTCTTTTTTTTTTTTTTTTGGATTTTCGAGACAGAGGTTCTCCGTAGCTTTTGGTTCCTGTCAGGGAACTAGATCTTTTAGACCAGGCTGGCCTTGAACTCACAGACATCTGCCTGCCTCTGCCTCCCGAGTGCTGGGATTAAAGGCATGCGCCACCAACGCCTGGCTAACTCACTCTTTAATGATGTTTTCTAGATCCATATATTTGCACAGGAATTTCACAATGTAACTGTTTTTATCCACTGTGTAGTACTCCCTTGTGTAAATATACTACCATTTCTTTGTCCATTCTTCAGTGGAGAGGATGTTTTCAGGTCATGGCTCTGAACAAATAATGTTGCTGTGAACACAGTTGAGCACTTGTCCTTGTGGTATGATTGAGCATCCATTGGGTACATATGCAAAGTGGTATTGCTGGGTTTTAAGATAGGTTGTTTCCTAATTTTCTTTCATTACTTTTTTTTAATTTTTGGTTTTCCAAGACACAGTTTCTTTTTAGCTTTGAGGCCTGTCTTGGAACTAGCTCTTGTAGACCAGGCTGGCCTTGAAGTCACAGAGATCTGTCTCTGCCTTCCAAGTGCAGAGATTAAATACATGCCTCACAACCAGGCAGTTGGCTTTCTAATTTTCTGAGGAATAACCATACTAATATCCAATGTAGCTGACTCAGTTTGTAACCCCATCAGCAATGGAGCAGCCATATCCCCTCCAGTTGCCATCAGTGTTTTGATCTTGCCTATTGTTACAGATGTAAATGGGAATCTCAGAGTTATTTTGATTTTTGTTTCTCTAATGACTAAGGAGTTTGGAAATTTCCTTAAGTATCTATCAGCCATTTTAGATTCATATGTTGAAAGATTTTTATTTAGGTCTGTATTCCATTTTCATTGGATGTTTTGTTCTTTTGATGACCATTTTTTTCACTTCTTTGTATGTTTTGAAGATCAGTCCTCTGTCCATTGTGGGGTAGGTGAATATCTTTTCCTATACTATAGGCTGCCTGTTTTGTATTGTTGATCATGTCCTTTCATTTACAGAAATTTTTGCTTCAGGACATCTCATTTATGATTTTTCTCAGTGTCTGTGCTTCTGTGATTATAATTTGAAAGTGGTCTTCTTTACCAATGTGTTCACGTGTACTTCTGATATTCTGTTTTATGTGGTTCAGTGTGTTTATCTTTATGTTATGGTCTTTCTTCCATTTGGGCTTGAGTTTTGTTCATGATGATAGATGTGGATCTACTTCCATTCTTCCCCACATTGATATTCAGTTATGCCAGCATCATTTGTTAAATATGCTTTCTTTCTCCATTTTATATTTTTTGTGCTTTGTCAAAAATCAGGTGTAATAGGTGAGTGGATTGATATCTGGGTCTTAGAATCAGTTCCACTGGTCCTCCTATCTGCTTTTGTGCGAACACCAGGCTCTCGTCAGTACTGGAGCTCTATAGTAGACTGAAGTCAGGAAATGTAATGCCTTCAGAAATTACTTTCTATATATGATTGTTTTGGCTATCCTGCATGTTTTGGCTTTCGTAAATGAAGTTGAGTGTTTTTATTTTGAGGTCTGTGAAGAATTTTTCTGATATTTACATGGGAATGGTATTGAGCCTGTAGATGGTTTTTGGAAAGGTTTTCATTTTTACTATGTTGATTTCTACATAACAAGCGCAAGGGACATCTTCCCATGCTCTGGTGTCTTCTTCAAAGATTTAATGTTCTTTTTCTAAAGTCCTTTCACTACTTTAGTTATTTATTGCATAATATTTTATAATATTTGTGGCTATTGCTAGGACTGATGTTTCCATCATATTAATTCTAGCCATCTTTCTTTTTCAAAAAATATTCATTATAACCAGTTTCTGTCTACCTTCCTGATGACCACTCCCAATCTCCTGATAACCATAATTATACCCCAACTTCTAAGGGCACTTTTATACAAAGCATAAAAGTAAAATTTGACTCTTCATGCCTCTCATATTTCACTTCATGTTATCCTTGGAGCTTAAACACATTGTTGAAACTGTTAGAAGTTTATGGTTCTGGTTTGAGAGCCAAATTGTGTTTCTTTCACGGGGCCTTTTTAATGTTTTGGCTGTTTTCAGGGAGATGTTGTTTCTTTATCTAGTTCTAGATTGAGAGACAAAGTTTTTCCTTTGGCTCTGGTTTGAGAACCAATGTTGGGCCAGGCGGTCGTGGTGCACGCCTTTAATCCCAGCACTCGGGAGGCAGAGGCAGGCGGATCTCTGAGTTCGAGGCCAGCCTGGTCTAAAAGAGCTAGTGCCAGGACAGGTTCCAAAGCTACAGAAAAACCCTGTCTCAAAAAACTAAAAAAAAAAAAAAAAAAAAAAAGAGAGAACCAATGTTGGAATACCATTTCTGTAACCAATAAGGTTTTATCCATTATTTTGCTGGTTCAAACTAAAATAAAAAGAGGTATCCTGATGCTTAAACAGATTGTTCACACTATCAAACTTTTTTCTACACAAAACCTTATTTTGATTAACTGACTGTAAGTTGCTTAACATATTAAAGAACAATTTAAAATAAGCTCCCAGTTTTTTCTTCAGGTCCAAAAGATTATGATAATATGCACAAGCTTTCTCAGATGATTACACACAAAGTCTTACTCCTATATGAAGCACAAAACATTGTGACACTGAATTAATATATAGAGTTTCACTACTGTTGAGGGAACTGCGGGCTGCGTTCTTGCTGTTTGGCTCCTGGCCGTCTTGCTAGTTTATGCTGCGAAATAACACACAAACTGTTTCATATAAACACTGCCTGGCCCATTATATCTAGCCTCTTCTGGCTAACACATCTTATCTTAACCCATGTTTAGTAATCTGTGTAGCACCAGTTTTACGAAGAACGATTCAGTATGTCTGACCTGGCAGCTTGCATCATCATGTCTGCTCTGGAGAGCAGTGGCATGGCATCTGAGCTCACTTCCCTTCTTCCCAGCATTCTCTTCTGTCTACTCTGCCTACCTAATTTTCTGTCCTATCAGGCCAAAAGCAGTTTCTTATTTAACCAATGACCTTGTTTTGTCACACTAAAGTATGATTTTTTCTCATGTTTTTGAAGAATATACAAATTAACTTCAGAATTTCTCTACAGGAGGGCTCATATTATGTATTTGGAGATGATTGTAAAAAAGGATTTACACAGATTCCAATCACAGGTATCTCTAAAGTATGATTCCTTTTAAGCCTTTTAAGAGTACATGGGAAAAAAAAAGAGTACATGGGTCTGCAAAGGCCTTATCACACTGATTTCGTTCATATGGTTTCTTTCAAGTATGTGTTCTTCTATATATTTGAAGAGAATCTTGTTGTGCAAAGGCCTTACCACATCGATAACAGTCATAGGGTATCCTTCTTTCCAGTATGTTGTCTTTTATGCCAGAGAAGACTATTTTGATATGCAAAGGCCTTACCACATTGATTACATTCATAGAGTTTCTCTACAGTATGTGTTCTTTTATGGCTTTAAAGATTACTGTGTTGTGCAAAGGCGTTACCGCACTGAATACATTCATAGGGTTTCTCTCCAGTATGTGTTCTTTTATGGCTTTGATGATTACTGTGATGACCAAAGGCTTTACCACACTGATACCATTCATAGGGTTTCTCTCCAATATGTGTTATTTTTTGGCTTTCAAAATTACTCTGAACTGCAAAGGCCTTACCACACTGGTAACATTTGTAGGGTTTCTCTCTAGTATGTGTTCTCTTATGATTTTGAAGATCACTGTGGTGAGCAAAGGCCTTACCACAGTAATTACATTCATAGGGTTTCTCTCCAGTATGTGTTCTTTTATGCAATTGAAAATAATTTGACAAGCAAAAGCCTACCACAATGATTACATTCATGGGGTTTCTCTCCAGTATGTGTTCTTTTATGGTTTTGAAGAGTACTGTGACAAGCAAAAGCCTTACCACACTGATTACATTTGTAGGGTTTCTCTCCAGTATGTGTTCTTTTATGTATTTGAAGATTACTGGGTCGAGCAAAGGCCTTACCACACTGATTACATTCATAGGGTTTCTCTCCAGTATGTGTTCTTTTATGGTATTGAAGAGCAATGGTCTGTGTAAAGGCCTTACCACACTCATTACATTCATAGGGTTTCTCTCCAGTATGCGTTCTTTTATGCAATTGAAGATGACTGAGATGTGCAAAGGCCTTACCACACTGATTACATTCATGAGGTTTCTCTCCAGTATGTGTTCGTTTATGACTTTGATGAGTTTCATAAAGAAGAAAGTCTTTATCATCTTGACCATATTCATAGGGTTTCTCTCCAGTGTGTGTTCTTTTATGCATTTCAAGATGATTGTGATAAGAAAAGACTTCATCCCATTGCTTAATTTCACAGCATTTTTCTCCGCTATGTGTTTTTCATTCCTTAGGAGATAAGAGTTATAAAATAAGACTTTACCACAGTGAGAATATACTGAAAACTTCTCTCCAGTTTGATTTCTTTCAATCCTGCAAGGATAATTTACACATGTAAAAGCTTTACCACATTCAATACACTGCTGAACCTCATATCTATATGAATTAATTTCATATTTTTCCAATTATAAAAAGGAATCAAATATCAAGGTTTTATAACTTTGTTTAAAATCATGTTTTGTTCTCTCATTAGGAGTTATTTTGCATCAAGAAAAATATTTGTGATGATAAATTCCACTGTACCATGGTTTATCTTTTGGTGTATAACTATACCTATATTTCTTCTAGGATATTTTTTACATTTTTGAAGAGAACTGCATACACTGAGTAATTTACCAACTTTACTACTTCATAATTCTACTAAACTATGAATCATTATACATATGGTAATTGAACTAGACATCTGGAAGTATTTGTATAGACCTAGAACTCATTTTTTTGTAAAGTAAGTTTGTATTTATATATTAGCCATGATAGTAGAATATAAATTAACTTTGTATTTTTGGATAAAATTGAATATGTACACTCTACATGGGAACTACACTTTTTCTTAACTGTTCTTAAGGAGTGGTATGCTAAATCTTTCCATAACCCTATGCTCATACACTTGTGTCAGGAGTGACATATGATATATATGGAAGAATAGTGAATAAAAGATTTCCACAATGAATCCTCAAGGTTTGGCTTTCACAGACTTGTGGTATAGATATTAAGGTTTCTCTACAACAACTGCCCCTTGACCCTTGACTCACCTGCTCGCATTAAACTTAGCACAGTCACCAAAAGTATATGAGTAATAAAAGGCTTACCTTGGGCTATTAGTAGAAAGTTTTGTGGCTATACTTATCATCACTGAAATAAGTATACATTTTCTGTCATGAAACAAATGAACCAACAGTTCTACAACATAGCTCTCATGGTGCTATGAATCAAATGGTGATATCTGTTTAGGCATTGCTACCTAGACTTTTTCTTAAATGAAGGCTTTGCAGATGCAATTCACATACATGAAATTGAGGTACATGGATTTGTGAGAATTTAATAACCATTAATGCATTTAAAGCTGTGCTTATTTACACTGTTGCTTTTGTTTAAAAGTTCCAGAACACATTACAAACTATTCAAGGGAAATTGTTATGAACTTGCACAAGAAAATTACCTTGCATGTCTTCTAGAACACTGATAATGTTCTTCAGTGTTAAGGTCTTCTTAAATGTATCCTAAAATACAGTACAGAATATTTATGTTATATTATTTAAAATTGTTTAACAATTAGCTTATCTTAAGTGCACCTAAGAACTATGACTGTGTTATTCACCTCATTCTTCTTTCTCTAAAACAAATTACAGAACAAAATCATAAACCAAGGAAAAGTTGTCTCCATATTTTGAAACATGAAGGAAATTCATTTTTACCTAGAGTAGTGAGGTTCCTGTAGGTCTCCATCATCACATCTTTGTAGAGATTTTTCTGAGAAGAATTCAGCAAATCCCACTCTTCCTGAGTGAAGTTGATATGCACATCATCATAGGTCACTGCCTTCAAAAATATGCCACACATGTGTACAATGTAAGCATGACAGTGAAATGCATACTTCTGTGAAAGTATAGTTTTATGATTCTGGTGTTCCCCATTATTATTCCATAACATAGACAGCCACTTTATTGTTTTGTTTTGTTTTTTCAGTTTTTAGAGACAGGGTTTCTCTGTAGCTTTGGAGCCTGTCCTGGAACTCCCTTTGTAGACCAGGTTGGCCTCGAACTCACAGAGATCTGCCTGCCTCTGCCTCCCAAGTGCTGGGATTAAAGGCATGTGCCACCATCGCCTGGCTTAGACAGCCAATTTAGAAGGAAATTGAAAAGGAGAATCAATTCTGTTATTTCTATATCCTTTGTATAGGATACTACCTTATAAGAGCAATATCTATTCACATGGAGAGAAAAAGAGAAAAGATAAACAGTACATTGTATGCATGAGAAACTTATATAGAAAATTAATGACTACAGAAAGAAAAAATAGATGGACAAACATGGTGTATTGATGTATTTTGCCTATAACCACAACACTCAGAAAACAGAGGTGGGTATATTTGTCTCTGAGATGAATGACGGTCAAGTCTATGCAATCAGGTCCAGAAGTGGTAGAAGTACACATTAAGACCCTGTCTCCATTGCAAATGTCAATGAAACAAACAATGCCATAGAAAAACTGAAAAGCTTTTATTGAAGTTTCTACAAAGAATTGTTTTCACTCCTGGTCTGTATTCATCTATCTGACACCTGAATTACCCTAACATAAACTGCAATATCAATAACATTTTGTAGAAAAAGAACTGCCTGTATAAAACAGTTACAGGTGGACAGATGAAAGCATTAGAAATATAAATGTTGGTCACAAATAATCAACACCGAGCTGCAGAGAGGGCAGAGTAATACAGCACTCTTGCTGATCTTCAATGGAGGTGGACACATTTGCCAATACTTATGGGGATTACAACTTTCCATTTTTCCAGGGTCAGGATTTCTGATATCTTTTGATCACCTCATGACCAGATATCTATATAGTACATATCCATGCAGACATATAAAACAGTCATATTGATTTAAAAAAAATCAAAGCAAGCATAACAAGCTAGAAGATGTTCATACAGCTGCAATTTAATGACTCAAAATACTCAGGCAGTATTAATGTTATCAATCCATGGAATGGCATCCTAGCAATCTGAGTGATACTCTCTGTCAAATTTAAAATTCAAGATAAGCATGAAGCTCAGCACAGCAGCATATACTTGACATAAAATATACCTACATTCCAGGGCCATCATCCAATAACATAAAAACAAATAGATCCAGGAATGATGCCTCCCTTTACTTTCAGGAATTTATAGCCACAAAATGACTCAGATAAGCAAACAAAACAATTAAAACACTAGGTTACCAAACTCCTGAGCACTGAACAACAACTGTTTCTGCTATACCTTGTGTGATTTAGAGATTGAGCCTATAATGATGGTAAAAGCATTTCAGTATAAGTAGAAAGTTGGCTGATTAATGTCAAGCACAACACGGTAGATTTAAATGTCAGGAAATTACTTGAGGGTATTGAGACTCATAATATACAATGAGGAATTTTATCTAGAAAGGCTTCTCCACTAAAAATCCACAGAAAATTGAAAGCAAACCACTAAGGAAAGAAATTTGTTCAAATACATGATCATTTCTGGGAGGTTGTTCATTCGGTCAAGTACATTCTGAACTCAGTCACTATTGGCTCATGGTCAACAATGGAAATAATGCATTTAGTCATTGCAATGATTCACATTTAATGATTCTTGAAGAATGATGCTTAAAAGAAACTCAACACCTGCTCAGAATTGAGAAATAGATGTTTATTTATTTAGTGGTAGACTCATAAATCAGAATCATATGCTTGAACAGAGATCAAAAACCGAATCACACAGCCAGAAAAGAGGCCAGACTTATGCTCTATATTGGCATATATAGTATATGAGGCCATGCACCAATGGGTGGGAAACTACTGGCTGTAAGTCTTCCTACAGCACCTCCCCTTTTTGTTTAAAGAAGAGTTCTAAGCCCAGTATACAACTATATACAAGAAGAACAATATATTCAATAATTATCCTATCCTAATTAGTTTAAGTCTTGTATAATAAATAACTTGGCCAAGTCATGAGAGGAAATTAACTGTAACTGTCTAGTCTTCAACCCCATTGAAGATCTGAGAAAGGACATAATATTACTTGAGCAAGCAGAAAGTTTAATCAAGCAACTTTCAAAATGTGCAACAAATTACAGACAACTGGCTACCTGGGCAATCATCCAAATTCTCATTTACAACACTGAAGAAACGATCTTTGGCTAAGACCTAGAATAACTGACAGACCATTTTCAGAGGAAGGAAATTTTTCAAAACCATCTTACCCTGTCTTGTCAAGATTTCACAGATTTACTTATCCATATTTGGATACCATGTATCTTGTCAGTGGTTGAGACATGACCATGTCTTTTCCCAAAGGTCAGTTTTGACAACAAGAAAACAAGCTCTGAGTGTCTTTGGTGCTTAACATTCTCTGGGAAATAGATCAATGCTACCAGTAGTAATCATGTCTCATTTCAACAATGCACTAAGTTATTTATATTCCATATTTTACAGCTCTTTGAAGTGGTTGAAGATTACCTATCTATGCAAATTATGTTCTTTATATATCTAAAGGACCTGATTATTCTTTTTTCTTTATTTTTATTTTTTTATTCTCTTTTAATTAAAATTTCCACCTGCTCCCCGTTTCCATTTCCCTCCCCTCCTCCCAAATATTGCCCCCTCTCCCCAGTCCCCTCCCCCTATCCCCACTCCTCTTCTTCTCCCCCCACACCATTCCCCCTCCCTCTCGATACTGAAGAGCAGTCCAACTTCTCTGCCCTGCGGGAAGACGAAGGTCTTCTATCTATGTCCAGGAAGGTGAGCATCTAAACAGGCTAAGCTCCCACAAAGCCAGTTCATGTATTAGGATCGAAACCTAGTGCCATTGTCCTTGGCTTCTCGTCAGCCTTCATTGTCCGCCATGCTCAGAGAGTCCAGTTTCAACCCATGCTTATTCAGTCCCAGACCAGCTGGCCTTGGTGGGCTCACAATAAATCAGTTCCACTGTCACAGTGGGTGGGTGCATCCCTCGTGGTCCTGATTTCCTTGCTCATGTTCTCCCTCCTTCTGCTCCTCATTTGGACTTTAAGAGCTCAGACCATTGCTCCAAATTGAGAGTCTGTCTCTACCTCGATCCATTGCCAGATGAAGGTTCTAAGGTGATATGTAAGATATTCATCAGTATAGGATAGGGTCATTTCAGGTTCCCTCTCCTTAGTTGCCCAATGTACCAGCTGGGGACATCTCCCTGGACACCTGCTAACCCCTCTAGAGTCAAGTTTCTTGCCAACCCTAAGATGGCTCTCTTAGGATATATACTTTGCTGCTCCCGTATCCTCCCTTCCTATATCCCAACCATCCCAATCCCCCGAGCTCCTCCCATCCTCCCCTTCTCATGTTTCTCATCCCATTTCCCCTTTGCCCCTTGCCACCTCACCCACAAGTTCCCAGTTTTTGCCTTGCAATCTTGTCTACTTCCCCTCTCCAGGCGGATGACTATATGATTTTCTTTGGGCTCACTTTCTTATTTAGCTTCTCTAGAATCACAAATTATATGCTCAATGTCCTTTATTTATGGCTAGAAACCGATTATGAGTGAGTACATCCCATGTTCCTCTTTTTGGTTCTGGGATACCTCACTCAGGATAGTGTTTTCTATTTCCATCCATTTGCACGCAAAATTCGAGAAGTCATTGTTTTTTACCGCTGAGTAGTACTCTAATATGTATATATTCCACACTTTCTTCATCCATTCCTCCATTGAAGGGCATCTAGGTTGTTTCCAGGTTTTGGCTATTACAAACAATGCTGCTATGAACATAGTTGAACACATACTTTTGTCATTTGATGGGGCATCTCTTGGGTATATTCCCAATAGTGGTATTACTGGATCTTGGGGTAGGTTGATCCCAAATTTCCTGAGAAATCGCCACACTGATTTCCAAAGTGGTTGCACAAGTTTGCAGTCCCACCAGCAATGAATGAGTGTGCCCCTTTCTCCACAACCTCTCCAGCAAAGGCTATCATTGGTGTTTTTGATTTTAGCCATTCTGACAGGTGTAAGATGGTATCTCAAAGTTGTTTTAATTTGCATTTCCCTTATCGCTAAGGAGGTTGAGCATGATCTTAAGTGTCTTTTGGCCATTTGAATTTCTTCTGTTGAGAATTCTCTGTTCAGATCAGTGCCCCATTTTTTTTTATTGGGTTCATTAGCATTTTAAAGTCTAGTTTCTTGAATTCTTTATATATTTTGGAGATCAGACCTTTGTCTGTTGCAGGGTTGGTGAAGATCTTCTCCCAGTCAGTGGGTTGCCTTTTTGTCTTAGTGACAGTGTCCTTTGCTTTACAGAAGCTACTCAGTTTCAGGAGGTCCCATTTATTCAATGTTGTCATTAATGTCTGTGCTGCTGGGGATAAACGTACGAAGTGATCTCCTGTACCCATATGTTGTAGAGTACTTCCCACTTTTTCTTCTATCAGGTTCAGTGTGTTCAGACTAATATTGAGGTCTTTTATCCATTTGGACTTGAGTTTTGTGCATGGTGATAGATATGGATCTATTTTCATTCTTCTACAGGTTGACAACCAGTTCTGCCAGCACCATTTGTTGAAGATGCTCTCTTTTTTCCATTGAATACTTTTAGCTCCTTTATCAAAAATCAGGTATTCATATGTTTGTGGGTTAAAATCAGGGTCTTCTACTCGGTTCCATTGATCGACTTCTCTGTTTTTATGCCAATACCAAACTGTTTTCAATACTGAGGCTCTGTAATAGAGTTTGAGGTCAGGGATGGTAATGCCTCCAGATGATCCTTTATTATATAAGATTGTTTTGGCTATCCTGGGGTTTTTGTTTCTCCATATAAAGTTGATTATTGTTCTCTCAAGATCTGTGAAGAATTTTGATGGGATTTTAATGGGGATTGCATTGAATCTATAAATTGCCCTTGGTATAATTGCCATTTTTACTATGTTGATCCTCCCAATCCAAGAGCAAGGAAGATCCTTCCATTTTCTGGTATGCTCCTCAATTTCTTTCTTCATAGCCTTAAAGTTCTTGTCAAATAGATCCTTTACTTCCTTGGTTAGAGTTACCCCAATTTATTTTATGCTATTTGTGGCTATCGTGTAGGGTGATGCTTCTCTGATTTCCATCTCTGCTTCCTTATCCTTTGTGTATAGGAGGGCAACTGATTTTTTTGGAATTGATCTTGTATCCTGCAACGTTACTAAAGGTATTTATCAGCTGAAGGAGTTCTTTGCTGGAGTTTTTGGGATCGCTTATGTACACTATCATATCGTCTGCAAATAATGAAACTTCTTCTTTTCCGATTTGAATCCCTTTGATCCCCTTATGTTGTCTTATTGCTATTGCTAGAATTTCAAGCACTATATTAAAGAGGTATGGAGAGAGTGGACAACCTTGTCGTGTTCCTGATTTTAGTGGAATAGCTTTGAGTTTCTCTCCATTTAATTTGATGTTAGCTGACGGCTTGCATAAATAGATTTTATTATACTTAGGAACGACCCTTGTATTCCTAATCTCTCTAAGACCTTTATAATAAAGGGATGTTGAATTTTGTCAAATGCTTTTTCAGCATCTAATGAAATGATCATATGGTTTTTTTCTTTCAGTTTATTTATATGATGGATTACATTGATAGATTTTCATATGTTGAACCAGCCCTGCATCTCTGGGATGAAGCCTACTTGATCATAATGGATAATTTTTCTAATGTGTTCTTGGATTCGGTTTGCCAGTATTTTATTGAGGATTTTTGCATCGATGTTCATGAGTGAGATTGGCCTGTAGTTTTCTTTCTTGTTTGTGTCTTTGTGTGGTTTTGGTATCAGAGTAACTTCAGCTTCATAAAAGGAATTTGGCAATGACTTCTCTGTTTCAATATTGTGAAATACATTAAGGAGTATAGGTATTAGGTCTTCTTGGAAGTTCTGGTAGAATTCTGCATTGAAGCCGTCTAGACCTGGGCTTTTTTTGGTGGGGAGGTTTTTTATAACAACTTCTAATTCTTCCTGACTAACAGGTCTATTTAGATTGTTCACCTGGTCCTTGTTTAACTTTGGTATATGGGACTTATCTAAAAAAGTGTCCATTTCTTTTACATTTTCCAATTTTGTGGTATACAGGTTTTTGTAGTAAGATCTAATGATTCTCTGAATTTCCTCTGTGTCTGTGGTTATGTCTCCCTTTTCATTTCTGATTTTGTTAATTTGAGTATTCTCTCTCCGCCACTTGATTAGTTTGGATAGGGGTTTATCAATCTTATTGATTTTCTCCAAGAACCAGCTTTTATTTCATTAATTCTTTGGATTGTTTTCTGTGTTTCTATTTTGTTGATTTCAGCCCTCAATTTGATTATTTCCAGTCTTCTACTTCTCCTAGGTGAGTCTGCTTCTTTTTTTTCTAAAGCTTTCAGGTAGGCTATTAAGTCTCTAATGTGTGCTTTCTCCGTTTTCTTTAAGTGGGCACTTAATGCTATGAACTTTCCTCTTAGCACTGCTTTCATAGTGTCCCATAGTTTTAAGTATGTTGAGTCTTCGTTTTCATTGAATTCAAGAAATACTCTAATTTCTTTCTTTATTTCTTCCTTGACCAGGTGTGGTTCAGTAGTTGACTGTCCAGTTTCCATGAGTTCATAGGCTTTCTGGGGATAGCATTGTTGTTGAATTCTAACTTTAATCCATGGTGATCTGATAAGACACAGGTGGTTACCGATATTTTTTTGTAACTGTGTAAGTTTGCTTTGTTACCAAGTATGTGGTCTATTTTCGAGAAGGTTCCATGAGCTGCAGAGAAGAAGGTATATTCTTTCTTATTTGAGTGGAATGTTCTATAGATGTCTGTTAAGTCCATTTGATTCATTACTTCCCTTAATCCTCTTATTTCTCTGTTAGGTTTCTGTCTGATTGACCTGTCCATTGATGAGAGAGGAGTGTTGAAATCTCCTACTATTAGTGTGTGTGGTTTGATGACTGCCTTGAGTTTTAGTAACGTTTCTTTTACATAAGTGGGTGCTTTTATATTAGGGGCATATATATTCAGGATTGAGACTTCATCCTGGTGAATTGTTCCTGTTATGAGTGAAAAATGTCCCTCTCCATCTCTTTTGATTGATTTTAGTTTGAAGTCAACTTTGTTAGAAATTAGTATGGCCACACCTGCTTGTTTCTTAGGTCCGTTTGCTTGATAAACCTTTTCCCAGCCCTTTACTCTGAGTAGATGTCTGTCTTTGTGGTTGAGGTGTGTTTCTTGTAAGCAGCAGAATGTTGGATCCTGTTTTCATGTCCAATCTCTTAGCCTGTGCCTCTTTATAGGTGAGTTGAGTCCATTGATATTAAGTGATATTAATGACCAGTGGTTGTTAACTCCGGTCATTTTTCCTTTCTTTCTTTCTTTTTTTCTTTCTTTTTTTCTTTCTTTTTTTCTTTCTTTTTTTCTTTCTTTTTTTCTTTCTTTCTTTCTTCCTTCCTTCCTTTCTTTCTTTCTTTCTTTCTTTCTTTCTTTCTTTCTTTCTTTCTTTTGGTAGTAGAGTTTGTGTGTTTCCCTTCTTCAAGTTGTGCTGGTGAAGGGTCATTAGATGTCTGAGTTATTGTGGGCATTGTTGGACTCCTTGGTTTGTGATTTTCCTTCTATTACTTTCTGTAGGGCTGGATTTGTGGCTACGTATGGTTTAAATTTGTTTTTATCCTGTTAAATTTTGTTTTCTCCATTTATAGTGAATGAAAGCTTGGCTGGGTATAGTAGTCTGGGCTTGCATCCATGGTCTCTTAGTTTCTGCAGTACATCTATCCAGGACCTTCTGGCTTTCATGGTTTCCATAGAGAAATCAGGTGTAAGTCTGATAGGTTTACCTTTATAGGTAACTTGACCTTTTTCCTTTGCAGCTCTTAATATTATTTCTTTATTCTGTATGTTTTGTGTTTTGATTATTATATGACGAGGAGATTGTTTTTTTTTTGATCCAGTCGATTCGGTGTTCTGTATGCTTCTTGGAACTTCAAAGGAATATCTTTCTTAAGTTTGGGAAAGTTTTCTTCTATAATTTTATTAAATATATTTTCTGGACCATTGAGCTGTACTTCTTCTCCTTCTTCTATCCCTATTATTCTTAGGTTTGGTCTTTTTATTGTGTCCCAGATTTCCTGAATGTTCTGTGATGAGAATTTGTTGGTTATGCTGTTTTCTTTGATCAGAGTGTTTATTTTCTCTATGGTATCTTCAGTGTCTGAGATTCTTTCTTCTATCTCTTGTAATCTGTTGGTGGTACTTGTCTCTGTAGTTCCTGTTCGTTTATCCCAATTTTCCATCTCCATCCTTCCCTCGGTTTGTGTTTTCTTTATTACTTCCACTTCATTCTTCAAGTCTTGAACCGTTTCCCTTACCTGTTTGATTACTTTTTCTTGTTTCTCTTGGTTTTCTTGGGTATCTTTGAGATATTTATTCATTTCCTCTACCTTTTTATTTGTAATCTCTAATTGATTATGGCAGTTTTTCACCTCCTGTTTAAGGTCCTCTATTATTTTCATATAATTCACTTTTGAGTCGAATTCTAATTCTTCTGGATTAGGGTGTACACTTCTCATTTCGGGATTCCTGGATTCTGGTGATGTCACGTTGCCTTTCAAGTTGTTGGGGGAATTCTTGCATTGGCGCCTGCCCATCTTTTCCTTCAAATGGAGCCAGGAGAGGCCTGGTGTTTTGGACCAGTCTTTGCTCTGACTAACTCTCTGGGTGTATCTCCTCAGTGTAGGGGCAGGAACCGTACCCTTCCAGATGAACTCCTCAACACCAAAACAGGGATGCCTGGTATTCCAATGACCTGCGGAAAGAAGGCCGAATGCAATGGGTAGGGCGGGGTCGAGTAGAACATAGGCAACACTGCAGTACAAGCTGGAGGTGCCTGCGCTCCCTTTCGGGGGTTGCTGAGGCCTGCCCGCTAGGCAGGCACTCACTGCACTGGTTGGGTAGCCTTAGTGTAGGGGGGTTTGTGCTCTCTACCGGGACAGTCTGCCCAGGCTAGTACACACTCACCCGTCCAGATGGGACTTCTCAGCACCTACACAGGGACTCCTGGTAGCCCCAATGAGCCAGGGACCAAGGGAAGTAGGGGGCAGGCAGAGCAGGTCCAGGAGAGCACAGCAGACCCTGCAGCCCCAGCAGCAGGGGCCTGCGTTCCCTGGCGGGGACCTTGAGGCCTGCCCTCTAGTCAGGCTCTCACTGCTCTGGGTTGGTAGCCTTAGTGAAAGGGCAGGAAAGTGTTCCACAGCAAAGAACCTTGCAGACAAGGCAGGCTTGGGGGTGGGGGTGGGAGCGCATGTGTACGAAAGAAGGCCCTGTAGCAGGAGCTGGGGGAGGGGCGTTTGTGCTCTCTACCGGGACAGTCCACCCCAGGATAGCACACACTCACCCATCCAGAGGGGACTTCTCAGCACCTACACAGGGCCTCCTGGTAGCCCCAATGAGCCAGGGGCCAAGGGAAATAGGGGGCAGGCAGAGCAGGTCCAAGAGAGCACAGCAGACACTGCAGCCCCAGCAGCAGGGGCCCGCGTTCCCTCGCGGGGACCTTGAGGCCTGCCCTGGACCTGATTATTCTAACTATAAGTATGACAAACATAGATGACTATTCATTTATAATTCTTAATACCTATATAACTTAAAGTCTAAGACTTCATATTAGAATATTGTACAATAAACAACTGTGCAACAAATGAGGATGATGGGCTCAATATGGAACCAATGAATAAGTATCTTATTTATTTATTTATTTATTAAAGATTTCTGTCTCCTTCCCACCATCACCTCCCATTTCCCTCCCCCTCCCTCAATCAAGTCCCCCTCCCTCATCAGCCCGAAGAGCAATCAGGGTTCTCTGCCCTGTGGGAAGTCCAAGGACTACCCACATCCATCCATGTCTAGTAATGTGAGCATCCAAACTGTCTAGGCTCCCATAAAGCCAATACGTGCAGTAGGATCAAAAGCTTCTTGACATGGTACTTGAGTTCTCACTAGTCCTCATTGTCCGCTATGTTCAGTAGGTCCAGTTTTATCCCATGTCTTTTCAGACCCAGGCCAGCTGGCCTTGGTGAGTTCCCAATAGAACAATGAATAAGTATCTTGATCAGTGGTAGAAATGTACATTGCAATTTGATAAATATATTTATCAATATATAAAATGTTTTAAGCAAGGTAGAAGCATGAATGCACACAACATTCAACATAATTTAACATTATATCAATACACAAAAATCTATATCAATGCAATTGCCTATAAATTATAACTCACAATTCACTCTGTTAGACACTATTATTATTAGTGTGTGTAAGATCACACTAATCTATTATTCCATCCAATTTTCCCATTTTTTTTCAAAGAGATCCTTCAGCCTCTAAAATTTCAGCCCATAAGGTAAAAGTTAGGAGAGATTATTTGTGGAATCTTAATAATTTTCAGAAATTGTTGCAAGACATTGACCATCTATATCCCACTATTGGAGTAAAAAATGGAAAACAGTAATTTGGACCAAACCATAAAAGGTGACAAGGATTTAAACAGTCAAAGAGAATTATCATCTAAAGCAGAGAAAAAAATGTTTTAGTAGAAATAAAATTATAGGAGGCACATATGGATTGTTTGGATCTGTAGTTTGGTTACGTTTAAGCCATTTTTCTTGATACAGGGTTTCTCTGTAGCTTTGGAATGTATATTGGAAGTAGCTCTTGTAGACCAGGCTGGCCTCAAACTCCACCTGCCTCTGCCTCCCCAGTGCTGGGATTAAAGGCATGAGCCACCACTGCCTGGCCTTCATTCTAGACATTTTACGCTCTATGCATTCCCCATAGGAATTTTACTGCAGAAGAAAGATATTATCTTAAAATCGATATTTTACCATACAAACAGACTAAAAAACTATAAAGTTATGTGGAAAAAAATCTGAGTTGATTTTAAAAAGAAAATTGAAACTTTATCTATTAGTAAGAATTGGCCAAGGTTAAATTGTAGCATGTTCTACTAATGTTGAAATTGAATCGTTATGGACAGGAAGTGAACATTGGCAAAGAGCTTGCAGTAATTTCTTGGGAGAAATTAACAACAAATATCCCTTTTGCCATAATATTAATGATCATATAGAGAAGTAACTAATTCTAGGGAAAGATTTCATCTACCTTCATGTATTTAATTTTGGGTTTGAGTCTCTATCTGATATGTAGCCATATATAACAAATACTCATCCTTTAACCTCTTACAGATCTGCTGCATATAACATTTAAAATGCTTAAGTTTTCTGCAAAGAAATATGACCATGCATTACAGTGACCTTTGAAGTCTCCAAAAGAAGTGTGATTCACGCAAAGAAGTTTTCAACTGCACTATGTTATTGCTTTTCCATCTAAACATCGGATTTGGACTACAAACTGCTCAGGACATTATTAAAGTGGTACATTGAAATGATTGAGACTTCTGAGAACATATGTTTTAATTAAGTAAAAAGTTCATTTTGGAGGTTTGAGGAAGAGATGATGGGCAAAAAAACAGACAGGTTGACCGATGGAATTGAATCAAAGACCAAGATATTAATCCACACACCTATGAACACCTGACAAAGAAGCTAAAATTATACAATGAAAAGAGAAATCATGTGCAACAAATTGTTATGGCATAACTGGATATCAACATGAAGAAGAATGCAAATAGATCCATATCTATCACCATGCACAAAACTCATGTCCAAAGGGGATAAAGACCTTAATATAAGTCTGACCACACTGAAACTGATAGGAGAGAAAATGAAAAGTGGCCTTCCAAGCATGGAACAGGAGACCACTTATAAACACAACACCTCTAACACAGAGTCTGAGAGGAACAATAAATAAATGGGACCTTCTGAAACTGAGAAGCTTTTGCAAAGCAAAGGACACTGAAAATAACACAATAAGGCAGCCTACTGTATAGGAAAATAAATTTCCAATCCCATATAAGATAGAGGAATAATTTCCAAAATATATAAAGAACAAGAAATTAAACATCAACATTTCAAATAATTCAATTAAAAATGGGATACCGAACTAAACAGAGAATTTTCTATAGAATAATCTCAAATGGGGGCTCACAGGTGTCCAGGGAGAAGTCCCCAGTTAGTTCCTTGGGCAACTGAGGAGAGGGAAACTGAAATGGCCCTATTCTATAGCCATACTGATGAATATCTTGCATATCACCATAGAACCTTCATCTGGCGATGGATGGAGAAAGAGACAGAGACCCACATTGGAGCACCGGACTGAGCTGCCAAGGTCCAAATGAGGAGCAGAAGGAGGGAGAACATGAGCAAGGAAGTCAGGACCGTGAGGGGTTCACCCACCCACTGTGACAGTGGGGCTGATCTATTGGGATCTCACCAAGGCCAGCTGGACTGGGACTGAATAAGCATGGGATAAAACCGGACTCTCTGAACATGGTGGACAATGATGGCTGATGAGAAGCCAAGCAAATGGCAATTGGTTTTGATCCTACTGCATGAACTGACTTTGTGGGAGCCTAGTCTGTTTGGGTGCTCACCTTCCTGGAACTGGATGGAGGGGGGGAGGACCTTGGACTTCCCACAGGGCAGGGAATCTGGACTGCTTTTCAGACTGGAGAGGGAGGGGAAATGAAATGGAGGAGGGGGAGAGGAGTGCGGGGTGGTGGAGAGGAGTGGGGGCAGGGGGAGGGAAATAGGAGGCAGGGAGGAGGCAGAAATTTTTTCAATTAAAAAAGAATAAAAAATAAAAAAAATAATCTCAAAAGCCAAAAGACACTTAAGGAAATGTTCAACATCTTTAGGCATCAGGAAAATGCAAATCAAAATGACTCTGCAATTCCACCTTACACCTGTCAAAATGGCTAATATTAAGAACACCAGTGACTGCTTATGCTGACGAGGATGTGGGAGTAAGTGGAAGACTCTTCCATTGCTGGTGGAAATGCAAATTGTACAACCACTCTGGAAAACAGTATGGCAGTTTCTCAGAAAATTAGGATTCAGCCTACCTTAAGATCCAGCAATACAAATGACAATGGTGTGAACTACCTTATACATTAATATTGATTGTAGAGTAAAGGATATTCGTGCTACAATCCACAGACACAGAGTTAGTTAACAACAAAGGATCAAGGGAGGGATACATCGATCTCCCTGAAAGGGGCAGTAGAATAGGTCTTCTAAATTGAATGGGGGTAGCTGGGGATAGGAAGAGGAGAAAGCAGGATCAGGGTACTTGGATGTAGATGGAATGGGAAAACTACAGGAATTGGGGCACACTTGGGAGTTGGTATTGTACCTAGTACAGTAAATATTCACTGAATTGTATGAAAATACCCCTAGCAAGGACGTTTAGAAAAGAGGGATAAGAAGCCTGTGGAGTCTTCTCTAACCAGGCAAAGTATTCAATGTTGGGACTGGGACACCACCCAGCAACAGTACCTCAATCTACATCTAGTCCTGCTTGCAAGATATGTTGAGTTATTTGATCCCCAGAACTTGTAGGAGTAAACAACAAATAACTCGTGAAAATTCAGGCCCATTCCATTAGAGGGAGAGAATGCCCATCCTAATTGGATGACCAAGAACCTGAAGGTCACTACACTACAGGTCTACGATAGAACCAAATAAGATAGAAAAAAAAGTCCATGAAATGATTTCTCATAATATTCTGCTATTCTCATAGAATGCTTCCTCATCCACTTGTTATCAGACTGGGCTAATCCAGGAACTGTAAGCAGCAGGAGAAGACACAGGCAGTCAAACAATAATATGAGCTAAGGAGATCCTGATGGCAATGGAGAGGTAGTACCATAGCAACCACCTCCCACCTTGGTTGAGGACACTAGGTTAACACAGCCCACAGAATCAACTAAGCGGAAGTTATTATTGCTCACAGAGACTCGTGATCCTCGAGGGGCCAGTGCTAAATGCTTTGCATATATGTTATCATTTCATACTTTGGTGTTTTGTGGGACTCCTAAGACTGGGTGTGTGTATTTGTGGAGTGTACTTTAACTCATTTGACAGCTTTTGAGACCCCTTTCCTCATACTGGGTTCTATATCCAGGCTTTATATGGATTCTGCATAGTCTTAAGTTAACTTGTTGTACTATGTATGTGGGCTGGTTCTCTAAGTCTACTTGACATTGACCTAGAGACATCAGAGATTAGGGAGCCTCAGGAAAATAAAGGCCTCCATGGGATTCAGAAATGAGGCATTCTCTCAATGACTGATCAATGGCAGAGGGCTCAGCCCATTGAGAGTTGTGCCATCCCTGGGCTGGTCCTGGGTTATATAAGAAGAGAGGATGCGTAAGTAATGTAAGGTAAGAAAGGAAGAAGCATGCCCCCATCACATTTCCATCAAATTTTGACTCAAGGATGCTGCCCTCCTTGAGTTCCTTCCCTGGTATGCTTTAATAGTGAACAACAGTTTGGAAGTATAAGCCAACTAAGCCCTTTTCATCCCATTTTGCTTTTTGGTCATGGTGTTTCATCACAACAGCAGAATCCCTAATTAAAACAAGACACCATGTCTTGTTGATATGTATGAGATTCTAAAGGTAATCAAAGGAGGGAGATTTTGGGGAAATGTGAGACTGAGATGAATGGTGGAAGGAAGCACTGCAGTCAAGGTAAAAAAAAAAGAAGAAACAAAAGACTAATGAAAGAGAGGAATAAGGACAAGTGAGGGAAGATTGGGTCAAGGAAAGATGAAAATTCAGCAGAGCGAATGCCAAATCCTGTGGTTCTCTCTCAGGTACATGGGGCTACATATTTTGTATGTTTGGTTTTTTTGTTTTTGTTTTGTGTTTCTTGAGACAGGGTTACTCTGTAGCTTTAGAGCCTTTCTTGGAACTAGCTCTTGTAGACCTAACTGGCCTTGAACTCACTGAAATGCACCACCAGTGACAGGTGAGGCTTCATTTTCCACAGGCTTACTTAATTAGCTCTATCTTTACTGAAGCATTAATCTAATTGATATTTAAAATAAAAACTCAGACCAGGCAGTTGCGGCACACACCTTTAAATCCAGCACTTGGGAGGCAGACGCAGGCAGATCTCTGTGAGTTCAAGACCAGCCTGGGCTACAAAATGAGTTCCAAGACAGGATCCAAAGCCACCGAGAAACCCTGTCTCAGAAAAACTAAACCAAACTGAAATAAAATAAAATAAAACTCGGGCATCAGACAGCAGGATAAAAACTTGAAAAATCAGAAAACCAATTCATCAGCCACTGGTGACTACTGTCTCTTCAAATTCTCCATGCAAGAAAAGAGCCCATATTCTCTCTCAAGCCTGCCTTAATAATTCTGACTCCAACCTGGCCAAAGTCCTTTAACCCTCTAGGGTAATTCTCAGTCAGGTTGTTTTTAGCTGTGTCCTGACTCCAAGCAAGCTTTATTATGAGAACATGATCAAAACGTCATACCTTTTCCCCTTTCTTACTAACTAAAAAGTGAAGAATTTAACTAACACAGTAAAGCTATATACAAAATATACAACAACTATATACAAATATATATAGGAAAAAATGAACAATCCATTTGTATTTGGTAAATTTAGAGAAAATACTTTATTATCTATCCTATCTAGGTAAGTCCAAAGTGTTGTACCTAAATCATTTTTTATCCCAACCTAAAATAAACTTTTTATATCTCTTAACCTTATATATTTCATGCTAGTTTCTGAGTTGTTTCAATTTGGGAACAGAGAGAACCACAATTATCTAGCATTTAACTCCATTAGAGACCTGAGAAGGATATAATACTACCTGAGTAAACAGAAAGTATAGTGTTATTATCTATCTCCATGCAGAAATCTCAAGTCCAAATAGATAAAAACATGAAACCAACCACATCGAACTTCATAGAAAAGAAAGTGGAAAGTACACTTGAACACATTGGTACAGGAGACCACTTTCTAAATATAACCCCAGCAACACGAACACTAATAGCAATATTTAATAGATGGGACCACATAAAACTGAGAACATTCTGAAAAGCAGAGGAAATGTTTAATAAAATGGCAGCCTACAGGA
This sequence comes from Chionomys nivalis, assembly GCF_950005125.1. Classification (NCBI taxonomy): domain Eukaryota; kingdom Metazoa; phylum Chordata; class Mammalia; order Rodentia; family Cricetidae; genus Chionomys; species Chionomys nivalis. The sequence continues at coordinate 36,044,250 of NC_080111.1, read as the reverse complement.
TAGAAAAAGGTCTTCTTCAACCCCACATCAAACAGAGGGCTGATATGCAAAATATATAAAGAGCTCAAGGAACTGGTCATCAGAAGTACAAATAAGCCTATGGAAAAATAATTGTACATACTTAAAAAGAGAACTCTCAACAGATGACTATAAAATGACTGAAAGACACTTAAGGAAATGCTCAACATCCTTAGTAAAGTAAAGTACAATCATAGTAATCACAGTCAATCACAGTACAAGCCATAGATGCAGAAAGGCTAAGTAACAAGAACGGTTCTGGGGGACATCCATGGAAAGATCTTGTTTGAGATCAGATTCTTGCTTTTCTCTCATGCTTGTTTCAAATTGCTGAAAACTAAGTAAAATACCTTCAGATCATCCAATCTCAGTGTGAAGTCACAGCAAAAACATCTCCTTTTTTGACCTGAAAACTCTCTTTCTTTGTTAATATTTTGGGCTTTTTTCTAACTGTTCTACAGGGAATCACTCCACCTATCTAGCACAGTCCACTGTACAAGCTAGCTAGCCATGTTGTGTTCAAGAGGAAAAAGGAAAAGTTCTGATGGAGTGCACGATTACGATAGTGTCTGATTTAGAGCCAGGCGCAAGTGCTATTGAAATGCATATTTTGGGAGATCTAGAAAAGACCTTTGGGCGGGGGTGGGGGGGTGGGGGGGGGGGTGGGGGGGGAGGAATGGCCAAGAACCACCATGCTCTGTTTTTAAGCACAGTATAGCCCATGGGAGGTGTTCTTGTCACTCAGGCCTAACTACCAATAGTGCCTTCTTGGTGCCCTGCCAGTCAGATGTGGTACAGGGCTCTTCCAGGCATGTGTTTTCAGACTTGGCTTTGAAGAGGAGCTAGCACCAGCAGTTTCCTTTGTTGTGGTGCAGTTGCTGCTGCATGGAGATGATGAGCTGAGAGCTTTGTCGAGGTGATGAACCACAGCATGGTGAGCAAGGGAATGCTGTCTCCAGATGGGGAGGAGCAGAGTGTGAGGTGTGGGAGACACTATGGTGCATCCTCCCCAGATCTGTGTGGAAACCTGCTGTCATATTCTCTGTATTATGAATTTCCACATGGTCCCTCCTAACTCATGGAACTAGGGGCAATCCTCTGAATAACTTTGCTCTGTAGCTAAATCTGCTTAGAGAATTGGGAGCAGGAACTGTGTGTACAAACATCTTTTTTGTCAACTTCAACATGCTTGATGCATTCATGGAAATAAGTTACCTAACTTGGAGAGGCCTAGTTTCTCCAGTATCATCTCTATATTGAGCACTTTGCATTCAACCTTTACACATAATCTCCATTTAAATTTCATTTGTGGTGGTTATCAAAGACATCTTGTGTTGGGAGGCACTCCACTATTATGCAATAATGTAGAAGAGCAGAATTGGTGATATAGAGGATTTATCAATGTTCAGGAAACAGTGAAGTCTCACAAAGTAGAAAATAGCTGAGGGAGGACTGCTGCTAAATCACCCAGAAGCTAAGTATATGCTAATCAGGGTTGGTGGAGACTCTGAAAATTTGGTACCCATTGTTCACCAGAAATGTCCAGATATTTGTCTCCAAACCATTCCAAAGAAGCCATCACTCATTTAAACAAGTCACTGGCATATCCTGATACCAAAGAACAGGCCTTTAACAAGCTGCTCAAGAGGCATTACAGGGTCCCAACCAACCTTAAGGCTGGTGAGCCATAAAGTTCCTGTTTTCTTTTTGAAAAAGGCATAGTTAGGCCACACAGGTAACATGACACCAAGTGACATATATTTGAAATGTAAAACACTGTTGTGTGAGCACTGGCCTAATCAATCAAAGATTTCATTTAGGCCCTCAGGCAGGGAGGATAGACATTCTTAGGAGACCCAGTAACAGTCTGGCACCTAAGCCTTGAGGGTTTCCCTAAAATCCTGATGTATTGAAAATAAAACATAATTCCTTCTCTAAAACCAGGAACATGCTTTCAAGCTGGTAATGATCTGGTGCCAAGCAAGCTCTTTGTGGAGGGGTTCTTCAGATCTTTGGAACCCAACTCTTGAGAGCCATAAGAAGCTATGGCTAACAGTCCCAAGGCCACTCTACACTTCCTGACGTTCTTTGAGACACCCTGTGTTCCCTTTGTGTAGAATTGTTTGACCAACCTCATTATAAATTTGTCACATTGTTTGATAGCTTCTACTGACTTCTTTTAATTTCCCCATATCCATTTATTTCCTCCATAGAAATATACAAGATACAAGATGCTTCTCTTCTTCTCTTTTATTTTATTTATTTATTTATTGTTTATTTTTGTTTTGTTTTGCTTTTCAAGACATGGTTTCTGTGTAGGACTGACCTGACTATCCTAGACTGTCCTGACTGTTGTAGAACTCACTCTATAGACTACGCTCACCTCAACCTCTCAGAGATTACTTGGCTCTGCTTCTTAGGTTTTGGGATTAAAGGCATGTGCCTCTATTGCCTGGCAAGTCGTTGATTTTCTTAAGAAGCATACAAAGCATTGGGTATATCTTCTCCAAGACCTCCCCATCCTAGCTTTTATCTTTTTTACATTTTACATTTCCTATCTCTCTCATCCCCTGTTACCTTCACCTCAGAACTCTGTCAGTGAAGAATGAGCTGTTGTTTCAGGTCTCCCTTGTACTTAAAAAATTATTCTCAGATTCTCTTTGCTGTGCAACTTTCCCATCTGCTTAAATGTATAGCATGACAAATTGTCTCTTATTATTTTAGTTGTTCAAAGACTTTTTTGGTAGAGTTTTTGTGGTCACTTATATACATATTATATCATTAGCAAATAACAAAAGTTTGACTTCTTCCTTTCCAATTTGAATCCCCTTGATCTCCTTTTGTTGTCTTATTGCTATTGCTAAGACTTCAAGAATTATGTTGAAGAGATATGGAGAGAGTGGACAGCCTTCTCTTGTGCCTGATTTTAGTGGAATCACTTTGAGTTTCTCTCCATTTAATTTTATGTTAGCTGTTGGCTTGCTGCATATTGCTTTTATTATATTTAGATATGATCCTTGTATCCCTAATCTCTCCAAGACCTTTATCATGAAGGGGTGCTGAATTTTATCAAATGCTTTTTCCACATCTAATGAAATGATCATATGTTTTTTTTTCTTTCAGTTTATCTATATGATGGATTACATTGATAGATTTTTGTATTTTGAACCAGCCCTGCATCTCTGGGATGAAGCTTACTTGGTCATGATGGATGATTTTTTTATGTGTTCTTAGATTCGGTTTGCCAGATTTTATTGAGAATTTTTGCATCGATGTTCATGAGTGAGATTGGTCTGTAATTCTCTTTCTTGGTTGAGTCTTTATTCGGTTTTTGTATCCGGTGTTAACTGTAGCTTCATAAAAGAGTTTGGCAGTGAGCCTTCGGTTTCTATTATGTGGAACACTTTGAGGAGTATAGGTATTAGCTATTCTTGGAAGTTCTGGTAGAATTCTGCACTAAAACCATTCGGACCTGGACATTTTTTGGTTGGGAGGGTTTTTATGACAGCTTCTATTTCCTTGTTGTTTATAGGTCAATTTAAATTGCTCACCTGGTCCTGACTTAATTTTAGTAGATGGTATCTATCTAAAAAATTGTCCAATTTTTTTTACATTTTCCAGTTTTGTGGAGTACATGTTTTTGTAGTTCGACCTAATGATTCTCTAAATTTTCTCAGTGTCCGTTGTGACGTTATGTCCTTTTTATTTATGATTTTGTTAATTTGGATGTTGTCTCTCTGCCTTTTAAATACTTTGGATAAGGATTTGTCAATCTTGTTGATTTTTGTCAAAGAACCAGCTCTTTGTTCCATTGATTTTTTTTTTTGGGGGTATGGTTTTCTATCTTTCTATTTTGTTGATTTCAGCCCTCAATTTTTTTTATTTGCAGTCTTCTTCTTCTGCTGGGTGAGTCTGCTTCTTATTTTTCCTAGCCCTTTCAGGCATGCTGTTAGGTCATTGATATGAGCTTTCTCCATTTTCTTTATGTGGGCTTTTAGTGCTATGAAATTTCCTCTTAGCACTGCTTTCATAGTGTCCCATAGGTTTGGATATGTTGTGCATTCATTTTGACTGAATTCAAGAAAGGTTTTAATTTCTTTTTTCATTTCTTCCTTTATTCAGGGTTGGGTGACTAGTTGACTGTTCAGTTTCCATGTGTTTGTAGGGTGTCTGGGAGTAGTATTGTTGTTGAATTCTAACTTTACTCCGTGGTGATCTGATAAGATGCAGTGGATTACTCCCAGCTCCTTTGTATCTGTGAGTATTTGAATTGTTACCGAGAATGTGATCAATTTTAGAGAAGGTTCCATGAGGTGCTGAGAATAAGGTATATTCTTTTTTGATTGGGTGGAATGTTCTATAGATGTCTGTTAAGTCCATTTGATACATTACATGTGTTAGTTCTCTTATTTTTCTGTTAAGGTTTTGTCTGGTTGACCTAGCCATTGTTGCGAGACGAGTGTTGAAATCTTCTACTAATAGTGCATGGGATTTGATGTGGGATTTAAGTTTTAGTAATGATTTCTTTTATATATGTGGGTGCTCTTGTACTAAGAGCATAGATATTCAGGATTGAGACTTCCTCTTGATGAATTGCTCCTCTTATGAGTATAAAATGTCCTTCACCATCTCTTCTGATTGATTTAATTTGAAATCAATTTTGTTACATATTACGATAGCCACACCCGCTTATTTCTTAGGTCCATTTGATTGGAAAACCTTTTCCCAACCCTGTATTCTAAGGTAGTATCTGTCTTTGAGGTTGAGGTGTGTTTCCTAAGAGCAGAATGCTGGATCCTGTTTTTGTAGCCATTCTTTTAGCCTGTGTCCTTTTATAGGTGGATTGAGAACATTGATATTAAGTGATATTAATGACTAGTGGTTGTTAGCTCCTGTTATCTTTTGTTAGTAGTTTTTGTGTGTTTCTCTTCTTTGGGTTATGCTACGGGGGGTTATCAGAAGTCTGTGTTATTGTGGGTGTAGTTAGCATCCTTGGGTTGAGGTATTTCTTCTAGTACTTTCTGTAAGGCTGGGTTTGTGGATACATATTACTTAAATCTGTTTTTGTCATTGAATATCTTGTTTTCTCCATCAATGATGAATGAAAGCTTTGCTGGGTATGGTAGTCTGGACTTGCATCCATGGTCTCTTAGTATCTGCAGCACATATATCCAGCACCTTCTGGCTTTCAATGTTTCCAATTAGAAGTCAAGTGTAATTCTGATAGGTTTACCTTTATATGTTACTTGGTATTTTTCCTTTGCAGCTCTTAATATTCTTTCTTTGTTCTGTATGTTTTGTGCTTTGATTATTATATGGTGATTGGATTTTTTTTTGATCCAGTCTATTTGGTGTTCTGTAAGCTTCTTGCACTTTTATAGTGATATCCTTCTTTAGGTTGGGAAAGTTTTCTTCTATAATTTTGTTGAGTATATTTTCTGTGCCTTTGACCTGGAGTTCTTCTACACTCTTCTACTCCTATTATTTTCAGGTTTGGTCTTTTCATGGTGTCCCAGATTTCCTGGATGTTTCATGTTAAGAATTTGTTGGATTTAATGTTTTCTTTGATAAATGAGTCTATTTTCTCTATAGTATCTTCAGTGCTTGAGAGTCTTTCTTCTATCTCTTGTATTCTGTTGGTTATACTTGTCTCTGTAGTTCCTGTTTGTTTACCCTGATTTTCAATTTCTAGAGTTTGCTCAGTTTGTGTTTTTTTTATTAGCTCTATTTCAGTCTTCAAGTCTTGAACTGTTTCCTTCACCTGTTAGCTTGCTTTTTCTTGTTTTTCTTGGAGGGATTTATTAATTTCTTCCAGCTTTTTGATTGTCTTCCCTTCCATTTCTTTAATGGAGTTTTTGACTTCCTTTTAAAAGGTCACCATCAATTTCATAAAGTTACATTGAAAGTCATTTTCATCTACATCTTCTGGGTTAGGATTATCAAGTCTTCCTGTTGTGTGTCTGCTGGGTTCTGGTGTTGCCATGTTGCTTTGTGGGATGTTGGAGAATTCTTGCATTGCCATCTTCCTATCTCTTCCTCTAATGTTCAGAAATTATTGGTCTCCAGGATTTTGCAGGGAATGGTACGGCGGGGGTGGGGTGTATGGCTTGCAAGCCAGCTCCCTGATGGTGGCTAGGAATGCTGGCAGATTCTTGTATTCTCTCAGGCAGAGGCATTCAGGCTATTTTGTGTTTCTATTTTTAATTCCTTAATCGTCAAGGAAGTTTGGAAGCTTACACAATGAACTTGTAAACATTGTATAGCTTAAATCTTCATGGCATCCTGACAACTACAACTGTATTGATCCTGGAAATAGCCATTATTTTCTGTTTCTGATAAAGATATAATATTTATGATTGCTCTCATAACCTCATCTTGTTCTGGTCCCTCCAGCCCAAGCCTGACTTCATTTCTTGTGGCCCCATTGATTGACTTGGGCCTGGTAAGTAAGTACAGGAGCTTAGAAGACTTCATAAAAAGTTTGCTGGAGATCAGTTGTGTGACACTTTGGCCCCCAATCTTTCTTAATCTTTCCATTTCTAGGGCTGCTGGAGAAATAATTATGAAAAAGGACCTGATTGTAGTTGGAGAGCAACTTCATTACTTTCCAGCATTTGTTACTTGGTTTCTTTTTAATGAAGACAGACCAGACTTGTAGGTGCACTATTTGGGAAGATCAAATGATGCCACGTATTCACTGAAGGTGAAAAATCCCAAAACATTATACGTAAGCCACAACCTCATGGTGATACACAGATGAATAGAAATCGATGAATTGAAAATGTAAAATCTATCTATGAATATGCCTGAGGCATTTTAAAAAAGCTGATGTAATTATATAGTTTGTGTGTGACTATTTGGGTCTAGGCAGCCAATAGATGAAGGTGTAGTCCAGTCCCCATTTGCATGACACCAAATGTTTGGCAAGTAAGTACACATAAACCCTAAGAAAGTTTAAAACAAGGAGTTGTAAAATCACAAAAATGAAAGTCATTTGCAGCGTTCAATTACAAAAACACTCCTCATCAGTAAAGGATTACAGATACACAGTAAAAACATTCAGATAAAAAGGCCTCTGAGTTAGTGATAGTTTATTTGATAAATGTCCATAGGCTTAAGACAGAGAGGATAAGCCGGGCGATGGTGGCACACGCCTTTAATCCCAGCACTTGGGAGGCAGAGGCAGGCAGATCTTTGTGAGTTCGAGACCAGCCTGTTCTACAAGAGCTAGTTCCAGGACAGGCTCCAAAGCCATAGAGAAACCCTGTCTCGAAAAACCAAAAAAAAAAAAAAAAAAAAAGACAGAGAGAATGAATATAGACAGAGTCATAGATTAAAAATAGTTTTTTAAGGAATTTACACTGAGGTTCTTAAAGAAAAAAATAAGTAAAACTATTAATGGGCCTTGAAAAGATAGAAAATACACCCAGAGTCTGGCTTACACATTGTGTTTTCTTTGAATTTTTGGACTGTGGAAAGACATCTGATTTGGGGGCTGCTATGATAACCTCACATATACTTTAAAGGTATCTTGACTTCAAAATTTGAGTCTAAGGGCATGTTATTTTGGAAAAGGGGTTCTGCTTTTGCTGCCACAGACCTTCCAGTCTAATGTTATGTCCTGAGTTTTTTGATTGAATTAAAAACTATATCGTTAAAGTTTTCCTTAGTTCTGGTGTGTGTAAATTATATGTAAAAGTTTAGACTCACAAAGATAGGAGAGATGATAGACTTCACCTTAATTTGCCAGTTTTTCCTTTTCATTTATCTAGTTTTTTTAAATCTCCAGAATTCCTTCAACTTGCTTTTTTTTTACTTGCTTCCATTTCAATTTTCAGTTCTTGAACTGATTTATTCATTTCTGTCAACTGTTTGCTTGTTTGACTTTCTTTAAGGGGTTTATTATTATTCTCCAAGATTTCATTTATCTTGCCCTTGCTTATTTTAAAGAATTCATTCATTTTCTCCTTAAGGAATATAATATCTTCATAGTTGATCTAACTTAATTGTACTTTGACTGTGTTTGAATATTCAGGGTGTGCTGTAGTAGGACAGTTTGAATATGGTAGTGATATATTGTTTTGTCTGTTCTTTATCATGTTATTATGCTGTTGTACAGGTATCTGGGTTTGAGGTGACTAGGTCCTAGTATCTCTGTTTTTTTTTTTTTTTTTGGATGCATGTTTGGTTCCTTGGTCTATTTGCTCTTTGGTATTATGGTTTGTGTTGCCTATGATAGAACTAGTTTTTTTCCCCCATTTTGGGGTCCAGAAGTTTTTCAGTAGTTGTGACATTAGTACTGCCTAAGCATTCAGAGTCACTGAATTGTAGGTGCATGAACTTCTTCCTGCTTGTTATGTTTACTTTACATTTTTTAAATTGATATAACTATTTTATATATCGGCATGATTATGCTGCGCATGGGTACCTGGTCCTCAACATGATCAAAAGATCTCAGAATTTGTGAACTTAGAATAATGGATAGTTATGATTCCCAAATAAATATTGGCAATTCTGCCACATCTATTCAAGACCATCAAAAGCTAGGTACTACTCAGTCATCTCTCTCCCAGATTGTGTTAATTACTTATGCCCAAGATTTATATTGCTAATATTTTCATCTGTCCATTTGTAACTGTTTTAAACATAAAGCTCTGTTTGTAAAAAGTTATTGGTATTACAGTTTAAATAGGGCACTTCGAATGTTTGGAAGATAGAGAAGTGGAGTGAATGCATACTTCTTTGTAGGAACTTCAGTAAAAACCTCTGAATTCTTCTAGTCTTCTTGCTTGATTCACTGATTTTTGCAATGGAGACAGTGCCTTTCTATTTATTTGTTGTTTTTTATTGTTTATTTGATTTTTGAGACAGGGTTTCTCTGTAGCTTTGGAGCCTGTCCTGGAACAAGCTCTCATAGAACAGACTGGCCTCAAATTCAGAGAGACCCACCTGCCTCTGCCTCCTGATTGCTGGGATTAAAGGCATGCATCACCACTTCTTGAATGATAAGGTCTTACTATGTACTTCCACCTGTCCTGGGCCTCATTGCATAGACATGTCTGGCATTTAACTCAGAGAAAAATATACCTGCCTCTGCTTTTGAAGTTCTGATCTTAAAGGCATGAGTCAATACACCCAGTTTGTCCAACTTATTTTTCTATTTGTAGTTAGTTAATCTTCATAAAAATTTCTCATTTGTACTATGAACTGTTGATCTGTTTCCTTGTTTCTCTCTGCTAATAGATATTTCTCTTGTAAGGTGATATCTCATTCAAAGAGTACAAAAATGACAGAGAAGACTCTCTTATTCAATTTCCTTGTAAAATGACTGTCTATGTCTTGTAATATGATTAGGGAACACCAGAATTATATGACTATACTATCAAAGAAGTATACATTTACAATGTTGTCACTATCATGTCACTATCATATATGGCATATTTTAGAAGGCACTGACCTATGATGATGTGCATATCAACTTCACTGAGGAAGAGTGGAATTTGCTGGATCCTTCCCAGAAGAATCTCTACAAAGATGTGATGCTGGAGACCTACAGGAACCTCACTACTATAGGTAAAAATGAATTTCCTTCATGTTTCAAAATAAAGGGACAACTTTTCCTTGGTTAATGATATTCTTCAATAACTTGATTTAGAGAGGAGAAGAAGAATGAGGTGAATAAAGCAGGCATGGTTCTAAAGTTTACTTAAAATAGCTACTTAAATGTTGCATAGTATTCAATACTATAACATACATTTTCTGGTACTACATTTTAGGATACATTTGGGAAGAACATAATAGTAAAGAGCATTGTCAACGTTCTAGAAGACATGAAAGGTAATTTTCTTGTGCATGCTGAAAATAATGATCCTCTGATGAAATGATAATGCGTCCTAGAAGATTAAAGGCAACAGTGTGAATAAGCACAGCTTTAAGTGCATTTATGATTATTAACTTCTGAAAAATCCTTATAAAATTTCATGTAGGTGAATTGCATTTTCAAGGCATTCTCTTAATTAAAAAGACAAGTGAGAAATGGCTAAACAGACATCACCATTTGAATCACAGAACCATGAAAGCTATGTTATAGATCTGCCAATCAATTTATTTCTTGCTACTCATAATAAAAAATGTGTACACATTGAAGTGATGATAAGTATATCTGCAAGACTTTTTACTAAACCGAGAGCACATCGTAAATCTTGTATTACTCATATACTTCGTATTACTATATTAAGATTGGTGACAGAAGCAGTTAGAGTTAAGTGGCAGTGATTGTGAAGAAACTTTAATACCTCTACCACACATCTACGAGGAACAGAAAGTCACACCGTGATAATTCAGTGTGGAAATTTTTTGTTTGTGATTCTTCCTTTACTGGATACACCACATATTACTTTCAATACAAGCCTATGAGCGTAGGAATATGTGAAAACACAGCATACCTCTCTCTGAAAACAATTAGAAGATAAGCATTAGTCCCCATGTTGAGTACCCTTGCGGAAATTGATTCAACTATATAAATAATTGATTTTCACACATCACTGTTAATACATAAACAAACTCAGAGTGCAGAGAAGCCACATGAGTTCTAGAATTGTGCAAATACTTCTGATTGTCCTAGTTCAGTTAGCAAATGTAGTATGATTCACAGTATAGGACAGTTTATGAATGTAATAAAGTTGTTCTGAGGTTATCCAGTTCTCTTCAAATATGGGAAATATGACAAATAGAAAAATGTTTCTGTAAAGGTGAAAAGGTAAACCACATAATAAAGGAATTTACCATGACAGGTGTCTTAAAAAATGCAAAACAATCCTTAATTAAAGAAGAAAGCAATAGTTTAAACACAGTTATAAAACCTTAATATCTGATTTCTATTTACAATTGGATTAAATTATAAAAGTAATACATAGACATATGTAGGTTCAAGAGTGTATTGAATGTGGTAAAGCTTTTATGTTCCAATTATGCTTGCAGTATTGACACAATAATTCTGGTAAGAAACTTTCAGTGCATCCCCAATGTGTTAAAGCCTTGGCATATGACAGTCAGCTTCGGAAGAATAAAAGAACACATGATAGTAAGAAACCCTAAGAACCAAATCAGTGTCATAAAGCCTTTGTTCATTACAATGATCTGCAAATGAACAAAAGGACACATACTGAAGAGAAACCCTGTGAATGTAATCAGTGTAGTAAAGCCTTTGGAGAGCGCCATACCCTTCAATTGCATAAAAGAACAAATACTGGACAGAAAGCCTAAGAATGTAATCACTGTGGTAAGGCCTTTGCTTACCATAGTGCTATTCAAAGGCATAAAAGATCACATACTGGAGAGAAACCATATGAATGCAATAAGTGTGGTAACACCTTTGCTCACCACAGTACTCTTAAAATTCATGAAAGAACACATACTGGAGAGAAACCCTATGAATGTAATCAGTGTAGTAAGGCCTTTGCTCAACACAGTCATCTTCAAAGGCGTAAAAGAACACATACTGGAGAGAAACAATATGAATATAATCAGTGTGGCAAGGCATTTGCTGAAAGTAGTACTCTTCAAAAACAAAAAAGAACACATATTGAAGAGAAACCCTATGAATGTAATCAGTGTTGGAAGGCCTTTGCTCACCACAGTGATCTTCAAATACATGATAGAACACATACTAGAGAGAAACCCTATGAATGTAATCACTGTGGTAAGGCCTGCTCACCATAGTGATCTTCAAAGGCATAAACGATCACATATTGGAGAGAAATACTATGAATGTAATCACTGTGGTAAGGCATTTGCTGAAAACAGTTCTCCTCAAAAGCATAAAAGAACACATACTGGAGAGAAACCTTATGCATGTGGTCAGTGTGGTAAGCCTTTGCTCAACACAGTTCTCTTCAAAACCATAATAGAACACGTACTGGAGAGAAACCCTATGCATATAGTCAGTGTGGTAAGGCCTTTGCTCAATACAGTCATCTTCAAGAGCATAAAAGAACACATACTGGAGAGAAACCCTATGCATGTAGTCAGTGTGGTAAGGCCTTTGCTAAACACAATGCTCTTAAAAGGCATCAAAAAACACACACGGGTGCGAAACAGTATGCATGAAATGAGTTTGGAAAAGTCTTTTCATGTCTTATTCATCTTCAAATGCAGAAGAGAACATAGATTGGAGAGAAACTTGTGAATGGAATTTGTTTGGCAAATCCTTTGTCACAATAATCTCCAAATACATGAAACAAACCATCCTGGAGAGAAACTGTAAACTTAAAAAGTATAGTCTTCAAAAACATGAAAATAATCATACTGTAGTGAAAAAATAAACAGTGTGGTAAATGTTTTGCACTTTTTACAGGAGTAAAACTTTTTGTGTGTAATCAATCTGATAGTTGACAGGTACCAGAAGCCATCACACTTACAGTCTATTAACGAAAAGTATTCATTCTGTAAAAAAATGATAGTGTCAACAATCTGTTCAAGCATTATGATACCAGCTTCTATTTTATTTGCACCAGGAAACTGATGGACAAAAACTAATTTGTGATTTTTATGAAGTCTTATGGGAGGTGATAGAGGCAGGATAAGAATCGCAACCTGGTACTGAAATGAGATACAAAGGAAAACACTTTGCCCCTAAATCCAGAACTAGTGAAAGATGATACAACATCACCCTGAAAACACAGTCAAACATCAAAAACAGACAGTGAAAGAATTCTGCTTTGGCTCTCAAACCAGAGCCAAAGAAATACAATCTACCCTTGTCTCTCTCAGCTCCAAACCAACCAATCACAGAGCACACAATCCAGCCATCTCTGAGCCTGTTCAAACCCAGGCATTTAAATCTCACCAATTCCCACCTTCTAAATCTCCTTAGAAGCGCTCTGGCTCCAAGAAGCCCTATATGAGTCATATGCTCTTTCAGTTGGCAGCTGCCCCTTTCCAGACTTGCAGAAGAAGTCACACTCTGGATTCTTCCCTCCCAAATAAATCTCTTGACTGAGATTATATGAACACCTTCTTCCACTGGAATGGATCAGGAAATCCCTAGTGGAGTTGAACCAAGATACAGTTGACATAACTGTTTGGAAACTCACTTACCCCAGAAGAGCACAAAAGCAATGGACACCTATTATGGGAGACTCGCTTAGGAGAGTGGAGCAGATCAGCAACAGACATTTCTGCTGGGAAGCTTTCATAGAAGAATGGAGCAGAGCCCAGCTGTAATGACTCTCTCTCAGAGAGGAACAGAATTGCTACATCTCGTGTGGCAAACTTCTTTTCACAGCTGTTGGTATTACCTTACTTTTGGTAGTCAGCGTATCCTTCCTTCCAGAATTTTAACTCTTGCAAGATGAATTTGAATAATGTAACCCTTTTAGATTTTATACTCTCTTCAACTGCATGGAATATGTAACTCAGGTGCAAATATTTATGGATGTGTACTGCCTCCATTTTGGTTGTGATATGATGTCTATTTCAACATATAAAAGCATCCTATTCAGGCCATGGTTCTAGAGGACAACAGGATCACCATGAAAGAGCCATGACAAAAAGTGTCAGACATGGCACTAAAGCTGGAACTTAAGAACTCACAGCTGTAACCTTCCACATGAAGCAGAGTGTTGGAACTGGAACTGGTGTATGGATGTGAATACTCATAGCCTAAATCTTCCCAAATAATACCATCAATTTACAAGGATTAATTTCTCTTAAAGTTTACATTTGCTTTCTCTTTACATTAACCAATTCTTTATGAAGAAAAACTCTGTAAGTGAGCTGTAAGATGCCTGTTCTCCTATTTTACATTAATAAATGCTTACAGGAGAAAAATTTTCATGAGTGAAAAATTGCTTAAAAATTTGCTTTTGTTGTAATGATGTGATGTGTGTGTGTGGTGGGGGGAATGTAAATATGCATTCTGTATCCTGGAAATGTTAAACTCCTTAGATCTTCTTGTAGCAGAAGATACAGATAGCTGTTAAAAATCTGACCTGAGTCCTTGGAATGAAGATTTCTTAGTCACCTAGCCATGACTCTAATGCTATAAATATTTTAATGTCTATTTATATCTCATTGAATTTTGGAAATAGGAACAAACTCATAAAGCAGAAAGCCCTATTCATGAAAACATTTTTAATGACTTTAGCCATCAAAGTTGTCTTCAGCTTGAAGAAAAATTATTTTTCATCAAAGCCTTGGAGGAAGTAAATTATGTAACATGTTCACTCAAGATTGATGTTGGAAATCCTTGCATTTTGGTTTCTAGTTTGAAACATTTGAGATAGGTACTAAAGTGTTGTATATTGTGGCAACTCCATTTACTAAAATTTATTTTGTAGTCATTTTATTCCTTCTATGGCTTTTGTTCAGCTTCTATTGTGTCTTTACCTAGTAATAGGTATTTTTCTGATGTAATATATAGAATGCCCTTCCCATCATTGAAATGTCCCATTGGTTATTAAAATATTGGAACATGTCTGATCATACTTTTCAAGTAAGGGTGTCAGTGAAAGGGTGGTCAGTTGTTTTTCATGGTTTTGATTTTCATCTTTCACAAAATCCCTTGTTGTTTTCTTGTTTTTTATTCATCCTTGCTTGGATGTCAGTAATGATTCAGAGATACATTTGAACTCATGATGCTCATATGTCTCCCACCTGAGCACAAGTTCAAGGGTAGATGATGAACTCCCAATATGTTATGTTTTTTCAACACTATTTAACAATGTTAATGTTAAAATGACTGAAAATGTAATTATAAGAAACATTAAATACCTCATGTGTGTATTCAAAAAATATTTTCATTTATGTGATATTAATATAATAAAGTAAGATAATCAGTAATCAGTTGTGTATTTCATACCATAACTTGATGTTCTACCAGGATTAAGTTTAGGTTTCTTCCCTAGTATACAACAGTTCCTTCCCAGAGAACTATATCAGTGATGATCAGGACATCAGTAAATTATTGTCTTTTTTCAGATTGTAAATAAATTTTTTTCAAAGTATAAGGACCCAGGACATCTTGAATAATAAATCTTCCTTGCATAGAAAAATATTTACACTATCATACATATCTAATTTGTTCATTCTGAGGGCTAAATATTTATTTATAACACTTTCTTAAAACATAAGAATTGAATTCTTCAGAGAATTGCCTCATTTAGTAATGTTCATTGCTGCTAATTGAGATAACCTGAGTTCTATCTCTGGGTTACCCATAGGACTTCTACAATTGTTTCTCATATTTTCACTTGGGTGGTTCCATGTGCACACTTCCATATGAGCTCATTGGTGAATAATTTTTAAATACAAAGAAGTGCCATTGAGGTCACTTGCAGCAAAATGGTTCCCTAGGTATCATCACTAGAAGACACAAAGTGGTAATAGATCATAGACCCCTGTTAGTTTTCCAGTCAGTGCTACATACACATCATGGCACAGGTGTATTCACACAAACACACTTCAAACATTTTTAAATGGATGGAATTAACAATGCAAAGAAAATAACCCATTATTGAGAAAATATGAAATGATTTGGCTGTTCAAATTATAGAATTTCAAGAAACCTTGCTATTCATGAAAGCAATGATGCTCCCTCTAAAGTTTATTTTATTTCTTTCTCTGATTCAATGATAAGTCCTTTAAAAACACCTACTTCAGCTGGACATAGAGGTGCATGGTTATATCATAGCACACAGGAGTAGGCGTGGGGACAATATCACTAAGTTTGAGGTCAACTTGTTCCCCATCATGAATTCTTGAAATCCCTGGC
Source organism: Chionomys nivalis (assembly GCF_950005125.1). NCBI lineage: Eukaryota > Metazoa > Chordata > Mammalia > Rodentia > Cricetidae > Chionomys > Chionomys nivalis. Next base: position 36,028,460 of record NC_080111.1, on the reverse strand, counting down.
TATGTGGACTTTTCCTAATAAAATCCCCATTGGGACATGGGGATAATGTGATTGGTGGAGAACAGTGTTCATAGTCTTCTCTGAGGCTGTACAACTTCAAGGGAATGGCATCAGGAAGTGTTGGCTTAGGTAATAACTCTTCCAAGTTTCCTATTCTTACTAATGTTTTCTGTCAAAGGCAGTCTAGATAACATAAAGGTCAAACTCATGTTGCTCAATAACGATAAGAATTCTACTACAAGTGGACAATTTAGCCACATGCATTGATGATCTCCCTATTTATGTATTCAAAATAGCCTGTTCAGTCTTGAAACTTTAACACAGAGTGAACAGAAATGGTTCCAGCAGATTTTACTCACTTTTTAAAACCTACTATTCACTCACACTTAGCAAGAAAGAAATTGAAAGAATTTGGAAAGGCATGTAGATAGGACAAGAAAGGGGTAAAGTAATGGAATATATTTTACTTAAAATGTATAAGAATAATTTTTTAATAGAAATGTGGCTTGAGATATCTTAGAAATTATGAGCAATGGGTGGTTTTTGAAGAAGACAGAGGTTATAATTGTATAACTGTAGCTACTTTGTCAAAAATTCAGTGTCCATTCTCTTTGGAAGGATGCCTTGCTCAGCCTTGATATAGTAGGGAGGGCCTTGGACCTTCTACAAAGCAACATGACTACTCTCTCTGTGGAAAGAATATGGGATTGGGTGGGAGGTTAACTGGAGAAAATGAGAGGAGGGGAGGGAGTGGAAACTTGGATTGATATGTATAATGGATAAAGATAGTTTGTTTTCTTTCTAAAAAATAAAAATAAGAAATCATTATTCAAATAAAAAAGATGATTGTTTGGAGTGAGATTCTAATTAGTATTATTAATAAAATCACAGAGTCAGATTTTGGGGTAAACATAACAGAACAGATAAGGAACAGAGCAGTCAAATTCACTTCCTACTTCCCCAAATCCTCAAACCAAATGGGGGATTAGATTCTTTTTTTCATTTCCCAAATGCTTGGATTAAAGTTATGATCCACTTCCTGCCAGATGCTGTGGTCCACTAGTGGTTGTTAGCTCTGCCCTCTAATATCCAGGCAAGATTTATTTGTCCGAACAAGAACAAAATATCATATTAAAAATTGGTAAGCATAGTGAGTGAACATTTGTAGCATCAACAGACTAGGGACCCAAGAACTGGGAAAAAAGAACTTATTATGGAACCAAAATAGGACTGTGAAGACCATGTTAGAGATATAGCCCTTTGTGTTCATGGGTTTCATGTACATGAACATGATGATGCTGTAGAAAAATAGGACCAGAGCAAGGTGCTCCAAGCAGGTGGAAAAGCATTTGCAGGGCCTGCTGGCTGAGGGCACCTTTAGAAAGGTGACCAGGATTGCCATGTCGGAAAGGCAAATGAGCTACTAGAGTAGAGGCAGCAGAAGGATGGCATCCACAAGGACAAAGTCATTGCTGACTGGTGTATTACCACAGGCCAGCTTCAGCACATCTAGGACCTTGCAGGTGAAGTGTCTGAATACTTTTTGGCCATACAAGGGCAGTCTCATGGCAATGACTGTTTCTGTCAACAACCTGAAGAGGTAGAGTACCCAGAAGACTCTTGGAGGCATGAAGAAAAAGCTGTGGCTCATGTGCATGGATACCTGAGTTGCTGACAAATAGCAAGGTAGTAATCACAGGCCATGATGACAAGCAGCAGGTACACTGGGGAGCCTGTAGAATGTCTCAGATGTATCTGGATGTCACAACCATTAGAGAAGATGGTCTTCTGGGATTAGAGAAGGTGGAACAGCATCAGAGGCACAAAGGAGATGTGTAGCAGATTCTCTAAATGGAAATATTACTCAGAAATTGTATATAGGTGTGTGTAGGCAGAGATCCAATATGCACATGGCCATGAAGGCAAAGTTCCAAGCAGGGTCGCCAGGTACATAACTGAGCACAGAAGAAAGAGTAGGTTCTCCAGGGATGAGTATTCAGAAAATTCCTTCAAGATAAATGCAGAGACTTTTGTCCTGCTTCTGAGCTACATAACACAGAGTTATACCTGGATACACAGTAGAGTAAAAGGAGAGAAGATGCAGGGTATTGAGAACACAAAAATTGTTAAGGTATTTTCCAACATGGAAACAAATTCTGTGACTTGAGGACAGTCTCCTCATCTTCAGTAGGTTACAGCGTATCCATGAAAACGGTGAGGATGATATCCCTAAAAGGGTATTTATGGAAGTATGAATAGGCAGACTGAAGAATCATACAGAGCCAATCCTAAATGAGAAATAAAGGTCTTTACTGTAGGACTTCTTGAAACCTTTAAATGGCTAATGTTTACTGGTAGCTCTCCAAAAGAAATGTAGACTATGCACTTGCAAACATATCTGAACTTACGTCCACTTCACCTCTTGTCCAATCCCCAAGAAGAGACCTGCAAACAGCATTTGAGAGTTGATAGCCTGGATCAGAGGTCCTAAAACTTACACACATACTGGAATTATTTGGAAGACTATCAAAACACAGTGTGTTTTTCACAATTTCTGGCTTAGGACAGATGTGTGCTGTTGGTGCTCTACTGGCACGGGGTGAATGTCTCTAAAGGTCCAGCTGACTTTGCTGTAGCCTCTAAGCCATGGCTTGCACTGTTCTCACTATCTGGAAAGTTTCATTTTCTCCTCACCTGTAATAGCTGATCTGTCTCTTGGTTCTGGTTGCCACACTACATGTTTTGTGTCTCAGGAAGGGGGCAGCTACTGACCTGTAAACCTATGAGTAGGCAAACCCCAGAGAGATAATCTGTTAGGTGCTTTGTATTGGCTATAGCTTTAGAAGTTGTCTCCTTTGTGAATCTCTACTTCAGAATCAGAAATGGTTTTAGATTTAGACTATGACTATCTTTCTCTAAATCCAAGCATGATGTTAAAAGAAATTCAGAATTTGTGTCTCATGTCAACAGCTTTCTGGTTTGGGACAGAAAGAAGATAGATTTTAAAGGAATATTTTACTTTGCTTCATGCCCATTTTCTCTGCATCTTATCTTTCAATGAATATATGTCTACATGAACAATGTTTACATTTTCAACAATGAACAGCTTCCAAGAGGAAGATATTGGAGCCCCACAATATCTCTACCTGGTTGATATGACGGCATGATGCTGATAGCACTATGAGACCGATTTATGGTTACAAGCTGCAGATATGGTGCACCTTCTTACAACGTTCTGGCCAGAACTCCAAATAAGAACTTCAGAACAACCCTATCAAATACTCAGAAACCATTTGCAATTATCCAAAACAGCAATCTTGAAATTTAACCACCGTTTTACTTTTATAATATCCCATAGAAAGAACATCGCCCCAATGACATCTGGAAGCAATTCTAGAAGACGCCATCCCCTCTCCCAACAAAGTTTGTCTTCACGGTCAGGGACAACATTTAAGTGTTGATTATTACTCATATAGGGTCGGGTGAAACTATGTATACCCAGAGATCTTAAAAAAGAGGAAAAATTGAATGGGATAATAGGTAGATTACTTATTCATACTAATAGTAGTGAGTAAAAGAATAATTGTGAGCTATTATTTTGAATAATTTACATTGGTATAGATTTTGTATATTGATACAAATTTAAATTAAACTTATATAGAATATGTGCCTTTTTTGTTTAGAATATTGGTAACACCTACACAAAGTTATTTTGTCAGACTTTACTACCCAACTACTCAAGTAACATTATTGCTCTTCTCTGGCCTTTGATGGGGTTGAAGATCAGATAATCATAGTTACCATCCTCTTGTGGTCTAATCAAGCCATTCCTACTACAAGTCTTAGACTCCTTAGGATAGAATGTTTATCAAAACATTAGAATGTATTCCTTGTTTAAAATGTCTTATGTTGGTTGTCATTCTAACTTTATACTTGATATCTGTTTCTTGTATACATAGTTTTGTATTGAGTTTGGAATTTCTTTCTTTCTTTCTTTCTTTCTTTCTTTCTTTCTTTCTTTCTTTCTTTCTTTCTTTCTTTCTTTATTATGTATATAATATTCTGTCTGTGTGTATGTCTGCAGGCCAGAAGAGGGCAACAGACCTCATTACAGATGGTTGTGAGCCACCATGTTGTTGCCGGGAATTGAACTCGGGACCTTTGGAAGAGCAGGCAATGCTCTTAACCACTGAGCCACCTCTCCAGCTCGAGTTTGGAATTTCTTACTTAAGCAAAAGGGGTAGGTGCTGTGAGAACTCCTTCAGGCAAAAGCCTTTAAGATACCAATTCACTTGGGCATGGTCTCTTACATTATAAATGAATCTGTAAAGTGTGTGGTCACTTTCTTGATTCCAACTCTTGATTCTGGCTGCTAGATTTATTGTATACATGATCCATTCATTTGTAGGTGCTCATCGGACCTCTAAAAGCCCAAGATATTCTTACACTCTAACTTGGAATTTTTAGAGTTAAAGATTCAATTAGTACTCACATAGTTCAGGGTTTGTCACTCTGACTTGTACAGCCTTCAAAATACAACATAAAATCATTAACTCGGTGTTTAATCCTGAATTTAGAATGAATGCAGCTATATTAAGTAAAATCAAACACGTCTCTCTCATGTGTTTCTCTGCATATATGATTATAGATTGAGGAACATGGGGAGATATGGTACAAATATTTCATTTTCTTTTGGAAAGTATGAGTGGATTGTTTTTAATTAAATATCATAAATCAGTTTGGCTTAGCAAGAGGAATTATTTTATTCACGTAAAAAAATCAAGCAAAGTTCCAAATTACAGCTATTCATTTCTTACTATCACTTTGGTTAATACACCCAATAACTGCTGTGTACCAAGAGTCTAACTGTTTTTTTATTCAACTATACATTTATCCACTACTCTCCCTTTCTCTCCCCTCCCCTTCCCCCATGACCCACATGCTCCAAATTTACTAAGAAATTGTCTTTGTCTATGTCCTATATAGAACAGATTTGTGTATGTCTCTCTTTGTTTCCTCTTTGTTGTCTCTGTTCTCTGGCATTGTGAATTGTAGGCTGGCTGTCCTCTATTACATCTATAAGTCACTTAGGAGTGAGTACATATTATATTTTTTTTCTGGGTCTGAGTTAACTCACTCTTTTATGATGTTTTCTAGATCCATATATTTGCACAGGAATTTCACAGTGTAATTGTTTTTATCCACTGTGTAGTACTCCATTGTGTAAATACACCATTTCTTTGTCCATTCTTCAGTGGAGGGGATGTTTTCAGGTCATGGCTCTGAACAAATAATGTTGCTGTGAACACAGTTGAGCACTTGTCCTTGTGGTATGATTGAGAATCCATTGGGTACATATCCAAAGTGGTATTGCTGGGTTTTAAGATAGGCTGTTTGCTAATTTTCTTTCATTCATTTTTTTTTAATTTTTGGTTTTCCAAGACACGGTTTCTCTTTAGCTTTGAGGCCTGTCTTGGAACTAGCTCTTGTAGACCAGGCTGGCCTTGAAGTCACAGAGATCTGTCTCTGCCTTCCAAGTGCAGAGATTAAATACATGCCTCACAACCAGGCAGTTGGCTTTCTAATTTTCTGAGGAATAACCATACTGATATCCAAAGTAGCTGACTCAGTTTGTAACCCCATCAGCAATCGAGCAGTGTTCCCTTAACCTCATATCCCCTCCAGCTTAAGTTGTCATCAGTGTTTTGATCTTGCCTATTGTTACAGATGTAAGAGGGAATCTCAGACTTGTTTTGGTTATCATTTCTCTAATGACTAAGTAGTTTGGAAATTTCCTTAAGTGTCTATCAGCCATTTTAGATTCATATGTTGAAAGATTTTTATTTAGGTCTGTACTCCCATTTTTTATTGGATTATTCATTCTTTTGATGACCAATTTTTACTTCTTTGTATGTTTTGAAGATCAGTCCTCTCCAATGTGGGGTAGGTAAATATCTTTTCCAATACTATAGGCTGCCTGTTTTGTATTGTTGATCATGTCCTTTGGTTTACAGAAACTTTTGTTTCAGGAGATCTCATTTATCATTTCTCTCAGTGTCTGTGCTTCTGTGATTATAATTTGAAAGTGGTCTTCTTTACCAATGTGTTCACGTGTACTTCTGATATTCTGTTTTATGTGGTTCAGTGTTTTTGTCTTTATGTTATGGTCTTTGACCCTTTTGGGCTTGAGTTTTTTTCATGATGATAGATGTGGATCTACTTTCAGTCTTCCCCACACTGATATTCAGTTATGCCAGCATCATTTGTTAAATATGCTTTCTTTCCCCATTTTATATTTTTGGTGCTTTGTCAAAAATCAGGTGTCATAGGTGAGTGGATGATATCTTGGTCTTAGAATCAGTTCCATTGGTCCTCCTATCTGTTTTTGTGCGAACACCAGGCTCTCGTCAGTACTGGAGCTCTATAGTAGACTGAAGTCAGGGAATGTGATGCCTTTAGAAATTACTTTTTACAAATGATTGTTTTGGTTATCCTGCATTTTTTGGCTTTTCTAAATGAAGTTGAGTGTTTTTGTTTTGAGGTCTGTGAAGAATTTTTCTGATATTTACATGGGGATGGTATTGAGCCTGTAGATGGTTTTTTGAAAGGTTTTCATTTTTACTATGTTGATTTCTACGTAACAAGGGCAAGGGACATCTTCCCATGCTCTGGTGTCTTCTTCAAAGATTTAATATTCTTTTCCTACAGTCCTTTCACTTCTTTAGTTAGTTATTGCATAATATTTTATATGATTTTATATGATCACCCATTACTAGGGGTGATGTTTCCATCATATTAATTGTAGCCATCTTCTTTTTCAAAAAATATTCCCTATAACCACCTTCTATCAACCTTCCTGATGACCACTCCCAATCTCCTGATAACCATAATTATACCGCAACTTCTAAGAACACTTTTATAGAAAGCATAAAAGTAAATGTATGAGAGATTTGACTCTTCATGCCTTTCATATTTCACTTCATGTTATCCTTGGAGCTTAAACACATTGTTGAAACTGTTCATAGTTTATGGTTCTGGTTTAAGAGCCAAATTGTGTTTCTTTCCCTGGGCCTTTTTAATGTTTTGGCTGTTTTCAGGGAGATGTTGTTTCTTTATCTAGTTCTAGATTCAGAGACAAAGTTTGTTCCCTTGGCTCTGGTTTGAGAACCAAAGTTGGAATACTGTTTCTGTAACCAATAAGGTTTTATCCATTACTTTGCTGGTTCAAACTAAAATAAAAAGAGGTATCCTGGTGCTTAAACAGATTGTTGACACTATCAAACTTTATTCTACACAATAACTGATTTTGGTTAACTGACTGTAAGTGGCTTAACATATTAAAGAAGAATTTAAAATAAGCTCTCAGTTTTTTCCTCAGGTCCAAAAGATTATGATAATATGCACAAGCTTTCTCAGATGATTACACACAAAGCCTTACTCCTATATGAAGCACAAAATATTGTGATACTGAATTAATTTATAGAGTTTCACTATTGTTGAGGGAGCTGTGGGCTGCATTCCTGCCACATGGCTCCTGGCCATCTGGCTAGATTATGTCCTGAAATAACAACATACAAACTGTATTCATATAAACACTACCTGGCCCATTATATCTAGCCTCTTCTGGCTAACTCTCAATTCTTGCCTTAACCCATATTTAGTAATCTGTCTAGCACCAGTCTTACCGGGAAAGATTCAGCATGTCTGACCTGGCGGCTTGCATCATCGTGTCTGCCCTGCAGAGCAGCGGCATGGCATCTAAGCTCACTTCTCTTCTTCCCAGCATTCTCTTCTGTCTACTCCGCCTACCTAATTTTCTATCCTATCAAGGCCAAGGCAGTTTCTTTATTTAAACAATGAGCTTGTTTCGTCACATTACAGTATGATTTTTTCTCATTTTTTTGAAGAATATACAAATTAACTTCAGAGTTTCTCTACAGGAAGGCTCATATTATGTGTTTGGAGATGATTGTAAAAAGGATTTACCACAGATTCCACTCAAAGGTATCTCAAAAGTATGTTTCCTTTTAAGCCTTTTAAGAGTACATGGATCTGCAAATGCCTCATCACCCTGATTTCGTTCATATGGTTTCTTTCAAGTATGTGTTCTTCTATATATTTGAAGAAAACCATGTTGTGCAAAGGTCTTACCACACCGATAACATTCATAGAGTTTCCTTCTCTCCTGTATGTTGTCTTTTATGCCAGAGAAGACTATTTTGATATGCAAAGGCCTTACCACATTGATTACATTTATAGGGTTTCTCTCCAGTATGTGTTCCTTTATGGCTTTGAAGAGTACTGTGTTGTGCAAAGGCCTTACCACATTGAATACATTCATAGGGTTTCTCTCCAAATGTGTTCTTTTATGATTTTGAAGATTACTGTGATGAGCAAAGGCTTTACCACACTTATTATATTCATAGGATTTCTCTCCGGTATGTGTTCTTTTATGGTATTGAAGGTGACTATGACGTGCAAAGGCCTTACCACACTGGTTATATTCATAGGGTTTCTCTCCAGTATGTGTTCTTTTATGATTTTGTAGAATAGTCTGAGTTACAAAGGCCTTACCACACTGATTACATTCATAGAGTTTCTCTCCAGTATGTGATCTTTTATGCCTTTGAAGATGACTGAGACAAGCAAAGGCCTTACCACACTGATTAAATTTATAGGGTTTCTCTCCAGTATGTGTTCTTTTATGCAATTGAAAATAATCATGACGAGCAAAGGCCTTACCACACTGATTACATTCATAGGGTTTCTCTCCAGTATGTGTTCTTTTATGCTTTTGAAGATTACTGTGATGAGCAAAGGCTTTACCACACTGATTACATTCATAGGGTTTCTCTCCAGTATGTGTTCTTTTATGCAATTGAAGAACACTGTGTTGAGCAAAGGCCTTACCACACTGATTACATGCATAGGGTTTCTCTTCAGTATGTGTTCTTTTATGCTTTTGAAGAGTACTGTTTTCAGCAAAGGCCTTACCACACTGATTACATTCATAGGGTTTCTCTCCAGTATGTGTTCTTTTATGTATTTGAAGAGTTCTGGGTTGAGCAAAGGTCTTACCACACTGATTACATTCATAGGGTTTCTCTCCAGTGTGTGTTATTTTATGCATTTCAAGATGGTTGTGATAAGAAAAGACTTCATCACATTGCTTAATTTCACAACATTTTTCTCCGCTATGTGTTTCTTCATTCCTTAGAAGATGAACGTTATAAGACAAGGCTTTAGCACAATGGGAATATACTGAAAACTCTGCAGTTTGATTTCTTTCAATCCTGCATGATTGAAAAAAGCTTTACCACATACAATACAGTGTTGAACCTCATGTCTCTATGAATTAATTTCATATTTTTTCCAATTCTAAAAAGGAATCATATATCAAGATTTTATAACTTTATTTAAAATCATGTTTTGTTCTCTCATTAGGAGTCATTTTGCATCAAGAAAAATATTTGTGATGATAAATTCCATTGTGCCATGATTTATCTTTTGGTCTATAACTATACCTATATTTCTTCTAGGATATTTTTTACATTTTTGAAGAGAACTGCATACACTGAGTGCTTTACCAATTTTACTGCTTCATAATTCTACTATACTATGAATCATTATACATATGGTAAGTGAACTAAGACATTTGGAAGTATTTGCATAGACCTAGAACTCATTTTTTTGTAATGAAAGTTTGTATTTATGTATTAGCAATTATGGTTAAAAATAAATTAACTTTGTATTTTTGGATAAAATTGAATATGTACACTCTACATGAGAACTACAGTTTTTCTTCTTAATTGTTCTTAAGGAGAGGTATGCTAAATCTTTCCGTAACCCTATGCTCATACACTTGTGTCAGTATATATATATATATATATATATATATATATATATATATATAAAAGGAAGATAGTGAATAAAAGATTTCCACAATGAATCCTCAAGGTTTCACTTTTACAGACTTGTGGTATAGATATTAAGGTTTCTCCACAACAACTGCCCCTTGACCCTTGACTCACCTGCTCGCATTAAACTTAGCACAGTCACCAAAAGTATATGAGTAATAAAAGGCTTACCTTGGGCTATTAGTAGAAAGTTTTGTGGCTATACTTATCATCACTGAAATAAGTATACATTTTCTGTCATGAAACAAATGAACCAACAGTTCTACAACATAGCTCTCATGGTGCTATGAATCAAATGGTGATATCTGTTTAGGCATTGCTACCTAGACTTTTTCTTAAATGAAGGCTTTGCAGATGCAATTCACATACATGAAATTGAGGTACATGGATTTGTGAGAATTTAATAACCATTAATGCATTTAAAGCTGTGCTTACTTACACTGTTGCTTTTGTTTAAAGTTCCACCACCGCCTGGCCTTCATTCTAGACATTTTACATTCTATGCATTCCCCATAGGAATTTTAATGCAGAGGAAAGATATTATCTTAAAATTGATATTTTTACCATATAAACAGACTAAAAAACTATAAAGTTATGTGGAAAATCTGAGTTGATTTAAAAAAGAAAATTGAAACTTCATCTATTAGTAAGAAATTACCACTGTTAAATTGTAGCATGTTTTACTAATGTTGAAATTGAATCATTATGGACAGGAAGTGAACATTGGCAAAGGGCTTGCAGTAATTTCTTGGGAGAAATTAACAACAAATATCCCTTTAGCCATAATATTAATGATCATATAGAGAAATAACTAATTCTAGGGAAAGGTTTCATCTAGCTTCTATTATTTAATTTTGGGTTTGAGTCTCTATCTGATATGTAGCCATACATAACAAATACTCATCCTTTAACCTATTAGAGATCTGCTGCATATGATATTTAAAATGCTTAAGTTTTCTGCAATGAAGTATGACCATGCATTAGAGTGAACTTTGAAGTCTCCAAAAGAAGTGTGATTCATGCAAGGAAGATTTCAACTGCACTATGTTATTGCTTTTCCATCTAAACATAGGGTTTGAACTACAAACTGCTTGGGACATTATTAAAGTGGTACATTGAGATGATTGAGACTGCTGGGAACATATGTTTTAATTAAGTAAAAAGTTCATTTTGGATGTTTGAGGCAGAGATGATGGGCAAAAAACAGGTTAACTGATGGAGTTGAATCAAAGACCCAGAAATTAATCCACACACCTAGGAACACCTGATTTTTGACAAAGAAGCTAAAGTTATACAATGAAAAAAGAAAGCATCTGCAACAAATGGTTATGGCATAACTGGATACCAACATGAAGAAGAATGCAAATAGATCCATATCTATCACCATGCAAAAACTCAAGTCCAAAGGGGATAAAGATCTTAATATAAGTCTGACCACACTGAATCTGATAGGAGAGAAAGTGAAAATTAGCCTTCCAAGCATGGAACAGGAGACCACTTCCGAAATATAACACCTGTAACACATAGTCTGAGAAGAACAATTAATAAATGGGACCTTCTGAAAGTGAGAAGCTTCTGCAAAGCAAAGGACACAGTCAATAACACAATAAGGCAGCCTATTGTATGGGAAAATAAATTTCCAATCTCATAAAATAGAGAACTATTCTCCAAAATATATAAAGAACAAGAAATTAGACATCAACATTTCAAATAATTCAATTAAAAATGGGATACCGAACTAAACAGAGAATTTTCTATACAATAATCTCAAATGGAGGCTCGCAGGTGTCCAGGGAGAAGTCCCCAGTTAGTTCCTTGGCAACTGAGGAAAGGGAAACTGAAATGGCCCTATTCTATAGCCATACTGATGAATATCTTGCATATCACCATAGAACCTTCATCTGGCGATGGATGGAGATAGAGACAGAGACCTACTTTGGAGCACCAGACTGAGCTCTCAAGGTCCAAATGAGGAGCAGAAGGAGGGAGAACATGAGCAAGGAAGTCAGGACCGTGAGGGGTTCACCCACCCACTGTGACAGTGGGGCTGATCTATTGGGATCTCACCAAGTCCAGCTGGACTGGGACTGAATAAGCATGGGATAAAACTGGACTCTCTGAACATGGTGGACAATGAGGGCTGATGAGAAGCCAAGGACAATGGCACTGGGTTTTGATCCTACTGCATGAACTGGCTTTGTGGGAGCCTACTATGTTTAGGTGCTTACCTTCCTGGAACTGGATGGAGAGGGGGAGGACCTTGGACTTCCCACAGGGCAGGGAATCCAGACTGCTCTTCAGATTGGAGATGGAGGGGGAATGAAATTGGGGGAGGGGAGAATAGTGGGGACAGGGGGAGGGAAATAGGAGGCAGGGGGGAGGCAGAAATTTTTTCAATTAAAAAAGAATAAACATTAAAAAAATATCTCAAATGGCCAAAATACACTTAAGGAAATGTTCAACATCTTTAGCCATCAGGGAAATGCAAATCAAAATGACTCTGCAATTCCACATTACACCTGTCAGAATGGCTAATATTAAAAACACCAGTGACTGCTTATGCTGAAGAGGATATGGGAGTAAGGGGAAGACTCTTCCATTGCTGGTGGAAATGCAAATTGTACAACCACTCTGGAAAACAGTATGGCAGTTTCTCAGAAAATTAGGATTCCGCCTACCTTAAGATCCAGCAATACAAATGACAATGGTGTAAACCTCTTTATACATTAATATTGATTGCAGAGTAAGGATATTCGTGCTACAATCCACAGACACAGAGTTAGTTAACAACAAAGGATCAGGGAGGGATACATCAATCTCCCTGAAAGGGGCACTAAAATAGGTTTTCTAAATTGAGTGGGGGTAGTTGGGAATGGGAAGAGGAGAAAGCAGGATCAGGGTGCTTGGATGTAGATGGAATGGGGAAAACTACAGGAATTGGAGCACATTTGGGAGTTGGTATGGTACCTAGTACAGTAAATACTCAGTAGATTGTATGAAAATGGCCCTAGCAAAGACTTTTAGTAAAGGGGGATAAGAAGCCTGTGGAATCTTCTCTAACCAGGCAAAGTATTCAATGTTGGGACTGAGACACCAACCCTGCAACAGTACCTTCATTCTACATCTAGTCCTGTTTGCAAGATATGTTGAGTTATTTGATCCCCAGAACTTGTAGGAGTAAACAACAAATAACTCATGAAACTTCAGGCCCATTCTATTAGAGGGAGACCATGCCCATCCTAATTGGATGACCAAGAACCTGAAGCTCACTATACTACACGTCTTTTTTTATTTCTTTTATTATATATATATTTTTTTATTGAAAAAAAATTTTCCCACTTCCTCCTCGCCTCCCATTTCCCTCTTCCTCCTCCCGGCCTTCTCCCCCTCCTCCCACTCCTCTTCTCAACCCTCTCCAGTCCCAAGAGCAGTCAGGGTTCCCTGCCCTGTGGAAAGTCCAAGGTCCTCCCCCCTCCATCAAGGTCTAGGAAGGTGACCATCCACACTGTCTAGGCTCCCACGAAGCCAGAACATGAAGTAGGATCAAAACCCCGTGCCACTCTCCTTGGCCTCTCGTCAGCTCTCATTGTCCACCATGTTCAGAGAGTCCGGTTTTATCCCATGCTTTTTCAGTCGCAGTCCAGCTGGCCTTGGTGAGCTCCCAATAGATCGGCCCCACTGTCTCAGTGGTGGGGTGCACCCCTCATTGTCCCAACTTCCTTGTTCATGTTCTCCCTCCTTCTGCTCTTCATTAGAACCTTAGGAGCTCAGTCCAGTGCTCCAGTGTGGGTCTCTGCCTCTATCTCCATCCATCACGAGATGAAGGTTCTATGGTGATATGCAAGATATTCATCAGTATGGTTATAGGATAGGTTCATTTCAGGTTCCCTATCCTCAGGTGCCCCAAGGAACTAACTGGGGACATTGCCCTGGGCACCTGGTAGCCATTCCAAGTTCAAGGCTCTTGCCAACCCTTAGGTGGCTCCCTTAACTAAGATATGAGTTTCCCTGCTCCCTATCCAAACTTCCTTTATCCCCAATCACCCCGATCCCCCCAGTTCCCCTCATCCTCTCCTTCACACTTTTCTCTCCCCATCACCCCTCATCCCCATCCCACCCCACCTATTTCCCATAGCTGGGAGGATATCTATATGTTTTTCCTTGGGTTTACCCTCTTGTTTAGCTTCTTTAGGATCACAAATTAGAGACTCAGTGGCCCCTATCCATGGCTAGAAACCAATTATGAGTGAGTACATCCCATGATCTTCTTTTTGGGTCTGGGTTACCTCACTCAGGATAGTATTTTCTATTTCCATCCATTTGCATGCAAAATTCGAGAAGTCATTGTTTTTTACCGCAGAGTAGTACTCTAATGTGTATATATTCCACACTTTCTTCATCCATTCTTCCATTGAAGGACATCTAGGTTGCTTCTAGGTTCTGGCTATTACAAATAATGCTGCTATGAACATAGTTGGACAAATGCTTTGGTCATATGATAGGGCATCTCTTGGGTATATTCCCAAGAGTGGTATTGCTGGGTCCAGGGGTAGGTTGATCCCAATTTTTCTGAGAAACTGCCACACTGATTTCCAAAGTGGTTGCACAAGTTTGCAGTCCCACCAGCAATGGATGAGGGTACCCCTTTCTCCACAACCTCTCCAGCAAAGGTTATCCTTGGTGTTTTTGATTTTAGCCATTCTGACAGGTGTAAGATGATATCTCAAAGTTGTTTTGATTTGCATTTCTCTGATCGCTAAGGAGGTTGAGCATGACCTTAAGTATCTTTTGGCCATTTTAACTTCTTCTGTTGAGAATTCTCTGTTCAGTTCAGTGCCCCATTTTTTAATTGGGTTAATTATCATTTTAAAGTCAGTTTCTTGAGTTCTTTATATATTTTGGAGATCAGACCTTTGTCTGTTGCGGGGTTGGTGAAGATCTTCTCCCAGTCAGTAGGCTGCCTTTTTGTCTTAATGACAGTGTCCTTTGCTTTACAGAAGCTTCTCAGTTTCAGGAGGTCCCATTTATTCAATGTTGCCTTTAATGTCTGTACTGCTGGGGTTATACATAGGAAGCGATCTCCTGTGCCCATATGTTGTAGGGTACTTTCCATTTTCTCTTCTATCAGGTTCCGTGTGTTCAGATTGATATTGAGGTCTTTGATACATTTGGACTTGAGTTTTGTGCATGGTGATAGATATGGGTCTATTTTCATTCTTCTACAGGTTGATATCCAATTGTGTCAGCACCGTTTGTTGAAGATGCTTTCTTTCTTCCATTGTATACTTTTAGCTCCTTTATCAAAAATCAGTTGTTCATAGGTTTGTGGGTTAAAATCCGGATCTTCTATATGATTCCATTGGTCGACTTCTCTGTTTTTATGCCAGTACCACGCTGTTTTCATTACTGTAGCTCTGTAATAGAGTTTGAAGTCAGGGATGGTAATGCCTCCAGAAGTTCCTTTATTGTATAAGATTGTTTTGGCCATCCGGGGTTTTTTGGTTTTCCATATAAATTTGATTATTGTCCTCTCAAGATATGTGAAGAATTTTGATGGCACCTTGATGGGGATTGCATTGAATCTATAAATTGCCTTTGGTAGAATTGCCATTTTTACTATGTTGATCCTCCCAATCCAAGAGCAAGGGAGATCCTTCCATTTTCTGGTATCCTCTTCAAATTCTTTCTTCAATGCCTTAAAGTTCTTGTCAAATAGATCTTTCACTTCCTTGATTAGAGTTACCCCAAGATATTTTATGCTGTTTGTGGCTATAGTGAAAGGTGATGATTCTCTTATTTCCCTCTCTGCTTCCATATAAGAGGGCGACTGATGTTTTGGAGTTGATCTTGTATCCTGCCACATTACTAAAGGTGTTTATCAGCTGTAGGAGTTCTTTGGTGGAGTTTTTGGGGTCGCTTATGTACACCATCATATCATCTGCAAATAATGAAAGTTTAACTTCTTTCTTTCCAATTTGAATCAACTTTATCCTCTTATGTTGTCTTATTGCTATTGCTAAAACTTCAAGAATTATATTGAAGAGGTATGGAGAGAGTGGACAGCCTTGGCGTGTTCCTGATTTTAGTGGGATGGCTTTAAGTTTCTCCCCATTTAATTTGATATTAGCTGTCGGCTTGCTGTAGATAGCTTTAATTATATTTAGGTATGACCCTTGTATCCCTAATCTCTCCAAGACTTTTATCATAAAGGGATGTTGAATTTTGTCAAATACTTTTTCAGCATCTAATTAAACAATCATGTTTTTTTTCTTTCAGTTTATTTATATGATGGATTACATTGATAGATTTGTGTATGTTAAACCAGCCCTGCATCTCTGGGATGAAGCCTACTTGATCATAATGGATAATATTTCTAATGTGTTCTTGGATTCGGTTTGCCAGTATTTTGTTGAGGATTTTTGCGTCGATGTTCATGAGTGAGATTGGCCTGTAATTCTCTTTCTTGGTTGAGTCTTTGTGTGGTTTTTGTATCAGAGTTACTGTAGCTTCATAAAAGGAATTTGGCAATGACTCTTCTGTTTCTATATTGTGAAATACATTAAGGAGTATAGGTATTAGGTCTTCTTGAAAGTTCTGGTAGAATTCCGCATTGAAACCATCTGGTCCTGGACTTTTTTTGGAAGGGAGGTTTTTGACAACAGCTTCTAATTCTTCGCGACTAACAGGTCTATTTAGGTTGTTCACCTGGTCCTGGTTTAACTTTGGTATATGGTATTTATCTAAAAATGTGTCCATTTCTTTTAGATTTTCCAGTTTTGTGGCATACAGGCTTTTGTAGTAAGATCTAATGATTCTCTGAATTTCCTCTCTGTCTGTGCTTATGTCCCTCTTTTCATTTCTGATCTTATTAATTTGCAAATTCTCTCTCTGCTGTTTGATTAGTTTGGATAGGGGTTTATCAATTTTGTTGATTTTCTCCAGGAACCAGCTTTTTGTTTCATTGATACTTTCAATTGTTTCCTGTGTTTCTATTTTGTTGATTTCAGCCCTCAGTTTGATTATTTCCATTCTTCTACTCCTTCTAGGTGAGTCTGCTTCTTTTTTTTTCTAGAGCTTTCAGGTGGGCTGTTAAGTCTCCAATGTGTGCTTTCTCTGTTTTCTTTAAGTGGGCAGTTAGTGCTATGAACTTCCCTCTCAGGACTGCTTTCATAGTGTCCCATAGGTTTGAGTATGTTGTTTCTTTATTTTCATTGACTTCAAGGAAGACTTTAATTTCTTTCTTTATTTCTTCCTTAATCCAGGTATGGTTCAGTAGTTGACTGTTCAGTTTTCATGAGTTTGTAGGCTTTCTGGGGGTAGCATTGTTGCTGAATTCTAGCTTTAATCCATGGTGATCTGATAAGATACAGGTGGTTATTAATATTTTTTGTAACTGTGGATGTTTGCTTTGTTACTGAGTATGTGGTCAATTTTCGAGAAGGTTCCATGAGCTGCAGAGAAGAAGGTATATTCTTTCCTATTTGGGTGGAATATTCTATAGATGTCTGTTAAGTCCACTTGATTTATCACCTCCATTAATTCTCTTATTTCTCTGTTAGGTTTCTGTCTAATTGACCTGTCCATTGGTGAGAGAGGAGTATTAAAGTCTCCTACTATTAATGTGTGCGGTTTGATGGCTGCCTTGAGTTTTAGCAATGTTTCTTTTATGTACATGGTTGCTTTTATATTAGGGGCATAGATATTCAGGATTGAGACATCATCCTGATGCATTGTTCCCGTTATGAGTAGAAAATGTCCTCTCTATCTCTTCTGATTGATTTAAGTTTGAAGTCAACTTTGTTAGAAATTAGTATGGCCACCTGTCCAGGGCTGCTGCGGCGGGTCACAAACTCACCCCACCTTTTTTTTGGTTTTTCAAGACAGGGTTTCTCTGTGGCTTTGGAGCCTGTCCTGGAACTAGCTCTGTAGACCAGGCTGGTCTCAAACTCACAGAGATCCGCCTGTCTCTGCCTCCCGAGTGCTGGGATTAAAGTCTCGCACCACCATCACCCGGCATTATACTACAGGTCTATGATAGAACCAAACATGATAGAAAAAAAAAATCCATGAAATGATTTCTCATAATATTCTGCTATTCTCATAGAATGCTACCTCATCCACTTGTTATCAGACTGGCCTATTCCAGGAACAGAAAGCACCAGGAGCAGACACAGGCAGTCAAACAATAAGTGGAGTTAAGGAGACCCTGCTGGCAATGGGGAGGAAGTATCATAGCAAACAACAACTACCTTGATTCAGGACACTAGGTTAACACAGCCCACAGAATCAACTAAGCAGGAGTTATTAGTGCTCACAGAGACTCGTGATCCTCTAGGGGCCTGTGCTAAATGCTTTGCATATATGTTTTCAGTTCATACTTTGGTGTTCTGTGGGACTCTTAAGATGGGTGTGTATATATGTGGGGTGTACTCTAACTCATTTGACAGCTTTTGAGATCCCTTTCCTCATACTGGGTTTCTATATCCAGGCTTTATATGGATTCTGGATAGTCTTAAT
Organism: Chionomys nivalis; assembly: GCF_950005125.1. Taxonomy (NCBI): domain Eukaryota; kingdom Metazoa; phylum Chordata; class Mammalia; order Rodentia; family Cricetidae; genus Chionomys; species Chionomys nivalis. The sequence continues at coordinate 36,010,026 of NC_080111.1, read as the reverse complement.
TTAACTTGTTGTACCATGGATGTGGGCTGGTTTTCCATGTCTACTTGACAATGACCTAGAGACATCAGAGATTATCAGCCTCAGGGAAAAAATGCCCCCATGGGATTCAGAAATGAGGCATTCTCTCAATGACTGATCAATGGCAGAGGGCTCAGCCCATTGAGATTTGTGCCATCCCTGGGCTGCTCCTGGGTTCTATAAGAAGAGAGGATGAGTAAGTCATGTGAGGTAAGAAAGGAGAAGCACGGCCCCATCACATTTCCATCAAATTTTGACTCAGGGATCCTGCCCTCCTTGAGTTCCTTCCCTGGTATGCTTTAATAGTGAACAACAATTTGGAAGTATAAGCCAACTAAGCCCTTTTCACCCCATTTTGCTTTTTGGTCATGGTGTTTCATCCCAACAGTAGAATCCCTAATTAAAACAAGACACCATGTTTTGATGATATGAATGAGATTCTAAAGGTAAACAAAGAAGAGAGCCTTTGGGGAAATGTGAGACTGAGATGAATGGTGGAAGGAAGCACTGCAGTCAAGGTAAAAAAAAAAAGAAGAAACAAAAGACTAATGAAAGAGAGGAATGAGGACAAATGAGGGAAGATTGGGTCAAGGAAAGGTGAAAATTCAGCAGAGCAATGCCAAATCCTGTGGTTCTCTCTTAGGTACATGGGGCTACATATTTTGTTTGTTTGGTTTTTTTGTTTTTCTTTTGTGTTTTTTGAGACAGGGTTTCTCTGTAGCTTTGGAGCCTTTCTTGGAACTAGCTCTTGTAGACCAGATTGGCCTTGAGCTCACAGAAATGCACCACCAATGACTGGTGAGGCTTCATTTTCCAAGGGCTTACTTAATTAGCTTTATCCCTACTGAAGCATTAATCTAATTGATTAATTCCAACACGAGGGAGGCAGAGGCAGGCAGATCTCTATGAGTTCAAGGCCAGCCTGGACTACAAAATGAGTTCCAGGACAGGATCCAAAGCCACCGAGAAACCCTATCTCAGAAAAACTAAACTAAACTGAAAGAAAATAAAATAAAACTCAGGCATCAGGGGCTGAGAGATGGCTCAGAGGTTAAGAGCACTGATTGTTCTACCAGAGGTCCTGAGTTCAATTCCCAGCAACCACATGGTGGCTCACAACCATCTATTATGAGATCTGGTGCCCTCTTCTGGCCTGCAGGGATACATGCAGGCAGATGCTGTGTACATAATTAATAAATAAATCTTTAAAAAAAAAAACTCAGGCATCAGAGATCAGGGTAAGAACTTGAAAGATCAGAAAACCAATTGATCAGCCACTGGAGACTACTATCTCTTCAATTTCTCCATGCAAGCAAAGAGCCCATATCTTCTCTCAAGCCTGCCTTAATAATTCTTACTCCTACCTGGCCAAAGTCCTTTAACCCTCTAGGGTAATTCTCAATCAGATTGTTGTTAGCTGTGTCCTGACTCCAAGCAAGCTTTATTATGAGAACATGATCAAAACGTCATACCTTTTCCCCTTTTTTATTAAATAAAAAGTGAAGAATTTAACTAACACAGTAAAGCTATATACAAAACATACAACAACTATAAACAAATATATATAGGAAACAATGAACAATCCATTTGTATTTGGTAAATTTAGAGAAAATACTTCATTATCTATCCCATCTAGGTAAGTCCAAAGCGTTGTACCTAAATCATTTATATCCCAACCTAAAATAAACTTATTATATCTCTTAACCTTACATATTTCATGCTAGTTTCTGAGTTCTTTCAATTTGGTAACAACAGAGAGAACCACAGTTTTCTAGTATTTAACTATATTAGACACCTGAGAAGGATACAATACTACCTGAGTAAGCAGAAAGTATAGTGTTTATCTATCTCCATGAAGAAATCTCAAGTCCAAATAGATAAAAACATAAAACCAACCACATTGAACTTCATAGAAAAGAAAGTGGAAAGTACACTTGAACACATTGGTACAGGAGACCACTTTCTAAATATAACCCCAGCAACACTAACTCTAATAGCAATATTTAATAGATGGGACCACCTAAAACTGAGAACTTTCTGAAAAGCAGAGGAAATGTTTGATAAAATGGCAGCCTACAGGATAGAAAAAGGTCTTCTTCAACCCCACTTCAAACAGACGGCTGATATCCAAAATATATAAAGAGCTCAAGGAACTGGTCATCAGAAGAATAAATAAGCCAATGGAAAAAAAATGTACAGACTTAAACAGAGAACTCTCAAGAGATGACTATAAAATGACTGAAAGACACTTAAGGAAATGCTCAACATCCTTCCTTAGCCATTAAAGAAATGTAAAGCCGGACGGTGGTGGCGCATGCCTTTAATCCCAGCACTTGGGAGGCAGAGGCAGGTGAATCTCTGTGAGTTTGATACCAGCCTGGTCTACAAGAGCTAGTTCCAGGACAGGCTCCACAGCCACAGAGAAACCCTGTCTCGAAAAACCAAAAAAAAATGTAAAAACAACTCTGAGATCCCACCTTACACCTGTAAGAATAGCCAAGATCAAAAACACTGAGGGCAGTTTATGCTGGAGAGGATGTGGGGTGAAGGGAAAACTTTCCATTGCTGGTGTGTAGGGACATAGCCCCACCCATTGGGGGCGTGTTCGCCTCGGGCTAATGTTTACGGATAAATCTGCCGGGCATGAGCCCAGCAGCCCCTTTTCTTTTGCTCCGCTTTTCCGGTACACCGTGGGAACCTTTGGTCCTGTAAGTTTATTTCCTTATTAAAGCTGTATATATCTATATAATCTGTCTACATTCATTTGCGCCGCCACATTTGGCGTCCCAACGTCGGGCTATTTTGCCCCCGACCCGGCACAGGAGGGGCGCAAGCTCCACCTTTCCCGGCTAGTTGCCTGAGCTCAGGAAGGCGATTTACAGCGCGCTCCCTGCTCGCTTTCCCTTCCCCCACTCCAGGCCACTACAGTCGCAGAGCAGCGACCCCCCACAGAGCAGTTAATAGCTCCCTGCTTCTTTCAAACCCTCACTGCCTGTTTTAAGTGAAGCACCCGCAGTTTTGAAGTAAAAGCCACCAAACCCCTTCCCTTAACAGGCAGTACAATAATTTTTGTTTTGAGTTAATTGTTTCAGACCGGCTCTGGCTTAGACCACGTGGACTCAGGTGCATTTCTTTAGCCACCACTGGCAGGAAAACTTCATTACAGGTACATAATTTTCTTTTATAAATAAGAAAAATGTCTGAAAACATTACCATTCAAGACTTTAACAGCCTTTTCAGTTGTACCATGTGGGAGATTTTACAAGAAGTGTCTGTCAGCCCACAGATATGGATCTTTCTGGGATTCGTAGTTTTCCTTGGTACTGTATGGTTTGATAATAGAAATATGATAAAGTCTTTACGAGACGAGGTTGAACGCTTAAAAACAATTGAGAATGACAACAATCTTCTCAAAAATCAGTTTGAAGTTCTCCAGGCAGAGAACAGATCTTTGTTTAACACAACTCGACAAACTGAAAAAAATTTAGAAGAGGTACAGGCTGATGTTAAGGAGAAATTCATTACTATGGAAGAGGGAACAGCTGATTTGGATCGTAAGCTTCAGTCCCTTTCTGAAACATTAACGGCTGATATTGAGGAGAAATTCATTACTGTGGAAGAAGGAACAGCTGATTTGGATCGTAAGCTTCAGTCCCTTTCAGTAGGAACAGAAACATTAACTGAGAGAATCAAAACTGCTGAATGTGACAATCGGATTTTGTCTAAAGCTTATGACAGATTGACAGAAAGATTATCTATACAAGAAGGCACGGTATATACTATAAAACTTATGTCCAAAGATGAGACATTATCTCTAATGGACAAACTTCATACTTTAGAATCCTCAATGAAGGCTTTAGAACATAATTCTGGACAGGAGATTCAGACATTAAAGAAGGCAATGGTGAATAGAATTGAAAAGATTGAGGAATTTCTAAATTCTGAGGAAGAAGAGCAAGAGGTAGAAAGGCATATTTTAACTAAATCTGTGGGTAAATCCCTCCGGGACAATTCCCACAAAGCTCTACCTACAGTTCTACCTGCCTTTCCAGTTGTAACAACAGAGAAAGTAGTTGGTTCCAGAAACCCTAGGGTCATCAAGGAAGATACATGGGAACCTGTCCGTATGAATGATCTCAAAGAAATTAAACAGGCTGTAATGACTTTTGGAATGAATGCCTCTTTTGTTAAAGAGATGCTAAGATCTTGGGACACGACGAATAGGGTCACGCCCAATGACTGGTTTCAACTGAGCTCTGCTGTCCTTGAGAGTGGAACGCAATTGAAATGGAAATGCTTATTCAGGCAAGAGGCTAGACTTTTAGAACAGCAGGAAAGAGCAAAGGGAATTGAGATTTCCATAGATCAAATTTTGGGAGAGGGGCTATTTTCTGAGCCTCAGGAACAAGCTAATTTGGATGAAAACATACTCTCCGTGTGTACTACAGCAGCCTTAAGGGCTTGGGACAGGGTGCAAGACCCAGGACAGAGGATGGAATCATTTGTCAGAGTTAAACAGGGTCAGAGAGAACCCTTTAGTGACTTTTTACAAAGAATAACTAAAGCTGTACAAATAGGGATATCTGACCCAGAAGCAAGACGTATAATGATCGAGACTTTGGCTTATGAAAATGCAAATGTGGAATGCAAAAGGATTTTGGGACCTTTAAAGCTCAGATCAGCGCCATTAGAAGAATGGGTCTTGCATACACTAGATGTTGATACATTTGACTATGGCACTGAAGCATGGGTAGAAGAAGCAATTTCCAATGGTAAAAGGAGACATCAGAATACCAAATGTTTTAATTGTGGCAAAATGGGTCATATGAAAAGGAATTGTAGACAACGGATTTTCAGAAATAATAATAATGCATCTTCTAGAAATAACAGAAATAGGAGGACTCAGCCTTCAGGTTTATATAGAAGATGTGGAAAGGGCAGACACTGGACGAATGAGTGCAGGTCTACAAGAGATAGACAAGGCAACCTGATACAGACGGGAAACGTGAGAGGGGGGGCCTCACAGGCCCCCATGGCAAACATGGTTCAGTCATTTCCAGTTACTACAGAGAACGTGACTCGTCAGGACAATTAGAAAGCCCCATGCCTACTGTTACAAGCAATAATGATCAGAAAGATGAGTTCCGTGTGTTTTGGCAAACTTCTATAAATGACCAAAGACCAAAGCTGAGAGTGTGTGTAAATGGCATTTTTATTACTGGCCTACTGGACACAGGTGCGGATGTAAGTATCATTACCCCAGAATCTTGGCATCCATATTGGCCTCTTCAGAATGTAAATGTTCAGCTCCTGGGAATTGGAACCCTATCTCGAGTAAGGCAGAGCACGAGATGGGTTGAATGTATAGGTCCAGAGGGACAAATAGGAAAATTAAGGCCATATGTAGCCAATATTGCAATGAATTTATGGGGTCGTGACCTATTACAACAATGGAATACCCAAATTAACATTCCTGCTACTTCTAGAGCCTATATTTCTGGGGATAATATTAAAAGATATTACAAACGGAGAAAACCGGCCATTCGGGCTGTACAAGAACAAGCAATTGATGTCCCTTCAGAGATACCAACAGCCTTGCCTTTAAAATGGTTGACTGAGAAACCAATATGGACAAAGCAATGGCCTTTAGCTGAGGAAAAGTTACAGGCTTTAGAACAGTTGGTACAAGAGCAATTAGATGCTGGACATATAGAAGAATCTACCAGCCCTTGGAATTCTCCTGTATTTGTGGTTAAGAAAAAATCAGGTAAATGGAGAATGGTGACAGATCTCAGGGCTATCAACAAGGTTATTCAACCTATGGGCCCTCTGCAATCTGGAATTCCTTTGCCCTCTTTATTGCCAAAAGGATGGCCTCTCATAGTTATTGATTTAAAGGATTGTTTTTTCACTATACCTTTACAAAAAGAAGATAGAGAAAAATTTGCCTTCACAGTGCCTACTTATAATAATTCTCAACCTTCGAGGAGGTACCACTGGGCCGTCCTCCCCCAGGGTATGTTAAATAGCCCCTCCCTGTGCCAATATTTTGTGAATCAACCATTGCAAATAATATGCAAGAAATTTCCCAAATCGATAGTATATCATTACATGGACGACATTTTGTTATCCGATTCAAACATGGATACCTTGAACAGACTGTTTGAAGAAATAAAAATACTTTTACCAAAATGGGGATTGCAAATTGCTCCTGAAAAGATTCAGAAGGGAGATTCTGTTAATTATTTAGGTTATAAAATAGGTTTACAAAAAATTAAGACACAAAAGGCACAAATTCGGAGAGATCGCCTACGGACTCTTAATGACTTTCAAAGACTATTAGGGGACATTTTCAGTCTACGGCCAGCTATTGGGATAACACCTGATCTAATAATTCATTTGAACAAAACCTTGGATGGTGACAAAGATTTAAACAGTCCCAGAGAATTAACAGCTGAAGCAGAAAAGGAACTGACGATGATTGAGGAAAAATTACAACAGGCACATGTGGATAGGGTAAATCCAGAGCTCGACTGTATTCTCATCATACTACCGTCAAAAATTTCCCCTACAGGAATTTTAATGCAGAGAGATGATATTATCTTGGAATGGATCTTTTTACCACATAAACCAAGTAAGAAACTGAAAACTTATGTAGAAAAAGTCTCTGAGTTAATTATAAAAGGCAAGTTGAGACTTCGTCAACTAGCAGGCATAGACCCAGCAGAAATTATAGTGCCTTTCACTGCTGATGAACTAAAGAAATTATGGGAAGATAATGAACCATGGCAAAGAGCTTGTGCTAATTTCTTGGGAGACATTAATAACAACTATCCAAAAAGCAAGAGGCTTAACTTCATAAAGAGAACTTCTTGGATCCTTCCTCGAATCGTCCGTGATACTCCAATAACTGGAGCCCGTACGTTCTATACTGATGCCAATAAATCAGGGAAGGCAGGTTACAAATCAGAAGACTTGGGTAAGGTGGAACAAAGTCCTTATGATTCTGTCCAGAAGGCAGAATTATATGCCATTCTTATGGTGCTAAGGGATTTTAAAGAACCTATTAATATAGTTACTGATTCACAATATGCAGAAAGAGTTATTTTACATATTGAAACTGCTGAATTTATACCTGATGATAGAGAACTAACCTCTTTGTTTATCCAGGTGCAAGATTTGATTAGGAACAGGCTTTGCCCTATGTACATAACACACATCCGATCCCATACGGGTCTGCCAGGTCCTCTAGCACAAGGTAATGCAGAAATTGATCAATTATTGATTGGTAGTGTGCTACAAGCCTCGGAATTTCATAAAAAACATCATGTTAATAGCAAAGGTTTGAAGAAAGAGTTTTCTATTACATGGCAACAAGCTAGGGAGATTGTAAAGAAATGCCCTACTTGCTCTTTCTATAACCAAACGCCACTGCCTGCAGGGGCTAATCCAAAGGGCACCCAAAGGAATGAAATCTGGCAGATGGATGTGTTCCACTTTGCAGAATTTGGCAAATTAAAATATGTTCATCACACCATTGACACGTATTCAGGCTTTCAGTGGGCAACGGCCTTAAGTTCAGAAAAAGCTGATTCAGTTATCACTCATTTATTAGAAGTCATGGCTATCATGGGTATACCTACACAAATAAAGACAGATAATGGTCCTGCTTATGTCTCTAGGAAAATGAAACGGTTTTTTGATTATTACAATATCAAGCATGTTACAGGTATACCATACAATCCTACAGGTCAAGCAGTCATAGAAAGATCAAATCGAACTATAAAGGATATGTTGAACAAACAGAAAGGGGTGGAAAACACCCCCAGAAATAGGTTACATAATGCTTTGTTAACCTTGAATTTCCTCAACGCTAATGAGAAGGGAACATCGGCTGCAGAAAGACATTGGATAATGGAAAAGTCTACTGAACTAAATCAACCAGTTTATTTCAAGGATGTGCTGACCTCACAATGGAAGCCAGGAGATGTGCTGCGTTGGGGAAGGGGATTTGCTCTTGTCTCCACAGGTGAGGAAAAATTGTGGATTCCATCAAAATTGATAAAGATTCGTTTTGATGAAGAGAAGCCAGTTGGGAAAGATAAATAACAATTCAATCACATGGATGGCAATCATACTGATGGTAAGTAATACAGATAGGTTGGGGGTAGGGTTCTCTTCTTATCTCCACAGGAAAATATCCATCTTCAAAGAATTTAAGGTACCCCTAATATTTAATTACTGATGGAGGGACTTGTTCTGTAAGTATTAATTTATATATATATATATGTCTTAAACTTTCTTTGCTTTTCCTCATATCTGTGTCTTTCTTTATATGTCAGTATATGTCCTTGTTGTTAATGTTTAAATTTCCCATAACAAGCAACAAATTTTCCTACAGTAATCTTTGAAGTTTCCAGGATGAAGATGGGGCCCCACAACATCAACTTCATCTGGTTTTTATGACGTCATGAATTTTTTTTTTTAAAGCGCTAATATTAGACCTGTTTTTTGGTACCAACTACAAGAGACAATTTTGAATGGTGCACATTTTTGACAACACTCTGGTCGGACCTTCTCAAAACGCTCTGAGACTAGTTATAATTTTCTTAGGTCAAAGGTTAATTTGGGAATTTTACCATCATTTGCTTTCACAGGACCCCCTAAGAAGAACGTCGCCCCCATGTCAGCTAGAAGCAATCTTAGAGGACGACATCCCCTCTCCCAACAGAGTTTGCCCTCAGGGTTGGGGACATCTTTTAATGGTTGGTTTAGGGTTGAGGGGATGGGGTGATTTTTTTTTTGGAAAAAAAAAAAGAAGAAGAAGAAGAAGAGGAAAAGAAGGGGATAACTGGTTTTTTGGGATGATTGGTATTTGTGAATTACTGTTTATAAAAAATTGTACTGGTACTGTTTCTTGTATACTGATATGTTGAATATTGAATGTGAGTGTTCCTACCTCTATTTTTGTATGAGTATGCTTATAACTTTGTCTATATTGTATTGATACATCTACCATATTACATTGTACATTTCTACCTCTGATACTATGACATTGTTCACAGTTGAAGATCATTGTCTTCATATATTGCACAGTTGTTTATTCTTTTAGTCTTCAAAGTTAGATAGGTATTGAGAATTATATGTTTGTCATATTTATTTTTAAGTTTATCAGGTCTTTTAGTTACATAGAGATTATATTTAGTATAGATAGTATGATCTTCAGCCTCTTCGAAGAGCTGTAGAAAATGGCCTTTAATCTAACCTAAAATTTCTATGCCAAAGAGACACAATTACTCCTGGCAACACCACTCTACTCCCGAGAGAACGTTGAGCACCAAAGACACTCCACTGGGAGCTTGTCTTCTTGGCAGAACTGGCCTTTGGGTTAAGAAAAGCCCATACCTCAACTTCTGACAAAGATACAGAATATCCCTAAGTGGATGAAACAGGATTGTCTTATCTTGCCAAGACAGGGTAGGATAGTCCTAAGAAAGTTCCTTGCCTTTAATAATGGTATGCCAGTTATGTTAGGCCTTAGTCAAAGTTGGTTGACTCAACATTGCAAACGAGACTTTGGGTGATTGCCCAGGTAGTCAGTTGTCTCTGTCAATTGTTGCACATTTTGGATATCTCTCGATTGTTAAGTAATCTTTATTCCCTTCTCAGATCTTTGACGGAGTTGAAGATTATATAATTGTAGTTACTCTCTATGTTATTTAGACTCCTTGAGATAGAATGTTTAGCAAAAGTTTTGTTCTCAATATTGTTTGTTATATTTATTATTTGTTATTATTGTATATAGTTGTATTTGGTTTGGTTCTATCTTATTTAGACAAAAGGGGGAGATGTAGGGACATAGCCCCACCCATTGGGGGCGTGTTCGCCTCGGGCTAATGTTTACGGATAAATCTGCCGGGCGTGAGCCCAGCAGCCCCTTTTCTTTTGCTCCGCTTTTCCGGTACACCGCGGGAACCTTTGGTCCTGTAAGTTTATTTCCTTATTAAAGCTGTATATATCTATATAATCTGTCTACATTCATTTGCGCCGCCACACTGGTGGGCACACAAACTGGTACAATCACTTTAGAAATCAGAATGGTGATTTCTCAGAAAATTAGGACACAACCTACCTCAAGACCAAGCAATACCACTTTTAGGTATAACATAAATGATTCTCAATCATACCGCAAGGGCATGTGTGAAGCTATATTCACAGCAGCACTATTTGTATTAGCCTGGTAACAACCTAAACACTCCCTGACCAAAGAATGGATGAGGAAAATGTGCTGCATTTACAGAATGGAGCAGAAAAAAATAATAACATTTGGAAATTGCAGGCAAATTTATGGATCAAGAACACATCATACTGAGTGAGGTAACCCAGACCCAGAAAGACAAATATACAATGTCCTCACTCATAAGTGGCTTTTAGACCTAAAGCAAAGAAAACCAGCCTACAATTCTCAACCCCAGAGAACGTAGATAACAAAGAGGAATCTAAGACAGACATCCATGGATATAATCTACATGGAAAGTAGAAAAAGACAGAATCTTTTGAACTAATTGCAAGCATGGAGATCATGGGAAAAGGTAGAAGAGGAGAGGAAGGGAGGAGAGCAGAGAAAAATATATACCTCAATAAAAACAATTTTAAAAAACCAAGAAATGACAAAAACAACTGACTGCCTGGACAGTCACCCAAGATTCCACTGTACTGTTGGACTTTTAACTTTAGCCTATACACCTAGAAGATCTGACCAAGTTTCTGTGAAGCAGGAATTTTGAAGGATTCTCCTGCCTTGCTATGGCAACACTCAGCTGTCACTTTCTTTCGTGTCCTGCCTATCTAACTTAGACAGTATCCTGTCAGTAGTTAAGTCAAAGGGCAGTTTGTTGCCAGTGCCTAAGTCTTGCCAGCATAAAGTTAACTACATTTAGTCATTTCTATGATATCCATCATTTCTCTGAAGTGGATTGGTGTTGTAAGGAACACCTCATACCATCTTAAATGCCATATTTTGAATAGGAAATGTTTGATGAATTATTTAAAATGTAGTTTTGGCCAGGCAGTGATGGTGCCTGTCTTTAATCCCAGTACTTGTATGGCAGAGGAAGGCTGATCTCAGTGTGCCAAAGGCCAGGCTGGTCTACAAAGTGATTTCCAGGAAATCCAGAGTAATACAAAGGAACCCTATCATAAAAAAAATGGAAATGAAATGTCTTTTTGTTTCACTGTGAAAGACTCCCTAACATGATCACAAGTATGATTGTAACATGTAACTATTAACTTGTAATTTTATTAATTTAAATAGCTTTTAATAGTAATTTTAAGAACTAGAGATTTATTTTACATCGTAAAGTGACTTGTTGGACACAAAACAATACATAAGAGTTGAAAAGTATTTATAGTATGTTTTATCAAAAATAACCTTGAATTTGCATGAATATACACAATATGTTAAATAAGATTAGAAACATCCATAATATAACAAAAATAATCTCAAATACGTATTAATATATAAAAGCCATGCTAATGTAAAATATTTAATAAAAATTGTTGTTTTTATTTAAAGTCAATTTAGTAATCTATCATTTATCCTATAATTTATACATCTTCCCTTTTTCTTTTCAGAAGATAACTGAATATTATCTCCTTTGTTTATATTTTTTACCATTACCCATAGTAACTTGTTACCACCTCCACCTCAATGATGATATAAATCATGACCTAATGCATGATCAAACTGCTTACCCCAATGTGAGAATTGCAGCCCCGAGTTGATATCCCTGCCCCCATTTGAGGTGCTTATCTGCAAGGAAAACATAATAAATTCCCTCTGCTCCTGGAGCGGGGAAGGAAGGAATTTTGAGTGCATGGTGACTGGTCCTTGATCCCTGCCAGGGTCAGGTTACAGTCCCTTTGCAGACCCCTCCTCATTTGGTGCCATGTTATAAAACCAGCCCAGCAGACAATAAAGGAAGCTGTTGCACCTCAACCTCCTGCTCTGTGTATTCATTCAACCTGGACACCCTCCGCCAAGACTCTTGGTTCCAGCCCATGCTGGCGTGGCACCCCAACTCTTGGAAATATGGGAACCGTGTTTTAAAAATTATTTTTTGTTGTCTGTGGGCAATGGCATCTATAAGGGTCCCTGAAATAAACCTAGGATAATTTCAATTCATGGGAGAATTGCCTGTATTATCTCTTGTCCAGTCTTTGTGTAATGGGAAAGTGGAGGAATTATCTCAAGTTCTGGCTAGTGTAGTGCATGAGGACCATCTTAGATAGTAATCTTGGAATTGTCCTGAATAATTTATAGCCCAAAGCTGACCTTTGGAGGAGGGTAGTCAGTTTAGTGGCATTACCACACTCTAGGAGGAATCAATGGTGTGGGGCCTTAAGCCCTTGTTTAAGATTTTAATGGTCACTGCTAAGAATGATCATAGTTTACTGTAGAAAACCTTTTAAGTGCTATATGTAGTAAAGCTCAAAGAGGTTAAAGGAGCATAGTTTTTTTTATTTGTATACAGAATTCAAAATCATAATTTTAAGTTACTTGATAGAGATTTAGACCCAAAATCATGAACAGGAATTAAGAAGAAGCCTTTTTTGATGGAGAAAGGTCATTGGTTAATTAATAAAGAAACTGCTTGGCCCTGATAGGTTAGAACATAGGTGGGTGGAGTAAACAGAACAGAATGCTGGGAGGAAGAGGAAGTGAGCTCAGACGCCATGCTCCCCTCTCCCGGGCAGAAGCGATGAAGCAAGCAGCCAGGTCAGACATGCTGAATCTTTCCTGGTAAGACTGGTGCTATACAGTTTATTAGAGATGGATTGATCGGGATATGAGAATTAGCCAGTAAGGGCTAGAGCTAAAGGGCCAAGCAGTGTTTAAAAGAATACAGTTTGTGTGTTGTTATTTTGGGGCATAAGCTAGGCAGGCGGCCGAGAGCCGGGTGGCAGGAATGCAGCCTGCAGTTCCCTACTACACATTTTTAAAATTAGATTTTAGATATAGTGCAAATTGATCTTATTCATAAAATCTGTAGTCAGATAGTAGGGCTGAAAGCTGAAAGATTAGAGAAGCATAGCATCTACCCACTAGTTCCTAACTTTATGAAATTTGCAGTCCAATATGGGAGCCCACATGTGACTCAGTTTCCATCTGAAGTCATTTCAGACTTGAAGATTCCATTTGTGTTCAAGCATGCCTGCTGTTCTTCCAGTAACCTTGTGGGCTGTGAGTAACATCTGTGTTTCCCAACAGAAAAAGCATTTTGCCCAGATGAAAGAGCCTATCTTTTCTTTTCTTTTCTTTTTTTTGGTTTCTCGAGACAGGGTTTCTCTGTACCTATGGAGCCTGTCCTGGAACTAGCCCTTGTAGACCAGGCTGGACTCGAACTCACAAATATTCGCCTGTCTCTGCCTCCCGAGTGTTGGAATTAAAGGTGCACGCCACCACCACCCAGCCCTAATTTTTCTATTAAGATTTGGGCTAGTGTAGGGCAGCCAGGGGCACTCCTTGTTAGTGATTAGAAGATTCTTAGCTGAATCAGATAATGCACAGGTTTGAGCTGCCTCCAAGCACAGTGCAGGGAGGTGGGGGGCTGACTGTACTGCTTTTTGATCTGCCTTTTGACTGTGTTTAGTATATATGCTGGCTGAGAAATAAACTCAGGCTGTTTTCTATTGACCTTTCATCCTCTCAGTCTAACCAATGATTCTGTCTTCATTTCTCTTAATCTAACTTTTCCTTAGCCTCAGCATTCCCTCCAAGGGAAGTCCCTAGATAAATGTTGTTAGACTCACCAAATGGGATATCCTGTCTCCGTAAGTCCTCAGAGTAAATGCTATTTCTACAAAACACTCAGTCCTCAGCTCCTCTCTTATACCAACTTATATTCCTCTCTCTGCCTAGGCATGCCACTTCTTATCTGCAACTCCTTGGTGACAGGATTAAAGATATGAGACACCAGCATTTGACTCCACAACAGAATGATGTGACTACTGGGATTAAATCTATGTGTCAGCCTTGAATGAGGTGTAAGGCTGGTCATAGCATCTGTTTTACTTTATGATCTTCAGGAAAGCTTTATTATTAAAATATAAATTAAAAAATAAAATTAAATAATTAGAAGCAAGCTGGGCGGTGGTGGCGCACACCTTTAATTCCAGCACTTGGGAGACAGAGGCAGGCGGATCTCTGTGAGTTCGAGACCAGCCTGGTCTACAAGAGCTAGTTCCAGGAAAGGTTCCAAAACCACAGAGAAACCCTGTCTCGAAAAACCAAAAAAAAAAAAAAAAAAATAGAATCAAGCATCTGAGATCAAGAAGAGAAAAGTAAAACTGTTTATCACCAAAGAGGATAAAAAATATTCTGAGTACAAACTGGGGAAGGTCCATCATTTTCAAAAACAATGAATAATATAAATAAAATATGGTTCACAAAATCAACAATATAGATGACACCATTGACAAACACAAATCTACACACACACACATACACACACACACACACACATATATATATATATAGTATTGTATCTTAAAGAAGAACGAGAAGGGGGGCTGGAGAGATGGCTCAGCAGTTAAGAGCATTGCCTGCTCTCCCAGAGTTCCTGAGTTCAATTCCCAGAAACCACATGGTGGCTCACAACCATCTGTCATGAGGTCTGGTTCCCACTTCTGGCCTGCATACATACACAAAGACAGAACATTGCATACATAATAAATAAATAAATAAATAAATAAATAAATAAATAAATGAAGAACAAGAAGGTTCTATTCAAAATCAATTCCTAAGAAATCACTGGCCATCACATATCCTGTATACCCCTGTTCTCTCCTTTACCAATAATAGAAAATGGGTTGGGTGAGAAGGGCTGTTTCACCAAAATTTACAATTTTCATTTGAAGTCTTCTTATGTTTTTACTCTACAGAAAACAGATTTAATTACTGAAAGCATCTCATTCTCTTGTGATAAAGAAAATGATGTCTGTTAGGATTACTTACAATGCTGTTTCCTATAGTTGGTGATGGAATCCAAGTCTGCATTACAGTGAGGAAATGAAATCTTTTTAAATGGAATTTCAAGAGAACAGATTTTTAAAGAATCAGTGTACATGTAAATCCACTTGATTTACTCCAACTGCTTGGAGTTCCAAGCACTTTTGAAAATAAGGTTGCTGCTATTTTTTGTGTATGTTTGTATATTTTTGTGTATGATATTCTCTGTATGATTGCTAGAAGTGATCAAAGCTTCATGGAGTCAGGAAGATAGAGGAAGAGAATGAGAAGTTAAAGGAGCTACAAAATGAGGTAGAGAAGCAGATGACTAAGACTACAACCCCAGGCAATGCTGGCTCAGTGATCTTGTCTCTAGAGAAGATGGAGGCTGATGCCAGTTCCATCTATGTTGGCAATGTGGACCATGGTGCAACAGCAGAAGAGCTGGAAGCTCACTTTCATGGCTGTGGTTCAGTCAACCATGTTACCACAGTCTGTGACAAATTCAGTGGCCTTGCCAAAGGGTTTGCATATATAGAATTCTTAGACAAAGAGTCAGTGAGGACTTCCCTGGCTTTAGATGATTCCCTGCTTAGAGGGAGACAGATCAAGGTGATTCCATTCAGCACAACAGACAGGTTACCCGTGTGCCCAATACCGTGCCCAAACTACCAATTACAACAGCTCCCAGTCTGGATTCTACAGTGGTTTAAACAGCTGGCCCCTGGATCAAAAAAAGAATTTTAAAAAAAGAAAGATAAACAGAAGGTGGAAAATTACTTTTTCCAAAACTAACTGAGGAGGGACCTGCTCTGGGCAGTAGGGCAGGTCCAGGGAGTGGGGCAGTGGTGACTTGTTCCCTCTGGAGATTCGATATGGACACTTCTCAAATGTGCAACCTGCTCCCTATTTTCCTGCTCCACATCACTCTCTTTGGGCCTGCTCAAGGGTAGGTGGGCATGGATGGTAGGAGTCCTTTTTTTTTTTACCTAGAGCTCTGGAGGGCACCAATCTGTCCAGTTTGTTTCCTTCACTCATCTTCTCTCTGCCTTTTTTAGTCCCTGCCTGCTCCTGATTTACCAGGTCTAGGCACACCCTTCCCTTCTTTCCTCAGGGCTCCTGCCTCTCCACTTGGTCTGGTGAATGTTTTTTGGTTCCTTTGTGTTTATTTTTCTGTCTTGAGTTTCTTTCTTTGCAGATTTTTGTAGCAGAAAGAACTCACTCCCAGTGGATTCAGTGTTAATTCCACTTACCCCTGGGGAAATACACAACTTTGTTTTGGGAAGTTTTGCAGTGTTGTTTTCTTGTTGTTTACCAGGTGTCCTTGTTTTGTATTATTTTTTCTTTACACTTTTCCCTTTTATTTGGAGGGAATGGGAAGGAGTGGGAATAAGGAGGTGGGAGCTGGATTGTGTTTATTTTTTAAACTCAATTACAAGGGATGGGGATTTTAAAAATAATGTGTCAGGAGGAAAGTTGTTTATGGAAAGAAAGAAAAACGATTTAAAATTTATTTTCTCCTATGTGGATTATGGTCCAAGATGTGGATTATGCTCTATTTATCTGCCCAACACAAGGCACACCTGAGAAATCTTTGCAGATCAGAAATTCCTTTGTCCCCTGGAATTAAGTTTCACTGGATCACACCATTGCAGCTAGTGGCAGCATCACATTAAAAGCATTCTAACCATGCATTGCTAGAAGAACATCAAACCATCATTTCCTACCAGTTCCTAAACTGTTTGTAATCTTTTTTTTTTTAGATTTTTAAAAATTTTTTTTTAATTGAAAAGAAAATTTTCTGCCTCCTCCCCGCCTCCCATTTCCCTCCCCCTCCTCCCACCACTCTCCCCCCCTCCCCCACTCCTCTTCTCTTTCCTCTCCAGTCCAAAGAGCAGTCAGGGTTCCCTGCCCTATGGAAAGTCCAAGGTCCTCCCCCCTCCATCCAGGTCTAGGAAGGTGAACATCCAAACTGTCTAAGCTCCCACAAACCCAAACATGAAGTAGGATAAAACCCCGTGCCATTGTCCTTGGCCTCTCGTCAGCTCTCATTGTCCACCATGTACAGAGAGTCCGGTTTTATCCCATGCTTTTTCAGTCACAGTCCAGCTGGCCTTGGTGAGCTCCCAATAGATCAGCCCCACTGTCTCAGTGGGTGGGTGCACCCCTCGTTGTCCTGACTTCCTTGCTCATGTTCTCCATCCTTCTGCTCCACATTAGGACCTTGGGAGCTAGGGGATCAGGGAAGCATATATCTTAGTTAAGGGAGCCACCTAAGGGTTGGCAAGAGACTGAACCTGGAGTGGCTACCAGGTGCCCAGGGCAATGTCCCCAGTTAGTTCCTTGGTCAGCTGAGGATAGGGAACCTGAAATGACCCTATCCTATAGCCATACTGATGAATATCTTGCATATCACCATAGAACCTTCATATAGCGATGGATGGAGATAGAGACAGAAACCCACACTGGAGCACCAGACTGAGCTCCCAAGGTCCTACTGTTTGTAATCTTTATAACACAAATCTGAAATTGGAATGCAATATTGAGAACTTCTGGAATCTAGACCTTCAGTTTTCTAATCTCTCTTCCCACTGCACACTAAGAGCAGTGTCCATGTGTGGACTCTAGACAATCATGATCATATCCTGAATTTCCAGACAGGGAAGCTCAGAGAACAAGGGACACTGTCAACATGAACCACACAGACCAACATAACTACATGCTAGCTCATGATCAGTCCAAGTCACAGCAGAAATGACAGTTCAACAGACCTGAACACCCAACACTCACCATGGTATAGCTTGTGATCTTCCTTACTACTCCTACTGCAGAGGAAGAATAGAATCATGGAAAGAACCCACAAACTGTCTGCTACTAGTACTCCTGATTTCTAACCCTTCTCAGAATTCCTTACTGGCTAGGGCCACCTCGCTGGGCCTCACAATATTAGCCACTACTCTATAGAAGGATCAGAGATCAAAAGACTCAGACAGCACAGTCCTTCCAGTTCTGCCCTCCCAGCCCACCAGACAGGGGCCTAGATTAGAAAGTTGGTATTTAGTATACATTATTCCACTCCCCTTTAGCACATCCTGTTCCTCATCCAAAGCACAGGGTCCTTTGTGTGTACATTCCATTGCACACTCACTTTCCAGTGCAGCCACCACATTGCCTCAGAGATTGGAAATCCTGAAGACAAACACAGGTCACATTCATAAAGGAATCACTGTTCCTATGTAACTGTGGTTACTTTGTAACTGTTGTTAAACAAAAACACACCATGAATTAGAAAACAATCAGGATCATGTTATGGCTTGGAGGGAACAAAGACAATGTGGATATGATACAGTTTGAATCTCAAAAATTATTTTGAAAACTTGAAACACACTTTATGGTCATGTGCTCCAGAGACTAAGGATTTGTATTAGAGCACAATAAATATTTCTCATGTATTTTCCCTAAAGATGAAGATCTTATTCCATAAAAGTAACAGTCCTGTTAAGCAAGGCCACAACGTTTTAACCAGATCATTTATTTTTGATGAAATATTGTATATATCACAATTAGATTTTAAGATAAGGTCAATCCCATGCCTAGATTGCCATTATCTGCGAACTGCAAACGATGGTCAATCAGGACAATCATACAGCATCACAATTGACTACCTGATTCCACATAAGTAATCTCAGTTGAAGGAGGAAAGCTCTGACCCTCTGGCCAACCTCTCACTTCCTGCACTGTGTCTCCACCAGCTTCAAAGTTGGTCAATGAGTTCAATTTTTATACCAATCCCTCTTCATTTCTAGTCCCTAATAAAAGCCAGAATGACTAGCAGACACTCATTAACTGCTCTATTTTTCTTTCTCACTGACTAGTGAAGGACAAACCTGGAAGGAGTTGCAGGACGGTCTTCCCAGACCTGGGCATCAGAGGCAGGATTAGGTTTTCAAAATAATTCTCAATTACATATCATGAGGCTAGCCTAATGTATAGGATACATTGCTCTACATAGAAATCAACATAACTTGGACTTGAGAGATGGCTCGGTGGTTAAGAGCATTGCCCGCTCTTCCAAAGGTTTTGAGTTCAATTCCCAAAAACCACATGGTGGCTCACAACCATCTTTAAAGAGGTCTTGCACCCTCTTCTGGCCTTCAGGCATATACACAGACAGAATATTGTATACATAATATATAAATAAATATGAAAAAATAAAAAAATTATTAAAAAAAACAAATCAACATAACTTGAAAGAAATGAAATGAAACTATCAATGACTTAAAAATATTGGAGAACAGAAACAAATAGAGATAATAGCAGCAATATACTTAAAGAAAGTATTTGAAACTGGTACAAAAAAGTGATTCTTTTTAATATTTATTTATTTGTTATGTATACAATATTCTATCTGTGTGTATGTCCACAGGCCAGAAGAGGGCACCAGACCTCATTACAGATGGTTGTGAGCCACCATGTGGTTTCCAGAATTGAACTCAGGACCTTTGGAAGAGCAGGCAATGCTCTTAACCACTGAGCCATCTCTCCAGCCCCCCAAAAAGTGATTTTTAAAGTGATGATAATAATCCACTTTTAGCTGGGCAGTGGCGGTGCATGCCTTTAATCCCAGCACTCGGGAGGTAGAAGAAGGCAGATCTTTGTGAGTTTGAGGCCAGCCTTGTCTACAAGAGCTAGTTCCAGGACAGGCTCCAAAGCTACAGAAAAACCCTGTCTCAATACACCAAGAAATGCACTTTTAAGATTTAATAAAATTTTCTATATTGACTTTTAAAAAGAGTAGGCCCTTCCTTAGGAGAGGGGATGTCATTAACAAGAGACAGATTGATGGTGCCCTTACATATGTTGACTGCTGAGACCTGTAACCTGACACATAGAGTTAGTCAATGGCCTGTTTTTCAAATCTTCAAGCCGACATAACTCTGTCAAGCAAGATACATATTTCTTACCAAAAGCAATCTACAGACTGAATACAATGCCCATCAAAATCCCAGCAAAATTCTTCATCGACTTTGAAAGAACAGCACTCAAATTCATATGAAAAACAAAAAACCCAGGCTAGTCAAAATAATGCTATACAATAAAAGATCTTCTGGAAGCATCACAATCCCTGTCTTCAATCAGTACTGAAAACAGCCTGGTATTGTCATAAGAACAGATAGAAGACACAGATATCAATCCACATATCTCTGAACACCTAATATTTGAACAAAAAGCAAAAAATATCAAGTGGAAAAAAGAAAGTATATTTAACTAGTGGTGCTGGCATAACTGGATATCAACATGTAGAAAAATGAAAATAGACCCATATCTATCACCATGCACAAAACTCAAGTCCAAATGGATCAAAGACCTAAACATAAAGCCAGCCACACTGAATATTATAGAAGAAAATGTGGGAAGTACACTTGAAGGCATTGGCACAGGGAACCACTTTCTAAATATAACCGCAGTAGCACAGACACTGAGAGAAACAATTAAATGGGACCTCCTGAATCTAAAAAGCTTCTGTAAAGCAAAGGACATGATCAACAAGGCAAAACGACAGCCTACAGAATGAGAAAAGATCATCACTAACCCCATCACTAACCCCACATCAGACAGAGGTCTGATCTCCAAAATATACAAAAAACTCAAGATATTGGACACCAGAAGAACTCATAATCCAATAAAAAAATGGAGTAAAGACCTAAACAGAGAACTCTCAACAGAGGAATCTAAAATAGCTGAAAGACACTTAAGGAAATGTTCAATATCATTAATCAGAGAAATGTAAATCAAAACAACTTTGAGATTCCATCTAACACCTGAAAGAATGGCCAGGATTAAAAACACCAATGACAACTTATGCTGGAGAGGTTGTGGGGAAATGGAAACACTTCTGCATTGCTGGTGGGAATGCAAGCTGGTACAGTCCCTTTGGATGTCAGTGTGGCAATTCCTCAGAGAATTAGGAAACAACCTTTCTCAAGACCCAGTAATACCACTTTTGTGTATGTAACCAAAGTATGCTCAATCGTGCCACAAGGACATGTGCTCAACTATCTTCATAGCAGCTTTGTCATAGCCAGAATGTGGAAACAACCTAAATGCCCCTCCATAGAAGATTGGATAAGAAAAATGTGGTACAGCCTGGTCTACAAGAGCTAGCTCCAGGACAGGCTCCAAAGCTACAGAGAAACCCTGTCTCGAAAAATCAAAAAAAAAAAAAAGAAATATGTGGAATATTTACACAAAGGAGTGCTACAGAGCAGAAAATAATAACATCTTAAATTTTGCAGGAAAATGGATGGAGCTAGAAAACATTATTTTGAGTGAGGTAACCCAGACACAGAAAGATAATTATCACATATACTCACTCATTGGTGGTTTTCAAGCATTAAGCAAAGAAGCCAGCCTACAAACCACAATCCCAGATCTTAGACAAAAATGAGGATGCTAAGAGAAACTTACATACATCTACTCTATATGGGAAGTATAAAAAGACAAGATCTCCTGAGTAAATTGTGTTCAGGGGACCTTGAGGGAGGGTTGAAGGGGGAGTGGAGAGGCAGCGAGTGAAGCAAAGAAAATTATAGAGCTCAATAAATATCAATAAAGGGCTGGAGAGATGGTTCAGAGATTACGAGCACTGGCTGCTCTTCCAGAGGTCCTGAGTTCAATTCCCAGCAACCACATGGTGGCTCACAGCCATCTATGAGATCTGGTGCCCTCTTCTGGTGGGCAGTCATACATGCAGGCAGAACATTGTATACATAATAAATAAATTTTAAAAAAACTAAAAAAAAAATAAATATGAATAAACAAAGATTGATCATATCTGCAGAGGATAGTTGCCTAATTGCAAATTCAATTTTCCTTCACTCAAGATAACCTTCCTAATCTGGACATCCACACAATCTGATCTGGGTTCATTCACATGACATTAATTTACACATGCTGGGCAATTACAAACCTCTCCTGCTACCATAGTCAGGCCCTTTTTCATAGTGGTGGCTCCAACAGCTGATTGCCTGTGCTGTGCCCCTGCAGTGCACACAATAATCTATTCTTCCTATTGTCATCTGAGGACAGAAGAAATGCTCCATATGCAAATCCTTTTCCTGCGACTGCATTGCAGTCAACTACATGGTTCAAATGCGTGATTTTATTTTATTGGTTTTGTTTGAGACAGGGTATCTGTGTAACTTTGGTACCAGTCCGGGAACTAGCTGTTGTAGACTACACTGGCTTAAATCTCACAGAGATCTGCCTGCCTCTGCCTTCCGAGTGCTTGAATTAAAGACATGGACCACCACTGACCGGAAACTACATAATTTTAAAACTGTGAATTGGTACAGTTATTTAAGAACTTTGATGGTGAGCCGGGCGGTTGTGGTGCACGCCTTTAATCCCAGCACTCCGGAGGCAGAGGCAGGTGAATCTCTGTGAGTTTGAGGCCAGCATGGTCTACCAGAGTGAGTTACAGGACAGGCTCCAAAGCCACAGAGAAACC
This sequence comes from Chionomys nivalis, assembly GCF_950005125.1. Taxonomy (NCBI): domain Eukaryota; kingdom Metazoa; phylum Chordata; class Mammalia; order Rodentia; family Cricetidae; genus Chionomys; species Chionomys nivalis. The sequence continues at coordinate 35,987,488 of NC_080111.1, read as the reverse complement.
CTATCTCAAAAAATCAAAAAACAAAAACAAAAAAAAAAAACAACTTTGATGGTATAATATAGAGGACACTCAAGGTCACTGTCCAGGAAAGCAACAGACAGGGACCAAGGCCACCTGAGTCAACATAACAGAAGTTGTCTCAGAAACAATAATTCTATCAGGATGGAAATGCAGCTCTTCAAGAATTAATATGCCTTTCCACTGAGAAATCACATCACACACTTAGAAGATTAATAAAGAAAAGTCTCTTTAATTGAGTTCAAGACCAGCCTGATCTACAAAGGGAGTTCTAGGACAGGCTCCAAAGCTACAGAGAAACTCTGTCTCGAAAAACCAAAAAAAAAAAAAAGGCTCTTTAATGATGTTATGCATTGATCTCTGTCCAATGCTCAAGGGGAGCTAGGTTAGACAGATTTTGCATTCAATATATGCTGTTATTCATAAGTATCCCTTAGGATAATGATCCAGATTATACTCTGAACAATGGAAATAGAAACAGGCAACTTGCCAGTCTAAATATTTAGGCAAAAATATTCTCAGAGCCGGGCGGTGGTGGCGCACACCTTTAATCCCAGCACTCGGGAGGCAGAGGCAGGCGGATCTCTGTGAGTTCGAGACCAGCCTGGTCTACAAGAGCTAGTTCCAGGACAGGCTCCAAAAACCACAGAGAAACCCTGTCTCGAAAAAAACCAAAAAAAAAAAAATATTCTCAGAATATTTTCTCAAGTACACCCGTGACTTGTTACAGCAGGTCATTCTTCACTGACAGGGTTCTAAGGTGAAGATCACAAGGGAGGAGAAAGACTGGACTGGAAAAGTAAAAGATATAAAAGATAGAATGAGGAGGTGTTGCAGAAGATTCGTGCCATGCCTAGTAAGCTTCTGAAGAAAAATAGCATCTTTGCTGGGTGGTGGTGGTGCATGACTTTAATCCCAGAACTCAGGGATTTTTCAGGATAGGGTTTCCCTGTACCTGAGGAGCCTGTTCTGGAACTCTCGTAGATGAGGCTGGCCTTGAACTCAAAGAAATCAATCTGTCACTGCCTCGAGAGTGCTGGAATTAAAGGCGTGCACCACCACCACCTTTAAATCAGTGATGGCTTCTTTGAAATGGTTTGGAGTCAAATATCTGGAAAATCCTGATGAATAATCATTCTATCAGACATTCTAATCTCTTCCAGCCCTAATTAGCATATACTTACATTTTGGGTGTTTTAGACGCAGTTCTCCCTCTGTTAAATTCTACTTTGTGGGACTTAATTATTTTTAAGCATTGGTCAATCTATTGTATCACCAATTCTACTTCTCAACATTATGGTACAGTAGTGGAAAGCTACACAACATGTGAGAAGCCTTTGATAACCTCCACAAATTTAAATATAAATTCAGATTATATTTAAAGCTTAAATGCAAAGTGCTCAATATGGAGAAGATACTGAGGAAACGAGGCTTCTCTGAGTTTGGCAACTTGTTTCCATGAATGCATCAACCCTGTTGAAATTGACTAGGAAGTTTTGGAGCTTCCTGCTCCCAATACTCTAAGGAGATGAAGTCACAGAGCAAAGTTATTCAGAGGCCTGCCCCTAGGCCCTTGAGTTGGCAGGGACCATGAGGGAGTTCACAAAACGGAATTTGACAGCAGGTTCCCACCCAGACCCTTGGAGGTAACACCATAGTGTCTTCCACACCTCGCCCTATGCTCCTCCCCATCAGGAGACAGCATTTCCTCACTCACCATGTTGTGCTTCTCCATTTTGCCAAAGTTCTCAGTTCATCGTCTCTCTGCCACAGCAACTGCACACTAGTACAGGAATCCACTGGCTCCAGCTCCTCTTCAAAGCCAAGACTAAAGGTGGCTGCCTGGAAGAGACCTCCACTGCTTCTGACTGGCAGGTCATCTGGAATGCTGATTGGCTAGTGAGTCCGGAGTGGTTAGAGCACCGCCCATAGGGCTATAGGGTGCTTAAAGAGACAGAATACTGGTTCCTGTCCAATCCATTCACCCCAACAGAGAACTTCTCCAGATCTGAGACCATATGCATTTTAATAGCACTTGCCCCTGGCTACATAAGCAGTCAATGTCATCCTTTTCTTTTTTTTTTTTTTTTTCGAGACAGGGTTTCTCTGTGGTTTTGGAGCCTGTCCTGGAACTAGCTCTTGTAGACCAGGCTGGTCTCAAACTCACAGAGATCCGTCTGCCTCTGCATCCCGAGTGCTGGGATTAAAGGCGTGCGGTACCACCCACCACCGCCGGCTCAATGTCATCATCTTGCACTCCTAGGAACTTTCCCATTTTCTTCCAGCACACTATGTGACTTGTAAGGTGCACTGTGCTAGGTGGGTGGAGTAATTTCCTGTTGCACAGAGGTAAGGATGCTTGGAATACTAAGAACTAAAGAGAGTTTTAAAATTTTAAAATGAAATATTTGTTCTGTGGCTTCATTCAGAGGTCAGATGAACTGAAGGAATTTTTTACACAGTTTTCATAGGGATTTTACACAATAGAAAAGAGAAAAGCAGGAACCAGGTCTCAATCAAGATAATTAGTCTTTCCCCCATTGGAAAGCTGGATGATGACTCCATTGCTTTATGGGTTTATTCCTTAAATTTGAAGCAAACTCCAGGCAAATGAATAATAGTAAAAAGAGTAGTGTTCATGGAAAATTGAATACGTAGAGAATAATGGAGCTAGAAAGAATGTCTTCATGAGCACTATTGTTAGCCAGCACATCTCCCTGAATGGTCAGTTAAATAAAATATACAACTGCAGTATTCAAGATTTTCTACATGAACAGGACAGGTAGAATAAATCTCACCATTATGTAAAAAGCAAGCTTATTAGAATGTCTGACAAGCTGTTGTCCAGGTAACTTAAGAACAGCTGTTTACCAATGGCAATTGAAGAATCCAATAGCTTGCTTCTCAGCCTTTTGACTAAGATCAGGTGAAGAATCCAGTAGTTGTTCTGCCCACAAGGCTCTGTGACTCAGCTGGTTTTAAGTATTCACCAAAATTACAATGAACCAGGCACTAATGCTAGTAAAGGAATGAGCTTGGTAAGCAGAGCTAGAGCACAGAGGCAAAAAAAGAACTTTTCACGGGGCAGTGGTGGCACACTCCTTTAATCCCAGCACTCGGGAGGCAGAGGCAGACGAGGCCAGCCTGGACTACAAGAGCTAGTTCCAGGACAGGAACCAAAAGCTACTGAGAAACCCTGTCTCAAAAAAAATAAAAAAAAGGACTTTTCTTCTTCTTCAAAATACTTTATATGTGACTGCTGCTCCAACAGAATGGGAGATGCTGATTAAAATTGGGTCATAGTCTTTGTTTGATTCAGTTTTTTTTGGGGGGGGGATTTTAAGACAGGATTTTTCTGTGTATTTGTAGAACTCATTCTGTAGGCCAGACTGATCTCAAACCAGAAAATCCCACTACCCCTGCTCATGAGTGATGATGTTAAAACTGTGCACAGACACGGGCTGGAGAGATGGCTCACTGGTTAAGTGTACACAGACACCAAGAAGGTTAAGGTGGGGCCAATCATCTCAAATTACACAGATTAATGGAGGATTTTCCCATTTCAAAACCTTAAAGTAAAATCTCTCAGGTATAATCAATTCTTTGTGTATAAGATGATCCCAGGTGTAGTCAGTTTTAACTACCAAAAATAGCCATTTCAACAGCCAACAGAAGAAATGAGAAAAAAAAATTCTTGCCTGTAGGAGGCACAAAGACCATGGGAGTTGTTTTCAAAACAGTGTTTTCCCCAACAAATGAAGCACAGGGATTTTATGTAGGAAGTCTGAACATGCTCATGCAATGTTCTCCCTTTCCTGAAGCATGCTCAGTTAACAAATCCATTTCTAACCTTAATCACAATGTAAAAGCAGAGACATTAAGGACATTATCCAACTTAACCAAAAGGCAGAGAGAGAACATCCAAATTAAAAAAATCATAAATGAAAAGGTGGGCATAGCAACAGACACTGAGGAAATCCAGAGAATCATTTCATCATACCTCAAATCCTGTATTCCACAAAATTGAAAAATGTAAGGTAAATTGACAATTTTCTGAATAGGTACCACATATCAAAATTAAATCAAGACATGGTGAACAATTCAAATACACCTATAACCTTCAAGTAAATAGAAACAGACATCAAAAGCCTCCCTTCACCTAAAAAAAACCAAAGACTGGAGGGTTTCAGTGAAGAATTCTACCAGAACTTCAAAGAAGAGGTAACAACTATACTCCTCAAATGGTTACACAAAATAAAAACAGAAGGAGCATTTCCACACAAACATTTCCATTTTATGATGCTACAGTTACCCTGATACTAATTCCATACAAAGAATCAAAAAGGAGAATTATATGCTAATCACCCTCATGATCATTAATGCAAAAATACTCAATAAAATACTGACAAACTGAATCGAAGAACACACCAAAAAAATTATTCACCATGATGAACCTAGCTTCATCCCATGGATGTAGAATGGTTTAACATATGAAGCATATGGTCTGTCAATGTAATTCACCATATAAATAAATTGAAAGAAAAAACATAATCCTCTCATTAGATGCTGAGAAAGCATTTGACAAAATCCAACACCCCTTCACGATAAAGGTCTTGGAGACATCAGGGATACAAGGAAGATATCTTAACATAATAAAAGAAATATACAGAAAACATAGAGTAAATTAAATGGAGAGAAACTCAAAATGATCCCACTAAAGTTAGGAGCAATTTAAGGCTGTCCTCTCTCACCATACCTAGTAAACATAGTTCTTGAAATTCTAGCTAGAGAAAAAAGAAAACAAAAGAAGATCATGGGGATCCAAACTGGAAAGGAAGAAGTTAAGCTTTTGCTACTCACAGATGATATGATAGTATAAATAAGTGACCCCACAAACTCTATCAGGGAACTCCTACAGCCCATAAATACCTTCAGTAATTTGTCAGGAAACAAGATCAGCTCAAAAAAATCAGTAGCCCTCCTATATAGAAATGACAAAGAAGCTAAGAAAGAAATCAGAGGAGCATCACCATTTATAATAGCCACAAATAATTTAAAATATCTTCAGGTAACAATAACCAAAGAAGTGAAAGACCTGTTATTTCAAAACTTTAAGTCTTTAAAGAAGGAAATTGAAGAAAATACAAGAAAATGGAAAGATGCTCTTCGATAGGTAGAATCAACATAATAAAAATGGCAACCCTACCAAAAGCAATTAATATATTTAATGCAATCTCCATCAACATCCCAAGATGATTCTTCACAGACCTTGATAGCATACTACTCAAATTCATAGCAGAAAACAAAACACACACAATAGCCAGTCTCGTGGACTGAACAATTACTGAATTCTTCACTTCATCTTAGACAAAACATCGAGAAGTAATGTCCTGGATTTTTCCAATTACCATTGGTAGGCAACTATTTTTAAGTTACCTGGACCACAGCTTGTGAGACATTCTAATAAGCCCACTTCTTACAATCATGGTGAGATTCATTCTACCTGTTCTGCTCATGTAGAGAATCTTGAATACTGCAGTTTTATATTTTATTTACCTGACCAAGGAAAGAGATGTGCTGACTAACAATAGTGCTTATGAAGACATTCTTCCTAGCTCCATTATTATCTATGTATTCAAATTTTCATGAACACTACACTTTTTTATTATTATTCATTTGCCTGGAATTTGCTTTGAATTTCAGGAATAGAACCCATAAAGTAATGGAGCCATCATCCAGCCATCATTTGGATTAGACAAATCTTCTTGTTTAAGATCTGGTTCCTCCTTTTCTATTTTCTGTTTTGTGAAATCCCTGTGAAAACCATGTTAAAAGTACCTTCAGTTCATGTGACCTCAGCATGAAGCCACAGAATAATCATCTTTTGTGACCTTAAATTTATCTTTAGCTGTTAATGTTCTGTGCACCCTTCCCCCTGTAGGACAAGAAATCACTGCATCCACCTAGCACAGCACAGTGCACAGTACAAGCTAGCTAGCCACATTGTGTCCTGGAGGAAAAGGGAAAAGTTCCTATGGAGTGCAATATTGTGACAGTGTCTCCTTTTGGAGCAAGGGGCAAGTGCTATTGAAATGCAAAGGTTGGCCAATCTAGAAAAGATTTTTGACTCAGGTGGAAGGAATGGCCAGGAACTACTGCTCTGTGTCTTTAAGCAAACTGTAGCCCTGTGGACAGTGTTCTTGCTACTCAGACCACACCAGCCAATCAGGCCCTCCAGGTGACCTGCCAGTCAGAAACAGTGCAGGGCTCTTCCGGGCATCCACCTTCAAACTCGGCTTTGTGGAGAAGCTTGTGCCAGTTGTTTCCTGTGCTGTGGTGAAGTTGCTGCTGCAGGGAGAGGACGATCTGAGAGCTTTGGTGATTTGGGGAACCACAACATCGTGAGCGGGGGAATGCTGTCTCAAGATGGGGAGGAGCAGAGGGTGAGTTTCAGGAGACAGCATGTTGCATCCTTGTGGGATCTGTGTGGGAACCTGCCGCCATATTCCCTGCCTTGTGAAGTCCCATGTGGTCCTATTAATTCCTAGACCTTGTGCTGTGGGCTTAATCTGCTTAGAGAATTGGGAGCAGGATTCTGTGTGTACAAACATCTTTCTTCTCAACTTCAATAAACCATACTCAGAGAGGCTTAGTTTCTCCAGTATCTTCTCAAAATTGAGCACTTTGCATTTAACCTTTCATAAATCTCCATTTGTGTTTAATTATGTGGACGGTATCAAGGCAGCTCACCTGTTGGGTAGCGCTGCACTTCTAAGCTGCCACGTAGAAGAGTTGAATTGCTGATATAAAGGATTTTCCAATGCCTTGGAAATAGTTCAGTCTCACAAAGTAAAATTAGCTGAGGGAGGACTGCCTCTACATCACCCAAAAGATAAATGTGTTTTAATCAGCCTGTTAGAGATTAGGATGCTAGGGCACACTTTGTTCAACTGGATTGTCCAGATATTTAGCTCCAAATTACTACAGAGAAGCCACCACTGATTTAAAACCAGACATCAGGCACATCCCCATATAAAAAACCCTCTAGCAAGCTTTTCAAGGAGGCATTACATGTTCCTAAACAACCTTAAGGCCTGATGTTGCTCAAAGTTCCAGTTTTCTTCTTTAGAAAAGCACTGTTCTTCCACACGGGTTTTATTTATTCCCTCAGGCAGGGAGCAGGGACATTCCTAGGAGATCTAGTAACAGCCTGGGGGCTAACCTTGTGAGTTTCCCTAAGGACCTCATGTATTGATTATAAAACAGAGCTCCTTCTCTAAAACCAGGAATATGCTTTGGAGAGCTGGTAATGGTCTGGTGCCAAGGCCTTTGTGGAGGGGTTCCTTAGGCCCTAAGAACCCAACCCTTTCACCATATGGAGCTATGGTTATCAGTCCCCAGGCCAGTGTGCTCTTAGTAAAGTTCTTGAGATACCCTGTGTTCCAATTGAGTAGAATTGTCTGATTAACATCCCCCCCAAACTCACATGATATTGTTTAATGACTTCTTAGGGTCATCTGAGGAATTGTCAATTGAGTATGTGCTTAGATCAGAATGTCTGATTTCTGTCTGAAAGTGATTATGTTGATTGATGATTGATATTGGAAGAAGACTCTTCCACTGAGTTGGCAATGTCTCTAAGCAAGTGGGCCTGGGCTGATTAAGGGTGCTAGCTGAGCACCAAACAGTGACAAAGCACAAGAGAAAACCAGGAAAGAATGGTTCCAAAGCTTTTGCCTCCAGTGATTAACTTGAGTTCCTATCCTAAGCTCCCACAGTGGTGGATTCTGACTTAGGGGTAACAAACAAATCAACGTGTCCATTACCAGAGTTGCTTTAGGTTAGATAATTTAATCACAGGAACAAAGGAGCAAGTTGGAATAAAAATGGTACCATAAAAGTGGTTTTGTTGCTGCAATGGACTTGGGAATATTGACTGGGGAAGAATTTTCAAGCTAACAGGATTTTAGATGGCAAAAGTCATAGAAAACTCTACACAGCTTAACTGACTGTGATTGTAGGGCCTTAAAGACAGGAGTATTGAGAGTAGTGGCAAGCAGTGGAGGTCAAGGTTATAGGATTTTAGTGGACAAAAGGATCTGCAGGGAACAAAGGAGCTGGATTGGCCCATCTACCCTGAGAGACATGTGTCTTAGTTATTTCACATTAAAATCCATGGCTCCTGGAGCACAGTATGTTTTTTTAAGTTGCTGACATGGTGGTGCACTCCCTCGAGCAGTGAGTCATTCAGGCTAATCTGTGTTTCTCTGGGTAATCCCTTAGTGGTCAAGGAAGTATGGAAGTTCAACAGTACAGTTGGTCTGAGACCACAATCCTGTATTCCCTGTATAGCTTGCCGTCTTCAAGATATCCTGGCAACTACACTGTATTGATCCTGGAAATTGCCATTATTTTCTGTTTCTTATAAAGATATAATAATTCTGATTGCTCTCATAACCTCATCTTGTTCTGGTCCCTCCAGCCCAAGCCTGGCTTTATTCCTTGTGGCCCTACTGATTTATTTTGGCCTGGTAAGTAAGCGCAGGAGCTTAGAAAACTTCATAAAAAGTTTGCTGGAGATAAGTTGTGTGACACTTTGGCCCCCAATCTTTCTTAAACTTTCCATGTCCCAAGAAAGTGCCTAAGGCAGAATTAAAAATTAGTGGACTGATATCTTAGACAAAATATTATTTCTGCTGGATGGTTATTACTGCTGACTTCTTCAAATCTACAGTGCAAAAGAAACATAAGAAGAATGAAAAAAATCTATGTTTTTTTGAGGAAAAATGCACTAGGTTGTTTCAGATGGCTGTCCAGTAGTGAAAACAAGAGGAATTTTCAAGGATTTTACACAACTAAAGAGAAGGCCCTTGCTTTACATTTAAATCTTAACAAGGAGCCCTAAAGTGTAAGGCTCTATCCACCTAAGCTCTTAATTTATGGAAAGAATATTCAAAGTAATTCATTGTATCAAAAGCAGCATCATACAGAAGCTGCAGTAAATTTTGTTCAAGCATAGTTGGATACCCCATATGGTCTGTCCAACAGAATTCAGCTGGGGGTTCCCTGGGAAGGGATGCTGAGGCTGAGGAAATGTTAGATTAAGAGAAATGAAGACAGAAGCATAAAACAGACTGAGAGGACTGAAAGTCAATATGAAAGAGCCCCAAGTTTATTTCTCAGCCAGTATAAATACTGGATATTTTATGAGTTATTCTATTTTATTTTATATGTGTTGGTATGTAGGTATCAGATCTCATGAAACTGGATTTACAGATATTTAGGAGCTGTCATGTGGGTACTGGGAATTGAACTCAGGTCCTCTCAAAGAGCAGTCAATACTGTTAACCGCTGAGCCATCTCTCCAGCCCTAATCTATTCTTCTTTGGAAATTTACTTGACATGAGACATAGCTTGTGCAAGACTTCCCTAACCTGTTTTTATCTTTTCTGCCTTATACTTTTCCTATCCTTCACATCCCCTGGAATCTCCATCTTGTAACTCTAGATAGAAATGTACCAAAATCAGAGCCATCAACTCATTTAAGTGGCTAATGAAAACCTTGTAAAAATGGAAGAAAAGTCTGACATCTCATGATCCTGTCACTGAAGATGGTCCTACTGTTTAAGGTCACTGGTTTATATGAGAAATAATGCTGGGAAGACTTTACTGTGTAAGTCTTCTATCTGTCTAGTTGGGTAGACTTGTAGCCTTCCATCCCTATTTAAATTGTTGAGTGTGGATCCTGAACCTAAAAGACATAAGGATAAGAAAATATGTGAAATGCAAAAAATTATTCTAGCCTGGGTCCTCTTTGAGCATTAGTCAGAGATGTATGTGAATATTATTAAATGATTTTTTTCTTTATTGTTCTCGCAAACATGTAGAGTGATTTCTCCCTAGAAAGTCATATTAATTCTAGAACTGCTGTACTTCAAGTATTTCAGAAAATTTTTTAACACTATCTATCTTATCTTGACATAAAAGTATTTGGTCCCTGTCTTCTCCTCTCCTGAGCAATGACCTTGTCCTACATTACACCTTTTTTTTTTTGGATTTTTGAGACAGGGTTTCTCAGTAGCTTTTGGTTCCTGTCCTGGAACTAGCTCTTGTAGACCAGGCTGGCCTCGAACTCACAGAGATCCGCCTGCCTCTGCCTCCCACATACTGGGATTAATGGCGTGTGCCACCACCGCCCACAAACAACTTTAAAATCTTTAATTAAATGATTCTACCACCAGTTTCAAAGTTATAAATTTGAGTTATGAAACTGAATATCCATTGCAGGTAAAGGAAAAAGAAAAGGATTTGCATGTGGAGAGTGTTTTCTACCTCAGTCCAGAATAGAAGCAACAGTTTTGAGTGTGCACTGCACAAGAAAAGAGGGCTGCTGGAGTCACAATTATGAAAAAGAACCTGATTGTAGTTGGAGAGCAATTTCATTACTTTCCAGCATTTGTTACTTGATTTTTTTTTTATGAAGACAGACCAGACTGGTAGGTGCACAAAGAGATGCCATGTATTCACTGAAGGTGAAAGAAATATCCCAAAACATTACGTGTAAGCCACAACCTCATGGTGATACATAGATGAATAGAAATGGATGAATTGAACATGTAAAATCTAACCAGGAATATGCCTGAGCCATTGGACAAACACTGTTGTAATTATATAGTTTGTGTGTCATTTTTGGGTCTAGGCAGTCAAAAGATGAAAGTGTAGTCCCCATTTACATTATGACACCAAATGTTTGACAACTAAGTCCACATAAACCCTAAGAAAGTTTAAAACAAGGGATTCTAAAAGCACAAAAATGGGGGCTGGAGAGATGGCTCAGAGGTTAAGAGCATTGCCTGCTCTTCCAAAGGTCCTGAGTTCAATTCCCAGCAACCACATAGTGGCACACAACCATCTGTAATGAGTTGTAGTGCCCTCTTCTGGCCAGCAGGCATACACACAGACAGAATATTGTATACATAATAAATAAATAAATAAATATTTAAAAAAAATAAAAGCACAAAAATGGAAGTCAATTGCAGCTTTCAATTACAAAAACTCTCCTCATCAGAAAAGGATTACAAATACACAGTAAAAACGTTCAGATAAAAAGGCCTCTGAGGGGGTGATAGTTTATTTGATAAATGTCCATGGGCTTAAGACAGAGAGGATAAATATAGACAGAGTCATAGATTAAAAATAGTTTTTTAAGGAATTTACACTGAGGTACTTAAAGAAAAAGTAAATAAAACAATTAATGGGCCTTGAAAAGATAGAAAATACACACAGTGTCTGGGTTACACATTGTGCTTTCTTTGAATTTTTGGACTGCAATGAGAGACATTTGATTTAGGGGCTGCTATGGTAACCCCACATATATGTTAAAGGTATCTTGACTTCAAAATTTGAGCCTAAGGGCTTGTTACTTTGGAAAAGAGGCTCTGCTTTTGCTGCCACAGACCTTCCAGGCTAATGTTATGCCCTGGGTTTTTTGATTGAGTTGAAAACGATTATATCGTTAAAGTTTTCCTTAGTTATGGTGTGTGTAAATTATATATAAAAGTTTAGACTCAGAAAGATAGGATAGATTTCACCTTAATTTGCCAGTTTTTCCTTTTCATTTATCTAGTTTTTTTTTTAATCTCCAGAATTCCTTCAGTTTGCATTCTTTTACTTGCTTCTATTTCAATTTTTAGTTCTTGAACTGATTTATTCATTTCTGTCAACTGTTTGCTTGTTTGACTTTCTTTAAGGAGTTTATTATTATTCTCCAATATTTCATTTATCTTTCCCTTGCTTATTTTAACAAATTCATTCACTTCCTTCTTAAGGACATATAACATCTTCATAGTTGAACTAACTTAATTGTACTTGGACTGTGTTTGAATATTCATGGTGTGCTGTAGTAGGAGAGTTTGAATATGGTAGTGACATATTGTTCTGTCTGTTGTTAATCATGTTATGCTGTTGTCCAGGTGTCTGGGTTTGAGGTGACTGCAGGTCTAGGTGCCAGTATCTCTGTTTGTCTTTGTTGGATGCAGGTTTGGTTCTTTGGTTTCTATTTGCTCTTTGGTATTCTGGTCTGTGTTGCCTATGATAGAAGTAGCTTTTTTCTCCATTTTGGGGTCTGGAAGTCATTCAGTAGGCATGACATTAGTACTGCCTAAGCATTCGGAGTCATTGAATTATAGGTGCATGTACTTCTTCCTGCTTGTTATGCTTACTTTACATTTTTAAAATTAGTATAACTATTTTATGTATGGGCATGACTATGCACCACATGAATACCTGGTCATCAACATGACCAAAGGATCTAAGAATTTGTGAACTTGGAATAACGGATAGTTATGATTCCCAAATAAGTACTGGTAATTCTGCCACATCTATTCAAGATCATCAAAAGCTAGGTACTACTCAGTCAACTCTCTCCCAGCCTGGGTTTATTATTTATGCCCAAGATATATATTGCTAATGTTTTCATCTGTCCATTTGTAACTGTTTTAAACATAATGCTCTGTTAGTAAAATATTATTGGTATTACAGTTTAAATTAGGGCACTTCGGATGTTTGGAAGATAAATAGAAAAGTTGAAGTGAACACATACTTTTTTGTAGGAACTTCAGTAAAAACCTCTGAGTTCTTCTATTCTTCTTGCTTGATTTGCTGATTTTTGCAATGGAACTGTGCCTTTTTGTTTGTTGTTTGTTTATTGTTTATTTGATTTTTGAGACAGGGTTTCTATGTACCTTTGGAGCCTGTCCTGGAACTAACTCTCATAGAACAGGCTGGCCTCAAACTCAGAGAGACCCACCTGCCTCTGCCTCCTGATTGCTGGGATTAAAGGCATGCATCACCACTTCCTGGATGATAGGGTCTTACTATGTACTTCCACCTGTCCTGGACCTGATTGCATAGACATGTCTGGCATTTAACTCATAGAAAAACATACCTGCCTCTGCTTTTGAAGGTGTGATCTTAAAGGCATGAGTCAATACACCCAGTTTGTCCAACTTATTTTTCTATTTGTAGTTAGTTAATCTTCATAAAAATTTCTCATTTGTACTATGAACTGTTGATCTGTTTCCTTGTTTCTCTCTGCTAATATATATTGTTCCTGTAAGGTGATATCTCATTTAAAGAGTACAGAAATGACAGAGAAGACTCTCCTATTCAATTTCCTTCTAAAATTACTGTGTATGTCTTGGAATATGATTAGGGAACAGCAGAATTACATGACTATCCTATCAAAGAAGTATACATTTACAATGTTGTCACTATCATGTCACTATCATATATGGCATATTTTAGAAGGCAGTGACCTATGATGATGTGCATATCAACTTCACTGAGGAAGAGTGGAATTTGCTGGATCCTTCCCAGAAGAATCTCTACAAAGATGTGATGCTGGAGACCTACAGGAACCTCACTACTATAGGTAAAAATAAATTTCCTTCATGTTTCAAAATAAAGGGACAACGTTACCTTGGTTAATGATATTCTTCAATAATTTGATTTAGAAAGCAGAAGAAGAATGAGGTAAATAAAGCAGGCATGGTTCTAAAGTTTACTTAAAATAGCTACTTAAATATTGCACAATCTTCAATATTATATCATACATTTTCTGGTACTACATTTTAGGATACATTTGGGAAGAACATAATAGTAAAGAACATTGTCAATGTTCTAGAAGACATGAAAGGTAATTTTCTTGTGCATGCTGAAAACAATGAGCCTCTGATGAAATGATAATGTGTCCTAGAAGATTTAAATCAAGGCAACAGTGTGAATAAGCACAGGTTTAAGTGCATTTATGATTATTAACTTCTGAAAAATCCTCATAAAATTTCATGTAGGTGAATTGCATTTTCAAGGCATCCTTTTAATTAAAAAGACAAGTGAGAAATGGCTAAACAGAAATCACCATTTGAATCATTGTACCATGAGAGCTGTTCTGTAGATCTGCCAATCCATTTATTTCTTGCTACTCATATACAAAATGTGTATACATTGAAGTGATGATAAGTATATCTGCAAGACTTTCTACTAAACCGAGAGCACATAGTAAATCTTGTATTACTCATATACTTCTTATTACTATGTTAAGATTGGTGAGAGAAGCAGTTAGAGTTCAGTGGCAGTTGTTGTGAAGAAACTTTAATACCTCTACCACACATCTACGAGAAATAGAAAGTCACACCGTGATAATTCAGTGTGGAAATTTTTTGTTTGTGATTCTTCCTTTACTGTGTACACCACATATTACTCTCTATACAAGCCTATGAGCAAAGGAATATGGGAAAACGCAGCATACCTCTCTCTAAAAACAATTAGAAGATAAGCATTAGTTCCCATGTTGAGTACCCTTGCTGAAATTGATTCAACTATATAAATAATTGATTTTCACACATCACTGTTAATATGTAAATAAACTGGCAGTGCAGAGAAGCCACACAAGTTCTAGAATTGTGCAAATACTTCTGATCTAGTTCAGTTAGCAAATGTAGTATGATTCACAGTATAGGACAGTTTAAGAATGTAATAAAGTTGTTCTGAGTTTATCCAGTTCTCTTCAAATATGAGAAATATGTCAAATAGAAAAATATTTCTCTAAAGGTGAAAAGGTAAACCATGTAATAAAGGAATTTATTATGACAGGTGTCTTCAAAAATGCAAAACAACCCTTAATTAAAGAAGAAAGCATGAGTTTAAGCAGGTATAAAACCTTAATATCTGATTTCTATTTACAATTGGAATAAATTATAAAATTAATACATAGAGATATGTAGGTTCAATTCAGTATTGGATATGATAAAGCTTTTATATGTTCCAATTATGCTTGCAGGATTGAAAGAAGTAATTCTGGAAGGAAACTTTCAGTACATCCTCAATGTGTTAAAGCCTTGGCATATGACAGTCAACTTCAGAGGAATAAAAGAACACACGATAGTAAGAAAGCCTATGAATCTAATCTGTGTAATAAAGTCTTTGTTCATCACAATGCTCTTCAAATGGACAAAAGGACACATACTGAAGAGAAACCCTGTGAATGTAATCAATGTGGTAAAGCCTTTGCACAGCCCTGTAATATTCGATTGCATAAAATAACACATACTGGAGAGAAACCCTATGCATGTAATCAGTGTGGAAAGGCCTTTGGAGGGCCCCATACCCTTCAATTGCATAAAAGAACAAATATTGGAGAGAAACCCTATGAATGTAATCAGTGTGGTAAGGCCTTTGCTCACCACAGTGCTCTTCAAAGGCATAAAAGATCCCATATTGGAGAGAAACCCTATGAATGTAATCAGTGTGGTAAGGCCTTTGCTGAAAACAGTCATCTTCAAAATCATAAAAGAACACATACTGGAGAGAAACCTTATGCATGTACTCATTGTGGTAAGGCCTTTGCATATCACAGCAATCTTCAATCGCATAAAAGAACACACACTGGAGAGAAACCCTATGAATGTAATCAGTGTGGTAAGGCCTTTGCTCAACACAGTGGTCTTCAAATGCATGAAAGAACTCATAGTGGAGAGAAACCCTATGAATGTAATCAGTGTGGTAAGGCCTTTGCTCAACACAGTGCTCTTCAAAGTCATAAAAGATCACATACTGGAGAGAAACCCTATGAATGTAATCAGTGTGGTAAGTCCTTTGCTCAACACTGTCATCTTCAAAGGCATGAAAGATCCCATACTGGAGAGAAGCCCTATGAATGTAAAGAGTGTGGTAAGGCCTTTTCTCAACACAGAAATCTTCAAATGCATAAAAGATCCCATACTGGAGAGAAACCCTATGAATGTAATCAATGTGGTAAGGCCTTTGTTCAACACAGTGCTCTTCAAAGGCATCAAAGAACACACACGGGTGCGAAACAGTATGCGTGAAATGAGTTGGAAAAGTCTTTTCAGGTCTTATTCATCTTCAAATGCAGAAAAGAAAACAGATTGGAGAGAAACTTGTGAATGGAATTTGTTTTTCAAATCCTTTGTCATAATAATCTCCAAATACATGAAGCAAACCATCCTGTTGAGAATCTGTAAACTTAAGGAATGTAGTCTTCAAAAACATGAGAATAACCATACTGTAGTGAAAAAATAAACTTAGTGTGGTATATGTTTTGTAGTTTTTACAGGTTAAAAACTCTTTGTGTGTCATCAATCTGATAGTGTTTACATACCTGAAGCCATCACCCTTACAGTCTATTAACCAACAGTATTTATTCTGTAAAGAAACAATAGTGTCAACAACCTGTTCAAGCATTATGATACCGGCTTTTATTATATTTGCACCAGGAAACTGATGGACAAAACCTAACTCGTGGGTCTGGAGAGATGACTCAGCGGTTAAGAGCACTGCCTGCTCTTCCAAAGGTCCTGAGTTCAATTCCCAGCAACCACATGGTGGCTCAGAACCATCTGTAATGAGATCTGGTGCCCCCTTCTGACCTGAAGGCATACACGCAGACAGAAAACTGAGACTACTGTACACATAATAAATAAATAAATCTGAAAAAAAAACCCAATTTGTGATTTTATGAAGTCTTATGGGAAGGAGATAGAGCCAGGATAAAAATCACAACCTGGTACTGAAATGCGATACAGAGGAAAACACTTTGCCCCTAAATCCAGAACTAGTGAAAGATACAACATCATCCTGAAAACAGTCAAACATAAAAAACAGACAGTGAAAGAAATCTGCTTTGACTCTCAAACCAGCACCAAAGAAATACATGTTTTCCAAGACATAGTTTCTCTTTAGCTTTGGAGTCTGTCCTGGAACTAGCTCTTGTAGACCAGGCTGGCCTTGAAATCACAGAGATCTGTCTCTGCCTCCCAAGTGCAGGGATTAAAGGCATGTCTCACACCCAGGCAGGTGGCTTTCTAATTTTCTGAGAAATAACCATACTGATAGCCAATGTAGCAGACTGAGTTTGTAACCCCATCAGAAATGGAGGAGTGTAGGGCCCGGGTCTACCCTTCTCCTGGGGTGCATCTTGGGGACAGTTTCTGGTCAGCCTGCTAACTAAAGCATTCAGTTTGTTCCTGTGCTCCCCCTGCCCTGCCTGGTGATTAGCTGTAGGGCATTGCTGACTCCATCTTTGGCATGGTAATTTCCCACCTGCCTGGGAGGAAATCCTTGTGCAGCAGCTAGGTACATAAGGATTTCCCCAAGGTTGAATAAATGGCATTCAGCTGATCTCCTTTTGAATGACCCAGATCTCTTTGTGTGTTCTGTCAATCTCCAGGCCCTTGCCTGACTTGTGTACTGTACAGTGGTGCCTGAATTGTACCGAGGGGGTAACACAGAATCAGGTGTTACAGAGGAGTGTTCCCTTAATCTCATATCCTCTCCAGCTTAAGTTGTCATCAATGATTTTGTTTTGATCAGAGTTGTTCTGATTTTTATTTCTCTAATGGTTAAGGTGTTTGGAAATTTCACTAAGTGTCTCTCAGTAATTTTAGATTCATATGTTGAAAGTTCTTTGTTTATGTCTGTACTCCATTTTATATTGGATTATTTGTTCTTTTTATGACTAATTTTTTTATTTCTTTGTATGTTTTCAAGATCAGTCCTCTGTCCAATGTGGGGTAGGTGAAGATCTTTTCCCATACTACAGGCAGCCTTTTTTTGTATTTCTGGTCATGTCCTTTGGTTCACAGAAACTTTTGTTTCAGAAGTTCACATTTCTTAATTATTTCTCTCAGTGTCTGTGCTGCTGGGGTTATAATTTGAAAGTGGTCTCTTTTGCCAGTGTGTTCAAGTATACTTCCTATGTCTTATATGTGGTTTAGTGTATTTGGCTTTCTGTTATGGTCTTTGATCCATTTGGACTTGCGTTTTTTTTTCATGATGATAGATGTGGATCTACTTTCCTTCTTCTCTGCCTTGATATTCAGTTATGCCAGCAAATTTGTTGAATATCCTTTCTTTTTCCATCATATATATATATATATATATATATATATTTATGAATGAGGCAATTTATTAACCCAGCATCCTTTGTTCTAATGTTTCTTGTTGGCAGCTGCCACCTGTCCGGCAATGCTGTCCAGATCTCTGTTCCTCAGGTGTAGCTTGTGGCCACCATCTTGGTCCTTTTCCACCATTTCAGTCCCTCCAGGGCTTGGAGAATGTGACGGGCCACACTCTTGGAGCCTCTGCTGAAGTGGCTGGGCCTGACACCGTTTCTCTGCCATCCTCCATAGATCTTGGTCATGGAGCCAACCCTGGCACCACCATGCTGGTACAGGTGCAGTGCTGTAGAGGCAGCTCGTGTGTAGAACCAGTTCTCATCATAGGAGGCAAGCTCTTTCTGTTTGGCCAGCTTGACTGTGTCCACCCATTCAGAGACTTTCAGCTTCCCAGACTTTTTGAGGAAGGCTGCCAGAGCTCTGACAAACTCCTGCTGGTTAACGTCTTTTACAGTAACTCCAGGCATTGTGTGGCCTCCATGATGCTAGCCAGGGGAAAGGGCTCATCTTATATTTTTTGATTCTTTGACAAAATTCAGATGTAGTAGGTGAGTGGATTGATATCCAATTCTTAGAATCAGTTCCATTGGTCATCCTGTCTGTTTTTGTGCCAATACCAGGCTCTTTTCAGTACTGTAGCTCTGTAGTAGACTGAAGTCAGGGAATGTGATGACTCCAGAAATTATTTTTTGTATATGGTTGTTTTGGTTATCCTGCAATTTTTTTTTTGCTTTTTTATATGAAGTTGAGTATTTTTATTTTGAGGTCTGTGAAGAATTTTTCTGATATTTATATGGGAATGATATTGAACCTGTATATTGCTTTTGGAAAGGTTTTCATTTTTACTATCTTGATTTCTACCTAACAAGGGCAAGGGACATCTTCCCATTCTCTGGTGTCTTCTTCAGTTGTTTTCTTCAAAGATTTAATGTTCATTTCCTAAAGTCCTTTCACTTCTTTAATACGTTATTCCATAATATTTTATATTATTTCTGGCTATTGTTAACGGTGATGTTTCCATAATATATTAATTCTAGCCATCTTTTTTCAAAAACTTTTCCTTGTAACCACCTTCTGTCTACCTTCCTGATGACCACTCCCAATCTTCTGATAACCATAATTATACCCCAACTTGTAAGGGAACTTTTAAACAAAACATACAAGTAAACGTATGAGAGATTTGACTCTTTATGCGTCTCATATTTCACTTAATGGTATCCTTTGGGCTTAAAAACATCGTTGAATTTTATGGTTATATGGTTCTGGTTTGAGAGCCAAATTGTGTTTCTTTCACTAGCCCCCCCCCCTTTTTTTAATGTTTTGTCTGTTTTCAGGGAGATTTTTTTTTTAACCTGGTTCTAGATTCAGAAACAAAGTGCTTTTCTTTGACTCTGGTTTCAGGCCCAGTGTTGGAATACCCTTGTTGTAGCCCATAATACTTCATAAAAGGTTTTATCAAATACAATCCTGGCTCAAACTAAAATAAAAAGAGGTATCATGATGCCTAAACAGATTGTGGACACTATCACATTTTCCTCTACACAAAGCTGCTTTGGTTAACTAAATGTAAGTGGCTTAAGATCTTAAGGAATACTTTAAAATAAACCCCTAGTTTTTTCCTCAGGTTCAAAAGATTATGATAATATGTACAAGCTTTTTCAGATTGATTACACACAAAGTCAACTCTTATATGAAGCACAAAACAATATGACACTGAATTAATTTATAGAGTTTTACTACAGTATGATGTTTTCTCATGTTTTTGAAGAATAAACACATTAATTTCAGAGTTTCTCTACATGTATTTGGAGATGATTGAAGGAGCTGAGGGCTGCTTCCTGCCACCCAGTTCCCAGCTGCCTGGCTAGCTTACACTCCAGAATAACACACAAATTGTATTCATTTAAACACTGCTTCGCCCATTAAATCTAGCCTCTTCTAGGCTAATTCTCACGTACTGATTTAGCTCATTTCTAATAATCTGTGTAGCACAATGAGGTGTGCTTACCGGGAAAGATTCAGCATGTCTGACCTGGTGGCTGGCTGCATCGTGTCTGCCCCGGACAGGAGAGGAAATAATATCTGCTTCACTTCCCTCTTCCTCCCAGCATTCTGTTCTGTCTACACCACCCACCTAAGGGCTGGCCTATCAAATGGGCCAAGACAGTTTCTTTATTAACCAATGACCTTCCTCCATCATTTCCCTTTTTCTGTTTAAACAAAAAGGAAAGGATTTCACTTTAACATAGTAAAATTACATATAACAAAACAGTTACAATTAAGAATTACAATATTTACATTTATTATATCTTTATCATAACTAAAGAAAACTATAACTATCTATTCTTCAACTCCATCAAAGCCTCCAGAAAGATATAATATTACCTAAGTAAATGAGAAGTAAGCAACTTACAAAACTCTAGAAATCACAGAGACATCTCGCTGCCTGGACAGTCACCCAAAGTTCCTCCATACTGTTGGGGCATCCATCTTCAGCCTACAGGCCTATAGTTTCCAGCAGATACTCCAAAGAAGCAGGAAATTTCAAAGGCAGTTCAGTCACTATCTGCTGTGTCCTGCAGAATGTCTTGCAGACTCTTTCATGAATCAGGAACCCCGAAAGATCATCTCACCTTTAGGCAAGGTCAGCAGTCCTCTCTCTGAGGGTTTTCTGTGTCCAGTTTATGAAATAGTCCAGGCAAGAGCAGTTTCTTGCCCAAATGGCTATCAAACTCCATAAGGAGCCTTTTCAATGCTCATCTTCCTCTTGAAGTAGTTGGTGTTGCCAGGAGCAGATGTGTCTCATTGCCATGCAAAACCCTAAGTTATTAAAATATTTTAAATGCCATATTCTGCAGTCTTTGAATGATATGAAGAATGCCTATCTGAAATATTTCTATGTACATCTAAAAAATATAACTAACATGACTACAAACTTGACTATTATAGATGATTATCTATTAACAATCGATATACATTACAGTTTTAAATGAACTACACAATCACAATACCTTAATCAATATCAGAAATATATACACACAACAAAATTAACCTTAAATTAGTATCAGTAAACCAAGATTCATATCAATTCAAATTATTTATATCTATATCATATCCCACTTTAAATGTAAAAAAACATTTAGGAATGTGGACATAGTTATTTCTCTCCAAACTGCTTCCTGGTTTATAGGGGCACTGTTAATCAGGTCTTTGAGGGTATAACCTGTGTGCTAGATTCATCTCAGTCAGCAGTTAAGTAATTCTCTGAAGGTGTTCACAGCAACCTTTCAGGAGGGCGTGGTCTATCATACCATATTAGAATAGAAGCAATCCATAGGGTCTTATCCTCTGAAAACAAAAGAAGAATCTCTTTTCCAAAGTATCATATCCTTAGATCCAAATTCTGAAGTCAAGGTATTTTCAAAATATCTATCTTGGATTAGTTCAGCAGCATTTATAAACAAATATATTTTAGCAGATGTTGGTCTTTCCTCACCATTAAAACAATTCAAAGAGAGCATAATAGCATACAGTATCAAGATTCTCTGTGTATTTTACATCTTTGTGCAGCTTTATTTTAACCTCTATTTTGTTTTATTTTATATTCTCTGTATATCTTTGTCCTGGAATAACTCTGTAGACCAGGCTGTCCTTGAACTCTCAGAGATCTCCTGTCTCTGCCTCCCAGGCATTGGGATTAAAGGCGTGTGCTACCACACCTTGAAGTCACAGAGGTCAATCTCCCTCTGCTTCCCAAGTGTTGGGATTAAAGGTGTGTACTACCACACCCAACTAATCTCTTTCTTCCTTTTTTTTTGTTTTTTACTTTAAGAACTTTAACTTTTAGCCTGCATATATTTTTAATCATTTAAAGGTTTTCTTTGTTTTTAAATCTCTTTACTATATATCTATCTCTCTTTTTCTGACCACATGAGCTTTCAAATTACTGAGCAATATGGGTAGGATTAAAGCCGTGGCTTTGGTGGTTAGATCCAGCCCATTCCTTAGCTTTCAGCCTCATGGCAGAGGTACCGGCTATAGCCATGTTTATTGCCACAAGTCTATGGCGTTTCAAGGTCCCTGCCAGCAAGCAAGCTGCTGCATTCTTCTCCCAGACCACACTCAGTCAACTGCCTGCCTGAAAGAGTCAGAGTTTGCCCTAGCAGGACAGCTGAAAAAGCTGGCATTTTAAAATGGCACAACTTTTTTCCTGCTACTGCTGAAAACAAACAAGCATTCAGTCATCTTTTATCAACACCATTTAAGTGTTTCTTGGCATAACCTCTTAAGAGCTGCAGGGTTTTGCAGCTAAAGCTCAATCAGGAAGCCTCTCTTACATGAGAGCACTTGCTTGCATCTAGCAAGCAGAGCAGACCTGAGAAATTGCTGCTACCAAGAAAACATGCTTTACTCTATTCTTTCCCAAGCTTTCTCAGGCTTTATGTGGAAGCAGTTGTCCACGTGGGCACCATTCTGTTGAAGGAACTGCGGGCCGCTTCCTGCCACCCAGCTCCCGGCCACCTGGCTAGCTTATGCCCCAAAATAACAACACACAAATTGTATTAATTGAAACACTGCTTGGTCCATTATATCTAGCCTCTTCTAGGCTAATTCTCACATATTAACTGAGCCCATTTCTAATCTGTGTAGCACCATGAGGTGCGCTTACCAGGAAAGATTCATCATGTCTGACCTGGTGGCTGACTGCATCGCATCTGTCCTAGACAGGAGAGGAAATGATGTCTGCCTCACTTCCCTCTTCCTACCATCATTCTGTTCTATTTACTCCACCCACCTAAGGGCTGGCCTATCAAATGGGCCAAGGCAGTTTCTTGATTAACCAATGACCTTCCTCCACCTACCACAGATTCCATTCATCATTATCTCTACAGTATGTGTTATTTTATGCCTTTCAAGAGTACAAGGGTCTATAAAGGCCTTACCACACTGATTACATTCATAAGGTTTCTTTCTAGTGTGCATTCTTTTATGAATATGAAGACTAGTTTGATATTTAAAGGTCTTAACACACTGATTGCATTCATAGGGTTTCTATCCAGTATGTGTTCTTTCATGCAATTGAAGATGACTGTGACATGCAAAGGACTTACCACACTAATTACATTCATAGGGTTCTCTCCAGTATGTGTTCTTTTATGCCTTTGAAGATGACTGTGTAGAGCAAAGGACTTACAACACTGATTACATTCACAGGGTTTCTCTCCAGTATGTGTTCTTTTATGCCTTTGAAGTTGACTATGACATGCAAAGGCCTTACCACACTGATTGCATTCATAGGGTTTCTCTCCAGTGTGTGCTTCTTTTTTTTTTTTTTCGAGACAAGGTTTCTTTGTGGTTTTGGAGACTGTCCTGGAACTAGCTCTTGTAGACCAGGCTGGTCTCGAACTCACAGAGATCCGCCTGCCTCTGCCTCCTGAATGCTGGGATTCAAGGCGTGCTCCACCACCGCCTGGCTCCAGTGTGTGTTCTTTTATGGAGTTGAAGACCACCAAGTTGGGCAAACGCCTTACCACACTGATTATATTCATAGGGTTTCTCTCCAGTATGTGTTCTTTTATGCAACTGAAGTTGATAATGACATGCAAAGGGCTTACCACACTGATTACATTCGTAGCGTTTCTCTCTAGTATGTGTTGTTTTATGCAATTGAAGTTGATAATGACATGTAAAGGCCTCACCACACTGATTACATTCATAGGGTTTCTCTCCAGTATGTGTTCTTTTATGTTTTTGAAGAGCACTGTTGTTAGCAAAGGCTCACCACACTGATTACATTCATAGGGTCTCTCTCCAGTATGTGTTCTTATATGCACTTGAAGAATACCATAACATCCAAAGGCTTTACTACAGTGGTTACATTCATAGGGTTTTTCTCCAGTTTGTGTTCCTTTATGAGTTTAAAGAACACTGTATTGAGTAAAGTCTTTACCACACTGATTATATTCATAGGGTTTCTCTCTAGTATGTGTTCTTTTATGCATTTGAAGATGATTGTGATAAACAAAGGTTTTATCACATTGCTTAATTTTAGAGCATTTTTCTCCGGTATGTGTTTTTTCATTCCTTAGAAGATGAGTGTTATAAGACAAGGCTTTAGCACGGTGAGAATATACGGAAAATGTCACTCCAGTTTGATTTCTTTCAATTCTGCAAGGATAATGTACACATGTAAAAGCTTCACCACATTCAGTGCACTGTTAAACCTCATATCTATATGAATTAAGTTCATATTTTTTTCCAATTGTAAAAAGGAATCAAACATTATCGTTTTATAGCTTAGTTTAAATTCATGTTTTGTTCACCCATTAGGGGTCATTTTGCATCTCAAAAAATATTTGTGATGATAAATTCCTTTGTGCCTTGGTTTACCTTTTCATCTATACCTATATTTTTCTATTATGTTTTTACATTTTTGAAGAGAACTGCATACACTCAGTGCTTTACTAAGTTTACTGCATTTATAAATTTTACTATATTGTGAATCATTATACATTTGCTAAGTGATCTAAGACACCTAAAAGTATTTGCACAGACCTAGAACTCATCGTGTTTTTTTTTATAATGTGAGTTTATGTATTAACAATGTGGTAGAAGGGGGCTGGAGAGCTGGCTCAGTGGTTAAGAGCACTGACTGTTCTTCCAAAGGTCCGGAGTTAAATTCCCAGCAACCACAAGGTGGCTCACAACCATCTGTAATAAGATTTGGCGCACTCTTCTGGCGTGTGGGCATACATGGAGGCAGAATGTTGTATACATAATAAATAAATCTTAAAAAAATGATGGTAGAAAATGAATTAACTTTATATTCTTGATCAAATTCAACAAGTAAACCACAGAGAAACCCTGTCTCAGAAAACCAAAAAAAAAAAAAAAATACTGTACATAGGAACTACATTTTATCTTCTTAATTGTTCTTAAGGAGAGGTATGCTAAATCTTTCCATATCCCTATGCTCATACTCTTGTGTCAAGAGTAACATATGATATATATAGGAAAGGAAGAATAGTCAATAAAAGATTTCCACATTGAATCCTCACGGTTTGACTTTCTGTTCCTCACAGACTTGTGGTATAGATATTAAGGTTTCTCCACAACATCTGCCCCTTGATCCTTGACTCCAACAGCTGCTTTCATTAGACTTAACACAGTCACAAAAAGTATATGAGTAATGCAAGGCTTACCATGGGCTATTGATTTAATAGAAAGTTTTGCAGCTATATTCATCATCACTGAAATGTGTATACATTTTCTGTCATGAGTAACAAGAAACAAATGGACTGGCAGATGTATAATATAGCTCTCATGGCTAATGGTGAAATCTGTTTATTCATTGCTTCCTTGACTTTTTCTTAAATGGATGCCTTGCAAATGCAATTCGCATACAGGAATTTGAGTTATATGGATTTGTGAGAATTTAATAACCATTAATGCATTTAAATCTGTGCTTATTTACACTGTTGTTTTGTTTAAAAGTGTCATAACACATTACAAACTCATCAGAGGCACATTGTTATAAACTTGCACAAGAAAATTACCTTGCATGCTTTCTACAACATTGACAATGTTCTTCAGTGTTATAGTCTTCCCAAATGTATCCTAAAATACAGTACCAGAATATGTATGTTATATTACATTGTGCAATAATTAGCTTATTATCCTAAGAACTATCACTGTGTTATTCACCTCATTCTCCTTCTTTCTAAATCAAATTACAGAACAGCCGGGTGATGGTGGCGCACGCCTTTAATCCCAGCACTTGGGAGGCAGAGGCAGGCGGATCTCTGTGAGTTCGAGGCCAGTCTGGTCTACAGAGCTAGTTCCAGGACAGGCTCCAAAGCCACAGAGAAACCCTGTCTCGAAAAACTAACAAACAAAAACAAACAAACAAAATAAAAACAAATAAAAAAATTACAGAACAACATCATAAACCAAGGAAAAGTTGTCTCCATATTTTGAAACATGAAAGACATTTATTTTTCTCTATAGTATTGTGGTTCCTGTAGGTCTCCAGCATCACATCTTTGTAGAGATTCTTCTGGGAAGCATCCAGCAAATTCCACTCTTCCTTAGTTAAGTTGATATGCACATCATCATAGGTCATTACTTTCAAAAATATACCACACATGTGTACAATGTAAGCATGACAGTGGCAGCATTGGAATGCATACTTCTTTGAAAGTACAGTTGTATGATTCTGGTGTTACCCACTCTTATTCCATGACATAGACAGTCACTTTAGAATGAAATTTAAAAGGAGAGTAAATTCTTTTATTTCTTTACCCTTTGTATGGTATACCACCTTATAAGAGCAATATCTATTCGTAGGGAGAGAAACAGAGAAAAGATTAACAGTACATTGTATGCTTGAGAAAATTGTATAAAAAATTACTGACTACAGAAAGGGAAAAATGATGGACAAACTGTGTGTATTGAAGTATTGTGCCTTTAACCACAACACTCAGAAAACAGAGGTGGGAACATTTGTCTCTGAATTGAATGTCAGTCAAGTCTAAGCATTCAGGTCCAGGAGAGGTGGAAATACACATTAAGACCCTGTTTCCATTGCAAACCAGAATGAAACAAACAGTGGAATAGAAAGAACTGAAAGACTTTTATTGAACTTCCCACAAAGAATTGTTTTCACTCCAGTGTTAATGACTCAGAATACTCAGGCAGTATTAATGTTATGAATACATGGCATCCTGGCAATCAGAGTGATGCCCTCTGTCAATTTTTAAAATTCAAGACATTATGAACCTCAGCACAGCATCATATACTTGACATAAAAAATACCTACATTCTAGGACCATCATCCAATAACATAAAAACAAATAGAGGCAGTAATGATGCCTCCCTTTAGTTACTGGAATTGAGAGCCACACAGTTACTCAGATAAGCAAACAAAACAATTAAAACAGCAGGTTACCAAACTCCTGAGCACTGAATAACAACTGTTTCTGCTATATTTTATGTGATTTAAAGATCGAGCCTATAATGATGTTAAAAGCCTTTCAGTATAAGTAGGAAGCTGGCTGATTAATGTCAAACACAACACAGTAGATTTAAATGTCAGGAAATTACTTGAGGGTATTGAGATTCATAGGATACAATGAGGAATTTCATCTAGAAGGGCTTCTTCTCCTACTAAAGATTCACAGAAAATTGAAAGAAAACCACTATGGAGAGAAACTTGTTCAAATACATGATCTATTCTGGGAGGTTGTTCATTCAGTCAAGTACATTGTGAACCCGGTTACTATTAGTTCATGGTCAACAATGGAAAAATGCATTTAGTCAATTCATTGATTCACATCTAATGTTGCTTGAAGAAGGGTGCTTTAAAGAAATACAACACCAGCTTAGAATTGAGAAATAAATGTATATTTATTTAGGGATGAACTCACAAATCAGAATCTTATGCTTGAACAGAGATCAGAATCTGAATCACACAGCCAGAAAAGAGGCCAAACTCATGCTCCACATTGGCAAATATAGTATAAGATGCCACACCCCAATGGGTGGGGAACCACTGGCTGTAATTCTTTCTACAAGATCTCCCCCTTTTGTATAAATAAGAGAGTTCTAAGCCCAATACAAAATTATATACAATAAGAACCATATATTCAATAATTATCCCATCCTAACTAGTTTAATTCTTGTTTAATAAATAATTTGGACAAGTCATGAGAGGAAAGTAACTACAACTATCTAGTCTTCAACCCCATTGAATCCAAGAAGGGAAATATTACTTGAGTAAGCAGGAAGTGCAATTAAGCAACTTTCAAAATGTGCAACAAATTACAGAGATAACTGGCTACCTGGGCAATCATGCAAAGTCTCATTTGCAAAGTTGAAGGAACCAACTTTGCTAAGACCTAGTATAACTGACAGATCATTTTCAGAGGTAGGGAATTTTTCAAAACCATCTTACCCTGTCTTGTCAAGATTTAACAGACCTGCTTATCCATATTCGGATACCATCTATCTTGTCAATAGTTGAGGCATGAGCATGTTTTTGTCCAAAAGACAGTTTAGTCAAGGAAAAAAAAACAAGCTCCAAGTGGAATTTTTTCGGTGCTCAACATTCTCTGGGGGAATAGATCAATGCTACCAGGAGCAATAGTGCCTCACTTCAACAGAATCCTAAGTTAGTTAAATGCCATATTTTATAGTTCTTTGAAGTGGTTGAAGATTACCTATCTATGCAGAATATAATCTCTATTTATCTAAAGAACCTGATTATTCTCACTATAAGTATGACAAACATAGATGACTATTGATCTATAATTTTTAATACCTCTATAACTTAAGGACTAAGATTTCATATTAGAATATTATATAATAACCAACTTGCAACAAATGAGGACAATGACCTCAAAGTGTAAACAATGTATAAGTATCTTGATCAGTGGTAGAAATGTACATTGCAATATGATAAATATATATCAATATATAAAATATTTTAAGCAGAGGTAGAAGCATGAATGCATATAATATTCAATATGATTTAACATTTTATCAATATATAAGAATCTATACAAATACAATTGCCTATAAATTATAACTCACAAGCATTCACTCTATTAGTCACTATTATTAGTGTGTGTAAGCTCACAGTAATCTATTATTTCAACCAATTTTCCCATTTTTTTTCAAAGAGATCCCTCACCCTATAAAATTTCCCCTCCAACCCACAATCCTATACCAATTATCATCAACCCCTAAATGATGTCCCTAACCCTCAGGACAAACTTTGCTGGGAAAGGGGATGTAGCCTTTTAGAATTACTTCCAGCTGTCATGGGGGCAATGGTCTTTCTTTGGGATTCTGTGAAATAAAATGATGGTTAAGTTCCAAGATTACTGTCTGGTATAATTGCAAATAGTATTAGTATTTGGTAAGGCTTTTCTGAGCATCCTATAAGGAGGTCAATCCAGAACATTGTAAAAAATGTACCATTTCAGCTAACCAAGATGGGACCATCTTGAGCAGCTGGTACTGAAAACAGATCATGTATTAGTGCTATTATTATCCTGACGTAATATCAATCAGGTTGAGTTGTTGTTGTGGGGCCCTATCTTCTACCAGGAAATTTAAAAATTACTGCAGGAAAATTCATTGTTCATTGTGGAAAACTTAAACACTATTTATATAGACATATACAGACATATATATTCAAAGGCATGTACAATAGAGACAAAAATAGATATGAAGAAAAGTGAAAAAAAATCTAAATTCTTTTTTCTTTCTGTCCCATGCTCCTCACATGAAACAAAAGCTCTAAAATTTTATTTTAACAATATGCTTGGATTTATAGAGGGACATAGCCAGTTTCTACCACTATACACTCATAAATATACATCCACCTAAAAAAAGTCACCCAATGAAATAATAGGATAAAAGTGTAGATTACTGAATCTGCTCTAAAAAAATAAAGTGGCATATGTATATATGATGAGATAAAAGGGTAGGCCATTAAAATTAATTTTAAAAGTAACTACTTATTTATACATTTTACATTGATATAGCTATGGATGCTTCATTCTTTTTTTATTATTTATTTTTTATTTATTTATTTTTTTTGGTTTTTCGAGACAGGGTTTCTCTGTGGTTTTGGAGCCTGTCCTGGAACTAGCTCTTGTAGACCACGCTGGTGCCGAGCTCACAGAGATTTGCCTGCCTCTGCCTCCCGAGTGCTGGGATTAAAGGCATGCGCCACCACCGCCCGACTTTTTTTAAATTTTTTAAAAATTAATTTATTTATTATGTGTACAACATTCTGCTTCCCACACACCAGAAGAGGGCGCCAGATCTCATTACCGATGGTTGTGAGCCATCATGTGGTTGCTGGGAATTGAACTCAGGACTTCTGGAAATGCAGTTAATGCGCTTAACCTCTGAGCCATCTCTCCAGCCCCGGATGCTTTCTTTTGATACAAACTTGACATAATTTTTGTTAAAACATACTGTCTATGATGTTACATTCTTACTCAAGATATTTTACCTAATACAACACACTTAAACATGCAATGAATATTTCTAGTCTCAGAAAGTTTTATCATAAACAAATTAGGATATAAAATACTGCAGGTTAGTAGCTTGTTACTTATTATAATTGAAATTATACTCAAGTTAGGTATATTTTCAACATTATATAAAATTTTATTAGATGATTCAAATGAACATAATTTAGAGAAAATGTTTGCTGAAGTAAAGCAAGCTTTGTCTCCTTGGGGATTAAAAATTACTTCTTAAAATATACAAAAAGGAAACTCTATTAATTATTCAGCATGTAAAATGCTTTTACAAAAGTTTGAGCCCTAAATTTAAAAATTAGGAGAGATTATTTGTGGAATCTTAATAATTTTCTGAAATTGCTGCAAGGCATTGACCATCTATATCCCACTATTTGGGTAAAATATTCAAAACAGTAATTAGAACCAAATTATAAAAGGTGACAAAGATTTAAATGGTCAAAGAGAATTATCATCTAAAGCAGAGAAAAAAAATTGGTTAAGTGGAAATAAAATTAAAGGACGCACATACGGATTGTTTGGATCTGAAGTTTGGTTACATTCAAGACATTTTTTTTGATACAGGCTTTCTCTTTAGCTTTGGAACATGTACTACTCCTAGCTCTTGTAGACCAGGCTGGTCACGAACTCCAACTGCCTCTGCCTCCCAAGTGCTGGGATTAAAGGCTAAGCCACCACCTCATGGTCTTCATTCTAGTCATTTTAACCTCTATGCATTCCCCAATAGAAATTTTATTGCAGAGGAAAGATATTATTTTAAAATCAATATTTTTACCATATAAACAGACTAAAAGCTATAAAGTTATGTGGAAAAAAATCTGAGTTGATATTAAAAAGAAAATTGAAACTTCATCTATTAGCAAGAATTAACCAAGGTTAAATTATAGACTGTTTTACTAATGTTAAAATTGAATCATTATGGACAGGAAGTAAACACTGGCAAAGTGCTTGCAGTAATTTCTTGGGAGAGATTAACAACAAATATCCCTTTTGCCATAATATTAATAATCATAATGATCATCTGGAGTCATTTCAGACTTAAGGAAGCCCTTTGAGTTCAAGCATGCCTGCTGTACTTCTTCCAGTAACCTTGAGGGCTGTGAGTAATATCTGCATTAGCCAACAGAAAAAGCATTTTACCCAGCTGAAAGAGTCCATTTTTTTCTATTAAGATTTGGGCTAGCGTAGGCCAGCCAGGGTCACTCCTTGTTAGTGATTAGAAGCTGCTTAGCTGGATCAGATAATGCACAGGTTTGAGCTGCCTCTAAGCACAGTACAGGGAAGTGGGGAGCTGATTGTACTGCTTTGTCATCTGCCTTTTGACTGTGTTTAGTATATATGCTGGCTGAGAAATAAACTCAGGCTGTTTTCTATTGACCTTTCATCCTCTAGGTCTAACCTATGATTCTGTCTTCATCTCTCTTAATCTAACTTTTCCTTAGCCTCACCATCCCCTCCAAGGGAACCCCTAGGTGAATTTTGCTAGACTGATTAAATGGGGTATCCTGTCTCTATAAGTCCTCAGAGTGAATGCTGTTTCTACAAACCACTCAAACCTCAGCTCCTCTCTCATACCACCCTATATTCCTCTCTCTGCCCAGACATGTCACTTCCTATCTGCAACTCATTAGTGATAGAATTAAAGATATGAGACACCAGCATTGACTCTACAACAAACTGGTGTGACTACTGGTATTAAAGGCGTGTGTTAGTATTGCCTGGAGTGTAAGGCTGGCCATGGCATCTGTTTTACTTTATAATCTTCAGGCATGCTTTATTATTAAAATATAAATGAAAAAATAAAATAAAATAATTAGAAGCAAGCATCTGAGATCAAGAAGAGAAATGTAGAACTGTTTATCACCAAAGAGTATAAGAAATATTCTGAGTACAAACTGGGGAAGGTCCATCATTTTCAAAAACAATGAATGATATGATTAAATTATGGTTCACAAAATCAACAATATAGATGGCACCATTGACAAACAAGACACAAACACAAATATATATATATATATATATATATATATATATATATATTTCTTAAAGAAGAATTGTAAGATTCTAATCAAAATCAATTCCCAAGAAATCACTGGCCATCATGCATCCTGTAGACTCTTGTTCTCTCCTTTACCAATAATACAAAATGGGTTTGGTGAAAAGGGCTGTTTCACCAAAATTTACAATATTCTCTTGAAGTCTTCTGGTGCTTTCACTTTACAGAATATATTTTTGATTACTCAAATCATCTCATTCTCTTATGATAAAGAAAATGATGTCTGTTAGGATCACTTACCATGTTG
Source organism: Chionomys nivalis (assembly GCF_950005125.1). NCBI lineage: Eukaryota > Metazoa > Chordata > Mammalia > Rodentia > Cricetidae > Chionomys > Chionomys nivalis. The sequence continues at coordinate 35,955,136 of NC_080111.1, read as the reverse complement.
CTTCCTACAATTGGTGATTGAAGTCTGCATCACAGTGAGGAAATGAAATCTTTTTAAATGGAATGTCAAGAGAACAAATTTTTAAAGAATCAGTGTACATATAAAGCAACTTGCTTTACTCCAACTGCTCTATAAGTTCCAAGCACTTTTGAAAATAAGGTTACTGCTATTTTTGTGTTTGTGCATAATAGAGAATATCATACACACACAGACACATACACACACATACACACACACAAACAGGTGACATACTGAAAGGAAGTTTGCTGAATTGGAAATATTAGAGATTTATTAACTGTAGGCCCATATTTCTGTATGGTGTAGCAGCCAGGCATAAAAGCCATAGGCCCGGTCTGAGCTGATCACGTGGCTCAGCAGACAAGCTGTCTCTGCTTAACAATAGCAAGGATATATAGCTCCTTTCTTCTTTTGTTAGAAATGTAGATCTCCTGAGGAGAGGTGTTGGCTGAAACTGGTCAGGATGTTTGGTGCTTATTTCTTGGTAATTTGGAGCAAGTCTTATAGAGATACTAATTCATGGCCTATGAGACAGCTAGCGTACAGGTAGATGTGGACGTGACTAAAAGTCCATTCACCTGGTTGCCTGGGACACAGCCTAATGTGTTTTCCCATTCAATTTATGTGATGATATATAAGGTGTTTGGATAACAAACAAGAAGAGATCTTCGAGAGATCTTGCCCTACAAGGATGACCCTGTAAGTTGTGTCTGATCATTCCTCGTGACTCCATTCCAGTCCAGTTAGGGAAAATAATTATCTGTGTTGGACCCACACGGGCTTCATCCATTTACCTATCAACTAGCATGTAGGTATCTGAATTCAAGTCATCCACAAAACGAATATGTGCTGAGCCACCTGCTCTGACACATAAAAGCTCTTATCCAACCTAGATGCCCTTCCATGGAAGAATGGATGAAGAAAGTGTGGAATATATACACATTAGAGTAATACTTAGAGGTAAAAAAAAATGACTTCTTGAATTTTGCATGCAAATGGATGGAAAGAGAAAACATTATCCTGAGTGAGGTAACCCAGACCCAAAAAGATGAACATGGGATGTACTCACTCATAATTGGGATTTAGCCATAAATATAGAACAGTGAGCCTATAATTCGTGATCCTAGAGAAGCTAAATAAGAAGGTGAACCCAAAGAAAAACATATAAGCCGGGCGGTGGTGGTGCATGCCTTTAATCCCAGCACTTGGGAGGCAGAGGCAGGCGGACCTCTGAGTTCGAGACCAGCCTGGTCTACAAGAGCTAGCTCCAGGACAGGCTCCAAAACCACAGAGAAACCCTGTCTCAAAAAAATAAAAAAGAAAGAAAAACATATAGTTATCCCACTGGATATTGGATGTAGTCAAGATTGCTGTGCAAAAATTTGGGAACTGGGGGGTGGGGTGGGATGGGGGAAAGGGGAGATGGGGAGAGAAAAGTGAGAAGGGGAGGATAGGGAGAACTTGGAGGAATGGGATGGTTGGGATAATGGAAGGGTGGATATGGGAACAGGGACGTATATATCTTAATTAAGGGAGCCATTTTAGGATTGGCAAGAGCCTTGACTCTAGAAGGGTTTCCAGGGGTTCACAGAGATGTACGCAACTAGGTTCTTGAGCAGCTGAGGAGAGAGAGCCTAAAATGGCCAGATCCTATAGCCATACTAACGAATATCTTGCATATCACCACAGAACATTCATCTGGCAATGGATGGAGATAGAGACAGAGACCCATTGGAGCAATGGACTGAGCTCCCAAGGTCCAAATGAGGAACAGAAGGAGGGAGAACATGAGCAAGGAAGTCAAGACCGCAAGGGGGGAACCCACCCACTGAGACGGTGGGGCTGATCTATTAGGATATCACCAAGGCCAGCTGGACTGGGACTGAAAATGCAGGGGATAAAACCGGACTCACTGAATATGGTGGACAATGAGGGCTGCTGAGAAGCCAAGGACAATGGCACTGAGTTTTGCCCCTACTGCATGTACTGGCTTTGTGGGAGCCTAGCTGGTTTGGATGCTCACCTTCCTAGACCTGGATGGAGGGGGGGACCTTGGACTGCCCACAGGGCAGGGAACCCTGACTGATCTTTGGCCTGGAGAGAGAGGAAGAGGGGAATGGGATGTGGGGAGTGGGGGGAGGGGGAGGGAAAAGGGAGGCGGGAAGGAGATGGAAATTTTTAATTAAAAAAAATTAATAAAAAAAATATAAAAAGCTCTTATCCAGTAAGTCAAGTCTTTCTCAGATTAATAAAAACAAGAAAAACAAAACATAAAAAAGAAGAAAAAGATGATCCTTATGAACATGATCTATAAAAATTATGATTTTGTGTATGTTTCCACCATTTTATAACTGGACAACAGATAACAAACCAATATTCACAGTAGAAACACTCAGAAGGCTCAAAGTATTATGTATTGATCATACCAACACTTAAAAAGCAAAGATTTAAATATGAAGAGAGCAACAACTGGAAAACACATAAATGCCAGGAAATGGAAAGAGGCAAACATCTAAAATGAATAAAAGCAGTCTTTCAACAGAAACTTTCTGAAAAAACAATAATGACCTGATAAAATTAGAAATTTTCTGAATAAAATTGATGAAGGCCCATTATTTTAAAGATAACCAATAATATATTTAGATTACAGTTAGATTACAGAAAAAGTAGTATAAAAATTCATGGATAATGAATTCTATACTTTCCACAATTATACATAAATAAAAATGTGCACAATTTTTGTGAAAGAATTAAGGGGAAGCATATAAAAAGGCAAAAGTAGACACAGAAGTATATAGTCAACTTTTAATCAAAACACCAAAGAATACTTAGGCAAGGAAAAGTGTAATCTTGACCAATGTTACCCAGCTACCTTTGGTTATATGTGTACAGAAATTAAATAAACACAAACTTCACAACTTTCACAAAGTCATCTCAAAGTAACACTTAAACTGTTGTTTCTGACCTCCAGATACTAATATGTCTTCCAAAGACAGAAGTCTCATGATATAGATGTTCTCTTTGCAAACAGAAGAGATTGCTTGTGATGGTTTTCCAGCCCCTTGTGCTTTCTTCTGGTTTCAGATAAATGCTGCTCCACTGATGCCCAATCCCAAACAACCTAGAAAAATGACTTAAGGAGTAGTGGGGGAAGAGGTGGTTGGAGATTCGTGCCTGAGCAGTGGGTCTGGGGCTTTTGGGGAGCCTGGGAAGGAGACCAAGGGGTGCAGGGGACCATGGGAACAGCCTTCCCAAAGAGCACTGGTCCTGTGTTCCCCTCTACAGGTTCTGGGCACACCTGGGGAGTCTCTGGCAGGCAGGAGCAGGAGGAAGAGTCAGGACTACTGAAGGTGAACCCCAGGGACAGCACCATTGAGGGCCCAGAGCTAAAAGTGATCAAAGCTTCAGGGAGTCCGGGAGATAGAGGAAGAGGATGAGAAGTTAAAGGAGCTACAAAATGAGGTAGAGAAGCAGATGACTAAGAGTACAACCCCAGGTAATGCTGGCTCAGTAATCACGTCTCTAGAGGAGAAGATGGAGGCTGATGCCAGTTCCATCTATGTTGGCAATGTGCACTATGGTGCAACAGAAGAAGAGTTGGAGGCTCACTTTCATGGCTGTGGTTCAGTCAACCGTGCTGCTACAGTCTGTGACAAATTCAGTGGTCTTGCCAAAGGGTTTGCCTACGTAGAATTATTAGACAAAGAGTCAGTGAGGATTTCCCTGGCTTTAGATGATTCCCTGTTTAGAGGGAGACAGATTAAGGTGATTCCCTTCAGCACAACAGATGGGTTTCCAATGTGCCCAATACCGTGCACGAACTGCCAATTACAACAGCTCCCGGTCTTGATTCTGGGGGGAAAAAAAAGAATTAAAAGAAAAGAAAGAAAAACAGAAGATGGACATTTTTTTTTCGAGACAGGGTTTCTCTGTGGCTTTGGAGCCTGTCCTGGAACTAGCTCTTATAGACCAGGCTGGTCTCGAACTCACAGAGATTCACCTGCCTCTGCCTCCCAAGTGCTGGGATTAAAGGCGTGCGCCCGGTGGAAAATTTTTTTATTTTTAAAAAGATATACTGTGGAATGGGGATAATCCCATAACTAACTGTGGAGGGACCTACTCTGTGTAGTAGGCCAGGCACAGGGACTGGAGCACTGGTGACATGTTTCCTCTGGAGATTCGATATAGACACTTCTCAAATGTGCAAACTGCTCCCTGTTTGCCTGCTCCACTTCACTCTCTTTGGGCCTGCTCAAGGGTAGGTGGGCATGGGTGGTAGAAGGGCTTTTTTTCACCCAGAGCTCTGGAAGGGCACCAATCTGTTCAGCTTGTTTCCTTCCCTCATCTTCTCCCTGCCTTTTGCAGACCCTGCCTGCCTTCTCCTGTCCTTTCAGGTCTAGGCAAACTCTGCTTTTCTTTCCTAGGGGCTCCTGCTCCTCTAGTTTGTCTGGAGAACTATTGTTTGCTTTTTTGTTTATTTTTCTGTCTTGAGTATCTTTCTTTGCAGGTTTTTGTATTGGAAAAAACTCATTTCCAGTGGATTCAGTGTAAATAACACTTACCCTTGGGGAAATACACTACTTTGTTTCGGGAAGTTTTGCAGTGTATTTTTGTTGTTGTTGTTTCAGGAGGTGGGAGCTGGATATTGTTTATTTTTTTAAGCTCATTTAAAAGGGATGGGTTTTTTTTTAATTAATGTTCATGAATAAAGTTGTTTATATAAAAAAAGAAAAATGATTTAAAATTTATTTTCTCCTACATGGATTATGGTCCAAGATATGAATTATGCTCTCTATCTACCTGCCCAACACAATGCACTCCTGAGAAATGTCTGCAGATCAGAAGCCCCTTTGTCCCCTGGAACTAAGCCTCACTGGATCACACCTTTGCATCTAGTGGCAGCATCACATTAAAAGCATTCTAATCATGCATTGCTAGAAGATCAATATCATCATTTCCTACCAGTTTCTAAACTCTTTGTAATCTTTATAACACAAATGTGACATTGGAATGCAATATTGAGAATTTCTGGAATCTAGACCTTCAGTTTTCTAATCTCTCTTCCCACTGCACACCAAGGGCAGTGTCCATGTGTGTACTCTGGACAATCACCATCATATCCTGAATTTCCAGAGTCTCCCCTGCCCCCAATAAATTCATATACAGGGAGGCTCAGAGGACAAGGGACACTGCCAACATGAACCACCTGGACCAACATAGCTACAGTCTGCCTCATGATCAGTTCAAGTCACAGCAGAAATGACAGTTAAACAGACCTGAACACCCAACACTCACCATGGTATAGCTTGTGATATTCCTTACTACTCCTACTGCAGAGACAGAGTAGAAACATGGAAAAAACCCAATAACTGCCACTAGTAATCCCCATTTCTAACCCTTCCCAGAATTCCCCACTGGCTAGGGCCACCTAGCTGGGCCTCACAATATTAGCAGCTCCTCTATAAGAGGGTCAGAAATCAAAAGACTCGGACAGCACAGTCCTTCCAGTTCTGCCCTCCCAGCCCAGCAGACTGGGGCCTAGATTAGAAAGATTGTAATTAGTACACATTATTCCACTCCCCTATAGCACATTCTGTTCCTCACCCAAAGTACAGGGTCCTTTGTGTGCACATTTCATTGCATACTCACTTTCCATTGCAGCCATCCCACTGCCTCAGAGATGGAAAATCCTGCAGACAAACACATGTCACATTCATAAAGTAACTACTGTTACTGTGTAACTGTGGTTACTTTGTAACTGTTGTTAAAGAAAAACAGACCATCAATTAGAAAACAATCAGGATCATGTTAGGGCTTGGAGGGAGCAAAGACAATGTGAATATGATGTAGTTTTAATCTCAAAAAATATTTTGAAAAGTTGAAATAGGCTAAAGGCCATATGCTCCAGAGACTAGGGATTTGTATTAGAGCACAATAAATATTTATCATGTATTTTCCCTAAAGATGAAGATCTTAATCCAGAAAAGTAACACTCCTGTTAAGCAGGGACACAACAATTTACCCAGATCATCTATTATGGATGAACTACTCTAAACATCACAATTGGGTTTCAAGATAAGGTCAGTCCCATACCCAGATTGCTATTGTCTGTGGACTGTAAACAATGGTCAACCAGGACAATCATACAGCATAACAATTGACTACCTGATTCCACATAAGTAATCTCAGTTGAAGGAGGAAAGCTCTTATTCTCAGGCCAACCACTCACTTCCTGCATTGTGTCTCCACCAGCTTCAAAGTTGGTCATTAAGTTCAATTCTTATACCAATCCCTCTTCATTTCTAAGTCCCCAATAAAAGCCAGAATGAATAGCAGACACTCATTAACTGCTCTATTTTTCTTTCTCTCTGACTAGTGAAGGACAAAGCTGGAAGGAGTTGCAGGACTCTCTTCTCAGAACTGGGCAGCAGAGGCAGGATTAGGTGTCCAAAATAATTCTCGCCGGGTGGTGGTAGCACACGCCTTTAATCCCAGCACTCGGGAAGCAGAGGCAGGCAGATCTCTGTGAGTTCGAAACCACCCTGGTCTACAAGAGCTAGTTCCAAGTCAGGCTCCAAAACCACAGAGAAATCCTGTCTCGAAAAACAAAACAAAAAAAAAATTTCTCAATTACACAGCATGAGGCAAGCCTAAAGTACAGGAGATATTGCTCTATATAGAAATCAACATAACTGGAAAGAAATGAAATGAAACTATCAATGACTTAGAAACAAGGAAGCCGGGCGATGGTGGTGCATGCCTTTAATCCCAGCACTCGGGAGGCACAGGCAGATGGATCTCTGTGAGTTTGAGACTAGCCTGGTCTACAGAGCTAGTTCATGAGAAACCCTGTCTTGAAAAAAAAAAGAAAAGAAACATTGGGGAACAGAAACAAATAGAGATAACAGCAGCAATACACTTAAAGAAAGTATTTGAAATTGATACCAAAAAGTGAATTTTTTTAAAAAAATATTTATTTATTTATTATATATACAACATTCTGTCTGTGTGTATGCCTGCAGGCCAGAGGAGGGCACCAGACCTCATTACATATGGTTGTGAGCCACCATGGGGTTGCTGGGAATTGAAAAGATGACCTTTGGAAGAGCAGGCAATGCTTTTAACCTCTAGCCATCTCTCCAGCCCCCCCCAAAAGTGATTATTAAAGTGATGATAATAATGCAGTTTTAGCTGGGCAGTGGTGGTGCATGTCTTTAATCCCAGCACTCAGGAGGCAGAAGCAGGCAGATCTTTGTGAGTTTGAGGCCAGCCTGGTCTAAGAGAGCAAGTTCCAGGACAGTCTCCAAAGCTACAGGGAAATCCCATCTCAAAAAACCTAAAAGAGTGCACTTTTAAGAGTAAATAAAATTTTCTATATTGACGTTAAAAAAAGAGTAGACCCTTCCCTAGGAGAGGGTATGTCATTAACAAGTGATAGATTGATGGTGCCCTTACATATGTTGTTGACTTCTGAGATCTGTAACCTGACACATAGAGTTAGGCAATGGCCTTTTTTTTCACATCTCCAAGCCAACATAACTCTGTCAAGCAAGATGGATCATATTTCTTCCAAAAGCAATCAACAGATTGAATACAATGCCCATCAAAATCCCAGCAAAATTCTTTGAAGAGTTCAAAAGAACAGTACTCAAATTCATATGAAAAAACAACAACAAAAAAAAAAAACCAGGAAAGCCAAAACAATCTTATACAATAAAAGAACTTCTGGAAGCATCACAATCCCTGACTTCAATCTTTACTACAGAGGTAGAGTACTGAATACAGCCTGGTATTGAGATAAGAACAGACAGGAGGACCGAAGGACCTGAATAGAAGATGTGGATATCAATCCACATATTTTCAAAATCCTGATATTTGACAAGGAAGCAAAAAATATTAAATGGAAAAAGAAATCAGATTTAACAAGTAGTGCTGGCATAACTAGATATCAACATGTAGAAAAATGAAAATAGACCCATATCTATCACCATGAACAAAACTCAAGTCCAAATGGATCAAAGACCTCAACATAAAGCTAGCCACACTGAAACTTATAGAAGAAAAAGTGGAAAGTACACTTGAAGGCATTGGCCCAGGGAACCACTTTCGAAATATAACTGCAGCAGCACAGACACTGAGAGAAACAATTAAATGGGACCTCCTGAAACTAAAAAGCTACTGTAAAGCAAAGGACATGATCAACAAGGCAAAATTACAGCCTACAGAATGGGAAAAGATCATCACTAACCCCACACCAGACAGAGGTCTGATCTCCAAAATATACAAAGAACTCAAGATATTGGACACCAGAAGATCACATAATCCAATAAAAAAATGGAGTAAAGACATAAACAGAGAACTCTCAACAGAGGAATCTAAAATAGCTGAAAGACACTTAAGGAAATGTTCAATATCCTTAGTCATCAGAGAAATGTAAATCTAAACAACTCTGAGATTCCATCTAACACCTAAAAGAATGGCCAGGATTAAAAACACCAATGGCAACTTATGCTGGAGAGGTTGTGGGGAAATGGAAACACTTCTGCATTGCTGGTGGGAATGCAAGCTGATACAGTCCCTTTGGATGTCAGTGTGGCAATTTCTCGGAAAATTAGGAACAACATTCCTCAAGACCCAGTAATACCACTTTTGGTATATAACCAAAGGATGCTCAATAGCCCCACAAGGACATGTGCTCAGCTATCTTCATAGCAGCTTTCTTTGTCATAACCAGAATGTGGAAACAACCTAAATGCCCCTATATAGAAGAATGGATAAGAAAAATGTGGTACATTTACACCATGGAGTGCTACACAGCAGAAAAAAAATAATGACATCTTGAATTTTGCAGGAAAATGGGTAGAGCTAGAAAACATTATTTTGAGTGAGGTAATCCAGACACAGAAAGATAATTATCACATGTACTCACTCCTAGGTGGTTTTAAGCATGAAACAAAGAAAGCCAGCCTACGAACCACAATCCCAGATCTTAGACAAAAATGAGGATGCTAAGAGAGTCTTACATACATCTAATTTACATGGGAAGTATAAAGTAGAAAAAGACAAGATCTTCTGAGCAAATTGGGTGCATGGGGACCTTGGGAGAGGGTGGAAGGGGGGGGATGATGAGGCAGGGAGTGAAGCAAAGAAAATTGTAGAGCTCAGTAAGTATCAATAAAAAAAATCAATCATATCTGTAGAGGATAGTTGCCTAATTGCAAATTCAATGTTCCTTGACTCAAGATAACCTTTCTAATCTGGACACCCACACAATCTGGTCTGTGTTTATTCACATGACATTAATTTATACATCCTGGGCAATTACAAACCTCTCCTGCTACCTCAGTCAGGCTTTTTTCCATAGTGATGGCTCCAACAGCTGACTGCCTATGCTGTGCCCCCTGCAGTGCACACAGTAATCTACTCTTCCTATTGTGGTCTGAGAACAGAAGAGATGCTCCATATGCAAATCCTTTTCCTTCAACTGCATTGGGCAGTCAGCTACATGGCTCAAATGCATTATTTTATTTTATTTTAATTTATTGGTTTTGTTTGAGACAGGGTGTCTCTGTAGCTTTGGTGCATGTCCAGGAACTAGTTCTTATAGACTCTGCGTGCACCACCAGTCCCAGGCAAATACATAATTTTAAAACTGTGAATTGGTACAGTCATTTAAGAACTTTGAGAGTGTAATATAGAGGACACTCAAGGTTGCCCAGGAAAGCAACAGATGGGGACCAAGCCCATCTGAGTCAACATAACAGAGGTTGTCTCAGAAACAATATTTCTATTGGGATGGAAATGCAGCTCTTCTAGAATTAATATGCCTTTCTACTGAGAAATCACAATACACATTTAGAAGATTAATAAAGAAGCCAGGCAGTGGTGGTACATACCTTTAATCCCAGCACTTGGGAGGCAGAGGCAGGTGGATGTCTATTAGTTCGAGACCAGCCTGGTCTACAAGAGCTAGTTCCAGGACAGGCTCCAAAACCACAGAGAAACCCTCTCTCAAAAAACCAAAAAAGATTAATAAAGAGAAGTCTCTTTAATGATGTTATGCATTAATCTCTGTCCAATTCTCAAGGGGAGCTAGGTTAGACAGATTTTGCATTCAATATATGCTGTTATCCATAAGTATCCCTTAGAATAATGGTCCAGATTATACTTTGAACAACTGAAATAGAAACAAGCAACTTGCCAGTCTAAATATTTAGGTAAAAGTATTCTCAAAATATTCTCTTAAGTACGCCAATGACCTGTTACAGGAGGTCATTCTACACTGACAGGGTACTAAGGTGAAGATCATGAGGGAGGAGAAAGACTGGCCTGGACAATAAAAGTTTAAAAAAAGATAGGGTGGGGAGGTCATGTAGAAGATACATCCCATACCTAGTAAGATTCTGAAGAAAAATAGCATCTTAAACGGGCAGTGGTGTGGTACACCTTTAATCCCTGCACTCGGGGATTTTTTTTTTTTTTTTGAGATGGGGGTTTCCCAGTAGCTTTGGAGCCTGTCCTGGAACTAGCTCTTATAGACCTGTTGTATTTTGTTGATAATGCATTTCTAAAGTTATTTCTATGTCCTTTAAATTTCCTTATCATATGTTGCAACATCAATTAAGAAAATATTGCTGGGCGATGGTGGCGAACACCTTTAATCCCAGTACTCGGGAGGCAGAGGCAGGCGGATCTCTGTGAGTTCAAGACCAGCCTGATCTACAGAGCTAGTTCCAGGACAGGCTCCAAAGCCACAGAGAAACCCTGTCTCAAAAAACCTAAATAAATAAATAAATAAATAAATAAATAAATAAATGAAAATATTTGTGGTTATCAGAAGTTTGAGATACTAGAATGATATCCTCCAAGGGACATTGCCACTATTCTAAATATATAATCATTTGTATTTGACATAATTATGTTATGTTAAGTCATAATTACAACCCGGTTATTGATTTTCATTTGGAAATTAATAAGGTGATATGATTGTATGTCATATTGACAATGGATTGAATATGACAGTTGTTCTTGGTTTTCAGCTTTATTATATCAGGAATGAACTACAATTCAAAACTGGAGGGCACAGTTGTGATCTGTTCCTTAAGGGAAGAGGAAAACAGGCCAATGATACAAATAGTAAGGATGGATGACACTCAACTTTGATCTAGACCTCGAAGCTAGAAGGCACACCTTTAATTTTTATCACACTTTCTGCTGGAAGGACAATGGAAGAAGAAAGATGGGGAATTATTTTTCTCTACCAGGGGGCCTTGAGTACCAGCCTCAGTGTCCCCAGAGTGCTTAGAATTGGATGTGTACAGCAGGCAAGGACCTGAGTGTAAAAGTTAAACTTAAGTACATTACCTCTGTGTCTTCTTTATTTTTCATGCAAGGGGAAAGAAATGAAGTGAAGAAGAAGGGGAAAGAAAAGAAAAGAAGGAGAAGGAGAAGAAAGGAGAGTAAGGGGAAGAAGTAGAAGTAGTGAGGAGAAGAGTAAGAGTAAGGGCTGGTCTCCATGAGGTTTCTAGTCTTTACAGACATAGTTGGAATATTCCTCAAGCAAGAACAATGATAATAGGCATATCAGAATGATAAAAACAGGCAGGTAGAACCAGACAAAGCAGGACTCCTGAGCAGGTGACCTGACCCAGGAAAGAAAGCACTAGCATTCAAGAGGAAGTACCTGACATTCCAAACCATTAGATAAAGTTAATAAACTTGCCTAAATCCTCAATTCACCCATTCTCCTTATTTAATCTCTTTGTGATAACCAATTTTGGGAATGCCCAGATTTGTTTTTTAGCAAAGGTGGGGCATGCTGTCTTACTGCTCAATGCCTGCCTTCTATAGAAATTTCTATGTGGTCTGTTAGACGGTAAATTTCTGGGACTGACAAATGTCAATTTGACTGTTAGAAAAAGGAATGAATGTTATCACTCTAAAGTCCACTGGTGTGGGGAAGCAAGGCCACACCATTGCTCCGCAAAAGTCACACTGCTGAGGTGTTTTGGGAGCAAATCCCACTTCAAAGGGAAGAATCATGGCTTCACAAAGTTAACACAGACAGGTATGACAGTGACTTTTCCAAAGGAGGAGTGTTCCTGAAGCTCAGCAAAATAGGTTGTTCCTTGTTTGGGTGCGTGTATGCACTTCCTGTGGATCTGCCTAGTGTTTTGTCACATGTGAATTTCCTGTACAGTCATGGGGTCTTCAAAATTTCTGCATTCCCTCACCTTGTCAGCACAGGTATTCCTTCATTGTCATTGAAGTCTACTTCTTTGGAATTCCAGCATATACACAAAACAGATGAGACACCCAGTCTTGTGTATCTGAGCTAGATTCTTGAACCTTCCTTTCACTGACAGCCATTTTTAGACTGCACTCTGAAAGTTATTCGCCCCAAAATCCCCATGTGATCATAGATAGATAGATAGATAGATAGATAGATAGATAGATAGATAGATAGATAGATGATAGATGGAGAGAGATTTGGTCCAAAAGTTCTATGACTGTAGAGACCCCTGACTAATATACTGTGATTTTTAGTAAATTAAATTTTTAAACTTTTAGTTTCTAATTTTTCTATTTATACTCTGTTGGATTAGAAGTCCAATTCTCAGGGAGGAGTTGCTCCAGACACCACTCACAAAGCCACAATTGATGCAAAAGCAAGAGGATTTTTATTCTGTCATGGCAGGACCCTTCAGGTTCAGAATATGAAGGACATCCGATAGCTGTTACAGTCTATCTTTTAAAGAAAAAAGCCACAGACACAAGGGAAGAAATTGTAGGTTGTTTTCCAACTTATTGGATTGGCTTATTCAGGGCAGGAGAATAGCTGCGTGGTCAGGTGATAAGGGAGAGCATCTCTGTGGTCTTCCTGACCTTGTTCTAGTGACTAAATCAATACATCAGGAACTGAGTCAACATCTGTGGGTTGTCTTTGCCTAAATTCCCAGAACAGAGTTATGTTTGAAGATTATTCACAAGGACATAGGAAGATAAGCAGTCCAGCATGTGTGTGTGGGGGTGACTGTCCCGTTTCCAAGAGTAAGGGTAAGGTTTTAGAAAAATGTCTTAGGGTTGAGGGGGCTTAGAAATGCATTTAGAGTCTTTCATTCCCTTCTGTTCTTTTGTCAAATCCCAATCTTGAGATTTTCTGAGGTCTCTCTTGAGAGCCTGATATTGGTGGGTCAGTACTAAAACTTGGGTAGTATTGAGTTGTTCACGAATGAACGTCAGGAGTTGGTATTTTCTACAGTCCTGGGACTAGGAAGAAACTAGCTGGTGTTTTTAGAGTGGAGGCTGACAAATGGCAGGGCCTTAGGACTTGGTGTGGTGCTTAGGGCCCCTGCAGGAGGGGGCTAGTTCAGCTCCCCTGCCTTGTCAAGTTCGCTTACATTCCGCCCCCCCCCCCAGACAAATATATCAGTCATAATGTCTACATGTAGGGAAGAGTCCCGGGGAGAGTTCGTTTGGTATTTTTTTAAGAGTTCTTAGTTTAGCTTTGGGTGTGTTGAAGCTTTTATCTGGAGGGTCCTGAGTCGTCCTGTGGAGGTGTCAGCTTTATGTGAGATGTGTGGATCCAAATTCAATCTCATCTACTTTGAGAGTGGTGATTGTCATAAGGAGTATGGTATAGGGTCCCTTCCAGGAAGGTTTAGGGCTCTGGGACTGATGGCTCCAGATATATATGGAATAACCAATGGATGATCTCTGGGTGTCTGGGCTGGTAGGCAGCAGCCATAGGCTTCCACACCTTGGCTTGGATGATCAGGAGGGCCTTTCAGTGGGCAGATAACAGTCTGGGAAGAACAGCATCAGGATTATATAACTCATTTGCCTTAGTGAGCAGTGGCAGCCCTCACATAGGATCTCATAAGTAGTGAGTTTAAATCGCCCAGGAGTGTTTTGAACCCAGCAAAGGACAGAGGGAGGGAGGTCTATTCAGTCATTTTGCTGGTCTCTAGAGCAAATTTTTGTTCATTTGTAAATTTTCTTTTTTAGAAATTTATTTATATTATCTATCTGACCTGAGCTTTGGGGTTGGTAAGCACAATTTTCAATTGATCCCCAATGTCTTGGCCATGCCCTGACTTACCTGGGCAACAAAGGCAGGTCTATTATCGGACATGATTACCTTGGGTATTCCAAACCTCGGGAAGATTTCTTTTATGATCTTCTTAGCCATTACATTGGCTGTCCCAGTCCTGGTCAGTGTATGATGGCTATCTTCTTTGACAACTGTGTGGCCTCGAGGAGGCTCAAAAAAATTTCCGCAGATGTCAACAGTCCTCTTTGTCTGTATATTGCTCCTTGTATGTGGGTAGTGGTAAAAGCATACCTACCGTCAGTGTAGACGTTCCCTCTACCATCTGTAGAGCTTGTATCAAAGCCACAAGTTCTGCTTTCTGGTCGGGCTGACATCCCTTCAGGGAGATTACTGGCCCAGATCATTTGCTTCCTGTCCACCATTGCTGCCCCTGTCTTCCGCTTACCTTCAGTCTTGTATACCTGCTTGGATCAGACCCCCAGCCTTCTGCCCCAGGCAAGCGTCGCCATAATTTCCAGCTCTGCCTGGCACAGCTCGGTCTGCCATTCTGCCAGTCACCTGTCCTTTCTGCAGATGCTGGTACGATCCATAGTCCATCATTGTGAGCAGGGCACAGGAGCAGCAGCCCAGTGCAGGAGGGCACCTGTGGTAGCATTGTGAGTGCTCTATCACAGTCTGACATGTGCGAGGGGAGCGAGACTGCAGGGTGAGCAGCCAGGGCTCATGCAGGCTTTAGGGCAAGCATGGCACCAAGGCAGTTGCTAGGAGGCAAGGATTTCTCTGGTGGTGTGGCAGGAGGAGGTGGTCATCCCGGTGAGGAGGGTGTGGTGGAGGCCCAGGCAGACAAGCAGCCTGCATCTCCTACAGAACTGAAAACAGCGGGGAAACAAAGTCCCTCATTTGGTCAACAAAAGGCTTTGATCATACATTTAGGGGTGATCAGGGAGGAACGAGTCATTTATTTGTTCTTTTCCCAAATTTATAGTTTGTAAGGTGTCCAGTTTGTTTAACAGTTGTTTTAGCACAAAGTGGTCAGTTCCTGTGTCCCTTAGAAAATCTCTAGAGGAATCTAATGTCCTTTTTCTTGCCATAAGGACATTGGCCTTTTTCCAAGAAGTGCCTCTGTCCATCTTCATTTGTCTTTGATCTTCTGTTGTCCAGGCTCCCTATCTGTCTGAGTCCTGTCTTTTTTTTTCTAGTCAAATTTCTTTCTTGTTTATGATCCCTCTATTTTTTCTTTTCTCTGCCTCCTGCATTTCTCTTTCTTTCGCTTCCTGCCTCTCTCTCATTTTCTCTGTCTCTCATTTAACATTTTCTCTGTCTCCCCTAATTCTGCAAGCTATAATCTTGCAACCTATCTACTTGTTGTAACTTTCTCCTTATATCTGATGCTGACTGTCCTATGAAGGCCATGGCTACCACTGCCTGCTGACCTTTAGAGGTTGGGTAAAATGCCTGTAAACCTCCATTAAACATTTAAGAAACATATATTTTAACTTGCCCCTGAAGAACCTCTTTTACCTTGGCCAAATTAGTGGGGTGATATGCCCCTGAGATTTGCCATGAGTCTGGCATTTTGACTGTCAGTTTCTCCCTTTAAGAATTAATTAGACATGGTGTGCAATGGTTGCATACAGCAGCCTTCTTGGTAGTGTATGCAGCCTGTTGCCTGTATGGGTTGCCCTAAAGGACCTTGGAGACAATTTTCTGGTGCTTATTCAAGTCTTTGATCTCAATGCTGTCTCCAATGTAGGCTCCAGACAGGCATGTGTGGTGCCTTTGGGAAGCCCCAGGGCACAGTGGCCAGGGTTCACATTGGCCAGATCATCATGTCCATCCGCACTGTGCTGCAGAATAAGGAACATGTGATTGAGGCTCTTTATAGAGCCAAGTTCAATTTCCCTGGCCGCCAGAAAATCCACATCTCAAAGAAATGGGGCTTTACTAAGTTTAATGCAGATGAATTTGAAGACATGGTTGCTGAGAAGCGACTCATTCCTGATGGCTGTGGGGTCAAATATATTCCTAATCGTGGTCCCCTGGACAAGTGGCGAGCCCTACACTACTGAGGGATTTCACGGTGCTCTCCTGTACCCTACCAAATCATGTTCAGTAATAAATCTCACATCCAGTCTGCAAAAAAAAAAAAAAAAAGAAAAAGAATTAATTAGACAGCTGCATGCTTTTAATTCCAGCACTCGGGAGGCAGAGGCAGGTGGATCTCTGTGAGTTCGAGACCAGCCTGGTCTACAAGAGTTAGTTCCAGGACAAGCTCCAAACCCACAGAGAAACCCTGTCTCAAAAAACCAAAAACCAAAAAAAAAAAATTAATTAGACATAGAAGAATGAAAATAGATCCATATTTATCTCTATGCACAAAACTGAAACCCAAACAAATCAAAGACCTTAACATAAAACCAACAATACTGAACCTCATAGAAGAAAAAAGTTTTAAATACATTTTCAAACACAGTCTCAGTGACATAGACATTGAGAGAAACAATCAATAAATGAGATCTCCAGAACTGAGAAGCTTTTTGTGTAGCAAAGGATATAATCAACAGAACATAATATTAACCTGTAGAATGGGAAGGTATCTTTATCAAAAAATTTTTTTTTTTTGGTTTTTCAAGACAGGGTTTCTCTGTGGCTTTGGAACCTTTCCTGGAACTAGCTCTGTAGACCAGGCTGGTCTCGAACTCACAGAGATCCGCCTGCCTCTGCCTCCCGAGTGCTGGGATTAAAGGTGTGCGCCACCATCACCCGGCTTTATCAATTATTTTTAAAACATTTAAGGAACTTAAAAACTTAGTCCTAATAAGAACAAATAATCCAATAAAATTATGTTACAGACCTAAGCTGTAAATTCTCAACAGATGAACTTAAAATGACTAAAAGATATTTAAAATTTGCTTAACTATAACATCCTTATTCATCGGGGAAATGCAAATCAAACAACTCTGAGATTTTTATCTTATCCCTGTAAAATTGACCAAGATTAAAAATATTGTTTGACAATTTATGCTTAAAAGAATGTGGAATAAAAATCTTCTATTTTTGGTAAAAATGCAAACTGATACAGCTACTTTGAACATTAGTATGATGAATTTTCAGAATTAGGTAACATATTACCTCAAAACTCAGCAATATTCCTTTTGGGCCTATTTACATAGCAGAATTATTTTCTCATAGACAGAATCTGAAAACAACCCAAAATGTACCTTTTTTATATCAATAATAAATGAGAATCATCGCCATGTCGGGCAACTTGGGGTCCCCACCTTATCATAAGTATTGCGAGCAGTCAAATGTTAAATTCAGATCTGAACCTGGGCACATGGGTGGCTTAGAAGCTCAGCTGGGCTGTTTACAAGGCCCTGGCCTGGGGTCAGGGCTTTTACAGCAATAGGTCTTGAAGACAGTGTAGTCCTATATCCATCTAATCAGAGCTGGGAATTTACTTTTTTCTGTACACACTGTATAGTAAGAAATATAGAAACCAACAATCTGTAGTTTTTTATAAGCACATTTTTTTAAAAAGTGATTTAGCTTAATTTTCCCCAATTTTTAAATCAGAAGCTTTACCCTGGACACAGCATGTGATGACTAGAACAGAGCATCCCTAGAAGAGAGATGCCACAGGGCTGGAAGGCCCTTCTGATGTTGGCTTGCCCTACTACCTGTTGCTCCTGAATCCACATTTGTGGTTTACCAAAAGCCACAGGTATACTTATTTGCAATCTCTCTATCTGCTGCCAAAGTGAAAAGGTCCAGGCTCTTTACAGGACTTTTGCTTTTTAATAGGTTATCTGACCCCAGAGAAACAGTCCACAGGCTTACTCGGTCCTGTGGGGAGGAATTAGCACCAGCTTGGACCCTTCTGGCACGTGTGCCTCCTGTAGGAAAAAGAGACAGGGGAGGGGCAGACTGCTATTATCAAAGTCAGGTGGAAGATAGCTTTGGTCCCTGCACTGTGCTCTGTAATGAAATGGTTTGACCCAGAGTAGGGGGGTTCTCTGGACAAGCTCTCTCAGGTGACAATATAGGGAACCTGGTCTGGGTGGACATAAGGGTCAGGCTGGAAGACTTTTTCTTTTACCTGCCAAATAGTATCTAGATTGAATGTCCCACCCTCTGGCCAGCCCACTTCAAAAGTGGGCCATTCTAGGAAGCAGACTGCTTGCCAGTATTTCTTTTGGATTTCCACAGCTTGGTCTACAGCTTTTCTCTAATGTCAGAGTTAGGATCAGAGAGGTGGTTACTTACTGACCCATGGTACCAGATTTAGACTCGAGTACAAACAGATATACAAAAACAAAAACACGACATAAAAACAAAGACACAAAAAGCCAAACCAAACTCAAAATCAGAAACTGCATGGCACTACAGATTCAGAGGAGGTGAGTGGCAAAAATCCCTGCCGCTTGGGAACTAGAGGAGTGACCTGGTCACTCTTAGCCCATTCAGATACATGAGTGTCCTCCAGATTTACAGATTACTGGATTATCCCCCCAGATTTACAGAGTACTGGAGTGTTCTCCAGTACAGATACTGACCCTACGTAGGTACAATTTCAGAAGCTGTGCAGCACTACAG
Organism: Chionomys nivalis; assembly: GCF_950005125.1. Classification (NCBI taxonomy): domain Eukaryota; kingdom Metazoa; phylum Chordata; class Mammalia; order Rodentia; family Cricetidae; genus Chionomys; species Chionomys nivalis. The sequence continues at coordinate 35,936,469 of NC_080111.1, read as the reverse complement.
ACTCAAAATAACAACAAACACAGACTACAATAATCACAGAAACAAAGCAGACAGACAGACATAGACAATAAGAGTGCTCGATGTTACTTCCAACTGGGCCTGCAATGAGTCCAGAAGCAACTCGATTCCTGGCCAATGCTCCAATCATCAGGGAGGTGTTGTTCCAGACACCACTCACAAAGCCTCAATTGATGCAAAAGCAAGAGGATTTTTATTCTGTCATGACAGGGCCCTCCAAGTTCAGGATATGAAGGACATCTGATAGCTGTTACAGTCAATCTTTTAGAGAAAAAAGCCACAGACACAAGGGAGGAACCTGTACGTTGTTTTCCAACTTATTGGATTGGCTTATTCAAAGGGTTACTAGCAATGATTGGTCTATTCCAGGGCAGGGGAATAGCTGCGTGGTCAGGTGATAAGGGAGAGCATCTCTGTGGTCTTCCTGACCTTGTTCTAGTGACTAAATCAATACATCAGGAACTGAGTCAACATCTGTGGGTTGTCTTTGCCTCAATTCCCAGAACAGAGTTGTGTTTGAAGATTATTCACAGGGACATAGGAAGATAAGCAGTCCAGCATATATGTGGGGGGGGGCAACTGTCCCGTTTCCATGAGTGAGGGTAAGGTTTTAGAAAAATGTCTTAGGGTTGAGGGGGCTTAGAAATGCATTTAGAGTCTTTTAACTGTAAGTACACATCAGAAACATTTTAGCAAAAAGTTTAGTATCATATTATAAACATTTCAAGACAACAACCCTTTATACTGAAATAAGGTAAAAAACAAATGTCAAACAGTGAAGCATAGGATTGAGTGCTATTTCTGACAAAAAATATAAAACAGTATGTGTAATGGAAAAATTAAAAATGCTGCAGGATCCCCAGTAGGAATAGGGAGCAGAAATGCTGTAGATCCCCAAATAGTGGGAGCAGGTCATGTGGCAGCAGGGAGCGGGACCTGGGTGCAGCCAGTCCCAGTCAGAGATGGCTGCTGGCGCTGGTCCCCGTGCGGTTGGTCCCAGGCAGGAAGACACATGGCAGGCTGGCAGGAGACAGAGACATGGATAGAAACGACATGCAGAGTGAGGGTGAATATTTATTTGGGGGGTTATGGAGGGGGAAGGCAGAAGGATGGGGAGAGAGAGAGAGAGAAGAGAGAGAGAGAGAGAGAGAGAGAGAGAGAGAGAGAGAGAGAAGATGAGAGAGAGACAGAGAAGGGGGGAAGCAGAGAAGTGGGAGAGAGGCAGAAGCGAAGCTGCCTCTCCAAGAGGAAGTGGGGAAAGAGAGCAAGCTCAGGCCAGTAGCTAAAGATCAACCTGCCTCAGCCGATGGGGGAGGGAGTGGGCATGGCTTGTTTCTTAAAGAGACACAACAATCATTACAGTATGAGTCATTAGATCCATGGAAAGATTTGGTTATTTGTTTTAATCAAGTGGATACTTACTAGTTAGTGGAAAGCTATTTATTTATTAGTTTATTTTTGCATTCATGTGTCTACTAAAAATAGGTAAACTAATGCTTAAAAGGAAAATCAAAGCTTGTACCACCAAAGCATGGGAAAGTAAACTCTGTCTCCTGTTCTAAAGCCACATTTATAATTGTACTTGAATGATGGCACTGGAGAGATGGTACTGTGGTTAAGAGCACTGCCTGATCTTCTAGAGGAACTTGGCTCAATTCTCAGCACCCACATGGAAGCTCACAACTGTCTATAGCTCCAGTTCTAGAGGACATAACACTGTCGCACAGACATCCATGAATGCAAAGCATTATGCACATAACAAAAATAAATACACTTAACATATAGAAAGAAATTCACCATGAGTTTCTAAATGGAGGTTTCCTCTAGTGTCATCCATACTTAATGGATTTTCAGAGGTATGTGTGCATGCTTCAGTAGCTAAACCTCAAGGTATAAAATTGGAATAAAACAATCTAAAATTAAGTGTTAATAATGATGTAGACTCTAAAAAACAATATACCCAAGAAACTTTTGTGGGATTTTTGAAAGTATATGGTTTAATGAAATTTATTTTACATATCACTGTAGTACAACATCTAATTGTTCTTAATTATAAAAAGACAAAGTCAGATATTGGAATAAATTCTGAAAGATCAGAGAAGTAAAGGAGTCAAAGACTATAAAGATCTTTTATGTCTACTGAATCCTTAGACCAAAGTGGGCAAGATCGTGTTTCCATTAATACTCTGATTAAATGTGTGGGCTCCTGTCCCCTCCCACAACATATTCCTCACTCTACCAAGTCAATTTGAGCAGTATAGGTGCTAACTCTTCTTTGAAGTTCTGTTAGAATTCTGCTCTGAACTCATCCAGCCCTGGGGAAAGGGGAGCTGGGAAAGAGTCTCTGATTTTCTTTTTTTTTTTTTTTTTTTTTTTTTTTAGTTTTTCAAGACAGGGTTTCTCTGTAGCTTTGGATTCTGTTCTGGAACTAGCTCTTGTAGACCAGCCTGGCCTCAAACTCACAGAGATGTGCCTGTCTCTGCCTCCTGAGTGCTGGGATTAAAGGTGTGTGCCAGTACCACCCAGCTGGAGACTCTGATTTCCAAGTCACAGTAAGACATATGTATGTATCTTTTCATAGGTAAAGCCCAGTTACTATAAACTTTTCATAAATCAGAAATCTTGCATAGAGTATGTGATGAATTAACTCACGTAATGGAATATGTAAGATGTGGTACATGAATTTATGCTGTGGAATATTTGTTTAATGATGCAAAGATGTATTGCATTCATTTTTTCATTTGTTTAGCTATATAAAGCTGTGTTAATGTGCCTGCCTAAAACACCTGAGTAATCAAATATAGAGCTTAATAGCCAATAGCTAGACAGGAGAGAGGAATATGTGGGGCTGGTGGGCAGAGAGAATAAAGAAGAAGAGATATCTAAAAATGCAGAGGAGTGAGAAATGAAGGAGAGTAAGAGTCCATGAGCAAGCTACCCAGTCACACAGTCAGCTACACAGTCAGAAGGAAAGAGATATGTAAAAAAGCAAAAGAATATCAGAGGAAAATGTGTTAAGGAGAAATGGGACAATTTCTTGGTGGTAGTGCATTGTATCATGTGGGCTCTGTTTGCTAGAGGCAGAGGAAGGTTTCCTTTAAGAGAGGCAGAGACCTTGTAGTTCTTTTAGGAAGATCTACCATGAAATATTTAAATTGTGTTTATAAGTAGTCAGCTGCAGGCTTCTTGGTGTCTTCATGGACCTAGAAACTCCAGAGTTGTGATAATAAACGTGTCTCTCTTCAGTATCTCCTCAGTGAAGCTAGAGTCTCAGAAATCTATGGAGTGCGGTGGAGCCAGCCAACAAAGATGCAGCTTCAATCCTAGCCATGATGCTCAACAGATTAAAATTCCATATGCAGACCTCAGAGGAACTCTAAAGCACAGGTTGTGAGGACACACAGTGGAAAAAGTGGTGAGTGAACACCCATCCAGCTTGATACCCCACTCTCTAAGCCCTCAGTACATTAAGGTTCTGGTTATCCAGCCAGTCAGCAGACAAGCTTCAAGCAGTTTGGCAGCTCCAAAACTCTCAGAGTAGGAGGCTTCAAGCTAGAAGTCCTATCCTGCATGACTTCAGAGGAACTCTGAAACAGAGACTGTTACTGCACAGAGAACATAAAGAGAGAAGACCAAAACAGTGGACCAAGACAGAAGGCCAAGAGAGTCCTCAGTCACTCCCTAAGACACAAACAGTGTCAGTACAGGGCACATAAAAACAGCTCCCAAAGACACAGACAGTAACTGCAATGACTGCACCAAGAGGCAAAGACTCTGTTAGCAACAATTGGAGGAAGAGTTGGGTAGGTACAAATATAAGAGCTTATTCAACAACCTGAAAACTAACACCAGAACCCAATAGAAATACTACAGGAAGACTTGACCAGCCTAAACCAGAAGAGATAGAAAAAATAATTTTAAACATAACTTTAAGAGGATGATGGACAGATTTAAAGAGGAAATAAAAAATTCACTTAAAGAAATGGAGGAAAATGCAAACAAAAAATTGGAAGAAATCAACAAATCTCTTAAAGAAAACCAAGAAAAAAATAATCAAATATGTGAAGCAAAGAGTTGAAACACTTAACACTTAAAAACTGAAATAAAGGCAATAAAGAAAATACCAATAAGGGGAATTCTAGAAATGGAAAATCCATTTAACAAATAGGAAAAACAGATGCACACATAACTAACAAAATAGAAGAGGGGGAAGTAAGACTATCAGTAGTTGAAGATACTAAAGAAGAAATAGATTCATTAGTCAAAGAGAATTTTAAATTCAACAAATTTTTAACACAAAACATCCAGGAAATCTGGGGCATCATGAAAATTCAAACCTAAGAATAACAGGGATAGAAGAAAGAAAAGATCTCCAGCTCAAAGGCATAGAATACATATTCAGAAAAATCGTTGAAGAAAACTTTCCCAACCTAGAGAAGTATATCACTATGAAGGTAGAAGAAGCTTACAGAACACCAAATAGATGGAAACAAAAACAAGTCCCCTCACCCTATAATAATCAAAATGCAGAGCATACAGAACAAAGAGAGAATACTGATACCAGCAAAAGAAAAAGACCAAGTAATATTAAAGGCAAACCTATCAGAGTTACACCTGAATTCTTAAGTGAAACCATGAAAGCCAGAAGGTCCTGGATAAATGTGCTGTAGAGAGTAAGAGACCATGGATGGAACACAGACAATTAGCCCCAGCAAATCTTTAAATAACCATCAATGAAGAAAACATAATATCCCATGACAAACCCAGATTTAAACAATAATTACCCACAAATTCTCCCATAAAGAAAGAAATAGAAGTAAAATTCCAACTCAAGGAAGCTAATTGTACCCCCCAAAAAAGCAACAGATAACTCCCTATCAGCAAACTCCAAAGAAAGAAAACACAAGCACTACCACCAAAAATAACAGGAATTATCAATCACTGATTATTAATATCTCCAAATATTATTGGACTCAATTCACCCATAGAAAGACACACACAGGCTAAGAGAATGAATATGAAAGCAGAATATATCCTTCTGCCATATATAAGAAACACACCTCAACCTCAAGGACAGACATTGCCTCAGAGTCAAGGATTGGGAAAAGGTTTTCAATTAAATGAACCTAAGAAACAAGCAGGTATAGCTATCCTAATATCTAACAAAACAGAGCCTTCAAAGTAAAATCAATCAGAAGAGATGGGGAAGTACACTTCATAGTCATCACAGGAAAAAATCCATCAAGACTAAATCTCAATCCTGAACATATATGCCTGAAATGCAGGCGGACACACATATGTAAAAGAAACAGTGGTAAAGCTTAAATTGCTGTCAAATTCTACACATTATTGAAGTAGGAGACTTCAACATCCCAATCTCCCCAGTGAAAAGGTCAACCACGCAGATACATTTTCCCCCCACCGGGCTGTGGTGGCGCACAACTTTAATCCCAGCACTTGGGAGGCAGAGACAGGCGGATCTCTGTGAGTTCGAGGCCAGCCTGGTCTACAAGAGCTAGTTCCAGGACAGGCACCAAAGCTACAGAGAAACCCTGTCTCAAAAAATCAAAAAAAAAAAAAAAAAAGAAGCCCTATATGAGTCATATGCTCATTCAGCTGACACCTGCTCAGGAAGTCACACTCTGCATTCTTCCCTCCCAAATAAATCTCTTGACTGAGATTCATATGAACACCTTCTTTTACTGGAATGGATCAGAATATCCCTAGTGGAGTTGAACCGAGATACAGTTGACACCACCGTTTGGAAACTCACTTAGCCCAGAAGAGCACAGAAGCAATGGACACATTTTATGGGAGACTCCCTTAGGAGAGTAGAGCAGATCAGCAACAGACATTTTTGCTGGGAAGCTTTCATGGAAGAATGGAGCAGAGCCCAGCTGTAATGACTCTCTCTCAGAGAGGAACAGAATTGCTACATCTAGTGGGGCAAACTTCTTTTCACAGCTGTTGGTATTGCCTAACTTTTGGTAGTCAGTGTATCCTTCCTTCCAGAATTTTAACTCTTGCAAGATGAGTTTGAACAATAATGTAACCCTTTTAGATTTGACACTTATTGTCAACTGCATGGAATATCCAATTCAGGTGCAAATATTTATGGATGTGTACTGCCGCCTTTTTGGTTGTGACATGATGTCTATTTCAACATATAAAAACATCCTATTCAGGCCATGGTTCTAGAGGATAACAGGATCACCATGAAAGAGCCATGACAACAAGTGTCAGACATGGCACTAAAGCTGGAACTTAAGAACTCACAGCTGTAATCTTCCACATGAAGCAGAGTTTTGGAACTGGTGTATGGATGTAAATTCTGATAGACTAAATCTTCCCAAATGATACCTTCAACTTACAAGGATTATTTTCTCTTATTTCAAGTTTAAATTTGCTTTCTCTTTACATGAACCAATACTTCATGAAGAAAAACTCTGTAAGTGAGCTGTAAGATGCCTCTACTCCTATTTTACATTAATAAATGCTTACAGGAGAAAAATTTTCATGAGTGGAAAATTGCTTAAAAAATTGCTTTTATTGTAATGATGTGATGTGTGTGGGGGAATGTAAATGTGCATTCTGTATCCTGGAAAAGTTAAACAACTTAGATCTTCTTGTAGCAGAAATTACAGATAGCTGTTAAAAATCTGACCGGAGTCCTTGGAATGAAGATTTCTTAATCCTCTAGCTATGACTCTAGTGCTATAAATATTTTAATATCTATTTATATCTCATTGAATTTTGGAAATAGGAATAAACTCATAAAAGCAGAAAGCCCTATTCATGAAAACAATTTTTAGTGACTTTAGCCATCAAAGTTGTCTTCAGCTTGAAGAAAAATTATTTTTTCATCATAGCCTTTAAGGAAGTAAATTATGTAACATGTTCATTCAAGATTGATGCTGGAAACCATTGCTTTTTGGTTTCTATTTTGAAACATTTGAGGTAGGTACTAAAGTATTGTATATTGTGGCAACTCCATTTACTAAAATTTATTTTGTAGTCATTTTATTTCTTCTATGGCTTTTGTTCAGCTTCTATTGTGCCTTTACCTAGTAATAGGTATTTTTCTGATGTAATATATAGAATGTCCTTCCCATCATTGAAGTGTCCCATTGGTTATTAAAATATTGGAACATGTCTGATCATACTTTTCAAGTAAGGGTGTCAGTGAAAGTGTGGTCAGTTTTTTTCATAGTTTTGATTTTCATCTTTTTACAAAATCCCTTGTTGTTTTGTTGTTTGTTATTCATCCTGGCTTGGATGTCAGTAATGATTCAGAGATACATTTGAACTCATGATGCTCATATGTCTGCCACCTGAGGAAAAATTCAAGGGTAGATGATGAACTCCCAATGTGTTCTGTTTTCTCAACACAATTTAACAATGTTAATGTTAAAATGACTGAAAAATGTAATTATAAGAACATTAAATACCTCATATATGTATTCAAAAATATTTTCATTTATGTGATATTAATATAATAAAGTAAGATAATCAGCAATCAGTTGTGTATCTCATACCATAGCTTGATGTTCTACAGATATTAAGGTTAGGTTTCTTGCCTAATATACAACAGTTTCTTCCCACAGACCTATATCATTGATGATCAAATTTGGTTTGAAGAAATACTACATTAGTAAATTATTGTCTTTTTTTCAGATTGTAAATGTAAATTCATTCAAAGGTATAAGGACCCCGAACATCTTGAATAATAAAAGTTCTTTGCATATAAAAATATTTACACCCTCATACATATCTAATTTGTTCATTCCAAGGGCTAAATATTTATTTATAACACTTTCTGAAAACATAAGAATTGAATTCTTCAGAGAATTCTTCAGAGAATTGCCTCATTTAGTAATGTTCATTGCTACTAAATCTGAGAACCTGAGTTCTATCTCTGGGTTACCGATAAGACTTCTACAGGTGTTTCGCATATTTTCTCTTGGGTGGTTCCATGTGCACACTTCTATATGAGCACATTGGTGAATAATTTTTAAATACAAAGAAGTGCCAATGAGGTCACTTGCAGCCAAATAATTCTCTAGGTATCATTACTAGAACTCACAAAGTGGAAGTAGATCATAGACCTCTGTTAGTTTTCCTGTCAGTGCTACATACACATCATGGTACAGGTGTATTCACACAAACACACTTCAAACATTTTTAAATGGATGGAATTAACAATACAAAGAAAATAACCCATTATTGAGAATATATGAAATGATTTGGGTATTCAAATTATAGAATTTCAAGAAATATTGCTATTTATGAAAACAATGGTGCTTCCTCTAAATCTTATTTTATTTCTTTCTCTGATTCAATGATAAGTGCTTTAAAAACACCCATTTCAGCTGGACTTCGAGGTGCATGGCTATTATCATAGCATATAGGAGTATGTGTGGGGCCCATCTCAGTAAGTTTGAGGTCAACTTGTTCCCCATCATGAATTCTTGAAATCCCTGGCTATGTGAACTTTTCCTAATAAAAATCTGGCTTGACTCAGGTTTATTTTAACCAAGTTTTTTTGTCTTTATTCACATAAAGAGATCAGTTTTAACAATGAAGATAAAAAGCAATATAGAAATTCCATTCACATTCAGTCCATTAGATCCTTTGACAACCATCTAGATGTGACTTTATCTTTCAAGTGACAAGAGACAGAAGGAAACTGGGACAACTTCAACTTCAGCATTATCATGACATATATGGGAACTGGAGAGTGGTCTCAGGAGTACTGGTCCTCTTGGGTACCCAAGTCTGATTCCTAGCCCACACTTCAGATTGGTCAGAACTCCCTGTAATTGTAGGTCCTGAAGATCTGGTGCATTGTTCTGGCTTCTTTTGGCACAAGATATGCAAATGCTGAACAGAAATGTCTGTATGTGATCCTATACTTATAATAGGTTTTCTTCATGTGTCTGTTATCTTCAAAAAGAATGAAGTTTAATATAGATGTAAACAGGAAGACGGTGTCTAATCCCCTCTCACTGGAATTACACATAGTTGTGGGTGCTGGGTATCAATGTTAGTCCCTGTGGATGAGTCACCAATGTTCAAATTGCTGAGTCTCATCAACATGTCAGTAACAGTGTGGTATGAATGACTGATCTAAGTTCTTTACCACAGCCTTGATGACCTGGAAGAAATAAAAGAGGGGTAGCATGGGAAACTGACTTAGGCTTTCTTTTTTTTCTGTTTGACATTTTTATTTTAGTTTTTTAATTATTTTTTATTTTTTCCATTCAAAAATTTCCACCTCCCCCATCCCCTTACTTCCAGTCCCAGGATACCCTGCCCTGTTGGAAGTTCAAGGTCCTCCCCCTCCATTCAGGCCCAGGAAGGCAAGCATCCAAACAGACCAGAATCCCAAAAAGCCAGTACATGCAGCAGGAACAAGTCCCAGTGCCATTATCAGTGGCTTCTCTGCCAGCCCCTACAATCAGCCATGCCCAGAGAGTCCAGCCAGACCACAGGCCTGCTCAGTCCCAGTCCAGCTGGATTTGGTGAGCTCCCATTAGATCAGGAACATTGTCTCTGTCAGTGGACCAACCCTTCTCCACCCTGACCTTCTTGCTCGTCCTCTCCTTCCCTCCATCCCTCAACTGGACCCTGAGAGCTCACTCCAGTGCTCCAATGTGGGTCCCTGTCTCCATCTTCATCCATCCCCAGATGAAGGAACCATGGCAACATGTGAGATACTCATCAGTGTGACCATGGGACAAGGCAGGGGAGGATGTGAAGAAAGAGGAGCACTCGTCCATTGGTGGAGGGAGTGTGGGCATGTGCAGCCACTTTGGAAATTAGTGTGGCAGTTTCTCAGGGGATTGGGGGTCAGCCAGCCTCAGGGTCCAGCAATACCATTCTTGGGAATGTACCCAGGAGATGCCCAGTCACATTAGAGTACTACTCAGAGGAAAAAACAAAACAAAACAAAACAAAACAATGACGTCTTGAATTTTGCATGCAAATGGATGGACATAGAAAACATTATCCTGAGTGAGATAACCCAGAACCAAAAAGATGATTATGGTATGTACTCACTCATTAGTAAACTCTTTTCCCACGGACAAAGGACATTAAGCCTAAAGTTCGCAAGCCTAGGGAAGTCAAATAACAAGGTGAACCCAAAGAAAAGCATAAACAGATCCTCCTGGAAATTGCAAGGAAGCAAGATTGCCAGGCAAAAGGTGGGAGCATGGGGGTGGGAGACGGAGAGAGGGGGAGAGAGAAGGGAGAAAGGAAAGACTGGAGAGAGCTCGGGGGAGTGGGGAGGTAGAGATGGAAGAAGGGTGGATATAGCAGCAGGGAACAAGATATCTATATTAAGGGAGCCATGTTAGAGTTGACAAGAGACTTAGCTCTTGAAGTGATCCCAGGTGTCCATGGGGATGTCCCCAGTTAGGTCCCTGGGCAGCAGTGCAGAGGGTGCCTAAACTGGCCTTGCCCCTCTATCACACTGTTTATCTCAAATATCACCATAGAATCTTCATCCGACGATGGATGGAGATAGAGACAGAGACCCTCATCAGAGCAATGGACTGAGCTCCCAAGGTCCAATTGAAGAGCAGAAGGAGGGAGAAGTACTCTAATATGTATATATTCCACACTATCTTCATCCATTCTTCCATTGAAGGGCATCTAGGTTGTTTCCAGGTTCTGGCTATTACAAACAATGCTGCTATGAACATAGTTGAACAAATGCTTTTGTCATATGATAGGGCATCTCTTGGTTATATTCCCAAGAGTGGTTTTACTGGATCTTGGGGTAGGGTGTTCCCAAATTTCCTGAGAAATCGCCACACTGATTTCCAAAGTGGTTCCACAAGTTTGCATTCCCACCAGCAATGGATGAGTGTGCCCCTTACTCCACAACCTCTCCAGCAAAGGCTATCCTTGGTGTTTTTGATTTTAGGCATTCTGACAGGTGTAAGATGGTATCTCAAAGTTGTTTTAATTTGCATTTCCCTTATCGCTAAGGAGGTTGAGCACGACCTTAAGTGTCTTTTGGCCATTTGAATTTCTTCTGCTGAGAATTCTCTGTTCAGATCAGTGCCCCATTTTTTAATTGGGTTAATTAGCATTTTAAAGTCTAGTTTCTTGAGTTCTTTATACATTTTGGAGATCAGACCTTTGTCTGTTGCAGGGTTGGTGAAGATCTTCTCCCAGTCAGTGGGTTGTCTTTTTGTCAGAGAAGCTAAATAAAAAGGTGAACCCAAAGAAAAACGTATAGTCATCCGCCTGGATAGGGGAAGTAGACAAGATTGCCGGGCAAAAGCTGGGAACTTGCGGGTGAGGTGGCATGGGGCTAAGGGGAAATGGGGTGAGAAACGTGAGAAGGAGAGGATGGGGGGAGCTTGGGGGAATGGGATGGTTGGGATATAGGAGGGTGAATACGGGAGCAGAGAAATATATCCTAATTAAGGGAGCCATCTTAGGGTTGGCAAGAGACTTGACTCTAGAGAGGCTCGCAGGTGTCCACGGAGAGGTCCCCAGCTAGTACCTTGGGCAACGGAGGAGAGGGAACCTGAAATGACCCTATCCTATACTGATGAATATCTTGCATATCACCTTAGAACCTTCATCTTGCGATGGATCGAGATAGAGACAGAGATCCAATCTGGAGCAGCGGACTGAGCTCTAAAGGTCGAAATGAGGAGCAGAATGAGGGAGAACATGAGCAAGGAAGTTAGGACCACGAGGGGTGCACCTACCCACTGTGACAGTGGAACTGATCTATTGGGAGCTCACCAAGGCCAGCTGGACTGGGATTGAATAAGCATGGGATGAAACCAGACTCTCTGAACATGGCGGACAATGAAGGCTGATGAGAAGCCAAGGACAATGGCACTAGGTTACAATCCTAATACATGAACTGGCTTTATGGCAGCTTAGCCTGTTTGGATGCTCACCTTTCTGGACCTAGATAGAAGTAGGAGGACCTTGGAATTCCTGCAGGGCAGGTAATTTGGACTGCTCTTCAGTGTGGAGAGGGAGGGGGAATGGAGTGGGGGGAGGGGGAGAGGAGTAGGGAGAGGGTGAGGGGAGTGGGGAGATGGGGCAATGTTTGGGAGGAGGGGGAGGGAAGTGGGAAACAGGGAGGAGGCGGAAATTTTAATTAAATAAGAATAAAATAAAAAAAGTAGAAAAATAGATTTTTAATAAAAATGTGGCTTGAGAGATAGCTTACCAATTAAGAGCAGTAGGTGTTTTTGAAAAGACAGAGGTTTTGTTGCTTGAACTTCTGTAACTCTTCTGGTCTCAGCAGGTGCTGCACACAGACACAGGTGAGCAAACATTCTTTTTTTTTTTTTTTTTTTTTTTTTGGTTTTTTGAGACAGGGTTTCTCTGTGGTTTTGGAGCCTGTCCTGGAACTAGCTCTTGTTGACCAGGCTGGTCTCGAACTCACAGAGATCCGCCTGCCTCTGCCTCCCGAGTGCTGGGATTAAAGGCGTGCGCCACCACTGCCCGGCTTGAGCAAACATTCTTATGCATAAAATGAAGCTTAAAGAATGAAATCCTGTAGAGTAATTCAAAAGCCTTGAGACAGGCAGTAGTCAGGACTAGTTAAGATGAACTCTTTTCAGGCCTTCGCAGAAGGATCTCTGGCCTTTGTCTGAACCAGCATGTTCAGTGTCATAAGAAAGCTTATTCTGAGGTTAGAATAGGTCAGAGTAGCTGTTTATTTAAAAACAAATTTTTCAAAGTGGATAGCAGCTTTCCATTTTATTTTGTATTCTTGTTCTATTTTGTTTGAATGTTGATAAATATTTTAAATATATTTCTTACATTATACATTATGATGTATCTTTTAACCATACATTATGATATATTTAGATTATCATGCATAATCAGAAGGATAGTTTTGCTCTGTAAATCTTTATCTGCCTCAGTGGTTAAACACCACTTCTCCTGGAATTTTTTTGCTTTGTTCTGTTTTGTTTGTTAGTTAGTTTGTTTGTTTTTTGCAACAGGGTTTCTCTGTAGTTTTGGAGCCTTTCCTGTAAGTAGCTCTTGTAGACCAGGCTGGACTTGAACTCACAGAGGTCCACCTACCTCGGCCTCCCAAGTGTTGGGATTAAATGCATGCACCACCACTGCCTGTCTAATCTTCTCCTTTATAAAGCTGTTCACTATATAAACTTGGGCTTGAATCCAAAAGAGACTTCACAATGACAGCTTATTGCTAGAACTTCAATCAATATTTTGAAGATATATGGAGAGAGTGGACAGCCTTGTCTTGTTCCTGATTTTAATAGAATAGCTTTGAGTTTCTCTCCATTTAATTTAATGTTAGCTACCAGCTTAGTGTATATTACTTTTATTATATGTAGATATGATCCTTGTATCCGTAAACTCTCCGAGACCTTTATCATATGGGATGTTGAATTTTGACAAATACTTTTTCAGCATCTAATGAAATGATCCTATGTTTTTTTCTTTCAGTTTATTTATATGATGGATTACATTAACAGATTTTTGTATATTGAGCTAGCCCTGCATCTCTGGCATGAAGCCTACTTGATCATAATGGATGATTTTTTTATGTGTTCTTGGATTCAGTTTGCCAGTATTGTATTGAGAATTTTTCATCAATGTTCATGAGTGAGATTGGTCAGTAACTCTCTTTCTTGGTTGAGTCTTTGTGTGGCTTTGGTATCAGGGTGACTGTACTTTCATAAAAAGAATTTGGCAATGACTCTTCTATTTCTATTATGTGGAACACATTAAGGAGTATAGGTATTAGCTCTTCTTTTATTATTATGGTAGAATACTACACTAAACCCATCTGGTCCTAAGCTTTTTTGGTTGGGAGGCTTTGGATCACAGCTTCTATTTCCTCATGACTTATAGGTCCATTTAAATTGTTAACCTGGTCTTGATTTAATTTTATCATATGATATTTATTTAAAAAATGTCCATTTCTTTTACATTTTCCAATTTTGTGGCATATAGGCTATTGTAGTAAGACCTAATGATTCTCTGAATTTCCTCAGTGTCTGTTGTTATGTCCTGCTTTTCATTTCTAATCTTGTTAATTTGAGTGTTCTCTCTCTGTCTTTTGATTAGTTTGGATAGGGGTTTCTCAATCTTGTTGATTTTCTCAAAGAACCAGCTCTTTGTTTCATTGATGATTTGGATTGTTTTCTGTGTTTCTATTTGTTGATTTCAGCCCTCAGTTGGATTATTTCCAGTCTTCAACTCCTCCTGGATGAGTTTGCTTCTCTTCTTTTGAGCTTTTAGGTGTGCTGTTAAGTCTCTCATCTCAGCTTTCTCATTTTCTTTATGTGGGCACTTAGTGCTATGAACTTTCCTCTTATCACTGCTTTCATATCACCACAGGAATGGATAAACATTTAGAAAACTACACAAGCAGCCGGGCAATTGTGGTGCATGCCTTTATTACAAGCACTCGGGAGTCAGAGGCAGATGTCTGTGAATTTGAAGTCATCTTAGTCTGCAAAAGCTAGTTCCAGGACAGGCTCCACTCCTACAAAGAAACCCTGTCTCAAAAAGAAAACAAAAAAAAGAAAGGAAAAGCCGGGCGGTGGTGGCACACACCTTTAATCCCAGCACTCGGGAGGCAGAGGCAGGCGGATCTCTGTGAGTTCGAGACCAGCCTGGTCTACAAGAGCTAGTTCCAGGACAGGCTCCAAAACCACAGAGAAACCCTGTCTCGAAAAACCAAAAAAAAAAAAAATGGCAAAAAAGAAAGGAAAAGAAAAAAGAATAAAACCAGACAAGCAATGTTCACAATGATTTTTATGTACATTTGTTTGTATGTGCCAGTGCACGTCTCTATGTGCATGCATGTGAGTATGTGTGTGCATGAGTGTGTATATACTTGTGCAGATGTGTGTATGTATAGGATTGTGTATGTGTGGATGTGCATTTGAGTATTTATGTGTGGAAGATAGAGGAAAACCATTGGTGTAAGTACTCTCACTGAATTTTTATTTTTTTGAGTTGGGGTCTTTAATTGCTCTGTAACTTCCTAAGTATAAAAGGCTTGCTGGGTAACAATCATCCAGTACCTATTTGTCTGCATGTCCCAGTTCCATCGCTGGTGTGAAAATTCCTTGTGACCATACTTTTTTTCTTTTTCTCTTCAGCATGGATTCTGGGGGGCTCAAATTGAGATTCTTAAGCTCACAAGACAAGCTCACCTGTCTTCTCAGTCATTCACAACTCCAGTCATTTTCTTGTCACTGTGTGGTTTTGATTTAGTTTTTGAGACAGTTCTATGTAGCCACCTAGATACTGGTCCCTCAAGTGCAGTGTAACATGTCTGTCTGAAAGCCAGATGTTGATATGAAGGTTCTTCCTCAATCTCTCTCCCCTATTTATTTGTTTGTGACAGGAACTAACACTGGAGCTCTATGATTCTCCTACTGTAGCCAGTCAAAACATTCCAGGGATTCTCTTGTCTACATTTCCTCCTTAGCTTGGATCACAGGCCAAGGAACCCACAACCTGATATTTTATGTGGATTCTGGAAATCCTCAATTAGGTACCCTATTATTGCACACAGCACTTTAACAACCCCTCAGGCACCACAGACACCTCCTAAAAAGCAGGCTATAAAAACATAATATGAACAGATGAATACTTACTAGATAAACAGATTGATATGTGACAAGATACACTTATTAAATGGCTATCAATTGTGAAGTCTATGTGTGGAGTGTAGGAGTGTATCACCATTGTTACAGTTTGACCATGAGATGTTCCCACAGTTCATGTGCTCAATGCCTCATTTCCCAAATGGTGCCAGCATCTGGAGGTTGTGGCATCTTCAGATCCTGGCCTTTCCTGTATTTTTCCCTCTGCATTCTAGTGACCATATCATAAGAAATTCCAGAGTAACTTGTTTCAGCCACTGTGATTTTCTGCCCAAGGGCACAGGACTAAGGAACTGTGAACAGATGTCCCAGGAGGTAGCCACACCTATACTGTATCTTCTATAAGACTAGCTAATTGATTAGAACCTCAGTAATTGTGGTGAGGTTAAGAAAATAGAGGTCCAGAGCATAATGATAGTTTAAATTAGATTTATATTTAGCCCCATTAATACCCAGGACACCTTCCCTTACAGCTGTAGGTACAGCATGACTAGCTGAGATGTTAAGGTACCTTTAGTTCCATTTGTATAACACTTGTAGGCGTATCTGGACTTTCCAACAAGTTAGAATACCTTTTTCTCCAGAGTTATAACACTTTCAGGGATAACCTGACATCCTGACTGTTATTATTTTTTATTATTAATGCGGGGGGTGTTGTTCGGGAGGGGGAGACACGAGACGCGCGGGGTTGGGGAAGGAGAGACGAGACACGCGGGGTCCCACGTGGGTAAACTTTAATGGGGGAGGGTAACATACAAGGAATGGGAGTGAAGAGACGAAAGGGAAAGAGGAGGGGAGAGCGAGAGAGAAGAGAGAGGGCGGGTTGGAACGCCCATTTTTAAAGGGCTCTGGGCATTTTGGGGTTTGTAGTCCACTTGGAGACTGTATTTTTTGTGCATGTGTGGCCTTGTCTCCAAAGGAACAACATTCCACCCTTTTGGTTTTATTAAAAAAAAATTGAGGGGGGGGTTGAGGGTCTTAACGGGTAGGGAATAGGGGCGTAGCCCGGTCTCTCATGACTGCTTCCTGCTGACTTTGGGCGTCGAGGGGTCCGGGGAGCGTCCTATTGTCCTGATGATGTCATATCGATGTTTTGTCCGCTGGCATCAAGTGGCTGATTGAAGAAATCACATCTGTCTGGAGATTGTATCTGTCTGGCTCTTGAGTAGCTGGGTCACCGTTAGGATGCTGGAAAACAAAAGTTGCATTAGTAGAAAGAAAAAAAGTTAGAGGGGAGATTTGGGGTGGAGGGGGTGGGCTTCAGGAGGCCAGGGGTTAAGAATAAGAATAAAAAAGGTAAATGATACTTATTCCGTTAATTGAATGATACTTATTCCGTTCTGCTTGTGTCTGCTTTGTCCAGGTGAGTCAGGCTGGTTTCTTGGAGCTTAAAGAAAATGTCTCAAAAGAAATAGATTTTAATCATATATTCCTTAACATTTTAGGGGTCACTGCTGCAGTCAGTGACAAACCTGTTATGTCAGGAACTTGGTTAAGCATTTGCTTATCACCTGAACCTCTTGGCTCTGTGTTTGATGATGATTCCTGTAGAGACAACTGGATGGTTATTTAGGAATTTAGAAAAGGGAGGGTGTATTAGCACAGGAGGAAAAAATGAAAAATGAGACCATCGTTTTCCTTAGGCTGGAGTAGAGGGGGTTGGACCTGTTGTCCTTTGGAACTTGAGGGAACATGGTCCCGTCTGAGTTACCGTGTAAGGAGGATTGTTCTGAGCTGTAGGGATGAACGGTTTCAGATGTGACAGGTGAATCCAGTGAGGAATTCCCTCGAGCTTGGCAGCTGTGGGAGTTAGAAGAATTACCCTGAGAGGACCCTGCCATTTAGGGGAAAGGGGTGAGGGACGTTGACCTGGAGGTGAGAATAAAACCTTATCTCCTATTTTAACCGGCGGTGGACATGTGTTAGCACATGGTTGAGGTAGTGAGTGATCCGTGAAGTCCCACAGCAGTGAACGTAGGTGGAAAAGGAGGGGAGTGAGCAGGTGATCAGGAAGGGGAGAGGTTCCCGATGGGAGGCCAGGGGTTAAAACTGGCCGCCCATACATGAGTTCAAAGGGTGAAATGAAAAGGGGTCCCTTTGGGAGAGCCCGGAGCCTGAGAAGGGCCAGAGGCAAAAGCCTTACCCAGTCGAGGTGAAGTTCTTGTGACATCTTAACGAGGGCATCCTTTAAAGAGCGGTTAGTCCGTTCTACCTTACCTGAAGACTGGGGGTGGTATGGTATATGAAAATTCCAGGGGATTCCAAGTGCCCTAGACAGATTTTGAGAAATCTGGGAAGTAAACTCTGGGCCGTTATCTGACTGAAGAGAAGTTGGGAGCCCGAACCGCGGAACAATTTCTCGGAGGAGGATATCAGAAACTGTCTGGGCTCTCTTGTTAGAGGTGGGGAAAGCTTCAACCCACCCAGACATTGTATCCACCAACACCAGGAGATATTTAATTTTTTTAACTGTGGGCATATGAGTAAAATCCAGCTGCCAGTCAGTTCCCGGAAGGGAGCCCCTGGCTTGGTGAGTAGGGAAAGGAAAGCTACGATATTTGGTCCTGGGATCTGACTTTTGGCAGATCTCACAGGAGGCAGTGGTAGCCTTTAGGAACCTGATATCCTCAGGGAGTGAGCGAGGCGGCGGGCGGGAGTGGAGCCCAGAGGTGCTTTGGAAGATCGCGGCCGAGGGACGGGGCGGGAGGGGGATGGGGAAGAATCCGAAGACGTTTTCGACTGTCTGTATGTCCTGCGGTGGGGGCGGGTGGAAGCCTCCACCCCCCCATGCGACCTGTGGTGGGGGTGGGGAGAATTTTCCAGCCGCTCCCGGGATCGCTCCCGGGATCGGCGGGGGCGGGTGGAAGCCTCCTCGGAGGAACTGGGCGAAATCCCTGTAGATCCAGAACGGGAGCTTGTTGGGGAACTAGACGGAGAATGGTTAGGTGACCTGGAGGAGGATTTTCTGTGCCTAAAAGAAACTTTGGAGGAAAGGGGAATGGAAGAACCATCGTTAGATCTGGCAGAACGGGAAGGAGTAGCCCCGCGAGGCCGGGGAGGTGGAGGTTCGTCCGCGGGGTCCATAGCAGGAGCAGGAGGTTCCGGGTGGGGCGGCATTGCTAAGAACATGTGAGCAGGTGAGCACTGAGAGACAGTAGAAGGATAACAGAAGGAATTAAGGCGTGGGGCTGTAGAGCTTCCAACAGCTGTCCCAGAGGAGAGGAAGGGGGAATTGGTTTTGAAGACTTAGCGCCCATGGCTAGAACCGTGAAAATATCCGCAGAAGGCACCCGAAGATGCTCCGAACACAGTTGCTCTGGGCACAGGCATCAGAGTACCCAGGGGACCGTGCTATGGGCTAACTGACCCAGTCCTAGTTTTCGACGGGAGACGGGGGTCTCGGCTAGGAGGGGACAGTTAAGCCCGAAGGCTGCCCGTTGCAGCCGAAATGAACACCCAGGCCCTGTGAAAAGGCGTCCGATTTCACAGGGGGGGTGGTCAGGCCGCACCGGCGGCGGGCCGCACCGTAGCGGCGGTCACGATGAAGAAGAAGAAAGAAAAGGAATGAAACAGAGGACAGAGAACCAAAAGCCCCGGGCTTTTGGGCGCGGATAAAAACAGGTCTAGCCTAGGGCGGAAGGTCGGGGGAAGAGGGGGGGTTAGCAACCACACCCAGGACACGCCAGAGGAAGCCGGGAGCTCGGCCGGCCTCCTCCAGGTGAGAGGGGATGGTTAGCCAGCCCAGGGAAACGGTTGGAGAGGGAGGGCCGTGTCGAGATGGCTGGAACACGTGGAGTGGTCGCAGGTCGTCCGGTTCTGACCTTGTCCCGGGGGAGGCCCCGAGCTCCAGGAGGCGCCAAAACCCAGAGCCGAGGCCTCAGGTGAGGGCCCCGGGGCGAGAAGGTCCCCGAGCAGACGGCACCAATGTTATTATTTTTTATTATTAATGCGGGGGGTGTTGTTCGGGAGGGGGAGACACGAGACGCGCGGGGTTGGGGAAGGAGAGACGAGACACGCGGGGTCCCACGTGGGTAAACTTTAATGGGGGAGGGTAACATACAAGGAACGGGAGTGAAGAGACGAAAAGGAAAGAGGAGGGGAGAGCGAGAGAGAAGAGAGAGGGCGGGTTGGAACGCCCATTTTTAAAGGGCTCTGGGCATTTTGGGGTTTGTAGTCCACTTGGAGACTGTATTTTTTGCGCATGTGTGGCCTTGTCTCCAAAGGAACAACACTGACAAGTTAGGACACTTTTCTTCTGGAGCTGTAACACTTGCAGTGCACACACACCAGCATTCATACACATACAATCATACTCATGCATATGCATGTTACACACTCCCAAACTCACCCAGAAGAAATAGAAATTCTGAGTAGACTTTGTTCTGATTATTATCCATTAGCTTGGCACAAGCTAGGGTTATCTTAGTAGAGAAACCTAATTGAGAAAACACCTCTATCAGATAGACCGAAGACAATTCAGTAGAGAATTTTCTTGATTAATGATTGATATGGGAAAGGCCAGTTTTATTCTGGGTCTGGTGTCCCTGGGTGCTGTAAAAAATCAGATTGAACAAGCCCTGAGGAACAAGCCAGTAAGCAGCACCCTACCATTTCCCCTGCATCAGCTCCTGCCTCGAGAACAAGGAATAAGTTGTTTCTTCCCCATGTGCTTTGTGGGCATGTTGTTTCCTCAAAGCAGTTAGAAGCAAACTAGGCTAACTTGTCCTCAATAAAAAGGTGGAATTGGCAATAATAAAAAGTAGAAGGCCAGTTACTTTTCTGGTCAATTTACCAATTGCTCATAAACTGCTCAAAATAATAAAAAGAAAGATGCCAAGGAACATTTAAAGACATCTTTATGAATTCCAAGGGATGAGAAACCTTACACAGCTGCTAACTTGGAAAATTAGGCAGCTGCTTTGGAATAGAGCCTAGTAGCTCTTCATACATGAACCAGAGTGAAATATCTAACAGTATTGAAAAGGAGAAGAGCAGTTATCTTTGTACAGAGTGGAAGCAACTGTTAGCATCTCACCACTATTTTTGAGAATTCTCTACAGACTTTTCATGGGAGAGATAATTTATAAAATAAGATTAGGACAGAAGCTAATGCAATGTTTGATGATTTGCCTTCCCCCCCACTGATTTTGCTATGATAATTTTCTATAATCCAATATTTCTTTTAAAATGTTTTTTCATAGCCGGGCGGTGGTGGTGCACGCCTTTAATCCCAGCACTCGGGAGGCAGAGGCAAGCGGATCTCTGTCAGTTTGAGACCAGCCTGGTCTACAAGAGCTAGTTCCAGGACAGGCTCCAAAACCACAGAGAAACCCTGTCTCGAAAAACCAAAAAAAATATATATATATATTTTTCATATCTGTTGAAAACCACCATTGAATGCCACAGAAATTTATTTAAACATTCTTTTCAAATTGCACATCAAATTTTTATTATTTTTTGTAATGTGGATTAACATATTTTGTGCTGTAAGTAAAATTGGAACACATTAATCACTGAATTAACCATATCTTTTTTTCTATGTCTCTCTGTGTGTGTGCATATGTGCACGTGTGCACGCATGTGGATGTGTGAATGTATTTCATGTATTCCAGTCTGACCTCAACCTTACTTTGTGCTTGTGGAGTTTCTTTAACTTCTAATCTCTCCATCTCTGTCTCCTTAGTATGAGAATTATAGTTATGCACCACCATGCTATACATGTGCCCTTCACTTTTTCTTAAACAAGATTCCTAGTAATGGTAGAGAAGGATGAAAAGATCTGACATTTAAGGTCCTATCGCAATTACTGTATATGAAGTTTATATTGATTTATTGCCCCCTCCCACTTCTTAGTTAACAATGGACACATAATCAAGAAAAACTGATTCACTAAGTGTGTAAGGGAAGACGGTATCTTGTCAGAGACTGAATAGAAAGTAGCATAGCCATACTGCTGCCAGCTCCGAATCGTGCATGCTCAGATGATATTCATGAACAGTGGCAACTCCCCCTCGGGACTCTGTGTGTATCAACTACAGTGGAGGGAGATTAAGTCCAACATCGCGACCAATCCCTTGGGGACATCTCTACTTAGGAACCACCACTTGGGTAAAATTAAATCTTTGGCTACACAATAGAAAACCATTTTCAGTAAAATTCAAAAAGACATAGAGGGAAAAAGTGTGTATAAGTAAGATAGGTACTACATAGAGAGAGACACTGTGCTTAGGTGTCCTTACAATAGATGCTTAAAGATTTGTCACATAGCTTAACGGATATAATTCATAGTTGGGTATAGTGGTATATGTCTTTAATCCCAGAAGTTTGAGGCATCTGTCTCTGGTGGCAGCAACATGGTTTATCCTCTGACTCTGTCTACTCTTTCTATATATTAATTCATTAACCAATAAAAGCAACTGTATATTGAGGGACTTCCCAAACCACAAAGGCAGGCTGACACTGGTCTACATAGTGAGTTCCAGACCAGCAATGGGCTACAAAAGTCCTTGTCTTAAAAAATAAAAAATAAAATAATGCAATTTATAAAACTTAAAGATTTTGTACAAATTGAAAGTAGAAGTATATGAATTTAAAAATTACTTATTTTCTGTATATTAATATTTGCCTGCATATTTATATGCATATATATGAATCCAAAAATTACTTACTTTCTGTATATTAATATTCACCAGCATATATATATATATATATATATATATATATATATGCATCATATTTATGCAGTGTCCATGGAGGCCAAAAGAGGGTATCGGGTCACCTGGATCTATGTTGTGATCTGCTATGTGTGTGTGAATCCTCTGCAGAACAGTAAGTGCTCTTAACTGCTGAGTCATCCTTTTAGGTTTTATTCCTCATCTTCAGGTATTTCCTTTGGAAATGTAATTGTAAGGTGTATTAATTAGATTTAGAAATGAGTATGGTATGCTAACACAGTAAAATGCAAGACACAGACATTCTGGCCCTAATTAAAGAGAGTTGTCTTTTTTTTTTGTTGGTTTTTTGAGACAGGCTTTCCCTGTGGCTTTGGAGCCTGTCCTGGAACAAGCTCTGTAGACGAGGCTGGTCTCGAACTCACAGAGATCCGCCTGCCTCTGCCTCCCGAGTGCTGGGATTAAAGGCGTGCGCCACCATTGCCCGGCTTGTGGTTAGGGTTTTATACATTTATTTTTACCCCAGCAACAAGGTTTCTCTTTGTAACCACTCTGGCTGTTCTGAAACTTTCTTTGTAGTCCAGTCTGGCCTTAAACTTATGGAGACCTTTGTGCCTCTCCTTCCTGAATGCAGGGATTGGAAACATACAACCCCTTCACCCATCTTGAGTTCTTGATTGTTTTGAACATTCTCTTTGAGATATCTTTAGAATGATGCATACTGCCTCTGCAGAAAATCTGTGTTTTATCACTTGTGTCAAATTTTCCTGACTCTTAGTGAGGAAAATATACCAACTAGACCCAACGGGGAGCAGTTTCTACCCCTTGTCCTGCTCCTTTATTTCCTTCCTCTTTCTAGCCTGCCTCACTGAGTCCCAGTGGACAGAGGCCAACAGAAAAGGGCAGACAGAGTGCTTTTGAGAGGCTGTGGTGGCCTGGACTCAGTTAGTGGGAGGGTCACACTGATGTTTTGCATTTAATACACTGACTGCACCTCAAGCAGCTTCTGTCCCAAACAGCAATTTCAACTCCACATTTACCAGCAGCATTTTGTGCTATGGGATATAGAAATGAAGGAATTCTGTTCCCTCAGACACTGGCCTCTGACTCACAGAGATATGAGATAGGGGATCCCAACAAGACACTAAGAAAATCTATATCTAAATCTCTTATCCTTCTATTTAACTCAGAATTTAAGTGTTGAGGGAAATTCCTGCTAGCTGAGAGAGGTTGAATAACAAGTTCCTAATGTGTCCTTGTTGCTTGCATTTATGAAAAGAGGAGTGTCCTTCTACTCGGCCCCCAATTAAAAACTCTCACTACACTCAGTTTCTCACTACAGCTTCCTGTCAGATGGTTGCTGATGCAGCCTGTTGACCACAGGTTAATTTTATTTAATCAAAAAATGTAAACCATGTTTGCATCATTAAAAAGGCAGCAAAAAGTATAGAGCACCTTTACACAGTGAAAATAATTATCCACAACAGCAGACCACTGTTGCAGGTCAGATCTCACTCCATATGGTTGGATGATGTATAAATAGAGACTGTACTTTTGTTTGCTGACCTCCCAGACCTGAATAATCACACAAAATGATATTAATTACAACACTATTTTGTCAACAGCTCAGGCATATTGCTATATAGTTCTTACATCTTAAATTAACCCATTTCTATTATTTTATATTTTACTATGAGGGTCATAGTTTCTTACTTCACATCATGACTCTTGGGTGGCTACATGGCATCAGCATGACTCTGCCTTCTTTCTGCCTCCATTCAATTTAGTTTTCCAAACTAGCTATATTCTGCCCTGCCATAAGCCAAAGAAGATTCTTTATTAAACAGAGGTAATAAAGCATATTCTTACCATACAGAAGGGAATCCCAAACCAATGATGTCTACCATTGAGGCTTGTGTGCATGGGGAGTGCACACCCTCAGTGTCTCTGAAGCTCCACCTGCTCATAAGCTCTCAGAAAGGAACCCTAGGGAGGTTGGGCAGCCACCAGGATAGATGTGGAGAGCATAATGATAACATGATGAGAGGTAGAGCAAGCCCCCTCAGATGAATCAGGAATATTGAAAGATGCAGTTGTTGTTGAATAGGGTTGGAGAGGAACCCCAGTTTAATGTTGGTGAGGGTGTTTGGTGTTCTCTTACCAGACAGGTCTGGGTTCTTGTGATTTTTGACAGACCTAACTTCAACCTCTGCTGACATCTCCCAGAAGTCCAAGTTTTGCCTAAACTGTAAGAAATTCATCCAGCTTTGTTCATACTCGAAGAGAACACCATGCTACCATGAATGTCTCTACATAATCATGTTCATATATGCACTCCATAAAGGTATACAAGGTCTGGAATTGAGCCAGACTAGATATTAGAAGAGTAGGATTTTTGTTCCCTGATCTTGATATAATATTACAAACCAAGGGGTAGAACAGAGACAGCAAACTCCATTGGAACAGATACAGGGGAGTAACTGAAGACTGAGTGAGTCAGAGCCAGAGACCACTGAGGGTCCGGTCATAAATCTGGACCTTCAAGGGAGTAGACCTAAGCCAGGATCCTTGTTTGTCTAGGCATGAGTCTAGGACCTCTGAGGAAATAGGTCTGAGCCAGGACCTCTGCCACTCTGGGAATGAATCTGGGACCTCTGAGGGAGTAAGCAGAACCAGCGATCTCTGCAGGGCCAAGTGTGAGTCGTGAACCTCAGAGGGAAAAACGCTGATCCAGGACCTCTGTTGCTCTGGCCATTGGTCTGGGACATCAAAGGGAATAGAGAGGAAACTGAAACCTCTGTGGGTCCAAGTGTGAATCAGTACTCTGAGGGAGTAAGCCTGAGCCAGGTCTTCTGCGGTTCTGGGCACACCTGAGCCTTGGAACTCTGAAGCAATAGACCGGAGCCAAAGACCTTTGCAAGACCAACTCCAAGCCAGGGACTTCTGCAGGAGAAAATCTAGATCAAGATTTACAGAAACAGGTCAAAGCTGGTAGCCTAGGCCAAAGTAGTCCTGAGACAGCAAACTCCAAGGGAGCAGAGCAAAGCCCAGGAGTGTGGAGCTATCTCCAGGAACACAGGTTAACAAATGGGGTAACTAGAACTATGGTACTGATAGTACCACAAACCAAACATCTGAGCTTTGGATTCATGGACACCTAGTAAATTAATCAACAGAATCTCAGACAGCTGCAACATGCACCTACTAGAGTAATAAAAGAGTACAA
Source organism: Chionomys nivalis (assembly GCF_950005125.1). Lineage (NCBI taxonomy): Eukaryota > Metazoa > Chordata > Mammalia > Rodentia > Cricetidae > Chionomys > Chionomys nivalis. The sequence continues at coordinate 35,910,916 of NC_080111.1, read as the reverse complement.
AAGGAAAAACCACATGCAATACCACAAAGAGCAATAAAACACCAGGAAAACCTAAAGAACCTTCAACAGCAAGACTTGAACAATCAAATATAGACGAAGCAGAAGAAAGTGACCTAAAAAATAAATTCAAGAGTTTGAAACTCATAAAGAGGAAATGAGAAATTCCCTCAAAGAATTGGAGGGAAAATCAAACAAAAAAATTGGAAGACATCATCAAACCCCTTTTAAAAAATCCAAGAAAAAGCAATCAAACAAATGAAAGAAACTATTCAAGACTTGAAAACTGAAATAGAGACAATAAAAAAAAACACAGTCTAAGGGGATTATAGAAAAAGGAATAATGAGAAAATGATCAGAAACTACAAACAATCATGAGCAACAGTATATAAGACATGGAAGAGAGAATCTCAAGCATTGAAGATACAATACAGGAAATAAACTCATCAGTTAAAAAAATATTAAATGTAACAAAAGCTTAACCCAAAATATCCAGGAAATATCAGACACCATGAAAAGGCCAAATCAAAGAATAATAGATATAGAAAAGGAGAAGCTCAACTCAAAAGCACAGAAAATATATTTAACAAAATCAAAGAAGAAAACTTTCTCAACCTAAAGAAATATATACCTATGAAGATAAAAGAAGTTTACAGAACACCAAATAGACTGGATCCATAAAAAGTCCACTCAACATATAATAATCAAAACAGTAAACATATAAAGAAAGAATATTAAGAGCTGCAAAGGAAAATGGCCAAGTACCATATAAAGGTAGACCTATCAGAATTATACCTGACTCCTCATTGGAGACAATGAAAGACAGAAGGTCATGATCAAACATTATGCAGACATTAAGAGATCACAAATGTCAGCCCAGACCACTATACCCAACAAAACTTTCAATTACCATAGAAGGAAAGAGCAAGACATTCCATGAAAAAACTAGATTTAACTAGTACCTAGCCACAAACTCAGCCCTACACAAAATACTAAAAGGAAAACTGGCTTAAGCAACAAAACACAGACAACTGATGGTCGCATAGCAACAAATTCCAAAGAAGGGAAAAATGCACAAGTTAACATCACCAACAATGAATACTAAATTAACAGGAGATAGCAATCACTGGTCATTAATATCCCTTAATGTAAATGGACTCAACTCACCTATAAAAAGACACAGGCTAACAGATTGCATATGAATACAGAATCCATCCTTCTTCTGCATACAAAAAAAAAAAAACACACATCTCAACCTCAAAGACAGACACTGTCTCAGAGTAAAGATTAGAAAAATGGATTCCAATTAAATGGACCTAAGAAACATCAGGTATAGCTATCCTAATATCTAACAAAATAGAATTCAAGCTAAAATTAATCAAAAGGGACAAAGAAGGTGATTTCATATTAGTCACAGGAAAAATCCATCAAGAGAAATATCATTACTGAACATCTATGCCCCAAATGCAAGGGCACCCTGATATGTAAAAGAAACATTTCTAAAGCTTAAAACATACGTTAAACTCCACACACTAATAGTGGAAAACTTCAATATTCCCCTCTCACCAATGGCCAGGTCAATCAGACAAAAAATGAACAGAGAAATAAGAGAACTGACAGATATTATGACTCAAATGGATTTAACATACATCTATATAATATTCCATTCAAAAGAAAAGAAAATACTTTCTTCTCAGCACTTAATGGAACCTACACAAAAACTGACCACATACTCAGTAACAAACCAAGCCTCAACAAATACAAACAAAAAAAGGAATACTACAATGTACTTTCTCAAATCATCATGGTTTAAACTAGAAATAAACAGCAAAACTAATTTCAGATAACCTACAAACACAGGAAAATTAAGCAGTGTTAACCTGAATCATCAATGGGTCAAGAAAGAAATAAAGGGAGAAAATAAAACTTCCTAAAATTCAATGAAAATGACCACACAACATACCCAAATTTATGGGACACAATGAAAGCAGTATTAAGAGGAAAGTTCATAGAACTAAATGCCTATGTAAAGAAGCTGGAATAATCCCACACGAGTGAATTAACAGAAAATTTAAAGTTTTGGAACAAAAGAAGCAAACTCACCTAAGAGATCTAAATGGCAAGACATAATCAAATTAAGAGCTGAAATCAACAAAATAGAAACAAAGAAAAATACAAAGAACCAATGAAACAAAGAGTAGGTTCTTCTACAAAACAACAAAATAGACAAAACTTTATCGAAATTACCCAAAAGGCAGAGAGAGAATATCCAAATTAACAAAATCAGAAATGAAAAGGGGGACATAGCTGCAGACACGGAGGAAATACAGAGAATCATCAGGTCATATTTTGAAAACTTGTACTCTACAAAATTGGAAAACAAAGCAAATGGACAACTTATCAAATATCACTTATCAAAATTAAATCAAGACCAGATAAGCAAATTAAACACACCTATAACTGCTGAATAAATAGACACAGTCAAATAAAGTCTCCTAACCAAAAAAAAGCCCGGGCCCAGAGGGTTTCAGCTGAGAATTCTACAAGTCTTTCAACGAACTAATACCAATATTCCTCATATTATTCCACACAATAGAAACAAAAGGATAATTGACACACTCCTTTTATGAGGCTATAATTACACTGATACTCCAACCACAGAAAGACATTATAAAGAAAGAGAATTACAGCACAATCTCCCTTGTGACCATTGATGCAAAAACAGTAAATAAAATACTGGCAAATCAAATCCAAGAACACATCAGAACCATTATCCAGCATTATCAAGTTGGCTTCATACCAGAGATGCAAGGATGGTTCAACATATGAAAATCTGTCAAAATAATCCACAATATAAACAAGCTGAAAAATAAAAACCACATGATCATCTCACTTAGATGTCAAAAAAGCTTTAGAGAAAATACAACATCACTTAAAGATAAAGATCTTGGAGAGAACAGGGATACAAGGAATATGCTAAACATAATGAAGGCAATATACAGCAAGACAACAGCCAACAACACACTATAATGGAGAGAAACTCTCAGCGATACCACAGAAATCAAGAGCAAGAAAAGATCATCCACTCTCTCCATATCTATTCAACATATCTCTTGAGGTCCTAGCCAGAGCAATAAGATATGAATGGGAAATCAAGGGGATACAATTTGGAAAAAAAGAAGTCAAACTCTCACTGTTTGTTGATGACATGATAGTTTACATAAGCAATCCCAAAAATTATACCAAGGAACTTCTACAACTCATAAACACTTTCATTCAGTAATGTAGCTGGATACAAGATCAACTAAAAAAAAAAAATCAGTATCATTCCTATACACAGACAATAAAAGGTCTGGGAAATAAATCAGAGAAATACCACCCTTCAAAATAACCACAAAAAGCATAAAATATCTCAGAATAACTCTAACCAAACAAGTGGAAGACTTGTATGACAGGAACTTTGAATCCTTGAAGAAAGAAATTGAAGAAGACAGCAGAAAGTGGAAAGATCTCCCATACTCTTGGGTAGGCAGAATTAACATAGGAAAAATTGCAATCTTACCAAAAGCAATCTACAGATTCACTGTGATGCCCATCAAAGTCTCAACAAAATTCTTCACAGACCTCAAAAGAATGGTACTCAACATCATATGGAAAAGCAAAAATCCCACGATAGCCAAAATAATCCTGTACTATAAAAGAACTTCTGGAAGAATCACAATCCCTGATTTCAAACTTTACTACAGAGCTACAGTACTGAAAACTGTCTGAAATTGGCATAAGAACAGACAGGAAGGCCAATGGAACTGAATTGAAGACCCAGATATTAATCCACACATCTTCAAACACCTGATTTTTGACAAAGAAACAAAAAATATCAAATGGAAAAAAGAAAGCATATTTAACAAATGGTGCTAGCATAATTGGATATCAACTTGTAGAAGAAAGAAAATAGACACATATCTATCACCATGCCCAAAACTTTAGTCCAAAATGGATCCAAGACCTCAACCTAAAGCCAGCCATACTGAACCTTATAGAAGAGAAAGTGGGAAGTACACTTGAAAGCAATGGCACAGGAGAACAGTTCTTTAATATAACCCCAGCAGCACAGACAATGAGAGAAACAATTAATAAATTGGACACTTTTTTAGATGAATACCATATACCAAAGTTAAACCAGGACCAGGTAAACAACCTAAATAGACCTGTGAGTCGCGAAGAATTAGAAGCTGTTATCAAAAACCTCCCTTCCAAAAAAAGTTCCGGACCAGATGGTTTCAATGCGGAATTCTACCAGAACTTCCAAGAAGACCTAATACCTATACTCCTAAATGTATTTCACAATATAGAAACTGAAGAGTCATTGCCAAATTCCTTTTATGAAGCTACAGTAACTCTGATACCAAAACCACACAAAGACTCAACCAAGAATGAAAATTACAGGCCAATCTCACTCATGAACATCGACGCAAAAATTCTCAACAAAATACTGGCAAACCGAATCGAAGAACACATTAGAAAAATTATCCATTATGATCAAGTAGGCTTCATCCCAGAGATGCAGGGCTGTTTTAACATACGCAAATCTATCAATGTAATCCATCATATAAATAAACTGAAAGAAAAAAACCATATGATAGTTTCATTAGATGCTGAAAAAGCATTTGACAAAATTCAACATCCCTTTATGATAAAAGTCTTGGAGAGATTAGGGATACAAGGGTCATACCTAAATATAATTAAAGCTACTTACAGCAAGCCGACAGCTAACATAAAATTAAACGAGAGAATCTTAAAGCCATCCCACTGAAATCAGGAACACGCCAAGGCTGTCCACTCTCCCCATACCTCTTCAATATAGTTCTTGAAGTTTTAGCAATAGCAATAAGACAACATAAGGGGATCAAGGAGATTCGAATTGGAAAGGAAGAAGTTAAACTTGCGTTATTTGCAGATGACATGATAGTGTACTTAAGCGAACCCAAAAACTCCACCAAAGAACTTCTACAGCTGATAAATACCTTTAGTAATGTGGCAGGATACAAGATCAACTCCAAAAAATCAGTTGCCCTCTTATACACAAAGGATATGGAAGCAGAGAGAGAAATAAGAGAATCATCACCTTTCACTATAGCCACAAACAGCATAAAATATCTTGGGGTAACTCTAACCAAGGAAGTGAAAGATCTATTTGACAAGAACTTTAAGTCTTTGAAGAAAGAAATTGAGGAGGATACCAGAAAATGGAAGGATCTCCCTTGCTCTTGGATTGGGAGGATCAACATAGTAAAAATGGCAATTCTACCAAAGGCCATCTATAGATTCAATGCAATCCCCATCAAGGTCCCATCAAAATTCTTCACAGATCTTGAGAGGACAATAATCAACTTTATATGGAAAAACAAAAAACCCAGGATAACCAAAACAATCTTATACAATAAAGGAACTTCTGGAGGCATTACCATCCCTGACTTCAAACTCTATTACAGAGCTACAGTAATGAAAACAGCGTGGTACTGGCATAAAAACAGAGCAGTCGACCAATGGAATCGTATAGAAGACCCAGATTTTAACCCACAAACCTATGAACACCTCATTTTCGATAAAGGAGCTAAAAGTGTACAATGGAAGAAAGAAAGCATCTTCAACAAATGGTGCTGGCACAACTGGATGTCAACCTGTAGAAGAATGAAAATAGACCCATATCTATCACCATGCACAAAACTAAAGTCCAAATGGATCAAAGACCTCAATATCAATTTGAACACACTCAACCTGATAGAAGAGAAAATGGGAAGTACCCTACAACATATGGGCACAGGAGATCGCTTACTATGTATAACCCCAGCAGCACAGACATTAAGGGCAACATTGAATAAATGGGACCTCCTGAAACTAAGAAGCTTCTGTAAAGCAGAGGACACTGTCACTAAGACAAAAAGGCACCCTACTGACTGGGAGAAGATCTTCACCAACCCCGCAACAGACAAAGGTCTGATCTCCAAAATATATAAAGAACTTAAGAAACTAGACTTTAAAATGCTAATTAACCCAATTAAAAATGGGGCACTGAACTGAACAGAGAATTCTCAACAGAAGCAATTCAAATGGCCTAAAGACACTTAAGATCATGCTCAACCTCCTTATTGATCAGGGTAATGCAAATCAAAACAACTTAGATATACCATCTTACACCTGTCAGAATGGCTAAAATCAAAAACACCAAGGATAGCCTTTGCTGGAGAGGTTGTGGAGAAAGGGGTACCCTCACCCATTGCTGGTGGGACTGAAAACTTGTGCAACTACTTTGGAAATCAGTGTGGTGGTTTCTCAGAAAAATTGGGATCAACCTACCCCTGGACCCAGCAATACCACTCTTGGGAATATACCCAAGAGATCCCTTATCATATGACAAAAGCATTTGTTCAACTATGTTCATAGCAGCATTATTTGTAATAGCCAGAACCTGGAAGCATCCTAGGTGTCCTTCAATGGAAGAATGGATGAAGAAAGTGTGGAATATATACACATTAGAGTACTACTCTGCGGTAAAAAACAATGACTTCTCGAATTTTGCATGCAAATGGATGGAAATAAAAAATACCATCCTGAGTGAGTTAACCCAGACCCAAAAAGAAGATCATGGGATGTACTCACTCATAATTGGTTTCTAGCCATGGATAGGGGGCCACTGAGTCTGTAATTTGTGGTCCTAAAGAAGCTAAATAAGAGGGCAAACCCAAGGAAAAACATAAAGTTATCCTCCTGGCTATGGGAAATAGACAAGATTGCCAGGCAAAAATTGGAATCTTGGGGGTAGGGTGGGATGGGGGTAAGGGGAGATGGGGAGAGAAAAGTGTGAAGGAGAGGATGAGGGGAACTTGGGGAAATGGGATGATTGGGGATATAGGAAGGTTGGATAGGGGAGCAGGGAAACTCATTTCTTAGATAAGGGAGCCACCTAGTTGGCAAGAGACTTGAACTTGGAGTGGCTACCAGATGCCCAGGGCAATGTCCCCAGTTAGTTCCGTGGGCACCTGAGGATAGGGAACCTGAAATGAACCTATTCTATAGCCATACTGATGAATATCTTGCATAGAACCTTCATCTAGCGGTGGATGGAGATAGATACAGAGACCCACACTGGAGCACCGGACTGAGCTCCCAAGGTCCTAATGAGGAGCAGAAGGAGGGATAACATGTACAATGAAGTCAGGACCACGAGGGGTGCACCCACACACTGAGACAGTGGGGCCGATCTATTGGGAGCTCACCAAGGCCAGCTGGACTGTGACTGAAAAAGCATGGGATAAAACCAGACTCTCTGAACATGGCGGACAATGAGAGCTGAAGAGAGGCCAAGGACAATGGCACGGGGTTTTGATCCTACTTCAGGTTCTGGCTTTGTGGGAGCCTAGAGAGTTTGGATGTTCACCTTCCTAGATCTGGATGGAGGTGGGAGGACCTTGGACTTTCCACAGGGCAGGGAACCCTGACTGCTCCTGGGATTGGAGAGGGAGGAGAAGAGGAGTGGGGGGAGGGGGAGAGCGGCGGGAGGAGGGGGAGGGAAATGGGAGGCGGGGAGGAGGCGGAAATTTTTTTTTTCAATAAAAAAAATAAATAAATAAAAGAAAGCATATTTAACAAATGCTGCTAGCATAATTGGATATCAACTTGTAGAAGAAAGAAAATAGACACATATCTATCACCATGCCCAAAACTTTAGTCCAAAATGGATCCAAGACCTCAACCTAAAGCCAGCCATACTGAACCTTATAGAAGAGAAAGTGGGAAGTACACTTGAAAGCAATGGCACAGGAGAACAGTTCTTTAATATAACCCCAGCAGCACAGACAATGAGAGAAACAATTAATAAATTGGACCTCTTAAAACTGAAAAGCTTCTATAAATCAAAGGACATGGTCAATAAGACAAAATGACAGTCTGCAGAATGGGAAAATATCTTCACTAATCCCACATCATACAGAGGTCTGGTCTCCAGAATATACAAAGAACTCAAGAAATTGCTCATCAAAAGAACAAATAATCCAATTAAAAAAACTGAGCACAGAACTAAAGAGAGAACTCTCAGTAGAGGAATCTAAAATGTGTGAAAGACACTTAAGGAAATGTTCAACATTTTTAGTCGTCGGAGAAATGCAAATCAAAACAACTCTGAGATTTGATCTTACACCCGTAAGAATGGCCAAGATCAAAAACACTGATGACAACTTATGCTGGAGAAGTTGTGGGGTAAAGGCAACACTCCTGCATTGCTGGGAGGAATGCAAGATAGTACAACCCCTTTGGATGTCAGTTTGGTTGTTTCTCAAAAAATTAGGAAACAACCTTCCTCAAGATCCAGTAATACCTCTTTTGGGTATATAACCAAAGGATGCTAAACATGCACAAGGACTTGTGCTCAACTATGTTCATAGCAGCATTGTTCGTCATAGTCAGAACCTGGAGAGAACCTAAATGCTCCTTGACCAATGAATAGATAAGGAAAATGTGGTACATTTACATAATGGAGTACTACACAGCAAAACAATAATAATGACAGCTTAAATTTTGGAGGAAAATGGATAGAGCTGGAAAACATTATTTTGTGTGAGGTAACTCAGACACAGAAAGACAATTATCACATGTATTCACTCACAGTTAGTTTTTCAACATAAACCCAAGAAAACTAGCCTACAAACCACAATCCCAAAGAAATTACCCAACAATGAGGACACTAAAAGAGACTTACATAGATCTAATCTACAGGCAAAGTAGAGAAAGACAGAATCTCCTGACTAAATTGAGATCAAGGTCCCATTTTGGACCTTGTGGGAAGGATAAAGGGGGTAGGGAAGAGGCGGGGAGGAGAGTAGAGAGAAATGTAGAATTCAATAAAAATTAATAAAAAATACACTTTTAAAAATGTCATCTGGCCATAAACAATATTAGAAACCAAGGATACAGGAGGGAGATAATGAGAGGAGAAAATGGCTTTGAGCCTAAAGGGAAAGAAAGGTCAAGTGTTCTTCAATGAGTGCTGATAATAACTGTCTCACAAGAAGAACGCAAGAGTTTGTGGGGCAGGGAGATTAGGGAAGATCAAAACACACATTTGTCAATTTTGTGTGACTGTGAAAGTCTGGGAGAAGGCTAGGAACTATGCAGGCAGGCAGGCAGTTGTGAGGTCCTGCTGATGAACATCTTCTTGAGAGAAGTGAGGAGCCATTTGTGACTGTCAGTCAGGAAATGTTGCACTCTTAAGTAGTACTTAAAATGGTACTCCCAGTGACCCACTGAGGACACATTAAGAAAGGAAATACTAATGTCTAGTATCTATTTATTTTCTTGGTACTGGTCACACTATATAGCACGGGATGACATTAATTTAACCATCAATCTGCTTTTGCCCCACAAATGCTAGTATTATAGTTGTGAATGAAGGAACCTAGCGAAGGCTGAAGTCTTGAGATTAGATCACATTAAAGTGCTGAGCACTAGCTCACACAAGTTAAGGAGAGGAGAAAACTGGGGAGTCAGATTGACAGTTTTAGTGAGACAGACTGTGTCTCTACAGTGGGGGTACCCATAGTTCCATAATCTGCCCTGCATTGGTATTGGCTTTTGATGACAGAGACAGAAAGTCAAGCTCCCTATCTTTGCAGATCACTGCCTGCTTCATGGGTGTGAAGTCCACAATGCAGAGGACTATAAAGACCATGTTAGAGATATAGCCCTTTGTGTTCATAGGTTTCATGTACATGAACATGATGATACTATAGAAAAATAGGACTACAGCAAGGTGCTCCAAGCAGGTGGAAAAGCATTTGCAGGGCCTGCCGGCTGAGAGTACCTTTAGGAAGGTAACCAGGATTGGTATGTCAGAAAGGCAAATGAGGTACTTGAGTAAAGGTAGCAGAAGGATGGCATCCATAAGGACAAAGTCATTACTAACTGATGTGTCACCACAGGCCAGTTTCAGCACACCCAGGACCTTGCAGGTGAACTTTCTGAATACTTGGTGGCCATACAATGACAGTCCCATGGCAATGACTGTTTCTGTCAACTACCTGATGACATAAAATACACAGAACGCTCTTGGAGGCATTGAGAAAAACCTGTGGCTCATGTGCACAGGTACCTGAGTTGCTGGCAAATTGCAAGGTAGTGAACACAGGCCATGATGACAAGCAGCAGGTACTCTGTGGAGCCTGTGGAAAGTCTCAGATGCATCTGGATGTCACAGCCATCAGAGAGATGGTCTTCTGGGATGAGAGTAGGTGGAACAGCATTAGAGGCACAAAAGTAGATGTGTAGCAGATTTTCTAAATGGAAATATTACTCAGAAATAGTATATGGGTATGTGTAGGCAGGGATCCAACATGCACACAGTCATGAAGTCAGTGTTCCGAGCAGGGTCACCAGGTACAAAACTGAGCACAGAGGAAAGAGTAGGTGCTCCAGGGATGAGTAGTCAGAAAATTCCTTCAAGATAAATGCAGAGACTTTTGTCCTGATTCTGAGCTACATAATGCAGTTATGCCTGGATACACAATAGAGTGGAAGGACAGAGGATGCAGTGTATTGAGAACACAAAAATGTTTAAGGTCTTTTCCAACATGGATACACGTTCTGTGACTTGGGGACAGTCTCCTCATCTTCTGTAGGTTACATCGCATCCATGTGAATAGTGAGGATGATAATCATAAGAGGGTATTTATGGAAGTATGAATAGGCAGAATCACAGAGAGCCACAGCTGAATGAGAAATAAAGGTCTTTATTGTAGGACTTCTTAAAACGTTTAAATGGCTGTTTATTGGAAGCTCTCCAAAAGCAATGTAGACTATGCACTTCCAAACTTATCTGAACTTACATCCACTTCACCTCCTATCCTATCACAGAGAAGTGACCTGCAAACAGCATTTGAGAGCTGGTAGCCTGGATCAGAGGTCCTAAAACTTACACACATACTGGAATTATTTGGAAGACTGTCAAAACACAGTGTGTTTTCCTTCCAGAGTTTCTGGCTTAAGGCAGATGTGTGCTGTTGCTGCTCTGATGGCACAGGGTGAATGTCTCTAAAGGTCCTGCTGACTTTGCTGCAGCCTCTAAGCCATGGCTTACACTGTTCTCACTATCTGGAATATTTTTCATTTTTCCCTCACCTGTAGTAGCTGATCTGTCTCTTCTGGTTCTGTTTGCCACACTGAATGCTTTGTATCTTAGGAAAAGGGCAGCTACTGATCTGTAAACCTGTGAGGAGGCACACCCCCAGAGAGATAATCTGTTAGGTGCTTTGTATTGGCTACAGCTTTAGAAGATGTCTTTTTGTCTTTACATCTCTACTTCAGAATCAGAAATAATTTTAGAATTAGACAATGTCTATGCTTCTCTAAATCCAAGCATAAAGTTAAAAGAAAAATTCAAAACTCTGTCTCACGTCAACAGCCTTCAGGTATGGGACAGAAAGAAGATCAATTTTAAAGGAACATTTTACTTTATTTCATGCTCATTTTGTCAATATCATTTATCTTTCACTGAAAATATGTCTACATGAATAATGCTTACATTTTCAACAAAGAATAGCTTCCAAGAAGAAGACATTAGGGCCCCACAATGTCTGTACCTGGTTGATATGATGGCATGATGCATAGCACTATGAGACTGATTTATGGGTACAAGCTGCAGATATCCTGCACCTTCTTACAATGTTCTGGCCAGAATTCCAAATAAGAACTTCAAAAGAACCCTATCGAATACTCAGAAAACTTTTGCAATTATCCAAAACAGCAATCTTGAAATTTAACCATCATATTACCTTTATAATATCCCATAGAAAAAACATCGCTCGCATGACATCTGGAAGCAATTCTAGAAAATGCCATTCTCTCTCCCAACAAAGTTTGTCTTCACAGTCAGAGACAACATTTAAGAGTTGATTATTACCCATATAGAGTTGGGTGAAATTATGGACACCCAGAGATCTCAAAAAGAGGGAAAATGGAATTGGATAATAGGTAGATTACTTACTCACACTAATAATAACAGTTTGTAATAGAAGGAATACTTGTGAACTATTATTTATGGATTTACATTGGTATAGACTTTTGTATATTGACACAAATTTAAATTATATTTATTATACCATCCTCTTATGATCTAGTTAAGCCATTTCTACTACAACATGGACTCCTTAGGATAGAATGCTTATCAAACCATTAGGATGTATTCCTTCCTTAATATTGATTATGCTTATTGTAATTCTAACTTTACATTTGACATCTGTTTCTTGTGGACATAGTTTTGTATAGGGTTTAGAGTTTCTTATTAAGCTAAATGGGTAGGTGCTGTTAGAGCTCCTTCAGTCAATAGCTTTAAGATATCAATCCACTTGGGCATGGTCTCTTACATTATAAATGAATCTGTAAATTGTGTGGTTGCTTTCTTGAATCCAGCTGTTGATTCTGGATGCTAACTATATTGTATATAAGATCCATTGCTCTGTAGGTGCTCATCTGACCTAAAAAGCCCAAGATATTCTTACACTCTAACTTGGTGTTTTCAAAAGTCAAAGATTCAATTAGTACTGACAGAGTTCAGGGTTTGTCACTCTGACTTGTACAGCCTTCAAAATTCATTATTAAAACATGAACTCAGGCCGGGCGATGGTGGCACACGCCTTTAATCCCAGCACTAGGGAGGCAGAGGCAGGCAGATCTCTGTGAGTTTGAGACCAGCCTGGTCTACAAGAGCTAGTTCCAGGAGAGCAACAAAAACCACAGAGAAACCCTGTCTCGAAAAACAAAAAAAAAAAAAAAAACAAAAAAAAAACATGAACTCAGTGTTACATGATGAACTTTGAATGAATGCAGCTATATTAAGTAAAATCAAGCACTTCTGTCTCATGTGTTTGTATGTGTGATTATAGGCTTGGGAAGATTGGGTGATATGGTACAAATCTTTAATTTTCTTTTGGAAAATGTGTAGATTGTTTTTAACTAAATATCATAAATCAATCTGCCTTAGCAAGAGGAAGTATTTCATTCAGCTACAAAATTAAGCAAAGTTCCATATCTCAGCTATTAATTTTATACTATCACTTTGTATAATGCACCCATGAACAGCTGTGTATCAAGGATTTTTTAATTGTTTTTTATTCAACTATATATTTATGCACTACTCACCCTTCGCCCCCCCCCTTCTCCCATGATTCACATGTTCCAAATTTACTAAGATCTTGTCTTTCTCTATGTTCTATATGGAATAGATTTATGTATGTCTCTGTTTGTTTCCTCTTTGTTGAATATGTTCTGGGCATTGTGAATTGTAGGCTGACTGTCCTCTGTTTTATATCTAAAAGCCACCTAGGAGTGAGTACATATTTTTTCTTTCTGGTTCTGGGTTAACTCACTCTTTTATGATATTTTCTAGATCATAAATTTGCACCTAAATTTCAAGATGCAATTGTTTTTATCCACTATGTAGTACTCCATTGTGTAAATATACCACAATTTCTTTGTCCATTCTTCAGTGGAGGGGTTGTTTTTAGGTTCTGGCTCTGACAAATAATGTTGCTGTGAACAGAGTTGAGCTTTTGTCCTTGTGGTATGATTGAGAATCCATTCAGTACATATCCAAAAGGCATGGCTGGGTTTTAGGATAAGTTGTTTCCTAATTTTCTTTCATTCTTTTTTTTTTTAATTTTTGGTTTTCCAAGACACGGTTTCTCTTTAGCTTTGGAGCCTGTCCTGGAACTAGCTCTTGTAGACCAGGTTGGCCTTGAAGTCACAGAGATCTATCTCTGCCTCCCAAGTGCAGGGATTAAAGACATGCCTCACAACCAGGCAGGTGGCTTTCTAATTTTCTACGGAATAACCATATTGATATCCAAAGTAGCTGACTCAGTTTGTAACCCCATCAGCAAGGGAGGAGTGTTCCCTTAACTCTACATCCTCTCCAGCTTAAATTGTCATCAGTGTTTTGATCTTGTATATTGTTACAGATGTAAGAGGGAATCTCAGATTTGTTTTAATTTTTATTTCTCTAATGACTAAGGAGTTTGGAAATTTCCTTAAGTGTCTCTCAGTCATTTTAGATTCATATGTTTAAAGTTTTTTACTTAGTTCTGTAGTCCATTTTTATTGGATTATTTGTTCTTTTGATGATCAATTCTTTAAGTTCTTTGTATGTGGGGGTAGGTAAATATCTTTTCCCATACAGGCTGCCTTTTTTTTTTTTTTTTTTTTTTGGTTTTTCGAGACAGGGTTTCTCTGTAGCTTTGGAGCCTGTCCAGGAACTAGCTCTTGTAGACCAGCCTGGTCTCGAACTCACAGTGATCCACCTGCCTCTGCCTCCCGAGTGCTGGGATTAAAGGCGTGCGCCACCACCGCCCGGCTACAGGCTGCCTTTTTTGTATTGTTGATAATGTCCATTGTTTTACAGAAACTTCTGCTTCAGGAAATCTCATTTATTATTTTTCTCACTGTCAGTAATGTAATACCTGGGGTTATAATTTGAAAGTGGTCCTCTTTACCAATGTGTTAAAGTGTAATTCCAATATTCTGTTTTATGTAGTTCAGTTTGTTTGTGTTTATGTTGTAGTCTTTGATCCATTGGGACTTGAGATTTGTTGATGATGATAGATGTGGATCTACTTTCATTCTTCCCCACATTGATATTCAGTTAAGCCAGCACCATTTGTTAAATATGTTTTCTCTATTTTATATTATTTGGTGCTTTGTCAAAAATCAGGTGTAGCAGGCAAGTGGATTGATATCTGGGTCTTAAAATCAGTTCCATTAGTCCTCCTATCTGATTTTGTGCCAACACCAGGCTCTCTTCAATACTGTAGCTCTGTAGTTGACGAAAGAAGTCAGGGAAGGTGATGCCTCCAGAAATTATTTTTTATATAGGATTGTTTTGGTTATCCTGCATTTTTTGGCTTTTCTATATGAAGTTGAGTGTTTTTATTTTGAGATCTGTGAAGAATTTCTCTGATATTTACATGGAAATGGTATTGAGCCTGTAGATTGCTTTTGGAAAGGTTTTCACTTTTACTATGTTGATTACTACCTAATGAGGGCAAGGGACATCTTCCCATTATCTGGTTTCTTCTTCAAAGATTCCTCACATCCAAAAGATTATGATAATATGCACAAGCTTTCTCAGATGACTACACACAAAGTCTTACTTGTAAATGAAGCATAAAACTTTATGAAACTAAATTCATTTACAGAGTTTCAATACAGTATGATTTCTTTTTCATGTTTTTGAAAAATACACAAATTAACTTCAGGGTTTCTCTACAAAAGGGCTCGTATTATGTACTTGGAGATGACTGTGAAAAAGAATTTACCAGATTCCATTCACGGATATCTCTAGAGTATGTTACATTTTAAGCCTTTTAAGTGTACAAAGGTCTGCAAAGGCCTTATCACAGTGATATCATTCATAGGGTTTCTCTCCAGTATGTGTTCTTCTATGCATTTGAAGAGTACTATGTTGTGCAAAGGCCTTACCACACTGATTACATTCATAGTGTTTCTCTCCAGTATGTGTTCTTTTATGCCTTTGATGATCACTGTGATGGGCAAATGCCTTACAACACTGACTATATTCATAGGGTTTGTCTCCAGTATGTGTTCTTTTACGGCTTTGAAGATGTCTGTTTTGTGCAAAGGCCTTACCACAATAATTACATTCATAGGGTTTTTCTCTAGTATGTGTTCTTTTATGGTATTGAAGAGAAATGTTCTGTGCAAAGGCCTTACCACACTGATTACATTCATAGGGTTTCTCTCCAGTATGTGTTCTTTTATGCCTTTGAAGAACACTATGATGTGCAAAGGCCTTACCACACTGATTACATTCATAGGGTTTCTCTCCAGTATGTGTTCTTTTATGGCTTTGAAGATGTCTGTTTTGTGCAAAGGCTTTACCACACTGCTTACATTCATAGGGTTTCTCTCCAGTATGTGTTCTTTTATGCCTTTGAAGATCACTGTGATGTGCAAAGGCCTTACAACATTGATTACATTCATAGGGTTTCTCTCCAGTATGTGTTCTTTTATGCCTTTGAAGATGTCTGTTTAGTGCAAAGGCCTTACCACACTGATTACATTCATAGGGTTTCTCTCCAGTATGTGTTCTTTTATGCGATTGAAGATTACAGGGCTGGCCAAAGGCCTTACCACACTGATTACATTCATAGGGTTTCTCTCCAGTATGTGTTCTTTTATGCACTTGAAGATGACTGTGACGTGCAAAGGCCTTACCACACTGATTACATTCATAGGGTTTCTCTCCAGTATGTGTCCTTTTATGCATTTGAAGATGACTGTGACGTGCAAAGGCCTTACCACACTGATTACATTCATAGGGTTTTTCTCCAGTATGTGTTCTTTTATGCATTTGAAGATAACTGTGACGTGCAAAGGCCTTACCACAGTGATTACATTCATAGGGTTTCTCTCCAGTATGTGTTCTTTTATGCAATTGAAGATTACAGGGCTGGCCAAAGGCCTTACCACACTGATTACATTCGTAGGGTTTCTCTCCAGTATGTATTCTTTTATGCAATTGAAGGTAATGATGTCGTGCAAAGGCCTTACCACACTGATTACATTCATAGGGTTTCTCTCCAGTATGTGTTCTTTTATGCCTTTGAAGATCACTGTGACGTGCAAAGACCTTACCACACTGATTACATTCATAGGGTTTCTCTCCAGTATGTGTTCTTTTATGCCTTTGAAGATCACTGTGACTTGCAAAGGCCTTACCACACTGATTACATTCATAAGGTTTCTCTCCAGTATGTGTTCTTTTATGGCTTTGACGTTTACTCTGGCATGCAAAGGCCTTACTACACTGATTACATTCATAGTGTTTATCTCCAGTATGTGATCTTTTATGGATTTGAAGACTACTCTCTTGTGCAAAGGCCTTACCACACTGATTACATTTATCAGGTTTCTCTCCAGTATGTGTTCTTTTATGCAATTGAAGATGATTATGATGTGCAAAGGCCTTACCACACTGATTACATTCATTGGGTTTTTCTCCAGTTTGTATTCCTTTATGTGTTTGAAAAACAGTACATTGAGCAATGGCTTTACCACATTGATTATATTCATAGGGTGTCTCTCTAGTATATATTCTTTTAATCTTTTGAAGATGACTGTGATCAGAAAAGACCTTACCATGCAGATTACATTCATATGATTTCTCTCCAGTATGTGTTCGTTTATTACTTTGATGAGTATCATAAAGAAAGTCTTTATCATCTTGACCATATTCATGGGGTTTCTCTCCAGTGTGTGTTCTTTTATGCATTTCAAGATGATTGTGATAAGAAAAGACTTCATCACATTGCTTAATTTCACAGCATTTTTCTCCACTATTTGTTTTTTCATTCCTTAGAAGATGAGTGTTATAAGACAAATCTTTACCACAGTGAGAATATACTGAAAACTTCTCTCCAGTTTGATTTTTTTCAATCCTGCAAGGATAATTTACACATGTAAAAGCTTTACCACATTCAATGCAGTTGAACCTCATACCTATATGAATTAATTTCATGTTTTTTCAAATTGTAAAAAGGAATCAAATATCAAGGTTTTATAGCTTTGTTTAAAATCATGTTTTGTTCTATTATTAGGGGTCATTTTACATCTAGAAAAATATTTGTGATGAGAAATTCCATTCTGTCATGGTTTATCTTTTCATCTATAAGTATACCTATATTTTTCTAGGTTTCTTTTTACTGAGTGCTTTACCAACTTTACTCCATTTATAATTTTACTATATTGTGAATCATTATACAATTGGTAAGTGAACTAAGACACCGAGAAGTATTTGCATAGACCTAGAACTCATGTTTGTTTGTTTGTTTTTGGTGTAATGTGAGTTTTTATTTATGTATTAATCATGACGATACAAAATAAATTAACTTTGTATTTTTGGATCAATTTGACATGTACATCTACATAGGAACTACAGTTTATCTTCTTAATTCTTCTTAAGGAAAGATATGATAAATCTTTCTATATTCCTATGCTCATACACTTGTGTCAAGAGTGACATATCATATATATATACATATATATACATATACATATATATGTATATATATGAAAAAATAATAGTGTATAAAAGATTTTCACAATGAATCCACAAAGTTTTACTTTCACAGACTTGTGGTATAGATATTAAGGTTTCCCCACAACAACTGCCCCTTGACCCTTGATTAATCTGATTTCACTAAACTTAGCACAGTTACAAAAAGTATACAAGTGATACAAAGCTTACCATGGGCTATTGAATTAGTAGAACGTTTTGCAGCTATACTCAACATCACTGAAATATTTATATATTTTCTGTCACGAATAGCAAGAAGCAAATGAAGCTGCAGTTCTACAACATAGCTCTCATAGTGCTGTGAATCAAATGGTGATATCTGTTTAGGAATTGCTACCTAGACTTTTTCTTAAATGAAGGCTTGTCAGATGCAATTCACATACATGAAAATGAGGTATACGGATTTGTGAGAACTTAATAACCATCAATGCATTTAAAGCTGTGCTTATTTGCACTGTTGCTTTTGTTTTAAAGTTCCAGAACACATTACAAACTATTCAAAAGAAATTGTTATGATCTTGCCCAATAAAATTACCTTGCATGTCTTCTAGAACAGTGAGAATGCTCTTCGGTGTTAAGGTCTTCCCAAATGTATCCTAAAATATAGTACCAGAATATCTATGTTATATTATTTAATAATGTGCAACAATTAGTTTATTATCTTAAGTGCACCTAAGAACTGTGACTGTGTTTGTTATTTACCTCATTCTTCTTTCTCTAAAACAAATTATAGAACAAAATCATAAACCAAGGAAAAGTTGTCTCCATATTTTGAAACATGAAAGAAATTCATTTTCACCTATAGTAGTTAGGTTCCTATAGGTCTCCAGCATCACATCTTTGTAGAGATTCTTCTGGGAAGGATTCAGCCAACCCCACTCTTCCTTAGTGAAGTTGATGTGCACATCATCATAGGTCACTGCCTTCAAAATATACCAAACATGAGTACAATGTAAGTATGACAGTGAAATGCATACTTTTTTGAAAGTATAGTTTTATGATTCTGATGTTCCCCATTCTTGTTCCATGACATAGACAGTCACTTTAGAAGGAAATTGAAAATGAGAATCAATTCTGTTATTTCTGTGTCCTTTGTATAGGATACCACTTTATAAGAGGAGTATCTATTCACAGGGAGAGGAAAATGGAAAAGATCAACAGGGCGTTGTATGCATGAGAAAATTAATGGCTACAAAAAAGAAAAAAAGATGGACAAACTGGGCATATTGGTGTATTTTGCCTTTACCATAACACTCAGAAAACAGAGGTGGGTATATTTGTCTGTAAGACAAATGCCAGTCAAGATTTAACAGAACTGCTTATCCATTTTTGGATACTATGTATCTTGTCACAGGTTGAGGCAAGAGCATGTCTTTGCCCAAAGGCCAGTTTTGACAACAAGAAAACAAGCTCCAAATGTCTTTGGTGCTCAACATTCTCTGGAAAATAGATCAATGCTACCAGTAGTAATCGTGTCTCACTTCAACAGTACCTTAGGTTATTTAAATTCCATATTTCACAGCTCTTTGAAGTGTTTGAAGATTACCTATCTATACAAAATATATTCTTCATGTGTCTAAAAGAACCTGATTATTCTAATTATAAGTAAGACAAACATAGATGACTATTGATCTATAATTCTAATACCTATTTAACTTAAAGACTAAGACTTCATATTAGAATATTGTACAATAAACAACAATGGGCTCAAAATGTAACCAATGAATAAGTATCTTGATCAGTGGAAGAAATGTACATTGCAATTTGAGAAGTATATTTATCAATTATAAACTGTTTTAAGCAGAGGTAGAAGCATGAATGCATACAATATTCAATATTTAACATTATATCAATATACAAAAATCTAAAAGCAATTGCCTATAAATTATAACTCACAAGGATTCACTCTATTACTCACTATTATTATTAATGTATGCAAACTCACAATATCTTATTCCATAGAATTTTCTTTTTTTTTAAAAGAAATCCCTCAGCCCATAAAATTTCCCTTACAACCCACAACTCTATACCAATTATAATCAACCCCTAAATGATGTCCCTAACACTAGAACAAACTTTGTTGGAAGAGGGGATGTAGTCTTTTAGAATTACTTCCAGCTGTCATGGGGGCGATGTTCTTTCTATGGGATCCTGTGAAAGTAAAATGATGGTTAAATTCCAAGATTACTGTCCGGTAAAATTGCAAATAGTCTCTGAGTATTTTGTAAAGTTTTTCTGAGCTTCCCCTTATAAGGTCTGTTCAGAACGTTGTAAAAAGTGCACCATTTCAGCTAAGCAAGTCAGAACCATCTTGAGCAGCTGGTGGACAAACAGGTCTGGTAGTAGCACTGTCATCATCATGCCATCACATCAACCAGGTTGAGTTGTCGTTGTGGGGCCCCAACTTCTTCCTGGAAACTTCAAAAATTACTGCAGGAAAATTAATTCTTTATTGTGCAAAACTTAAACAATATTTATATAGTCATATACAGACATATATATTCAATGACATGTACAATAGAGACAAAAATAGAAATGTAGAAGAGTGAAAATTTTTCTAAATTCTTTTTTCTTTCTGTCCCATCCTCCTGACATGAGAGAGAAACTCTGAATTTTTATTTTAACAACATGCTTGGATTTATAGAGGGACAGAGCCAGTGTCCATCTCCAAAATCAGCTCTATATATTCATAAATATACATCCATTTACTAAAGGACTCAATGAAATAATAGGATAAAAGTGTAGATTACTGAATCTAAAAAGAATAAAGGGGCATATATGTGTATGATGTAAAAGTGTAGATCACTAAAATTGATTTTAAAAAGTAACTACTTATTTATATATTTTACATTGATATGTAATGCATATGATATGGATGCTCCCTTTTGATATAAAATTGACATTTTTATCAAAACATACTGTCTATGATTTTTATATTCTTACTCAAACTCTTTTATATAATTCAACTCACTTAAACGTGTAATGAAAATTTCTAGTCCTTGAAAGTTATTATTATAAACCAATTAGGATATAAAGTACCGCATGTTAGTACTTTGTTACTTATTACAATTGAAATTATACTCAAGTTAGGTATGTTTTCAACATTATTTGGAATTTCATTAGCTTATTCAAATGTAAATACTTTAGAGAAAATGGTTCGTGAAGTAAAGGAAACTTTGTCTCCTTGGGGATTACTTCTGAAAATATACAAAAAGGTGGTTCTATTAATTATTCAGCATATAAAATACTTTTATAAAAATTTGAGCCCAAAAGTTAAAAATTAGGAGAGATTAATTGTGGAATCTTAATAATTTTCAGAAATTGCCGCAAGACATTGACCATCTATATCCCACTATTGGAGTAAAAAATTGAAAACAGTAATTAGAACCAAACCATAAAAGGTGACAAGGATTTAAATAGTCAAAGAGAATTATCATCTAAAGCAGAGAAAAAAAATGGTTTAGTGGAAAGAAAATTATAGGAGGCACTTATGGTTTGTTTGGATGTGAAGTTTGGTTACATTCAAGACTTTTTTTGATACAGGTTTCTTTGTTGCTTTGGAAATTGTCATAGAACTAACTCTTCTAGACCAGGCTGGCCTTGAACTCCACCTGCCTCTGCCTCCCAAGTGCTGGGATTAAAGGCTTGAGCCATCACCTCCTGGCCTTCATTCTAGACATTTTATGTTCTATGCATACCCTATAGAAATTTTACTGCAGAGGAAAGATATTATCTTATAATCGATATTTTAAACATATAAACATACTAAAAAACTAAAAAGTTACATGGGAAAAAACTGAGTTGTTTTTAAAAGAAAACTGAAACTTCATCTATTAGCAAGAATTTACCAAGGTTAAATTGTAGCATGTTTTGCTAATGTTGAGATTGAATCATTATGGACAGGAAGTGAACATTGGCAAAGAGCTTACAGTAATTTCTTGGGAGAGATTAACAACAAATATCCCTGTAGCCATAATATTAATGATCATATAGGGAAGTAACTAATTCTAAGGAAAGGTTTCATCTAGCTTCCTGTATTTAATTTTGGGTTTGAGTCTCTATCTGATATCTAGGCATACATAACAAATACTCATCCTTTAACCTCTTACAGATCTGCTCATACGACAATTAAAATGCTTAAGTTTTTTGCAATAAAACATGACCATGCATTACAGTGACCTCTGAAGTCTCCAAAAGAAGTGTGAGTCATGCAAGGAAGATTTCAACTGCACTATTCTATTGTTTCACCATCTAAACATCAGGGTTGGACTACAAACTGCTCGGGACAATATCAAAATGGTACATTGAGATGATTGAGACTGCTAGGAACATATATTTTAATTAAGTAAACAGTTAATTTTGGAGGTTTGAAGACGAGATGATGGACAAAAACACAAATAGGTTGAATGATGGAATTGAATCAAAGACCCAGATATTAATCCTCACACCTATGAACACCTGATTTTTGACAAATAAGCTAAAATTATACAATGAAAAAAGAAAGCATCTGCAACAAATGGTTATGGCATAACAGGATATCAACATGTAAAGGAATGCAAATAGATCCATATCTATCACCATGCACAATACTCAAGTCCAAAGATGATAAAGACCTTAATATAAATCTGTCCACACTGAAATTGATAGGAGAGAAAGTGAAAAGTAGGCTTCCAAGCATGGAACAGAAGACCACTTCCTAAATATAACACCTGTAACACAGAGTCTGAGAGGAACAATTAATAAATGGACTTTCTGAAACTGAGAAGCTTCTGAAAAGCAGAGGACACAGTCAATAACACAATAAGGCAGCTTATTGAATGGGAAAATAAATTTCCAATCCCATATAAGATAGAGGACTGATCTCCAAAATATATAAAGAACTCAAGAAATTAAACATCAAAATTTCAAATAATTCAATTAAAAATAGGGTACAGAACTAAACAGAGAATTTTCTATAGAATAATCTCTAATGGCCAAAAGACACTTAAGGAAATGTTCAACATCCTTAGGCATCAGGGAAATGCAAATCAAAATGATGCTGCAATACCACCTGTCAGAATAGCTAAGATCAAAAACACCAATGACTGCTTATGCTAGAGAGGATATGGGAGGAAGGGGAAGACTCTTCCATTGCTGGTGGAAATGCAAAGTGTACAACCACTCTGGAAAACAGTATGGCAGTTTCTCTGAAAATTAGGATTCAACCTACCTCAAGACTCAGGAATACAAATGACAATAGTGTGAACTGTCTTATACATTAATATTGGTTGAAAGTAAAGGATATTCATGCTACAATCCACAGACACAGAGTTAGTTAACAACAAAGGATCAAGGGAGGGATACATTAATCTCGCTGAAAGGGGCACTAGAATAGGTCTTTTGAATTGAATGGCAGAAGTTGGGTATGGGAACAGGAGAAAGCAGGATCAGGGTGCTTGAATGTAGGGAGAATGAAGAAAGACTACAGGAATTGGGAACATTTGGGAGTTAGTATGGTACCTAGTACAGTAAATACTCATTAGATTGTATGAAAATGCCACTAGCAAGGACTTTTAGGAAAGAGGGATAAGAAGCCTCTGGAGTCTTCTCTAACCAGCAAAGTATTCAATGTTGGGACTGGGACACCAACCAGCAACAGTTACATCTACATCTAGTTGTGCTTGCAAGATATATTGAGTTATTTGTTCCCCAGAACTTGTAGGAGTAAACAACAAATAACTCATGAAACTTCAGGCCTATTCCATTAGAAGGAGACAATGTCCATCCTAATTGGATGTCTAAGACCTGAAGCTCACTATACTACAAGTCTATTATAGAACCAAATAAGATAGGAAAAAAGTCCATGAAATGATTTCTCATGATATTCTGTTATTCTCCTAGAATGGTGCCTCAGCCAATTGTTATCAAACTGGCCTAATCCAGGAACTCAAAGCAGCAGGAGCAGACACAGGCAGTCAAGCAATAAGAGGAGCTAAGGAGACCAAGCTGCCAATGGGGAGGAAGTACCATAGCAACAGCCTCCCACCTTGGTTGAGGACACTAGGTTAACACAGCCCACAGAATCAACTAAGCAGGAGTTATTGGTGCTCACTGAGACTCATGATCCTGTAGGGGCCTGTGCTAAATGCTTTGCATATATGTTATCAGTTTATACTTTGGTGTTTTGTAGGACTGCTAAGACTTGGTGCGTGTATATGTGGGGTGTACTTTAACTCATTTGACAGCTTTTGAGACCACCTTTCCTCATACTGGGTTTCTATATCCAGGCTTTATATGGATACTGCATAGTCTTACTTTAACTTGTTGTACCATGTATGTGGGCTGGTTTTCCATGTCTACTTGACAATGACCTAGAGACATCAGAAATTAGGGAGCCTCAGAAAAAAAATGCTTCCATGGGATTCAGAAATGAGACATTCTCTCAATGATTGATCAATGGCAGAGGGCACAGACCATTGAGAGTTATTCCATCCCTGGGCTGGTCCTGGGTTCTATAAAATGAGAGGATGGGTAAGTCCTATGAAATAAGAAAGTAAGAAGCACTCCCCTCTCATATTTGCATCAATTCTTGACTCAAGGATCCTGCCCTCCTTAAGTTCCTTCCCTGATATTCTTTAGTAGTGAACAACAATACGGAAGTATAAGCCAACTAAACCCTTTTCACCCAATTTTGCTTTTTGTTCATGGTGTTTCTTCACAACAGCAGAATCCCCAATTAAAACAAGACACCATGTTTTGTTGATATGTATGAGATTCTAAAGGTAAACAAAGAAAAAAGAATCTCCCTGGTAAGCAACCAGCTCGTGGTGCTACACAGATTATTAGAAATGGGCTAATCAAGATGTGAGAATTAGCCAGTAAGAGGCTGTAATTAATGGGCCAGGCAGTGTTTAAAAGAATACATTGTCCATGTAATTATTTCAGGTAAAGCAAGCCAGTTGGCGGGAAGGGGCCCGCCGCTTCTCACAATATATCAGCACTATCTGTATTAGCTTGATAACAACCTAAACATTCCCTGACCAAAGAATGGATGAGGAAAATGTGCTGCATTTACACAATGGAGTACCGCGCAGCAGAAAAAAATAATGACGTCTTGAAATGGCAGGGAAATTTATGGATAAAGAATACATCATACTGAGTGAGGTAACCCATACCCAGAAAGACAAATATACAATGTCCTCACTCATAAGTGGCTTTTAGACCTAAAGCAAAGAAAACCAGCCTACAATTCTCAACCCCAGAGAACCTAGATAACAAAGAGGAATCTAAGCGAAATACACATGGATATAATCTACAAGGAAAGTAGGAAAAGACAGAATCTTCTGAACTAATTGGGAGCATGGGGATCATGGGAGAAGGCAGAAGAGGGGAGGAAGGGAGGAAAGCAGAAAAAATATATACCTCAATAAAAACAATTTTAAAAAAACAAGAAATGACATAAACCACTGACTGCCTGGACAGTCGCCCAAGATTCCACTGTACTGTTGGACTTTAAACTTTAGCCTATACACGTAGAAGATCTGACCAAGTTTCTGTGAAGCAGGAATTTTGAAGGATTCTCCTGTTTTGCCATGGCAATGCTCAGCTGTCACTTTCTTTTGTGTCCTGCCTATCGAACTTGGGCAGTATACTGTCAGTAGTTAAGTCAAAGGGCAGTTTCTTGCCAGTGCCTAAGTCTTGCCAGCAAGAAAGTTATCTACATTTAGTCATTTCTATGATATCCATCATTTCTCTGAAGTAGATTGGTGTTGTCAGGAACAGACATGTCTTGCCATAAATTTCTTATATAATCATAACATCTTAAATGCCATATTTTGAATAGGAAATGTTTGATGACTTATTTAAAATGTATTTTTGGCCAGGGAGTGATGGTGCATGTCTTTAATCCCAGTACTTATGTGGCAAAAGCAGGTTGATCTCAGTGTGCTCAAGACCAGGCTGGTCTACAAAGTGATTTCCAAGACAACCAGAGTAATACAGAGGAACACTCTCATGAAAAAAAAAATGAAAATGAAATGTCTTTTTGTTTCACCTTGAAAACCTACCTAACATGAATATAAGTATGATTATAATATGTAAGTATTAACTTGTAATTTTATTAATTTAAATAGCTTATAATAGTAATTTTCAGGACTAGAGATTTATTTTACATCGTAAAGTGACTTGGACAGAAAATCCTACATAAGAGTAAAAATGTGTGTACCATGTGTTTTATCAAAAATAACCTTGAATTTCCATGAATTTACAAAAATATGTTAAATAAGATTAGAAACATCTACAATATAACAAAAATAATCTCAAATATATAAATATACAAAAATCCATACTAATGTAAAATATTTGATATAAATAGTATTTTATTTAAAGTCAAATTAGTAATATATCGTTTATCCTATAATTTATTATTTTTTTGAATGAGTTGGTTTAATTCAAAGTGATACAGAATTCAGAGTACAACAAAGACAAAACAGCAGGCTCTGGCACGATTCCAGACTGGCTTCACTTTTAATTCACAGCTGAGGTAGGAACTGCTGAACACTAAAGACAATGAGCCATTGTATTATTTATTTATTATTATTATTTTTTTTTACAAAAGTTTATTACAATGTACAACAGGCTCCAGGATAACACTTCATTCTAACTATAGGTGGCAATAATGTTATAGTAGGGGATCCAGATGTTTAACAGGCTCCAGGATAACACTTCATTCTAGTTGTAGATGGCAAAGATGTTATGGCAGGGAATCCAGATGTTTAAATAGGAATGGAAGAGGGTCACCATCATCTCAGATATGAGGAACAGATTACTTTTTGTCAGATTTCTTAATTCCACCTGTGGCTAGGGGTCCCTTCCCCGCGGCCTTGGCTTTTAGCTCCTCGAGTTTCTTCTGCTCCTCTTTTTGTTTCTGCTTGTAAGCCTTATCTTCCTCGTCCATTTCCCTGGCCTGCTTCTTGGGCTGTTTCAGGTGCTTCTTTTTGCCACCTTCCCGGCCCGACATGGCGCCTCCAGACACGCCCTTCTCCAGACCCTGATCCTAAGCCGTATCCTATAATTTCTATATCTTCCCTTTTTCTTTTCAGAACAAGATAACTAAATATTATCTCCTTTGTTTATATTTTTTACCATTACCCATAGTAACTTGTTACCACCTCCACCTCAATGATGACATAAATCATGACCTAATGAATGACCAAACTGCTTACCCCAACTCTTGGGAATATGGGAACCATGCTTTTGAAATTATTTTTTGTTATCTGTGGGCAATGGCATCTATAAGGTTCCCTGAAATAAACCTGGGATAATTTCAATTCATGGGAGAACTGCCTGTATTATCTCTTGCCAAGTCTTCGTGTAATGGGAAAGTGGAGGAATTATCTCAAGTTCTGGCTAGTGTAGTGCATGAGGACCATCTTAGATAGTAATCTTGGAATTGTCCTGAATAATTTATAGCCCAAAGCTGACCTTTGGAGGAGGGTAGTCAGTTTAGTGGCATTACCACACTCTAGGAGGAATCAGTGGTGTGGGGCCCTAAGCCCTTGTTTAAGATGTTAATGGTCACTGCTCAGAATGATAATGGTTTACTGTAGAAAACCTTTTAAGTGCTATATGTAGTAAAGCTCAAAGCAGTTAAAGGAGCATAGTTTTTTATTTATGTACAGAATTCAAAAACTTAATTTTAAGTTACTTGATAGAGATTTAGACCCAAAATCATGAACAGGAATTAAAAAGAAGCCTTTTATTTAAATTAGATTTTAGATGTAGTGCAAACTGATCTTATTCATAAATCCTGTAGTCAGAGTGCTGAAAGCTGAAAGATCAGAGAAGCACAGCATCCAGCCACTAGATCTTAGCTCTATAAAGTTCCCAGTCCAATGTGGGAGCCCATGTGTGACTCATTTTCCATCTGGAGTCATTTCAGACTTAAAGATTCTATTTGAGTCCAAGATACCTGCTGTTCTTCTTCTAGTAACATTGAGGGCTGTGAATAACACCTGTGTTAGCCAACAGAAAAAGCATTTTGCCCAGCTCAAAAAGTCCATTTTTTTCTATTAAGATTTGGGCTAGTGTAGGCCAGCCAGGGGGACTCCTTGTTAGTGATTAGAAGCTGCTTAGCGGAATCAGATAATGCATAGGTTTGAGCTGCCTCCAAGCACAGTGCAGGGAGGTGGGGAGCTGACTGTACTGCTTTTTGATCTGCCTTTTGACTGTGTTCAGTATATATGCTGGCTGAGAAATAATCTTGGGCTGTTTTCTATTGACCTTTTGTCCTCTCAGTCTAACCTATGATTCTGTCTTCATTTCTCTTAATCTAACTTTTCCTTAGCCTCAGCATTCCCTCCAAGGGAAGTCCCTAGATAAATGTTGTTAGACTCACCAAATGGGGTATCCTGTCTCTGCAATTCCTCAGACTGAATGCTGTTTCTACAAAACACTCAATCCTCAGCTCCTCTCTCTTACCACCTTATATTCCTCTCTCTGCCCAGGCATGCCACTTCCTTTCTGCAACTCCTTACTGATAGAATTAAAGATATGAGACACCAGCATTGACTCTACAACAAACTAGTGTGACTACTGGGATTAAAGGTGTGTGCCAATATTGCCTGTGGTGTAAGGCTGGCCATGGCATCTGTTTTACTTTATGATCTTTAGGCAAGCTTTATTATTAAAATATAAATGAAAAAATAAAATAAAATAATTAGAAGCAAGCATCTGAGATCAAGAAGAGAAATATAGAACTGTTTATCACCAAAGAGTATAAAAAATATTCTGAGTACAAACTGGGAAAGGTCCATCATTTTCACAAACAATGAATGATATAATTAAATTATGGTTCACAAAATCAACAATATGGATGACACCACTGACAAAACAGGGCACAAGCACAAATCTACACACACACACACACACACACATATATAATTGTTTCTTAAAGAAGAACAACAAGGTTCTAATCTAATTCACTGAATCACTGGCCATCACGCATCCTTTACACTCCTGTTCTCTCCTTTACCAATAATAGATAATGGGTTCGGTGAGAAGGGCTGTTTCACCAAAGTTTACAATATTCACTTGAAGTCTTCTGATGTTTTTACCCTACAGAAAACAGATTTGATTACTGAAAGCATCTCATTCTCTTTTGATAAAGAAAATGATGTCTGTTAGAATCACTACCATATTGTTTCCTACAATTGGTGATGGAATCCAAGTCTGCATTACAGTGAGGAAATGAAATCTTTTAAATGGAATTTCAAGAGAACAGATTTTTAAAGAATCAGTGTACATGTAAATCAACTTGATTTACTCCATCTACTTGGTGTTCCAAGCACTTTTGAAATCAAGGTTACTGCTATTTTTTGTGTATGTTTGTGTATTTTTTGTGTATGATATTCTCTGTATGATTGCTAGAAGTGATCAAAGCTTCAGGGAGTCAGGGAGGGAGAGGAACAGGATGAGAAATTAAAGGAGCTACAAAATGAGATAGAGAAGCAAATAAATAAGAGTACCACCCCAGGCAATGCTGGCTCAGTGATCACATCTCTTGGGGGGAAAGATGGAGGCTGATGCCAGTTCCATCTAAGTTGTCAATGTGGACTATGGTGCAACAGCAGAAGAGCTGGAAGCTCACTTTCGTGGCTGTGGTTTCAGTCAACCCTGTTACTACAGTCTGTGACAAATTCAGTGGCCTTGCCAAAGGGTTTGCATATATAGAATTCTTAGACAAAGAGTCAGTGAGGACTTTCCTGGCTTTTGATAATTCCCCATTTAGAGGGAGATAGATCAAGGTGATTCCCATCAGCACAACAGACTGGTTTTCCATGTGCCCAATACTGTGCCTGAACTACCAATTGCAGCAGCACCCAATCTTGATTCTACAGTGGTTTAAACAGCTGGCCCTTGGATCAAAAAAAGAATTTAAAAAAAGAAAGTAAAACAGAAGGTGGAAAATTATTTTTTAAAAAAGATATACTGTAGAAGGGGGAGAATCCCATAACTAACTGAGGAGGGACCTGCTCTGGGCAGTAGGGCAGGCCCAGGGAGTGACATATTCTCTCTGGAGATTCGATATGGACACTTCTCAAATGTGCAACCTGCTTCCGTTTTTTCTGCTCCACTTCACTCTCTTTGGGCCTGCTCAAGTGTAGGTGGGCTCGGATGATAGGAGGCCTTTTTTTTAACCTAGTGCTCTGGAGGGCACCAATCTGTTTAGCTTGTTTCCTGCCCTCATCTTCTCTCTGTCTTTTGCAGTCTCTGCCTGCTCCTGATTTACCAGGTCTAGGCATACACTACCCTTCTTTCCTCGAGGCTCCTGCCACTCCAGTTTGTCTGGTCAATTTTTTTGGTTCCTTTTTGTTTATTTTTCTGTCTTGAATGTCTTTCTATACAGATTTTTGTAGCAGAAAGAACTCACTCCCAGTGGATTCAGTGTAAATTCTACATACCCCAGGGGAAAAACACTATTTTGTTTTGGGAAGTTTTGCAGTGCTGTTTTTTTTTTTCTTTTTTTGGTGTTGTTGTTTATCAGAAGAAGTGGGAATAAGGAGGCGGGAGCTGCATTTTGTTTATTTTTTAAACTCAATCACAAGGAATGTTGTTTTTAAAAATATTGTGTCATGAGGAAAGTTGTTCATTAAAAAAAGAAAAATGATTTAAAATTTATTTTTTCCTGCATGGACTGTGTCCCAAGATGTGGATTATGCTCTATCTACCTGCCCACACAAGTCACACCTGAGAAATGTCTGCAGATCATAAACGCCTTTGTCCCCTGGAACTAAGCTTCATTGGATCTCACCATTGCAGCTAGTGGCCGTATCACATTAAAAGCATTCTGAACATGCATTGCTAGAAGATAAAATCATCATTTCCTACCAGTTCCTAAACTATTTGTAATCTTTATAACACAAATCTGAAATTGGAATGCAATATTAAAAACTTCTGGAATCTAGACATTCAGTTTTCTAATGTCTCTTCCCACTGCACACCAAGAGCAGTGCCCATGTGTGTACTCTGGACAATCACCACCATATCCTGAATTTCCAGAGACTCCCCTGCCCCAATAAATTCATATACAGGGAGGCTCAGAGGACAAGGGACACTGCCAACATGAACCACATGGACCAACATACCTACAGTCTGCCTCATGATCAGTCCAAGTCACAGCAGAAATGACAGTTCAACAGACCTGAACACCCAACACTCACCATGGTATAGCTTGTGATCTTCCTTCCTACTCCTACTGCAGAGGCAGAACAGAATCATGGAAAGAACCCACAAACTGTCTGCTACTAGTACTCCCCATTGCTAACCCTTCTCAGAATTCCTCACTGGCTAGGGCCACCTATAGGGACTCACAATATTAGCAGCTCCTCTATAGGAGGATCAGATCAAATGACTCATACAGCACAGTCCTTTCAGTTCTGCCCTCCCAGCCCAGCAGACAGTGCCCTAGTTTAGAAAGTTTGTATTCAGTACACACAATTTGACTCTCCTACAGCACATCCTGTTTCTCATCCAAAGACCAGGGTCCTTTGTGTGCACATTCCAATGCACACTCACATTCCAGTGCAGCCATCCCATTGCCTCAGAGATGGGAAATCCTGAAGACAAATACAGGTCACATTCATAAAGGAATCACTGTTTCTGTGTAACTGTGGTTACTTGGTAACTGTTGTTAAACAAAAACAGACCGTGAATTAGAAAACAATCAGGATCATGTTATGGCTCGGAGGGAGCAAAGACAATGTGAATATGATGCAGTTTTAATCTCAAAATTATTTTGAAAACTTGAAATAGAGTTTATGGCCATGTGCTCCAGAGACTAAGGATTTGTACTAGAGCACAATAAATATTTCTCACGTATTTTCCCTAACGATGAACACCTTACTCCAGAAAAGTAACAGTCCTGTTAAGCAGGGCCACAACATTTGACCCAGATAATCTATTTTTGATGAACTATTGTAAATATCGCAATTAGGTTTCAAAATAAGGTCAGTCCCATACCTAGGTTGTCATTGTCTGTGGCCTGCAAACAATGGTCAATCAGGACAATCATACAGTATCACAATTGACCTCCTGATTCCACATAAGTAATCTCAGTTGAAGGAGGAAAGCTTTACCCTCGGGCCAACCTCTCACTTCCTGTACTGTCTCCACCAGCTTCAAAGTTGGTCAATGAGTTCAATTCTTATACCAATCCCTCTTCATTTCTTAGTCCCTAATAAAAGCCATAATGATTAGCAGACACTCATTAACTGCTCTATTTTTCTTTTTCACTGACTAGTGAAGGACAAACCTGGAAGAAGTTGCAGGGCTGTCTTCCCAGAACTGGGCATTAGAGGCAGGATTAGGTGTTCAAAATAATTCTCAATTACATAGCATGAGGCAAGCCTAAAGTATAGGAGACATTGCTCGACAAAGAAATCAATATAACTTGAAAGAAATGAAATGAATCTCTCAATGACTTAGAAACTTTGGAAAGCAGAAACAAATAGAAATGACAGCAGCAATACACATAAGAAAGTATTTGAAACTGATACCAAAAAGTGATTTTTAAACTGATGATAATAATGTACTTTTTGCTGGGCAGTGGTGGCTCAGGCCTTTAATCCCAGCACTCTGGAGGCAGAAGAAAGTGGATGTTTGTGAGTTTGAGGTCAGCCTGGTCTACAAGGGCTAGTTCCAGAACAGGCTCCAAAGCTACAGAGAAACCCTGTCTCAATACATCAATAAATACACATTTAAGATTAAATAAAATTTGCTATATTGATTTTAAAAAAGAGTAGGCCCTTCCCTAGGAGAGGAGTTGTCATTAACAAGAGGTAGATTGAATGTACCCATACACATATGTTGACTGCTGAGATTTGTAACCGAATACATAGAGTTAGTCAATGGCCTGTTTTTCAAATCTCTGAGCCGACATAACTCTGTCAAGCAAGATCGATCATATTTCTTACCAAAAGCAATCTATAGATTGAATACAATGCCCATTAAATTCCCAGCTAAATTTTTCACAGACTTCAAAAGAACAGCACTCAAATTCATTTGAAAAACAAAAAACCCAGGATAGCCAAACCAATCCTATACAATAAAAGAACTTCTGGAAGCATCACAATCTCTGTCTTCAATCTTTACTACAGAGATACATTACTGAAAACAGCCTGGTATTGTCATTAGAACAGACAGGAGGACCAATGGAGCTGAATAGAAGACCCGGATATCAATCCACATATTTCTGAACACTTGATATTTAATAAGAAAGCAAAAATTATCAAATGGAAAAAAGAAAGCATATTTAACTAGTGGTGCTGTCATAACTGGCTATCAACATGTAGAAAAATGAAAATAGACCCATATCTATCACCATGCACAAAACTCAAGTCCAAATGAACCTCAACATAAAGCTAGCCACAGTGAAAATTATAGAAGAAAAAGTGGGAAGTACACTTGAAGGCATTGCCACAGGGAACCACTTCCTAAATATAACCACAGTAGCACAGACCCTGAAAAAAACAATTAAATATGATGTCCTGAAACTAAAAGGCTTCTGTAAAGCAAAGGACATGATTAACAAGGCAAAACGACAGCCTCCAGAATGGGAAAAGATCATCACTAACCCCACATCAGACAGAGGTCTGATCTCCAAAATATACAAAGAACTCAGGATATTGGACACCAGAAGAACTCATAATCCAATAAAGAAAATGGTGTAAGACCTAAACAGAGAACTCTTGACAGAGGAATCTAAAATAGCTGAAAGACAATTAAGGAAATGTTCAATATCATTAATCAGAGAAATGCAAATCAAAACAACTCTGAGATTCCACCTAACACCTGAAAGAATGGCCAGGATTAAAAACACTGATGACAACTTATGCTGGAGAGGATGTGGGGAAATGGGAACACTTCTGCATTGCTTGTGGGAATGCAAGATGATACAGTCCCTTTGGATGTCAGTGTGGCAATATTTCAGAAAATTAAGAAACAACCTTTCTCAAGACCCAGTAATACCACTTTTGGGTATGTAATCAAAAGATGCTCCACTGTTCCACAAGAACATGTGCTCAACTACATTCATAGCAGCTTTGTTTGTCATAGTCAAATTCTGGAAACAACCTAAGTGCCGCTCCATAGAAGAATGGATAAGAAAAGTGTGGTACATCTATACAATGGAGTGCTACACAGCAGAAAAAATATAATGACATCTGGAATTTTGCAGGAAAATGGGTGGAGCTAGAAAACATTATTTTGAGTGAAGTAACCCAGACACAGAAAGATAATTATCACATGTAATCACTCATGGGTGGTTTTCAAGCAGAAAGCAAAGAAAGCCAGCCTACAAATCACAAATCCAGATCTTAGACAAAAATGAGGATGCTAAGAGAGACTTACAGAGTTCTAATCTACATGGGAAGTATAAAGTATAAAAAGACAGAATCTCCTGAGTAAATTGGGTACATGGGGACCTTGGGAGAGTGTTGAAGGGGGAGTGGAGAGGCAGGGAGTGAAACAAAGAAATTGTAGAGCTCAGTAAATATCAATAAACAAATATCGATCATATATGCAGAGGATAGTTGCCTAATTGCAAATTCTGTGTTCCTTGACTCAAGATAACCTTCCTAATCTGGACACCCACACAATCTGGTCTGTGTTCATTCACATAACATTAATTTACACATGCTGGGCAGTTACAAACCTCTCCTGCTACCATGGTCAGGCCTTTTTCATAGTGGTGGCTCCAACAGCTTATTGCCTATGCTGTGCCCCCGCAGTGCACATAATAATCTATTCTTCTTATTGAGGTCTGAGGACAGAAGAAATGCTCCATATGCAAATTTTTTCCTTCAACTGCATTGGGCAATCAACTACATGGCTCAAATGCATTATTTTATTTTAATTTATTGGTTTTGTTTGAGACATGATATCTCTGTAGCTTTGGTGCCTGTCCGGGAACTAGTTCTTGTAGACTACACTGGATTCAAACTCACAGAGACCTGCATACTTCTGCCTCCCGAGTGCACCACCACTGCCAGGCAAATACATAATTTTAAAACTGTGAATTGGTACAGTCATTTAAGAACTTTGAGGGTGTAATATAGAGGACACTCAACGTTGCCCAGGAAAGCAACAGACAGGGACCAAGGACATCTGAGTCAACATAACAGAAGTTGTCTCAGAAAGAATATTTCTTTTGGGATGGAAATACAGCTCTTCTAGAATTAATAAGCCTTTCCACTGAGAAATCACAATACACACTTAGAAGATTAATAAAGAAAACTTTCTTTAATGATGTTATGCATTGATCTTTGTCCAATGCTCAAGGGGGGCTAGGTTAGACAGATTTTGCATTCAATATATGCTGTTATCCATAAGTATCCCTTAGGATAATGGTCCAGATTAAACTTTGAACAATTGAAATAGAAACAGGCAACTAGCCAGTCTAAATGTTTAGGCAAAAGTATTCTCAGAATATTCTTTAAGTACACCAGTGACAAGTTACAGTGGTTCATTCTTCACTGACACAGTTTTAAGGTAAAGATCACAAGGGAAATAGAAAGACTGGACTGGACAAGTAAAAGATAAAAAAGATAGGGTGGGGAGGTGTTGCAGAAGATACGTTCCACGCCTAGTAACCTTCTTAAGAAAAATAACATCTTAGGCAGGCAGTGGTGGGGCACGCCTTTAATCCCTGCACTCAGAGATTTTTCAAGACTGGGTTTCTCAGTAGCTTTGGAGCCTGTCCTGGAACTCTTGTAGATCAGGCTGGCCTTGAACTGAAAGAAATCTACAAGCTTCTGCCTCCAGAGTGTGGGAATTAAAGGCATGCACCACCACCACCAGGCAGTGAGTTTTTATTTTTAAATCGGTGATGGCTTCTTTGAAATGGTTTGGAGTCAAATATTTGGACAATCCTGGTAAACAATGTATACCCAGGCATTCTAATCTCTTCCAGTCCTGATTAGCATATTCTTAAAGTCTGGGTGTTTTAGATGAAGTTCTCCCTCTGCTAAATTCTACTTTGTGAGACTTAATTATTTTTTAAGCATTGTTCAATCTATTGTATCACCAATTCTACTCTTCTACATTATGGTGCAGTAGAGGAAAGCTACACAACCTGTGAGATGCCTTTGATAACCTCCAAAAATTTAAATCTCAATTCAGATCATTCTTAAAGCTTAAATGTAAAGTGCTCGATATCGAGAAGATAAAGGAGAAATTAGGTTTCTCTGAGTTTGGCAACTTATTTCCATGAATTCACAAGCCCTGTTGAAGTTGACTAGGAAAGTGTTTTTAAACACAGCTTCCTGCTCCCAATACTCTAAGGAGATGAAGCCACAGAGCAAAGTTATTCAGAGGCCTGCCCTTAGGCCCAGGAGTTAGCAGGGACCGTGAGGGACTTCACATACAGGGAATATGGCAGCAGGTTCCCACCCAGACCCATGGAGGTAACACCATAGTGCTTTTGGCACCTTGCCCTCTGCTCCTCCCCATCAGGAGACAGCATTCCCTCACTCACCATGTGGTGCTTCTCCATTTTGCCAAAGTTCTCAGTGCATTGTATCCCTGCAACAGCAACTGCACCCGAGAACAGGAATCCTCTGGTGACAGCTCCTCCTCAAAGCCAAGACTGAAGATGGCTGCCTGGAAAAGACCTGCACTGCTTCTGACTGGCAGGTCACCTGGAGTGCATGATTGGCTAGTGAGACTTGAGTGACAAGAGTACCTCACATAGGGCTATAGTGTGCTTAAAGAGACAGAATACTGGTTGCTGTCCAATCCATTCACCCCAACAGAGAACTTCTCCAGATCTGAGAATACATACATTTCAATAGCACTTGCCCCTGGCTACCAAAGCAGTCAATGTTATCTTCTTGCACTCCAGAGGACCTTTCTCTTCTTTTTCCATCACACTAAGGTGATTTGTATGGTGCACTGTGCAAGGTGGGTGGAGTAATTTCCTGTCCCACAGAGGTAAAGATGCCTAGAACATTAACAACTAAAGAGAGTTTTAAAGTTACAAAATGAAATATTTGTTCTGTGGCTTCAATCTGAGGTCAGATAACTGAAGATACTTTTAACTGAGTTTTCACATGGATTTTATACAACAGGAAAGAGAAAATCAGGAACCAAATCTCAAACAAGATGATTGGTCTTTCCCCCATTGGAAAGCTGGATGAAGACTTCATTGTTTATGGGTTTTATTCCTTAAATTCGAAGCAAACTCCAGACAAATGAGTAATAATAGAAAGAGTAGTGTTCATGGAAATTTGAATATGTAGAGAGTAATGGAGCTAGGAAGAATGTCTTCATGAGCACTATTGTTAGCTAGCACATCTTCGTCCAACACTCAGGTGAAAAAAATATACAACTGCAGTATTCAAGATTTTCTACATGGCCGGGCAGTGGTGGCGCACGCCTTTAATCCCAGCACTTGGGAGGCAGAGGCAGGCGGATCTCTGTGACTTCGAGACCAGCCTGGTCTACAGAGCTAGTTCCAGGAAAGGCTCCAAAAACCACAGAGAAACCCAGTCTGGAAAAAACCAAAAAAAAAAAAAAAAAAAAAAAAAAAAGATTTTCTACATGAACAGGACAGGTAGAATGAATCTCACCAAGTATTTTAAAAGTGGGCTTATTAGAATGTCTCACAAGCTATGGTTCAGGTAACTTAAGAAGAGCTGCCTACCAATGGCAACTGAAGAATCCAATAGATTGCTTCTCAGCCTTTTGTCTCAGATCAAGTGAAGAATTCAGTAGTTGTTCAGCCCACAAAACTCGGCATCTCAGCTGGTTTTACATATTCACTAAAATTACAATGAAGTAGGCTCTAATGCTAGTATAGGAATCAGTTTGGTAACCAGAGCTAGAGCACAGAGGCAATAAAGAGACTTTTCTTCTTCAAAATACTTTATATGTGACTGCTACTACCAGAATGTAAGATGTTGATTAAAGTTCGCTCATAGTCTTTGTTTGATTTAGTTTTTTTTGTTGTTGTTCCTGTTGATTTCAAGACAGGATTTTTCTGTGTAGCTGTAGAACTCATTCTGTAGGCCAGAAGGGTCTCAAAATCCCACTACCTCTGCTCATGAGTCATGGTGTTAAAACTGTGCACAGACACGGGCTGGAGAGATGTCTCACTGGTTAAGTGTGCACGATGCCAAGCAGCTTAAGGTGGGTCCGATCATTTCAAATAATACAGATTAATGGAGGACTTTCCCATTTCAAAACCATAAAGTAAAATCTCTCTCAGAAATAATCAGTTCTTTGTCTATCAGATGATGCCAGAGGTAGTCAGTTTTGACTACCAAAAATAGCCATTTCACCAGCCACAACAGAAGAAATGAGAAAAAAAAATCTTGTCTGCAGGAGGCACAAAGAGCTAGGGAGTTGTTTTCAGAATAGTGTTTTTCCTCAACAAAGGAAGCATGGAGATTTTATGTAGGGAGTCTGAACATGCTCGTTTAATGTTCTCCCTTTCCTTAAGAATGCTCAGTTAACAAATCCACTTCTAGACATAATCACAATGTAAAAGCAGAGACACTTAGAGACATTCTTACCTCAAAATCATGTAGGAACAAATGTGAATTAGACAAATGGTGGAAAGAAGTGCCTCTGGCATGTTCAGACTGTATCATGCGGTCTTCCTTGAAAATCAAGTAGCTTTCAAATGAAATCAAGTAGATTTCACACTGTCAAAACATGATTATCAATCTTGATGCTTATTCTAAAAGATAAGTTTACCAACACCATAATTTTCACAAACACAAAAGATAGAGAACACAAAACCAGAAAACTTCTAGGAAAAGTCACCTCACAGCCCTCTATACAGTGCTTCTGGAGGAACAATGATGATGATGATCTCTATTAATCTCAGAGACAGCTGCTTTTGCTCTGAGCAGGCTGACTAGGAAGAAGGCCACAGCTGCTACATAGTCTATAATAAAAAAGAAAATCACACAATCCAGGAAAATGAGAAAACTGAATAACATATAAAGAAAGGAGCACTGGAGAAGTGGAACAATATTACCTCTTAAATTCATTTCAAATATCTGAACTGCTGCCCATAAAAGCATTTGAAAAAAATAACTATACTCAAATATGCAAGCATATACCATTAATTCAATTCACTGTGAAAAACTGAACATTTGACAGTGGGTCACTGAAATTACTTGGCACAAGTGAGAAGTGTTAAGTCTGGAGCTTAGCCTCCAGCCCCTGACATCGATCCCAGCCAACTACCCCTGGGAGTTGCATTAGCCTGGATGCCAAATCCTAGCATTCCAGGTACAGACCCCCCCCAGGGAGGGGTCAGAAACACTACCACAGCATATTTAGGTGGGATCCTAGAGGAGAAATATTTGGTTCCATGTTTGCATGGGTTCCCCCCTGTCCTGTCTCCCAACATGGAATTGGCCATTGGAGGGAACTGTACTTAATAAAATGATGCGCATTTTGATTTGGTTTCATTTCACCTAATTGGACTTCTATGTGATAGCAGAGCTTCGCAATCTTAGGATTTTTTCTTAACAAGAAGGAAACACAGAACACACAAAAAACACTCTTTGGAGTTTATTGGAGGGGGCAGGCACAAGCCTAGGAAGTCAGTGTGCAGAGAGAGGGAGGAAGATGGCTCATCCAGCTTTTAAAAGCTGCCTGGTGCATGCACACAGGGGTTGACATGGCTACGTCCTATGCAGATGATGGGGCTCATGCAAGCGGGCAAGGGCTTAGCTGAGTCATACGTGGATCAGGCAGGAGGGCACCTTTAACATCCCTGGGTGCCTGAGGGCTTGTGTGCCCCTGCATGACCCCTAGAATCTACGAGTACAAACCATATGTGGCTTAATCCATTACAGTCACCACCAAACCAAGCGATGTGAAATGCCCATCATGAGCTGAGTATTACTGGATCTATCAAGTTATAAAGTAGGACATTTATAGCTGCAACCCATTATCAAATGGAAGTGGTATATTAGATATTAGAACCAAGTAGGACCTGAAGACACAAGGAAGATACATGAAGAAATGGCCAACTTCCAATGATTTCTCCTCTTGTTACGATGCCTTCTGCTGTGAAGCATGCACCTATAGTCTATTCCCTATAATTGCTTGAATGAGGAAGAGAAGACTAGGCCCTGGCTGATGGTTCAATCCATCATGCACAAACCACCCAGAATTAGGCAGCTGCAGGATTACAATCCCTGGCTGGGACAACCCTGAAAGATGCTTGTGAAAGGAAATGTTCACAGTGGGCAGAAATTCAAACAATACACATTTCAATGGGGTTTATTTGGAAGGAGAAATGGTCTAATCTACAACTAGCAATGCACTGATTGATAAGCTTTATCCAGTGATTTGACTGAATGCTGAGGGATTAGTAAAGAGCATGATTAGAAAATTGGTGAGAAGCCGGGTGGTGGTGGTGCACGCCTTTAATCCCAGCACTTGGGAGGCAGAGGCAGGCGGATCTCTGTGACTTCGAGACCAGCCGGGTCTACAATAGCTAGTTCCAGGACAGGCTCCAAAACCACAGAGAAACCCTGT
The DNA here is from genome assembly GCF_950005125.1 of Chionomys nivalis. Lineage (NCBI taxonomy): Eukaryota > Metazoa > Chordata > Mammalia > Rodentia > Cricetidae > Chionomys > Chionomys nivalis. Next base: position 35,870,244 of record NC_080111.1, on the reverse strand, counting down.
CTCAAAAAAACCAAAAAAAAAAAATTGGTGAGAGAAGACATCTGAGGAAGAAGAATGTGAATAATCTCTGTGAAAGGGAAAGTGGTATAAAGATCCTTGTATTCCATGTAAATGCTGATAAAAAGGTGAATTCAGAGCCAGGCGATGGTGGTGCACGCCTTTAATCCCAGGACCTAGGAGGCAGAAGCAGGCAGATCTCTGTGAGTTCGATACCAGCCTGGTCTACAGAGCTAGTTCCAGGACAGGCTCCAAAGCCACAGAGAAACCCTGTCTCAAAAAACCAAAAAAATAATAAAAAGTGAATTCAGCTGAGGAGGAGTTTAATACTCTTCCATGTACAGTCAGCCTCTTTTCCCAGTTACTCATGTCAGTGTCCAATGGGCCCATGACCAAAGTTCCCCTATTGACAAAATGGGAGATAGGCATGGGGTCAGCAACATGGAATTGCACTCATCATGGCTGACTTGGCTACAGCTTTTGCTGAGTCACCATATCACACATCAGCAGAGACCAAAACTTAGCCCCATGTATGACACCATTACTAGAGTGACCAGACACCAACCTACTGGAAGGTTGACTACACTGGAAAACTTCCTCTGTGAAAAGGACATTTGGGCTTCAAATGCTCTTAAACCAACAGACTAAAGAAAGAATAACAGCCTTGGGCAGAGTGATATATCCAGATTATCATGGGGAAATTGGATTGTCTCTTCACAATAGAGATAAGAAAGATAATATGTCTGGAATACAGAAGATATTTTAGGGCATCCCCTTGTGATACCATGTCTTGTCATTAAGATAAATGAGAAACATGAACAGTATACTCCAATAAGTATGACAAAAGTCACATATCCATCAGGAATGAAGGCATGGATCACTTCTCTAGGGAAAGACCCAAGACCTTGTGAAGTGCTTGCAGAGGTTGGGAGAAATACAGAATGGGCAGCATCCTCGTTAGTATAGTGGTGAGTATCCCCGCCTGTCACACGGGAGACCGGGGTTCAATTCCCTGACGGGGACCCAAAAAAGAGAAAAAAAAGAAAAAAAAAGAATGGGCAGCAGACTATGGCAGTTCTAAATACCATCTAAGGCCACATGACTATTGCAGCAATGTAACTTTAACTGATATGAGTGCTTCTGTTGTATTTTGTTGATAATGCATTTGTAAAATTATTTCTATGTCCTTTAAATTTCCTTATCATATGTAGTGTAAGACTTTAAGACAATTCGTAAGCTATTTCTGACAATTCTGAATTCTCTCAGCCTCCTTGTCATAGTGCTTCCTCTCCTCCCCTGGGAACCAAGGACCTAACAGCTACACATGCACGTACTCAGTTCCTGAACAATTACCCATATACGTATATTTTGATTCAGTCCCCTGGGAAACACGGTCAAAATGACCCCTTACCTCATCTGATCTGGCAACAGCTCTTCAGCCAATTATTGGTAATAGCCATTTTGAATAAGCCAATCAAAACCCCTTTGCTTCTGTGGTCTTCTCCTTTAAAAGTAGCTTGTGCCTGCTATTCGGGGTCTCTCAGCTTCCCAAATGCTGAGGGACCCTGTCATGACAGAATTAATAAAATCCTTATGATTTGCATCGGCCGTGGTGTATGAGGTGATCTCTGGGGGCGACTCCTCCTTTGTGTTTGGATGCTAGAGTCCAACATTTAGTTCCCTGACCAGGAATCTAGTTGCTCCCAGACACACTATAAACCCAGTTGGTGATATAAAGAAATGAGCTCATTTTTATATATTGAAACGGGGCTAAGGGAGGAGGCAGACGTGTTCTGAGATCCCTTGCCCTAGCCCTGAAAGACGTTTCACAGGCATTTATGGAAGGAAGTAGTCTCTAGGGGAGGCATGATCCTCCATCTGTATTTTTGGATCTGCTGCCACGCGGCTTTGAGTCTATGTCTGTCTTTTTGTTCTTGTGTATTTTCAGTTCTGCACCAGAGTGGTGGTGAGAGCACAAGTTTCTCTGAGTTTTGCAACTTGTTTCCATGAATGCATCAAACCTGTTGAAGTTGACTAGAAAGGTGTTTGTACACACAGCTTCCTGCTCCCAAAACTCTAAGCAGATTAAACCACAAAGGAAAGTCATTCAGAGGTCATGAGTTAGCAGGTACCATGTGGGACTTCACAATACAGGGAATATGGTGGCAGGTTCCCACCCAGATCCAAGGAGGATGCACCACATTGTCTTCTGCACCTGATCCTCTGCTCTTCCCCATCTGGAGACCGCATTCCCTCACTCACCATGTTGTGCTTCTCCAGCCCACCAAAGTTCTCAGCTCAACATCTCACTAAAGCAGCAACTGCACCCCAGAACAAGAATCCACTAGTGCCTGGTCCTCTTCAAACCAATACTGAAGGTGGCTGCCCAGAAGAGATCTGCCAGGCTTCTAACTGGCAGGTCACCTGGAGTGCATGATTATCTAGTGATTCCTGAGGGGCAAGAGCACCTCCCATAGTGCTATACAGTGCTTAAAGAGACAACACTGTTGTTCCTGGTCATTCCATCCAACCCATGAAAGATCTTTTCCAGGTCTGAGAGCATATGCATTTCAATAGTACTTGCCCCTGGCTACAAAAGCAGTCACTGTCCTCTTCCTGCCCTCCTTAGGAACTTTCCCTTTTTTTCTAGGACAGAACTTGGTTAGCTATCTTGTGCAGTGCTTTGTGCTAGGTGGGTGGAACAATTAATAACCTGTCCCATAGGGGGAACGATGCCTAGAAAATTAATAACTAAAGAGAGTTTTAAAGTTCCAAAATGAATAATAAAAATAAAAGTAGTTTCATGTTCAAATTTGAAAATGTAGAGAATAATGGAGCTAGGAAGAATGTCTTCATGAGCACTCTTTTCAGTCAGCACACAGTCAAATGAATAAAATATACAACTGCAGCATTCAAGATTTTCTACATGAACAGGACAGGTAGAATGAATCTCACCAAGTATTTTAAAAGTGGGCTTATTAGAATGTCTCACAAGCTGTGGTTCAGGTAACTTAAGAAGAGCTGCCTACCAATGGCAACTGAAGAATCCAATAGATTGCTTCTCAGCCTTTTGTCTCAGATCAAGTGAAGAATTCAGTAGTTGTTCAGCCCACAAAACTCAGCATCGCAGCTGGTTTTAAGTATTCACCAAAATTACAATGAAATAGGCTCTAATGCTAGTATAGAAATGAGTTTGGTAACCAGAGCTAGAGCACAGAGGCAATAAAGAGACTTTTCTTCTTCAAAATACTTTATACGTGACTGCTGCTACCAGAATGTAAGATGCTGATTAAAGTTCGCTCATAGTCTTCATTTGATTCAGATTTTTTTTGGAGATTTCAAGACAGGATTTTTCTGTGTAATTGTGGAACTCATTCTGTAGGCCAGGCTAGTCTCCAACTCAGAAAATCCTACTACCTCTGCTCATGAGTCATGGTGTTAAAAGTGTGCACTGCCACCAAGCAGCTGAAGATGGGTTCTATAATCCCAAATTATACAGATTAAAGGAGGGTTTTCCCATTTCAAAACCTTTAAGTAAAATCTCTCTCAGGTATAATTAATTCTTTGTGTATTAGATAATCACAGAGAGAGTCAATTTGACTGCCAAAAGTAGACACCTCAAGAGCCAACACAGAAGAAATGAGAAAATATTTCCTGCCTGCAGGAGGTGTGAAGAGCATGGAAGTTATTTTCAAAACAGTGTTTTCCTCAACAAAGGAAACATGGGCATTTTACCTAGAGAGTCTGAACATGCTTATGTAATGTTTTCCCTTTTCTTAAACATGATCAATTAACAAATCAGCTTCTAAACATAATCACAATATAAAAGCAGGGACATTTAGGCACCTTCTTACCTAAAAGTCATGTAGGAACATAAGTTATCCCATGGCGCTATAGTGTGCTTCAAAACACAGCACAAGGTTCCTTGCTATTCCCTCCCCCATCAAAGATCTTTTCTAGATCTCCCAAGATATGCATTTCAATAGCACTTGCCCCTGTCTCTAAATCAGACACTGTTGTAATCTTGCACTCCATAGGAACTTTCCATTTTTATTCCTGGACAAAATATGGTTAGCTAGATTGTACAGTGCACTCTGCTAGGTGGCTGGAGTTATTCCCTGTAGAACAGGTGGAAGGAAGCACTGAATATTAACAAACAAAGGAGTTTTCAGGTCACAAAAGGAGATGCTTGTTCTGTGGCATCATGCTGAGATCAGATATACTGAAGGTAATTTTTACCTGGTATCAGCAATTTCAGACAACCATGAGAGAAAAGCAAGACCCAGATCTCAAACCAGATCTTACCCCAATCTGAACCCTGGATGATAGCTCCATGGTGTTTCAAGTTTAATACTGAAATGCAAAGCAATGTGGAAACTTATATATGTAGAAAATAATGGTGCCAGGAAGAATGACTTCTGTGTATTGTTGTTAGCTAGCACATCTTCCTCCATGGACTGCTACATAAAAATGTGCAGTTGCATTATTCAAGATTCTCCACATGGACAGGACTGGTAGAATGAATCTCACCATTAAAGTAGAAAGTGGGCTTATTAGAATGTCTCCCAAGCTGTGTTCTGGGTCACCTAAAAATAGCTGCCTAGCGATGGAAATTTGAAGAATATAGGAGACTGCTTCTCAGTATTTTCTCTAAGATCAAGTCAAGAGTGCAGCAGTTCAGTCCATGAGACTCGATGTCTAAGTTGATTTACAGGATACACCACCATTCCAAAGAAGTCGGCTTTAATGCTAGTAATGGAATGAACATGGTAGCCAGAGCTACTGGAAGGAGGCAAAAAGAGAGAACCTTCTTCTTTAATATCCTTTATATGTGTCTGCTGCCATGAGAAGGTGAGATCCAGGTTAAAGGTGGATCATAGTCATTGCTTGGTTCATTAATTTTTTGTTTTTTTTCAACACAGGATTTATCTGTGTTGCTGTGGAACTCATTGTGTAGACCGGACTTGCCTCTGCCTCCTTAGTGATAGTGTTAAAGGTGTGCACTACCACCAAGCAGCTAAGGGTGGATCCTATCATCTCAAACAATCTAGATCGATAAAAGATCTACCCATTTCAAAAACTTCAATTAAGTAAAACCCCACTCAGATATAACCATTTTTGTGTGTGTATGAATTAATCCCAGAGGTAGTCAGTTTGACTACCAAATATAACCATCTCAACTGCCAAGTGAGAAGAAATGAGAAAAACCTCTTGCCTGCATGGGAGTTGTTTCAAAAGTAGCTTTTTTCCTTGATAATGGAAGCATGGGGATTTTACTTAGGGAGTCTAAACATGCTCATATAATGTTCTTCCTTTTCTTTGGCATGCTTAGTTAACAAATCTACCTCTGCACATGATCATAATGTAGAGTCATTTAGGGGCATTCTTACATCAGAGTCATGGAGGAACATAGGAAAATTACAAAAACAATGGAAAGAAATGTCTCTATGTTCATATTGCACCATAAGGTCTTAGTTGAAAATCAAGTAATTGACACTGTGAAAAGTAGATTGTCAATCTTGATGCTTGACCAAACAGAAATGTGCCAACATCATAATTCTCACAGACATAAAAGATAGAGATCAAAAACCAGAAAACTTCAAGAAAAATTAACTAACAGCCCTCTATATAGTGCTCCTGGATAAACGGTTATGATGACCTCTATTAATTCCAGTGCAAAGCTGTTTTTGCTCTGAGCAGGGTTACTAAGCAGAAGGCCACAGTTGTTTCCATGCAAGACAAGAAGCAGTCCATTTTTAACTAGCCCTGGCTTGCAGTTTGTCTCAAGGGTATGACATCAGTGTAGAGAATTTCATTCATTCTTTTTTTTAACTTTTAAAAATATTTGGTTAATTGGTGTTTTCACTGAATATGCCTGTGCACAGTACGTACAGAGGGCAGAAGAAGGGAGGAGATGGCTGGGACTGGAATTAGAGCAAATGGCTAGCTAAAATGCAGGGTCCAAGAACAGAATCATGGTCCTCTGTAAAAGCACCCAGGGCTCTAATGGCTGAGCCATCTATCAAACCCCCATTTTTTTTTTTATTTTTTATTTATTTTATTTTATTTTTTTTTTGGTTTTTCGAGACAGGGTTTCTCTGTGGTTTTGGAGCCTGTCCTGGAACTAGCTCTTGTAGACCAGGCTGGTCTCAAACTCACAGAGATCCGCCTGCCTCTGCCTCCCAAGTGCTGGGATTAAAGGCATGCGCCACCACCGCTCAGCTCAAGCCCCCATTTTAATTTAAAAGTTAGCCTCATGAATTTTTAATTAAAAAGTATTATATCACTTTTTGCTTTCATCTCTTCATTCCGTCCCTGCCCCCAAAACCTTCCAACTTCATCCCTGTCAAATATGGGTAAATAAGTATGCTGAAATACATGAATACAACCTCCTGCTTCCATTTTTTTTGGATGTGTATATATAATGCACTGACTACTCATATTGGATTAACAATTAAGGAACTATTCACTTCTTCAGGCTAATTCTCTCAAATGAGGAAAATTGTACTTTTAAATCATCTTCAGGTTTCTGACCCTGACTAGGCAACCTTGGACAGGAAACATAACCAAGAATAGAAAACGTAGGATAGAGAATTCCTCAGCTAAGTGGTATGGTACCTGCAGTTAAGAGCACTGGGTATTCTTTCAGAACATACAGCTTCCATCCCAATTACATACAGAAGCTCTCTACTATCTTTACCTCCAAAATCAGGGGTTCTGAGACCTTCTTGCAGATTCCCTGGGTTCCATAAGAAGAGGAGATTTGCACCATAAAAATATTTTCCAAGCTGTGTGTGGTAGTAATGTTTTTTTAGTGCCAGTAATCTGGACACAGAGGCAGAAAGATCACTATGCACTTTACAGCCTGTGCTACCTAGTCTATATGCAAACATGAAGAGACACACACAGGAAAAAAGAAAACTGAATAATATACAAGGAAAGGAGCACTGGAGAATGGGAACAAGATTTTTCTCGAATTCATCTCAAGTGTGTGCTACTGGTGCCCAAATAATCATTTCCAAAACTAAATATAGTCAAGCAGGTAATAATGTTCTATTAATTCCAGGCACTGGGACAAACTGACCAATGAACAGTGGGCCCATAATGAACTGGGTATTATCAGACCCATCAAGTCATAAATTAGGACATTCACAGAAGCAACCATTTTATCAAAAAGTAGTGGCATAAAAGAGATCAGGACCAAGTAGCTTCTGAAGGCACAAAGAAGCTACATAAAAAAGTGGCCAAATGCCAATGGTTTCTACTCCTGTTACAATGCCTTCTGCTGCCAAGCATATATCTATAGCTTATTCTCTATGATTGGTTGAATGAGGAAGAAAAGGATAGACCCTGGCTGGTGGTCCTTTACATCAACCTGGCACAACCAAGTATTGGATAGCTTCAGGATTTAACCCCATTTTGGAACAACCCTGAAAGATACTAGTGAAGGGAAACCTTCACAGTGGGCAGAAGAGCAGGCAGTAAACATTCTCATAAATTATATTTGCAAGGAGAAATGGCCTAATGTGTTACTGTGCACTGATTGATGGACTCTATCTAAGAAACTAGACTTTTAAATGCTAATTAACCCAATTAAAAATGGGGTACTGAACTGAACAGAGAATTCTCAACAGAAGTTCAAATGGCCAAAAGACACTTAAGGTCATGCTCAACCTCCTTAGCGATAAGGGAAATGCAAATAAAAACAACTTTGAGATACCATCTTACACCTGTCAGAATGGCTATAATCAAAAACACCAATGATAACCTTTGCTGGAGAGGATGTAGAGTAAGGGGAACACTTATCCATTGCTGGTGGGAACATAAACTTGTGTAACCACTTTGGAAATCAGTGTGGCAGTTTCTTAGAAAATTTGGGATCCATCTACCCCAGGATCCAGCAATACCACTCTTGGGAATATACCCAAGAGATCTGTATTATACTATAAAAGCATTTGTTCAACTATGTTCATAGCAACATTATTTGTAATAGCCAGAACCTGGAAACAACCTAAATGCCCCTCAATGGAAGAATGGATAAAGAAAGTGTGGAATATGTACGCATTAGAGTATTACTCAGTGGTAAAGAAACAATATCTTGAATTTTGCATGCAAATGGATGGAAATAGAAAAAACTATCCTGAGTGAGGTAACCCAGACCCAAAAAGGTGAATATTGTATGTACTCACTCATAAGTGGATTCTAGTCATAGATAAGTGACATTGAGCCTATAACCCGTGATCCTAGAGAAGGTAAATAAGAAGGTGAACCCAAAGAAAAACATATAGATATCCTACTGGATATTGGAAGGAGACAAGATTGTCAGGCAAAAATTGGAAACTTGGAGGTGGGGGTGGTGTTGGGGTAAGAGGATATGGAAAGAAAAAAGTGAGAAGAGGGGACAGGTTCAAATGATATTAACCCAACAGACTAAGATAGGAATAACAACCTTTGGCAGGGTGGTATTTCCAGTTTACTGTGAGGAAATTGAATTGCCTCAATGTGAGGGAAGTAAGAAGGATTATGTCTGGGATGCAGCAGATCCTTTGGGGTGTCTCTATCTGAAATTGTGCCTTGTGATTGAAGTTAATGGGAGATGACAACAATCTAATACAATAAGTATGACAAAGGTCACATATTCATCAAGAAGGAAGGAATAGGTCACTTCTCTAGGAAAAGGTGCAAGACCATGTGAAGTGCTTGCAGAGGGTGAAAGAAATACAGAATGTGTAGTAGTGATGGCAGTTCTAAATACCATCTAAGGCCATGTGACCATTGCAGAAATGTGAACTTTAACTGACGTGAGTGCTTCTGTTGTATTTTGTTGATAATGCATTTGTACAGTTATTGATATGTTCTTTTAGTTTTTTAATCATGTTTCAATATCAATAATGAGTATATCTGTGGTATTAGAAATAATTTTGAAATAATAGAAAAATGTGCTCCAAGGGACATTGCCACTATTCTAAATAGATAATACATTTACAATTGTATTTGGTATACTTATATTATGTTTAGGCATACTTACAACCTGGTTATTAATTTTCATTTGGAAATTAATAAGTTGATATAATTGTATGCCAAGTTGACAAGTGATTGATTATGATAGCTGCTTTTGGTTGTTAATTTTGCTACATTTGGAATGAACTATAGTTCCAAAAAGGAGAACACAGTTGTGATCTGCACCTCAAAGCAAGAAAACATGCCTTTGATTCAGATACTGAGGATGGATGACTCCTGCCTTTAATCTAGACTTTGAGGCAGGAAGGTACATGTTTGGTCTGGGTCACACCTTTTGCTGATAGGAATGTGGGCTGTTATTTCTCTCTCTGCTTTCCCTCACCTTGTCAGCACATGTACTCATTGTCATTGAAGTCTACTTCTCTGGGATTCCAGAATATACATTAAACAACTGAGACACCCAGTCTTGTGGGACAGAGTAACTACTAGATCTTGTACTTTCCAGTCACTGACAGCAATTGTTGGAGTGCAGTCTTTAAGTTATTCCAGTAAGTTGCCATATGCACACACACATAGACAGACAGACAGATATATAGATGGAGAGAGAGATTTAGTCCTTAAGTTCTGTTACTCTAGAGAACCCTGACTAATATACTGTGATTTTTAGTCAATTAAATTTTTAAACTTCTAGTTCCCAATTTTTTTATTTATACCATAATTACACACCTGAAGCACTTTTTACCAAATACTTCAGTATCACATTATATACATATGAAGAAAATAACCTTTCATACAGTAATAGTCAAAAGAATATGGGAAAAATGAAGTGTAATATTGTTATTTCTGATGAAAAATTTATCAAACAGTTTGAGCCATTAGATCTATGGAAATATTTAATCATTTGTTTTGATCAAGGTGAAGGTGCTTGTTCATTCTATTTATCTTTAAATTTTATCTTGCTGTCATTTATTCAAGTCTATTAGTTTTTGGTTTTTGGTTTTTCGAGACAGGGTTTCTCTGTAGCTTTGGAGTCTGTCCTGGAATTCCCTTTGTAGACCAGGCTGGCCTCGAACTCACAGAGATCCACCTTCCTCTGCCTCGCGAGTGCTGGGATCAAAGGCGTGCGCCACCACCGCCCGGCTTCTATTAAAATTTAAAATTAAGTAAATGGATGCTTGAAAAGTATATACCACTATTAAAGTTTAAACCACAGCAACGTAAACCCACTGACATTTCGTATTGGATATGTTGAATTAACAATCTGAAAATTTTTTCTGAGATAGATTTTATTCATAATTTCTAAAGTCTCTAGCTAGTAAATTATTGTATATTTAATACGAACATTTTAAGATTATTTTAACAGGCTCACTTATTTAAAACAGTGAAAGTGCTTAGACAGTATTTCTTCCCTTGAGAATTATGAAGTTGGCATCTACAATAAGTGCTAATCAGTTCTCCATTTTTATTTTAGGTATTGATTTCAGCATTTCCAAACAAATGGGTAGACCTTTGTTAGGTTTAAGAAATGTTAAAAAGAACAGCCGTCTGAAACGTTTGGGGAGGGGAAGTTTTGTTGACCAGGGTCTCACAAGATATCTTAGCCTGGTTTGAATCTATTGGTGATACTCCTGCATCAACTTGCTATGTACTGAATGAAATCTAAAGTATGAACCAAAAATCAGCATGAATTATGTTTGTTTAATGTTTTCTTTTGAGACAGGTTTTTGCTATGTAGACTAACTGGACCTGAAAGGCAAAATCCTCCTGTCCCCATATTTAGCGTATTGGGATTATTGGTGGGGAACAATGTGCCCAGCAAAATCTGTCTCATTTTCCAAGCTCTAATTGGTTTTAAGGCCCTCAGCCTTGAGCTGGGGAGATTGCTGAGAGCCTAAAATCACTCACTGCCAAAAGAATGATCTCAGTTCTATTCCCCATATCCATGGGGATTTGGAGAGGCAAGAAGTGAATGTGGCAGTTGTGTTGCTTCGCTGTTCTGTCAGCTTTACCCAATATCTGACTCTGGGATTTATTAATACTACTAATTAGCATCACACTTCAATTAATCATCTAGAATGTATTACCTAACTACTTATTTCTAAAGGGCACTACTTTAGTAAGCTTTCATGCTTCTTCTTGTCCAGCCCTTCCTCTGCTGGGACTACACATTCTTTAAAGTTGGTCCCTGAACTCAATTTGTACACAATCCATCTTCATTTGGAAGTTTGCACTATAATCCAGAAAAGGAGGAGGGCTCCCATTTAACAGTCTATTTTTTTTTCTCATGACCAGTTAAAGCCCAGCCATGAAACAGTTGCAGGACTTTTTAGCACTTGGAAGCAGAAGGAGGATTAGATGTGCAATGGAATTCTCAATGGCATAGTGTGTGGCCAGCCTAAGTTACAGGAGATATTGCTCAAAACATAAATAAGTAAACCAGACTCGATAAAAACTGGAAAGAAATCCTCAATAACCTGTAAACAATGGGGAATAGGAAGAAATAAGAGATTAGAGCGAAGATGCATTTAAAGAAATTCTAAGTTAAAAATTGAAACACATAGATTGTTTTAAAAACCGTGTAGCTGATAAAAACCATATAGGTAGACTGACTTTGAAAAACACTAAATTATTTTTTGGCAGAAGAAATGACATTAATAAGATATTATTCCACCCTGTCCTTAAATGTAATGTTAGCTGATGGGACCTATCACCAGACAAACACAGTTAGAGCTAATGGATACAAACATGACAAACAAGATTGATGTCTGTATATGAGAGCTCCTTTTTGGAATTTCAATATTCAATGGTTCAATTAACCTTCAAACATTGGACACCGAAATCTGGCCTGTCTTCATTACATGACATGGATCAATACATGCTGGGAAATTACAAAATCACTTATCCATGTACAATCATATCTTATTTCATAATGGAGACTTTAAAGCTGTTCGCCTTTAGTGATTCCCCTATAGTATACATAGCTTATCTATTCTATTAAGGTCTGAAGGCCAAAACCATGCTCCACACAAATCCTTTTTCTGTTACTGAAATGGAGTTGACTCCATGACAAAATTTGAAATTTCACAACTCGGTGGTGACTGAGATATTTAATCTAAAGATTTAGTTAGTTTAATCACCGGGAGAGCCAGGTCAATTCCCTGGGAAGCAATGGAGTGGGATCAAGGCTACCTGAGCCAACAAAAGAATTTTTGTTTCAGAATCATTTTTCTACAAGACTAGAATTAATATGCCTTCCCAGGAGTAAATCATTCCACACACTTAAACATTTAATTAACATAAATTGCTGTAACAACAGCCTGCATCTACTAGTGGTTAACGCTAAAAAGAGGAGCCAGCCTGGAAGACATTTTGCATTCCACATAAGCTGTCATCTTGGAGTTTCTTTTGAGTTCAGGACCAAGGTTATACTGTGAACAACATAAAAAGGGACAGGAGAAGTCAGGTGGTGGCAGCACACATTTTTAATCTGAACTCTAGGGAGTAAGAGGTAGACAGAACTCTGTGAGTTCAAGGCCAGACTCATCTACAAGAGGTAGTTGCAGGTCAGGCTTCAAAACTACAGAGAAACCTAGTCTTGAAAAACAAAACAACAAAAAGGAGAGGGAGACGGGAGAAGGCATGTCTAAACAGGTAGGTAGATGGAGATTTACAGAGCAAATCTATTGTTCTGATCAGGCAAGATCTAAAAGATACATTTAAAAGATATATCAACGTACATAGGAAACTGAACACAAATACAAAAATATAGGAAAGTGCTGTCCATATTGTAAAAGATTATCTTAAATGAACAGCTATTTTGAGCTCTTCCAACTTCAGAATAAGTCTTCTTTTGACACTGAAAATGGTGGTTCAAAGGAAGACCAGACATACTTGTAAGAAGGACCAAGAATAGTTCATTTTAACTAGCCCTGACTACTATCTGTTTCAAGGCTGTGAAATTTACTCTAAAGGATTTCGTTCTTTAAGCTTCATTTTATACGTATGGATGTTTGCCCAAATGTGTCTGTGTCAAGACCTGCAGAGGCCAGAAGAGGGAATCAGATCCCTTGAACCTGAGTTACAGGAGGTCTAGCAACATAACCTCTGCCGTCTTCAAAAACAACCATTGCTCTTAATTTCTAAGCTATCTCTCAAGCCACATTTTTATTAAAAATCCATTTTCACACATTTTAATTAAAATATATTACATCTCTTTACCCCTCTTGTGTCCTTTCTCTATCCCTTTCCAAATATTTCTCTTCCAATTCCTTCATTGTTAAATATGTACTAATAAGTATGGACAAATTTGTGAATAGAATCTGCTGGGTCCATTTCTGTTGGTTGTGTGTTATGCTTTCAGGACTGAACATGTTCATTTGAACACACAAATAAGGAGAACATCCATGTCTGAAGCTAATTCACCCACTTGCAGTAAAGTTTTATTTGTTATTGAGCAACATGATTCTGATCCTTAAGTGTCCTAAGCTGCCTTTTACAGAAAACATTAAAACTATGTTATGGGTATTTATTAATATTTATGTAATTTTAATATTATTAAGAATATGTAAACATGAAGAAAACCTATTTAAAACATAGAATCACCTATATACCTTTTTTTTTCTTTTCTTTTTTTTTTTTTTTTTTTTTTTTTTTTTTGCTTTTTCTAGACAAGGTTTCTCTGTGGCTTTGGAGCCTGTCCTGGAACTAGCTCTGTAGACCAGGTTGGTCTCGAACTCACAGAGATTCACCAGCCTCTGTGTCCCCAGTGCTGGGATTAAAGGCATGCGCCACCATCGCCCAGCCCTCATACCTTTTTCTTAAACAATTGCCAATCTGTTGTCCTAAGGCCAGAAGAATGCACCAAATCTTCAGAACTCCTACAGAGAGTTCTGTCCAATCCTATGTGTGTGCTAGGAATCAAAGATGTGTACCCAAGAGGACCAGTACTCATGAGACAACTCTCTGGGTCCCACATATGTCATTACAATGCTGAAGGTAAAGGTGACCCACTCTTCTTCCTGTGTCTTATCACTTGAAAGATAAAGTCACCTCTGGATGGTTGTCAAAGGATCCAATGGACAGAATGGGAATGAAATTTGTATATTCCTTCCTATTTTCTTTGTTAAGACAGCTCTATGTGAGTAAAGATTAAAAAGGATCATTGAATTCAGTCTAAGTCCAGCCAAATTTAATTAGGAAAGTTTCCATAATTTGAAGTAGGCTTTCTTCTGCGATTTTTTGAGACAAATATGTCTACATAAACATGGATGCCAGGAATTTATTATGAGGAACACGCTGGCCTCTATCCTTCAAACTCACTAAGATTGGCTCCACCCACACTCCTGTATACAGTGATTACAGCCTTACACCTCTAATTCCAGCTGAAATATGTATTTTAAAGGACATATCATTGAATGAGAGAAAAAAGAATAAAATAAGTTTTAAAGGGTAGCATGATTGTTTTGATATCAATATTTAGTCTCAGAGTGAGTTTGTAATAAGATTAGGCTATGGCACAAACATTTATAAGTTTTATTAACCATCTGGATCAATTGTTTATGAAGTGGCTGTTGTGTATTTGGGAGATTTTGGTAGGGCAGGAACATCTACCTAAAAAGGCGCCCAATGAAATGATAGGATAAAAGTGGAGATTATTGAATCTTCTCTACAAAGAATAAAGGGGGACATAGATATTATGAGACAAAAGGGTAGATTCTTAAATCTTTTTAAAATGCAACTGCTTATTTTAAATATTTTACATTGATATGGATATGTTTGCATTGGATACAAATTTGACATTATTTTTGTTCAAATATACTGTCTATACATTTATATTCTTGTTCAAGATATTGTACCTAATACAACTTACTTAACAATGTAAAGAAATATCTAGTCCTTGAAAGATATTATTATCAACTAATTAGGATATAAAGTACTGCATGTTAGTAGTTTGTCATTTATTGCAATTGAAATTATACTCAAGTTAGGTATTTATGAGGTTATACAGAATTTTATTAGCTGATTCAAATGTAGATGCTTTACAGAAAATGTTTGATGAAGTGAAGAAAATTTTATATCTTTGGGTATTAAAAATTAGTACTAAAATATACAAAGAGATTATATTTATATTTAGGACATAAAATACATCTATAAAAATTTGATCACAAAAGTTACAAATTAGGAGAGATCAACTGTGGGCTTCTAATGACTTTTAAAAATTCCTGGAAGGTATTGCTAACATATATTTTGGATTAATTCAGCAGCATTTATAATCAAAAGTCTTTTAGCAGCTATTGCTCTTTCCTCAGCATTCCAACAATTCAAAGACAACAAAATAACACACATTATCCAGACTCTCTGTGTATTTTTCATCATTATATGTGGTTTTATTTTAAACTTTATTTTTTCTTTTTCTTTTTAATTTTTTTTTGACGAAGGGTTTCTCTGTATATATCTGGCTGTCATAGATCTCATTCTGTAGTCCAGGTTGTCCTTGAATCAGATCTGCCTGCCTCTGCCACCCAGTATGGGATATGAAGCCATGTGTCCCCACAACCAACTACTCTCTTCCTTTTTTTATTAGAACTTTATCATTTTATTTCTATCCCAAGTCTACATATATTTTTAAACACACAAGAAACCATTTAAAGGTTTTTTCATTTGAATTTATCTTTAATGTATATCTCTCTTTTTCTGACCAAATGAGTCTATAATTTGCTAAGCAATATGGCTATGGATAAAACCTTGGCTTTGACAGCTGGATCCACCTGATTCCTTAGCTTTCTGAGAGTCTAGACTCATGGCTGATGTACTGGCAGGAGCCATGTTTATCGCCACAGTTCTATAGAGTTTCAAGGTCCCTATCACCACCAAGAAGCATGAGGGTGACTGTACATAAGACACCATTTAAGTGTTTGATGTGCTGCTTCTTAAAAGGGCTGCAAGGTTTTTACAGCTAAAACTGAGTCAGGAAGCTTCTCTTAAATGAGAAATGCTTGCCTCTATCAAACAGAGCCAGCTAAGAAAATGCTGATACCAAGAAACCATGCTTAACTGTTTTTTTTGTATCTAGAATTAATTTCCAAGCTCTCTCAGGTTTCAATTGGAACTAATTATCCACATTGACAACATTTGTTAACAGAGGTTTCTGTTCCAACTGGTTCTATAGTCATTCAGTCCCCAAAAAACAAACAGAGGTCTACATTGATTTTAAACTGGTGTGCCTATTAGATCATGCTTTCTATTAACCCTTACATCCTACAATCACCCATAATACTTGTCTGTGTCAGCCACATGGCTTGGTACCTTTAATCAGCAAGGCAATCTCATCTTTTGTCCTCTGCCTCTGGGTGATAACTACAGGCTGAACCTTTCCTCTTCCCAGAATTCTCCTGCTCTGATCTGCCTTGCCTATACTTCCTGCTTGGTCACCCAGCATATACTTCCTGCATGGCTACTGGCCAATGAACATTTTGTTAAAACAATAAATTGACAAATCTTTAAAAAGTCCATGACAAGCCGGGCGGTGGTAGCGCATGCCTTTAATCCCAGCACTTGGGAGGCAGAGGCAGGTGGATCTCTGTGAGTTCGAGACCAGCCTGGTCTACAAGAGCTAGTTCCAGGACACGCTTCGAAACCACAGAGAAACCCTGTCTCAAAAAACCAAAGGGAAAAAAAAAACGCCTGTATTAAAAAGTCTATGACCATTGCCCCACAGCAAACTTCATCTAATTTAGAATCAAAGGAATAGGTAAGGAACAGTTCAAAAGTACCCAAGTTACATGATCAAATACTTGTACCTGATTTCAGTATAGCAGAAAAAGTAGCAAGAGAAGTATAAATAATAGTCACTGAAGGGACCTGGTCAATTGCTCTTAGTTCTTGTTACAAAGAGATCAGAATTTTGGTTTTTAAACTCTTATTAGAAATTTTGTCTATTACACTAAAAAAAGAAACACATTTCAAAAAAAAACCAGAATGGAGTAAATTGGGAATGTCCATATGTCCCTTTCCATAGTAGACAGATAGTTTTCCCTGAAATTTTCTTTGGAAATGTAATGGAAGCTGAGAGGAATTCACCATGGTGATAGAATGAGACAGTGACAGCAAAGACACGAAATGAATGGGAAGTTTGTAAGCTTTCTTCAAATCTAGTACCAGTGCATCAACTCCCCCTATATTTTGTGTTTCATAAAGAAGTTTATGAGAACACACTAATTCTAATTCATGAAAAATTACATCTGAAAACTCAGTCAGTTGAAACCATCCTCCTTTAATTCAGAATGAATTACTTAGAATAGCTAGTAAAACATTGAACCCATTTCTCCTGTGTGGTTATGCAAGTGTAAAGATAGTTTCTATTGTATGAAATCACACAATAAAATATTACCATATTTTCACACACAAAAAAGGATATAAAGAAATACAAGTTTGGCCAGGAAATAGTGGTGCATGCTTTAAACTCCTGCACCTGGGAGGAAGAGACAGGCAGATCTCTGTGAGTTTGAGAACAACCTGCTGTATGGTTTGTGTGCCAGCAGAGCCAGATATACAGAGAAACCCTATCTTGAAAAACCCACTAAAGCCTTGTTGGCCAGAGAAGGGTGATGTACACCTTTAATCCCAGCACTAGGGAAGCAGAGACAGGTGTATCTCTGTGAGTTTGAGGCCAACCTGGTCTACAAGAGCTAGTTCTAGGCCAGGCTCTAAAACTACCTAAAATCCTGTCTTGAAAAACCAAAAAAACAAAAAACAAAAAAAAAACAGATCCTGTACCAGAAGACCCATCGGTGAGAGTCTTCATCTGGCACTAGATGGAGATAGAGACAAAGTCCCTCATCAGAGCAATGGACTGAGCCCCCAAGGTCCAGTTGAAGAGCAGAAGGAGGGAGAAGATGAACAAGGAAGTTGGACTGCGAGGAGTTGGTCGACCCACTGAGACAGTGTGCCTGTTCTAATGGGAGCTCACCAAATTCAGAGGAACCTGAACTGAATGAACATGTGATCAAACCAGACTCTCTGAAAGTGGCTAAAAATGGGGGCTGACTGAGAAGCCATTGATAAAGGCACTGGGACTTGTTTCTACTGCATGTACTGGCTTTTTGGGACCCTAGCCCATTTGTCTATTTGGATGCAAAGCTTCCTAGGACTGGATGTGGGGGTGGACTTCCCACAGGGAAGGATTCCCTGCCCTCTCTTAATGAGTGATGGGGAAGGAATAAAGGGTGGGGGAGCAGGAGGGGAAGGAGAGGAGGGGACGAAGTGTAAATTTTATGAATGGAAAAATAAAAAAAAGAAACAAAGAAAACCAAACCACCAAAAACAAACAAAAAAAGACTTCAAAGATACAGAAACCCCAGTCTTGTGAAAGTGTAAAGCAAACAAATGAGCAATAAGTTTAGAAACTTAAAAACTGAAGTTTAAGAAATATACTCATGATCCATTGGACCCTATATTCCACAAGTTCCACTCTGCCTCAAATCTCCAATTACACCCCTACAAACCCCCTGCCACAACCTCAATGGAACTCTGAAACACAGCCTGAAACTACTCAGAGGGGACCAAGAGGTGAGTGATTATCCATGCAGCAGGACACCACACTCTCTACGCCCTCCATACCAGAGCAAAATCCCAGGATACCCCTCCAGTGGCCTCAGCTTCCCTAGCCAGCTAGCCTGTGAGTTTCCTGAAAGTAGGCTGCTCCAACAGCCCCATCCCATCCATTGAACCTTGAAAGCTACAAATCCCACTCTGCCCCAAGCCCTCCTATCCATGCACCCACAACATAAGTGAACTCTGCAACACAGTCTGCTATTACACAGAAAGGACAAAGAGGTAAGTGATGACCCGACCAGAAGGACAACCTCTCTAGGACCTCCATACTGGGGCAAAACCCTGGGACCAAACACCACCTATTCAGTTCTCTAGCCTGTCAACAGGCAAGTTTCCTCCAGGTGTGCTGCTCAAACACCCACACACCATCCATCAGACCCTAAAAGCTACAAGTCTCACTCCACCCCCAAAACCTCCCAGCCCCTTGCAACTTCAGAGGAACATTAAAACACAAGATGCAGCTTCACAGGATGGAACAAGACAAGGACGCTGAAGCACATGCTGTGACTGCACACACTGGACCAAGAAAGTGACCCAGGAGTGCAGAGCAAAAGAGCAGGCCAAGAGAGAGTGCAAATACAGACCTCAGTGGCGTGGCTCTCTGAAACACAGAGTTGGCCAAAAACAGGTCTCAAAGACACAAACAACCACTTTAAGGATTGGACCAAGAGGCAAAGACACTGCTGGCACTAATTGAAGGATGAGACGGGTAGGTGCCAATGCAAGAATTCATCCAACAACATACAAAGCAAAATAGTAACACCAGAACCCAGTGGTCATACAACAGGAAGACTTAATCATCTTAACCCAGGAGAAGCAAAGAAAATGATTTTCAATGTATCTTTGTGAGGATGATGGGGTCCCCAACATAGCTAGAGGAGGGGGATGTAGGAAATAAAAATTCCCTTTAAGAAATCAACGAAACGACAAACAAAAAATTGGAAGACATCAATAAATGTCTCAAAGAAACCAAGAAAAAACAATCAAACAGATGAAACAAACAGCTCAGGACTTGAAGATGAAATAGAGGCAATAAAGGAAACACGAAGGAAGGGAATTCTGTATATGGAAAATCTGGGTAAACAAATGGGAACTACAGCAGGAAGTGTAACCAACAGAATACAAGAGATAAAAGAGAGAATCCCAGGTGCTGAAGATACTATAGAGGAAATCAAATCATTGGTAAAAAAAAAAACAATAAATTCAACAAATTCCTTACACAAAACATCCTGGAAATCTGGGACTCCGTGAAAAAAATTAAAACCTAAGAACAAGAGGGATAAAAGAAAGAGAACAACACCAACTCAAAGACACAGAAACTGTATTTAATAACAACAACAAAAAATCATAGAGAAAAACTTTCCCAAACCAAAGAAGAATATTGCTATGAAGGTACAAGAAGCTTAGAGAATACCAAATAGACTGGACCAAAAAAGCCCACCAACGTATAATTATCAAAATGTGAAACATAGAGAATGAAGAAAGAATATTAAGAGCTGCAAAAGATAATGGTCAGGAATAATATAAAGGCAGACCTATCAGAATTCTCCATGGAATTCTCCATGAAAACCATGAAACCAAGAAGGCCCTGGACAGATGTGCTGAAGGCACTAAGAGACCACAGACACCAGACCCACCAAAGCTTTCAAACACAATAAATGAAGAAAACAAGATATTCCATGGCAAAACCAGATTTAAATAATACCTATCCACAAATCCAGTCACACAGAAAGTACTACAGGAAAAACTCCAACCCAAGGAAGCTAACTATAAACACAGGCAACAGATAACCTAACATCTGCAAACCCCAAAGAAGGGAAACACACAAACACCACTATTGAAAAATATCAGGAACTAGCAATCACTCGTTATTTACATCTCTTAATATCAATAGACTCAATTAACCTATAAAATGCACAGACTAAGAAAATACATACAAAAGCAGGATCCATCCTTTTGCTTTATACAAGAAACACACCTAAACCTCAAAGACAAACATTGCCGAAGAGTAAAGTGTTAGAAAAAGATTTTCCAATCAAATGGACCTAAGCAGCACACATGTATAGGTATCATAATAGTGAACAAAATAGACTTCAAAGTAAAGCCGAGCCGGGCGGTGGTGGCGCACGCCTCTAATCCCAGCACTTGGGAGGCAGAGGCAGGCGGATCTCTGTGAGTTTGAGACCAGCCTGGTCTACAAGACCTAATTCCAGGACAGGCTCCAAAAACCACGGAGAAACCCTGTCTCGAAAAACCAAAAAAAAAAAAAAAAGTAAAGCCGATCGGAATAGATGAAGAAGGACACTTCATTCCCATAACAGGAACAATCCATCAAGATGAAGGCTCAATCCTGAACATCTATGCCCCAAATATAAGAACACCCACACATGTAAAGGAAACATTACTAAAGCTTAAATCACTTTACAAGAATATTCGGAGACTTCAACACCCCACATTCCCCAGTGGGCAGGTCAACCAGACAGAAACTAAACAGAGAAATGAGACAACTAATGGATGTTTTGACTTAAATGGACTCAACAGACATCTACAGAACATTCCACCAAAACACCAAAGAATATACCTTTTTCTCAGTACCTCACGGAACCTTTCTAACATGTACCACAAACATGGTAACAAAGCAAACCTCAACACACAAAAAAAATGGAACAACCCCTGTGTCTTATCAGATCACCATGTTTTAAATTTAGGATTTAACAACACTAATCACAGAAAGCCTAAAAACTCATGGAAATTGAACAGTGCTCTATTAAACCACCCCTAGGTCAAGGAAGAAATAAAGAAAGAAATTAAATAATTTGTAGAATTCAACAAAAATGATGGGACAGAATACCCAAATCTATGGGACACTATGAAAGCAGTGCTAAGATGAAAGTTCATAGCACTAAGTGCCTACATAAAGAAAGTGAAGAAAACTCACACCAGTGACTTACCAGCACACCTGAAAGCTCTAGAAAAAAAAGAAGCAGACTCACTCAGGAGGAGTAGAGGACAGAAAATAATCAAGTTGAGGGCTGAAGTCAATAAAATACCAAAATTAAATCAAGACCAGATGAACAATTCAAATCAGCTTATAACCTGCAAGGAAAGAGAAGAAGTCATCAAAAGCCTTCCAACCAAAAAAAAAAAGCCCATAGAAAGACAGTTTCAGTTCAAAATTCTGTCAGAACCAAGAAGTCATAACTATACTCCTCAAAGGGTTCCACATAATAGAAACAGAAGTAAGATTGCCAAACCCCTTTTATGAAGCTACAGTTACCCTTATACCAAACCACACAAAGATTCAAACAAGGAGTATTCCAGACCCATCTCACTGATGAACATAAATGCAAAAATACTCAATAAAATACTAGCAAATCAAATCCAAGAACACATCCAAAAAATCATCTACCATGATGAAGTCAGCTTCATCTCAGAGATGCAAGGGTGGTTCAATATACAAAAATCTATTCAGGATCCTGCCCTCTTTAAGTTCCTACCATGACATCCTTTAACAGTGAACAACAATATGGCAGTATAAGCCAAATTATCCCTTTTCTCCCAATCTTGCATTTTGCTCATAGTGTTTCATCACAACAACAGAAACCCTAATTAAGACACCATGTTTGGTTGATACGTATGAGAGACCTGTTCTTCTCTAAAGTTAAACAAAGAAGAGAGATTTGGGGGAAGGTTGGGACAGACAGCAACAGTGTGAGGAAACACGGCAGTCAGGATGAAAAGGGTTAAAAATAAAGACTACTAGTGGGAGACTGTTTGTGAGTTCATTTCATGATTCTCTTCTGTCTCTGTTGTACAGGGTGGTAAGAAAGACCATAAACAATCCTGTAATAAGTGGGGTGGGGGGTGTTCAGAGCAGGTCTGTTGAAATGTCATTTCTGCTGATGCTTGGAAGTACCATGAGCTAGAATGTAGTTATGTTGGTCCATGTGGTTCATGTTGGCAGTGGACCTTGTTCTCTGAGCCTCTTTGTGTATAGAAATACTGCAGCCCTGGAATGGAAGGAAATGATGCTGGTTGTATCTCTGTCCAGAGTACACACACGGGCACTGCTTTTGTTGTACAGTGGGAAGAGAGATTAGAAAACTGAAGGTTTAGTTTCTAGAAGTTCTGAATATTGCATTCCAATTTCAGGTTTGTGTTATAAAGATTACAAATTGTTTAGGACATGGTAGAGCAATAGTTGAGTAGAGTGCTTTTAACATGGTGTTACCACTAGCTGCAATGGTGTGATCCAGTGAAGCTTAGTTCCAGGGGACAAAAAGAGTTTCTGATGTGCAGAGATTTCTCGGTGTGCAGTGTGTTAGACTGGTAGATAGGGCACAATCCACACATTCTGCTCTATTCCATGTAGCAGGAAGCATATTTTAAATCATTTTTTAGGTTGTTTTGATATTGTAAAAAATTAATTAATTTAACACTTCATCAGGCATCTTAAAATATATGCTCAGTTAACAGAAAGGAGTAATTAAGGCCATACAGAAAGGTTACACAATAGATTATTAACTTTTACAGTTTTAAATGCTAGTAAAAAGGAAACAACAGCTGTGGGGAGACATTAGATAATAAAAAACCCTGCTATATTAAACCAACCTGTATGCTTTAAAGATTCATTGCATTCAGAATACAAACCAGTTTAGAGAGTTTGTATTTAGTACACATTTTCCCACTCTACTAGAGCACATCTTCTTCCTCATCTAAAGCACAGGGTCCTTTGTGTGCACATTCCATTACATACCCACTTTCCAGTTCAGCCATCCCATTGGTTCAGAGATGGGAAATCCTGCAGACAAACATGTCACATTCATAAAGTAACTACTGTTACAGTGTAACTGTGGTTACTTTGTAACTGTTGTTAAAGAACAGACCAGGAATTAGAAAACAATCCAGGGATCCTAGGGCTTCGAGGCAGCAAGGAGAATGTAAATATAAATGGAGATCGTATGTAAAGGTTATATGCAAAGTGCTCAATATCGAGAAGATACTGAAGAAACTAGGCTTCCCTGACTTTGGCATATTGAAGTTGAAAAGAAAGATGTTTGTACACACAGCACCCTGTTCTCAATTCTCTAAGAAAATTAAGCCCAAAGCAATTATTGAGAGGTCTGTCCCTAGGTCTTGGTATTAACAGGACCATGTGGGACTTCACAATGCAGGGAATCTGGCGGCAGGTTCCCACCCATATCCCGGGACAACACAACATACTGTCTTCGGCACCTCACCCTCTGCTCCTCCCCATCTGGAGAAAGCATTCCCCTGCTCACCATGTTGTGGTTTCTCAGCTTGCCAAAGCTCTCAGTTCATCAACTCCCTGCAGCAGCAACTTCAAGGCAACACAGGAAACCAACCATGAAAGCTCCTCTGCAAAACGGAGACTGAGTGCAGAAGCCCGGAAGAGCTCCGCATAACATCTGACTGGCAGGTCACCTGGAGGGCCTGATTGGCTAATGAGGCCTGAGTGCCAAGAACACCTCCCACAGGACTGAAGTGTAATTAAAGAGACAGCACAGAGATTTTGGACCATTCCGTCCACTTGAGTCAAAGATCTTTTCTTGATTGGCTGAGATATGCATTTCAATAGCACTTGCCCCTGGCTATAAAAGCCAACACCATCGTAATCTTGCACTCCTTAGGAACTTTCCATTTTACCTCCAGAATATGACGCGGCCAGTTAGCTTGTGCTGTGCTAGGTGGGTGCAGGGATTTCCTGTCCCTCTGGGGAAAGAATGCCAGAATATTAACAGCTAAAGAGAGTTTTAAGGTCACAAAAAGAGATGTTTGTTCTGTGGCTTCCTGCTGAGGTCAGATGAACTGAAAGTACTTTTTACATGGTTTTCACAGGGAATCACGCAACAGAAAAGAGAAAAGCAGGAGCCAGATCTCAAACAAGATGATAGGTGTTTCCCCCATCAGAAGGCTGGATGATGGCTCCATTGCTTTATGGGTTTTATTACTGAAATTCAAAGCAAACTCCAGGAAAATGAATAATAATAGAAAGAGTAGTGTTCATAGAAATGTGAATATGTAGAGAATAATGGAGCTAGAAGGAATGTCTTCATGAGCACTAGTGTCAGCCAGCACATCTTCCTCCATGGTCAGGTGGATAAAATACACAACTGCAGTATTCAAGATTCTCTACATGAACAAGACTGGTAGAATGAATCTCAACATGTATGTAAAAAGTGGGCTTATTAGAATGTCTCACAAACTATGTTTCAGGTTGTCTAAAAATAGCTACTTATAAATGACAATTAAAGAATCCAGTAGATTTCTTCTCAGCCTTTTCCTAACGATCAAGTGAAGAACCCAGTAGTTGTTCAGCCCATGAGTCATGATGTCTCAACTGTTTTTTTTTTTTTTTTTGGTTTTTTCGAGACAGGGTTTCTCTGTGGTTTTGGAGCCTGTCCTGGAACTAGCTCTGTAGACCAGGCTGGTCTCGAACTCACAGAGATCCACCTGCCTCTGCCTCCCAAGTGCTGGGATTAAAGGCGTGCGCCACCACCGCCCGGCCTCAACTGGTTTTTTGTATTCACCAAAATTTCAAAGAAGTAGTCTCTAGTACTAGTAAAGGAGTGAGCTTGGTAGCCAGAGCAAGTTGACAAAAAAGAGACTTTTCTACTTCAATATACTTTCTATGTAACTGCTGCTACCAGAAGGTGTGAAGGTTAAAGTTAGATCATAGTCTTGTTTGATTCAGATTTTCTTGTTTTGGTGATTTCAAGACAGAATTTTTTTCTGTGCAGGTTTGGAAATCATTTGGTAGGCCAGATTGGTCTCAAACTCAGAAAATCCCAGTGCCTCTTGTTGTGCCCAGATTATGACCACCAGAGAGAGACCACCAGATAGGTCCAGACTGTAATAAGCAAGGTTTAATCAGCATAATGCAAACATGTTTGGAACTCATCACTCCCCTTACAGCAAGGGAGAGAGGAGTTGTATCTCCTCTGTGGGGTAAGCTTTTAAAGGCTTAACTACAAAGAGAATCTTTGATGTTGCCTTGGCATGGGTACAAGGACTTTTGCTCCCTCCCATTCTGTTAAGTCAGCTTTCTCCTTGTTCTTAGAGCAAGGCCACTGTCCTTGAGTTAGGCCATCTTTAACAGCCTGTACCAGGTGGCTGGCTGGGCTGACCTAGGTGACCTTCTGCTTGGAATCTTGCACGTAGGAGAGGGGAAGGCCACTATCTTCCTGAGAAAACATTCTGCTAGGAAATTTCTTCTTGCCCCTTTGATAATAAAGGGTGAGGGTCCCACACTTCTTGCTCCTGAGTCATGGTGTTAAAGGTGTTCATGGTGACCAAGCAGCTAAAGGTGGGTTCTATTATCTCAAACTATCCAGAATAATGGAGGATTTTCCCATTCCAAAACCTTTAAGTAAAATCTCTCTCAGGTATAATTAATTCTTTGTGTATTAATTAATTCCAGAGGTAGTCAGTTTGACTACCAAAAATAGCCATTTCTTTAGCCAAGACAAAAGAAATGAGAAAAAATTATAGCTTGCAGCAGGCACAAAGTATACGAGAGTTATTTTCAAAACAGTGTTTTTCCTCAACAAAGGAAGAATGGGGATTTTCCTTAGGATGTCTGAACACACTCATGTTATGTTTTCCCTTTTCTTAAGCATGCTAAATTAACAAATCCACTAGTGAACATGATTACAATGTAAAAACAGATATTTAGGAACATTCTTACCATGAAGTGTTTTAGGAACATACTTAAATTAGACAAATGATGGAAAGAAATGTCTCTGGCATGTTCATATTTTACCATAAGGTCTTACTTGAAAATCAAGTAGATGACACTGTGAAAAGCTGATTGTCAATCTTGATGTTTGATCTAAAAGATAACTGTACCAACACCATATATCTCACAGACACAAAAGATAGAGAACACAAAACCAGAAAACTTCAAGGAAAAGTCACCTAACAGCCCTCTATACAGTGCTCCTGGATGAACGGTTTTGATGATCTCTGTTACTCTCAGAGCAAAGTTGGTTTTGCTCTGAGCAGGGTGGCAAGACAGAAGGCCACAGCTGCTTCCATGCAAGGTAAGAAGGAGTCCATTTTAACTAGACCTGGCTTGCTGTCTGTCTCAGGGTCAAGACATCACTGTATAGAATTTCATTCTTTCTTTTTTCTAACCTTAAAAAATCTTTAGTTATATAGTGTTTTGCTTGCATGTGCCTATGCACAATACCTACAGAGGAGAGAAGAAGGGATGAGATACCTGGGACTTGAATCCGAACAAACGGTGAGCTAGCATGCAGGGTCCAGGAATGGAATCAGGGTCCTCTGTGAAAACACCCAGTGATGAGCCATCTATCTAGCCCCTCTTTTTAATTTATAATTAATCTTTAAAAATTGTTAATCAAAAGACAATACATCACTTTTTTATCTGTTTATTCCATCCCTGCCACCATTCTCTTCCAATTTAATTCTTGTTAAGTGTGGGTAAATATGTATGCTGAAATACATAAATATGTTATGCACAAATCTGCAAAGTCTCCAAAAAGCCAACAAGGAGATCAAGTCCTATATATAAAAGCAAAGAGCCTTTATTTTATGCAAGTTTGCAAACTCAGTTTCTCTGCATGTCCAGTGTATTGGAATAACTGGAGAGCCCTGAGCTGAGTTAGAGTTGGGGTTTCATAGTAGTAAAGGTGGGGGTGAGTGGTTTCTAAGGTTCAGGACCCCTGATTGGCTGACATTTGCCTAGTGGTGTCCTGGTGAGTGTGTGCTTCCAGGTGATCCTATCTACAGCTGTTGGAAGGTTAGGCATTTCCTTTGGATGGTCTATATATACACACACACGTATTTGTTTCTAATATCAATCCAAGGATTGTACCTATATACCTTATTTAACAATTCAATGCAAATTTGTAGGCCTTGAAAGTTATTATTATCAACTAATTAGAATATCATGAAATATAAATTAGTAGCCATCAATTATAATCCATCTTGTAGTTATATTAGGTATATTTTCAAGGTCAAGATGAGAGATATTTTAGATAGCCTATGACAATTGGGCATGACTTACTGTGGGTATGTTTTTCTCTGTAAATGTGACCAAAAAAGGGAGTAGAAGTTTATGTTCTCTCTTTGTTAGTCAGAGCTGGTGCAATTCTGGCTGTTGGTCATCATAGCTCTTGGGAGAATTACATGACAGGAGCATCTATAACAGTGACCTCTTCCTAGTTCTCTATTTCTGAGTTTATTTTTCCTTTGAACCCTGAATAAATTGTTAAATACACTTTTGTGGGTTTTCACTTTAATAGGAAGCATGGAGGTGTGCATGCAGACTTGGTACTAAAGAAAGAGCTGAGAACACTACATCCAAATCACTAGGCAGCAGGTAGTGAAAAATACTTATATGTCCCTTGACCAAAGAATGAACAAGGAAAGTGGGCTACATTTACACAATTGAGTACTACACAGTAAAATAATGAAATCTTGAAATTTGCAGGCAAATGGATGGATCTAGAAAACACTATATTGATTGAGGTAACCCAGACCCCGAAAGAAATATTGTATGTACTCACTCATAAGTAACATTTAGACATAAAGCGAAGAAAAACCAGCCTAAAATTCACAATTCCAGAGAACCTAGACAACATGAGGACCCTAAAAGAGGCATACATGAATTTAATCTACAATGGAAGTAGAAAAAGACAAAGTCATGACATCTGTTAGTTCTCAAACACAGTGGTGTTGGTTTATACAGCTTTTTGCCATGTAATAGAAAAGAACTTTTTCAATCCTGTGCTATTAAAATGATATTTTTATGAATTTTGATGTTATCATCACATTTCCAAACAATAATTATTCAGTTTCTACATTTCCTTATGCTAAAGGACCTGACAGACCCATATGGGATATAATGTGTGCTATGTATATAAGACAAAGCCTATTCCTGATTATATCTTGAACCTGAAGAAACAATGGAGTCAATTCTGCATCATCTGGTATAAATTCTGTGGCTTCAATATGCAAAATTACTCTTTCTGCATATTTCAAATCAATAACTATTTTGAGAAGTCCTTTAAAATCCCTTAGTACAGAAAATAGAACACTAAGACAAATAACTATTAAAGGGGCTAAAGATAACCTAAGATAAACTATAATTGTGCTCTAAACCTACATCATCCAAATCTCTCCAGAATCACAAAAGTTCAAATCACCTGATTGTTCTTGCAGAAGGCCCATTGTAGGTGTGGCGTTCTTCTGAGAACAACTGTTAACAGTTGTTTAGTCCTGTACCATTAGGCAGAAATTCACAATGACTGGAAAGTTACTGAGAAGTTTCTTTATGACATGGGGACTAGAAAGCAGAGAGAAAAAATACAGGAAAGGCCAGGGAAATATATAACTTGCACGGCACATCTCCAGTGACCTACTTCCTCCAACTATACTCTAAAGATCACACTAACCCCAAATGGTGCCACCATCTGGGAAACAAGTCAATAAGCATATGAACTATGGGCTCATTTCATTTTCAAACTCTAACCATGGCAATGAACTCCTAAACACTAAAGCTAGACTTCACAATTGCTAGCCATTCTGTGTCATCTCATTATCTAACATCTATCCATCTGTTCACACTGTTTTCATAACCTGCTTTTTAGGAGATGGCAATGGGGCATGGGGGATGTTAAAGTCCTGTGTGCAAGAATTAGATACCTGATTTTGGGTTCCCAGGTCCCACATAAAATGTCAGGTTTTGGATGACTATGCCTGTAATTCCAGGTAAGGGGAAGAAGCAAACATGGAGATTCCTGGGATTTATTGATTAGCTAGTGTAGTAGAATTTAAGCACTCCACTTTGAGATACTCTCTCAAAAATTAGAAAGACAGATTGAGAGGTAGATATATAGGTAGGGAGATAAAGCACTTGGGGTCCACTCTAAAGACTACATGGAACTATCTTAAAAACTAAACCAAAACTAAACAATGCTGACAGAATATCTATAGTTGAGAGGGCCTGAGAAGATAGGTGAGCTTTTCTTGTGAGAAGAAGGAACTCGGTTTGAGCCCAAGAATTCATGCTGAAGAGAAAAAGAAAAAAGGTATGGTCATGAGACCTTTTAACACCAGTAATGGGAAAGGGACATGGAGACAAATAAGTACCTGGGGCTTGTTGTTCAGCTAGCCTAGTCTACTTGGAAAGTTACAAAGCAATCAGAGACCCTATCTGAAAAGAAATAGAAAATAAATTTGGTGAAATCAAAGGCCTGAAACCAGAGATTCACTTCTGTCTTCCAAATATATACACACACAAATATATACAATTACATACTTATATTTCCACAAGTATATACACACAGAATGTCCAAACATACACACACACAGATGTACAATAGCACATACAAATATATGTACATGCAATTCATTGCTAGCTTTGATTGTGTCTTTCTATGTTTATTTATGCTGGTTTATATTTGTAACACACACATCCTCAGCTATTGAGTAGGTTCGATGTAAAAAAGATATCAGCTTCGTGACAGGTTTTGAATATTTTGCAAAGCAAATCCCATGTACAAGGAACATCTGAGGTGGAGTGATTATTCTGTTGTATACTCTGAAGAATTGTCACTCAATTTGTTTTAATAAAACAGTGACTGGCCAGCAGATAGGCATGAGACAGAGGGAGCATGTCTAGATTGTGTCATGCTAATAAATGTTCTACTATGTGGAGAATATGTGTTAACTTAAAAATGTCACAGGTAGTTAGTAATAAGCCTGATATATTGGTCAAGTATTTTCAATTATTAAAAGCCTTGATGTAGTTACTTTGAACTGTTATGTAGAAAAGAAATGACTGTTTAGAAATGGCATTCCTATTTGTGGCCAAAATTTTCACATAAAATCTGAAATACCTTGGAAAAGGAATCTAAACACAAAACTACATAGGCAAATGCAGCTTCTTGGTAACTGCCTTTTCTTTGGTGGGCTATGCTAGAGTTCAGTGATCAGAGGCTTGCCTCCTTTTACAGATGGCTTTCTGAATCGGAATTTGCAGAAAATATGCAATTCTTTTAAGAGACATCAAGTTTACTCGTACAGTGTCTTCTTTCTCTTGCTGACCTGAGAGCCTAGGTTATGAACCTGCTGGCCACACCCCTGTATTTCTGAAAATAAAAAAATATCAAAGAATGTGTGGAGCCCTGACTTGATTCTCCAGGACAGACATGCTCAGGTGTTAAGGTCATATGTTTGCGGCTGAAGCCCACCTTTGGTCTTTGATTTGACATGACTGTATCTTAAATAGTTTCTAGACAGCATTATTGGGAATTACCTTCAACACCTTCACAGAAATGTCCTTTCTTAGTCAGTACACTGATCTCCTTTGCTCCTGTGCACTATATCATATAGAAATTTAACATAAAGTTCTGTGTTCAAAGATATGATTGCTGACTTGTACTGCGGAATAGTATTTTCCCCATTTTTAATTCTGTGCCCAATTTCTTAATAGTTCAGAATTTTGAGCTATATAAATGCATGATGATTGATTATGGTCTACAAACAAAAGTCAGGATAAGAGAAAATTTTAAACTGTGAATACAAAAGTGATGTGTTTGCTGTCATTAGAAGGTGCCACCAATAAATGATAACAACATGATTGCTCTTTCTGGCCAACAAAGAATGATCCACAACCTTGTAGAATGAACTCAAGCAAGGGTACACCTGATAAGTGAGTTTTTATGTTCCAATTATGGTCAATTGCTTTGGTTAAATAGCCAACTATCTTTTAAAGACTTACATTTTCACCTTGTTTCCTGATTATTTGTTTTGTACTTTTCCCTCATTTGAGGAAGATTTGGGCTCAGGAATTCTTGAAGAACCAAGACTATGTTAGTTTCCAATACTATCAATCCTTTTTTTCTTCTGGGTCAAGGCTGAGTTAAGATAAACTTAGATCAGCCTTTTATACCTTACTGCTATTAATGACAGGTTCATGAGGCTGAAAAGAAGGCTCAGCACTTAGAACATTGGTGACTCATCCAGAGAATCTTTGATACCCAGCACCCACAAGACAGTTCACAGCTCTCTGTACCTCCAGTCACAGGAGAGTAGACACTGTCTTCTGGTCATTACTAGTACCTGAGATACACTTTCTACACTCACTGGTCAAATTCCTACATCTAAATTGGATTTCATTCCTTTTTAAGGTAACAGACACATGAAGAAAGCCTAGTTGAAATACAGAATCAAATACAGATCTGTCTTTCCAGTATTTGCACATTTTGCACGCTAAAAGGCCAGAAGGATGCACACAATCTTTAGGACCTCCAATTACAGGGAGTTCTGTCTTATCAGATATCGTACTATGAATCAAACTAGGGTATCCAAGAGGAGCAGTATTCCTGAGACAACTCTCCAGGTCCCACATGTGTCATTATTCTTAAGGTACAGGAGTCACACTGTTCCTTCTGTCTCTTATCATTTGAGGATAAAGTTCACTCTAGATGGTTGTCAAAGATTCAATAGATGGAATGTGAATGGAATTTGTATATTGCTTCTTATTTTAATTGTTAAGAGAGCTCTCTCTATGTGAGGGATCATTTAAAGGTAGGTTGAAATCCATTTGACTCCAGCTAGATTTAATTAGGAAAATTTCCTTAACTTGGGATAGGCTGTCTTTTGTGATCTTTTTGAGATAGGATATGTCCATATAGCCATTGATGCCAGTTGTGCATTATGTGGTACAAGTTGGCCTCAAACTCACTGAGATTAGTCCCACCCACACTCCCATGTTCTGTGATTAGAGTCATTCACCTCTAAGTTGAGCTAAATGTTTTTAAAGGACTTACTGAGTCAAAAAAAACATAATGAAAGACTTAAAAGGGAACTTCATTGTTTTGATATATAACAATATTTCTTCAAATTGTATAATTTAAATGCACAAATCATTTTATAAGTTCACAATAATGAGTTATTTCTATTGCATTGTCAATTCCATCCATTTAAAAATGTTTGAAGTGTGTTTTTGTGAATACACCTGTGCCATGCTGTGTATGTAGCACAGGTAGAAAAACTAACAGGGGTCTATGATCTACTTCCACTTTGTGAGTTTTAGTCCTTAAACCTAGGGAGTCATTTGACTGCAAATACACTCAAAGACACTTCCTTTGGTTTAAAAATTATTTGTGAATGAGATGATGTAGGAGTGTGTATATGTAACTGATGAAGTCAACAAATATGAAAAAAATTTGAAAGAGTATAGGGTAAAAAAGATATAGAAGCCAGGTTATCAGACTTAGAGGCAATGAACTTTAATAAATGATGCAATTTTCTGGAATGTGATTTTGGTTCTGAGAAAGTATAAATATATGTCTTGTTCTCAGAATGAAAAAATTAAAAAATCTGTGCTGGTAAGAATATTTTCACATGCATAGCAGATTGACTATTCAAATTGTCCCATGTCCTCTATTCTTGTATGAAATTACACTTACAATTTGAAAAGAAAACAAGACTTTAATGTTATATTTCTTTTAACTGAATTTGAGCACCAATGAGATGACTCAGTGGGAAAGGACTCTTATGGGCAAGACTAGAATCCCAATCTTGATTACATCTTGAATTTTTCAGGAAAATGGATGGAGCTAGAAAACATCATTTTGAGTGAGGTAACCCAGACACAGAAGACAATTATCACATGTACTCAGTCATTAAGTGGGTTTTAATCATAAAGCAAAGAAAACCAGCCGACAAATCACAGTACCAGAGAACTTAGACAACATGAGGACATTAAGGAGACATACAAAGTTCTAATATACATGGGAATTATTAAAAGACAAGTTCTCCTGAGTAAATTGGGAGCATGGGACCCTGTGGGAGGGCTGAAGGGAAGGAAAGAGGCAGGAGGGAAGCAGCAAAAAATGTAGAGCTCAATAAAGATCAGAAAAATTTAAAAGAAAAGAACATTAAGTTATGATGTCAGATAAACAGTTGTTTTTCTTTTAAACACTGCTTGGCCCATTATATCTAGCTTCTTCTTGGCTAATTCTCATGTATTAACTTAGTCCATTTCTAATAATCTGTGTAGCACTGTTAGGTGTGCTCACTGGGAAAGATTCAGCATGTCTGACCTGGTGGCTTGCTTCATCGCGTCTGCCCTGGCGATGAGCTGTATGGTGTCTGAGCTCACTTCCTCTTCCTCCCAGCATTCTGTTCTCTCTACTCCACCCACCTAAGGGATGGCCAATAAATGGGCCAAGGCAGTTTGTTTATTGACCAATGACCTTCCTCCATCATTTCCCCTTTTTCTGTTTAAACAGAAAAAGGCTTTCACTTTAACATAGTAAAATCACACATAACAAAACAGTTATCAAGCAATATTTACAGTTACAATATCTATATCTACTTTATCCTTTATCATAACTAAGGAAAACTATAACTATAACTATCTATGTATTCTTCAACTCCATCAAAGACTCCAGAAGGATATAATATTACCTAAGCAAACAAGAAATGAGAAACTTACAAAACTCTAGAAATCACAGACATCTTGCTGCCTGGACAGTCACCCAAAGTTCCTCTGTACCGTTGGGGCATCCATCTTCAGCCTTCAGGCCCATAGTATCCAGAGATGTTTCCATGAAGCAGGAAATTTCAAAGACAGTCACTATCTGCTGTGTCCTGCAGAATGTCTCACAGACTCTTTCATGAATCAGGAACCCCAAAAGATCATCTCACTTTTAGGCAAGTTCAGCAGTCCTCTCACTGTCGGTTCTCTGTGTCCAGTTTATGCAACAGCCAAGCAAGAGCAGTTTCTTACCCAAATGGCTATCAGACTCCATTGGGATACTCTTCGATGCCCATCTTCCTCCTTAAGTAGATTGGTGCTGCCAGGAGCAGACATGTCTCATTGTCATGAAAAACCCTAAGTTATTAAAACATTACATGTCCTATTTTGTAGTCTTTGAAAGATGTGAAGAATGTCTATCTAAAATATATCTATGCACATCTAGAAAATCTAACTAACATGATTACAAGCTTGACTATTATAGATGACTATTCATTAGCCTATATTTCCTAATTACACATTACATTTTTAAATGAACTATACCTTAATCAATATCAGAAATATATATATATACACATATACATGTAATAAAATTGACCTTAATTTTAAATCACTAAAGCAAAATCCATATCAATGAAAATTATTCATATCTATATCATATCCCCCTTTAAATGGAAAAGAACATTTATAAACAGTATTTGGGAAATGGGCGCAGTTTTTTCTCTCCAATGGTTGATTGCTGATTATACTACTTCATTACATCTATAAAAGATAAATGAAAATACTTCTTTGAATACACATAAAGTATTTAATGTTTCTTATTATTTATTTTATCAGTCATTATAATGCGAATATTGTCAAATTCTGTTGAAAAACCACACACATTTGGAGTTCATTATCGACTTGTATACAGGGGGCAGAAATATGAGCATCATGAGTTCAAAATTATCCCTGAATTTTTACTGACATCCAAGCTAGGACTAATAATAAACAAAAGCTGAAGGGAATTTGTGAAAAGATAAAAATCAAAACCAGAAACAACCCAAAACATTTACTTGAAAAGTATGTTCCCACAAGGCCTGACACTTCAATAACCAATGGGACACAAGTATGATGGGTTTACCATTCTACACATTATAGCAGAAAAATACCCATCACTAGGTAATGGCACAATAAATGATGAACAAAATCCATAGAAGTAATATAAAGACTACAATAGAATTCATTAAATGGATTTGCCACACATATAGCTCACTTTAGTATGTGCCTCAAATATTTCAATGTAGAAACCACAATGCAATGATCACCAGGCGTGATTATACATGGTATGTAATTTACTTCCTTCAAGGCTATGATAACAATTTTACTTAAAGCTAAAGAAAACTGAGATGTCTAAAGGAATTAACCAATTGTTGTCATGAATTGAACTTTCTTTTTTCTAAGAGTGTGTTCCTATTTCCAGATTTCAAAAAGATATAAATAGACTTAAAATATTTAAGGCACTAGAGTCCTGCCTAGGTGAGATCTAATGTCACATGTTTGACAGCTTCCTGTAATTTCTTCTGCAATAATATCTAAGGTATTATCTTTATGTGGATACAGAATGTACATTCAAATACACACAGAGACACACACATACATGACATAATTACAATTAAAACAACTTTTAAGACAGTTTTTCACGCATGAACACTTTTCTCCTGTAAACATTCATTCCTGTAAAAGAAGAGCTGAGAGTCATCGTACAGCTTACTTACACAATGAATTGGTTCTTATAAAGAAAAGCAAACTTAGACTTGAAGTAAAAGAAATTAATTCTCCTAAGAAAGTTTTCCAGGCCGAACAGTGGTGGTGCACACCTTTAATCCCAGCACTTGGGAGGCAGAGGCAGAGGCAGGTGGATCTCTCTGTGAGTTAGAGGTCAGCCTGGTCTACAAGAGCTTGTTCCAGGACAGGCTCCAAAGCTACAGGGAAACCCTGTTTTAAAAAAGTAGAAGAAAAACAAAAAAAAAGAAAGTTTCCCAGTAGAAATGTCTGGTGCTGATCTCCTCCACTCCCAAGGGAACATTTCATAATATATGTCCAATTCTTCTGTCATCTTCTGAACTAAGTAAATTCCCAAACAGAAGCATCAATTGTATCTTGGCTCGACTCCAGGATTTTCTGAAACATTCCAGTGAAAGAGGTATTCTCATAAATCTTGAATCAGATTTATTTGAGAAGGAAGAAAACATGAGTATGAATACCTATGCCAAATGTGGAAAGGGGCAGCTGCATACTGAATGAGCATATGGCTCAAATAGGACTTCTTAGTAACAGAGAGCAAAGGAGATTTTGATGGTGGGAATTTGCTGAATTTCAATCCCTAATCCTGAAAAAGCTCAGAGATGAGCTTGGTTTTATGCCAAGGGATTCGTTGCTTTTGTGCTCAGTTGGACAAGGATAGAGTTTGTTTTTATGGTTCTGGTTTGAGAGCCAAATTGTTTCTTTGTTGGCCCTTTTTAATGTTTTAGCTGTTTTAAGAGATGTTGTTTCTTTAACTACTTCTCGATTCAGAGACAAGGTACTTTCTTTTAGCTCTAGTTTCAGTACCAATGTATATTTCTTTGAATATCCTTTCTCCAACCTATAATGCTTCATAAAATGTTTGTCCATTAGTTTGCTACTTCAAACTAAAATAAAAAGATGTATCATGCTGCTTGAACAAATTAAATATAACACTATAAAATTCTTTTCTATACAATAACTGCTTTTGGTTAAAATATTTGTAATGATAAATTCCTTTGTGTCATGGTTTACCATTTCATCTCTACCTATCCCTATTATTTTTCTATGATATTTTTCACATTTTTGAAAAGAACTGCATACACTGAGTGCTTTACCAACTTTACTGCATTCATAAATTTTACTATACTATGAATCACTATACATTAGCTAAGTGAACTAAGACACCAAGAAGTATTTTCACAGAAATAGAACTCATGGGGATTTTTTGTAATGTGAGTTTGTTTATGTACTAACAATGATGGTAGAAAATCAATTACTTGTATACTTGGATTTAATTGAACAACTATACTCTACATGGGAACTACAGCTTATCTTCTAATTGTTCTTAATGAGATGTATGCTACATCTTTTCATATCCATATTCTCATACCATTGTGTCAAGAGTAACATATGATATACATAGTAAAGGAAGAATAGTGAATAAAAGATTTCCACATTGAATCCTCATGGTTTGACTTGCTGTTCCTCATAGACTTGTGGTATAGATATTAAGGTTTCTCCACAACTGCCCCTTGATCTTTGACTCTAACTGCCACTTTCACTAAACTTAGCAAGTCACAAAAAGTATATGAGTAATCCAAGTCTTACCATAGGCTATTAATTTAGTAGAAAGTTTGCAGCTATACTCATCACTGAAATGTGTATACACTTTTTGTCATAAGTAGCAAGAAACAAATGGACTGGCAGATCTACTACATAGCTCTCATGTTGCTATGACTCAAATGGTGATATCTGTTTAGTCATTGTTTCCTTGACTTTTTCTTAAATTAATGCCTTGCAAATGCAAATACAATTTACAATTGAGAAATTGAGGTATATGAATATGTGAGAATTTAATAACCATCAATGCATTTAAAGCTGTGCTTATTTACACTGTTGCTTTTGATTAATTGTTCCAGGACATATTACAAACTAGTCAGAGGCACATTTTTATGAACTTGCACAAGAAAATTACCTTGCAGGTCTTCTAGAACATTGACTATGTTCCTCAGTGTTAAAGTCATCCAAAATGTACCCTGAAATACAGTACCAGAATATGTATGTTATATTATTTAATATTGTACAACAATTAGCTCATTATCTTAAGTGCACCTAACAACTATGATTGTGTTATTCATCTCATTTTCTTCTTTCTAAATCAAATTACAGAACAACATTATAAGTCAAGGAAAAGTTGTCTCCATATTTTGAAACATGAAGGAAATTCATTTTTACCTATAGTAGTGAGGTTTCTGATGGTCTCCAGCATCACATCTTTGTAGAGATTCTTCTGGGAAGGATTCAGAAAATCCCACTCTTAATGAGTGAAGTTGATATGTAGATTATCATAGGTCACTGCCTTCAAAAATATACCATACAGGCGGGTGGTGGTGGCACATGCCTTTAATCCCAGCACTCGGGAGGCAGAGGCAGGCGGATCTCTGTGAGTTTGAGACCAGCCTGGTCTACAAGAGCTAGTTCCAGGACAGGCTCCAAAAACCAAAGAGAAACCCTGTCTTGAAAAACCAAAAAAAAAAAAAAATACCATACATGTGTACCATGCAAGCAAGACAGTGACATCATTGGAAATGTATACTTCTTTGAAAGTATAGTTGTATGATTCTGATGTTCCCCACTCTTATTCCATCATATAATCAGTTACTTTAGAAGTAAATTGAAAAGGACAGTCGATTCTGTCATTTCTATAAACTTTGAATGGGATTTCACCTTATAAGAACAATATCTATTAACAAGGTGAGACAAGAAAAAAGATCAACAGTAAATTGTATGCATGAGAAAACTTTATGGAATATTACTCATTACAGAAAGGAAAAAAGATAGACAAATGGGTGAATTGGTGTTTTGTGCCTTTAACCACAACACTCAGAAAACAGAGGTGGGTATATTTGTCTCTGAGTTGAATGCCAGTCAAGTCAATGCAATCAGGTCCAGGAGAGGTGGCAGTACACATTAAGACTCTGTCTCCACTGCAAACCTCAATGAAACAAACAATGGGATAGAAAAACAAACAGGCTTTTATTGAAGTTTCTACAAAGAGTTGTTTTCACTCCAGTTTTGTAGTCATCTTCCAGACCCTGAAGTATCCTAATATAAACTGCAATACCAATGACATTTTGTAGAAAATGAACTTCCTGTATAAAACAGTTACAAGTGGACATACGAAAACAGTAGAAGTATATATGTTGGTCATAAATAATCAATACAGACCTGAAGAGAGAACAGATTAATTCAGCACTCTTGCTGATCTTGAATGGAGATGGACAAATTTGCCTGTATTTACATGGGGATTACAATTATCCATTTTTCCAGGGTCAGAATTTCTGATATCCTTTGATCACTCTCATGATCAGGTATCCATAAGGTACATATCCATGGAGGCATATAAAACAGTCAAAGTGATTTTTAAAAAATCAAAGCAAGCATAACAAGCAAGAAGATGTTTATGCAACTGCAATTTAATGACTCAAAATACTCAGGCAGTATTAATGCTATCAATCCATGGGATGGCATCCTGGGAATCAGAGTGATAAACTCTGTCAAATTTCAAAATTCAAGATAAGCATAAAGCTCGGTACAGCTGCATATACTTGACATAAAAAATACCTGCATTCCAGGGCCATCATCCAATAACATAGAACAAGTAGAGCCAGCAATGATGCCTCCCTTTAGTTTCAGGAATTTAGAGCCGCACAATTACTCAGATAATCAAACAAAACAATTAAAACAGCAGGTTGCCAAACTCCTGAACACTGAATAACAACTGTTTCTGCTCTATCTTTTGTAATTTAGAGATCAAGCATTTCAGTATAAGTAGGAAGTTGGCTGATTAATGTCAAGCACAACACAGTAGATATAAATGTCAGGAAATTACTTAAGGGTATTGAAACTCATAGCATACAATGAGGAATTTCATCTAGAAAGGCTTCTCCTACTAAAGATCCATAGAAAATTGAAATAAAACCAATAAGGAGAGAAAGTTCTTCAAATACATGATATTTTCTGGTGGGTTGTTTATTCAATCAAGTACATTCTGAACCCAGTCACTATTGGTCCATGATCAACAACTGAAAAAAATCATTTCATCACTTCAAAGATTCATATTTAATGATCCTTAAAGAAGGACTCTTATCAGAAATGCAACACTAGCTCAAAATTGAGAAATAGATGTTTATTTATCAGGGATAGACTCACAAATCAGAATCCTATGCTTGAACTGAGTTCAGAAACCGAATCATGCAGCCAGAAAAGAAGCTGGACTCATGCTCTATACTGGCATATATAATATAAGAGGCCATGCCCCAGTGGTCGGGAAACCACTGGCTGTAAGACTTCCTACAACACCTCCCCCTTTTGTTTAAATAAGAGAGTTCTAAGCCCAATACACAATTATATACAATAAGAACAATATATTCATTAATGATAATATCTGAACTAGTTTATGTCTTGCATAATAACTTGGACAAGTCATGAGAGGAAAGTAACTTCAACTATCTAGTCTTCAACACCATTGAAGATCCGAGAAGGGAAATCATATTACTTGAGTAAGCAGGGAGTGCAATCAAGCAACTTTCAAAATGTACAACAAATTACAGAGACAACTGGCTCCCTGGGCAATCATCCAAAGTCTCATTTGCAATGTTGAAGCAACCAAATTTGGCAAAGACATAGAATACTGACTGACTATTTAAGGATGTAGGAAAATTTTAAAAAACCATTTTATCCTGTCTTCGCAAGACTAACAGTCCTGCTTATCCATTTTTGGATATCATGTATCTTGTCAGTGATTGAGACATGAACATGTCTTTGCCCAAAGGCCAGTTTTGCGAAGAAGAAAACAAGCTCCAAGTAAAGTTCCCAGTGTTCAACATTCTCTCAGGAATAGAATAATGCTAGCAGCAGCAATTGTGTCTCACTTCAACATAACTCAAAGTTATTTAAATGCTATAGTCTACAACTCTTTGAAGTGGTTGAAGATTACCTATCTATGTAGAATATAATCTTTACATATCTAAAGAACCTAATTATTCTAATTATAACAAACATAAATGACTATTGAACTATAATTCTTAATACCTATAAACTTAAAAACTAAGACTCATATTAGAATATTATACAATAAACAACTGCGAAACAAATGAGGACAATGTATAAGTATCTTGATCAGAGGTAGAAACATATGTTGCAATATGATAAATATATATCAATCCATAAAAATGTTTTAAGCAGAGGTAGAAGCATGAATGCATACAATATTCAATATAATTTCACATTATATCAGTATACAAGAATCTATAGCAATGCAATTGCCTGTAAGTAATAACGCACAAAAATTCACTCTATTACTCACTATTATTATTAGTGTGAGCCTACTTACACTAATCTATTATTCCATCCAATTTTCCCATTTTTTTTCAAAGAGATCCCTCAGCCTCTAAAATTTTCTCTCCAACCTGCAACCTTATACCAATTATAATCAACCCCTAAATGATGTCTCGAATTCTGAGAACAAACTTTGTTGGGAGAGGAGACGTTGTCTTTTAGAATTACTTCCAGCTATCATGATGGTGATTTTCTTTCTATGGGATCCTGTGAAAGTAAAATGATGGTTAAATTCCAAGATTACTGTCTGGTATAATTGCAAATAGTCTCTGTGCATTTGGTAAGGTTTTTCTAAGCTTCCTATTAGAAGGTCTGTCTAGAACATTGTAAAAAGTGTACCATTTCAGCTAACCAAGTTAGAACCATCTTGAGCAGCTGGTACTCAAAACAAATCTTGTAGTAGCGCTATCATCACCATGATGTAATATCAACCAGGTTGAGTTGATGTTCTGGGGCCCCATCTTCTTCCTGGAAACTTCAAAATTTACTGCAGGAAAATTTATTGTTCATTGTGCAAACCTTCAACATTAATTATATAGACATATACAGATGAATATATTTAATGACATGTAAAATAGAGACAAAAATAGATATAAAGAAAAGTAAAATTTTTTTTTTATTCTTTTTTCTTTCTGTCCCATGCTCCTGACATGAGACAGAAACTCTGAATTTTTCTTTTAACA
Source organism: Chionomys nivalis (assembly GCF_950005125.1). Lineage (NCBI taxonomy): Eukaryota > Metazoa > Chordata > Mammalia > Rodentia > Cricetidae > Chionomys > Chionomys nivalis. The sequence continues at coordinate 35,828,286 of NC_080111.1, read as the reverse complement.
ACATGTTTGGTTTTATAGAGGGACAGAGCCATTGCTCAACTCCAAAACCAACTCTATATATTCATAAACATTTATCCACCTACAAAAGGCACCCAATGAAATCATAGGATAAAAGTGTAGATTATTGAATCTACTCTTAAAAAATAAAGAGGCATATATATGTATGATGAGATAAAAGGGTAGATCATTAAATTTAATTTTAAAAAGTAACTACTTATTTAAATATTTTACATTGATATAGATATGTATGCTTCATTTGATACTAATTTGACATTATTTTTGTTAAAACATACTGTCTATGATGTTATATTCTTTTTTTTTTTTTTTTTTTTTTTGGTTTTTCGAGACAGGGTTTCTCTGTGGTTTTGGAGCCTGTCCTGGAACTAGCTCTTGTAGACCAGGCTGGTCTCGAACTCACAAAGATCCGCCTGCCTCTGCCTCCCGAGTGCTGGGATTAAAGGCGTGCGCCACCACCGCCCGGCTTATGATGTTATATTCTTACTCAAGATATTTTACCTAAAACAACTTAAATATGTAATGAAAATGTCTAGTCCTTGAAAGTTATTATTATCAAGTAATTAAGATATAAAGAACTGCATATTAGTAGTTTGTTACTTATTACAGTTGAAAGTATAATCATGTTAGGTATGTTTTAACATTATACAGAATTTTATTATGCCTGCTGTTTTTCTTCCAGTAACCTTGATGGCGGTGAGTAACATCTGTGTTAGCCAACAGAAAAAGTAGTTATCTCAAAGTGACCCTTAAACTGTTGTTTCTGACCTCTAATTACTGATCCTTCTTCCAAAGACAGAAGTCTCATGATATAGATGTTCTCTTAGCAAACAGAAGAGATTGCTTGTGATGGCTCTCCAGCCTCTTGTGCTTCCTTCTGGTTTCAGACAAATGCTGCTCCACTAATACCCAATCCCAAACAACCTAGAAAAATGATTTGAGGAAGAGTGAAGGAAGCAGGTGGTTGGGGATCCCTGCCTGAGAAGTGGGCCTGAGGCATTTGAGGAGGCTGGGAGTGAGGACCCCCCAGCTACAGGTTCTGGGACCAGCTCTGGAGTCCCCAGAAGCCAAAAGGAGCACTTTGGGGACAGCATCATTGAGGTCCCAGAGCTAGAACTTATCAAAGCTTCAGGGAGTCAGGGAGATAGAGGAAGAGGATGAGAAGTTAAAGGAAATACAAAATGAGATAGAGAAGCAGATGAATAAGAGTACAACCCCAGGCAATACTGGCTCAGTGATCAAGTCTCTTGAGGGGAAGATGGAGGCTGATGCCAGTTCCATCTGTGTTGACAATGTAGACCAATGGTGCAACAGAAGAAGATTGGAAGCTCACTTTCAGGGCCGTGGTTCATTCAACTATGTTACTACAGTCTGTGACAAATTCAATGGCCTTGCCATATATAGAATTCTTAGACAAAGAGTCAGTGAGGACTTCCCTGGCTTTAGATGATTCCCTGTTTAGAAGGAGACAGACTAAGGTGATTCCCATCAGCACAACAGAGAGGTTACCCATGTGCCCAATACCGTGCCTGAACTACCAATTACAACAGCTCCCAGTCTGAATTCTACAGTGGTTTAAACAGATGGCCCTTGGATCAAAAAAGGAATTTTTAAAAAGAAAAAAAAAAAAACAGAAGGTGGAAAATTACTTTTTCCAAAAGATATACTGTGGAAGGGGGAGAATCCCATAACTAACTGAGGAGGGACCTGCTCTGGGCAGTAGGGCAGGCCCAGGGAGTGGGGCAGTGGTGTGTGGCAGCGTAAATGAATGCAGAAAGATTATAAAAATATATACAGCTTTAATAAGGAAATAGACTTACAGGACCACAGGTTCCCGCAGAGAACAGGAAAAGCAGAGCAAAAAGGGCTGCTGGGATCACGCCCGGCAGATTTATCAGTAAACATTAGCCCAAGGCGAACACGCCCCCAATGAGTGGGGCTATATCCCTACATCTCCCCCTTTTGTCTAAATAAGATAGAACTAAACCAAATACAACTATATGCAATAATAACAAATAATAAATATAACAAACAATATTGAGAACAAAAGTTTTGATAAACATTATATCTCAAGGAGTCTAAGTAACATAGAGAGTAACTACAATTATATAATCTTCAACTCCGTCAAAGATCTGAGAAGGGAATAAATATTACTTAACAAACGAGAGATATCCAAAATGTGCAACAATTGACAGAGACAACTGACTACCTGGGCAATCAACCAAAGTCTTGTTTGTAATGTTGAGCCAACCAACTTTGGCTAAGGCCTGATATAACTGACATAACATTTTTAGAACTATCCTATCCTGACTTGGCAGGATAAGACAATCCTGTTTCATCCATTTAGGTATATTTTGTATCTTTGTCAGAAGTTGAGGTATGGGCTTTTATTAATCCAAAGGCCAGTTCTGCCAAGAAGACAAGCTCCCAGTGGAGTGTCTTTGGTGCTCAACGTTCTCTCGGGAGTAGAGTGGTGTTGCCAGGAGTAATTGTGTCTCGTTGGCACAGAAATTTTAGGTTAGATTAAAGGCCATTTTTTACAGCTCTTCGAAGAGGCTGAAGATCATATTATCTATATTAAATATAATCTCTATGTAATTAAAAGACCTAATTAATTTAAAAATAAATATGACAAACATATAATTTTCAATACCTATCTAACTTGAAGACTAAAAGAATAAACAATTGTGTAATATATGAAGACAATGATCTTCAATTGTAAACAATGTCATAGTATCAGAGGTAGAAATGTACAATGTAATATGGTAGATGTATCAATACATTATAGACAAAGTTATAAGCATACTCATACAAAAATAGAGGTAGGAACATTCACATTCAATATTCAATATATCAATATACAAGAAACAGTACCAATACAATTTTTATAAACAGTAATTTATAAATACCAATCATCCCATAAAACCAGTTAATTCCTTCTTTTTCCTCTTTTTTTTGTCCATAAAAATATCATCCCATCCCCTCAACCCTAAACCAACCATTAAAAGATGTCCCTAACCCTGAGGGCAAACTCTGTTGGGAGAGGGGATGTCGTCCTCTAAGATTGTTTCTAGCTGACATGGGGGCCACGTTCTTCTTAGGGGGTCCTGTGAAAACAAATGTTGGAAAAATTTTCCAAATTAACCTTTGACCTAAGAAAATTGTAACTAGTCTCAGAGCGTTTTGATAACGTCCGGCCAGAGTGTTGTCAAAAATGTGCACTATTCGAAATTGTCTCATGCAGTTGGTACCAAAAAACAGGTCTAATATTAGCGCTTTAAAAAAAAATTTATGATACTCCCCGGGCTCCCTGCAGGGGCTCTACCCCCCCATACTGCCTCTCTCTTCTTGCCCCACCCAGCTTGCATCCAGAACCCTTCTTCCTTCTGTCCCCTTTCCTCTTTGGGCACATAACACCATCCAGCTCAGTCTGTCTGGCGCTGGGGGCAAATCCTCAGGGCAAGTAGGCAGGCGAGACCTCCTTTGCCTCACTGGCCCACCTGCACCAACCAAGGTAGGCGCTTTGTTTACAAACTACCCAACCTGCACGGAGATCTGATCTCGGCACCAGGAGAGACAGCAGTGCGGTGAGTTTGTGACCAGTGGCGGCGGAAGCAGCCCTGGACAGGAAACTCTGAAGTTCCTCATCCCCCTTCCTATACTCCCCGGGCTCCCTGCAGGGGTTCTACCCCCCCATACTGCCTCTCTCTTCTTGCCCCACCCAGCTTGCATCCAGAACCCTTCTTCCCTCTGTCCCCTTTCCTCTTTGGGCACATAACACCATCCAGCTCAGTCTGTCTGGCGCTGGGGGCAAATCCTCAGGGCAAGTAGGCAGGCGAGACCTCCTTTGTCTCACTGGCCCGCCTGCACCAACCAAGGTAGGCGCTTTGTTTACAAACTACCCAACCTGCATGGAGATCTGATCTCGGCACCAGGAGAGACAGCAGTGCGGTGAGTTTGTGACCAGCGGCGGCGGAAGCAGCCCTGGACAGGGAACTCTGAAGTTCCTCATCCCCCTCCCTATACTTCCCAGGCTCCCTGCAGGGGCTCTACCCCCCCATACTGCCTCTCTCTTCTTGCCCCACCCAGCTTGCATCCAGAACCCTTCTTCCCTCTGTCCCCTTTCCTCTTTGGGCACATAACACCATCCAGCTCAGTCTGTCTGGCGCTGGGGGCAAATCCTCAGGGCAAGTAGGCAGGCGAGACCTCCTTTGTCTCACTGGCCCGCCTGCACCAACCAAGGTAGGCGCTTTGTTTACGAACTACCCAACCTGCATGGAGATCTGATCTCGGCACCAGGAGAGACAGCAGTGCGGTGAGTTTGTGACCAGCGGCGGCGGAAGCAGCCCTGGACAGGAAACTCTGAAGTTCCTCATCCCCCTCCCTATACTCCCCAGGCTCCCTGCAGGGGCTCTACCCCCCCATACTGCCTCTCTCTTCTTGTCCCACCCAGCTTGCATCCAGAACCCTTCTTCCTTCTGTCCCCTTTCCTCTTTGGGCACATAACACCATCCAGCTCAGTCTGTCTGGCGCTGGGGGCAAATCCTCAGGGCAAGTAGGCAGGCGAGACTTCCTTTGTTTCACTGGCCTGCCTGCAACAAGCAAGGAGAGACATCACTAGAACACCAGGAGAGCTAGCACTGCAGAGAGCCATCACTGGGAAGGTACATCAGTAGGCAAGGAGACCTGATCCGGTAAAAGAAGATCCAGAGGGGAGCATTCGGAGAAAGAGATGGGCAGGCGCCAATGCAAGAATTCACCTAACAATCTGAAAAACTATATGAAACCACCAGAACCCAGCGACCTCCCAACAGGTGGACATGAACACCTTAATCATGAAGAAGTAGATAAAATTGACTTTATGAAAGTGATTGACGCCCTTAAACAACATGTAAAAAATGCCCTTATAGAAATGGATGAGAAGTATAACAGAAAGTTTGAAGAATTGAGTAAATCAGTGAATGATACCCTAGGAAACCAAGGAAAAACAATCAAACAGATAATGGAAACAGTTCAAGACTTAAAAACTGAAATGGAGGCAAAGAAGAAAACACAAACAGAAGGCCAGCTGGACAGGGAAAATCTAGGTAAACGAATAGAGACTACAGAAGCAAGCATAACCAACAGAATACAAGAGATAGAAGAAAGAATCTCAGATTCTGAAGATAACATAGAGAAAATAAACACGCTGATCAAAGAAAACAGCAAGGCCAACAAATTCTCATCACAAAACATTCAGGAAATATGGGACACAATAAAAAGACCAAACCTAAGAATAATAGGAATAGAAGAAGGAGAACAAGTGCAGCTCAACGGTCCAGAAAATATATTTAATAAAATTATAGAAGAAAACTTTCCCAACCTAAAGAAAGATATACCTATGAAGGTTCAAGAAGCATACAGAACACTGAATAGGCTGGATCAAAAAAAAAACATCCTCTCGCCATATAATAATCAAAACACAAAGCATACAGAATAAAGAAAGAATACTAAGAGCAGCAAAGGAAAAAGGCCAAGTTACTTATAAAGGTAAACCTATCAGACTTACACCTGACTTCTCTATGGAAACCATGAAAGCCAGAAGGTCCTGGATAGATGTACTGCAGAAACTAAGAGACCATGGATGCAAGCCCAGACTACTATACCCAGCCAAGCTTTCGTTCACTACAAATGGAGAAAACAAAATTTTCCAGGATAAAAACAAATTTAAACAATACGTAGCCACAAATCCAGCCTTACAGAAAGTAATAGAAGGAAAATCACTAACCAAGGAGTCCAACAATGACCACAATATCTCAGACAACTAGAGACCCTTCACCAGCGCAACACAAAGAAGGGGAACACACAAAATTTACAACTTAAAAAATGACCGGAGTTAACAACCACTGGTCATTAATATCACTTAATGTCAATGGACTCAACTCTCCTATAAAAAGGCACAGACTAAGAGATTGGATACGAAAACAGGATCCAACATTCTGCTGTTTACAAGAAACACACCTCAACCACAAAGACAGGCACCTACTCAGAGTAAAGGGTTGGGATAAGGCTTATCAAGTAAATGGACCTAAGAAACAAGCAGGGGTGGCCATACTAATTTCTAACAAAGTTGACTTCAAACTTAAATCAATCAGAAGAGATGGAGAGGGACATTTTCTACTCATAACAGGAACAATTCATCAGGATGAAGTCTCAATCCTGAATATCTATGCCCCTAATATAAAAGCACCCACGTACGTAAAAGAAACATTGTTAAAACTCAAAGCAGCCATCAAACCGCACACATTGATAGTAGGAGACTTTAATACTCCTCTCTCACCAACGGACAGGTCAATCAGACAGAAACCTAACAGAGAAATAAGAGAATTAATGGAGGTAATGAATCAAATGGACTTAACAGACATCTATAGAATATTCCACCCAAATAGGAAAGAATATACCTTCTTCTCTGCAGCTCATGGAACCTTCTCAAAAATCGACCACATACTCGGTAACAAAGCAAACATCCACAGTTACAAAAAAATATTAATAACCACCTGTATCTTATCAGATCACCATGGATTAAAGCTAGAATTCAGCAACAATGCTACCCCCAGAAAGCCTACAAACTCATGGAAACTGAATAGTCAACTACTGAACCATACCTGGATTAAGGAAGAAATAAAGAAAGAAATTAAACTCTTCCTTGAAGACAATGAAAATTAAGAAACAACATACTCAAACCTATGGGACACTATGAAAGCAGTTCTGAGAGGAAAGTTCATAGCACTAACTGCCCACTTAAAGAAAACAGAGAAAGCACACATTGGAGACTTAACAGCCCACCTGAAAGCTCTAGAAAAAAAAGAAGCAGACTCACCTAGAAGGGGTAGAAGACTGGAAATAATCAAACTGAGGGCTGAAATCAACAAAATAGAAACACAGAAAACAATTGAAAGAATCAATGATTCAAAAAGCTAGTTCCTGGAGAAAATCAACAAGATTGATAAACCCCTATTCAAACTAATCAAACGGCAGAGAGAGAATTTGCAAATTAATAAGATCAGAAATGAAAAGGGAGACATAACCACAGACACAGAGGAAATTCAGAGAATCATTAGATCTTACTACAAAAGCCTGTATGCCACAAAACTGGAAAATGTAAAAGAAATGGACGCTTTTTTAGATAAATACCATTTACCAAAGTTAAACCAGGACCAGGTGAACAACCTAAATAGACCTGTTAGTCGTGAAGAATTAGAAGCTGTTATCAAAAACCTCCCTTCCAAAAAAAGTTCCGGAACAGATGGTTTCAATGCGGAATTCTACCAGAACTTCCAAGAAGACCTAATACCTATTCTCCTTAATGTATTTCACAATATAGAAACAGAAGAGTCATTGCCAAATTTCTTTTATGAAGCTACAGTAACTCTGATACCAAAACCACACAAAGACCCAACCAAGAAAGAGAATTACAGGCCAATCTCACTCATGACCATCGACGCAAAAATCCTCAACAAAATTCTGGCAAACCGAATCCAAGAACACATTAGAAAAATTATCCATTATGATCAAGTAGGCTTCATACCAGAGATACAGGGCTGGTTTAACATACGCAAATCTATCAATGTAATCCATCATATAAATAAACTGAAAGAAAAAAACCATATGATCGTTTCATTAGATGCTGAAAAAGCATTTGACAAAATTCAACATCCCTTTATGATAAAAGTCTTGGAGAGATTAGGGATACAAGGGTCATACCTAAATATAATTAAAGCTATATACAGCAAGCCGACAGCTAATATCAAATTAAATGGAGAGAAACTTAAAGCCATCCCACTGAAATCAGGAACACGCCAAGGCTGTCCACTCTCTCCATACCTCTTCAATATAGTTCTCGAAGTTTTAGCAATAGCAATAAGACAACATAAGGGGATAAAGGGGATTCAAATTGGAAAGGAAGAAGTTAAACTTGCATTATTTGCAGATGATATGATAGTGTACATGAGCGACCCCAAAAACTCCTCCAAAAGAACTCCTACAGCTGATAAACGCCTTTAGTAATGTGGCAGGATACAAGATCAACTCCAAAAAATGAGTCGCCCTCTTATACACAAAGGATCTGGAAGCAGAGAGAGAAATAAGAGAATCATCACCTTTCACGATAGCCACAAACAGCATAAAATATCTTGGGGTAACTCTAACCAAGGAATTGAAAGATCTATTTGACAAAAACTTTAAGGCATTGAAGAAAGAAATTGAAGAGGATACCAGAAAATGGAAGGATCTCCCTTGCTCTTGGATTGGGAGAATCAACATAGTAAAAATGGCAATTCTACCAAGGGGAATTTATAGATTCAATGCAATCCCCATTAAAATCCCATCAAAATTCTTCACAGATCTTGAAAGGACAATAATCAACTTTATATGGAGAAACAAAAAACCCAGGATAGCCAAAACAATCTTATACAATAAAGGAACTTCTGGAGGCATTACCATCCCTGACTTCAAACTCTATTACAGAGCTACAGTAAAGAAAACAGCGTGGTACTGGCATAAAAACAGAGAAGTCGACCAATGGAATCATATAGAAGACCCGGATTTTAACCCACAAACCTATGAACAACTGATTTTCGATAAAGGAGCTAAAAGTATACAATGGAAGAAAGAAAGCATCTTCAACAAATGGTGCTGGCACAATTGGATGTCAACCTGTAGAAGAATGAAAATAGACCCATATCTATCACCATGCACAAAACTCAAGTCCAAATGGATCAAAGACCTCAATATCAATCTGAACACACTGAACCTGATAGAAGAGAAAATGGGAAGTACCCTACAACATATGGGCACTGGAGATCGCTTCCTATGTATAACCCCAGCAGCACAGACATTAAGGGCAACATTGAATAAATGGGACCTCCTGAAACTGAGAAGCTTCTGTAAAGCAAAGGACACTGTCATTAAGACAAAAAGGCAGCCTACTGACTGGGAGAAGATCTTCACCAACCCCGCAACAGACAAAGGTCTGATCTCCAAAATATATAAAGAACTCAAGAAACTAGACTTTAAAAGGATAATCAACCCAATTAAAAAATGGGGCACTGAACTGAACAGAGAATTCTCAACAGAAGAAGTTAAAATGGCCAAAAGATACTTAAGGTCATGCTCAACCTCCTTAGCGATCAGAGAAATGCAAATCAAAACAACTTTGAGATATCATCTTACACCTGTCAGAATGGCTAAAATCAAAAACACCAAGGATAGCCTTTGCTGGAGAGGTTGTGGAGAAAGGGGTACCCTCATCCATTGCTGGTGGGACTGCAAACTTGTGCAACCACTTTGGAAATCAGTGTGGCGGTTTCTTAGAAAAATTGGGATCAACCTACCCCTGGACCCAGCAATACCACTCTTGGGTGTATACCCAAGAGATGCCCTATCATATGACAAAAGCATTTGTCCAACTATGTTCATAGCAGCATTATTTGTAATAGCCAGAACCTGGAAGCAACCTAGATGCCCTTCAATGGAAGAATGGATGAAGAAAGTGTGGAATATATACACATTAGAGTACTACTCTGCGGTAAAAAACAATGACTTCTCAAATTTTGCATGCAAATGGATGGAAATAGAAAATACGATCCTTAGTGAGGTAACCCAGACCCAAAAAGAAGAACATGGGATGTACTCACTCATAATTGGTTTCTAGCCATGGATAGGGGCCACTGAGTCTATAATTTGTGATCCTAAAGAAGCTAAACAAGAGGGTAAACCCAAGGAAAAACATATAGATATCCTCCCAGCTATGGGAAATAGACATGACTGATGGGCAAAAAATTGGAATCTTGGGTGTGGGGTGGGATGGGGATGAGGGGTGATGGGGAGAGAAAAGTGTGAAGGAGAGGATGAGGGGAACTGGGGGAATTGGGGTGATTGGGGATAAAGGAAGGTTGGATAGGGGAGCAGGGAAACTCATACCTTAGGTAAGGGAGCCACCTAAGGGGTGGCAAGAGACTTGAACTTGGAATGGCTACCAGATGCCCAGGGCAATGTCCCCAGTTAGTTCATTGGGGCACCTGAGGATAGGGAACCTGAAATGAACCTATCCTATAATCATACTGATGAATATCTTGCATATCGCCATAGAACCTTCATCTAGCGATGGATGGAGATAGAGCCAGAGACCCACACTGGAGCACCGGACTGAGCTCCCAAGGTTATAATGAGGAGCAGAAGGAGAGAGAACATGAACAAGGAAGTCAGGACCATGAGGGGTGCACCCAACCACTGAGACAGTGGGGCCGATCTATTGGGAGCTCACCAAGGTCAGCTGGACTGCTACTGAAAAAACATGGCATAAAACCGGACTCTCGGAATGTGGCGGACAATGAGAGCTGACGAGAGGCCAAGGAGAATGGCACAGGAACTTTCAACTGGCGATAGATCGAGAGAGAGACAGAGACCCAAATTGGAGCAATGGTCTGAGCTCTTAAGGTCCAAATGAGGAGCAGAAGGAGGGAGAACATGAGCAAGGAAATCAGGACCACAAGGCGTGCACCCACCCACTGTGACAGTGGAAATGATCTATTGGGAGCTCTTCAAGGCCAGCTGGACTGGGACTGAATAAGCATGGGTTGAAACTGGACTCTCTGAACATGGCGGACAATGAAGGCTGATGAGAAGCCAAGGACAATGGCACTAGGTTTCAATCCTAATACATGAACTGGCTTTGTGGGAGCTTAGCCTTTGTGGATGCTCACCTTCCTGAGCCTGGATGGAAGTGGGAGGACCTTGGTCTTCCTGTAGGGCATTGAATTTGGACTGCTCTTCAGTATCGAGAGGGAGGGGGAATGGACTGGGGGGAGGAGAAGAGGAGTGGGGATGGGGGAGGGGAGTGGGGGGAGGGGGCAATGTGTGGGAGGAGGGAAGGGAAATGGGAAACGGGGAGCAGTTGGAAATTTTAATTAAAAAAGACTAAAAAAATGAAAAAAAAATTTATGACGTCATAAGAAACAGATTGAGTTGATGTCGTGGGGCCCCATCTTCATCCTGGAAACTTCAAAGATTACTGTAGGAAAATTTGTTGCTTGTTATGGGAAATTTAAACATTAACAACAAGGACATATATTGACATATAAAGAAAGACATAGATATGAGGAAAAGCAAAGAAAGTTTAAGACATATGTATATAAAAAAAATTAATACTAACAGAACATGTCCCTCTATCAGTAATTAAATATTCGGGGTCCCTTAAATCCTTTGAAGATGGGTATTTTCCTGTGGAGATAAGAAGAGAACCCTGCCCCCAACCTATCTTTATTACTTACCATCAGTATGATTGCCATCCATGTGATTGAATTGTAAATGGATGAAGCCCGTGTGGGTCCAACACAGATAATTATTTTCCCTAACTGGACTGGAATGGAGTCACGAGGAATGATCAGACACAACTTACAGGGTCATCCTTGTAGGGCAAGATCTCTCGAAGATCTCTTCTTGTTTGTTATCCAAACACCTTATATATCATCACATAAATTGAATGGGAAAACACATTAGGCTGTGTCCCAGGCAACCAGGTGAATGGACTTTTAGTCACGTCCACATCTACCTGTACGCTAGCTGTCTCATAGGCCATGAATTAGTATCTCTATAAGACTTGCTCCAAATTACCAAGAAATAAGCACCAAACATCCTGACCAGTTTCAGCCAACACCTCTCCTCAGGAGATCTACATTTCTAACAAAAGAAGAAAGGAGCTATATATCCTTGCTATTGTTAAGCAGAGACAGCTTGTCTGCTGAGCCACGTGATCAGCTCAGACCGGGCCTATGGCTTTTATGCCTGGCTGCTACACCATACAGAAATATGGGCCTACAGTTAATAAATCTCTAATATTTCCAATTCAGCAAACTTCCTTTCAGTATGTCACCTGTTTGTGTGTGTGTATGTGTGTGTATGTGTCTGTGTGTGTATGATATTCTCTATTATGCACAAACACAAAAATAGCAGTAACCTTATTTTCAAAAGTGCTTGGAACTTATAGAGCAGTTGGAGTAAAGCAAGTTGCTTTATATGTACACTGATTCTTTAAAAATTTGTTCTCTTGACATTCCATTTAAAAAGATTTCATTTCCTCACTGTGATGCAGACTTCAATCACCAATTGTAGGAAGCAACATGGTAAGTGATCCTAACAGACATCATTTTCTTTATCATAAGAGAATGAGATGATTTGAGTAATCAAAAATATATTCTGTAAAGTGAAAGCACCAGAAGACTTCAAGAGAATATTGTAAATTTTGGTGAAACAGCCCTTTTCACCAAACCCATTTTGTATTATTGGTAAAGGAGAGAACAAGAGTCTACAGGATGCATGATGGCCAGTGATTTCTTGGGAATTGATTTTGATTAGAATCTTACAATTCTTCTTTAAGAAATATATATATATATATATATATATATATATATATATTTGTGTTTGTGTCTTGTTTGTCAATGGTGCCATCTATATTGTTGATTTTGTGAACCATAATTTAATCATATCATTCATTGTTTTTGAAAATGATGGACCTTCCCCAGTTTGTACTCAGAATATTTCTTATACTCTTTGGTGATAAACAGTTCTACATTTCTCTTCTTGATCTCAGATGCTTGCTTCTAATTATTTTATTTTATTTTTTCATTTATATTTTAATAATAAAGCATGCCTGAAGATTATAAAGTAAAACAGATGCCATGGCCAGCCTTACACTCCAGGCAATACTAACACACGCCTTTAATACCAGTAGTCACACCAGTTTGTTGTAGAGTCAATGCTGGTGTCTCATATCTTTAATTCTATCACTAATGAGTTGCAGATAGGAAGTGACATGTCTGGGCAGAGAGAGGAATATAGGGTGGTATGAGAGAGGAGCTGAGGTTTGAGTGGTTTGTAGAAACAGCATTCACTCTGAGGACTTATAGAGACAGGATACCCCATTTAATCAGTCTAGCAAAATTCACCTAGGGGTTCCCTTGGAGGGGATGGTGAGGCTAAGGAAAAGTTAGATTAAGAGAGATGAAGACAGAATCATAGGTTAGACCTAGAGGATGAAAGGTCAATAGAAAACAGCCTGAGTTTATTTCTCAGCCAGCATATATACTAAACACAGTCAAAAGGCAGATGACAAAGCAGTACAATCAGCTCCCCACTTCCCTGTACTGTGCTTAGAGGCAGCTCAAACCTGTGCATTATCTGATCCAGCTAAGCAGCTTCTAATCACTAACAAGGAGTGACCCTGGCTGGCCTACGCTAGCCCAAATCTTAATAGAAAAAAATGGACTCTTTCAGCTGGGTAAAATGCTTTTTCTGTTGGCTAATGCAGATATTACTCACAGCCCTCAAGGTTACTGGAAGAAGTACAGCAGGCATGCTTGAACTCAAAGGGCTTCCTTAAGTCTGAAATGACTCCAGATGATCATTATGATTATTAATATTATGGCAAAAGGGATATTTGTTGTTAATCTCTCCCAAGAAATTACTGCAAGCACTTTGCCAGTGTTTACTTCCTGTCCATAATGATTCAATTTTAACATTAGTAAAACAGTCTATAATTTAACCTTGGTTAATTCTTGCTAATAGATGAAGTTTCAATTTTCTTTTTAATATCAACTCAGATTTTTTTCCACATAACTTTATAGCTTTTAGTCTGTTTATATGGTAAAAATATTGATTTTAAAATAATATCTTTCCTCTGCAATAAAATTTCTATTGGGGAATGCATAGAGGTTAAAATGACTAGAATGAAGACCATGAGGTGGTGGCTTAGCCTTTAATCCCAGCACTTGGGAGGCAGAGGCAGTTGGAGTTCGTGACCAGCCTGGTCTACAAGAGCTAGGAGTAGTACATGTTCCAAAGCTAAAGAGAAAGCCTGTATCAAAAAAAAATGTCTTGAATGTAACCAAACTTCAGATCCAAACAATCCGTATGTGCGTCCTTTAATTTTATTTCCACTTAACCAATTTTTTTTCTCTGCTTTAGATGATAATTCTCTTTGACCATTTAAATCTTTGTCACCTTTTATAATTTGGTTCTAATTACTGTTTTGAATATTTTACCCAAATAGTGGGATATAGATGGTCAATGCCTTGCAGCAATTTCAGAAAATTATTAAGATTCCACAAATAATCTCTCCTAATTTTTAAATTTAGGGCTCAAACTTTTGTAAAAGCATTTTACATGCTGAATAATTAATAGAGTTTCCTTTTTGTATATTTTAAGAAGTAATTTTTAATCCCCAAGGAGACAAAGCTTGCTTTACTTCAGCAAACATTTTCTCTAAATTATGTTCATTTGAATCATCTAATAAAATTTTATATAATGTTGAAAATATACCTAACTTGAGTATAATTTCAATTATAATAAGTAACAAGCTACTAACCTGCAGTATTTTATATCCTAATTTGTTTATGATAAAACTTTCTGAGACTAGAAATATTCATTGCATGTTTAAGTGTGTTGTATTAGGTAAAATATCTTGAGTAAGAATGTAACATCATAGACAGTATGTTTTAACAAAAATTATGTCAAGTTTGTATCAAAAGAAAGCATCCGGGGCTGGAGAGATGGCTCAGAGGTTAAGCGCATTAACTGCATTTCCAGAAGTCCTGAGTTCAATTCCCAGCAACCACATGATGGCTCACAACCATCGGTAATGAGATCTGGCGCCCTCTTCTGGTGTGTGGGAAGCAGAATGTTGTACACATAATAAATAAATTAATTTTTAAAAAATTTAAAAAAAGTCGGGCGGTGGTGGCGCATGCCTTTAATCCCAGCACTCGGGAGGCAGAGGCAGGCAAATCTCTGTGAGCTCGGCACCAGCGTGGTCTACAAGAGCTAGTTCCAGGACAGGCTCCAAAACCACAGAGAAACCCTGTCTCGAAAAACCAAAAAAAATAAATAAATAAAAAATAAATAATAAAAAAAGAATGAAGCATCCATAGCTATATCAATGTAAAATGTATAAATAAGTAGTTACTTTTAAAATTAATTTTAATGGCCTACCCTTTTATCTCATCATATATACATATGCCACTTTATTTTTTTAGAGCAGATTCAGTAATCTACACTTTTATCCTATTATTTCATTGGGTGACTTTTTTTAGGTGGATGTATATTTATGAGTGTATAGTGGTAGAAACTGGCTATGTCCCTCTATAAATCCAAGCATATTGTTAAAATAAAATTTTAGAGCTTTTGTTTCATGTGAGGAGCATGGGACAGAAAGAAAAAAGAATTTAGATTTTTTTTCACTTTTCTTCATATCTATTTTTGTCTCTATTGTACATGCCTTTGAATATATATGTCTGTATATGTCTATATAAATAGTGTTTAAGTTTTCCACAATGAACAATGAATTTTCCTGCAGTAATTTTTAAATTTCCTGGTAGAAGATAGGGCCCCACAACAACAACTCAACCTGATTGATATTACGTCAGGATAATAATAGCACTAATACATGATCTGTTTTCAGTACCAGCTGCTCAAGATGGTCCCATCTTGGTTAGCTGAAATGGTACATTTTTTACAATGTTCTGGATTGACCTCCTTATAGGATGCTCAGAAAAGCCTTACCAAATACTAATACTATTTGCAATTATACCAGACAGTAATCTTGGAACTTAACCATCATTTTATTTCACAGAATCCCAAAGAAAGACCATTGCCCCCATGACAGCTGGAAGTAATTCTAAAAGGCTACATCCCCTTTCCCAGCAAAGTTTGTCCTGAGGGTTAGGCACATCATTTAGGGGTTGATGATAATTGGTATAGGATTGTGGGTTGGAGGGGAAATTTTATAGGGTGAGGGATCTCTTTGAAAAAAAATGGGAAAATTGGTTGAAATAATAGATTACTGTGAGCTTACACACACTAATAATAGTGACTAATAGAGTGAATGCTTGTGAGTTATAATTTATAGGCAATTGTATTTGTATAGATTCTTATATATTGATAAAATGTTAAATCATATTGAATATTATATGCATTCATGCTTCTACCTCTGCTTAAAATATTTTATATATTGATATATATTTATCATATTGCAATGTACATTTCTACCACTGATCAAGATACTTATACATTGTTTACACTTTGAGGTCATTGTCCTCATTTGTTGCAAGTTGGTTATTATATAATATTCTAATATGAAATCTTAGTCCTTAAGTTATAGAGGTATTAAAAATTATAGATCAATAGTCATCTATGTTTGTCATACTTATAGTGAGAATAATCAGGTTCTTTAGATAAATAGAGATTATATTCTGCATAGATAGGTAATCTTCAACCACTTCAAAGAACTATAAAATATGGCATTTAACTAACTTAGGATTCTGTTGAAGTGAGGCACTATTGCTCCTGGTAGCATTGATCTATTCCCCCAGAGAATGTTGAGCACCGAAAAAATTCCACTTGGAGCTTGTTTTTTTTTCCTTGACTAAACTGTCTTTTGGACAAAAACATGCTCATGCCTCAACTATTGACAAGATAGATGGTATCCGAATATGGATAAGCAGGTCTGTTAAATCTTGACAAGACAGGGTAAGATGGTTTTGAAAAATTCCCTACCTCTGAAAATGATCTGTCAGTTATACTAGGTCTTAGCAAAGTTGGTTCCTTCAACTTTGCAAATGAGACTTTGCATGATTGCCCAGGTAGCCAGTTATCTCTGTAATTTGTTGCACATTTTGAAAGTTGCTTAATTGCACTTCCTGCTTACTCAAGTAATATTTCCCTTCTTGGATTCAATGGGGTTGAAGACTAGATAGTTGTAGTTACTTTCCTCTCATGACTTGTCCAAATTATTTATTAAACAAGAATTAAACTAGTTAGGATGGGATAATTATTGAATATATGGTTCTTATTGTATATAATTTTGTATTGGGCTTAGAACTCTCTTATTTATACAAAAGGGGGAGATCTTGTAGAAAGAATTACAGCCAGTGGTTCCCCACCCATTGGGGTGTGGCATCTTATACTATATTTGCCAATGTGGAGCATGAGTTTGGCCTCTTTTCTGGCTGTGTGATTCAGATTCTGATCTCTGTTCAAGCATAAGATTCTGATTTGTGAGTTCATCCCTAAATAAATATACATTTATTTCTCAATTCTAAGCTGGTGTTGTATTTCTTTAAAGCACCCTTCTTCAAGCAACATTAGATGTGAATCAATGAATTGACTAAATGCATTTTTCCATTGTTGACCATGAACTAATAGTAACCGGGTTCACAATGTACTTGACTGAATGAACAACCTCCCAGAATAGATCATGTATTTGAACAAGTTTCTCTCCATAGTGGTTTTCTTTCAATTTTCTGTGAATCTTTAGTAGGAGAAGAAGCCCTTCTAGATGAAATTCCTCATTGTATCCTATGAATCTCAATACCCTCAAGTAATTTCCTGACATTTAAATCTACTGTGTTGTGTTTGACATTAATCAGCCAGCTTCCTACTTATACTGAAAGGCTTTTAACATCATTATAGGCTCGATCTTTAAATCACATAAAATATAGCAGAAACAGTTGTTATTCAGTGCTCAGGAGTTTGGTAACCTGCTGTTTTAATTGTTTTGTTTGCTTATCTGAGTAACTGTGTGGCTCTCAATTCCAGTAACTAAAGGGAGGCATCATTACTGCCTCTATTTGTTTTTATGTTATTGGATGATGGTCCTAGAATGTAGGTATTTTTTATGTCAAGTATATGATGCTGTGCTGAGGTTCATAATGTCTTGAATTTTAAAAATTGACAGAGGGCATCACTCTGATTGCCAGGATGCCATGTATTCATAACATTAATACTGCCTGAGTATTCTGAGTCATTAACACTGGAGTGAAAACAATTCTTTGTGGGAAGTTCAATAAAAGTCTTTCAGTTCTTTCTATTCCACTGTTTGTTTCATTCTGGTTTGCAATGGAAACAGGGTCTTAATGTGTATTTCCACCTCTCCTGGACCTGAATGCTTAGACTTGACTGACATTCAATTCAGAGACAAATGTTCCCACCTCTGTTTTCTGAGTGTTGTGGTTAAAGGCACAATACTTCAATACACACAGTTTGTCCATCATTTTTCCCTTTCTGTAGTCAGTAATTTTTTATACAATTTTCTCAAGCATACAATGTACTGTTAATCTTTTCTCTGTTTCTCTCCCTACGAATAGATATTGCTCTTATAAGGTGGTATACCATACAAAGGGTAAAGAAATAAAAGAATTTACTCTCCTTTTAAATTTCATTCTAAAGTGACTGTCTATGTCATGGAATAAGAGTGGGTAACACCAGAATCATACAACTGTACTTTCAAAGAAGTATGCATTCCAATGCTGCCACTGTCATGCTTACATTGTACACATGTGTGGTATATTTTTGAAAGTAATGACCTATGATGATGTGCATATCAACTTAACTAAGGAAGAGTGGAATTTGCTGGATGCTTCCCAGAAGAATCTCTACAAAGATGTGATGCTGGAGACCTACAGGAACCACAATACTATAGAGAAAAATAAATGTCTTTCATGTTTCAAAATATGGAGACAACTTTTCCTTGGTTTATGATGTTGTTCTGTAATTTTTTTATTTGTTTTTATTTTGTTTGTTTGTTTTTGTTTGTTAGTTTTTCGAGACAGGGTTTCTCTGTGGCTTTGGAGCCTGTCCTGGAACTAGCTCTGTAGACCAGACTGGCCTCGAACTCACAGAGATCCGCCTGCCTCTGCCTCCCAAGTGCTGGGATTAAAGGCGTGCGCCACCATCACCCGGCTGTTCTGTAATTTGATTTAGAAAGAAGGAGAATGAGGTGAATAACACAGTGATAGTTCTTAGGATAATAAGCTAATTATTGCACAATGTAATATAACATACATATTCTGGTACTGTATTTTAGGATACATTTGGGAAGACTATAACACTGAAGAACATTGTCAATGTTGTAGAAAGCATGCAAGGTAATTTTCTTGTGCAAGTTTATAACAATGTGCCTCTGATGAGTTTGTAATGTGTTATGACACTTTTAAACAAAACAACAGTGTAAATAAGCACAGATTTAAATGCATTAATGGTTATTAAATTCTCACAAATCCATATAACTCAAATTCCTGTATGCGAATTGCATTTGCAAGGCATCCATTTAAGAAAAAGTCAAGGAAGCAATGAATAAACAGATTTCACCATTAGCCATGAGAGCTATATTATACATCTGCCAGTCCATTTGTTTCTTGTTACTCATGACAGAAAATGTATACACATTTCAGTGATGATGAATATAGCTGCAAAACTTTCTATTAAATCAATAGCCCATGGTAAGCCTTGCATTACTCATATACTTTTTGTGACTGTGTTAAGTCTAATGAAAGCAGCTGTTGGAGTCAAGGATCAAGGGGCAGATGTTGTGGAGAAACCTTAATATCTATACCACAAGTCTGTGAGGAACAGAAAGTCAAACCGTGAGGATTCAATGTGGAAATCTTTTATTGACTATTCTTCCTTTCCTATATATATCATATGTTACTCTTGACACAAGAGTATGAGCATAGGGATATGGAAAGATTTAGCATACCTCTCCTTAAGAACAATTAAGAAGATAAAATGTAGTTCCTATGTACAGTATTTTTTTTTTTTTTTGGTTTTCTGAGACAGGGTTTCTCTGTGGTTTACTTGTTGAATTTGATCAAGAATATAAAGTTAATTCATTTTCTACCATCATTTTTTTAAGATTTATTTATTATGTATACAACATTCTGCCTCCATGTATGCCCACACGCCAGAAGAGTGCGCCAAATCTTATTACAGATGGTTGTGAGCCACCTTGTGGTTGCTGGGAATTTAACTCCGGACCTTTGGAAGAACAGTCAGTGCTCTTAACCACTGAGCCAGCTCTCCAGCCCCCTTCTACCACATTGTTAATACATAAACTCACATTATAAAAAAAAACACGATGAGTTCTAGGTCTGTGCAAATACTTTTAGGTGTCTTAGATCACTTAGCAAATGTATAATGATTCACAATATAGTAAAATTTATAAATGCAGTAAACTTAGTAAAGCACTGAGTGTATGCAGTTCTCTTCAAAAATGTAAAAACATAATAGAAAAATATAGGTATAGATGAAAAGGTAAACCAAGGCACAAAGGAATTTATCATCACAAATATTTTTTGAGATGCAAAATGACCCCTAATGGGTGAACAAAACATGAATTTAAACTAAGCTATAAAACGATAATGTTTGATTCCTTTTTACAATTGGAAAAAAATATGAACTTAATTCATATAGATATGAGGTTTAACAGTGCACTGAATGTGGTGAAGCTTTTACATGTGTACATTATCCTTGCAGAATTGAAAGAAATCAAACTGGAGTGACATTTTCCGTATATTCTCACCGTGCTAAAGCCTTGTCTTATAACACTCATCTTCTAAGGAATGAAAAAACACATACCGGAGAAAAATGCTCTAAAATTAAGCAATGTGATAAAACCTTTGTTTATCACAATCATCTTCAAATGCATAAAAGAACACATACTAGAGAGAAACCCTATGAATATAATCAGTGTGGTAAAGACTTTACTCAATACAGTGTTCTTTAAACTCATAAAGGAACACAAACTGGAGAAAAACCCTATGAATGTAACCACTGTAGTAAAGCCTTTGGATGTTATGGTATTCTTCAAGTGCATATAAGAACACATACTGGAGAGAGACCCTATGAATGTAATCAGTGTGGTGAGCCTTTGCTAACAACAGTGCTCTTCAAAAACATAAAAGAACACATACTGGAGAGAAACCCTATGAATGTAATCAGTGTGGTGAGGCCTTTACATGTCATTATCAACTTCAATTGCATAAAACAACACATACTAGAGAGAAACGCTACGAATGTAATCAGTGTGGTAAGCCCTTTGCATGTCATTATCAACTTCAGTTGCATAAAAGAACACATACTGGAGAGAAACCCTATGAATATAATCAGTGTGGTAAGGCGTTTGCCCAACTTGGTGGTCTTCAACTCCATAAAAGAACACACACTGGAGCCAGGCGGTGGTGGAGCACGCCTTGAATCCCAGCATTCAGGAGGCAGAGGCAGGCGGATCTCTGTGAGTTCGAGACCAGCCTGGTCTACAAGAGCTAGTTCCAGGACAGTCTCCAAAACCACAAAGAAACCTTGTCTCGAAAAAAAAAAAAAAGAAGCACACACTGGAGAGAAACCCTATGAATGCAATCAGTGTGGTAAGGCCTTTGCATGTCATAGTCAACTTCAAAGGCATAAAAGAACACATACTGGAGAGAAACCCTGTGAATGTAATCAGTGTTGTAAGTCCTTTGCTCTACACAGTCATCTTCAAAGGCATAAAAGAACACATACTGGAGAGAACCCTATGAATGTAATTAGTGTGGTAAGTCCTTTGCATGTCACAGTCATCTTCAATTGCATGAAAGAACACATACTGGATAGAAACCCTATGAATGCAATCAGTGTGTTAAGACCTTTAAATATCAAACTAGTCTTCATATTCATAAAAGAATGCACACTAGAAAGAAACCTTATGAATGTAATCAGTGTGGTAAGGCCTTTATAGACCCTTGTACTCTTGAAAGGCATAAAATAACACATACTGTAGAGATAATGATGAATGGAATCTGTGGTAGGTGGAGGAAGGTCATTGGTTAATCAAGAAACTGCCTTGGCCCATTTGATAGGCCAGCCCTTAGGTGGGTGGAGTAAATAGAACAGAATGATGGTAGGAAGAGGGAAGTGAGGCAGACATCATTTCCTCTCCTGTCTAGGACAGATGCGATGCAGTCAGCCACCAGGTCAGACATGATGAATCTTTCCTGGTAAGCGCACCTCATGGTGCTACACAGATTAGAAATGGGCTCAGTTAATATGTGAGAATTAGCCTAGAAGAGGCTAGATATAATGGACCAAGCAGTGTTTCAATTAATACAATTTGTGTGTTGTTATTTTGGGGCATAAGCTAGCCAGGTGGCCGGGAGCTGGGTGGCAGGAAGCGGCCCGCAGTTCCTTCAACAGAATGGTGCCCACGTGGACAACTGCTTCCACATAAAGCCTGAGAAAGCTTGGGAAAGAATAGAGTAAAGCATGTTTTCTTGGTAGCAGCAATTTCTCAGGTCTGCTCTGCTTGCTAGATGCAAGCAAGTGCTCTCATGTAAGAGAGGCTTCCTGATTGAGCTTTAGCTGCAAAACCCTGCAGCTCTTAAGAGGTTATGCCAAGAAACACTTAAATGGTGTTGATAAAAGATGACTGAATGCTTGTTTGTTTTCAGCAGTAGCAGGAAAAAAGTTGTGCCATTTTAAAATGCCAGCTTTTTCAGCTGTCCTGCTAGGGCAAACTCTGACTCTTTCAGGCAGGCAGTTGACTGAGTGTGGTCTGGGAGAAGAATGCAGCAGCTTGCTTGCTGGCAGGGACCTTGAAACGCCATAGACTTGTGGCAATAAACATGGCTATAGCCGGTACCTCTGCCATGAGGCTGAAAGCTAAGGAATGGGCTGGATCTAACCACCAAAGCCACGGCTTTAATCCTACCCATATTGCTCAGTAATTTGAAAGCTCATGTGGTCAGAAAAAGAGAGATAGATATATAGTAAAGAGATTTAAAAACAAAGAAAACCTTTAAATGATTAAAAATATATGCAGGCTAAAAGTTAAAGTTCTTAAAGTAAAAAACAAAAAAAAAGGAAGAAAGAGATTAGTTGGGTGTGGTAGTACACACCTTTAATCCCAACACTTGGGAAGCAGAGGGAGATTGACCTCTGTGACTTCAAGGTGTGGTAGCACACGCCTTTAATCCCAATGCCTGGGAGGCAGAGACAGGAGATCTCTGAGAGTTCAAGGACAGCCTGGTCTACAGAGTTATTCCAGGACAAAGATATACAGAGAATATAAAATAAAACAAAATAGAGGTTAAAATAAAGCTGCACAAAGATGTAAAATACACAGAGAATCTTGATACTGTATGCTATTATGCTCTCTTTGAATTGTTTTAATGGTGAGGAAAGACCAACATCTGCTAAAATATATTTGTTTATAAATGCTGCTGAACTAATCCAAGATAGATATTTTGAAAATACCTTGACTTCAGAATTTGGATCTAAGGATATGATACTTTGGAAAAGAGATTCTTCTTTTGTTTTCAGAGGATAAGACCCTATGGATTGCTTCTATTCTAATATGGTATGATAGACCACGCCCTCCTGAAAGGTTGCTGTGAACACCTTCAGAGAATTACTTAACTGCTGACTGAGATGAATCTAGCACACAGGTTATACCCTCAAAGACCTGATTAACAGTGCCCCTATAAACCAGGAAGCAGTTTGGAGAGAAATAACTATGTCCACATTCCTAAATGTTTTTTTACATTTAAAGTGGGATATGATATAGATATAAATAATTTGAATTGATATGAATCTTGGTTTACTGATACTAATTTAAGGTTAATTTTGTTGTGTGTATATATTTCTGATATTGATTAAGGTATTGTGATTGTGTAGTTCATTTAAAACTGTAATGTATATCGATTGTTAATAGATAATCATCTATAATAGTCAAGTTTGTAGTCATGTTAGTTATATTTTTTAGATGTACATAGAAATATTTCAGATAGGCATTCTTCATATCGTTCAAAGACTGCAGAATATGGCATTTAAAATATTTTAATAACTTAGGGTTTTGCATGGCAATGAGACACATCTGCTCCTGGCAACACCAACTACTTCAAGAGGAAGATGAGCATTGAAAAGGCTCCTTATGGAGTTTGATAGCCATTTGGGCAAGAAACTGCTCTTGCCTGGACTATTTCATAAACTGGACACAGAAAACCCTCAGAGAGAGGACTGCTGACCTTGCCTAAAGGTGAGATGATCTTTCGGGGTTCCTGATTCATGAAAGAGTCTGCAAGACATTCTGCAGGACACAGCAGATAGTGACTGAACTGCCTTTGAAATTTCCTGCTTCTTTGGAGTATCTGCTGGAAACTATAGGCCTGTAGGCTGAAGATGGATGCCCCAACAGTATGGAGGAACTTTGGGTGACTGTCCAGGCAGCGAGATGTCTCTGTGATTTCTAGAGTTTTGTAAGTTGCTTACTTCTCATTTACTTAGGTAATATTATATCTTTCTGGAGGCTTTGATGGAGTTGAAGAATAGATAGTTATAGTTTTCTTTAGTTATGATAAAGATATAATAAATGTAAATATTGTAATTCTTAATTGTAACTGTTTTGTTATATGTAATTTTACTATGTTAAAGTGAAATCCTTTCCTTTTTGTTTAAACAGAAAAAGGGAAATGATGGAGGAAGGTCATTGGTTAATAAAGAAACTGTCTTGGCCCATTTGATAGGCCAGCCCTTAGGTGGGTGGTGTAGACAGAACAGAATGCTGGGAGGAAGAGGGAAGTGAAGCAGATATTATTTCCTCTCCTGTCCGGGGCAGACACGATGCAGCCAGCCACCAGGTCAGACATGCTGAATCTTTCCCGGTAAGCACACCTCATTGTGCTACACAGATTATTAGAAATGAGCTAAATCAGTACGTGAGAATTAGCCTAGAAGAGGCTAGATTTAATGGGCGAAGCAGTGTTTAAATGAATACAATTTGTGTGTTATTCTGGAGTGTAAGCTAGCCAGGCAGCTGGGAACTGGGTGGCAGGAAGCAGCCCTCAGCTCCTTCAATCATCTCCAAATACATGTAGAGAAACTCTGAAATTAATGTGTTTATTCTTCAAAAACATGAGAAAACATCATACTGTAGTAAAACTCTATAAATTAATTCAGTGTCATATTGTTTTGTGCTTCATATAAGAGTTGACTTTGTGTGTAATCAATCTGAAAAAGCTTGTACATATTATCATAATCTTTTGAACCTGAGGAAAAAACTAGGGGTTTATTTTAAAGTATTCCTTAAGATCTTAAGCCACTTACATTTAGTTAACCAAAGCAGCTTTGTGTAGAGGAAAATGTGATAGTGTCCACAATCTGTTTAGGCATCATGATACCTCTTTTTATTTTAGTTTGAGCCAGGATTGTATTTGATAAAACCTTTTATGAAGTATTATGGGCTACAACAAGGGTATTCCAACACTGGGCCTGAAACCAGAGTCAAAGAAAAGCACTTTGTTTCTGAATCTAGAACCAGGTTAAAAAAAAAATCTCCCTGAAAACAGACAAAACATTAAAAAAAGGGGGGGGGGCTAGTGAAAGAAACACAATTTGGCTCTCAAACCAGAACCATATAACCATAAAATTCAACGATGTTTTTAAGCCCAAAGGATACCATTAAGTGAAATATGAGACGCATAAAGAGTCAAATCTCTCATACGTTTACTTGTATGTTTTGTTTAAAAGTTCCCTTACAAGTTGGGGTATAATTATGGTTATCAGAAGATTGGGAGTGGTCATCAGGAAGGTAGACAGAAGGTGGTTACAAGGAAAAGTTTTTGAAAAAAGATGGCTAGAATTAATATATTATGGAAACATCACCGTTAACAATAGCCAGAAATAATATAAAATATTATGGAATAACGTATTAAAGAAGTGAAAGGACTTTAGGAAATGAACATTAAATCTTTGAAGAAAACAACTGAAGAAGACACCAGAGAATGGGAAGATGTCCCTTGCCCTTGTTAGGTAGAAATCAAGATAGTAAAAATGAAAACCTTTCCAAAAGCAATATACAGGTTCAATATCATTCCCATATAAATATCAGAAAAATTCTTCACAGACCTCAAAATAAAAATACTCAACTTCATATAAAAAAGCAAAAAAAAATTGCAGGATAACCAAAACAACCATATACAAAAAATAATTTCTGGAGTCATCACATTCCCTGACTTCAGTCTACTACAGAGCTACAGTACTGAAAAGAGCCTGGTATTGGCACAAAAACAGACAGGATGACCAATGGAACTGATTCTAAGAATTGGATATCAATCCACTCACCTACTACATCTGAATTTTGTCAAAGAATCAAAAAATATAAGATGAGCCCTTTCCCCTGGCTAGCATCATGGAGGCCACACAATGCCTGGAGTTACTGTAAAAGACGTTAACCAGCAGGAGTTTGTCAGAGCTCTGGCAGCCTTCCTCAAAAAGTCTGGGAAGCTGAAAGTCTCTGAATGGGTGGACACAGTCAAGCTGGCCAAACAGAAAGAGCTTGCCTCCTATGATGAGAACTGGTTCTACACACGAGCTGCCTCTACAGCACTGCACCTGTACAAGCATGGTGGTGCCAGGGTTGGCTCCATGACCAAGATCTATGGAGGATGGCAGAGAAACGGTGTCAGGCCCAGCCACTTCAGCAGAGGCTCCAAGAGTGTGGCCCGTCACATTCTCCAAGCCCTGGAGGGACTGAAATGGTGGAAAAGGACCAAGATGGTGGCCACAAGCTACACCTGAGGAACAGAGATCTGGACAGCATTGCCGGACAGGTGGCAGCTGCCAACAAGAAACATTAGAACAAAGGATGCTGGGTTAATAAATTGCCTCATTCATAAATATATATATATATATATATATATATATATATATATATATATATATATATATGATGGAAAAAGAAAGGATATTCAACAAATTTGCTGGCATAACTGAATATCAAGGCAGAGAAGAAGGAAAGTAGATCCACATCTATCATCATGAAAAAAAAACGCAAGTCCAAATGGATCAAAGACCATAACAGAAAGCCAAATACACTAAACCACATATAAGACATAGGAAGTATACTTGAACACACTGGCAAAAGAGACCACTTTCAAATTATAACCCCAGCAGCACAGACACTGAGAGAAATAATTAAGAAATGTGAACTTCTGAAACAAAAGTTTCTGTGAACCAAAGGACATGACCAGAAATACAAAAAAAGGCTGCCTGTAGTATGGGAAAAGATCTTCACCTACCCCACATTGGACAGAGGACTGATCTTGAAAACATACAAAGAAATAAAAAAATTAGTCATAAAA
This sequence comes from Chionomys nivalis, assembly GCF_950005125.1. NCBI lineage: Eukaryota > Metazoa > Chordata > Mammalia > Rodentia > Cricetidae > Chionomys > Chionomys nivalis. The sequence continues at coordinate 35,801,290 of NC_080111.1, read as the reverse complement.
AGAACAAATAATCCAATATAAAATGGAGTACAGACATAAACAAAGAACTTTCAACATATGAATCTAAAATTACTGAGAGACACTTAGTGAAATTTCCAAACACCTTAACCATTAGAGAAATAAAAATCAGAACAACTCTGATCAAAACAAAATCATTGATGACAACTTAAGCTGGAGAGGATATGAGATTAAGGGAACACTCCTCTGTAACACCTGATTCTGTGTTACCCCCTCGGTACAATTCAGGCACCACTGTACAGTACACAAGTCAGGCAAGGGCCTGGAGATTGACAGAACACACAAAGAGATCTGGGTCATTCAAAAGGAGATCAGCTGAATGCCATTTATTCAACCTTGGGGAAATCCTTATGTACCTAGCTGCTGCACAAGGATTTCCTCCCAGGCAGGTGGGAAATTACCATGCCAAAGATGGAGTCAGCAATGCCCTACAGCTAATCACCAGGCAGGGCAGGGGGAGCACAGGAACAAACTGAATGCTTTAGTTAGCAGGCTGACCAGAAACTGTCCCCAAGATGCACCCCAGGAGAAGGGTAGACCCGGGCCCTACACTCCTCCATTTCTGATGGGGTTACAAACTCAGTCTGCTACATTGGCTATCAGTATGGTTATTTCTCAGAAAATTAGAAAGCCACCTGCCTGGGTGTGAGACATGCCTTTAATCCCTGCACTTGGGAGGCAGAGACAGATCTCTGTGATTTCAAGGCCAGCCTGGTCTACAAGAGCTAGTTCCAGGACAGACTCCAAAGCTAAAGAGAAACTATGTCTTGGAAAACATGTATTTCTTTGGTGCTGGTTTGAGAGTCAAAGCAGATTTCTTTCACTGTCTGTTTTTTATGTTTGACTGTTTTCAGGATGATGTTGTATCTTTCACTAGTTCTGGATTTAGGGGCAAAGTGTTTTCCTCTGTATCGCATTTCAGTACCAGGTTGTGATTCTTATCCTGGCTCTATCTCCTTCCCATAAGACTTCATAAAATCACAAATTGGGTTTTTTTTTCAGATTTATTTATTTATTATGTGTACAGTAGTCTCAGTTTTCTGTCTGCGTGTATGCCTTCAGGTCAGAAGGGGGCACCAGATCTCATTACAGATGGTTCTGAGCCACCATGTGGTTGCTGGGAATTGAACTCAGGACCTTTGGAAGAGCAGGCAGTGCTCTTAACCGCTGAGTCATCTCTCCAGACCCACGAGTTAGGTTTTGTCCATCAGTTTCCTGGTGCAAATATAATAAAAGCCGGTATCATAATGCTTGAACAGGTTGTTGACACTATTGTTTCTTTACAGAATAAATACTGTTGGTTAATAGACTGTAAGGGTGATGGCTTCAGGTATGTAAACACTATCAGATTGATGACACACAAAGAGTTTTTAACCTGTAAAAACTACAAAACATATACCACACTAAGTTTATTTTTTCACTACAGTATGGTTATTCTCATGTTTTTGAAGACTACATTCCTTAAGTTTACAGATTCTCAACAGGATGGTTTGCTTCATGTATTTGGAGATTATTATGACAAAGGATTTGAAAAACAAATTCCATTCACAAGTTTCTCTCCAATCTGTTTTCTTTTCTGCATTTGAAGATGAATAAGACCTGAAAAGACTTTTCCAACTCATTTCACGCATACTGTTTCGCACCCGTGTGTGTTCTTTGATGCCTTTGAAGAGCACTGTGTTGAACAAAGGCCTTACCACATTGATTACATTCATAGGGTTTCTCTCCAGTATGGGATCTTTTATGCATTTGAAGATTTCTGTGTTGAGAAAAGGCCTTACCACACTCTTTACATTCATAGGGCTTCTCTCCAGTATGGGATCTTTCATGCCTTTGAAGATGACAGTGTTGAGCAAAGGACTTACCACACTGATTACATTCATAGGGTTTCTCTCCAGTATGTGATCTTTTATGACTTTGAAGAGCACTGTGTTGAGCAAAGGCCTTACCACACTGATTACATTCATAGGGTTTCTCTCCACTATGAGTTCTTTCATGCATTTGAAGACCACTGTGTTGAGCAAAGGCCTTACCACACTGATTACATTCATAGGGTTTCTCTCCAGTGTGTGTTCTTTTATGCGATTGAAGATTGCTGTGATATGCAAAGGCCTTACCACAATGAGTACATGCATAAGGTTTCTCTCCAGTATGTGTTCTTTTATGATTTTGAAGATGACTGTTTTCAGCAAAGGCCTTACCACACTGATTACATTCATAGGGTTTCTCTCCAATATGGGATCTTTTATGCCTTTGAAGAGCACTGTGGTGAGCAAAGGCCTTACCACACTGATTACATTCATAGGGTTTCTCTCCAATATTTGTTCTTTTATGCAATTGAAGGGTATGGGGCCCTCCAAAGGCCTTTCCACACTGATTACATGCATAGGGTTTCTCTCCAGTATGTGTTATTTTATGCAATCGAATATTACAGGGCTGTGCAAAGGCTTTACCACATTGATTACATTCACAGGGTTTCTCTTCAGTATGTGTCCTTTTGTCCATTTGAAGAGCATTGTGATGAACAAAGACTTTATTACACAGATTAGATTCATAGGCTTTCTTACTATCGTGTGTTCTTTTATTCCTCTGAAGTTGACTGTCATATGCCAAGGCTTTAACACATTGAGGATGTACTGAAAGTTTCCTTCCAGAATTACTTCTTTCAATCCTGCAAGCATAATTGGAACATATAAAAGCTTTATCATATCCAATACTGAATTGAACCTACATATCTCTATGTATTAATTTTATAATTTATTCCAATTGTAAATAGAAATCAGATATTAAGGTTTTATACCTGCTTAAACTCATGCTTTCTTCTTTAATTAAGGGTTGTTTTGCATTTTTGAAGACACCTGTCATAATAAATTCCTTTATTACATGGTTTACCTTTTCACCTTTAGAGAAATATTTTTCTATTTGACATATTTCTCATATTTGAAGAGAACTGGATAAACTCAGAACAACTTTATTACATTCTTAAACTGTCCTATACTGTGAATCATACTACATTTGCTAACTGAACTAGATCAGAAGTATTTGCACAATTCTAGAACTTGTGTGGCTTCTCTGCACTGCCAGTTTATTTACATATTAACAGTGATGTGTGAAAATCAATTATTTATATAGTTGAATCAATTTCAGCAAGGGTACTCAACATGGGAACTAATGCTTATCTTCTAATTGTTTTTAGAGAGAGGTATGCTGCGTTTTCCCATATTCCTTTGCTCATAGGCTTGTATAGAGAGTAATATGTGGTGTACACAGTAAAGGAAGAATCACAAACAAAAAATTTCCACACTGAATTATCACGGTGTGACTTTCTATTTCTCGTAGATGTGTGGTAGAGGTATTAAAGTTTCTTCACAACAACTGCCACTGAACTCTAACTGCTTCTCTCACCAATCTTAACATAGTAATAAGAAGTATATGAGTAATACAAGATTTACTATGTGCTCTCGGTTTAGTAGAAAGTCTTGCAGATATACTTATCATCACTTCAATGTATACACATTTTGTATATGAGTAGCAAGAAATAAATGGATTGGCAGATCTACAGAACAGCTCTCATGGTACAATGATTCAAATGGTGATTTCTGTTTAGCCATTTCTCACTTGTCTTTTTAATTAAAAGGATGCCTTGAAAATGCAATTCACCTACATGAAATTTTATGAGGATTTTTCAGAAGTTAATAATCATAAATGCACTTAAACCTGTGCTTATTCACACTGTTGCCTTGATTTAAATCTTCTAGGACACATTATCATTTCATCAGAGGCTCATTGTTTTCAGCATGCACAAGAAAATTACCTTTCATGTCTTCTAGAACATTGACAATGTTCTTTACTATTATGTTCTTCCCAAATGTATCCTAAAATGTAGTACCAGAAAATGTATGATATAATATTGAAGATTGTGCAATATTTAAGTAGCTATTTTAAGTAAACTTTAGAACCATGCCTGCTTTATTTACCTCATTCTTCTTCTGCTTTCTAAATCAAATTATTGAAGAATATCATTAACCAAGGTAACGTTGTCCCTTTATTTTGAAACATGAAGGAAATTTATTTTTACCTATAGTAGTGAGGTTCCTGTAGGTCTCCAGCATCACATCTTTGTAGAGATTCTTCTGGGAAGGATCCAGCAAATTCCACTCTTCCTCAGTGAAGTTGATATGCACATCATCATAGGTCACTGCCTTCTAAAATATGCCATATATGATAGTGACATGATAGTGACAACATTGTAAATGTATACTTCTTTGATAGGATAGTCATGTAATTCTGCTGTTCCCTAATCATATTCCAAGACATACACAGTAATTTTAGAAGGAAATTGAATAGGAGAGTCTTCTCTGTCATTTCTGTACTCTTTAAATGAGATATCACCTTACAGGAACAATATATATTAGCAGAGAGAAACAAGGAAACAGATCAACAGTTCATAGTACAAATGAGAAATTTTTATGAAGATTAACTAACTACAAATAGAAAAATAAGTTGGACAAACTGGGTGTATTGACTCATGCCTTTAAGATCACACCTTCAAAAGCAGAGGCAGGTATGTTTTTCTATGAGTTAAATGCCAGACATGTCTATGCAATCAGGTCCAGGACAGGTGGAAGTACATAGTAAGACCCTATCATCCAGGAAGTGGTGATGCATGCCTTTAATCCCAGCAATCAGGAGGCAGAGGCAGGTGGGTCTCTCTGAGTTTGAGGCCAGCCTGTTCTATGAGAGTTAGTTCCAGGACAGGCTCCAAAGGTACATAGAAACCCTGTCTCAAAAATCAAATAAACAATAAACAAACAACAAACAAAAAGGCACAGTTCCATTGCAAAAATCAGCAAATCAAGCAAGAAGAATAGAAGAACTCAGAGGTTTTTACTGAAGTTCCTACAAAAAAGTATGTGTTCACTTCAACTTTTCTATTTATCTTCCAAACATCCGAAGTGCCCTAATTTAAACTGTAATACCAATAATATTTTACTAACAGAGCATTATGTTTAAAACAGTTACAAATGGACAGATGAAAACATTAGCAATATATATCTTGGGCATAAATAATAAACCCAGGCTGGGAGAGAGTTGACTGAGTAGTACCTAGCTTTTGATGATCTTGAATAGATGTGGCAGAATTACCAGTACTTATTTGGGAATCATAACTATCCGTTATTCCAAGTTCACAAATTCTTAGATCCTTTGGTCATGTTGATGACCAGGTATTCATGTGGTGCATAGTCATGCCCATACATAAAATAGTTATACTAATTTTAAAAATGTAAAGTAAGCATAACAAGCAGGAAGAAGTACATGCACCTATAATTCAATGACTCCGAATGCTTAGGCAGTACTAATGTCATGCCTACTGAATGACTTCCAGACCCCAAAATGGAGAAAAAAGCTACTTCTATCATAGGCAACACAGACCAGAATACCAAAGAGCAAATAGAAACCAAAGAACCAAACCTGCATCCAACAAAGACAAACAGAGATACTGGCACCTAGACCTGCAGTCACCTCAAACCCAGACACCTGGACAACAGCATAACATGATTAACAACAGACAGAACAATATGTCACTACCATATTCAAACTCTCCTACTACAGCACACCATGAATATTCAAACACAGTCCAAGTACAATTAAGTTAGTTCAACTATGAAGATGTTATATGTCCTTAAGAAGGAAGTGAATGAATTTGTTAAAATAAGCAAGGGAAAGATAAATGAAATATTGGAGAATAATAATAAACTCCTTAAAGAAAGTCAAACAAGCAAACAGTTGACAGAAATGAATAAATCAGTTCAAGAACTAAAAATTGAAATAGAAGCAAGTAAAAGAATGCAAACTGAAGGAATTCTGGAGATTAAAAAAAAAACTAGATAAATGAAAAGGAAAAACTGGCAAATTAAGGTGAAATCTATCCTATCTTTCTGAGTCTAAACTTTTATATATAATTTACACACACCATAACTAAGGAAAACTTTAACGATATAATCGTTTTCAACTCAATCAAAAAACCCAGGGCATAACATTAGCCTGGAAGGTCTGTGGCAGCAAAAGCAGAGCCTCTTTTCCAAAGTAACAAGCCCTTAGGCTCAAATTTTGAAGTCAAGATACCTTTAACATATATGTGGGGTTACCATAGCAGCCCCTAAATCAAATGTCTCTCATTGCAGTCCAAAAATTCAAAGAAAGCACAATGTGTAACCCAGACACTGTGTGTATTTTCTATCTTTTCAAGGCCCATTAATTGTTTTATTTACTTTTTCTTTAAGTACCTCAGTGTAAATTCCTTAAAAAACTATTTTTAATCTATGACTCTGTCTATATTTATCCTCTCTGTCTTAAGCCCATGGACATTTATCAAATAAACTATCACCCCCTCAGAGGCCTTTTTATCTGAACGTTTTTACTGTGTATTTGTAATCCTTTTCTGATGAGGAGAGTTTTTGTAATTGAAAGCTGCAATTGACTTCCATTTTTGTGCTTTTATTTTTTTTAAATATTTATTTATTTATTTATTATGTATACAATATTCTGTCTGTGTGTATGCCTGCTGGCCAGAAGAGGGCACTACAACTCATTACAGATGGTTGTGTGCCACTATGTGGTTGCTGGGAATTGAACTCAGGACCTTTGGAAGAGCAGGCAATGCTCTTAACCTCTGAGCCATCTCTCCAGCCCCCATTTTTGTGCTTTTAGAATCCCTTGTTTTAAACTTTCTTAGGGTTTATGTGGACTTAGTTGTCAAACATTTGGTGTCATAATGTAAATGGGGACTACACTTTCATCTTTTGACTGCCTAGACCCAAAAATGACACACAAACTATATAATTACAACAGTGTTTGTCCAATGGCTCAGGCATATTCCTGGTTAGATTTTACATGTTCAATTCATCCATTTCTATTCATCTATGTATCACCATGAGGTTGTGGCTTACACGTAATGTTTTGGGATATTTCTTTCACCTTCAGTGAATACATGGCATCTCTTTGTGCACCTACCAGTCTGGTCTGTCTTCATAAAAAAAAAATCAAGTAACAAATGCTGGAAAGTAATGAAATTGCTCTCCAACTACAATCAGGTTCTTTTTCATAATTGTGACTCCAGCAGCCCTCTTTTCTTGTGCAGTGCACACTCAAAACTGTTGCTTCTATTCTGGACTGAGGTAGAAAACACTCTCCACATGCAAATCCTTTTCTTTTTCCTTTACCTGCAATGGATATTCAGTTTCATAACTCAAATTTATAACTTTGAAACTGGTGGTAGAATCATTTAATTAAAGATTTTAAAGTTGTTTGTGGGCGGTGGTGGCACACGCCATTAATCCCAGTATGTGGGAGGCAGAGGCAGGCGGATCTCTGTGAGTTCGAGGCCAGCCTGGTCTACAAGAGCTAGTTCCAGGACAGGAACCAAAAGCTACTGAGAAACCCTGTCTCAAAAATCCAAAAAAAAAAAGGTGTAATGTAGGACAAGGTCATTGCTCAGGAGAGGAGAAGACAGGGACCAAATACTTTTATGTCAAGATAAGATAGATAGTGTTAAAAAATTTTCTGAAATACTTGAAGTACAGCAGTTCTAGAATTAATATGACTTTCTAGGGAGAAATCACTCTACATGTTTGCGAGAACAATAAAGAAAAAAATCATTTAATAATATTCACATACATCTCTGACTAATGCTCAAAGAGGACCCAGGCTAGAATAATTTTTTGCATTTCACATATTTTCTTATCCTTATGTCTTTTAGGTTCAGGATCCACACTCAACAATTTAAATAGGGATGGAAGGCTACAAGTCTACCCAACTAGACAGATAGAAGACTTACACAGTAAAGTCTTCCCAGCATTATTTCTCATATAAACCAGTGACCTTAAACAGTAGGACCATCTTCAGTGACAGGATCATGAGATGTCAGACTTTTCTTCCATTTTTACAAGGTTTTCATTAGCCACTTAAATGAGTTGATGGCTCTGATTTTGGTACATTTCTATCTAGAGTTACAAGATGGAGATTCCAGGGGATGTGAAGGATAGGAAAAGTATAAGGCAGAAAAGATAAAAACAGGTTAGGGAAGTCTTGCACAAGCTATGTCTCATGTCAAGTAAATTTCCAAAGAAGAATAGATTAGGGCTGGAGAGATGGCTCAGCGGTTAACAGTATTGACTGCTCTTTGAGAGGACCTGAGTTCAATTCCCAGTACCCACATGACAGCTCCTAAATATCTGTAAATCCAGTTTCATGAGATCTGATACCTACATACCAACACATATAAAATAAAATAGAATAACTCATAAAATATCCAGTATTTATACTGGCTGAGAAATAAACTTGGGGCTCTTTCATATTGACTTTCAGTCCTCTCAGTCTGTTTTATGCTTCTGTCTTCATTTCTCTTAATCTAACATTTCCTCAGCCTCAGCATCCCTTCCCAGGGAACCCCCAGCTGAATTCTGTTGGACAGACCATATGGGGTATCCAACTATGCTTGAACAAAATTTACTGCAGCTTCTGTATGATGCTGCTTTTGATACAATGAATTACTTTGAATATTCTTTCCATAAATTAAGAGCTTAGGTGGATAGAGCCTTACACTTTAGGGCTCCTTGTTAAGATTTAAATGTAAAGCAAGGGCCTTCTCTTTAGTTGTGTAAAATCCTTGAAAATTCCTCTTGTTTTCACTACTGGACAGCCATCTGAAACAACCTAGTGCATTTTTCCTCAAAAAAACATAGATTTTTTTCATTCTTCTTATGTTTCTTTTGCACTGTAGATTTGAAGAAGTCAGCAGTAATAACCATCCAGCAGAAATAATATTTTGTCTAAGATATCAGTCCACTAATTTTTAATTCTGCCTTAGGCACTTTCTTGGGACATGGAAAGTTTAAGAAAGATTGGGGGCCAAAGTGTCACACAACTTATCTCCAGCAAACTTTTTATGAAGTTTTCTAAGCTCCTGCGCTTACTTACCAGGCCAAAATAAATCAGTAGGGCCACAAGGAATAAAGCCAGGCTTGGGCTGGAGGGACCAGAACAAGATGAGGTTATGAGAGCAATCAGAATTATTATATCTTTATAAGAAACAGAAAATAATGGCAATTTCCAGGATCAATACAGTGTAGTTGCCAGGATATCTTGAAGACGGCAAGCTATACAGGGAATACAGGATTGTGGTCTCAGACCAACTGTACTGTTGAACTTCCATACTTCCTTGACCACTAAGGGATTACCCAGAGAAACACAGATTAGCCTGAATGACTCACTGCTCGAGGGAGTGCACCACCATGTCAGCAACTTAAAAAAACATACTGTGCTCCAGGAGCCATGGATTTTAATGTGAAATAACTAAGACACATGTCTCTCAGGGTAGATGGGCCAATCCAGCTCCTTTGTTCCCTGCAGATCCTTTTGTCCACTAAAATCCTATAACCTTGACCTCCACTGCTTGCCACTACTCTCAATACTCCTGTCTTTAAGGCCCTACAATCACAGTCAGTTAAGCTGTGTAGAGTTTTCTATGACTTTTGCCATCTAAAATCCTGTTAGCTTGAAAATTCTTCCCCAGTCAATATTCCCAAGTCCATTGCAGCAACAAAACCACTTTTATGGTACCATTTTTATTCCAACTTGCTCCTTTGTTCCTGTGATTAAATTATCTAACCTAAAGCAACTCTGGTAATGGACACGTTGATTTGTTTGTTACCCCTAAGTCAGAATCCACCACTGTGGGAGCTTAGGATAGGAACTCAAGTTAATCACTGGAGGCAAAAGCTTTGGAACCATTCTTTCCTGGTTTTCTCTTGTGCTTTGTCACTGTTTGGTGCTCAGCTAGCACCCTTAATCAGCCCAGGCCCACTTGCTTAGAGACATTGCCAACTCAGTGGAAGAGTCTTCTTCCAATATCAATCATCAATCAACATAATCACTTTCAGACAGAAATCAGACATTCTGATCTAAGCACATACTCAATTGACAATTCCTCAGATGACCCTAAGAAGTCATTAAACAATATCATGTGAGTTTGGGGGGGATGTTAATCAGACAATTCTACTCAATTGGAACACAGGGTATCTCAAGAACTTTACTAAGAGCACACTGGCCTGGGGACTGATAACCATAGCTCCATATGGTGAAAGGGTTGGGTTCTTAGGGCCTAAGGAACCCCTCCACAAAGGCCTTGGCACCAGACCATTACCAGCTCTCCAAAGCATATTCCTGGTTTTAGAGAAGGAGCTCTGTTTTATAATCAATACATGAGGTCCTTAGGGAAACTCACAAGGTTAGCCCCCAGGCTGTTACTAGATCTCCTAGGAATGTCCCTGCTCCCTGCCTGAGGGAATAAATAAAACCCGTGTGGAAGAACAGTGCTTTTCTAAAGAAGAAAACTGGAACTTTGAGCAACATCAGGCCTTAAGGTTGTTTAGGAACATGTAATGCCTCCTTGAAAAGCTTGCTAGAGGGTTTTTTATATGGGGATGTGCCTGATGTCTGGTTTTAAATCAGTGGTGGCTTCTCTGTAGTAATTTGGAGCTAAATATCTGGACAATCCAGTTGAACAAAGTGTGCCCTAGCATCCTAATCTCTAACAGGCTGATTAAAACACATTTATCTTTTGGGTGATGTAGAGGCAGTCCTCCCTCAGCTAATTTTACTTTGTGAGACTGAACTATTTCCAAGGCATTGGAAAATCCTTTATATCAGCAATTCAACTCTTCTACGTGGCAGCTTAGAAGTGCAGCGCTACCCAACAGGTGAGCTGCCTTGATACCGTCCACATAATTAAACACAAATGGAGATTTATGAAAGGTTAAATGCAAAGTGCTCAATTTTGAGAAGATACTGGAGAAACTAAGCCTCTCTGAGTATGGTTTATTGAAGTTGAGAAGAAAGATGTTTGTACACACAGAATCCTGCTCCCAATTCTCTAAGCAGATTAAGCCCACAGCACAAGGTCTAGGAATTAATAGGACCACATGGGACTTCACGAGGCAGGGAATATGGCGGCAGGTTCCCACACAGATCCCACAAGGATGCAACATGCTGTCTCCTGAAACTCACCCTCTGCTCCTCCCCATCTTGAGACAGCATTCCCCCGCTCACGATGTTGTGGTTCCCCAAATCACCAAAGCTCTCAGATCGTCCTCTCCCTGCAGCAGCAACTTCACCACAGCACAGGAAACAACTGGCACAAGCTTCTCCACAAAGCCGAGTTTGAAGGTGGATGCCCGGAAGAGCCCTGCACTGTTTCTGACTGGCAGGTCACCTGGAGGGCCTGATTGGCTGGTGTGGTCTGAGTAGCAAGAACACTGTCCACAGGGCTACAGTTTGCTTAAAGACACAGAGCAGTAGTTCCTGGCCATTCCTTCCACCTGAGTCAAAAATCTTTTCTAGATTGGCCAAGCTTTGCATTTCAATAGCACTTGCCCCTTGCTCCAAAAGGAGACACTGTCACAATATTGCACTCCATAGGAACTTTTCCCTTTTCCTCCAGGACACAATGTGGCTAGCTAGCTTGTACTGTGCACTGTGCTGTGCTAGGTGGATGCAGTGATTTCTTGTCCTACAGGGGGAAGGGTGCACAGAACATTAACAGCTAAAGATAAATTTAAGGTCACAAAAGATGATTATTCTGTGGCTTCATGCTGAGGTCACATGAACTGAAGGTACTTTTAACATGGTTTTCACAGGGATTTCACAAAACAGAAAATAGAAAAGGAGGAACCAGATCTTAAACAAGAAGATTTGTCTAATCCAAATGATGGCTGGATGATGGCTCCATTACTTTATGGGTTCTATTCCTGAAATTCAAAGCAAATTCCAGGCAAATGAATAATAATAAAAAAGTGTAGTGTTCATGAAAATTTGAATACATAGATAATAATGGAGCTAGGAAGAATGTCTTCATAAGCACTATTGTTAGTCAGCACATCTCTTTCCTTGGTCAGGTAAATAAAATATAAAACTGCAGTATTCAAGATTCTCTACATGAGCAGAACAGGTAGAATGAATCTCACCATGATTGTAAGAAGTGGGCTTATTAGAATGTCTCACAAGCTGTGGTCCAGGTAACTTAAAAATAGTTGCCTACCAATGGTAATTGGAAAAATCCAGGACATTACTTCTCGATGTTTTGTCTAAGATGAAGTGAAGAATTCAGTAATTGTTCAGTCCACGAGACTGGCTATTGTGTGTGTTTTGTTTTCTGCTATGAATTTGAGTAGTATGCTATCAAGGTCTGTGAAGAATCATCTTGGGATGTTGATGGAGATTGCATTAAATATATTAATTGCTTTTGGTAGGGTTGCCATTTTTATTATGTTGATTCTACCTATCGAAGAGCATCTTTCCATTTTCTTGTATTTTCTTCAATTTCCTTCTTTAAAGACTTAAAGTTTTGAAATAACAGGTCTTTCACTTCTTTGGTTATTGTTACCTGAAGATATTTTAAATTATTTGTGGCTATTATAAATGGTGATGCTCCTCTGATTTCTTTCTTAGCTTCTTTGTCATTTCTATATAGGAGGGCTACTGATTTTTTTGAGCTGATCTTGTTTCCTGACAAATTACTGAAGGTATTTATGGGCTGTAGGAGTTCCCTGATAGAGTTTGTGGGGTCACTTATTTATACTATCATATCATCTGTGAGTAGCAAAAGCTTAACTTCTTCCTTTCCAGTTTGGATCCCCATGATCTTCTTTTGTTTTCTTTTTTCTCTAGCTAGAATTTCAAGAACTATGTTTACTAGGTATGGTGAGAGAGGACAGCCTTAAATTGCTCCTAACTTTAGTGGGATCATTTTGAGTTTCTCTCCATTTAATTTACTCTATGTTTTCTGTATATTTCTTTTATTATGTTAAGATATCTTCCTTGTATCCCTGATGTCTCCAAGACCTTTATCGTGAAGGGGTGTTGGATTTTGTCAAATGCTTTCTCAGCATCTAATGAGAGGATTATGTTTTTTCTTTCAATTTATTTATATGGTGAATTACATTGACAGACCATATGCTTCATATGTTAAACCATTCTACATCCATGGGATGAAGCTAGGTTCATCATGGTGAATAATTTTTTTGGTGTGTTCTTCGATTCAGTTTGTCAGTATTTTATTGAGTATTTTTGCATTAATGATCATGAGGGTGATTAGCATATAATTCTCCTTTTTGATTCTTTGTATGGAATTAGTATCAGGGTAACTGTAGCATCATAAAATGGAAATGTTTGTGTGGAAATGCTCCTTCTGTTTTTATTTTGTGTAACCATTTGAGGAGTATAGTTGTTACCTCTTCTTTGAAGTTCTGGTAGAATTCTTCACTGAAACCCTCCAGTCTTTGGTTTTTTTTAGGTGAAGGGAGGCTTTTGATGTCTGTTTCTATTTACTTGAAGGTTATAGGTGTATTTGAATTGTTCACCATGTCTTGATTTAATTTTGATATGTGGTACCTATTCAGAAAATTGTCAATTTACCTTACATTTTTCAATTTTGTGGAATACAGGATTTGAGGTATGATGAAATGATTCTCTGGATTTCCTCAGTGTCTGTTGCTATGCCCACCTTTTCATTTATGATTTTTTTAATTTGGATGTTCTCTCTCTGCCTTTTGGTTAAGTTGGATAATGTCCTTAATGTCTCTGCTTTTACATTGTGATTAAGGTTAGAAATGGATTTGTTAACTGAGCATGCTTCAGGAAAGGGAGAACATTGCATGAGCATGTTCAGACTTCCTACATAAAATCCCTGTGCTTCATTTGTTGGGGAAAACACTGTTTTGAAAACAACTCCCATGGTCTTTGTGCCTCCTACAGGCAAGAATTTTTTTTTCTCATTTCTTCTGTTGGCTGTTGAAATGGCTATTTTTGGTAGTTAAAACTGACTACACCTGGGATCATCTTATACACAAAGAATTGATTATACCTGAGAGATTTTACTTTAAGGTTTTGAAATGGGAAAATCCTCCATTAATCTGTGTAATTTGAGATGATTGGCCCCACCTTAACCTTCTTGGTGTCTGTGTACACTTAACCAGTGAGCCATCTCTCCAGCCCGTGTCTGTGCACAGTTTTAACATCATCACTCATGAGCAGGGGTAGTGGGATTTTCTGGTTTGAGATCAGTCTGGCCTACAGAATGAGTTCTACAAATACACAGAAAAATCCTGTCTTAAAATCCCCCCCCCAAAAAAAACTGAATCAAACAAAGACTATGACCCAATTTTAATCAGCATCTCCCATTCTGTTGGAGCAGCAGTCACATATAAAGTATTTTGAAGAAGAAGAAAAGTCCTTTTTTTTATTTTTTTTGAGACAGGGTTTCTCAGTAGCTTTTGGTTCCTGTCCTGGAACTAGCTCTTGTAGTCCAGGCTGGCCTCGTCTGCCTCTGCCTCCCGAGTGCTGGGATTAAAGGAGTGTGCCACCACTGCCCCGTGAAAAGTTCTTTTTTTGCCTCTGTGCTCTAGCTCTGCTTACCAAGCTCATTCCTTTACTAGCATTAGTGCCTGGTTCATTGTAATTTTGGTGAATACTTAAAACCAGCTGAGTCACAGAGCCTTGTGGGCAGAACAACTACTGGATTCTTCACCTGATCTTAGTCAAAAGGCTGAGAAGCAAGCTATTGGATTCTTCAATTGCCATTGGTAAACAGCTGTTCTTAAGTTACCTGGACAACAGCTTGTCAGACATTCTAATAAGCTTGCTTTTTACATAATGGTGAGATTTATTCTACCTGTCCTGTTCATGTAGAAAATCTTGAATACTGCAGTTGTATATTTCATTTAACTGACCATTCAGGGAGATGTGCTGGCTAACAATAGTGCTCATGAAGACATTCTTTCTAGCTCCATTATTCTCTACGTATTCAATTTTCCATGAACACTACTCTTTTTACTATTATTCATTTGCCTGGAGTTTGCTTCAAATTTAAGGAATAAACCCATAAAGCAATGGAGTCATCATCCAGCTTTCCAATGGGGGAAAGACTAATTATCTTGATTGAGACCTGGTTCCTGCTTTTCTCTTTTCTATTGTGTAAAATCCCTATGAAAACTGTGTAAAAAATTCCTTCAGTTCATCTGACCTCTGAATGAAGCCACAGAACAAATATTTCATTTTAAAATTTTAAAACTCTCTTTAGTTCTTAGTATTCCAAGCATCCTTACCTCTGTGCAACAGGAAATTACTCCACCCACCTAGCACAGTGCACCTTACAAGTCACATAGTGTGCTGGAAGAAAATGGGAAAGTTCCTAGGAGAGCAAGATGATGACATTGAGCCGGCGGTGGTGGGTGGTACCGCACGCCTTTAATCCCAGCACTCGGGATGCAGAGGCAGACGGATCTCTGTGAGTTTGAGACCAGCCTGGTCTACAAGAGCTAGTTCCAGGACAGGCTCCAAAACCACAGAGAAACCCTGTCTCGAAAAAAAAAAAAAAAGAAAAGGATGACATTGACTGCTTATGTAGCCAGGGGCAAGTGCTATTAAAATGCATATGGTCTCAGATCTGGAGAAGTTCTCTGTTGGGGTGAATGGATTGGACAGGAACCAGTATTCTGTCTCTTTAAGCACCCTATAGCCCTATGGGCGGTGCTCTAACCACTCCGGACTCACTAGCCAATCAGCATTCCAGATGACCTGCCAGTCAGAAGCAGTGGAGGTCTCTTCCAGGCAGCCACCTTTAGTCTTGGCTTTGAAGAGGAGCTGGAGCCAGTGGATTCCTGTACTAGTGTGCAGTTGCTGTGGCAGAGAGACGATGAACTGAGAACTTTGGCAAAATGGAGAAGCACAACATGGTGAGTGAGGAAATGCTGTCTCCTGATGGGGAGGAGCATAGGGCGAGGTGTGGAAGACACTATGGTGTTACCTCCAAGGGTCTGGGTGGGAACCTGCTGTCAAATTCCGTTTTGTGAACTCCCTCATGGTCCCTGCCAACTCAAGGGCCTAGGGGCAGGCCTCTGAATAACTTTGCTCTGTGACTTCATCTCCTTAGAGTATTGGGAGCAGGAAGCTCCAAAACTTCCTAGTCAATTTCAACAGGGTTGATGCATTCATGGAAACAAGTTGCCAAACTCAGAGAAGCCTCGTTTCCTCAGTATCTTCTCCATATTGAGCACTTTGCATTTAAGCTTTAAATATAATCTGAATTTATATTTAAATTTGTGGAGGTTATCAAAGGCTTCTCACATGTTGTGTAGCTTTCCACTACTGTACCATAATGTTGAGAAGTAGAATTGGTGATACAATAGATTGACCAATGCTTAAAAATAATTAAGTCCCACAAAGTAGAATTTAACAGAGGGAGAACTGCGTCTAAAACACCCAAAATGTAAGTATATGCTAATTAGGGCTGGAAGAGATTAGAATGTCTGATAGAATGATTATTCATCAGGATTTTCCAGATATTTGACTCCAAACCATTTCAAAGAAGCCATCACTGATTTAAAGGTGGTGGTGGTGCACGCCTTTAATTCCAGCACTCTCGAGGCAGTGACAGATTGATTTCTTTGAGTTCAAGGCCAGCCTCATCTACGAGAGTTCCAGAACAGGCTCCTCAGGTACAGGGAAACCCTATCCTGAAAAATCCCTGAGTTCTGGGATTAAAGTCATGCACCACCACCACCCAGCAAAGATGCTATTTTTCTTCAGAAGCTTACTAGGCATGGCACGAATCTTCTGCAACACCTCCTCATTCTATCTTTTATATCTTTTACTTTTCCAGTCCAGTCTTTCTCCTCCCTTGTGATCTTCACCTTAGAACCCTGTCAGTGAAGAATGACCTGCTGTAACAAGTCACGGGTGTACTTGAGAAAATATTCTGAGAATATTTTTTTTTTTTTGGTTTTTTTCGAGACAGGGTTTCTCTGTGGTTTTTGGAGCCTGTCCTGGAACTAGCTCTTGTAGACCAGGCTGGTCTCGAACTCACAGAGATCCGCCTGCGTCTGCCTCCCGAGTGCTGGGATTAAAGGTGTGCGCCACCACCGCCCGGCTCTGAGAATATTTTTGCCTAAATATTTAGACTGGCAAGTTGCCTGTTTCTATTTCCATTGTTCAGAGTATAATCTGGATCATTATCCTAAGGGATACTTATGAATAACAGCATATATTGAATGCAAAATCTGTCTAACCTAGCTCCCCTTGAGCATTGGACAGAGATCAATGCATAACATCATTAAAGAGCCTTTTTTTTTTTTTTGGTTTTTCGAGACAGAGTTTCTCTGTAGCTTTGGAGCCTGTCCTAGAACTCCCTTTGTAGATCAGGCTGGTCTTGAACTCAATTAAAGAGACTTTTCTTTATTAATCTTCTAAGTGTGTGATGTGATTTCTCAGTGGAAAGGCATATTAATTCTTGAAGAGCTGCATTTCCATCCTGATAGAATTATTGTTTCTGAGACAACTTCTGTTATGTTGACTCAGGTGGCCTTGGTCCCTGTCTGTTGCTTTCCTGGACAGTGACCTTGAGTGTCCTCTATATTATACCATCAAAGTTGTTTTTTGTTTTTGTTTTTGTTTTTTGATTTTTTGAGATAGGGTTTCTCTGTGGCTTTGGAGCCTGTCCTGTAACTCACTCTGGTAGACAATGCTGGCCTCAAACTCACAGAGATTCACCTGCCTCTGCCTCCGGAGTGCTGGGATTAAAGGCGTGCACCACAACCGCCCGGCTCACCATCAAAGTTCTTAAATAACTGTACCAATTCACAGTTTTAAAATTATGTAGTTTCCGGTCAGTGGTGGTCCATGTCTTTAATTCAAGCACTCGGAAGGCAGAGGCAGGCAGATCTCTGTGAGATTTAAGCCAGTGTAGTCTACAACAGCTAGTTCCCGGACTGGTACCAAAGTTACACAGATACCCTGTCTCAAACAAAACCAATAAAATAAAATCACGCATTTGAACCATGTAGTTGACTGCAATGCAGTCGCAGGAAAAGGATTTGCATATGGAGCATTTCTTCTGTCCTCAGATGACAATAGGAAGAATAGATTATTGTGTGCACTGCAGGGGCACAGCACAGGCAATCAGCTGTTGGAGCCACCACTATGAAAAAGGGCCTGACTATGGTAGCAGGAGAGGTTTGTAATTGCCCAGCATGTGTAAATTAATGTCATGTGAATGAACCCAGATCAGATTGTGTGGATGTCCAGATTAGGAAGGTTATCTTGAGTGAAGGAAAATTGAATTTGCAATTAGGCAACTATCCTCTGCAGATATGATCAATCTTTGTTTATTCATATTTATTTTTTTTTTAGTTTTTTTAAAATTTATTTATTATGTATACAATGTTCTGCCTGCATGTATGACTGCCCACCAGAAGAGGGCACCAGATCTCATAGATGGCTGTGAGCCACCATGTGGTTGCTGGGAATTGAACTCAGGACCTCTGGAAGAGCAGCCAGTGCTCGTAATCTCTGAA
The DNA here is from genome assembly GCF_950005125.1 of Chionomys nivalis. NCBI lineage: Eukaryota > Metazoa > Chordata > Mammalia > Rodentia > Cricetidae > Chionomys > Chionomys nivalis. Next base: position 35,782,865 of record NC_080111.1, on the reverse strand, counting down.
CCATCTCTCCAGCCCTTTATTGATATTTATTGAGCTCTATAATTTTCTTTGCTTCACTCGCTGCCTCTCCACTCCCCCTTCAACCCTCCCTCAAGGTCCCCTGAACACAATTTACTCAGGAGATCTTGTCTTTTTATACTTCCCATATAGAGTAGATGTATGTAAGTTTCTCTTAGCATCCTCATTTTTGTCTAAGATCTGGGATTGTGGTTTGTAGGCTGGCTTCTTTGCTTAATGCTTGAAAACCACCAATGAGTGAGTATATGTGATAATTATCTTTCTGTGTCTGGGTTACCTCACTCAAAATAATGTTTTCTAGCTCCATCCATTTTCCTGAAAAATTTAAGATGTTATTATTTTCTGCTCTGTAGCACTCCTTTGTGTAAATATTCCACATATTTCTTTTTTTTTTTTTGATTTTTCGAGACAGGGTTTCTCTGTAGCTTTGGAGCCTGTCCTGGAGCTAGCTCTTGTAGACCAGGCTGTACCACATTTTTCTTATCCAATCTTCTATGGAGGGGCATTTAGGTTGTTTCCACATTCTGGCTATGACAAAGCTGCTATGAAGATAGTTGAGCACATGTCCTTGTGGCACGATTGAGCATACTTTGGTTACATACACAAAAGTGGTATTACTGGGTCTTGAGAAAGGTTGTTTCCTAATTCTCTGAGGAATTGCCACACTGACATCCAAAGGGACTGTACCAGCTTGCATTCCCACCAGCAATGCAGAAGTGTTTCCATTTCCCCACAACCTCTCCAGCATAAGTTGTCATTGGTGTTTTTAATCCTGGCCATTCTTTCAGGTGTTAGATGGAATCTCAAAGTTGTTTTGATTTACATTTCTCTGATTAATGATATTGAACATTTCCTTAAGTGTCTTTCAGCTATTTTAGATTCCTCTGTTGAGAGTTCTCTGTTTAGGTCTTTACTCCATTTTTTTATTGGATTATGAGTTCTTCTGGTGTCCAATATCTTGAGTTTTTTGTATATTTTGGAGATCAGACCTCTGTCTGATGTGGGGTTAGTGATGGGGTTAGTGATGATCTTTTCTCATTCTGTAGGCTGTCGTTTTGCCTTGTTGATCATGTCCTTTGCTTTACAGAAGCTTTTTAGATTCAGGAGGTCCCATTTAATTGTTTCTCTCAGTGTCTGTGCTACTGCGGTTATATTTAGAAAGTGGTTCCCTGTGCCAATGCCTTCAAGTGTACTTCCCACATTTTCTTCTATAATATTCAGTGTGGCTGGCTTTATGTTTAGGTCTTTGATCCATTTGGACTTGAGTTTTGTGCATGGTGATAGATATGGGTCTATTTTCATTTTTCTACATGTTGATATCCAGTTATGCCAGCACCACTAGTTAAATATACTTTCTTTTTTCCACTTGATATTTTTTGCTTTTTGTTCAAATATTAGGTGTTCAGAGATATGTGGATTGATATCTGTGTCTTCTATCTGTTCTTATGACAATACCAGGCTGTTTTCAGTACTGATTGAAGACAGGGATTGTGATGCTTCCAGAAGATCTTTTATTGTATAGCATTATTTTGACTAGCCTGGGTTTTTTGTTTTTCATATGAATTTGAGTGCTGTTCTTTCAAAGTCGATGAAGAATTTTGCTGGGATTTTGATGGGCATTGTATTCAGTCTGTAGATTGCTTTTGGTAAGAAATATGTATCTTGCTTGACAGAGTTATGTCGGCTTGAAGATTTGAAAAACAGGCCATTGACTAACTCTATGTGTCAGGTTACAGGTCTCAGCAGTCAACATATGTAAGGGCACCATCAATCTGTCTCTTGTTAATGACATCCCCTCTCCTAAGGAAGGGCCTACTCTTTTTAAAAGTCAATATAGAAAATTTTATTAAATCTTAAAAGTGCATTTCTTGGTGTATTGAGACAGGGTTTTTCTGTAGCTTTGGAGCCTGTCCTGGAACTAGCTCTTGTAGACAAGGCTGGCCTCAAACTCACAAAGATCTGCCTTCTTCTACCTCCCGAGTGCTGGGATTAAAGGCATGCACCGCCACTGCCCAGCTAAAAGTGGATTATTATCATCACTTTAAAAATCACTTTTTGGGGGGCTGGAGAGATGGCTCAGTGGTTAAGAGCATTGCCTGCTCTTCCAAAGGTCCTGAGTTCAATTCTGGAAACCACATGGTGGCTCACAACCATCTGTAATGAGGTCTGGTGCCCTCTTCTGGCCTGTGGACATACACACAGATAGAATATTGTATACATAACAAATAAATAAATATTAAAAAGAATCACTTTTTTGTACCAGTTTCAAATACTTTCTTTAAGTATATTGCTGCTATTATCTCTATTTGTTTCTGTTCTCCAATATTTTTAAGTCATTGATAGTTTCATTTCATTTCTTTCAAGTTATGTTGATTTGTTTTTTTTAATAATTTTTTTATTTTTTCATATTTATTTATATATTATGTATACAATATTCTGTCTGTGTATATGCCTGAAGGCCAGAAGAGGGTGCAAGACCTCTTTAAAGATGGTTGTGAGCCACCATGTGGTTTTTGGGAATTGAACTCAAAACCTTTGGAAGAGCGGGCAATGCTCTTAACCACCGAGCCATCTCTCAAGTCCAAGTTATGTTGATTTCTATGTAGAGCAATGTATCCTATACATTAGGCTAGCCTCATGATATGTAATTGAGAATTATTTTGAAAACCTAATCCTGCCTCTGATGCCCAGGTCTGGGAAGACCGTCCTGCAACTCCTTCCAGGTTTGTCCTTCACTAGTCAGTGAGAAAGAAAAATAGAGCAGTTAATGAGTGTCTGCTAGTCATTCTGGCTTTTATTAGGGACTAGAAATGAAGAGGGATTGGTATAAAAATTGAACTCATTGACCAACTTTGAAGCTGGTGGAGACACAGTGCAGGAAGTGAGAGGTTGGCCAGAGGGTCAGAGCTTTCCTCCTTCAACTGAGATTACTTATGTGGAATCAGGTAGTCAATTGTGATGCTGTATGATTGTCCTGATTGACCATCGTTTGCAGTTCGCAGATAATGGCAATCTAGGCATGGGATTGACCTTATCTTAAAATCTAATTGTGATATATACAATATTTCATCAAAAATAAATGATCTGGTTAAAACGTTGTGGCCTTGCTTAACAGGACTGTTACTTTTATGGAATAAGATCTTCATCTTTAGGGAAAATACATGAGAAATATTTATTGTGCTCTAATACAAATCCTTAGTCTCTGGAGCACATGACCATAAAGTGTGTTTCAAGTTTTCAAAATAATTTTTGAGATTCAAACTGTATCATATCCACATTGTCTTTGTTCCCTCCAAGCCATAACATGATCCTGATTGTTTTCTAATTCATGGTGTGTTTTTGTTTAACAACAGTTACAAAGTAACCACAGTTACATAGGAACAGTGATTCCTTTATGAATGTGACCTGTGTTTGTCTTCAGGATTTCCAATCTCTGAGGCAATGTGGTGGCTGCACTGGAAAGTGAGTGTGCAATGGAATGTACACACAAAGGACCCTGTGCTTTGGATGAGGAACAGGATGTGCTAAAGGGGAGTGGAATAATGTATACTAAATACCAACTTTCTAATCTAGGCCCCTGTCTGGTGGGCTGGGAGGGCAGAACTGGAAGGACTGTGCTGTCTGAGTCTTTTGATCTCTGATCCTTCTATAGAGTAGTGGCTAATATTGTGAGGCCCAGCGAGGTGGCCCTAGCCAGTAAGGAATTCTGAGAAGGGTTAGAAATCAGGAGTACTAGTAGCAGACAGTTTGTGGGTTCTTTCCATGATTCTATTCTTCCTCTGCAGTAGGAGTAGTAAGGAAGATCACAAGCTATACCATGGTGAGTGTTGGGTGTTCAGGTCTGTTGAACTGTCATTTCTGCTGTGACTTGGACTGATCATGAGCTAGCATGTAGTTATGTTGGTCTGTGTGGTTCATGTTGACAGTGTCCCTTGTTCTCTGAGCTTCCCTGTCTGGAAATTCAGGATATGATCATGATTGTCTAGAGTCCACACATGGACACTGCTCTTAGTGTGCAGTGGGAAGAGAGATTAGAAAACTGAAGGTCTAGATTCCAGAAGTTCTCAATATTGCATTCCAATTTCAGATTTGTGTTATAAAGATTACAAACAGTAGGACCTTGGGAGCTCAGTCTGGTGCTCCAGTGTGGGTTTCTGTCTCTATCTCCATCCATCGCTATATGAAGGTTCTATGGTGATATGCAAGATATTCATCAGTATGGCTATAGGATAGGGTCATTTCAGGTTCCCTATCCTCAGCTGACCAAGGAACTAACTGGGGACATTGCCCTGGGCACCTGGTAGCCACTCCAGGTTCAGTCTCTTGCCAACCCTTAGGTGGCTCCCTTAACTAAGATATATGCTTCCCTGATCCCCTAGCTCCCAAGGTCCTAATGTGGAGCAGAAGGATGGAGAACATGAGCAAGGAAGTCAGGACAACGAGGGGTGCACCCACCCACTGAGACAGTGGGGCTGATCTATTGGGAGCTCACCAAGGCCAGCTGGACTGTGACTGAAAAAGCATGGGATAAAACCGGACTCTCTGTACATGGTGGACAATGAGAGCTGACGAGAGGCCAAGGACAATGGCACGGGGTTTTATCCTACTTCATGTTTGGGTTTGTGGGAGCTTAGACAGTTTGGATGTTCACCTTCCTAGACCTGGATGGAGGGGGGAGGACCTTGGACTTTCCATAGGGCAGGGAACCCTGACTGCTCTTTGGACTGGAGAGGAAAGAGAAGAGGAGTGGGGGAGGGGGGGAGAGTGGTGGGAGGAGGGGGAGGGAAATGGGAGGCGGGGAGGAGGCAGAAAATTTTCTTTTCAATTAAAAAAAAATTTTTAAAAATCTAAAAAAAAAAAGATTACAAACAGTTTAGGAACTGGTAGGAAATGATGGTTTGATGTTCTTCTAGCAATGCATGGTTAGAATGCTTTTAATGTGATGCTGCCACTAGCTGCAATGGTGTGATCCAGTGAAACTTAATTCCAGGGGACAAAGGAATTTCTGATCTGCAAAGATTTCTCAGGTGTGCCTTGTGTTGGGCAGATAAATAGAGCATAATCCACATCTTGGACCATAATCCACATAGGAGAAAATAAATTTTAAATCGTTTTTCTTTCTTTCCATAAACAACTTTCCTCCTGACACATTATTTTTAAAATCCCCATCCCTTGTAATTGAGTTTAAAAAATAAACACAATCCAGCTCCCACCTCCTTATTCCCACTCCTTCCCATTCCCTCCAAATAAAAGGGAAAAGTGTAAAGAAAAAATAATACAAAACAAGGACACCTGGTAAACAACAAGAAAACAACACTGCAAAACTTCCCAAAACAAAGTTGTGTATTTCCCCAGGGGTAAGTGGAATTAACACTGAATCCACTGGGAGTGAGTTCTTTCTGCTACAAAAATCTGCAAAGAAAGAAACTCAAGACAGAAAAATAAACACAAAGGAACCAAAAAACATTCACCAGACCAAGTGGAGAGGCAGGAGCCCTGAGGAAAGAAGGGAAGGGTGTGCCTAGACCTGGTAAATCAGGAGCAGGCAGGGACTAAAAAAGGCAGAGAGAAGATGAGTGAAGGAAACAAACTGGACAGATTGGTGCCCTCCAGAGCTCTAGGTAAAAAAAAAAAGGACTCCTACCATCCATGCCCACCTACCCTTGAGCAGGCCCAAAGAGAGTGATGTGGAGCAGGAAAATAGGGAGCAGGTTGCACATTTGAGAAGTGTCCATATCGAATCTCCAGAGGGAACAAGTCACCACTGCCCCACTCCCTGGACCTGCCCTACTGCCCAGAGCAGGTCCCTCCTCAGTTAGTTTTGGAAAAAGTAATTTTCCACCTTCTGTTTATCTTTCTTTTTTTAAAATTCTTTTTTTGATCCAGGGGCCAGCTGTTTAAACCACTGTAGAATCCAGACTGGGAGCTGTTGTAATTGGTAGTTTGGGCACGGTATTGGGCACACGGGTAACCTGTCTGTTGTGCTGAATGGAATCACCTTGATCTGTCTCCCTCTAAGCAGGGAATCATCTAAAGCCAGGGAAGTCCTCACTGACTCTTTGTCTAAGAATTCTATATATGCAAACCCTTTGGCAAGGCCACTGAATTTGTCACAGACTGTGGTAACATGGTTGACTGAACCACAGCCATGAAAGTGAGCTTCCAGCTCTTCTGCTGTTGCACCATGGTCCACATTGCCAACATAGATGGAACTGGCATCAGCCTCCATCTTCTCTAGAGACAAGATCACTGAGCCAGCATTGCCTGGGGTTGTAGTCTTAGTCATCTGCTTCTCTACCTCATTTTGTAGCTCCTTTAACTTCTCATTCTCTTCCTCTATCTTCCTGACTCCATGAAGCTTTGATCACTTCTAGCAATCATACAGAGAATATCATACACAAAAATATACAAACATACACAAAAAATAGCAGCAACCTTATTTTCAAAAGTGCTTGGAACTCCAAGCAGTTGGAGTAAATCAAGTGGATTTACATGTACACTGATTCTTTAAAAATCTGTTCTCTTGAAATTCCATTTAAAAAGATTTCATTTCCTCACTGTAATGCAGACTTGGATTCCATCACCAACTATAGGAAACAGCATTGTAAGTAATCCTAACAGACATCATTTTCTTTATCACAAGAGAATGAGATGCTTTCAGTAATTAAATCTGTTTTCTGTAGAGTAAAAACATAAGAAGACTTCAAATGAAAATTGTAAATTTTGGTGAAACAGCCCTTCTCACCCAACCCATTTTCTATTATTGGTAAAGGAGAGAACAGGGGTATACAGGATATGTGATGGCCAGTGATTTCTTAGGAATTGATTTTGAATAGAACCTTCTTGTTCTTCATTTATTTATTTATTTATTTATTTATTTATTTATTTATTATGTATGCAATGTTCTGTCTTTGTGTATGTATGCAGGCCAGAAGTGGGAACCAGACCTCATGACAGATGGTTGTGAGCCACCATGTGGTTTCTGGGAATTGAACTCAGGAACTCTGGGAGAGCAGGCAATGCTCTTAACTGCTGAGCCATCTCTCCAGCCCCCCTTCTCGTTCTTCTTTAAGATACAATACTATATATATATATATGTGTGTGTGTGTGTGTGTATGTGTGTGTGTGTAGATTTGTGTTTGTCAATGGTGTCATCTATATTGTTGATTTTGTGAACCATATTTTATTTATATTATTCATTGTTTTTGAAAATGATGGACCTTCCCCAGTTTGTACTCAGAATATTTTTTATCCTCTTTGGTGATAAACAGTTTTACTTTTCTCTTCTTGATCTCAGATGCTTGATTCTATTTTTTTTTTTTTTTTTTTGGTTTTTCGAGACAGGGTTTCTCTGTGGTTTTGGAACCTTTCCTGGAACTAGCTCTTGTAGACCAGGCTGGTCTCGAACTCACAGAGATCCGCCTGCCTCTGTCTCCCAAGTGCTGGAATTAAAGGTGTGCGCCACCACCGCCCAGCTTGCTTCTAATTATTTAATTTTATTTTTTAATTTATATTTTAATAATAAAGCTTTCCTGAAGATCATAAAGTAAAACAGATGCTATGACCAGCCTTACACCTCATTCAAGGCTGACACATAGATTTAATCCCAGTAGTCACATCATTCTGTTGTGGAGTCAAATGCTGGTGTCTCATATCTTTAATCCTGTCACCAAGGAGTTGCAGATAAGAAGTGGCATGCCTAGGCAGAGAGAGGAATATAAGTTGGTATAAGAGAGGAGCTGAGGACTGAGTGTTTTGTAGAAATAGCATTTACTCTGAGGACTTACGGAGACAGGATATCCCATTTGGTGAGTCTAACAACATTTATCTAGGGACTTCCCTTGGAGGGAATGCTGAGGCTAAGGAAAAGTTAGATTAAGAGAAATGAAGACAGAATCATTGGTTAGACTGAGAGGATGAAAGGTCAATAGAAAACAGCCTGAGTTTATTTCTCAGCCAGCATATATACTAAACACAGTCAAAAGGCAGATCAAAAAGCAGTACAGTCAGCCCCCCACCTCCCTGCACTGTGCTTGGAGGCAGCTCAAACCTGTGCATTATCTGATTCAGCTAAGAATCTTCTAATCACTAACAAGGAGTGCCCCTGGCTGCCCTACACTAGCCCAAATCTTAATAGAAAAATTAGGGCTGGGTGGTGGTGGCGTGCACCTTTAATTCCAACACTCGGGAGGCAGAGACAGGCGAATATTTGTGAGTTCGAGTCCAGCCTGGTCTACAAGGGCTAGTTCCAGGACAGGCTCCATAGGTACAGAGAAACCCTGTCTCGAGAAACCAAAAAAAAGAAAAGAAAAGAAAAGATAGGCTCTTTCATCTGGGCAAAATGCTTTTTCTGTTGGGAAACACAGATGTTACTCACAGCCCACAAGGTTACTGGAAGAACAGCAGGCATGCTTGAACACAAATGGAATCTTCAAGTCTGAAATGACTTCAGATGGAAACTGAGTCACATGTGGGCTCCCATATTGGACTGCAAATTTCATAAAGTTAGGAACTAGTGGGTAGATGCTATGCTTCTCTAATCTTTCAGCTTTCAGCCCTACTATCTGACTACAGATTTTATGAATAAGATCAATTTGCACTATATCTAAAATCTAATTTTAAAAATGTGTAGTAGGGAACTGCAGGCTGCATTCCTGCCACCCGGCTCTCGGCCGCCTGCCTAGCTTATGCCCCAAAATAACAACACACAAACTGTATTCTTTTAAACACTGCTTGGCCCTTTAGCTCTAGCCCTTACTGGCTAATTCTCATATCCCGATCAATCCATCTCTAATAAACTGTATAGCACCAGTCTTACCAGGAAAGATTCAGCATGTCTGACCTGGCTGCTTGCTTCATCGCTTCTGCCCGGGAGAGGGGAGCATGGCGTCTGAGCTCACTTCCTCTTCCTCCCAGCATTCTGTTCTGTTTACTCCACCCACCTATGTTCTAACCTATCAGGGCCAAGCAGTTTCTTTATTAATTAACCAATGACCTTTCTCCATCAAAAAAGGCTTCTTCTTAATTCCTGTTCATGATTTTGGGTCTAAATCTCTATCAAGTAACTTAAAATTATGATTTTGAATTCTGTATACAAATAAAAAAAACTATGCTCCTTTAACCTCTTTGAGCTTTACTACATATAGCACTTAAAAGGTTTTCTACAGTAAACTATGATCATTCTTAGCAGTGACCATTAAAATCTTAAACAAGGGCTTAAGGCCCCACACCATTGATTCCTCCTAGAGTGTGGTAATGCCACTAAACTGACTACCCTCCTCCAAAGGTCAGCTTTGGGCTATAAATTATTCAGGACAATTCCAAGATTACTATCTAAGATGGTCCTCATGCACTACACTAGCCAGAACTTGAGATAATTCCTCCACTTTCCCATTACACAAAGACTGGACAAGAGATAATACAGGCAATTCTCCCATGAATTGAAATTATCCTAGGTTTATTTCAGGGACCCTTATAGATGCCATTGCCCACAGACAACAAAAAATAATTTTTAAAACACGGTTCCCATATTTCCAAGAGTTGGGGTGCCACGCCAGCATGGGCTGGAACCAAGAGTCTTGGCGGAGGGTGTCCAGGTTGAATGAATACACAGAGCAGGAGGTTGAGGTGCAACAGCTTCCTTTATTGTCTGCTGGGCTGGTTTTATAACATGGCACCAAATGAGGAGGGGTCTGCAAAGGGACTGTAACCTGACCCTGGCAGGGATCAAGGACCAGTCACCATGCACTCAAAATTCCTTCCTTCCCCGCTCCAGGAGCAGAGGGAATTTATTATGTTTTCCTTGCAGATAAGCACCTCAAATGGGGGCAGGGATATCAACTCGGGGCTGCAATTCTCACATTGGGGTAAGCAGTTTGATCATGCATTAGGTCATGATTTATATCATCATTGAGGTGGAGGTGGTAACAAGTTACTATGGGTAATGGTAAAAAATATAAACAAAGGAGATAATATTCAGTTATCTTCTGAAAAGAAAAAGGGAAGATGTATAAATTATAGGATAAATGATAGATTACTAAATTGACTTTAAATAAAAACAACAATTTTTATTAAATATTTTACATTAGCATGGCTTTTATATATTAATACGTATTTGAGATTATTTTTGTTATATTATGGATGTTTCTAATCTTATTTAACATATTGTGTATATTCATGCAAATTCAAGGTTATTTTTGATAAAACATACTATAAATACTTTTCAACTCTTATGTATTGTTTTGTGTCCAACAAGTCACTTTACGATGTAAAATAAATCTCTAGTTCTTAAAATTACTATTAAAAGCTATTTAAATTAATAAAATTACAAGTTAATAGTTACATGTTACAATCATACTTGTGATCATGTTAGGGAGTCTTTCACAGTGAAACAAAAAGACATTTCATTTCCATTTTTTTTATGATAGGGTTCCTTTGTATTACTCTGGATTTCCTGGAAATCACTTTGTAGACCAGCCTGGCCTTTGGCACACTGAGATCAGCCTTCCTCTGCCATACAAGTACTGGGATTAAAGACAGGCACCATCACTGCCTGGCCAAAACTACATTTTAAATAATTCATCAAACATTTCCTATTCAAAATATGGCATTTAAGATGGTATGAGGTGTTCCTTACAACACCAATCCACTTCAGAGAAATGATGGATATCATAGAAATGACTAAATGTAGTTAACTTTATGCTGGCAAGACTTAGGCACTGGCAACAAACTGCCCTTTGACTTAACTACTGACAGGATACTGTCTAAGTTAGATAGGCAGGACACGAAAGAAAGTGACAGCTGAGTGTTGCCATAGCAAGGCAGGAGAATCCTTCAAAATTCCTGCTTCACAGAAACTTGGTCAGATCTTCTAGGTGTATAGGCTAAAGTTAAAAGTCCAACAGTACAGTGGAATCTTGGGTGACTGTCCAGGCAGTCAGTTGTTTTTGTCATTTCTTGGTTTTTTAAAATTGTTTTTATTGAGGTATATATTTTTCTCTGCTCTCCTCCCTTCCTCTCCTCTTCTACCTTTTCCCATGATCTCCATGCTTGCAATTAGTTCAAAAGATTCTGTCTTTTTCTACTTTCCATGTAGATTATATCCATGGATGTCTGTCTTAGATTCCTCTTTGTTATCTACGTTCTCTGGGGTTGAGAATTGTAGGCTGGTTTTCTTTGCTTTAGGTCTAAAAGCCACTTATGAGTGAGGACATTGTATATTTGTCTTTCTGGGTCTGGGTTACCTCACTCAGTATGATGTGTTCTTGATCCATAAATTTGCCTGCAATTTCCAAATGTTATTATTTTTTTCTGCTCCATTCTGTAAATGCAGCACATTTTCCTCATCCATTCTTTGGTCAGGGAGTGTTTAGGTTGTTACCAGGCTAATACAAATAGTGCTGCTGTGAATATAGCTTCACACATGCCCTTGCGGTATGATTGAGAATCATTTATGTTATACCTAAAAGTGGTATTGCTTGGTCTTGAGGTAGGTTGTGTCCTAATTTTCTGAGAAATCACCATTCTGATTTCTAAAGTGATTGTACCAGTTTGTGTGCCCACCAGTGTGGCGGCGCAAATGAATGTAGACAGATTATATAGATATATACAGCTTTAATAAGGAAATAAACTTACAGGACCAAAGGTTCCCGCGGTGTACCGGAAAAGCGGAGCAAAAGAAAAGGGGCTGCTGGGCTCACGCCCGGCAGATTTATCCGTAAACATTAGCCCGAGGCGAACACGCCCCCAATGGGTGGGGCTATGTCCCTACATCTCCCCCTTTTGTCTAAATAAGATAGAACCAAACCAAATACAACTATATACAATAATAACAAATAATAAATATAACAAACAATATTGAGAACAAAACTTTTGCTAAACATTCTATCTCAAGGAGTCTAAATAACATAGAGAGTAACTACAATTATATAATCTTCAACTCCGTCAAAGATCTGAGAAGGGAATAAAGATTACTTAACAATCGAGAGATATCCAAAATGTGCAACAATTGACAGAGACAACTGACTACCTGGGCAATCACCCAAAGTCTCGTTTGCAATGTTGAGTCAACCAACTTTGACTAAGGCCTAACATAACTGGCATACCATTATTAAAGGCAAGGAACTTTCTTAGGACTATCCTACCCTGTCTTGGCAAGATAAGACAATCCTGTTTCATCCACTTAGGGATATTCTGTATCTTTGTCAGAAGTTGAGGTATGGGCTTTTCTTAACCCAAAGGCCAGTTCTGCCAAGAAGACAAGCTCCCAGTGGAGTGTCTTTGGTGCTCAACGTTCTCTCGGGAGTAGAGTGGTGTTGCCAGGAGTAATTGTGTCTCTTTGGCATAGAAATTTTAGGTTAGATTAAAGGCCATTTTCTACAGCTCTTCGAAGAGGCTGAAGATCATACTATCTATACTAAATATAATCTCTATGTAACTAAAAGACCTGATAAACTTAAAAATAAATATGACAAACATATAATTCTCAATACCTATCTAACTTTGAAGACTAAAAGAATAAACAACTGTGCAATATATGAAGACAATGATCTTCAACTGTGAACAATGTCATAGTATCAGAGGTAGAAATGTACAATGTAATATGGTAGATGTATCAATACAATATAGACAAAGTTATAAGCATACTCATACAAAAATAGAGGTAGGAACACTCACATTCAATATTCAACATATCAGTATACAAGAAACAGTACCAGTACAATTTTTTATAAACAGTAATTCACAAATACCAATCATCCCAAAAAACCAGTTATCCCCTTCTTTTCCTCTTCTTCTTCTTCTTTTTTTTTTTCCAAAAAAAAAATCACCCCATCCCCTCAACCCTAAACCAACCATTAAAAGATGTCCCCAACCCTGAGGGCAAACTCTGTTGGGAGAGGGGATGTCGTCCTCTAAGATTGCTTCTAGCTGACATGGGGGCGACGTTCTTCTTAGGGGGTCCTGTGAAAGCAAATGATGGTAAAATTCCCAAATTAACCTTTGACCTAAGAAAATTATAACTAGTCTCAGAGCGTTTTGAGAAGGTCCGACCAGAGTGTTGTCAAAAATGTGCACCATTCAAAATTGTCTCTTGTAGTTGGTACCAAAAAACAGGTCTAATATTAGCGCTTTAAAAAAAAAAATTCATGACGTCATAAAAACCAGATGAAGTTGATGTTGTGGGGCCCCATCTTCATCCTGGAAACTTCAAAGATTACTGTAGGAAAATTTGTTGCTTGTTATGGGAAATTTAAACATTAACAACAAGGACATATACTGACATATAAAGAAAGACACAGATATGAGGAAAAGCAAAGAAAGTTTAAGACATATATATATATATAAATTAATACTTACAGAACAAGTCCCTCCATCAGTAATTAAATATTAGGGGTACCTTAAATTCTTTGAAGAAGGATATTTTCCTGTGGAGATAAGAAGAGAACCCTACCCCCAACCTATCTGTATTACTTACCATCAGTATGATTGCCATCCATGTGATTGAATTGTTATTTATCTTTCCCAACTGGCTTCTCTTCATCAAAACGAATCTTTATCAATTTTGATGGAATCCACAATTTTTCCTCACCTGTGGAGACAAGAGCAAATCCCCTTCCCCAACGCAGCACATCTCCTGGCTTCCATTGTGAGGTCAGCACATCCTTGAAATAAACTGGTTGATTTAGTTCAGTAGACTTTTCCATTATCCAATGTCTTTCTGCAGCCGATGTTCCCTTCTCATTAGCGTTGAGGAAATTCAAGGTTAACAAAGCATTATGTAACCTATTTCTGGGGGTGTTTTCCACCCCTTTCTGTTTGTTCAACATATCCTTTATAGTTCGATTTGATCTTTCTATGACTGCTTGACCTGTAGGATTGTATGGTATACCTGTAACATGCTTGATATTGTAATAATCAAAAAACCGTTTCATTTTCCTAGAGACATAAGCAGGACCATTATCTGTCTTTATTTGTGTAGGTATACCCATGATAGCCATGACTTCTAATAAATGAGTGATAACTGAATCAGCTTTTTCTGAACTTAAGGCCGTTGCCCACTGAAAGCCTGAATACGTGTCAATGGTGTGATGAACATATTTTAATTTGCCAAATTCTGCAAAGTGGAACACATCCATCTGCCAGATTTCATTCCTTTGGGTGCCCTTTGGATTAGCCCCTGCAGGCAGTGGCGTTTGGTTATAGAAAGAGCAAGTAGGGCATTTCTTTACAATCTCCCTAGCTTGTTGCCATGTAATAGAAAACTCTTTCTTCAAACCTTTGCTATTAACATGATGTTTTTTATGAAATTCCGAGGCTTGTAGCACACTACCAATCAATAATTGATCAATTTCTGCATTACCTTGTGCTAGAGGACCTGGCAGACCCGTATGGGATCGGATGTGTGTTATGTACATAGGGCAAAGCCTGTTCCTAATCAAATCTTGCACCTGGATAAACAAAGAGGTTAGTTCTGTATCATCAGGTATAAATTCAGCAGTTTTAACATTTAAAATAACTCTTTCTGCATATTGTGAATCAGTAACTATATTAATAGGTTCTTTAAAATCCCTTAGCACCATAAGAATGGCATATAATTCTGCCTTCTGGACAGAATCATAAGGACTTTGTTTCATCTTATCCAAGTTTTCTGATTTGTAACCTGCCTTTTCTGATTTATTGGCATCAGTATAGAATGTACGGGCTCCAGTTATTGGAGTATCATGGATGATTTGAGGAAGGATCCAAGAAGTTCTCTTTATGAAGTTAAGCCTCTTGCTTTTTGGATAGTCGTTATTAATGTCTCCCAAAAAATTAGCATAAGTTCTTTGTCATGGTTCATTATCTTCCCATAATTTTTTTAGTTCATCAGCAGTGAAAGGCATTATAATTTCTGCTGGGTCTATGTCTGCTAGTTGATGAAGTCTCAATTTGTCTTTTATAATTAACTCAGAGATTTTTTCCATATAAGTTTTTAGTTTCTTACTTGGTTTATGTGGTAAAAAGATCTATTTCAAGATAATATCATTTCTCTGCATTAAAATTTCTGTAGGGGAAATTTTTGATGGTAGTATGACGAGAATACAATCGAGTTCTGGATTTACCTTGTCCATATGTGCCTGTTGTAATTTTTTTTCAATCATCGTTAGTTCCTTTTTTGCTTTAGCTGTTAATTCTCTGGGACTGTTTAAAACTTTGTCACCATCCAAGTTTTTGTTTAAATGAATTATTAGATTAGGTGTTATCCCAATAGCTGGCTGTAGACTGGAAATGTCCCCTAACAGTCTTTGACAGTCATTAAGAGTCCGTAGGTGATCTCTCCAAATTTGTGCCTTTTGTGTCTTAATTTTTTTCAAATTTATTTTATAACTTAAATAATTAACAGAATCTCCCTTCTGAATCTTTTCAGGAGCAATTTGCAATCCCCATTTAGGTAAAAGTATTTTTATTTCTTTAAACAGTCTGTTTAAGGTATCCATGTTTGAATCGGATAACAAAATGTCGTCCATGTAATGATATACTATCGATTTGGGAAATTTCTTGCGTATTATTTGCAATGGTTGATTCACAAAATATTGGCACAGGGAGGGGCTATTTAACATATCCTGGGGCAGGATGGCCCAGTGGTACCTCCTTGAAGGTTGAGAATTATTATAAGTAGGCACTGTGAAGGCAAATTTTTCTCTATCTTCTTTTTGTAAAGGTATAGTGAAAAAATAATCCTTTAAATCAATAACTATGAGAGGCCATCCTTTTGGCAATAAAGAGGGCAAAGGAATTCCAGATTGCAGAGGGCCTATAGGTTGAATAACCTTGTTGATAGCCCTGATATTTGTCACCATTCTCCATTTACCTGATTTTTTTAACCATAAATACAGGAGAATTCCAAGGCCTGGTAGATTCTTCTATATGTCCAGCATCTAATTGTTCTTGTACCAACTGTTCTAACTGTTAATTTTGGTATTCCATTGTTGTAATAGGTCATGACCCCATAAATTCATTGTAATATTGGCTACATATGGCCTTAATTTTCCTATTTGTCCCTTTGGTCCTATACATTTAACCCATCTTGTGCTCTGCCTTATTCGAGATAGGGTTCCAATTCCCAGGAGCTGAACATTTACATTCTGAGGAGGTCAATACGGATGCCAAGATTCTGGGGTAATGATACTTATATCTGCACCTGTGTCCAGCAGCCCAGTAATAAAAATGCCATTTATACACATTCTCAGCATTGGTCTTTGATCATTTATAGAAGTTTGTCAAAACATATGGAACTCATCTTTCTGATCATTATTGCTTGTAACAGTAGGCATGGGGCTTCCTAATTGTCCTGACAAGTCATGTTCTCTGTAGTAACTGGAAATGACTGAACCATGTTTGCCATGGGGGCCTGTGAGGCCCCCCTCTCATGTTCCCCATCTGTATCAGGTTGTCTTGTCTATCTCTTGTAGACCTGCATTCATTTGTCTAATGTCTACCCTTTTCATATCTTCTATACAAACCTGAAGGCTGAGTCCTCCTATTTCTGTTATTTCTAGAAGATGTATTATTATTATTTCTGAAAATCCGTTGTCTACAATTCCTTTTCATATGACCCATTTTGCCATAATTAAAACATTTGGTATTCTGATGTCTCCTTTTGCTATCGGAAATTGCTTCTTCTACCCATGCTTCAGTGCCGTAGTCAAATGTATCAACATTCAGTGTATGCAAGACCCATTCTTTCAATGGCACTGATCTGAGCTTTAAAGGTCCCAAAATCCTTTTGCATTCCATATTTGCATTTTCATAAGCCAAAGTCTCAATCATTATACGTCTTGCTTCTGGGTCAGATATCCCTATTTGTACAGCTTTAGTTAGTCTTTGTAAAAAGTTAGTAAAGGGTTCTCTCTGACCCTGTTTAACTCTGACAAATGATTCCATCCTCTGTCCTGGGTCTTGCACCCTGTCCCAAGCCCTTAAGGCTGCTGTAGTACACATGGAGAATGTGTTTTATCCAAATTAGCTTGTTCCTGAGGGTCAGAAAATAGCCCCTCTCCTAGAATTTGATCTATGGAAATCTCAACTCCCTTTGCTCTTTCCTGCTGTTCTAAAAGTCTAGCCTCTTGCCTGAATAAGCATTTCCATTTCAATTGCAGTCCACTCTCAAGGACAGTAGAGCTCAGTTGAAACCAGTCAGAGGGCGTGACTTTATTTTGTGTGGCCCATGATCTTAGCATCTCTTTAATAAAAGAGGCATTCATCCCAAATGTCATTACAGTCTGTTTAATTTCTTTGAGATCATTTATACGGACAGGTCCCCATGTATCTTCCTTGATGACCCTAGGGTTTCTGGAACCAACTACTTTCTCTGTTGTTACAACTGGAAAGGCAGATAGAACTGTGGGTAGAGCTTCGTGGGAATTGTCCCGGAGTGATTTACCCATAGATTTAGTTAAAATTTGCCTTTTTTTTTTGGTTTTTCGAGACAGGGTTTCTCTGTGGCTTTGGAGCCTGTCCTGGAACTAGCTCTGTAGACCAGGCTGGTCTCGAACTCACAGAGATCCACCTGCCTCTGCTTCCTGAGTGCTGGGATTAAAGGCGTGTGCCACCATCGCCCGGAAAAATTTGCCTTTCTATCTCTTGCTCTTCTTTCTCAGAATTTAAAAATTCCTCAATCTTTTCAATTTTATTCACCATTGCCTTCTGTAATGTCTGAATCTCCTGTCCAGAATTATGTTCTAAAGCCTTCATTGAGGATTCTAAAGTATGAAGTTTGTCCATTAGAGATAACATCTCATCTTTGGACATAATTTTTATAGCATATACCGTGCCTTCTTGTATTGACAATCTTTCCACCAATCTGTCATAAGCTTTAGACAAAATCCGATTGTCACATTCAGCAGTTTTGATTCTCTCAGTTAATGTTTCAGTTCCTATTGAAAGGGACTGAAACTTATGATCCAAATCAGCTGTTCCCTCTTCCATAGTAATGAATTTCTCCTTAACATCAGCCTGTACCTCTTCTAAATTTTGTTCAGTTTGTTGAGTTGCATTAAACAAAGATCTGTTCTCTGCCTGGAGAACTTCAAGCTGATTTTTTAGAAGATTGTTGTCATGCTCAATTGTTTTTAAGCGTTCAACCTTGTCTCGTAAAGACTTTATCATATTTCTATTATCAAACCATATAGTACCAAGGAAAACTACGAATCCCAGAAAGATCCATATCTGTGGGCTGACAGACATTTCTTGTAAAATCTCCCACATGGTACAATTGAAAAGGCTGTTAAAGTCTTGACTGGTAATTTTTTAGACATTTTTCTTATTTATAAAAGAAAATTATGTACTTGTAATGACGTTTTCCTGTCAGTGGTGGCGAAAGAAATGCACCTGAGTCCACGTGGTCTAAACCAGAGCCGGTCTGAAACAATTAACTCAAATCAAAAATTATTGTACTGCCTGATAAGGGAAGGGGTTGGCGGCTTTTGCTTCAAAACCGCAGGTGCTTCCGTTAAATCAGGCAGTGAGGGTTTGCTCTGTGGGGGTCGCTGCTCTGCGACTGTATCGTGGCCTGGAATGGGGGATGGGAAAGCGAGCAGGGAGCGCGCTGTAAAAGCTAGCAGGTTTTACTCGCCCATTCGCACTTCCTGAGCTCTGGTAACTAACTTGCTCGCATAGGCTGGGAAAGATGGAGCTTGCGCCGCCCCCCCCCCCCCCCCGTGTCGGGTTGGGGGCAAAATAGCCCCACGTTGGGCACCAAAATGTGGTGGCATAAATGAATGGAGAAAGATTATAAAAAAATATACAGCTTTAATAAGGAAATAGACTTACAGGACCACAGGTTCCCATGGAGAACAGGAAAAGCAGAGCAAAAAGGGCTGCTGGGATCACACCCAGCAGATTTATAAGTAAACATTAGCCCAATGCGAACACGCCACCAATGGGTGGGGCTATATCCCTACAGTAGTGACATGTTCCCTCTGGAGATTTGATATGGACACTTCTCAAATGTGCATCTTGCTTCCTGTTTCTCTGCTCCACTTCACTCTCTTTGGGCCTGCTCAAGGGAAGGTGGGCTCGGATGGTAGGAGTCCATTTTATTACCTAGAGCTCTGGAGCACACCAATCTGTCGAGCTTGTTTCCTTCCCTCATCTTCTCTCTGTCTTTTGCAGTCCCTGCCTGCTCCTGATATACCAGGTCTAGGCATACCCTACCCTTCTTTCCTCAGGATCCTGCCTCTGCAGTTTGTCTGGTGAATTTTTTTGGTTCCTTTTTGTTTATTTTTCTGTCTTTCTTTGCAGATTTTTGTAGCAGAAAGAACTCACTCCCAGTGGATTCAGTGTTAATTCCACTTACCCCCGGGGAAATACACAACTTTGTTTTGGGAAGTTTTGCAGTGTTGTTTTCTTGTTGTTTACCAGGTGTCCTTGTTTTGTTTTATTTTTCGTTTACCTTTTTCCCCTTTATTTGGAGGGAATGGGAAGAAGTTGGAATAAGGAGGTAGGAGCTGGATTGTGTTTATTTTTTAAACTCAATTACAATGGATGGGGTATTTTAAAATAATGTGTCATGAGGAAAGTTGTTTATGGAAAAAAAGAAAAATGAAAATTTATTTTCTCCTACATGTATTATGGTCCAAGATGTGAATTATGCTCTATTTATCTGCCCAACACAATGCACACCTGAGAAATGTCTACAGACCAGAAATTCCTTTGTTCCCTAGAATTAAGTTTCACTGGTTCACACCTTTGCAGCTAGTGGCAGGATCACATTAAAAGTATTCTAATCATGCATTGCTAGAAGATCAATATCTTCATTTCTTACCAGTTTCTAAACTATTTGTAATCTTTATAACACAAATCTGAAATTGGAAAGCAACATTGAGAACTTCTGGAATCTAGACCTTCAGTTTTCTAATCTCTCTACCCACTGCACACCAAAAGCAGTGCCCATGTGTGTACTCTGGACAATCACCATCATATCCTAAATTTCCAGAGTCTCCCCTGCCCCAATAAATTCATACATAGGGACACTCAGAGGACAAGGGACACTGCCAACATGAACCACATGGACCAACATAAAGTCTGGCTCATGATCAGTCCAAGTCACAGAAGAAATGACAGTTAAATAGACCTCAACACCCAACACTAATCATGGTATTGCTTGTGATATTCCTTACTACTCCTACTGCAGAGGCAGAATAGAATCATGGGAACCCACAAACTGTCTGGCACTAATCCTCCCCATTGCTAACCCTTCCCAGAATTTCTCACTGGGTAGGGCCACCCAGCTGGGCTTCACAATATTAGCAGCTCCCCTATAGGAGGATCAGAGATCAAATGACTCAGACAGCACAGTCCTTCCAGTTCTGCCCTCCCAGCCCAGTAAACAGGGCCCTAGTTTAGATAGTTTGTATTTAGTACACATAATTCGACTCTCCTACACCACATCCTGTTTCTCATCCAAAGCACAGGGTCCGTTGTGTGCACATTGCATTGCACACTCACTTTCCAGTGTAGCCATACCATTGCCTCCAAATGGGAAATCCTGAAAACAAACACAGGTCACATTCATAAAGGAATCACTGTTCCTGTGTAACTGTGGTTACTTTGTAACTGTTGTTAAACAAAAACAAACCATGAATTAGATAACAATCAGGATGATGTTAGGGCTTGGAGGGAGCAAAGACAATGTGAATATGATTTAGTTTTAATCTCAAAAATTATTTTGAAAAGTTGAAATACATTAAAGGCCATGTGCTCCAGAGACTAAGGATTTGTATTAGAGCACAATAAATATTTGTCATGTATTTTCCCTAAAGATGAAGATCTTACTGCAGAAAAGTAACAGTCCTGTTAAGCAGGGCCACAACGTTTTACCCAGATCATTTATTTTTGATGAAATATTGTATACATTGCAATTAGGTATCAAGATAAGGTCAGTCCCATGCCTAGGTTGCCATTGTCTGTGGACTGCAAACA
This sequence comes from Chionomys nivalis, assembly GCF_950005125.1. Lineage (NCBI taxonomy): Eukaryota > Metazoa > Chordata > Mammalia > Rodentia > Cricetidae > Chionomys > Chionomys nivalis. The sequence continues at coordinate 35,761,886 of NC_080111.1, read as the reverse complement.
ATGGTCAATCAGGACAATCATACAGCATCACAAGTGACTACCTGATTCCACATAAGTAATCTCAGTTGAAGGAGGAAAGCTCTCACCCTCAGGCCAACCTCTCACTTCCTGCACTGTGTCTCCACCAGCTTCAAACTTAGTCATTGAGTTCAATTCTTATACCAATCCCTCTTCATTTCTAAGTCCCCAATAAAAGCCAGAATGATTAGCACTCTTTAACTGCTCTATTTTTCTCTTTGACTGACTAGTGAAGGAAAAACCTGGAAGGAGTTGCAGGACTGTCTTACCAGAACTGGGCAGCAGAGGCAGGACTAGAGGTTCAAAATAATTCTCAATTACATAGCATGAAACAAGCCTAAAGTATAGGAGACGTTGCTCTACATAGAAATCAACATAACTTGAAAGAAATAAAATGAAAGTCTCAATGACTTAGAAACATTGGAGAACAGAAACAAATAGAGATAACAGCCACAATACACTTAAAGAAAGTATTTGAAACTGATACCAAAAAGTGATTTTTAAAGTGATGATAATAATGCACTTTTAGCTGGGCAGTGGTGGCTCAGGCCTTTAATCCCAGCACTCCAGAGGCAGAAGAAGGCAGATCTTTGTGAGTTTGAGGCCGGCCTGGTCTACAAGAGCTAGTTCCAGAACAGGCTCCAAAGCTACAGAGAAATCCTGTCTCAATACACCAAAAAATGCACTTTTATGATTAAATGACATTTTCTGTATTGACTTTACAAAAAAGAGTAGGCCCTTCCCTAGAAGAGGGGATGCCATTAACAAGAGATAGATTGATGGTGCCCTTACATATGTTGACTTCTGAGATCTGTAACCTGACACATAGAGTTAGGCAATGGCCTGTTTTTCAAATCTCCAAGCCAACATAACTCTGTCAAGCAAGATTGTTCATATTTCTTATCAAAAGCAATCTACAGATTGAATATAATGCCCATCAAAATCCCAGAAAAATTTCAAAGATTTCAAAAGAACAGTACTCAAATTCATATGAAAAAACAAAAAAAAAACAACCCAGGAAAGCCAAAAGAATCTTATCCAATAAAAGAACTTCTGGAAGCATCACAATCCCTGACTTCAATCTTTACCACAGAGGTAGAGCACTGAAAACAGCCTGGTATTGACATAAGAACAGACAGGAGGACCAAAGGACCTGAATAGATGATGTGGATATCAATACACATATGTTCAAACTCCTGATATTTGACAAGGAAGCAAAACATATTAAATGGAAAAAGAAATCATATTAAACAAGTGGTTCTGGCATACCTAGATATCAACATATAGAAAAATGAAAATAGACACATATCTATCACCATGCACAAATCTCAAGTCGAAATGGATCAAAGACCTCAACATAAAGCTAGCCACACAGAAAATTATAGAAGAAAAAGTGGAAAGTACACTTGAAGGCATTGGCACAGGGAACCACTTCCTAAATATAACTGCAGCAGCACAGACACTGAGAGAAACGATTAAATGGGACCTCCTGAAAGTAAAAAGCTTCTGTAAAGCAAAGGACATGATCAACAAGGTGAAATGACAGCCTACAGAATGGGAAAAGATCATCACTAACCCCACATCAGACAGAGGTCTGATCGCCAAAATATACAAAGAACTCAAGATATTGGACACCAGGGCTGGAGAGATGGCTCAGCAGTTAAGGGCACTGACTGCTCTTCCAGAGGACCCAGGTTCAATTCCCAGCACCCACATGGCAGCTCACAACTCTCTGAAAATGCAGTTCCACGAGATCTGACACCTTCACACTAATGAACATTAAATAAAAGTTAAATAAATCATTAAAAAAAAGATACTGGACACCAGAAGATCACATAATCCAATTAAAAAAAATGGAGTAAAGACCTAAAGAGAGAACTCTCAACAGAGGAATCTAAAATAGCTGAAAGACTCTTAAGGAAATGTTCAATATCGTTAATCAGAAAATGCAAATCAAATCAACTCTGAGATTCCATCTAACACCTGAAAGAATGGCCAGGATTAAAAACACCAATGACAACTTATGCTGGAGAGGTTGTGACGAAATGGAAACACTTCTGCATTGCTAGTGGGAATACAAGCGGGTACAGTCCCTTTGAATGTCAGTGTGGCAATTTCTCAGAAAATTAGGAAACAACCTTTTTCAAGACCCAGTAATAACACTTTTGGGTATGTGACCAAAGGATGCTCAATTGCCCCACAAGGACATGTGCTCAACTATGTTCATAGAAGCTTTGTTTGTCATAGTCAGAGCCTGTAAACAACCTAAATGCCCCTCCATAGAAGAATGGATAAGGAAAATGTGATACATTGACACAATGGAGTACTATACAGCAGAAAAAAATCTTGAATTTTACAGGAAAATGGATGGATCTAGAAAACATTATTTTGAGTGAGGTAACCCAGACACAGAAGGATAATTATCACATGTACTCACTCATAGGTGGTGTTTAAGCATAAAGCAAAGCAAGCCAGCCTACAAACCACAACCCAGATCTGAGACAAAATGAGGATGCTAAGAGAGACTTACATATATCTAATCTATATGGGAAGTATAAAGTATAAAAAGACAAGATCTCCTGAGTAAATTGGGTGCATGGGGACCTTGGGAGAGGGTGGAAGGGGGGGATGATGAGGCAGGGAGTGAAGCAAAGAAAATTGTAGAGCTCAATAAATATCAATAAAAAACGATCAATCATATCTGTAGAGGATAGTTGCCTAATTGCAAATTCAGTGTTCCTTGACTCAAGATAACCTTCCTAAACTGGACAACCACACAATCTGCTCTGTGTTTATTCACATGACATTAATTTACACATGCTGGGCAATTACAAACTGCTACTGCTACCTCAGTCAGGCCCTTTTTCATAGTGGTGGCTCCAACAGCTGATTGCCTATGCTGTGCCCCCTGCAGTGCACACAATAATCTATTATTCCTATTGTGGTCTCCTGCGACTACATTGCACAGTCAGCTACGTGGCTCAAATGCACTATTTTATTTTATTTTAATATATTGGTTTTGTTTGAGACAGGGTATCTCTGTAGCTTTGGTGCCTGTCTGGGAACTAGCTCTTGTAGACTACACTGGCTTCAATTTCACAGAGATCTGCCTGCTTCTTCCTCCAGAGTGATTGGATTAAAGGCATGCACTACCACTGCCTGGCAAATACATAATTTTAAAACTGTGAATTGGTACAGTCATTTAAGAAATTTGATGGTGAGCTACGTGGTTTTGATGCACGCCTTTAATCCCAGCACTCAGGAGGCAGAGGCAGGTGGATCTCTGTGAGTTTGAGGCCAGGCTGGTCTACCTGAGCGAGTTACAGGACAGGCTCCAAAGCCACAGAGAAACCCTGCCTCGAAAAACCAAAAAAAAAAAAAAAAAAGGTGCTGGAGAGATGGCTCAGAGGTTAAGAGCATTGCCCGCTCTTCCAAAGTTCCTGAGTTCAATTCCCAGTAACCATATGGTGGCTCATAACCATCTCTAATGGGGTCTGGTGCCCTCTTCTGGCCTGCAGGCATACATGGAAGGAATGCTCTGTATACATAATAAATAAATATTAAAAAAAAGAAAGAAAGAAAAGTTTCCATTTTTAAAATAAAAGGAAGTTTCATGGTGTAATATAGAGGACACTCAAGGTCACTGTCCAGGAAAGCAACAGACAGGGACCAAGGCCACCTGAGTCAACATAACAGAAGTTTTTTCAGAAACAGTATTTCTTTTTTCTTTTCTCAAACTCACAGAGATCCGCCTGCCTCTGCCTCCTGAGTGCTGGGATAGAAACAGTATTTCTATCTGGATGGAAATGCAGCTCTTCTAGAATTAATATGCCTTTCCACTGAGAAATCACATCACACACTTAGAAGATTAATAAAGAAAAGTCTCTTTAATGATGTTATGCATTGATCTCTGTCCAGTGCTCAAGGGGGGCTAGGTTAGATAGATTTTGCATTCAATATATGCTGTTATCCACAAGTATCCCTTAGGATAATGGTCCAGATTAAACTTTGAACAATTGAAATAGAAACAGGCAACTTGACAGTCTAAATATTTAGGCAAAAATATTCTCAGACTATTTTCTCAAGTATACCATAACCTGTTACAGCAGGTCATTCTACACTGACAGGGTTCTAAGGTGAAGATCTCAAGGGAGGAGAAAGACTGGACAAGTAAAAGATAAAAAAAGATAGGGTGGGGAGGTGTTGCAGAAGATGGGTCCCATGCATAGTAAGCTTCTAAGGAAAAATAGCATCTTAGCAAGGTGGTGGTGGGGCACACCTTTAATCCCTTCACTCCAGGATTTTTAGAGACAGGGTTTCTCAGTTCCTTAGGAGCCTGTCCTGGAACTCTTGTAGATCAGGATGGCGTTGAACTCAATGAAATCCATCTGCCTCTGTCTCAAGAGTGCTGGAATTAAAGGCATGCACCACCACTGCCTTTAAATCAGTGATGGCTTCTTTGAAATGGTTTGGAGTCAAATATCTGGACAATCCTGGTGAACAATGCAAACCCCATTCTAATCTCTTCCAGCCCTCATTAGCATATACTTACATTTTGGGTGTTTTAGACGCAGTTCTCCCTCTGCTAAATTCTACTTTGTGGGACTTAATTATTATATAAGCATTGGTCAATTATTGTATCACCAACTCTACTCTACAACATTATGGTACAGTAGTGGAAAGCTACACAACACGTGAGATGCCTTTGATAACCTCCACAAATTTAAATATAGACTCAGATTACATTTAAAGCTTAAATGCAAAGTGCTCGATATCGAGAAGATACTGGACAAATGAGGCTTCTCTGAGTTTGGCAACTTGTATCCATGAATGCAGGCACCCCGTTGAAGTTGACTAAGAAGGAGTTTTAGAGCTTCCTGCTCCCAATACTCTAAGGAGATGAAGCCACAGAGAAAAGTTATTCAGTGGCCTGCCCCTAGGCCCATGAATTAGCAAGGACCATGAGGAACTTCACATACAGGGAATATGGCAGCAGGTTCCCACCCAGACCCATGGAGGTAACACCATAGTGTCTTCTGCACCTCGCCCTCTGCTCCTCCCCATCAGGAGACAGCATTCCCTCACTCACCATGTTGTGCTTCTCCATTTTGCCAAAGTTCTCAGCTCATCATCTCCCTGCAACAGCAACTGCACCCGAAAACAGGAATCCACTGGCGCCAGCTCCTCTTCAAAGCCAAGACTGAAGATGGCTGCCTGGAAGAGACCTGTGCTGCTTCTGACTGGCAGGTTACCTGGAGGGCATGATTGGCTAGTGAGTCCTGAGGGACAAGAGCACTTCCCATAAGGCTATAGTGTATTTAAAGAGACAGAATACTGATTCCTGTCCATTGCTTTATGGGTTTTATTCCTTAAATTTGAAGCACACTCCAGGCAAATGAATAATAATAAAAAGAGTAGTGTTGATGGAAATTTGAATATGTAGAGAATAATTGAGCTAGAATGTCTTCATGAGCACTATTGTTAGCCAGCACATATCTTTCCATGGTCAGGTGAATTAAATATACAACTGCAGTATTTAAGATTCTCTACATCAACAGAACAGGTAGAATAAATCTCACCATTAAGTAAAAAGTGAGCTTATTAGAATGTCTCTTGTCCAGGTAACTTAAGAACAGCTGGCTACCAATGGCAATTGAAGAATCCAATAGCTTTCTTCTCAGCCTTTTGTCTAAGATCACGTGACGAATCCAGTAGTGGTTCTGCCTATAAGGCTCTGTGACTCAGCTGGTTTTAAGTATTCATGAAAATTACAACGAAGTAGGCACTAATGCTCCTAAAGGAATGAGCTTGTTAACCAGAGCTAGAGCACAGAGGCAAAAAAAAAAAAGACCTTTCTTCTTCAAAAGAGTTTATATGTGCTCGCTTCGGAAGCACATATACTAAAATTGGAATGATACAGAGAAGATTAGCATGGCCCCTGGGCAAGGATGACACGCAAATTTGTGAAGCGTTCCATATTTTTTGAATTTTGCATGCAAATAGACAGAAATAGAAAACACCACCCTGAGTGAGGTAAGCCAGACCCAAAAAGAGGAACATGGGATGTACTCACTCATATTTGGTATCTAGCCATAAATAAAGGACATTGAGCCTATAATTCGTGATCCTAGAGAAGCTCAATAAGAAGGTGAACCCAAAGAAAAACATATAGGCATCCTCCTGAATATTAACCTTCATCAGGCGTTGAAAGGAGACAGAGACCAAGACCCACATTGGAGCACCAGACTGAAATCTCAAGGTCCAAATCAGGAGAAGGAGAGAGAGCACAAGCAAGGAACTCAGGACCGAGAGGTGTGCACCCACACACTGAGACAATGGGGATTTTCTATCGGGAACTCACCCACGCCAGGAGGCCTGGGTCTGAAAAAACATGGTATAAAACCAGACTCGCTGAACATAATGGACAATGAGGACTACAGAGAACTCAAAAACAATGCCAATGGGTTTTTGTGGGAGCCTAAGCAGTTTGGATGCTCACCTTACTAGACCTGGATGGAGGTGGTTGGTCCTTGGACTTCCCACAGGGCAGGGAACCCTGATTGCTCTTAGGGCTGATGAGGGAGGGGGACTTGATTGGGGGAGGGGGAGGGAAATGGGAGGCAGTGGTGGGAAGGAGGCAGAAATCTTTAATAAATAAATAAATTTAATAAAAAAAAAAGACTTTATATGTGACTGCTGCTACCAGAAGGTAAGGTGCTGATTAAAGTTGCGTCATAGTCTTGTTTGATTCAGTTCTTTTTCTGGTGATTTCAAGACAGGATTTTTCTGTGTAGTCATAGAACTCATTCTGTAGGCCAGACTGGTCTCAAATATAAAAAATTCCACTACCTCTTCTCATGAGTGATGGTGTTAAAACTAAACACACATGGGCTGGAGAGACGGCTCACTGGTTAAGTGTGCACAAGCACCAAGCAGCTTAAGGTGGGTCCTATAATCTCAAACTATACACATTAATGGAGGATTGTCCCATTTCAAAACCTTTAAGTAAAATCTCTCCCAGGTATAATCAATTCTTTGTGTATCAGATGATTCTAGAAGTAGTCAGTTTTGTCTACCAAATATAGCCATTTCAACAGCCAAGACAGAAGAAATGAGAAAAAAATTCTTGATTGTAGGAGTCACAAAGAGCATGGGAGTTGTTTTCGAAACAGTGTTTTTCCTCAACAAAGGAAGCATAGAGATTTTACGTAGGGAGTCTGAACATGCTCGTGTAATGTTCTCCCTTTGTTAAGCATGCTCAGTTAACAAATGCACTTCTAACCATAATCACAATGTAAAAGCAGAGACATTTAGGGACATTCTTACCTCAAAATCATGTAGGAACAAATGTAAATTGAACAAATGATTGAAAGAAATACTTCTGGCATGTTTATATTGTATCATAAGTTCTTGGTTGAAAATCAAGTAGATGACACTGTGAAAAGTTGATTATCAATCTTGAGGCTTATTTTAAAAGATAACTTTGCCAACACCATTTTTTCACAAACACAAAAGATAGAGAACACAAAACCAGAAAACTTCAAGGAAAAGTCAAATAACAGCCCACTATACAGTGCTTCTGGAGGAACAGTTATGATGATCTCTATTAATCTCAGAGAAAGCTGCTTTTGTTCTGACCAGGCTGACTAGGCAGAAGGTCACAGCTGCTACATAGTCTACAAAAAAAAAATCACAAAACTCAGGAAAATAAGACACCTGAATAACATACAAAAAAAGGAGCACTAGAGAATTGGAACAATAATACCTCTTAAGTTCATTCCAAATATCTGCCACTGCTCCCCTAAAAGCATTTGCAAAAATAAATATACTCAAATGTGCAAGCACATACTATTAACTCAATTCACTGGAAAGAGGTGAACATTTGACAGTGGGTCACTGAAATTACTTGGCACAAGTGAGAAGTGTTAAGTCTGGAGCTTAGCCTCCAGCCCCTGGCATCCATCCCAGCCCCCCTGGCCTAAAAGTTGCATTAGCCTGGACTCCAAATCCCAGCATGCCAGGTACAGACCGCCATGGTGGGTCAGGACCACGGGAGGTGGTGGCGCACGCCTTTAATCCCAGCACTCGGGAGGCAGAGGCAGGCGGATCTCTGTGAGTTCGAGACCAGCCTGGTCTACAGAGCTAGTTCCAGGACAGGCTCCAAAACCACAGAGAAACCCTGTCTCGAAAAACAAAAAAACAAACAAACAAACAAACAAACAAAAAAAACAAAGCTTATTTAGGTGGTATCCTAAGGTTAAACACTTGGTTCCCAGGTTGCATGGGCTCCCTCCTGTCCTTTCTCCAAACATGGGATCAGCCACTAGAGGGCACTGTACTTAATAAAATGATGGGCATTTTGATTTGGTTTCATTTCACGTAATTGAACTTCTATGTGCTAGCAGAGCTGTGCAATCTTAGGATTTTTTCTTAACCAGAAGGAAACACAGAACACATAACAAACACTCTTAGTAGTTTATTAGAGGCAATGTGCACAAGCCTGCGAAGTCAGTGTGCAGAAAGAGGGAGGAGGATGGCTCATCCGGCTTTTAAAAGCTGCCTGGTGTATGCACACAGGGGTTGACATGGTTACATCATATGCAGATGATGGGCTTTATGCAAGTGAGCAAGGGCTTAGCTGAGTAATATGTGTATCATGCAGGAGGGCGTCTTTAACATCCCCGGGTGCCTGAGGGCTTGTTTGCCCCTGCATGACCCCTAGAACCTAGAACTATCAACCATATGTGGCTTAAATCATTACAGTCACCACCTTACCAAGTGATATGAAATGCTCATCATGAGCTGGGTATTTCTGAATCTATCAAGTTATGAAGTAGGACATTTACAGCTGCAACTTGTTATGAAATGGAAGTGGTACATTAGAGATCAGGACAAAGTAGGTACTGAAGACACAAGGAAGCTACATGAAGAATTGGCCAACTTCCAACAGTTTCTACTCCTGTTACGATGCCTTCTGCTGTCAAGCATACACCTGTAGTCTATTCTTTATGACTGGTTGAATGAGGAAGAGAAGACTAGGCTCTGGCTAATGGTTCAATATATCATGCACGAACCACCCAGAACTAGGCAGCTGCAGGATTACAATCCTGGCTGGGACAACCCTGAAAGATGCTTGTGAAAGGAAATGTTCACAGTGGGCAGAAATTCAAACAATACACATTTCAATGTGGTTTATTTGGAAGGAGAAATGGTCTAATCTACAACTAGCAAGGCACTGATTGATAAACTTTATCCAGTGGTTTGACTGGATGCTGAGGGATTAGTAAAGCGCATGATTAGAAAATTGGTGAGAGAAGACATCTGAGGAAAGGGAATGTGAATAATCTCTGTGAAAGGGAAAGGGGGATAAAGATCCTTGTATTCCATGTAAATGCTGATCAAAAGTTGAATTCAGCTGAGAAAGAGTTCAATACTTAAGTAGACAAGTAGACTTTTCTTAATAGAAATACTACAGGAAGAATTGACCAGCCTAACACAGAAGAGGGAGAAAAAATAATTTTAAACATAACCTTGGTGGGCGGTGGTGGTGCACGCCTTTAATTCCAGCCCACAGGAGGCAGAGGCAGGTGTAGTGTGGAGCTGCGGGCCTGCTTTTCGTCCTGCCCAGCTCCTAAACGGCTAGCTTTATACCCGAAATAATCACATGGAAACTGTATTCTTTTAAACACTGCTTGGCCCTTTAGCTCTAGCCCTTACTGGCTAATTCTCATATCGTGATCAACCCATCTTGAATAATCTGTGTAGCACCAGTCTTACCAGGAAAGATTCAGCATGTCTGACCTGGCAGCTGGCTGCAATGCATCTGCCTCTGAGAGGAGCTGCTCTGCATCTGAGCTCACTTCCTCTTCCTCCCAGCATTCTATTCTGTCTACTCCACCCTCCTAAGGGATGGCCTATCAAATGGGCCAAGGCAGTTTGTTTATTGACAAATGACCTTCCTCCATCAGGCAGGCAGATCTCTGTGAGTTCCAGGACAGCCTGGTCTACAAGAGCTAGTTCCAGGACAGGAACCAAAAAGCTATGGAGAAACCCTGTCTCGAAAATAAATTAAAAAAAAAAAAAAACAAAAAACCATAACCTTAAGACGATGATGGACAGATTTAAAGAGGAAATAAAAAAATTCACTTAAAGAAATGGAGGAAAAGGCAAACAAAAAACAATTGGAAGAAATCAACAAAAATCTTAAAGAAAACCAAGAAAAAATAATCAAACATGGGAAGCAAAGAGTTGAAACACTTCAAGACTTGAAAACTCAAATAAAGGCAATAAAGAAAACACCAAAAAAGGGACTTCTAGAAATGGAAAATCCATTTAAACAAATGGGAACAACAGATGCACACGTAATTAATCAAATAGAAGGGATGGAAGGAAGAATATCAGCAGTTGAAAGTGCAGAAAAATAAATATATTCATTGGTAAAAGAAAATTTTAAATTCAACAAATTTTTAACACAAAACATCCAGGAAATTTGGGACATCATGAAAAATTCAAACCTAGTTCCGGGCGTTGGTGGCGCACGACTTTGATCCCAGCACTCAGGAGGCAAAGAGAGGTGGATCTTTGTGAGTTTGAGGCCAGCCTGGTCTACAGAACTAGTTCCAGGACTGGCTCCAAAGCTACAGATAGACCCTGTATCAAAAACCAAAAAAAAAAAAAAAATATTCAAACCTAAGAATAGCAGGTATAGAAGAAGGAAAAGATCTCCAGCTCAAAGGCACAGAATACATATTCAGCAAAATCATTGAAGAAAACTTTCCCAACATAAAGAAGTATATCACTATGAAGGTAGAAGAAGCTTACAGAACACCAAATAGATTGAAACAAAAACAAGTCCCCTCACCATATAATAATCAAAATGCAGAGCATACAGAAAAAAGAGAATATTGAGACTTGCAAAAGTAAAAGGCCCACTAATATATAAAGACAGACCTATCAGAGTTAAACCTTAATTTTTAATTGAAACCAGGAAATCCATAAGGTCCTGGACAAATGTGCTGTAGACAGTAAGAGACCATGGATAAAACACAGACAATTAGCCCCAGCAAATGTTTAAATGGCCATCTGTGGAGAAAACATAATATTCCATGACAAACCCAGATTTAAACAATAATTATCCACAAATTCTAGCTTAAAAAAAATAGAAGAAAAACTCCAACTCAAAAAAGATTATTGTACCCACAAAAACACAAGCAACAGATAACCCCTTATCAGCAAACCCCAAAGAAAGGAAACACAAGCACTACCACCAAAATAACAGGAATTATCAATCACTGGTTATTAATACCTCCAAATATTTTTTGGACCCAAGTCACCTACAAAAAGACACACACAGGCTAAGAGAATGGATATGAAAGCAGAATATATCCTTCTGCTGTATATAAGAAACACACCTCAACCTCAAGGACAGACATTGCCTCAGAGTAAAGGGTTGTGAAAAGATTTTCAATAAAATGAACCTAAGAAACAAGCAGGTATAGCTACCCTAATATCTAACAAAATAGACTTCAAACTAAAATCAATCAGAAGAGATGGGGAAGTACACTTCATAGTCATCACAGGAAAAAATCCATCAAGACTAAATCTCAATGCTGAACATCTGTGCCCGAAATACAAGTGAACACACATAGAACAGAACACACATATGTAAAAGAAACAGTACTAAAGCTTAAATCGCAGTCCAACCCTACACACTAATAGTAGGAGACTTGAACACCCCACTCTCCCCAGTGAAAAGGTCAACAACACAAAAACTTAACAGAGAAATAAAACAACTAACAGATGTCATGACACAAATGGACTTAACAGACATCTACAGAATATTCCTCACAAACACAAAAGAATATAAATTCTTCTCAGCACCTCATGGACCTTCTCTAAAATTGGCCCCATACATGGTGATAAAGCAAACCTCAACAGACACAAAAAATTGTAATAACCACCTGTGTCTTATCAGATCACCCTGTTTTAAAGTTAGAATTTAACAACAACACTAATCACAGAAAGTCTACAAACCCTTGGAAAGTGAATAGTGCTCAGCTGAATCAACAATGTGTCAAAGAAGAAAGAAAAAAAGAAATTAAAGACTTTGTAGAATACAATGAAAATGAAGGCACAACATACCCAAACCTATGGGACACTGTCAAAACAGTGCTGTGAAGAAAGTTCATAGTACTAAGTGCCTGCATAATGAAAGTGGGGAAATCTCATACTGGTGAGTTAACAGCACACCTGAAAGCTCCAGAACAAAAGAAGCAGACTCACCCTGGATGAGTAGATGTCAGGAAATAATCAAATTTAGGGGTAAAGTCAGTATTATAGAAAGGAAAACACTACAAAGAATCAATGTAACAAAGAGCTGTTCTTTCAAAAAAATCAAGAAGATAGACAAACCCTTATCCAACTTAACCAAAAGGCAGAGAGAGAACATTCAAACTATCAAAATCATAAATGAAAAGGTGGGCATAGCAACAGACACTGAGAAAATCCAGAGAATCATTTCATCATACCTCAAATCCTGTATTCCACAAAATTGGAAATTGTAAGGTAAATGGACAATTTTCTGAATAGGTACCACACACCAAAATTAAATCAAGACCTGGTGAACAATTCAAATACACCTATAACCTTCAAGTAAATAGAGGCAGACATTAAAAGCCTCCCTTCACCTAAAAAATAAAAAGCCAAGGACTGGATGGTTTCAGTGAAGAATTCTACCAGAACTTCAAAGAAGACGAAGACGTAACAACTATACTCCTCAAATGGTTACACAAAATAAAAACAATAGGAACAGTTCCATACAATCATTTCCATTTTATGATGTTACAGTTACCCTGATACTAATTCCACACAAAGAAATAAAAAGGAGAATTATATACCAATCACCCCCATGATCATTAATGAAAAAATACTCAATAAAATACTGACAAACTGAATCAAAGAACACACCAAAAAAATTATACACCATGATGAAATTAGCTTCATCCAGGGATACAGAATGGTTTAACATATGAAGCATATGGTCTCTCAATGTAATCCATCATATAAATAAATTGAGAGAAAAAATATAATCATCTCATTAGATGCTGAAAAAGCATTTGACAAAATCCAACACCCCTTCACGATAAAGGTCTTGGAGACATCAGGGATACAAGAAGATATCTTAACATAATAAAAGAAATATACAGAAAGCATAGAGCAAATTAAATGGAGAGAAACTCAAAATGATCCCACTAAAATTAGGAACAATTCAAGGCTGTCCTCTCTCACCATACCTAGTAAACATATTTCTTGAAATTCTAGCTAGAGAAAACAGAAAACAAAAGAAGTTCATTGGGATCCAAACTGAAAAGGAAGAAGGTAAGCTTTTGCTACTCACAGATGATATGATAGCATAAATAAGTGATCCCACAAACTCTATCAGGGAACTCCTACAGCCCATAAGTACCTTCAGTAATTTGTGAGGAAACAAGATCAGCTCAAAAAAAAAAAAAAAACAAACAAACAAACAAAAAAACAGTAGACCTCCTATATACAAAAAAAAAAAAAAGAAGCTAAGAAAGAAATCAGAGGAGCATTACCATTTACAATAGCCACAAATAATGTAAAAAATCTTCAGGTAACACTAACCAAAGAAGTTAAAGACCTGTTATTTCAAAACTTTAAGTCTTTAAAGAAAGAAATTGAAGAAAATACAAGAAAATGGTGGAAAGATGCTCTTGGATAGGTAAAATGAACATAATAAAAATGGCAACCCTACCAAAATCAATTAATATATTTAATGCAATCTCCATCAACATCCCAAACTCTTCTTCCCAGACCTTGAAAGCACACTCCTCAAATTCATAGCAGAAAACAAAACACACACAATAGCCAGTCTCGTGGACTGACCAATTACTGAATTCTTCACTTCATCTTAGACAAAACATTGAGAAGCGATGTCCTGGATTTTTCCAATTACCATTGGTAGGCAGCTACTTTTAAGTTACCTGGACCACAGCTTGTGAGACATTCTAATAAACCCACTTCTTACAATCGTGGTGGGATTCCTTCTACCTGTTCTGCTCATATAGAGAATCTTGAATACTGCAGTTGTATATTTTATTTACCTGACCAAGGAAAGAGATGTGCTGGCTAACAATAGTGCTCATGTAGACATTCTTCCTAGCTGCATTATTATCTATGTATTCAAATTTTCATGAACACTACACTTTATTATTATTATTATTCATTTGCCTGGAATTTGCTTTGAATTTCAGGAATAGAACCCATAAAGCAATGGAGCCATCATCCAGCCATCAGTTGGGGAAAGACCAATCATCTTGTTTAAGATCTGCTTCCTCCTTTTCTCTTTTCTGTTGTGTGAAATCCCTGGGAAAACCATGTTAAAAGTAACTTCAGTTCATGTGACCTCAGCAGGAAGCCACAGAATAATCATCTTTTGTGACCATAAAGTTATCTTTAGCTGTTAATATCTGTGCACCGTATCCCCTGTAGGACAAGAAATCACAGCATCCACCTAGCACAGTCCAGTGTACAGTACAAGCTAGCTAGCCACATTTTGTCCTGGAGGAAAAGGGGAAAGTTCCTATGGGGTGCAAGATTAGGACCTTGTCTCTTTTTGGAGCAAGGGGCAAGTGCTATTGAAATGCAAAGCTTGGCCAAACTAGAAAAGATCTTTGACTCAGGTAGATGGAATGGCCAGGAACCAGTGTGCTGTGTCTTTAAGCACACTGTAGCCCTGTGGACAGTGTTCTTGCTACTCAGACCGCACCAGCCAATCAGGCCCTCCAGGTGACATGCCAGTCAGAAACAGTGCAAGGCTCTTCCGGGCACCGCCTGCAGACTCGGCTTTGTGGAGGAGTTTGTGCCAGTTGTTTCCTGTGCTGTGGTGAAGTTGCTGCTGCAGGGAGAGGACGATCTGAGAGCTTTGGTGATTTGGGGAACCACAACATGGTGAGCGAGGGAATGCTGTCTCAAGATGGGGAGGAGCAGAGGGTGAGTTTCAGGAGACAGCATGTTGCATCCTTGTGGGATCTGTGTGGGAACCTGCCGCCATATTCCCTGCCTCGTGAAGTCCCATGTGGTCCTGTTAATTCCTAGACCTAGTGCTGTGGGCTTAATCTGCTTAGAGAATTGGGAGCAGGGTGATGTGTGTACAAAAGTCTTTCTTCTCAACTTCAATGTGCCATACTCAAGAGGCCTAGTTTCTCCAGTATCTTCTCAAAATTGAGCACTTTGCAGTTAACTTTACATACAATCTCCATTTGTGTTTAACTATGTGGACGGTATCAAGGCAGCTCACCTGTTGGGTAGCGCTGCACTTCTAAGCTGCCACGTAGAAGAGTTGAATTGCTGATATAAAGGATTTTCCAATGCCTTGGAATTAGTTCAGTCTCACAAAGTAGAATTAGCTGAGGGAGGATTGCCTCTACATCACCCAGAAGACAAATGTTTTAATCAGGGCTGTTAGAATTTAGGATGCTAAGGCACACTTTGTTCAACTGGATTGTCCAGATATTTAGCTCCAAACTACTACAGAGAAGCCACCACTGATTTAAAACTGGACACCAGGCACATCCTCATATAAAAAAAATACCTCTAGCAAGCTTTTCAAGGAGGCATTACAGGTTCCTAAACAACCTTAAGGCCTAATGTGGCTCAAAGTTCCAGTTTTCTTCTTTAGAAAAGCACAGTTCTTCCAGATGGGCAATAGGACACCAGGTGACATATATTTGAAAGGCAAAACATTGTTGTGAGGAGTTACCTGATCAATGAAGGGTTTTATTTATTCCCTCAGGGACATTCCTAGGAGATCTCGTGACAGCCTGGGGGCTAAGCCTTGTGAGTTTCCCTAAGGACCTGAGCTCCTCTAAAACTAGGAATATGCTTTGGAGAGTTGGTAATGGTCTGGTTCCAAGGTCTTTATGGAGGGGTTCCTCTAGGTCTTAAGAACCCAACCCTTTTACCATAGGGAGCTATTTTTATCAGTCCCCAGGCCACTGTGCTCTTAGTAAAGTTTTTTTTTTTTTTTTGGTTTTTCGAGACAAGGTTTCTCTGTGGCTTTGGAACCTGTCCTCGAACTAGCACTAGCTCTTGGAGACCAGGCTGGTCTTGAACTCACAGAGATCTGCCTGCCTCAGCCACCCGAGTGCTGGGATTAAAGGCGTGCACCACCATCGCCCGGCAGTAAAGTTCTTGAGGATACCCAGTGTTCAAATTGGGTAGAATTGTCTGACTAACCTCCTCCCAAATTCATATGATATTGTTTACTGACTTCTTATAATTCTCCCATTTCCTCCCATTTCCCCTCTGGAAGTATCCAAGATGCTATTTTTCTTTTACTCCTTTTTTAAAAATTCTTTGAAACAGTGTTTCTCTGTAGGACTGTCCTGACTATCCTGGAACTCACTGCAGAGTCCAGGCTGTCCTTGAACTCATAGAGGTCCCTTGGCTCAGCAAGGGTATGAGCCATCAATGCCAAGCAAGTTGCTGTTTTTCTCAGGAAGCTTACTAGGCATCTGCAAGACCTCCGCACCCTAAATTTTTAACTTTTCACATTTTACTTTTCCTAACTTTGTCATCCCCTGTGACTTTCAACTTAAGACCCTGTCACTGAAGTATGATCTGCTGATGGAGGTCACCAGTGTACAGAAGAAATTATCCTGGAAATATGTTTGCTCTGTAACTCTCTTATCTGCCTAAATATCTAGCCTGGCAAGTTACCTGTTTTTATTTTAATTGTTCAAAGTGTAACCTAGAGCCTAATCCTAAAGGAAGCTTAAGGACAACAGCAAATGTGGAATCTGTCTAGCTGTCTCCTCTTTGAGCATTAGCCAGAGATTGATGTCTATCATCATTAAAGATGTAATAATCTCCTAAGTGTATGAAGTGATTTTTCAATGGAAAGGCATATTAATTTTAGAACAGCTGCATTTCCATCCTGTTAGAAAAATAGTTTCTGAGACAAATTCTTATGTTGACTCAGGTGTCCTTGGTATACTACACTTTCAAAATTCCCCTAAAAAATGCCTGTAAAACCTCACAGTTTTAGACTTATGCACTGGAGACATGTGGTTGACTATGCAATACAGTCATGGGAAAAGGATTTGCATATGGAGCATTCCTTCTGTACTCAGATCAGAATAGGAGGAATAGTTTGTTTATTGTGTACACTGCAGGGGAAACAGTGGAGGCAATCAATTATTGAAGCCACCATTATGAAAAAGGGTCTGATTGTGGTAGGTTCAGTGAATTTTTAATTTCCCAGCATGTGTTATTAAATTAATCCTATGTGAATGAATGCAGATGATTTGTGTGGGTGTACAGATTGGGAAGGTCATCTTGAGCCAATGAACATTGAATTTGCAATTAGGCCACTATCCTCTGCAGATGTGGTTGATCTTGCTTGACACAGTTATGTCAACTCAGAGATATGAGAAACAGGCCACTGACAAACTCTTATGCGTTAGGTTACAGATCTCAGCAGCCAACATATTTATATGGGCACCATGAATCTATCTCTTATTAATGACTTCCCCTCTCTTATAGAAGGGCCTACTCTTTCAAAGTCAATATAGAAGCCGGGCGGTGGTGGCGCATGCCTTTAATCCCAGCACTTGGGAGGCAGAGGCAGGCGGATCTCTGTGAGTTCAAGAACAGCCTAGTCTACAAGAGCTAGCTAGTTCCAGGACAGGCTCCAAAACCACAGAGAAACCCTGTCTCGAAAAACCAAAAAAAACAAAACAAAACAAAAAAACCAAAGTCAATATAAAAAGCTTTATTTAATCTTAAAAGTGCAGTATTTTTGTCATTTAAAAAATCACTTATTTGTGTCATTTTTCAGATATTTTCATTAAGTGTATTGCTTCTCTTGTTTCTGTTTATGTTCTCTAACATTTCAAAGTCATCAATATTTGCACTTTATTTCTTTCAAGTGATGTTGATTATTGATTTCTGTGTAGAACAATGTGCCCTATAGTTTAGGCTTGCCTCATGCTGTGTAATTGAGAATCATTTTGAACTCCTAATCAATCTTTCCTCTGCTGCCTAGTTCTGGGAAAACAGTCCTGTAACTCCTTACAGGTTTGACCTTGATTTGTCAATGAGAAAGAAAAATAGAGTAGTTAATGAGTGTCTTCCGATCTTTCAGGCTTTTATTGGGGACTTAGAAGCAGAGGGACTTGTGCAAAAGTTGAGCTCATTGACAAACTTGACACTGGTGGAGACACAGGGCAGAAACAAAAAGGTTGGACTGAGGGTGAGAGCTTTCCTCCTTCAATAAAAGTTGAGATTAGCTATGTGGAATCAGGGAGTCAATTGTAGATGCTCTATGATTGCCCTGATTGACCATTGTTTGCAGTCCACAGACCTGAGCAGTCAAGAATCTTGGAAAGGGACTGACCACATCTTTAAACTTAATTGCTCTATTTACAAAAGTTCATCTAAAATAGAAGATCTAGGTAAAATGTTGTGGCCCTGCTTAAAAGCACTGCTACATTTCTGCATTAACACATTCAACTTTAGATAAAATATACGAGAAATCTTTAATGTGCATGAATACAAATCCCTAGTCTCTGGAGCAAATGGCCATAAAGTGTGTTTCAAGTTTTCAAAATAATTTTTGATATAAAAACTATGTCATATTTACATTCTCTTTGCTGTCTTAAAGTCCTAATATGCCTGGATTGTTTTCTAATTCATGGTCTGTTATTTTGACAACAGTTACAAAGTAACCACAGTTACACAGTAACAGTAATTCTTTGATGAATGTGACCTGATTTTCTCCAAAATTTCGCATCTCTCAGTCAAGGTGATGGCAGCACTGGAAAGTGTGTAATGGAATGTGTACCCAAAGGACCCTGCACTTTGGATGAGGAACAGGATGTGTGTGCTCTAGGAGAGTGGAATAATGTGTGCTAAATACAAAGTTTTTAAACTGGGACCTGTCTGCTGGACTGGGAGGGCAGAACTGGAAGGGCTGTGCTGTCTGAGTCATTTGATCTCTGATCCTCCAGTAGAGGAGCTGCTAATATTGTGAGTCCCAGCTGCGAGGTCCTAGCCAATGAGGGAATTTTGGGAAGCATTGGCAATCAAGAGTACTAGTGGCAGATAGTTTGTGGGTTCTTTCCATGACTCTCCTCTGCCTCTGTAGTAGGTAGCTTTAAGGAGGACAACAAGCTATCCCATGCTGAGTGGGGGTGGTGTATAGAACAGGTCTGTTGAACTGTTATTTCTGCTGTGACTTGGAAGGATCATGAGTCAGACTGTAGTTATGTTGGTCCATGTGGTTCATGCTGGCAGTGGCTTTTGTTCTCTGAGCCTCCTTGTGTGTAGATTTACTGGGGAAAGGGAGACTCTGCAGCCCTGGAATGGAAGGATATGATGCTGGTTGTATCTCTGTCCAGAGTATACGCATGGGCACTGCTTTTGTTGTACAGTGGAAGAGAGATTAGAAAACTGAAGTTCTAATTTCTAGAATATTGAATAACTGAATATTGCTTTCCAACTTCAGGTTTCTGTTCTAAAGATTACAAATTGTTTAGGAACTGGTAGAGCAATATTTGAGTAGAATTCTGTTAATGTGATTCTACCATTGCCACAATGGTGTGATCCAGTGAAGCTTACCAGGGGACAAAAGGAGTTTCTGATGTGCAGAGATTTCTCAAGTGTGCATTGTGTTAGCCAGGTAGATAGGACACAATCCACCAATTCCGCCATAATGCATGTAGCACGAAGCAGATTTTAAATCATTTTTTAGGTTGTTTTGGGATTGGACATCAGTGGGACTGTGTTTACCTTCAACCAGAAGATAGCACAAGGATCTGGAGAGCTGTGGTAAGAGATATTCTCTATTTGCAAAGAGAGCATCTATATCATGTGGCTGCATCTCAGAAGACAGATCAGTAACTGAGGGGTCAGAAACAACAGTTTAAGTGTCACTTTAAGATATCATTGTGAAAGTTGTACAGTTTAAGTTTATTTAATTTCTGTAAACACATAATCAAAGATAGCTGGGGAACATTGACCAAGATTACACTTTTCCTTGCTTAAGTTTACTTTGGTCTTTTGATTAAAAATTGACTACACATTCCTGATTTTGTTCACGGTTTTTTCCCTTTAACACCTTTATTCTTTCACAAACATTGTACACATTCTTGATTGATGGATCTTTGTGAAAAATGCAGAAAGCATATTATATGAATCTGTATACGATTTTTTTTGTAATCTACAACTGAAATCTAATTTATTATTCACTTTCTTGAAAATGATGGACCTTCACCAATTTTACTCAGAAAATTTCTTACATCATCAGTTCCTTAAGTTTGAGGTTTGGGGGATGTTTCTGTGCAGATTATTTTTTTCATCTTAGATGCCTACCTCTTTCCATTTCCTAGCATATCTGTGTGTTCCAGTTGTTGCTATCTTCACATTTGAGTCTTTGCTACTTTAATGTTGATGTGATTAACACACAATCCCAATGAGCATTCTGAGGGTTTCCACTATGAATGTTACTTTGTGATTAGCTTTTCTCTTATAGATTTTTGGACGAAGTTATTGAGTTGTATTCCTTTAATGCTCCAAATTTACCTTACATATCATCTTAATTCTGATGCCTCATATTCCCAAAAATCATTTCTTTATTTCTATATTTATGTCTTGTTTTTCTTTTTTGTATTAATCTGAGAAAGACTTGGCTTCTTTGATAAAATTTATTATGTGTCTTTGCAGGTGGCCCAGCACATATTTTTTCCCCTGTGGATGACCTGAGTTTAAACCTACATTCAAGTTTGCAGGTTAACGGATCTCTACTACTCCCAATCCAAGAGATCTGACAATCATTGTTTTGTATATCACAGGCATTTTGTCTCATGAACAAACATACTCAAAAAATAGGAATAACCTTGTTTTCAAAATTGTTTGCTATTTATAAAGCAGTCAGAGTAAAGCAAGTTACTTCACATGTACAGTGATTCTTTAAAAATCTGTTCTCTTGAAATTTCATTTAAAAAGTTTATACTTCCTCACTCTGATACAGACTTAGAGGCAATCACCAATTGTACGAAATAAAATGGTGTCTAATTGATCCTAACAGACATCATTTTCTTTATCATAAGAGAATGAGATGATTTTAGTATTGAAAACTATTCCACAAAGCAAAAATATCAGAAGGCATCAAGTGAATCATGTGAATTTTGGTGGAAGAGCCCTCCTTACCCAACCCTTTTTCTGTTATCGGTAAAGGAGAGAACTGGAGTGTACAGGATGAGTGATGGCCAGTGATTTTCTGGAGTTTGATTTTGACTAGAATCTTTTAGTTCTTGTTTAAGGGACCATAATATATATTCGTAGGTCTGTCTTTGAGTCTTGTTTTTGCATTGTGCCATCTATGTTGATTTTATGGACCATAATCTAATTATATCATTAAAATTTCAAAAATAATTGACCTTCATCAATTTGTATTCAGAATATTTCCTCTGCTATTAGTCCCTTAAGTTTTTGTTTTGAATAGTTTCTGTGGAGTGACAGTTTTAGTTTTCTCTTCTCGATCTTAGATCCTTATCTCTTTCCATTTTCTGGCAATCTGTGTTTTCCATTTGTTGTTATCCTCATATTTAGGTCTTTGCTGCTTAAATGATTGACAGGAATAATACATTATATTTTTGGTTCTTTAAAACATTCTCCTACAATATTGTCTCTGTGTGAAAATTAGCCTCAGCTGTCAACAAGACAAAGCCTAGGGTCATCTAGGAATTATCAATTGAGTGTGTGCTTAGATCAGAATGTCTGATTTCTGTCTGAAAGTGTTTAGGTTGATTGCTGATTGATGTTGGAAGAAGACTCTTCCACTGAGTTGGCAATGTCTCTAAGCAAGTGGGCCTGGGCTGATTAAGGGGGCTACCTGAGCACAAAACAGTGACAAAGCAGAAGAGAAAACCAGGAAAGAATGGTTCCAAAGCTTTTGCCTCCAGTGATTAACTTGAATTTCTATCTAAGCTCCCACAGTGGTGGATTCTGACTTAGGGGTAACAAACAAATCAACCTGTCCATTACCAGAGTTGCTTTAGGTTAGATAATTTAATCACAGGAACAAAGAAGCAAGTTGGAATAAAAATGGTACCATAAAAGTGGTTTTGTTCCTGCAATGGACTTGGGAATATTGACTATGGAAGAATTTTCAAGCTAACAGGACTTTAGATGGCAAAAGACACATAAAAAGAATGAAAAAAAATCTATGTTTTGTTGAGGAAAAATGCACTAAGTTGCTTCTGATGGCTGTCCAGTAGTGAAAGAAAGAGGGACTTTCAAGGATTTTACACAGCTAAAGAGAAGGCCATTGCTTTACATTTAAATCTTAACAAGGTGCCCTAAAGTGTAAGGCTCTGTCCAGCTAAGCTATTAATTTATGGAAAGAATATGCAAAGTAATTCTTGTATCGAAGCAACATCATACAGAAACTGCATTAAATTTTGTTCAAGCATAGTTGGATACCCCATATGGTCTGTCCAACAGAATTCAGCTGGGGATTCCCTGAGAAGGGATGCTGAGGCTGAGGAAATGTTAGATTAAGAGAAATGAAGACAGAAGAATAAAACAGACTGAGAGGCCTGAAGTCAATATGAAAGAGCCCCAAGTTTATTTCTCAGCCAGTATAAATACTGGATATTTTATGAGTTATTCTATTTTATTTTATATGCGATTGTATGTATGTATCAGATCTCATGAAACTGGATTTACAGATATTTAGGAGCTGTCATGTGGGTACTGGGAATTGAACCCAGGTCCTCTCAAAGAGCAGTCAATACTGTCAACCGCTGAGCCATCTCTCCAGCCCAAATCCATTCTTCTTGGGAAATTTACTTGACATGAGACATAGCTTGTGCAAGACTTCCCTAACCTGTTTTTATCTTTTCTGCCTTATACTTTTCCTATCCTTCACATTCCCCGGAATCTCCATCTTGTAACTCTGGATAGAAATGTACCAAAATCAGGGCCATCAACTCATTTAAGAGGCTAATGAAAAGCTTGTAAAAATGGAAGAAAAGTCTGACATCTCATGATCCTGAGATGGTCTTTCTGTTTAAGGTCACTGGTTTATGTAAGAAATAATGCTGGGAAGACTTTACTGTGTAAGTCTTCCATCTGTCCAGGTGGGTAGACTTGTAGCCTTCCACCTCTAATTAAATTGTTAAGAGTGTGGAGCCTGAACCTAAAAGACATAAGGATAAGAAAATATGTGAAATGCAAAAAAATTATTCTAGCTTGGGACCTCTTTGAGCATTAGTCAGAGATGTATGTGAATATTATTAAATGAGTTTTTCTTTATTAATTTTGCAAACATGTGGAGTGATTTCTCCCTAGGAAGTCATATTAATTCTAGAACTGCTGTACTTCCAGTATTTCAGAAAATTTTTTAACACTATCTATCTTATCTTGACATAAAAGGATTTGGTCCCTGTCTTCTCCTCTCCTGAGCAATGACCTTGTCCTACATTACACCTTTAAAATCTAAATGATTCTACCACCAGTTTCAAAGTTATAAATTTGAGTTATGAAATGGAATATCCATTGCAGGTAATGGAAAAGGAAAAGGATTTGCATGTGGAGAGTGGTTTCTACCTCAGTCCAGAATAGAAGCAACAGTTTGAGTGTGCACTGCACAGGAAAATAGGACTGCTGGAGTCACAGTTATGAAAAAGGACCTGATTGTAGTTGGAGAGCAATTTCTTTACTTTCCAGCATTTGTTACTTTTTTTTTTTTATGAAGACAGACAAGACTGGTAGGTGCACTATTTTGAAGGTGAAATATCCCAAAACATTACGTGGTGATACACAGATGAATAGAAATGGATGAACTGAACATGTAAAATCTACCTAAGAATATGCCTGAAGCGTTTTTAAAATGCTGATGTAATTATATAGTTTGTGTGTGATTATTTGGGTCTAGGCAGCCAGAAGATGAAAGTGTAGTCCCCGTTTACATTATGACACCAAATGTTTGGCAACTAAATCCACATAAACCCTAAGAAAGTTTAAAACAAGGGGTTGTAAAAGCGTAAAAATGGAAGTCAAATGCAGCTTTCAATTACAAAAACACTCTTCATCAGAAAAGGATTACAGATACACAGTGAAAACATCCAGATAAAAAGGCCTCTGAGTGGGTGATAGTTTATTTGATAAATGTTCATGAGCTTAAGACAGAGAGGATAAATATAGACAGAGTCATGGATTAATAATAGTTTTTTAAGGAATTTACACTGAGGTACTTAATGAAAAGGTAAGTAAAACAATAATGGACCTTGAAAAGATAGAAAATACACACAGAGTCTGGGTTACACATTGTGCTTTCTTTGAATTTTTGGACCGCAGAGAGAGACATTTGATTTGGGGGCTGCTATGATAACCCCACACATACTTTAAAGCAATCTTGACTTCCAAATTTGTTACTTTGGAAAAGAGGCTCTGCTTTTGCTGCCACAGACCTTCCAGGCTAATGTTTTGCCCTGGGTTTTTTGATTGAGTTGAAAACGATTATATTGTTAAGGTTTTTCTTAGTTATGGTGTGTGTAAATTATATATAAAAGTTTAGACTCACAAAGATAGAATAGACTTCACCTTAATTTGCCAGTTTGACCTTTTCATTTATCTAGTTTTTTATCTCCAGAATTCCTTCAGCTTGCATTTTTTACATGCTTCTATTTCAATTTTCAATTCTTGAACTGATATATTCATTTCTGTCAACTGTTTGCTTGTTTGACTTTCTTTAAGGGGTTTATTATTATTCTCCAAGATTTCATTTATCTTTCCCCTGCTTTTTTAAAGAATTCATTCGCTTCCTTCTTAAGGACGATAACATCTTCATAGTTGATGTAACTTAATTGTACTTTGTGTTTGAATATTCAGGGTGTGCTGTAGTGGGAGAGTTTGAATATGGTAGTGACATATTGTTCTGTCTGTTGTTGATCATGTTATTGTGCTGTTGTCCAGGTATCTGGGTTTGAGGTGAATGTAGGTCTAGGTGCCAGTATCTCTGTTTGTCTTTGATGGATGCGCATTTGGTTCCTTGGTTTCTATTTGCTCTTTGGTATTCTGGTCTGTGTTGCCTATGATAGAAGTCGCTTTTTTCCCCATTTTGGGGTCTGGAAGTCTTTCAGTAGGCGTGACATTAGTACTGCCTAAGTGATGGAGGTGGGTCTTGTATTAATCTGTTGCTTTCATTGGTTAATTAATAAAGAAACTGCTTGGCCTCTGATAGGGTAGAATTTAGAAAGGTGGAGTAAACAGAACAGAATGCTGAGAGAAAGAAGCTGAGTCGGGGAGTCGCCATGATTCTCCCATTCCAGACAGACGTGGGTTAAGATCTTCCCTGGTAAGCCAGCTTGTGGTAGTACACAGAATATTAGAAGTGTGTTAGATCAATATGTAAGAGCTAGCCAATAAGAGTCTGGAACTAATGGGCCAAGCAGTGATTAAAAGAATACAATTCTGGTGTAATTATTTCGGGGCATAAGCTAGCCATGTGGGCAGCCAGGTGCCGGGGATGCAGCCCCGCCATTCCTATTACTACACCTAAGCATTCTGAGTCATTGAATTATAGATGCATGAACTTCTTCATGCTTGTTATGTTTACTTTACATTTTTAAAATTAATATAGCTCTTTGATGTATTGGCATGACTATGCACCACATGGGTACCTGGTCCTCAACATAATCAAAGGATCTCAGAATTTGTGAACTTGGAATAATGGATAGTTATGATTCCCAAATAAGTACTGACAATTCTGCCAAATCTATTCAAGACCATCAAAAGCTAGGTACTACTCAGTCATCTCTCTCCCAGCCTGGGTTTATTACTTATGCCCAAGATTTATATTGCTTATGTTTTCATCTGTCCATTTGTAACTGTTTTAAACATAAAGCTCTGTTTGTAAAATGTTATTGGTATTACAGTTTAAATTAGGGCATTTTGGATGTTTGGAAGATAGAGAAGTGGAGTTAATGCATACTTCTTTGTAGAAACTTCAGTAAAAACCTCTGAGTTCTTCTATTCTTCTTGCTTGATTCACTGATTTTTGCAATGGAGACAGTGCTTTTTTGTTTCTTTTTTGTTTGTTTATTATTTATGTGATTTTTCAGACAGATTTCTCTGTAGCTTTGGAGCCTGTCCTGGAACTAGCTCTTATAGAACAGGCTGGGCTCAAACTCACAGAGACCCACCTGCCTCCGCCTCCTGATTGCTGGGATTAAAGACATGCATCACCACTTCTTGGATGATAGAGACTTACTATGTACTTCCACCTGTCCTGAACCTGATTGCATAGATTTGTCTGGCATTTAAATCAGAGAAAAATATACCTGCCTCTGCTTTTGAAGTTCTGAGCTTAAAGGCATGAGTCAATACACCCAGTTTGTCCAACTTATTTTTCTATTTGTAGTTAGTTAATCTTCATAAAAATTTCTCATTTGTACTATGAACTGTTGATCTGTTTCCTTGTTTCTCTCTGCTAATAGATATTTCTCTTGTAAGGTGATATCTCATTCAAAGAGTACAGAAATGACAGAGAAGACTCTCCTATTCAATTACCTTCCAAAATGACTGTCTATGTCTTGGACTATGATTAGGGAACACCAGAATTATGTGTCTATACTATCAAAGAAGTATACATTTACAATGTTATCACTATCATGTCACTATCATATATGGCATATTTTAGAAGGCAGTGACCTATGATGATGTGCATATCAACTTCACTGAGGAAGAGTGGAATTTCCTGGATCCTTCCCAGAAGATTCTCTACAAGGATGTGATGCTGGAGACCTACAGGAACCTCACTACTATAGGTAAAAATGAATTTCCTTCATGTTTCAAAATAAAGGGACAACTTTTCCTTGGTTAATGTTGTTCTTCAATAATTTTATTTAGAAAGGAAAAGAAGAATGAGATGAATAAAGCAGGCATGGTTCTAAGGTTTACTTAAAATAGCTACTTAAATGTTACACAATATTCAATAATATAACATACATTTTCTGCTACTAAATTTTAGGATACATTTGGGAAGAACATAACAGTAAAGAACATTGTCAACATTCTAGAAGACATGAAAGGTAATTTTCTTGTGCATGCTGAAAACAGTGAGCCTCTGATGAAATGATAATGTGTCCTAGAAGATTTAAATAAAAGCAACAATGTTAATAAGCACAGCTTTAACTACATTTATGAATATTAACTTCTGAAAAATCCTTATAAAATTTCATGTAGGTGAATTTCATTTTCAGGCATTCTTTTAATTAAAAAGACAAGTGAGAAATGGCTAAACAGACATCACCATTTGAATCATTGCACCATGAGAACTATGCTGTAGATCTGCCAATCGATTTATTTCTTGCTACTCATAATACAAAATGTGTATACATTGACGTGGTGATAAGTATATCTGCAAGACTTTGTACTAAACCGAGAGCACACAGTAAATTTTGTATTACTCATACACTTCTTATTACTATATTAAGATTGGTGAGAGAAGCAGTTAGATTTAAGTGGCATCTACGAGGAACAGAAAGTCACACCGTGATAATTCAGTGTGGAGATTTTTTGTTTGTGATCCTTCCTTTACTGTGTATACCACATATTACTCTCAATGCAAGCCTATGAGCATTCAAATACGGGAAAATGCAGCATACCTCTCTGTAAAAACAATTAGAAGATAAACATTAGTCCCCATGTTGAGTACCCTTGCTCAAATTGATTCAACTATATAAATAATTGGTTTTCACACATCACTCTTAATACATAAACAAACTCACAGTGCAGAGAAGCCACATGAGTTCTAGAATTGTGAAAATACTTCTGATTGTCCTAGTTCAGTTAGCAAATTTAGTATGATTCAGAGTATATGACAGTTTATGAGTGTAATAAAGTTGTTCTGAGGTTATTCAGTTCTCTTCAAATATGAGAAATATGTCAAATAGAAAAATGTTTCTGTAAACGTGAAAAGGTAAACTACATAATGAAGGAATTTACCATGACAAGTGCCTTAAAAATGCAAAACAACCCTTAATTAAAGAAGAAAGCATGAGTTTAAACACTTATAAAACCTTAATATCTGATTTCTATTTAAATTGGACTAAATTATAAAAGTAATACATAGAGATATGTAGGTTCAAGAGTGTATTGAATGTGGTAAAGCCTTTATATGTTCCAATCATGCTTGCAGGACTGAAAGAAATAATTCTGGAAAGAAACGTTCAGTGATTCCTCAATGTGTTAAAGCCTTGGCATATGACAGTCATCTTCAGAGGAATAAAAGAACACATGATATTGAGAAACCCTATGAATCTATTCTGTGTCATAAAGCCTTTGTTCATCTCAATGCTCTTCAAATGCACAAAAGAACACATACTGAAGAGAAACCCTGTGAATGTAATCAGTATGTTAAAGCCTTTGCACAGCCCTGTAATATTCGATTGCATAAAATAACACATACTGGAGAGAAACCCTTTGTATGTAATCAGTGTGGTAAGGCCTTTGCTCACCACAGTGCTCTTCAAATACATGAAAGAACACATACTGGAGAGAAACCATATGTATGTAATTCGTGTGGTAAGGCCTTTGCACATCACAGTCATCTTCAGTTGCATAAAAGAACACATACTGGAGAGAAACCCTATGAATGTAATCACTGTGGTAAGGCCTTTGCTTACCGCAGTGCTCTTCAAATTCATGAAAGAACACATACTGGAGAGAAACCCTTTGTATGTAATTCGTGTGGTAAGGCCTTTGCACGTCACAGTCATCTTCAATTGCATAAAAGAACACATACTGGAGAGAAACCATATGCATGTAATCAGTGTGGTAAGGCCTTTGCTTACCACAGTGCTCTTCAAATTCATGAAAGAACACATACTGGAGAGAAACCCTTTGTATGTAATTCGTGTGGTAAGGCCTTTGCACGTCACAGTCATCTTCAGTTGCATAAAAGAACACATACTGGAGAGAAACCATATGCATGTAATCAGTGTGGTAAGGCCTTTGCACGTCACAGTCATCTTCAATTGCATAAAAGAACACATACTGGAGAGAAACCATATGCATGTAATCAGTGTGGTAAGGCCTTTGCACGTCACAGTCATCTTCAATTGCATAAAAAAACACATACTGGAGAGAAACCATATGCATGTAATCAGTGTGGTAAGGCCTTTGCTCAACACAGTGCTCTTCAAATTCATGAAAGAACACATACTGGAGAGAAACCATATTCATGTAGTCAGTGTTGTAAGGCCTTTGCTCAACAGAGTAAACTTCAATTGCATAAAAGAACACATACTGGAGAGAAACCGTATGAATGTAATCAGTGTGGTAAGGCCTTTGCACGTCATGGGCATCTTCAAAGGCATAAACGATCACATACTGGATAGAAACCTTATGCATGTAATCATTGTGGTAAGGCCTTTGCATGTCATACTCAACTTCAAAGGCATAAAAGGACACATACTGTGGAGAAACCCTATTAATGTAATCAGTGTGGTATGTGTTTGCTCATCACAGTACCCTTAAAAATACATGAATGAAATATACTGGAGTGAAACCCTATGATTGTAATAAGTGTGCTAAGGCCTTTGCTGAAAACAGTACTTTTCAAAAGCATAAAAGAATACATACTGGAGAGAAACCCTATGCATGTAGTCAGTGTGGTAAGGCCTTTGATCAACACAGTACTCTTCAGATACATCAAGGAACACATACTGGATAGTGAAACCCTTTGAACATAATCAGTGTGGAAAGGCCTTTGCTCAACACGGTGCTCTTCAATTGCATAAAATGAGTTTGGAAAAGTCTTTTCATGTCTTATTTATCTGCAAATGCAGAAAAGAACACAGATTGGAGATAAACTTGTGAATGGAATTTGTTTGGCAAATCCTTTGTCACAATAATCTCCAAATACATGAAACAAACCATCCTGGAGAGAAACTGTAAACTTAAGGAGTGTACTCTTCAAAAACATGAGAATAATCATACTGTAGTGAAAAAATAAACTTAGTGTGGTAAATGTTTGTACTTTTTACAGGAGTAAAACTTTTTGTGTGTAATCAATCTGATAGTTTTTAGGTACCTGAAGTCATCACACTTACAGTCTGTCAACCAGCAGTATTTATTCTGTAAAAAAAAGATAGTGTCCACAATCTATTCAAGCATTATGATACTAGCTTTTATTTTATTTGCACCAGGAAACTGATGGACAAAACCTAATTTGTGATTTTATGAAGTCTTATGGGAAGGAGATAGAGGCAGGATAAGAATCGCAACCTGGTACTGAAATGAGATACAAAGGAAAACACTTTGCCCCTAAATCCAGAACTAGTGAAAGATACAACATCACTGTGAAAACATAGTCAAAAATCAAAAATGGACTGTGAAAGAAATATGCTTTGGCTCTCAAACCAGTTCCAAAGAAATACAATTTACCCTTGTCTCTCTGAGCTCAAAACCAATCCCAGAGCACAAAATCCAGCCCATCTCTGAGGTTGTTCAAATCCAGGCATTTAAATCTGACCAATTCCCACCTTCTAAATCTCCTTAGAAGTGCTCTGGCTCCAAGAAGCCCTATATGAGTCATATGCTCCTTCAGTTGACAGCTGCCCCTTTCCAGCCTTGCAGAAGTAGTCACACTCTGGATTCTTCCCTCCCAAATAAATCTCTTGACTGAGATTTATATGAACACCTTTTTTCACTGGAATGGATCAGGAAATCCCTAGTGGATTTGAACCGAGTAGCAGTTGACACCACTGTTTGGAAACTCACTTAGCCCAGAAGAGCACAGAAGCAATGAACACCTCTTATGGGAGACTCCCTTAGGAGAGTGGAGCAGATCAGCAACAAACATTTCTGATGAGAAGCTTTCATAAAACAATGGAACAGAGACCAACTATAATGACTGTCTCTCAGAGAGGAACAGAATTGCTACATCTAGTGGGGCAAACTTTTTCACAGCTGTTGGTATTGCCTAATTTTTGGTAGTCAGTATATCCTTCCTTTCAGAGTTTTAAGACTAGAAGGATGAATTTGAACAATAATGTAACCCTTAGATTTTATACTTCTCTTCAACTGCA
Source organism: Chionomys nivalis (assembly GCF_950005125.1). Classification (NCBI taxonomy): domain Eukaryota; kingdom Metazoa; phylum Chordata; class Mammalia; order Rodentia; family Cricetidae; genus Chionomys; species Chionomys nivalis. Next base: position 35,730,744 of record NC_080111.1, on the reverse strand, counting down.
TGGAATATGTAATACAGGTGCAAATATTTATGGATGTGTACTGCCTACTTTTTGGTTGTGATATGATGTCTATTTCACAATATAATAGCATCTTATTAGGCCATGGTTCTAGAGGATAATAGGATCACCATGAAAGAGCCATGACAAAAAGTGTCAGACATGGCACTAAAGCTGGAACTTAAGAATTCACAGCTGTAATCTTCCACATGAAGCAGAGTGTTGGAACTGGAACTGGTTTATGGATGTAAATTCTCATAGCCTAAATCTTCCCAAATGATACCATCAACTTACAAGGATTAATTTCTCTTACTTCAAGTTTACATTTGCTTTCTCTTTACATGAACCGATTCTTCATGAAGATAAACTCTGTAAGTGAGCTGTAAGATGCCTTGTCTCCCTTTTTACATTAATAAATGCTTACAGGAGAAAATTTTTCATGAGTGAAAAATTGTTTAAAAATTTGCTTTTATTGTACTGATGTGATGTGTGTTGGTGGGGGGAATGTAAATGTGCATTCTGTATCCTGGAAAAGTTAAACAACTTAGATCTTCTTGTAGCAGAAATTACAGATAGCTGTTAAAAATCTGACCTGAGTCCTTGGAATGAAGATTTTTTAGTCACCTAGCCATGACTCTAGTGATATAAATATTTTAATGTCTATTTATATCTCATTGAATTTTGGAAATAGGAACAAACTCATAAAGCAGAAAGCCCTATTCATGAAAACAATTTTTAATGACTTTAGCCATCAAAGTTGTCTTCAGCTTGAAGAAAAATTATTTTTCATCATAGCCTTGGAGGAAGTAAATTATGTAACACGTTCACTCAAGATTGATGCTGGAAATCATTGCATTTTGGTTTCTATTTATAGACATTTGAGTTAGGTACTAAAGTGTTTTTTTTTTTATATTGTGGCAACTCCATTTACCAAAATTTATTTTGTAGTAATTTTATTCCTTCTATGGCTTTATTCAACTTCTATTGTGCCTTTACCTATTAATAGGTATTTTTCTGATGTAATATATAGAATGGCCTTTCCTTCATTGAAGTGTCCCCTTAGTTATTAAAATATTAGAAAATGTCTGATCATACTTTTCAAGTAAGGGTGTCAGTGAAAGAGTAGTCAGTTGTTGCTCATGGTTTTGATTTTCATCTTTTCACAAAATCCTTTTTTGTTGTTTTGTTGTTTGTTATTCATCCTGGCTTGGATGTCAGTAATGATTCAGAGATACATTTGAACTCATGATGCTCATATGTCCGCCACCTGAGCACAAGCTCAAGGGTAGATGATGAACTCCCAATGTGTTCTGTTTTCTCCACACAATTTAACAATGTTAATGTTAAAATGACTGAAAATGTAATTATAAAAAACATTAAATACCTCATGTGTGTATTCAAAAAATATTTTCATTTATGTGATATTAATATAATAAAGTAAGATAATCAGCAATCAGTTGTGTATTTCAAAGCATAACTTGATGTTCTGCCAGGATTAAGGTTAGGTTTCTTGCCTAGTATACAAGAGTTTCTTCCCACAGAACTCAGTGGTGATCAAATTTGATTTGAAGAAATAGTACATCAGTTAATTATTGTCTTTTTTTCAAATTGTAAATGTAAATTTTTTCAAAGCATAAGGACCCAGGACATCTTGAATAATAAATCTTCTTTTCATAGAAAAATATTTACACCATCATACATGTCTAATTGTTCATTCCAAGGGCTCAATATTCATAACATTTTATTATGACACAAGAATTGTGGGCTGGAGAGATAGCTCAGTGGTTAAGAGCATTGCCTGCTCTTCCAAAGGTCCTGAGTTCAATTCCTGGCAACCACTTGGTGGCTTACAATCATCTGTAATGAGGTCTGGTGCCCTCTTCTGGCCTGCAGACATACAGACAGCATATTGTATCCATAGTTGATGGAGGAAGGTCATTGGCTAATAAAGAAACTGCTTTGGCCCATTTGATAGGCCAGCCTTTAGGTGAGTGGAGTAAACAGAACAGAATGCGGGTAGGAAGAGGAAGTGAGCTCAGACGCCATTTCCTCTCCTCTCGGGGGCAGACGAGATGCAGGGCAGCTCCTCTGAGAGACAGATGCCATGCTCTCCTCTCCAGAGCAGGCGCGATGAAGCTCCGACCCAGGATGGACGTAGGCTAGAATCTTCCCGGTAAGCACACCTTGGGGTGCTACACATGAATAGAAATGGGCCAAGCAGTGTTTAAAAGAATACAATGTGTGTGTTGTTATTTCTGGTGTAAAGCTAACCATGCAGGAGCAGGGCAGGACGAAAAGCAGGCCCGCAGCTCCCCACAACAGAATGGCGCCCAGACATGGGGCACTGAATCTAGAGAAAGCCTGAGAAAGCTTGGGAAAAAATAGAGTAAAGCCTGTTTTCTTGGTAGCAACAATTTCTCGGGTCTGCTCTGCTTGCTAGAGTTAAGCAAGCGCTCTCAGCTAAGAGAGGCTTCCTGACTCAGCTTTAGCTGCAAAACCTGCAGCTCATTAAGAGGTCCTGCCATGAACACTTGAATGGTGTTGATGAAAAGCTGACTGCATGATTGTTTGTTTTCAGCTGTAGCAGGAAAAAAGTTGTGCTGTTTTAAAATGCCGGCTTTGTGGGCCGTCCTTCCAGGGCAAACTCTGACTGTTTGAGGCAGGAGGGCTGACTACAGAGAGAGGACTTGATTGTTGTCTGTGGATGTAATGCTGCAGTTTGCTTGTTGGCAAAGACCTTGAAACGCCACAGAGTTGTGATAAACATGGCTACAGCTGGTACCTCTGCTATGAGGCTGTAAAGCTAAGGAATGGGCTGGATTTAGCTGTCAAAGCCACGGCTTTAATCCTACCCATATTGCTCAGTAATTTGAAGACTCATGCGGTCAGAAAAAGAGAGATATACAGTAAAGAGAGATTCAAAGACAAAGAAAACTTTAAATGATTTACAGTGTGTTTAAAAATATATGCAGGCTAAAAGTTCTTAAAAGTCAAAAAAGGAAGAAAGAGAGTAGTTGGGTGTGGTAGTACACACCTTTAATCCCAACACTTGGGAGGCAGAGGGAGATTGACCTCTGTGACTTCAAGGTGTGGCAGTACACACCTTTAATCTCAATGCCTGGGAGGCAGAGACAGAGGGATCTCTGAGAGTTCAAGGACAGCCTGGTCTAAAGAGTTATTCCAGGACGAAGGTATACAGAAAATATAAAATAAAAGTAAAAGTAAATGAAATAAAGGTTAAAATAAAGCCACACAAAGATGGAAAATACAGAGAATCTTGATAATTTATGCTATTATGCTCTCTTTGAATTATATGAAGGCTGAGGAAAGAGCAACAGCTGCTAAAAGATATTTGTTTATAAATGCTACTGAACTAATCCAACATAGATATTTTCAAAATACCTTGACTTCAGAATTTGGATCTAAGGATATGATACTTTGGAAAAGAGATTCTTCTTTTGTTTTCACAGAGAATGAGACTCTATGGATTGCTTCTTCGATCCCAATATAGTATGATAGACCACGCCCTCCTGAAGGATTGCTGTGAACACCCTTAAAAAATTGCTTAGCTCAACTGCCAACTGAGATGAACCTAGCAGACAGGTTATCCCATAAAAGACCCGAATAACAGCGCCCCCATTCAGCAGGAAGCAGTTTGGAGAGAAATAACTACGTCCATATTCCCAAATATTGTTTATAAATGTTCTTTTACATTTAAAGGGGGAGATGATATAGGTATGAATAATTTGCATTGCCATAGATTTTAAGGTCAATTTTGTTATATGTATATGTATTTCTGACCTTGATTAAGGTATTGTGATTGTGTAGTTCATTTAAAAATGTAATGTATATAGGTTGTTAATGGATAATTATCAATAATAGTCAAGCTTGTAGTCATGTTAGTTAGATTTTCTAGATGTACATAGATATATTTTAGATAGGCATTCTTCATATCTTTCAAAGATTATAAAATATGGCATTTTAAGTGTTTTAATAACTTAGGGTTTTTCATGGCAATGAGTCATGTCTGCTCCTGGCAGCACCAATCTACTTCAAAAAGAAGATGGGCATCGAAGAGGATCCTTATGGAGTTTGATAGCCATTTGGGCAAGAAACTGCTTTTGCCTGGACTGTTGCATAAACTGGACACGGAGAACCTGCAGAGAGAGGACTGCTGAACTTGCCTAAAGGTGAGATGGTCTTCCGGGGTTCCTGATTCATGAAGGAATCTGCAAGACATTCTGCAGGACACAGCAGATAGTGACTGAACTGCCTTTGAAATTTCCTACTTCATGGAAATGTCTGCTGGAAACTATGGGCCTGTAGGCCGAAGATGGATGCCCCAACGGTAGAGGAACTTTGGGTGACTGTCCAGGCAGTGAGATGTCTCTGTGATTTCTAGAGTTTTGTAAGTTGCTTACTTCTCATTTACTTAGGTTATATTATATCCTTCTGGAGTCTTTGGTGGAATTGAAGAATAGATAGATAGTTATAGTTTTCCTTAGTTATGATAAAGATAAAATAGATGTAAATATTGTAACTGGAATTCTTACTTGATAACTGTTTTGCTATATGTAATTTTGCTATGTGAAAGTGAAAGCCTTTCCTTTTTGTTTAAACAGAAAAAGGGGAAATGATGGAGGAAGATCACAACAATAGTAAATAAATATTTTAAAAAAATCCATAAGAATTGAATTCTTCAGAGAATTGCCTCATTTAGTAATGTTCATTGCTGCTAATTCTGAGAACCTGAGTTCTATCTCTGTGTTACCAATAAGACTTCTACAGGTGTTTCTCATATTTTCACTTGGGTGGTTCCATGTGCACACTTCTATATGAGCTCATTTGTGAATAATTTTTAAATACAAAGAAGTGCCATTGAGGTCACTTGCAGCCAAATGATTCCCCAGGTAAAATCACTAGAACTCACAAAGTGGAAGTAGATCATAGACCCCTGTTAGTTTTCCTGTCAGTGCTACATACACATCATGGCACAGGTTTATTCACACAGTCACACTTTATTTTTAAATGGATGGAATTAACAATGCAAAGAAAATAACCCATTATTGAGAACATATGAAATGATTTGGCTATTATAGGATTTAAAAAAAACTTGCTATTCATGAAAACAATGGTGCTTCCTCTAAATCTTATTTTATTTATTTCTCTGATTCAATGATAAGTCCTTTAAAAACACTTATTTCAGCTGGACTTAGAGGTGCATGGCTATATCATACCACACAGGAGTATGCGTGGGGCCCATCTCAGTAAGTTTGAGGTCAACTTGTTCCCCATCATGAATTATTGAAATCCCCGGCTATGTGGAATTTTCCTAATAAAATCCCCATTGGGACATGGGGATACTGTGATTGGTGGAGGACAATGTCCATAGTCTTCTCTGAGGCTGCACAACTTCAAGGGCATGGCACCAGGAAGTGTTGGCTTAGGTAATCACTCTTCCAAGTTTCCTATTCTTACTAATGTTTTCTGTCAAAGGCAGTCTAGATAACATAAAGCTCAAACTCCTGTTGCTCAATAAAGATAAGAATTCTACTGCAAGTGGATGATTTAGCCACATGCATGGATGATATCTCTCTGTGTATTCAAAATAGACTGTTCAGTCTTGAAATTTAACACACAACCAACAGAAATGGTCCCGGCAGATTTTACTCACTTTTTAAAACCTATTATTCGCTCATACTTAACATGGAAGAAATTGAAAGAAGAATTTGGAAGGCATGTAGATAGGACAAGGAAGAGGTCAAGTAATGGAATATATTTTACTTAAAATGTATAAGAATAATTTTTTTAATAAAAATGTGGCTAGAGATAGCTTAGCAATTATGAGCAATGGGTGTTTTTTGAAGAAGACAGAGGTTGTAATTATATAACTTTACCTACTTTGTCAAAAATCCAGTGTCCATTCTCTTTAGATGGATGCCTTGCTCAGCCTTGATATAGTAGGGAGGGCCTTGGACCTTCTACAAAGCAATGTGCCTACTCACTCTGTGGAATGAATATGGGATTGGGTTAAAGCCTAACTAGAGAAAATGAGAGGAGGGGAGGGAGTGGAAACTTGGATTGATATGTATAATGGATGAAGATAGTTTGTTTTCTTTTTAAAAAATAAAAATAAATTATTATTCAAATAAAATGATGATTGTTTGGAGTGTGATTCTAATTAGTATTACTAATAAAATCCCAGAGTCAGATTTTGGGGTAAACATGACAGAACAGATAAGCAACACAGCAGCCACATTCACTTCTTACCTTCCCAAATCCTCAAACCAAATGGGGGGATTTGATTCTTTTTTCATCTTCCAAATGCTGGGATTAAAGTCATGATCCACTTCCTGCCAGATCCTGGGGTCCACTAGTGGTTGTTAGCTCTGCCCTCTAATATCCAGGCAAGATTTATTTGTCTGAACAAGAACAAAATATCATATTAAAAATTGGTAATCATAGTGAGTGCACATTTGTAGCAACAACAGACTAGGGACTCAAGAACTGAGAAAAAAGAACTTATTATGGAACCAAAATAGGACTGTGAAGACCATGTTAGAGATATAGCCCTTTGTGTTCATGGGTTTCATGTACATGAACATGATGATGCTATAGAAAAGTAGGACTACAGCAAGGTGCTCCAAGCAGGTGGAAAAGCATTTGCAGGGCCTGCTGGCTGAGGGTACCTTTATGAATGTGACCAGGATTGGCATGTCGGAAAGACAAATGAGGTACTTGAGTAGAGGTAGCAGAAGGATGGCCCCCACAAAGACAAAGTCATTGCTGACTGATGTGTGACTGCAGGCCAGCTTCAGCACATGCAGGACCTTGCAGGTGAAGTGTCTGAATACTTTTTCACCATACAATGGCAGTCTCATGGCAATGACTGTTTCTGTCAACAACCCGAAGATGTAGAGTACCCAGTAGACTCTTGGAGGCATGAAGAATAAGCTGTGGCTCATGTGCACGGGTACCTGAGTTGCTGACAAATAGCAAGGCAGTGATCACAGGCCATGGTGACAAGCAGCAAGTACTCTGTGGAGCCTGTGGAATGTCTCAGATATATCTGGATGTCACAGCCATTAGAGAAGATGGTCTTCTGGGATTAGAGAAGGTGGAACAGCATCAGAGGCACAAAGGAGATGTGTAGCAGATTCTCTAAATGGAAATATTACTCAGAAGATGTATATAGGTGTGTGTAGGCACAGATCCAACATGCACACGGCCATGAAGGCAATGTTCCAAGCAGGGTCATCAGGTACATAACTGAGCACAGAAGAAAGACTAGGTGCTCCAGGGATGAGTAGTCAGAAAATTCCTTCAAGATAAATGCAGAGAATTTTGTCCTGCTTATGAGCTACATAACACAGAGTTATGCCTGGATACACAGTAGAGTAAAAGGACAGAGGATGCAGGGTATTGAAAACAAAATATTATTAAGGTCTTTTTCAACATGGAAACATGTTCTGTGACTTGGGAAAATCTCCTAATTTTCTCTAGGTTACAGTTCATCCATGTGAATAGTGAGGATGATATCCCTAAGAGGGTATATATGGAAGTATGAATAGGCAGACTGAAGAATCAGAGAGCCAATGCTGAATGAGAAATAAAGGTCTTTACTGTAGGACTTCTTGAAACCTTTAAATGGCTAATGTTTATTGGTGGCTCTCCAAAAGCAATGTAGATTAGCACTTCCAAACTTCTCTGAACTTACATCCACTTTACCTCTGGTCCTATCCCCAAGAAGAGCCCTGCAAAGAACATATGAGAGTTGATAGCCTGGATCAAAGGTCCTAAAACTTACACACATACTGGAATTATTTGGAAGACTGTCAAAACACAGTGTGTTTCCCTTCCAGAGTTTCTGGCTTAGGGCAGGTGTGCGCTGTTACTGCTCTTAGCACAGGGAAGAATCTCTAAATGTCCTGCTGACTTTGCTGCAGCCTCTAAGCCATGGCTTGCACTGTTCTCACTATCTGGAATAGTAGCTGATCTGTCTCTTGGTTCTCGTTGCCACACTGCATGCTTTGTGTCTCAGGAAGGGGGCCAGCTACTGACCTGTAAACCTATGAGTAGGCACACCCCCCAGAGAGATAATCTTTTAGGTGCTTTGTATGGGCTACAGGTTTAGAAGATGTCTCCTTTGTGTTTATATCTCTACTTCAGAATCAGAAATGGTTTTTAGATTTACACCATGACTATCCTCTAAATCTAAGCATGATGTTAAAAAGAAGAATTTAGAATTTCTGTCCCATGTCAATAGCTTTCTGGTATGGGAAAGAAAGAAGATCAATTTTAAAGGGACATTTTACTTTCCTTCATGCCCATTTTGTCTATATCTTATCTTTCACTGAAAATATGTCTACATGAACAATGTTTACATTTTCAACAAAGAACAGCTTCCAAGAAGAAGACATTGGGGCCTCATGATGTCTCTACCTGGTTGATATGACGGCATGATGCTGATAGCACTATGAGACCGATTTATGGGTACAAGCTGCAGATATGGTGAACCTTCTTATAACGTTCTGGCCTATCTTACATTTTTTTTTGGCTTTTCTATATGAAGTTGAGTGTTTTTATATTGAGATCTGTAAAGAATTTTTCTGATATTTACATGGGAATGGTATTGAGCCTGTAGATTGCTATGTTGATTTCTAATTAACAAGGGCAAGGGACATCTTCCCATTCTCTAGTGTCTTCTTCAAAGATTTAATATTATTTCCCTACAGTCCTTTCACTTCTTTAGTTGGTAATTCCATAATATTTTATATCTGTGGCTACTGTTAAGGGTGATGTTTCCATCATTTATTACTTCAAGCCATTTTTCTTTTTCAGAAAATATTCCTTGTAACCACCTTCTATCTACGTTCCTGATGACCACTCCCAATCTTCTGATAACCATAATTATACCCTCAACTTCTAAGAATACTTTTATACAAAACATACAAGTAAACATATGAGAGATTTGACTCTTCATGCCTCTCATATTTCAGTTAATCGTATCCTTTGAGCTTAAAAACATTGTTGAAACTTTTTAGGATTTTATGGTTCTGGTTTGAGAGCCAAATTGTGTTTCTTTCACTGAGCCTTTTTAATATATTGGCTGTTTTCAGGGAGATGTTTCATTATCTACTTCTAGATTCAGAGACAAAGTTCTTTCCTTTGGCTCTGGTTTGAAGACCAAAGTTGGAATACCCTTCCTGTAACCAATAAGGTTTTATCCATTACTTTGTTGGTTCAAACTAAAATAAAGAGAGGTATAATGATGCATAAACAAATTGTTGACATTACCAAACTTTTTTCACACAATAACTGATTTTGGTTAACTGACTGTAAGTGGCTTAACATCTGAAAGAACAATTTAAAATAAGCCCCCAGTTTTATCTTGAGGTCCAAAAGATTATGATAATATGCACAAGCTTTTGCAGATGATGACACACAAAGTCTTACACTTCTGTGAAGCACAAAACATTATGACACTGAATTCATTTATAGAGTTTCACTACAGTATGTTTTTTTTTCTCATGTTTTGGAAAAATGCACAAATTAACTTCAGGGTTTCTCCACAGAAGGGCTCATATTATGTATTTGGAGATGATTGTGAAAAAGAATTTACCACATTCCGTTCAGAGGTATCTCTAGAGTATGTTACATTTTAATCCTTTGAGGAGTATAGGGGTCTGTAAAGGCCTTATCACACTGATAACATTCATGGGGTTTCTCTCCAGTATATGTTCTTCAATACACTTGAAGAGCACCACGTTGAGCAAAGGCCTTACCACACTGATTACATTCATAGCTTCTCTCCAGTATGTGTTCTTTTATGCAATTGAAGAGGACTGAGATATGCAAAGGCCTTGCCACACTGATTACATTTACAGGGTTTCTCTACAGTATGTGTTCTTTTATGGCTTTGAAGATTATTGTGTTGTGAAAAGGCCTTACCACACTGATTACATTCATAGGGTTTTTCTCCAATATGTGTTCTTTTATGGCTTTGAAGATCACTGTGTTGGGCAAAGACCTTACCACACTGATTACATTCATAGGGTTTCTTTCCAATATGTGTTCTTTTATGCCTTTGAAGAACATTGTGACATGCAAAGGCCTTAAAACACTGATTACATTCATAGGGTTTCTCTCCAGTATGTGTTCTTTTATGGCTTTGAAGATTACTTTGTTGTGCAAAGGCCTTACCACACTGATTACATTCATAGGGTTTCTCTCCAGTATGTATTCTTTTATGCAACTGAAGATGACTGAGACGTGCAAAGGCCTTACCACACTGATGACATTCATACGGTTTCTCTTCAGTATGTGTCCTTTTATGCCTTTGAAGTTGACTATGACAGGCCAAGGCCTTACCACACTGATTACATTAATAGGGTTTCTCTACAGTATGGGTTCTTTTATGCCTTTGAAGATTACTGTGATATGCAAAGGCCTTACCACACTGATTACATTCATAGGGTTTCTGAAGATTACTGTGTTATGCAAAGGCCTTACCACACTGATTACATTCATATGGTTTCTCTCCAGTATATGTTCTTTGATGCAATTAAAGATGATTATGTCATGCAAAGGCCTTACCACACTGATTACATTCATAAGGTTTCTCTGCAGTATGTGTTCTTTTATGCCTTTGAAGATCACTGTGACATGCAAAGGCCTTACCACACTGATTGCGTTCATAGGGTTTCTCTCCAGTTTGTGTTCTTTTACGGCTTTGAAGATTACTGTGGTGTGCAAAGGCCTTACCACACTGATTACATTCATAGGGTTTCTCTCCAGTATGTGTTCTTTTATGGCTTTGAAGATGACTGTTTTTTGTAAAGGCCTTACCACACTGATTACATTCATAGGGTTTCTCTACAGTATGGGTTCTTTTATGCCTTTGGAGATTACTTTGATATGCAAAGGCCTTACCACACTGATTACACTCATAGAGTTTCTCTCCAGTATGTGTTCTTTTATGCAACTGAAGATGATTATGGCATGCAAAGGCCTTACCACACTGATTACATTCATATGGTTTCTCTCCAGTATGTGTTCTTTTATGCAATTGAAGATGATTATGTCATGCAAAGGCCTTACCACACTGATTACATTCATAAGGTTTCTCTGAATTATGTGTTCTTTTATGCCTTTGAAGATCAGTGTGACATGCAAAGGCCTTACCACACTGATTGGATTCATAGGGGTTCTCTCCAGTTTGTGTTCTTTTACGGCTTTGAAGATTACTGTGGTGTGCAAAGACCTTACTACACTGGTTACATTCATCGTGTTTCTCTCTAGTATGTGTTCTTTTTTGGCTTTGAAGATTACTGTGGTGTGCAAAGGCCTTACCACACTGATTATATTCATAAGATTTCTCTCCAGAATGTGTTCTTCTATGCAATTGAAGATGATTATGATGTGCAAAGGCCTTACCACACTGATTACATTCATAGGGTATTCTTTTATGTGTTTGAAAAACAGTACATTGAGCAATGTCTTTACCACACTGATTATATTCATAGGGTGTCTCTCTAGTATATATTCTTTTAATCTTTTGAAGATTACTGTGATCAGCTAAGACTTTACCATGCAGATTACATTCATATGTTTTCTCTCCAGTATGTGTTCGTTTATGACTTTGATGAGTTTCATAAAGAAAGTCTTTATCATTTTGACCATATTCATAGGGTTTCTCTCCAGTGTGTGTTCTTTTATGCATTTTAAGATGATTGTGATAAAAAAAGACTTTATCACATTGCTTAATTTCACAGCATTTTTCTCAGCTATGTGTTTTTTCATTCCTTAGAAGACGAGTGTTAAAAGACAAGACTTTACCACAGTTAGAATATACTGAAAACTTCTCTCCAGTTTGATTTCGTTCAATCTGCAAGGAAAATTTACACATGTAAAAGCTTTACCACATTCAATGCATTTGAACCTCATACCTATATGAATTAATTTCATATTTTTTCAAATTGTAAAAAGGAATCAAATATCAAGGCTTTATAGCTTTGTTTAAAATCATGTTTTGTTCTCTCATTGGGGGTCATTTTACATCTAAAAAATTTTTGTGAGGATAAATTCCATTGTGTCATGATTTATCTTTACATCTATAATACTACCTATATTTTTCTAGAATTTTTTTACATTTTTGAAGAGAATTGCATATACTGAGTGCTTTACCAACATTACTCCATTCATAATTTTACTAAATTGTGAATCATTATACATTTGGTACCTGAACTAAGAAACCCAGAAGTATTTGCATAGACCTAGAACTCATGTTTGTTTGTTTGTTTTTGTTGTAATGTGAGTTTGTATTTATGTATAAACCATGATGACATAAAATAAATTAACTTTGTATTTTTGGATCAAATTAAACATGTACACTCTACATAGGAACTACAGTTTATCTTCTTAATTGTTCTTAAGGATAGGTATGCCAAATCTTTCCATATTTCTATGCTCATACACTTGTGTCAAGAGTGACATATCATATATATATATATATATATATATATGAAAAAAAGAATAGTGTATAAAAGATTTCCAAAATGAAGCCACAAGGTTCGACTTTCACAGACTTGTGGTATAGATATCAAGGTTTCTCCTCAACAACTGCCCATTGACCCTTGACTAATCTGATTTCACTAAACTTAGCACAGTCCCAAAAAGTATATGAGTGGTACAAGGCTTACCATGGGCTATTGAATTAGTAGAAAGTTTTGCAGCTATATTCATCATCACTGAAATATGTATACATTTGCTGTCATGAATAGCAAGAAGCAAATGAAGCAGCAGTTCCACAATATAGCTGTCATGGGGCTATGAATCAAATGGTGATATCTGTTTAAGCATTACTACCTAGACTTTTTCTTAAATGAAGGCTTTGCAGATGCAATCCACATACATGAAATTGTGGTATATGTTTTTGTGAGAACTTAATAACCATCAATACATTTAAAGCTGTGCTTATTTACACTGTTGCTTTTGATGTAAAGTTCCAGAACACATTACAAACTATTCAAGGGAAATTGTAATGAACTTGCCCAAGAAAATTACCTTGCATGTCTTCTGGAACATTGACAATGCTCTTCGGTGTTAAGGTCTTCCCAAATGTGTACTAAAATACAGTACCAGAATATATGTTATATTATTTAAGAATGTGTAACAATTAGCTTATTATCTTAGGTGCACCTAAGAACTGTGACTGTGTTATTCACCTCATTCTTCTTTCTCTAAATAAAATTACAGAACAAAATCATAAACCAAGGAAAAGTTGTCTCCATCTTTTGAAACAAGAAAGAAATTCATTTTCACTTATAGTAGTTAGGTTCCTATAGGTCTCCAGCATCACATCTTTGTAGAGATTCTTCTGGGAAGGATTCAGTAAATCCCACTCTTCCTTAGTGAAGTTGATGTGCACATCATCGTAGGTCACTGCCTTCAAAATATACCATACATGAGTACAATGTAAGTATGACAGTGAAATGCATACTTCTTTGAAAGTATAGTTTTATGATTCTGGTGTTTCCCATTCTTATTCCATGACATAGACAGTCACTTTAGAAGGAAATTGAAAAGGAGATTCAATTCTGTTATTTCTGTGTTCTTTGTATAGGATACCACCTTATAAGAGCAGTATCTATTCACAGGGAGAGAAAAAGAGAAAAGATCAACAGTACGTTGTATGCATGAGAAAATTAATGACTACAGAAAGGAAAAAAATATGGACAAACTGGGCGTATTGGTGTATTTTGCCTTTACCACAACATTCAGAAAACAGAGGTGGGTGTATTTGTCTCTGAGATGAAGGCCAGTCAAGATTTAACAGAACTCCTTAGCCATTTTTGGATACCATGTGTCTTGTTAGAGGTTGAGGCATGAGCATGTCTTTGCCCAAAGGCCAGTTTTGACAACAAGAAAACAAGCTTCGAGTGTCTTCAGTGCCCAACATTCTCTGGAAAATAGATTAATCCTACCAGTAGTAATCATTTCTCACTTCAACAGCACCCTAGGTTATTTAAATTCCATATTTTACAGCTTTTTGAAGTGGTTGAAGATTACCTATCTATGTAAAATATATTCTTATTGTGTCTAAAAATCCTGATTATTCTAACTATAAGTATGACAAACATAGATGACTATTGATCTATAATTCTAATACCTATATAACTTAAAGACTAAGACTTCTTATTAGAATATTGAACAGTAAACAACTGTACAACAAATGAGGACAATGGGCTCAGAATGTAACCAATGAATAAGTATCTTGATCAGTGGAAGAAATGTACATTGCAATTTGATAAATATATTTATCAATATATAATGTTTTAAGCAGAGGTAGAAGCATGAATGCATACAATATTCAATATTTAACATTATATCAACATACTAAAATTTATATCAAAGCAATTGCCTATAAATTATAACTCACAAGCATTCACTCTATTACTCACTATTACTATTAATGTATGTAAACTCACACTAATCTATTATTCCATTCAATTTTCCCTTTTTTTCAAAGAAATCTCTGAGCCTATAAAATTTCCCTTCTAACCCACAACACTATACCAATTATAATCAACCCCTAAATGATGTGCCTAACCCTAGGACAAACTTTGTTGGAAGAGGGGATGTAGTCTTTTATAATTACTTCTAGCTGTCATGAGGGCGATATTCTTTTTATGGGATCCTGTGAAAGAAAAATGATGGTTAAGTTCCAAGATTACTGTCTGGTATAATTGCAAATAGTCTCAGAGTATTTTGTAAAGTTTTTCTGAGCTTCCTTTTATAAGGTCTGTCCAGAACTTTGAAAAAAGTGGACCATTTCAGCTAACCAAGTTGGAACCATCTTGAGCAGCTGGTATGCAGAACAGGTCTGGTAGTAGCACTATCATCATCACGCCATCATATCAACCAGGTTGAATTGTTATTGTGGGACCCCAATTTCTTCCTGGAAACTACAAAAATTACTGCAGGAAAATTCTTTGTTCATTGTGGAAAACTTACACATTATTTATGTAGTCATATACAGACATATAAATTCAGTCACATGTACAATAGACTCAAAAGTAGAAATGTAGAAAAGTAAAAATTTTTCTAAATTCTTTTTTTCTTTCTGTCCCATGTTTCTGACATTGAGAGAGAAACTCAGAATTTTTATTTTAGTGACATGGTTGGATTTATAGAGGGACAGAGCCAGTGGCCATCTCCAAAACCAGGTCTATATATTCATAAATATACATCCACTTACAAAAGACACCCAATGAAATGATAGGATAAAAGTGTAGATTACTGAATCAACTAGCTCTTGTAGACCAGACTGGCCTTGAACTCACAGAAATGAACCACAATTTCTTGTCTTCATTTTCCAAGGGCTTACTTAATTAGCTCTATCCCTACTGAAGCATTAATCTAATTGATATTTAAAATAAAAGCTCAGACCAGGCATTTGTGACACACACCTTTAATTCCAGCACTTGGGAGGCAGGGGCAGAAGCAGGCAGATCTCTGTGAGTACAAGTCCAGCCTGGGCTACAAAATGAGTTCCAGGACAGGCTCCAAAGCCCCAGAGAAACCCTGTCTCAGAAAAACTAAACCAAACTAAACAAAACTAAACTGAAATAAAATAAAATAAAAACTCAGGAGTCAGATAGCAGGGTAAGAACTTGAAAGATCAGAAAATCAATTGATCAGCCACTGGTGACTACTACCTCTTCAATTTCTCCATGCAAGTAAAGGGCCTATATCTTCTCTCAAGCCTGCCTTAATAATTCTGATTCCTACCTGTTCAAAGACCTCCAAACATCTAGGGTGATTTTCAGTCAGGTTGTTGTTAGCTCTGTCCTGACTCCAAGCAAGCTTTATTATGAGAACATGATCAAAATGTCATAATTTCCCCTTTCTTACTAAATAAAAAGTGAAGGATTTAACTAACACAGTAAAGCTATATACAAAATAAACAACAACTATGTACAAATATATATAGGAAACAATGACCAATTAATTTGTATTTGGTAAATTTAGAGAAAATACTTTATTATCTGTACTATCTAGGTAAGTGTTGTACCTAAATCATATTTTATCCCAAACTAAAACAAACTTTTTTTATCTCTTAACCTTACATGTTTCATGCTAGTTTCTGAGCTGTTTCAATTTGGTAACCGAGAGAACTAAAATTATGTAGTATTTAAATCCATTAGAGACCTGAGAAGGATATAATACTACCTGAGTAAACGGAAAGTATAGTGTCTATCTATCTCCATGCAGAAATCTCAAGTCCAAATAGATCAAAACATAAAACAAACCACATTGAACTTTATAGAAGTGAAAGTTGGAAGTACACTTGAACACATTGGTACAGGAGAACACTTTTTAAAATAACCCCAGAAGCACGAACACTAATAGCAATATTTAATAGATGGGACCACCTAAAACTGAGAACTTTCTGAAAAGTAGATGAAATGTTCAATAAAGTGGCAGCCTACAGGATGGAAACAGGTCTTCTTCAACCCCACATCAAACAGAGGGCTAATATTCAAAATATAGAGAGCTCAAGAAACTGGTCATCAGAAGAACAAATAAGCCAATAGAAAAATAATTGTACAGAATTAAACAGAGAAATCTCAACAGATGACTATAAAATGACTGAAAGACACTTAAGGAAAAGTCTAATATCTTTAGCCATTAAGGATTGTAAAAACAACTCTGAGATTCCACCATACACCTGTAAGAATAGCCAAGATCAAAAACACTGAGGACAGGTTATGCTGGAGAGGATGTGGGGTGAAGGGAAAACTTCTCCACTGCTGGTGGGCACGCAAACTGGTACAATCACTTTAGACATCAGAATGGTGATTTCTCAGAAAATTAGGACACAACCTACCTCAAGACCAAGCAATACCACTTTTGGTTATATACCTAAATGATTCTCAATCATACCCCAAGGGCATGTGTCCAGCTATATCCATATCAGCACTATTTGTATTAGCCTGGTAACAACCTAAACACTCCATGACCACAGAATGGATGAGGAAAATGTGCTGCAATTCACACAATGGAGTACCACACAGCAGAAAAAAATAATGACATCTTGAAATTGCAAGCATATTTATGGATCAAGAACACATCATACTGAGTGAGGTAACCCACACCCAGAAAGACAAATATACAATGCCCTTCTTCATAACTGGCTTTTAGACCTAAATCAAAGAAAACCACCCTACAATTCTCAACCACAGAGAACCTAGATAACAAAGAGGAATCTAAGCGAAATACACATGGATATAATCTACATGGAAAGTAGAAAAAGACAAAATCTTCTGAACTAATTGGGAGCATGGGGATCGTGGGAGAAGGTAGAAGAGGGGAGGAAGGGAGGAGAGCAGAGAAAATATATACCTCAATAAAAACAATTTTAAAAAATCCCAGAAATAACATAAACTGTGGGCTGCCTGGACAGTCACCCAAGATTCCACTGTACTGTTGGACTTTTAACTTTAGCCTATACACTTAGAAGATCTGACCAAGTTTCTGTGAAGCAGGAATTTTGAAGGATTCTCCTGTTTTGCCATGGCAATGCTCAGCTGTCACTTTCTTTTGTGTACTGCCTATCTAACTTGGACAGTATACTGTTAGTAGTTAAGTCAAAGGGCAGTTTCTTGCCAGTGCCTAAGTCTTGCCAGCAAGAAAGTTATCTCCATTTAGTCATTTCTATGATATCCATCATTTCTCTGAAGTAGATTGGTGTTGTCAGGAACAGACATGTCTTGCCATAAATACCTTATATAATCATAACATCTTAAATGCCATATTTTGAATAGGAAATGTTTGATGACTTATTTAAAATATATTTTTGGCCAGGGAGTGATGGTGCATGTCTTTAATCCCAGTATTTGTGTGGCAAAAGCAGGTTGATCTCAGTGTGCTCAAGGCCAGGCTGGTCTACAAAGTGATTTCCAGGACAACCAGAGTAATACAAAGGAACCCTATCATGAAAACAAAAATGAAAATAAAATGTCTTTTTGTTTCACCTTGAAAGCCTACCTTACATGAATATAAGTATGATTATAATATGTAACTATTAACTTGTAATTTTATTAATTTAAATAGCTTGTACTAGTAATTTTCAGGACTAGAGATTTATTTTACATTGTAAAGTGACTTGGGCAGAAAACCCTACATAAGAGTAAAAATGTATGTGCAGTATGTTTTATCAAAAATAACCTTGAATTTCCATGAATATACAAAAATATGCTAAATAAGATTAGAAACATCTACAATATAACAAAAATAATCTCAAATATATATTAATATACAAAAATCCAAACTAATGTAAAATATTTAATATAGTTTTTTATTTAAAGTCAAATTAGTAATCTATCATTTATTCTATAATTTCTATATCTTCCCTTTTTCTTTTCAGAACAAGATAACTAAATATTATCTCCTTTGTTTATATTTTTTACCATTACCCATAGTAACTTGTTACCACCTCCACCTCAATGATGACATAAACCATGACCTAATAAATGACCAAACTGCTTACCCCAACTATTGGGAATATGGGAACCATGATTTTGAAATTATTTTTTGATGTCTGTGGGCAATGGCATCTATAAGGGTCCCTGAAATAAACCTAGGATAATTTCAATTCATGGGAGAATTGCCTGTATTATCTCTTGTTCAGTCTTTGTGTAATGGGAAAGTAGAGGGATTATCTCAAGTTCTGGCTAGTATAATGCATGAGGACCATCTTAGATAGTAATCTTGGAATTGTCTTGTATAATTTATAGCCCAAAGCAGACCTTTGGAAGAGGGTAGTCAGTTTAGTAACATTACCACACTCTAGGAGGAATCAATGGTGTGGGGCCCTAAGCCCCTCTTTAAGATTTTAATGGTCACTGCTAAGAATGATCATGGTTTACTGTAGAAAATCTTTTAAGTGGTATATGTAGTAAAGCTCAAAGCGTTTAAAGGAGCATAGTATTTTATTTATATACAGAATTCAAAAACTTAATTTTAAGTTACTTGATAGAGATTTAGACCCAAAATCATGAACAGGAATTAAAAAGGAGCCTGTTATTTAAATTAGATTTTAGATGTAGTGCAAACTGATCTTATTCATAAATCCTGTAGTCAGATAGTAGGGCTGAAAGCTGAAAGATCAGAGAAGCACTGCATCCAGCCACTGGATCTTAGCTCTATAAAGTTCCCAGTCCAATGTGGGAGCCCATGTGTGACTCAGTTTCCATCTGGAGTCATTTCAGACTTAAAGATTCTATTTGAGTCGAAGCATGCCTGCTGTTCTTCTTTTAGTAATCTTGAGGGCTGTGAATAACACCTGTGTTAGCCAACAGAAAAAGCATTTTGCCCAGCTAAAAGAGTCCATTTTTTCTGTTAAGATTTGGGCTAGTGTAGGGCAGCCAGGGGCACTCCTTGTTAGTGATTAGAAGCTGCTTCGCAGAACTAGTTAATTCACAGGTTTGAGCTGCCTCCAAGCACAGTGCAGGGAGGTGGGGAGCTGACTGCACTGCTTTTTGATCTGCCTTTTGACTGTGTTTAGTATATATGCTGGCTGAGAAATAAACTCGGGCTGTTTTCCATTGACCTTTCATCCTCTCAGTCTAACTTATGATTCTGTCTTCATTTCTCTTAATCTAACTTTTCCTTAACCTCAGCCTTACCTCCAAGGGAAGCCCTAGATAAATGTTAGACTCACCAAATCGGGTATCCTGTCTCTACAAGTCCTCAGACTGAATGCTGTTTCTACAAAACAGTCAATCCTCAACTCCTCTCTCTTACCACCTTATATTCCTCTATCTGCCCAGGCATGCCACTTCCTATCTGCAACTCCTTAGTGATAGGATTAAAGATAGGAGACACCAGCATTTGACTCTACAAAAAACTAGTGTGACTGCTGGGATTAAAGGTGTGTGTGTGTATTGCTTGTGGTTTAAGGCTGGCCATGTCATCTGTTTTACTTTATGATCTTCAGGCAAGCTTTATTATTAAAATATAAATGAAAAAATAAAATAAAATAATTAGAAGCAAGCATCTGAGACCAAGAAGAGAAAAGTAAAACTGTTTATCACCAAAGAGTATAAAAAATATTCTGAGTACAAACTGGGGAAGGTCCATCATTTTCACAAACAATGAATGATATAATTAAATTATGATTCACAAAATCAACAATATGGATGACACCACTGACAAAACAGGGCACAATCACAAATCTACACACACACACACACACACACACACACACACACACATATATATATATATTATTGTTTCTTAAAGAAGAACAACAAGGTTCTAATCTAATTCACTGAATCACTGGCCATCACACATCCTGTACACTAGTGTTCTCTCCTTTACCAATAATAGAAAATGGGTTCGGTGAGAAGGGCTGTTTCACCGAAGTTAACAAAATTCACTTGAAGTCTTCTGATGTCTTTGCTTTACATAAAATATATTTGATTACTGAAAGCATCTCATTCTCTTTTAATAAAGAAAATGATGTCTCTTAGAATCACCACCATGTTGTTTCGTACCATTGGTGATGGAATCCAAGTCTGCATTACAGTGAGGAAATAAATTCTCTTTAAATGGAATTTCAAGAGAACAGATTTTTAAAGTATCAGTGTACATGTAAATCAACTTGATGAGGGAACGCGGGCCCCTGCTGCTGGGGCTGCAGTGTCTGCTGTGCTCTCCTGGACCTGCTCTGCCTGCCCCCTATTTCCCTTGGCCCCTGGCTCATTGGGGCTACCAGGAGTCCCTGTGTAGGTGCAGAGAAGTCCCATCTGGACGGGTGAGTGTGTGCTATCCTGGGGTGGACTGTCCCGGTAGAGAGCACAAACGTCCCTCCCCAGCACCTGCTGCAGGGCTTTCTTTCCTACACACGCGCCCCCACCCCCACCCCCAAGCCTGCCCTGTCTGCAAGGTCCTTTGCTGTGGAACACTTTCCTGCCCTTTCACTAAGGCTACCAACCCAGAGCAGTGAGTGCCTGACTAGAGGGCAGGCCTCAAGGTCCCCGCCAGGGAACGCAGGCCCCTGCTGCTGGGGCTGCAGTGTCTGCAGTGCTCTCCTGGACCTGCTCTGCCTGCCCCCTATTTCCCTTGGCCCCTGGCTCATTGGGGCTACCAGGAGTCCCTGTGTAGGTGCTGAGAAGTCCCATCTGGACGGGTGTGTGTGTGCTATCCTGGGGTGGACTGTCCCGGTAGAGAGCACAAACGCCCCTCCCCAGCACCTTCTGCAGGGCTTTCTTTCCTACACACACGCCCCCACCCCCACCCCCAAGCCTGCCTTGTCTGCAAGGTCCTTTGCTGTGGAACACTTTCTTGCCCTTTCACTAAGGCTACCAACCCAGAGCAGTGAGTGCCTGACTAGAAAGCAGGCCTCAATGTCCCCGCCAGGGAACGCGGGCCCCTGCTGCTGGGGCTGCAGTGTCTGCTGTGCTCTCCTGGACCTGCTCTGCCTGCCCCCTATTTCCCTTGGCCCCTGGCTCATTGGGGCTATCAGGAGTCCCTGTGTAGGTGCTGAGAAGTCCCAGCTGGACGGGTGAGTGTGTACTAACCTGGGGTGGACTGTCCCGGTAGAGAGCACAAACCCCCCTACACTAATGCTACCCAACCAGAGCAGTGAGTGCCTGCCCAGTGGGCAGGCCTCAGCAACCCCCGAAAGGGAGCGCAGGCACCTCCAGCTTGTACTGCAGTGTCGCCTGTGTTCTACTCGACCCGGCCCTACACCTTGCAATTGGCCTTCTTTCCGCGGGTCATTGGAATACCAGGCATCCCTGTTTTGGTGTTGAGGAGTTCATCTGCAAGGGACCGGTTCCTGCCCCTACACTGAGGAGATACACCCAGAGAGTTAGTCACAGCAAAGACTGGTCCAAGACACCAGGCCTCTCCTGGCTCCATTTGAAGGAAAAGATGGGCAGGCGCCAATGCAAGAATTTCCCCAACAACTTGAAAAGCAACGTGACATCACCAGAATCCAGGAATCCCGAAATGAGAAGTGTACACCATAATCCAGAAGAATTAGAAGAATTCGACTCAAAAGTGAATTATATGAAAATAATAGAGGACCTTAAACAGGAGGTGAAAAACTGCCATAATCAATTAGAGATTACAAACAAAAAGGTAGAGGAAATGAATAAATATCTCAAAGATACCCAAGAAAACCAAGAGAAACAAGAAAAAGTAATCAAACAGGTAAGGGAAACGGTTCAAGACTTGAAGAATGAAGTGGAAGTAATAAAGAAAACACAAACCGAGGGAAGGATGGAGATGGAAAATTTGGATAAATGAACAGGAACTACAGAGACAAGTACCACCAACAGATTACAAGAGATAGAAGAAAGAATCTCAGACACTGAAGATACCATAGAGAAAATAAACACGCTGATCAAAGAAAACAGCATAACCAACAAATTCTCATCACAAAACATTCAGGAAATCTGGGACACAATAAAAAGACCAAACCTAAGAATAATAGGGATAGAAGAAGGAGAAGAAGTACAGCTCAATGGTCCAGAAAATATATTTAATAAAATTATAGAAGAAAACTTTCCCAACCTTAAGAAAGATATTCTTTTGAAGGTCCAAGAAGCATACAGAACACCAAATCGACTGGATCAAAAAAAAAATCTCCTCGTCATATAATAATCAAAACACAAAACATACAGAATAAAGAAAGAATATTAAGAGCTGCAAAGGAAAAAGGTCAAGTTACCTATAAAGGTAAACCTATCAGACTTATACCTGATTTCTCTATGGAAACCATGAAAGCCAGAAGGTCCTGGATAGATGTACTGCAGAAACTAAGAGACCATGGATGCCAGCCCAGACTGCTATACCCAGCCAAGCTTTCGTTCACTATAAATGGAGAAAACAAAATTTTCCAGAATAAAAACAAATTTAAACAATACGTAGCCACAAATCCAGCCCTACAGAAAGTAATAGAAGGAAAATCACAAACCAAGGAGTCCAACAATGCCCACAATAACTCAGACATCTAATGACCCTTCACCAGCACAACTTGAAGAAGGGAAACGCACAAACTCTACTACCAAAAGAAAGAAAGAGAGAAAGGAAAAATGACCGGAGTTAACAACCACTGGTCATTAATATCACTTAATATCAATGGACTCAACTCACCTATAAAGAGGCACAGGCTAAGAGATTGGATACGAAAACAGGTTCCAACATTCTGCTGCTTACAAGAAACACACCTCAACCACAAAGACAGACATCTACTCAGAGTAAAGGGCTGGGAAAAGGTTTATCAAGCAAACGGACCTAAGAAACAAGCAGGTGTGGCCATACTAATTTCTAACAAAGTTGACTTCAAACTAAATCAATCAAAAGAGATGGAGAGGGACATTTTCTACTCATAACAGGAACAATTCACCAGGATGAAGTCTCAATCCTGAATATATATGCCCCTAATATAAAAGCACCCACTTATGTAAAAGAAACGTTACTAAAACTCAAGGCAGTCATCAAACCACACACACTAATAGTAGGAGATTTCAACACTCCTCTCTCACCAATGGACAGGTCAATCAGACAGAAACCTAACAGAGAAATAAGAGGATTAAGGGAGGTAATGAATCAAATGGACTTAACAGACATCTATAGAACATTCCACTCAAATAAGAAAGAATATACCTTCTTCTCTGCAGCTCATGGAACCTTCTCAAAAATAGACCTCATACTCGGTAACAAAGCAAACTTACACAGTTACAAAAAAATATCGGTAACCACCTGTGTCTTATCAGATCACCATGGATTAAAGTTAGAATTAAACAACAATGCTATCCCCAGAAAGCCTATGAACTCATGGAAACTGGACAGTCAACTACTGAACCACACCTGGATCAAGGAAGAAATAAAGAAAGAAATTAAAGTCTTTCTTGAATTCAATGAAAACGAAGACTCAACATACTCAAACCTATGGGACACTATGAAAGCAGTGCTAAGAGGAAAGTTCATAGCATTAAGTGCCCACTTAAAGAAAACGGAGAAAGCACACATTGGAGACTTAATAGCCCACCTGAAAGCTTAAGAAAAAAAAAGAAGCAGACTCACCTAGGAGAAGTAGAAGACTGGAAATAATCAAATTGAGGGCTGAAATCAACAAAATAGAAACACAGAAAACAATCCAAAGAATCAAAGAAACAAAAAGCTGGTTCTTGGAGAAAATCAATAAGATTGATGAAACCCTATCCAAACTAATCAAACGGCGAAGAGAGAATACGCAAATTAACAAAATCAGAAACGAAAAGGGAGACATAACCACAGACACAGAGGAAATACAGAGAATCATTAGATCTTACTACAAAACCCTGTATGCCACAAAATTGAAAAATGTAAAAGAAATGGACACTTTTTTAGATAAGTACCATATACCAAAGTTAAACCAGGACCAGGTGAACAATCTAAATAGACCTGTTAGTCGCGAAGAATTAGAAGTTGTTATAAAAAACCTCCCCACCAAACAAAGCCCAGGTCCAGACGGTTTCAATGCAGAATTCTACCAGAACTTCCAAGAAGACCTAATACCTATACTCCTTAATGTATTTCACAATATTGAAACAGAGAAGTCATTGCCAAATTCCTTTTATGAAGCTGAGGTTACTCTGATACCAAAACCACACAAAGACACAACCAAGAAAGAGAACTACAGGCCAATCTCACTCATGAACATCGACGCAAAGATACTCAATAAAATACTGGCAAACCGAATCCAAGAACACATTAGAAAAATTATCCATTATGATCAAGTAGGCTTCATCCCAGAGATGCAGGGCTGGTTCAACATATGAAAATCTATCAATGTAATCCATCATATAAATAATCTGAAAGAAAAAAACCATATGATCATTTCATTAGATGCTGAAAAAGCATTTGACAAAATTCAACATCCCTTTATGATAAAGGTCTTAGAGAGATTAGGAATACAAGGGTCGTTCCTAAGTATAATAAAAGCTATTTATAGCAAGCCGTCAGCTAACATCAAATTAAATGGAGAGAAACTCAAAGCTATTCCACTAAAATCAGGAACACGACAAGGTTGTCCACTCTCTCCATACCTCTTTAATATAGTGCTTGAAATTCTAGCAATAGCAATAAGACAACATAAGGGGATCAAAGGGATTCAAATTGGAAAGGAAGAAGTTAAACTTGCATTATTTGCAGACGATATGATAGTGTACATAAGCGACCCCAAAAACTCCAGCAAAGAACTCCTTCAGTTGATAAACACCTTTAGTAGCGTTGCAGGATACAAGATCAATTCCAAAAAATCAGTTGCCCTCCTATACACAAAGGATAAGGAAGCAGAGATGGAAATCAGAGAAGCATCACCCTTCATGATAGCCACAAATAGCATAAAATATCTTGGGGTAACTCTAACCAAGGAAGTAAAGGATCTATTTGACAAGAACTTTAAGTCTATGAAGAAAGAAATTGAGGAGGATACCAGAAAATGGAAGGATCTCCCTTGCTCTTGGATTGGGAGGATCAACATAGTAAAAATGGCAATTCTACCAAGGATAATTTATAGATTCAATGCAATCCCCATTAAAATCCCATCAAAATTCTTCACAGATCTTGAGAGGACCATAATCAACTTTATATGGAGAAACAGAAAATCCAGGATAGCCCAAACAATCTTATATAATAAAGGATAGTCTGGAGGCATTACCATCCCTGACCTCAAACTCTATTACAGAGCCTCAGTGTTGAAAACAGCTTGGTATTGGCATAAAAACAGAGAAGTCGATCAATGGAACCGAGTAGAAGACCCTGATTTTAACCCACAAACATATGAACACCTAATTTTTGATAAAGGAGCTAAAAGTATTCAATGGAAAAAAGAGAGCATCTTCAACAAATGGTGCTGGTAGAACTGGTTGTCAACGTGTAGAAGAATGAAAATAGATCCATATCTATCACCATGGAAAAAACTCAAGTCCAAATGGATTAAAGACCTCAATATTAGTCTGAACACACTGAACCTGATAGAAGAAAAAGTGGGAAGTACTCTACAACATATGCGTACAGGAGATCACTTCCTACATTTATCCCCAGCAGCACAGACATTAAGGACAACATTGAATAAATGGGACCTCCTGAAACTGAGTAGCTTCTGTAAAGCAAAGGACACTGTCACTAAGACAAAAAGGCAACCCACTGACTGGGAGAAGATCTTCACCAACCCTGCAACAGACAAAGGTCTGATCTCCAAAATATATAAAGAACTCAAGAAACTAGACTTTAAAATGCTAATGAACCCAATTAAAAAATGGGGCACTGATCTGAACAGAGAATTCTCAACAGAAGAAATTCAAATGGCCAAAAGACACTTAAGGTCATGCTCAACCTCCTTAGTGATAAGGGAAATGCAAATTAAAACAATTTTGAGATACCATCTTACACCTGTCAGAATGGCTAAAATCAAAAACAGAAATGATAGCCTTTGCTGGAGAGGTTGTGGAGAAAGGGGCACACTCATTCACTGTTGGTGGGAATGCAAACTTGTGCAACCACTTTGGAAATCAGTGTGGCGATTTCTCAGGAAATTTGGGATCAACCTACCCCAAGATCCAGTAATACCACTATTGGGAATATACCCAACAGATGCCCCATCAAATGACAAAAGTATCTGTTCAACTATGTTATAGCAGCATTGTTTGTAATAGCCAAAACCTGGAAACAACCTAGATGCCCTTCAATGGAGGAATGGATGAAGAAAGTGTGGAATATATACATATTAGAGTACTACTCAGCGGTAAAAAAAATGACTTCTCGAATTTTGCGTGCAAATGGATGGAAATAGAAAACACTATCCTGAGTGAGGTATCCCAGACCCAAAAAGAGGAACATGGGATGTATTCACTCATAATCGGTTTCTAGCCATAAATAAAGGACATTGAGCATATAATTTGTGATCCTAGAGAAGCTAAATAAGAAAGTGAACCCAAAGAAAATCATATAGTCATCCGCCTGGAGAGGGGAAGTAGACAAGATTGCAGGGCAAAAACTGGGAACTTGGGGGTGAGGTGGCAAGGGGAAAAGGGGAAATGGGATGAGAAACATGAGAAGGGGAGGATGGCAGGAGCTCGGGGGATTGGGATGGTTGGGATATAGGAAGGGAGGATATGGGAGCAGCAAAGTATATATCCTAACTAAGAGAGCTATCTTAGGGTTGGCAAGAAACTTGACTCTAGAGGGGTTAGCAGGTGTCCAGGGAGATGTCCCCAGCTGGTACCTTGGGCAACTAAGAGGGAACCTGAAATGACCCTATCCTATACTGATGAATATCTTGCATATCACCTTAGAACCTTCATCTGTTGATGGATCGAGGTAGAGACAGAGTCTCAATTTGGAGCAACGGTCTGAGCTCTTAAGGTCCAAATGAGGAGCAGAAGGAGGGAGAACATGAGCAAGGAAACCAGGACCACGATGGATGCACCCACCCACTGTGACAGTGGAACTGATTTATTGTGAGCCCACCAAGGCCAGCTGGTCTGGGACTGAATAAGCATGGGTTGATACTGGACTCTCTGAGCATGGCCGACAATGAAGGTTGATGAGAAGCCAAGGACAATGGCACTAGGTTTCGATCCTAATACATGAACTGGCTTTGTGGGTGCTTAGCCTGTTTAGATGCTCACCTTCCTGGACATAGATAGAAGACCTTCGTCTTCCCGCAGGGCAGAGAATTTGGACTGCTCTTCAGTATCGAGAGGGAGGGGGAATGGTGTGGGGGGAGGAGAAGAGGAGTGGGGATAGGGGAGGGGACTGGGGGAGGGGGCAATATTTGGGAGGAGGGGAGGGAAATGGGAAACGGGGAGCAGGTGGAAATTTTAATTAAAAAAGAATAAAAAAAAGATTAACTAGAGGATATGCAGTTTAAAATAATTGATTCCTAAATAAGACAACATGGTAGAGAACAGAGGCTTAGTTTGTGATCCATGAAAACATCTTATGAGTTAGAGAATGTGAGTAATAATAATAATTTTATTAGTCATAATTAAGGTTTCTTTCCTAAATCTCAGTTTTCATTCTTCTGACTTAAAGATGGAATCTTCAGACAAACTTTCCTTCAGTGAAATTACCCTGGTTATAGAGACTTCTTTTATTGCCTTTATTTATTGAAAATGGACACATAAATCCTAAAAATACCTAACTTTAGAGGAATCCTACATGTACTACAGAATTTTATATAACCAAGAAGTAAGCTTAAAATAAAATGCATTTTACATAAAAAAATAAAAAATAAAGTTAACAAATTCAAAAAAAATCAACTTGATTTACTCCATCTACTTGGTGTTTCAAGCACTTTTGAAAGCAAGGTTACTGCTATTTTTGTGTATGTTTGTGTATTTTTTGTGTATGATATTCTCTGTATGATTGTTAGAAGTGATCAAAGCTTCAGGGAGTCAGGGAGGGAGAGGAACAGGATGAGAAATTAAAGGAGCTACAAAATGAGATAGAGAAGTAAATAAATAAGAGTACAACAACACGCAACGCTGGCTTAGTGATCACGTCTCTTGGGGGAAAGATGGAGGCTGATGCCAGTTCCATCTAAGTTGTCAATGTGGACTATGGTGGAAGAGCAGAAGAGCTGGAAGCTCACTTTCATGGCTGTGGTTCAGTCAAACATGTTACTACAGTCTGTGACAAATTCAGTGGCCTTGCCAAAGGGTTTGCATATATAGAATTCTTAGACAAAGAGTCAGTGAGTACTTCCCTGGCTTTAGATGATTCCCTGTTTAGAGGGAGACAGATCAAGGTGATTCCCATCAGCACAACAGACTGGTTTTCCATGTGCCCAATACTGTGCCTGAACTACCAATTGCAACAGCTCCCAATCTTGATTCTACAGTGGTTTAAACAGCTGGCCCTTGGATCAAAAAAAGAATTTAAAAAAAGAAAGTAAAACAGAAGGTGGAAATTAATTTTTAAAAAAGATATACTGTGGAAGGGGGAGAATCCCATAACTAACTAAGGAGGGACCTGCTCTGGGCAGTAGGGCAGGCCCAGGGAGTAACATATTCCCTCTGGAGATTCGATATGGACACTTCTCAAATGTGCAACCTGCTTTCGGTTTTCCTGCTCCACTTTACTCTCTTTGGTCCTGCTCAAGTGTAGGTGGGCTCGGATGGTAGGAGGCCTTTTTTTTTTTAACCTAGAGCTCTGGAGGGTACCAATCTGTTCAGCTTGTTTCCTTCCCTCATCTTCTCTCTGTCTTTTGCAGTCTCTGCCTGCTCCTGATTTACCAGGTCAAGGCATACCCTACCCTTCTTTCCACAGGGCTCCTGCCTCTCCAGTTTGTCTGATCAAGTTTTTTTTTTGTTTATTTTTCTGTCCTGAATGCCTTTCTTTGCAGATTTTTGTAGCGGAAAGAACTCACTCCCAGTGGATTCGGTGTAAATTCCACTTACCCAAGGGGAAAAACACTATTTTGTATTGGGAAGTTTTGCAGTGCTGGTTTGTTTGTTTTTTTTTTTTTTGGTGTTGTTGTTTTTCAGGTGTTCTTTTTGTATTATTTTTTGTTTACATTTTTCCCTTTTATTTGTAGGGAATGGGAAGAAGTTGGAATAAGGAGGTGGGAGCTGGATTTTGTTTATTTTTTAAACTCAATCACAAGTATTGGGGTTTTTTAAAATAATGTGTCATGAGGAAAGTTGTTTATGAAAAAAAGAAAATTGATTTAAAATTTATTTTCTCCTACATGGATTATGGCCCAAGATATGGATTATACTCTATCTACTTGCCCAACACAAGGCATACATGAGAAATATCTTCAGATCATAAACTCCTTTGTCCCCTGGAATTAAGCTTCACTGGATCACACTATTACAGCTAGTGGCAGCATCACATTAAAAGCATTCTGAACATGCATTGCTAGAAGATCAATATCATTTCTTACCAGTTCCTAAACTATTTGTAATCTTTATAACACAAATCTGAAATTGGAATGCAATATTGAAAACTTCTGGAATCTAGACCTTCAGTTTTCTAATGTCTCTTCCCAATGCACACCAAGAGCAGTGCCCATGTGTGTACTCTGGACAATTACCACCATATCCTGAATTTCCAGAGACTCCTCTGCCCCAATATTTTCATATACAGGGAGGCTCAGAGGACAAGGGATACTGCCAACATGAACCACATGGACCAACATAACTACAGTCTAGCTCATGATCAGTCCAAGTCACAGCAGAAATGATAGTTCAACAGACCTGAACACCCAACACTCACCACAATATAGCTTGTGATCTTCCCTCCTACTCCTATAGCAGAGGCAGAATAGAATCATGGAAAGAACCCACAAACTGTCTGCTAC
Organism: Chionomys nivalis; assembly: GCF_950005125.1. Classification (NCBI taxonomy): domain Eukaryota; kingdom Metazoa; phylum Chordata; class Mammalia; order Rodentia; family Cricetidae; genus Chionomys; species Chionomys nivalis. The sequence goes on along the minus strand of NC_080111.1, from coordinate 35,700,377 downwards.
TAGTACTCCCCATTGCTAACCCTTCCCATAATTCCTCACTGGCTAGGGCCACCTAGCTGGGCCTCACAATATTAGCAGCTCCTCGATAGGAGGATCAGAGATCAAATGACTCAGACAGCACAGTCATTCCGGTTCTGCCCTCCCAGCCCAGCAGACAGGGCCCTAGTTTAGATAGTTTGTATTTAGTACACACAATTCGACTCTCCTACACCACATCCTGTTTCTCATCCAAAGACCAGGGTCCTTTGTGTGCACATTGCATTGCACACTCACTTTCCAGTGCAGCCATCCCATTGCCTCAGAGATGGGAAATCCTGAAAACAAACACAGGTCACATTCATAAAGGAATCACTGTTCCTGTGTAACTGTGGTTACTTTGTAACTGTTGTTAAACAAAAACAGACCATGAATTAGAAAACAATCAGGATCATGTTATGGCTCAGAGGGAGCAGAGACAATGTGAATATGATGCAATTTTAATCTCAAAAATTATTTTGAAAACTTGAAATAGACTTTATGGCCATGTGCTCCAGAGACTAAGGATTTGTACTAGAGCACAATAAGTATTTCTCATGTATTTTCCCTAAAGATGAACACCTTATTCCAGAAAAGTAACAGTCCAGGGACAGAACATTTGACCCAGGTAATCTGTTTTTGATGAACTATTGTAAATATCACAATTAGGTTTCAAGATAAGGTCAATCCCATACCTAGATTTTCATTGTCTGTGGACTGCAAACAATCGTCAATCAGTAGAATCATACAGCATCACAACTGACCTTCTGATTCCAATAAGTAATCTCAGTTGAAGGAGGAAAGCTCTTACCCTCAGGCCAATTTCTCACTTCCTGCACTGTGTCTCCACCAGCTTCAAAGTTGGTCAATGAGTTCAATTCTTATACCAATCCCTCTTCATTTCTAAGTCCCTAATAAAAGCCAGAATGAATAGCAGACACTCATTAACTGTTCTATTTTTCTTTCTCACTGGCTAGTGAATGACAAACCTGGAAGAAGTTGCAGGATTGTCTTCCCAGAACTGGGCAGCAGAGGCAGGGTTAGGTGTTGAAAATAATTCTCAATTACATAGCATGAGGCAAGCCTAAAGTATAGGAGACATTGCTCTACATGGAAATCAGCATAACTTGAAAGAAATGAAATGAAACTCTCAATGACTTAGAAACATTGGAAAACAGAAACAAATAGTAATAACAGCAGCAATACACTTAAGAAAGTATTTGAAACTGATACCAAAAAGTGATTTTTAAAGTGATAATAATAATGCAGTTTTAGCTGAGCAGTGGTTGCTCAGGCTTTTAATCCCAGCACTCAGGAGGCATAAGATAGCGGATCTTTGTGAGTTTGAGGTCAGCCTGGTCTACAAGAGCTAGTTCCAGGACAGGCTGCAAAGCTACAGAAAAACCCTGTCTCAATACACCAAAAAATACACTTTTAAGATTAAATAAAATTTTCAACATTGATTTTAACAAAGAGTCGGCCCTTCCCTAGGAGAGGGGATGTCATTAACAAGAGGTAGATTGATGGTGCCCTTACATATGTTGACTGCTGAGATCTGTAACCGAATACATAGAGTTAGTCAATGGCCTGTTTTTCAAATCTCTGAGCTGACATAACTCTGTCAAGCAAGCTCGATCATATTTCTCACCAAAAGCAATCTACAGATTGAATACAATGCCCATTAAAATCCCAGCAAAATTCTTCAAAGACTTCAAAAGAACAGCACTCAAATTCATTTGAAAAACAAAAAAACCCAGGATAGCCAAACCAATCCTATACAATAAAAGAACTTCTGGAAGCATCACAATCCCTTCTTCAATCTTTACTACAGAGATACATTACTGAAAACTGGTATTGTCATTAGAACAGACAGGAGGACCAATGGAGCTAAATAGAAGACCCGGAAATCAATCCACATATTTCTGAACACTTGATATTTAATAAGAAAGCAAAAATTATCAAATGGAAAAAAGAAAGCATATTTAACTAGTGGTGCTGGCATAACTGGATATCAACACGTGGAAAAATGAAAATAGACCCATATCTATCACCATGCACAAAACTCAAGTCCCTATGGATCAAAGACCTCAACATAAAGCTAGCCACACTGAAAATTATAGAAGAAAAAGTGGGAAGTACACTTGAAGGCATTGCACAGGGAACCACTTCCTAAATATAACCATAGTAGCACAGACCCTGAGAGAAACAATTAAATGTGATGTCCTGAAACTAAAAAGCTTCTGTAAAGCAAAGGACATGATTAACAAGGCAAAATGACAGCCTACAGAATGGGAAAAGATCATCACTAACCCCATATCAGACAGAGGTCTGATCTCCAAAATATACAAAAAACTCAAGATATTGGATACCAGAAGAGGTCATAATCCAATAAAAAAAAATGAAGTAAAGACCTAAACGGAGGGGCTGGAGAGATGGCTTAGAGGTTAAGAGCACTGACTGCTCTTTCAGACATCCTGAGTTCAATTCCCAGCAACCACATGGTGGCTCAGAGCCATCTATAATGAGATCTGGTGCCCTCTTCTGGCATGCAAGCATACATGGAAGGAATGTTGTATACATAATAAATAAATAAATTTTTAAAAAAAGACCTAAACAGAGAACTCTCAACAGAGGAATCTAAAATAGCTGAAAGACAATTAAGGAAATGTTCAATATCATTCATCAGAGAAATGCAAATCTAAACAACTCTGAGATTCCATCTAACATCTGAAAGAATGGCCAGGATTAAAAACACTGATGACAACTTATGCTGTAGAGGTTGTGGGGAAATGGAAACACTTCTGCATTGCTTGTGGGAATGCAGGCTGATATAGTCCCTTTGGATGTCAGTGTGGCAATTTCTCAGAAAATTAGGAAACAACCATTCTCAAGACCCAGTAATACCACTTTTGGGTATGTAATCAAAAGATGCTCAATCATGCCAGAAGAACATGTGGTCAAATATGTTCATAGCAGCTTTGTTTGTCATAGGCAAAATGTGGAATCAACCTAAGAGCTGCTCCAAGAAGAATGGATAAGAAACGTGTGGTACATTTACACAATGGAGTGCTACACAGCAGAAAAAAATAATGACATCTTGAATTTTGCAGGAAAATGGGTGGAGCAAGAAAACATTATTTTGAGTGAGGTAACAAAGACACAGAAAGATAATTATCACATGTACTCACTCATGAGTGTTTTTCAAGCAGAAAGCAAAAAAATCCAGCCTACAAATCACAAATCCAGATCTTAAACAAAATAAGGATGCTAAGAGAGACTTACAGAGTTCTAATCTACATGGGAAGTATAAAGTATAAAAAGACAGAATCTCCTGAGTAATGGGTACATGGGGAACTTGGGAGAGGATTGAAGGGGAAGTGGTGAGGCAGGGAGTGAAGCAAAGAAATTGTAGAGCTCAGTAAATATCAATAAACAAATATTGATCATATATGCAGAGGATAGTTGCCTAATTGCAAATTCAGTGTTCCTTGACTCAAGATAACCTTCCTAATCTAGACACCCACACAATTTGGTCTGTGTTCATTCACATGACATTAATTTACCCATGCTGGGCAATTACAAACCTCTCCTGCTACCATGGTCAGGCCTTTTTCATAGTGGTGGATCCAACAGCTGACTGCCTATGCTGTGCCCCCTGCAGTGCACACAATAATCTATTCTTCCTATTGTGGTCTGCGGACAGAAGAAATGCTCCATATGCAAATCTTTTTCCTTCAACTGCACTGGGCAATCAACTACATGGCTCAAATGCATTATTTTATTTGTTTTGTTTTATTGGTTTTGTTTTAGACATGGTATCTCTGTAGCTTTGGAGCCTATCTGGGAACTAGTTCTTGTAGATTACACTGGATTCAAACTCACAGAGACCTGTATGCCTCTGCCTCCCGAGTGCACCACCACTGCCAGGCAAATACATAATTTTAAAACTGTGAATTGGTACAGTCATTTAAGAACTTTGAGGGTGTAATATAGAGGACACTCAAGTTTGCCCAGGAAAGCAACAGACAGGGACCTAGGCCATCTGAGTCAACATAACAGAAGTTGTCTCAGAAACAATATTGCTATTGGGATGGAAATGCAGCTCTTCTAGAATTAATATGACATGCCACAGAGAAATCACAATACACATTTAGAAGATTAATAAAGAAAGCTTTCGCCGGGTGTTGGTGGCGCACGCCTTTAATCCTATCACTCGGGAGGCAGAGGCAGGCAGATCTCTGTGAGTTCGAGGCCAGCCTGGTCTACAAAGGGAGTTCCAGGACAGGCTCCAAAGCTACAGAGAAACCCTGTCTCAAAAAAAAAACAAAAAAAAAGAAAGAAAACTTTCATTAATGATATTATGCGTTGATCTCTGTCCAATGCATACCCAGGCATTCTAATCTCTTCCAGCCCTAATTAGCATATACTTACATTTTGGGTGTTTTAGATGCAGTTCTCCCTGTGAAAAAAATCTATCAAGTTTTAAAGTAGGACATTTACAGCTGCAACCCATTATCAAATGGAAGTGGTATATTAGAGATCAGGACCAAGTAGGTCCTGAAAACACAAAGAAGATACATGAAGAAATGTCCAACTTCCAGTGGTTTCTACTCTTGTTATGATGCCTTCTGCTGTCAAGCATATAACTATAGTCTATTCCCTATGATTGGTTGAATGAGGAAGAGAGGACTAGGCCCTGGCTGATGGTTTAATACATCATGCACGAACCACCCAGAATTAGGCAGCTGCAGGATTACAATCCCTGTCTGGGACAACCCTGAAAGATGCTTGTGAAAGGAAATGTTCACAGTGGGCAGAAAATCAAAGAATACACATTTGAATGTGCTTTATTTGGAAGGAGAGATGGTCTAATCTACAACTAGCAATGCACTGATTGATGGACTTTATCCAGTGGTCTGACTGGATGCTGACGGATTAGTAAAGAGCATGATTAGAAAATTGGTGAGAGAAGACATCTGAGGAAGGAGAATGTGAATAATCTCTGTGAAAGGGAAAGGGGTATAAAGATCCTTGTATTCCATGTAAATGCTGATCAAAAAGTGAATTCTGCTGAGGAGGAGTTCAATACTCAATCAGACAGGATGACTCTTCCGTGTACAGTCAGCCTCTTTTCCCAGTTATTCATGTCAGTGTCCAATGGGCCCATGACCAAAGTGGCCACATTGACAAATTGGAAGATAGGCGTGGACTCAACAATATGGACTTGCACTCATCATGGCTGACTTGGCTACAGTTTTTGCTAAGTTGCCATATCACACATCAGCAGACACCAAAACTTAGCCCCATATATGCCATTACTAGAGTGACCAGGCACCAACCTACTTGCAGGTTGACTACACTGGAAAACTTCCTCTGTGAAAAGGACATTTGGGCTTCAAATGTTCTTAAACCAACAGACTAAAGAAAGAATAACAGCCTTGGGCAGAGTGATATATCCAGATTAACATGGGAAATTGATTGTCTCTTCACAATACAGATAAGAAGGAAAATATGTCCGGAATGCAGGAGATATTTTAGGGCATCTCCCTGTGATACCATGTCTTGTCATTAAGATAAATGAGAAACAAGAACAGTATACTCCAATAAGTATGACAAAAGTCACATATCCATCAGGAATGCAGGCATGGGTCACTTCTCTAGAAAAAGACCCAAGACCTTGTGAAGTGCTTGCAGAGGTTGGGAGAAATACAGAATGGGCAGCAGAGTAAGGCAGTTCTAAATACCATCTAAGGCCACATGACTATTGCAGCAATGAAACTTTAACTGATATGAGTGTTTCTGTTGTACTTTGTTGATAATGCATTTGTAAAATTATTTCTATGTCTTTTAAATTTCCTTATCATATTTAGTGTAAGACTTTAAGACAATTCTGAAGCCATTTCTGACAATTCTGAATCCTCTCAGTCTCCATGTCATAGTGCTTCCCCTCCTCCCCTGGGAACCAAGGACCTAACAGCTACACATGCACGTACTCAGTTCCTGAACAATTACCCATATATGTATGTTTTGATTCAGTCCCCTGGGAAACAGAGTCAAAATGACCCCTTACCTCATCTGATGTGGCAACAGCTCTTCAGGAAATTATTGGTAATAGCCCTTTTGAATAAGCCAATCACAACCCCCTTGCTTCTGTGGTCTTCTCCTTTAAAAGTAGCCTGTGGCTGCTATTCGGGGTCTCTCAGCTTCCCGAATGCTGAGGGACCCTGTCATGACAGAATTAATAAAATTCTCATGCTTTTGCATCAGCCGTGGTGTATGAGGTGGTCTCTGGGGGCGACTCCTCCTTGGTGTTTGGATGCTAGAGTCCAACATTGGTTCCCTGACCGGGAATCCAGTTGCTCCCAGACACACGTATAAAGAAATGAGCTCATTTTTATGTATTGAAACGGGGCTAAGGGAGGAGGCAGATGTGTTCTGAGATCTCTTGCCCTAGCCCTGAAAGACGTTTCATGGGCATTTATGGGAGGGAGGGGCGACCAGGTCGCCTAGTCTCCAGGGGAGGTATGATCATTCATCTGTATTTTTGGATCTGCAGCCACGCAGCTTCTGATTTTGAGTCTATGTCCGTCTTTTTGTTCTTGTGTATTTTCAGTTCTGCACCAGAGTGGTGGTGAGAGCACCAGATTCTCTGAGTTTTGCAACTTGTTTTCATGAATGCATCAAACCTGTTGAAGTTGACTAGAAAGGTGTTTGTACAAACAACTTCCTGCTCCCAAAACTCTAAGCAGATTAAGCCACAAAGCAAAGTCATTCAGAGGTCATGAGTTGGCAGGTACCATGTGGGACTTCACAATACAGGGAATATGGTGACAGTTTCCCTCCCAGATCCAAGGAGGATGCACCTGACCCTCTGCTCTTCCCCATTTGGAGATAGCATTCTCTCGCTCACCATGTTGTGCTTCTCCAGCCCACCAAAGTTCTCAGCTCAACACCTCTCTAAAGCATCAACTGCACCCGAGAACAAGAATCCACTAGCACCTGGTTCTCTTCAAACCAACACTGAAGTTGTCTGCCCAGAAGAGATCAGCCAGGCTTCTAACTGGCAGGTTACCTGGAGTGCATGATTGGCTAGTGATTCCTGAGGGGCAAGAGCACCTCCCATAGTGCTATACCGTGCTTAAAGAGACAGCACTGTTGTTCCTGGCCATTCCATCCACCCCATGAAAGATCTTTTCCAGATGGGAGAGCATATGCATTTCAATAGTACTTGGCCCTGGCTACAAAAGCAGTCACTGTCCTCTTCCTGCCCTCCTTAGGAACTTTCCCTTTTTTCTAGGACAGAACTTCGTTAGCTAGCTTGTGCAGTCCTTTGTGCTAGGTGGGTGGAGCAATTACCTGTCCCATAGGGGGAAGGATGCCTAGAATATTAACAACTAAAGAGAGTTTTATAGTTACAAAATGAATAATAACAATAAGAGTAGTTTCATGTTCAAATTTGAATATGTAGAGAATAATGGAGCTAGGAAGAATGTCTTCATGAGCACTCTTGTCAGTCAGCACATCTTCCTCCACAGTCAAATGAATAAAATATACAACTGCAGTATTCAAGATTTTCTACATGAACAGGACAGGTAGAATGAATCTCACCAAGTATTTTAAAAGTGGGCTTATTAGAATGTCTCACAAGCTGTGGTCCAGGTAACTTAAAAATAGCTGCCTACCAATGGCAACTTAAGAATCCAATAGATTGCTTCTCAGCCTTTGTCTCAGATCAAATGAAGAATTCAGTAGTTGTTCAGCCCACAAAACTCAGCATCTCAGCTGGTTTTGGTATTCACCAAAATTACAAAGAAGTAGGCTCTAATGCTAGTACAGGGATGAGTTTGGTAACCAGAGCCAGAGCACAGAGGCAAAAGAGAGACTTTTCTTCTTCAATACTTTATATGTGACTGCTGCTACCAGAATGTAAGATGCTGATTAAAGTTCGGTCATAGTCTTTGTTTGATTCAGATTTTTTTGGAGATTTCAAGACAGGATTTTTCTGTGTAATTGTGGAACTCATTCTGTAGGCCAGGCTAGTCTTCATCTCAGAAAATCCCACTACCTCTGCTCATGAGTCATGGTGTTAAAAGTGTGCACTGCCACCAAGCAGCTGAAGATGGGTTCTATAATCCCAAATTATACAGATTAATAGAGGGTTTTCCCATTTCAAAACCTTTAAGTAAAATCTCTCTCAGGTATAATTAATTCTTTGTGTATTAGATAATCACAGAAAAGGTCAATTTGACTGCCAATAATAGACATCTCAACAGCCAACACAGAAGAAAAGAGAAAATATTCCCTGCCTGCAGGAGGTGTAAAGAGCATGGGAGTTATTTTCAAAACAGGGTTTTCCTCAACAAAGGAAACATGGGCATTTTACCTAGAGAGTCTGAACATGCTTATGTCATGTTTGCCTTTTTCTTAAACATGCTCAATTAACAAATCCACTTCTGAACATAATCACAATATAAAAGCAGGGTCATTTGGGCACCTTCTTACCTGAAAGTCATGTAGGAACATAGGTTATCCCCTGGCGCTATAGTGTGCTTAAAAACACAGCACAGTGGTTCCTTGCCATTCCCTCCCCCATCAAAGATCTTTTCTAGATCTCCCAAGATATGCAATTCAATAGCACTTGCCCCTGACTCTAAATCAGACACTGTTGTAATCTTGCACTCCATAGGAACTTTCCATTTTTACTCCTGTACAAAAGTGGTTAGCTAGATTGTACAGTGCACTCTGCTAGATGGCTGGAGTTATTCCCTGTAGGATAGGTAGAAGGAAGCACTGAATATTAACAAACAAAAGAGTTTTCAGGTCACAAAAGGAGATGTTTGTTCTGTTGCTTCATGCTGAGATCGGATATACTGAAAGTAATTTTTTTTACCTGATATCAGCAATTTCAGACAACCATGAGAGAAAAGCAAGAACCAGATCTCAAACAAGATCTTACCCCAATCTGAAGCCTGGATGATAGATCCATGGTGTTTCAAGTTTAATACTGAAATTCAGAGCAATGTGGAAACTTGAATATGTAGAAACTAATTGAGTCAGGAAGAATGACTTATGTGTACTGTTGTTAGCCAGCACATCTTTCTCCATGGACTGCTGCATAAAAATGTGCAGTTGCATTATTCAAGATTCTCCACATGAACAGAACTGGCAGAATGAATCTCACCATTAAAGTACAAAGTGGTCTTATTAGAATGTCTCCCAAGCTGTGTTCTGTGTTACCTAAAAATAGCTGTCTAACAATGGAAATTTGAAGGGTACAGGAGATTGCGTCTCAGTCTTTTCTCTAAGATCAAGTGAAGAATGCAGCAGTTCAGTCCATGAGACTCTATGTCTAAGTTAGTTTACAGCATACATCACCATTCCAAAGAAGTCGGCTTTAATGCTAGTAATGGAATGAATATGGTAGCCAGAGCTACTGGAAGGAGGCAAAAAGAGAGAACCTTCTTCTTTAATATCCTTTATATGTCTGCTGCCATGAGAAGGTGAGATCCAGGTTAAAAGTGGATCATAGTCATTGTTTGGTTCATTATTTTTTTTTTGTTTTCAACACAGGATTTATCTGTGTAGCTGTGGAACTCTGTGTAGACTGGACTTGCCTCTGCCTCCTCAGTGATAGTGTTAAAGGTGTGCACTGCCACCAAGCAGCTAAGGGTGGATCCTATCATCTCAAATAATCTAGATCTGTTGTAATACGAGCGGCTGGGCTGCGTCCCCGGCACCCAGCCACCCACATGGCTAGCTTATGTCCTGAAATAATTACACGGAAACTGTATTCTTTTAATCACTGCCTGGCCCATTAGCTCCAGCCTCTTATGGGCTAGCTCTTACATATTGATCTAACCCATTTCTAATATTCTGTGTAGCACCACGAGCTGGCTTACCAGGGAGATCTTAACCTATGTCTGTCTGGAGTGGGAGAATCATGGCGACTCCTTACTCGGCTTCTTTCTCCCAGCATCCTGTCTGTTTACTCCACCCACCTAAGGGCTGGCCTACAAATGGGCCTAGGCAGTTTCTTTATTATTTAACCAATGACCTTTCTCCATCATAGATCGATAAAAGGTTTAGCCAATTTCAAAAACTTCAATTAAGTAAAACCCCACTCAGATATAACCATTTTTGTATGTGTATGAATTAATCCCTGAGGTAGTCAGTTTGACTACCAAATATAACCATCTCAACTGCCAAGTGAGAAGAAATGAGAAAAACCTCTTACCTGCATGGGAGTTGTTTCAAAAGCAGCTTTTTTCCTTGACAGTGGAAGCATGGGGATTTTACTTAGGGAGTCTGAGCATGCTCATATAATGTTCTTCCTTTTCTTTGGCATGCCCAGTTAACAAATCTACCTCTACACATGATCATAATGTAGAGTCATTTAGGGGCATTCTTACTTACATCAGAGTCATGGAGGAACATATGAAAATTACAAAAACAATGGAAAGAAATGTTTCTATGTTCATATTGCAACATAAGGTCTTAGTTGAAAATCAAGTAATTGACACTGTGAAAAGTAGATTGTCAATCTTGGTGCTTGACCAAACAGAAATGTGCCAACATCATAATTCTCACAGACATAAAAGATAGAGATCAAAAAACCAGAAAACTTCAAGAAAAATTACCTAACAGCCCTCTATATAGTGCTCCTGGATGAACAGTTATGATGACCTCTATTAATTCCAGTGCAAAGCTGCTTTTGCTCTGAGCAGGGTTAGTAAGCAGAAGGCCACAGTTGTTTCCATGCAAGACAAGAAGCAGTCCATTTTTAACTAGCCCTGGCTTGCAGTTTGTCTCAAGGGTATGACATCAGTGTAGAGAATTTCATTCATTCTTTTTTTTTAACTTTTAAAAATATTTGGTTAATTGGTGTTTTCACTGAATGTGCCTGTGCACAGTACGTACAGAGGGCAGAAGAAGGGAGGAGATGCCTGGGGCTGGAATTAGAGCAAATGGCTAGCTAAAATGCAGGGTCCAAGAATGGAATCAAGGTCCTCTGTAAAAGCATCCAGTGCTCTAATTGCTGAGCCATCTATAAAGCCCCCATTTTAATTTAAAAGTAATCCTCATGAATTGTTAATTAAAAAACATTACATCACTTTTTGTTTTCATCTCTTCATCCCATCCCTGCCCCCAAAACCTTCCAACTTCATCCCTGCCAAGTATGGGTGAATAAGTATGCTGAAATACATGAATGCAACCTCCTGCTTCCATTTTTTAGTTGGATGTGTATATATAATGCACTGACTACTCATATTAGATAAACAATTAAGGAATTATTCCCTTCTTCAGGCTAATTCTCTCAAATGGAGGAGAATTGTACTTTTTAATCATCTTCAGGTTTCTGACCCTGACTAGGCAACCTTGGACAGAAAACATAACCAAGAATAGAAAGCATAGGATAGAGAATACTTCAGCTAAGAGGTATTCTACCTGCAGTTGTGAGTACTGGGTATTCTTTCAGAACATCCAGCTTCCATCCCAAGTACATACAGAAGCTCTCTACTGTCTTTATCTCCAAAATCAGGGCTTCTGAGACCTTCTATCAGATTCCCTGGGTTCCATAAGAAGAGGAGACTTGCACCATAAAAATTACTTTCCAAGCTGTATGGTAGTAAAGTCTTTTAGTGCCAGTAATCTGGACACAGAGGCAGGAAGATCACTATGCCCTTTATAGCCTGTGCTACATAGTCTATATGCTAACATAAAAAGACACACACAGGTAAAAAGAAAACTGAATAATATACAAGAAAAGGAGCACTGGAGAATTGGAACAAGATTTTTCTTGAAGTCATCTCAAGTGTCTGCTATTGGTGCCCAAATAATCATTTCCAAAACTAAATATAGTCAAGCAGGTAATCATGTTCTATTAATTCCAAGCACTGGGACAAACTGAACAATGCACAGTGGGTGAACTGGGCATTATCAGACCCATCAAGTCATAAATTAGGACATTCACAGCACCAACTTATTATCAAAAAGAAGTGGCATAAAAGAGATCAGGACCAAGTAGTTTCTGAAGGCACAAAGAAGCTACATGAAAAAGTGGCCAAATGCCAATGGCTTCTACTCCTGTTACAATGCATTCTGCTGCCAAGCATATATTTATAGCCTATTCCCTATGATTGGTTGAATGAGGAAGAGAAGGCTAGACCCTGGCTGATGGTCCTTCACATCATCCTGGCACAACCAAGTATTGGATAGCTTCAGGATTTCAACTCCATTTTGGGACAACCCTGAAAGATACTAGTGAAGGGAAACCTTCACAGTGGGCAGAAGAGCAGGCAGTAAACATTCTCATAAATTTTATTTGCAAGGAGAAACGGCCTAATGTGAAACTGTTCACATTGGATGGACTCTATCCAAGAAACTAGACCTTAAAATGCTAACACAATTAAAAATGGGGTACTGAACTGAACAGAGAATTCTCAACAGAAGAAGTTCAAATGACCAAAAGACACTTAAGGTCATGCTCAACCTCCATAGCAATCAGGGAAATGCAAATCAAAACAACTTTGAGATACCATCTTACACCTGTCAGAATGGCTAGAATCAAAAACACCAATGGTAGCCTTTGCTGGAGAGGATGTAGACTAAAAGGAACACTTATCCATTGCTGGTGGGAACGCAAACTTGTGCAACCACTTTGGAAATCAGTGTGGCAGTTTCTTAGAAAATTTGGTATCAACCTACCACAGGATCCAGCAATATCATTCTTGGGAATATACCCAAGAGAAGCTGTATCATACTACAAAAGCATTTGTTCAACTATGTTCATAGCAGCATTATTTGTAATAGCCAGAACCTGGAAACAACCTAGATTCCCCTCAATGGAAGGATGTACGCATTTTAGTATTACTCAGCGGTAAGAAACAATGACATCTTGAATTTTGCATGCAAATGGATGGAAATAGAAAAAACTATCCTGAGTGAGGTAACCCAGACCCAAAAAGATGAATATAGTATGTACTCACTCATAAGTGGACTCTAGCCATAAATAAAGGACATTGAGCCTATAACCCATGATCCTAGAGAAGCTAAATAAGAAGGTGAACCCAAAGAAAAACATATAGATATTCTCCTGGATATTGGAAGGAGACAAGATTGCCAGGCAAAACTTGGAAACTTGGGGGTGGGGGTGGTGTTGGGGTAAGAGGAGATGGAAAGAAAACAGTGAGGAGGGGGGATGGGTTTAAATGATATTAAACCAACCGACTAAGAAAGGAATAACAGCCTTTGGCAGGGTGGTATTTCCAGATTACGGTGAGGAAATTTAATTGCCTCAATGTGAGAAAAGTAACCAGGATTATGTCTGGGATGCAGCAGATCCTTTGGGGTGTCTCTATCTGAAATTGTGCCTTGTGATTAAAGTTAATGGGAGATGACAACAATCTAATACAATAAGTATGACAAAGGTCACATATTCATCAAGAATGAAGGAATAGGTCACTGCTCTCGGAAAAGGTGCAAGACCATGTGAAGTGCTTGCAGAGGGTGAAAGAAATATAGAATGTGTAGGAGAGATGGCAGTTCTAAATACCATCTATGGCCATGTGACCATTGCAGAAAAGAGAACTTTAACTGACATGAGTGCTTCTGTTGTATTTTGTTGATAATGCATTTATACAGTTATGATATGTTCTTTTAGTTTTCTAATTATATGTTTCATTATCAAATATGAGTATATCTGTGGTATTAGAATTAATTTTGAAATAATAGAAAAATGTGCTCCAAGGGACATTGCCACTATTCTAAATAGATAATGTATTTACAATTGTATTTGGTATACTTATGTTATGTTTAGGCATAATTACAACCTGGTTATTAATTTTCATCTGGAAATTAATAAGTTGATATAATTGTATGCCAAGATGACAAGTGATTGATTATGATAGGTGCTTTTCGTTGTGAACTTTGCTACATTTGGAATGAACTATAATTCCAAAAAGGAGGACACAGTTGTGATCTTGACCTTAAAGCAAGAAAACATGCCTTTGACCCAGATACTGAAGATGGATGACTCCTGCCTTTAATCTAGACCTTGAGGCTGGAAGGGACATGCTTAGTCTGGGTCACACCTTCTGTTGGAAGGAATATAGGGTGTTAGTTCTCTCCCTGCTTTCCCTCACCTTGTCAGCACATGTACTTTTTGTCATTGAAGTCTACTTCTTGGGATTCCAGCATATACTCTAAACAACTGAGACACCCAGTCTTGTGGGACTGAGTAACTACTAGATCTTGCACTTTCCAGTCACTGACAGCAATTGTTGGAGTGCAGCCTTTAAGTTATTCCAGTAAATTGCCATATGCATACACATATAGACACAGACAACAGACAGACAGATATATATATGGAGAGAGAGATTTAGTCTTTAAGTTCTGTTACTCTAGAGAATTCTAATCTACTGTGGTTTTTAGTCAATTAAATTTTTAAACTTCTAGTTCCCAATTTTTTTATTTATGCCATAATTATACACCTGAAGCACTTTTATGAAATGCTTCAGTATCACATTATATGCATACGAAAATAATAACCTTTCACGCAGTAATAGCCAAAAGAGTATGGGGAAAATGAAGTGTAATATTGAGTGTTATTACTGATGAAAAATTTATGAAACAGTATGAGCCATTAGATCTATGGCAAGATTTAATCATTTGTTTTGATCATGTTGAAGGTGTTTGTTCATTCTATTTATCTTTAAATTTTATCTTGCTGTCATTTATTCAAGTCTATTAAAATTTAAAATTAACTAAATGGTGCTTGAAAGGGATATACCACCACTAAAGCTTAAACCACAGCAAGGTAAAACCCACTGATATTTTGTATTGGATGTGTTGAATTAACAAGCTGAAATTTATTTCCGAGATAGATTTTATGATGGAGGAAGGTCATTGGTTAATTAATAAAAAAACTGCTTGGCCTCATAGGTTAAAACATAGGTGGGAGGAGTAAACAGAACAGAATGCTGGGAGGAAGAGGAAGTGAGCTCAGAGGCCATGCTCCCCTCTCCCAGGCAGACGCGATGAAGCTCGGACCCAGGATGGACATAGGCTAGAATCTTCCCAGGAAGCACACCTCGGTGCTACACACATTAATAGAAATGGGCCAGGCAGTGTTTAAATGAATACAGTTTATGTGTTGTTATTTCAGGGCATAAGCTAGCCAGGCGGCAGGGAGCAGGGCAGAAGGAATGCAACCCGCAGCATTCCACAAGAATTTTACTCATAATTTCTCAAGCCCCTAGCTAGTAAATCAAATCATTGTATATTTAATACAAACATTTTAAGATTATTTTAACAGGCTCACTTATTTAAAAGAGTGAAGAGTGCTTAGATAGTATTTCTTCCCTTGAGAATTATGAAGTTGGAATCTACAATAAGTGCTAATCAGTTCTCCATTTTTATGTTAGGTATTGATTTCAGCATTCCCAAACAAATGGGTAGACCTTTGTTAGGTTTAAGAAACATTAAAAAGAAAAGCAGTTTGAAACATTTGGGGAGGAGAAGTTTTGTTAACCAGGGTCTCACAAGATATTTTAGCCTGGTTTGAATCTATTGGTGATACTCCTGCATCAACTTGCTATGTACTGAATGAAATCTAAAGTAAGAACCACCAAAATCAGCATGAATGATGTTTGTTTAATGTTTTCTTTTGTGACAGGTTCTTGCTATGTAGACTAGCCTGATCTGAAAGGCAAAATCCTCTTGTCTCCATATTCAATGTGTTGGGATTATTGGTGGGGAACAATGTGCCCAGCAGAAATGTGTCTCATTTGCCAAGCTCTGGTCAATTTTAAGGCCCTCAGTCTTGAGCTGGGGAGATTGCTGAGAGGATAAAATCACTCACTGCCAAAAGGATGATCTCAGTTCTATTCCCCATATCCATGGGGATTTGGAGAGGCAAGAGTGAATGTGGCTAATGTGTTGCTTCTCTGTTCTGTCATCTTTACCCAATATATGACTCTGGGTTTTTATTAATACTACTAATTAGGATCACATTTCAACAATCATCTAGAACATATTACCTTACTACTTATTTCTAAAGGGCACTACTTGAGTAAGTTTTCATGGTTCTTCTTGTCCAGCCCTTTCTCTGCTGGAACTACGCATTCTTTAAAGTTGGTCCTTGAACTCAATTTGTACACAATCCATCTTCATTTGGAATTTTGCATTATAATCCAGAGAAGAAGGAGGGCTTCCATTTACCAGTCTATTTTTTTCTCACTGACCAGTTAAGGCCCAGCCATGAGGCAGATTCATGACTTTTCAGCACTCTGAAGCAGAAGCGGGATTAGGTGTGCAATGGAATTCTCAATGGCATAGTGTGTCGCCAGCCTAAGTTACAGGAGATATTGTTCAAAACATAAATAAGTAAACCAGACTCGATAAAAAATAGAAAGAAATCCTTAATAACCTGGAAACAATGGGGAATAGGAAGAAATAAGAGATTAGAGCAAAGATGCACTTAAAGAAATTCTAAGTTAAAAATTGAAACTCGTAATTTGTTTTAAAAACCATGTAGCTGAAAAAACCATATAGGTAGACTGACTTTGAAAAACACAAAACCATTCTCTGGAAAAGGAAATGGCATTAATAAGATATTATTCCACACTGTCCTTATGTAATGTTAGCTGCTGGGACCTGTCACCTGACAAACACAGGTAGAGCCAATGGATACAAACATGACAAACAAGATTAATGTCTCTATATGAGAGCTCCGTTTTGGAATTTCAATATTCATTGGCTCTATTAACCTTCAAACATGGGACACCCAAATTGGGCCTGCCTTCATTACATGACATGGATCAATACATGCTGGAAAATTATAAAATCACTTATCCATGTACAATCATATCTTATTTCATAATGGAGACTTCAAAGCTGTTTGCCTTAAGTGATTCCCCTATAGTATACATAGTTTGTCTATACTATTAAGGTCCGAAGGCCAAAACCATGCTCTACACAAATCCTTTTTCTGTTACTGAAATGAACAATTGACTCCATGACAAAATTCGAAATTTCACAATTTGGTGGTGACTGAGATCTTTAATCTAAAAGTTTAGTTAGTTTAATCACCAGGAGAGCCAGGTCAATTCCCTGGGGAGCAATGGCGTGGGATCAAGGCTACCTGAGCCAACAAAAGAACTTTTGTCTCAGAAACATTTTTCTACAAGACTGATGTTCTAGAATTAATATGCCTTCCCAGGAATAAATCATTCCACAAACTTAAACATTTAATTAAAATAAATTGCTGTAGCAACAGGGTGCATTTACAATAGTTAATGCTAAATGTAAATGCTAATGTAAATGCTGTAGCAACAGGCTGCATTTACAATAGTTAATGCTAAAAAGAGGAGCCATCCTGGAAGACATTTTGCATTCCACATAAGCTGTCATCTTGAAGTTTCTTTTGAGTTCAGGACCAAGGTTATACTGTGAACAACATAAAAAGGGACAGGAGAAGGCAGGTGGTGGTAGCACACATCTTTAATCTGAACTCTAGGGAGTCAGAGGCAGACAGACCTCTGTGAGTTCAAGGCCAGTCTCATCTACAAGAGGTAGTTGCAGGTCAGGCTTCAAAACTACAGAGAAACCTAGTCTTGAAAAACAAAACAACAAAAAGGAGAGGGAGACGGGAGAAGGTATGTCTAAACAAGTAGGCAGATGGAGATTTACAGAGCAAATCTATTCTTCTGATCAGGCAAGATATAAAAGATACATTTAAAAGATATATCAACATACATAGGAAATAGAACACAAATACAAAAATATGGGCAAGTCCTGTCCACCTTGTAAAAGATTATCTTAAATGAACAGCTATTTTGAGCTCTTCCAACTTCAGAATAAGTCTTCTTTTGACACTGAAAATGGTGGTTCAAAGGAAGACCAGACATACTTGTAAGAAGGACCAAGAATAGTTCATTTTAACTAGCCCTGACTACTATCTGTTTCAAGGCTGTGAAATTTACTCTAAAGGATTTCGTTCTTTAAGCTTCATTTTATACGTATGGATGTTTGCCCAAATGTGTCTGTGTCAAGACCTGCAGAGGCCAGAAGAGGGAATCAGATCCCTTGAACCTGAGTTACAGGAGGTCTAGCAACATAACCTCTGCCGTCTTCAAAAACAACGATTGCTCTTAATTTCTAAGCTATCTCTCAAGCCACATTTTTATTAAAAATCTATTTTCACACATTTTAATTAAAATATATTACATCTCTTTACCCATCTTGTGTTGTCTCTCTATCCCTTTCCAAAAATTTCTCTTCCAATTCCTTCATTGTTAAGTATGTACTACTAAGTATGGACAAATTTGTGAATAGAATCTGCTGGGTTCATTTCTGTTGGTTGTGTGTTATGCTTTCAGGACTGAACATATGCATTTGAACACACAAATAAGGAGATCATCCATGTCTGAAGCTAATTCACCCACTTGCAGTAAAGTTTTACTTGATATTGAGCAACATGATTCTGTGTATTTGGGAGTTTTTGGTGGGGCAGAAACATCTACCTAAAAAGGCACCCAATGAAATGATAGGATAAAAGTGTATATTATTGAATCTTCTTTACAAAGAATAAAGGGGAACATAGATATTATGAGACAAAAGGGTAGATTGTTAAATCTTTTTAAAATGCAACTACTTATTTTAAATATTTTACATTGATATGGATGTTTGCATTTGATACAAATTTGACATTATTTTTGTTCAAATATACTGTCTATACATTTATATTCTTGTTCAAGATATTGTACCTAATACAACTTACTTAGCAATGTAAATTTCTAGTCCTTGAAATATATTATTATCAACTAATTAGAATATAAAGTACTGCATGTTAGCAGTTTGTCATTTATTACAATTGAAATTATACACAAGTTAGGTATTTATGAGGTTATACAGAATTTTATTAGCTGAATTAAATGTAGATACTTTAGAGAAAATGTTTGATGAACAGAAGAAAATTTCATATCTTTGGGTATTACAAATTAGTACTGAATATATACAAAGAGATTCTATTAACTATTTAGGACATAAAATACATCTGTAAAAATTTGATCCCAAAAGTTACAAATTATGAAAGATCAACTGTGGGCTTCTAATGACTTTTTAAAATTCCTGGAAGGTATTGCCAACATATATTTTGGATTAATTCAGCAGCATTTATAATCAAAAGTCTTTTAGCAGCTATTGCTCCTTCCGCAGCATGCCAACAATTCAAAGACTACAAAATAACACACAGTAACCAGACTCTCTGTGTATTTTTCATCTTTATATGTGGTTTTATTTTAAACTCTATTTTTTCTTTTTCTTTTTCTTTTTTTTTATGAAGGCTTTCTCTGTATATATCTGGCTGTCATAGATCTCATTCTGTAGACCAGGTTGTCCTTGAATCAAATCTACTTTCCTCTGCTACCCAGTATGGGATATGAAGCCATGTGTCCCCACAACCAACTACTCTATTCTTTTTTTTAGGACTTTCTCATTTTATTTCTATCCCAAGTCTACATATACTTTTAAACACACAAGAAACCATTTAAAGGTTTTTTCATTTGAATTTATCTTTAATGTATATCTCTCTTTTTTTGTTATTTATATCATTTATTCAATATAAAATTTAAATCCAATAAAATTAAATAGAATTCAAGTTTTAGTTCTTCAGTAACATTTGTCAATGTATATCTCTCTTTTTCAGACCAAATGAGTCTATAATTTCCTAAGCAATGTAGCTACAGATAAAACCTTGGCTTTGACAGCTGGATCCACCTGATTCCTTAGCTTTCTGAGAGTCTAGCCTCATGGCTGAGGTACTGGCAGGAGCCATGCTTAGTGCCACAATTCTATGGAGTTTCAAGGTCCCTATCACCACCAAGAAGCATGAGGGTGACTATACATAAGACACCATTTAAGTGTTTGATGTGGTGCTTAAAAGGGCTGCAAGGTTTTGACTGCTAAAACTGAATCCGGAAGCTTCTCTTAAATGAGAAATGCTTGCCTCTATCAAACAGAGCCCAGCTAAGAAAACGCTGATACCAAGAAACCATGCTTAACTCTGCTCTTTTGTGTCTAGAATTAATTTCCAAGCTCTCTCAGGTTTCAATTGGATTTAGTTATCCTCATTGACAACATTTGTTAACAGAGGTTTCTGTTTCACCTGGTTCTATAGCCATTCAGTCCCCCAAAAACAAACAGAGGTCTACATTGATTTTAAACTGGTGTGCCTATTAGATCATGCTTCCTATTAACCCTTACATCCTACAATCACCCATAATTCTTGTCTGTGTCAGCCACTTGGCTTGGTACCTTTAATCAGCAAGGCAATCTCATCTTATATCCTCTGTCTCTGGGTGATAACTGGAGGCTGAACCTTTCCTCTTCCCAGAATTATCCTGCTCTGATCTGCCCTGCATATACTTCCTGCTTGGTCACCCAGCATATACTTCCTGCATGGCTACTGGCCAATGAACATTTTGTTAAAACAATACAATTGACAAATCTTTAAAAAGTTCATGACCAGCTGGGCGGTGGTGGTGCACGCCTTTAATCCCAGCACTTGGGAGGCAGAGGCAGGTGGATCTCTGTGAGTTGGAGACCAGCCTGGTCTAAAAGAGCTAGTTCCAGGACAAGCTCCAAAACCACAGAGAAATTCTGTCTCAAAAAACCAAAAAAAAAAAAAAAAAATAGGCCTGTACTAAAAAGTCTATGACCACTGCCCCACAGCACTTCATCTAATTTAGAATCAAAGGAATAGGTAAGGAACAGTTCAAAAGTACCCAAGTTACATGATCAAATACTTGTACCTGATTTCAGACTAGGAGAAAAGGTAGCAAGAGAAGTATAAATAATAGTCCCTGAAGGGACCTGGTAAATTGCTCATAGTTCTTGAAACAAAGAGATCAGAATTTTGGTTTTTAAAGTCTTTTTGTCTCTTACACTAAAAGAAAGAAACACATTTCAAAAAAAAAAGAATGGAGTCAATTGGGAATGTCCATATGTCCTTTTCCATAGAAGACAGATAGTTTTTGCTGAAATTTTCTTTGGAAATGATATGGAAGCTGAGAAGAATTCACCATGGTGATTGAATGAGACAGTGACAGCAAAGACACGAAATGAATGGGAAGTTTGTAAACTTTCTTCAAATCTAGTACCAGTGCATCAACTCCCCCTAGATTTTGTGTTTCATACAGAAGTTTATGAGAACACACTAATTTTAATTCATGCAAAATTACATCTGAAAACTCAGTCAGTTAAAACCATCCTCCTTTAATTCAGAATCAATTACTTAGAATAGCTAGTACAACATTGGACCCATTTCCCCTGTGTGGTTATGCAAGTGTAAAGATAGTTTCTATTGTATGGAATCACACAATATAATATTACCATATTTTCACACACACAATAAAAGGACATAAAGAAATACAAGTTTGGCCAGGAAATAGTGGTGCATGCTTTAAACTCCTGCACCTGGGAGGAAGAAACAGGCAGATCTCTGTGAGTTTGAGAACAACCTGCTGTATGGTTTGTGTGCCAGCAGAGCCAGATATACAGAGAAACCCTGTCTTGAAAAACCCACTAAATCCTTTTTGGCCAGAGAAGCGTGATGTACACCTTTAATTCCAGCATTCGGGAGGCAGGGACCGGTATATCTCTGTGAGTTTGAGGCCAACCTGGTCTACAAGAACTAGTTCCAGGCCAGGCTCTAAAACTACCTAAAATCCTGTCTTGAAAAACCAAAACAAAAACAAAACAAAAAAAAAACAACAACAACAACAAAAAAAAAAACAGATCCTGTACCAGAAGACCTATCGGAGAGAGTCTTTGTCTGGCCACGGATGGAGATAAAGACAAAGTCCTTCATCAGAGCAACGGACTGAGCCCCCAAGTTCCAGTTGAAGAGCAGAAGGAAGGAGAAGATGAGCAAGGAAGTTGGACTGCGAGAAGTTGGTCGACCCACTGAGACAGTGTGCCTGTTCTAATGGGACCTCACCAAATCCAGTGGAACCAAGTCTGAATGAGCATGTGATCAAACCAGACTCTCTGAAAGTGGCTAAAAATGGGGGCTGACTGAGAAGCCATTGATAAAGGCACTGGGACTTGTTTCTACTGCATGTACTGACTTTTTGGGACCCTAGCCCATTTGTCTATTTGGATGCAAAGCTTCCTAGGACTGGATGGGGGGAGTGGACTTCCCACAGGGAAGGATTCCCTGCCCTCTTAATGAGGCAGGTATAGGGGGGGAGTGGGAGGGGAATGGGAGGAGGGGAGGAAGTGTAAATTTTATGAATGGAAAAATAAAAAAAAGAAACAAAGAAAACAAACCACCAAAAACAAAAAACAAAAAGACTTCAAAGATACAGAAACCCCAGTCCTGTGAAAGTGAAAAGCAAATAAACGAGCAATAAGTGAAGAAACATAAAAACTGAAGTTTAAGAAATATATTCATGATCCATTGGATACTAAATTCTACAAGTTCCATTCTGCCCCAAACCTCCAATTACAGCCCTACAAACCCCCTGCCACAACCTCAATGGAACTCTGAAACACAGCCTGATACTACTCAGAGGGGACCAAGAGGTGAGTGATTACCCATGCAGCAGGACACCCCACTCTCTAGGCCCTCAATACCAGAGCAAAATCCCAGGATACCCCTCCAGTGGCCTCAGCTTCCCTAGCCAGCTAGCCTGTGAGTTTCCTGAAAGTAGGCTGCTCCAACAGCCCCATCCCATCCATTGAACCTTGAAAGCTACAAATCCCACTCTGCCCCAAGCCCTCCTATCCATGCACCCACAACATAAGTGAACTCTGCAACACAGTCTGCTATTACACAGAAAGGACAAAGAGGTAAGTGATGACCCGACCAGAAGGACAACCTCTCTAGGACCTCCATACTGGGGCAAAACCCTGGGACCAAACACCACCTGCTTCAGGTCTCTAGCCAGTCAACAGGCAAGTTTCCTCCAGGTGTGCTGCTCAAACACCTCCACACCATCCATCAGACCCTAAAAGTTACAAGTCTCACTCCACCCCCAAAACCTCCCATCCTATCTCCCAGGCCCTTGCAACATCAGGGGAACATTAAAACACAAGATGCAGCTTCACAGGGTGGACCAAGACAGGGACCCTAAAGCACATGCTGTGACTGCACACACTGGACCAAGAAAGTGACCCAGGAGTGCAGAGCAAAAGAGCAGGCCAAGAGAGAGTACAAAGAAGGACCTCAGTGGCATGGCTCTCTGAAACACAGAGTTGGCCAAGAACAGGTCTCAAAGACACAAACAACCACTTTAAGGATTGGACCAAGAGGCAAAGACACTGCTGGCACCAATTGAAGGATGAGATGGGTAGGTGCCAATGCAAGAATTCATCCAACAAAATAGAAAGCAACATAGTAACACCAGAACCCAGTGGTCATACAACAGGAAGACTTAATCATCTTAACCCAGGAGAAGCAAAGAAAATGATTTTCAAAGTATCTTTGTGAGGATGATGGGGTCCCCAACATAGCTAGAGGAGGAGGATGTAGGAAATAAAAATTCCCTTAATGAAATCAACGAAAAGACAAACAAAAAATTGGAAGACATCAATAAATCTCTCAAAGAAACTAAGAAAATACAATCAAACAGATAAAACAAACAGTTCAGGACTTGAAGATGAAATAGAGGCAATAAAGGAAACACGAAGGAAGGGAATTCTGTATATGGAAAATCTGGATAAACAAATGGGAACTACAGCAGGAAGTGTAACCAACAGAATACAAGAGATAAAAGAGAGAATCCCAGGTGCTGAAGATACTATAGAGGAAATCAAATCATTGATCAAAAAAACAATAAATCCAACAAATTCCTTACACAAAACATCCTGGAAATCTGGGACTCCATGAAAAAAATTAAAACCTAAGAACATAGGGATAAAAGAAAGAGAAGAACACCAACTCAAAGACACAGAAACTGTATTCAGCAAAAAAAAAAAATCATAGAAAAAAACTTTCCCAACCCAAAGAAGAATATCGCTATGAAGGTACAAGAAGCTTAGAGAACACCAAATAGACTGGACCAAAAAAAAGCCCACCAATGTATAATTATCAAAATGTGAAACATAGAGAATGAAGAAAGAATATTAAGAGCTGCAAAATATAATGGTCAGGTATAATATAAAGGGAGACCTTGCCGGGTGTTGGTGGTGCACGCTTTTAATCCCAGCACTCGGGAGGCAGAGGCAGGCGGATCTCTGTGAGTTCAAGACCAGCGTGGTCTATAAAGGGAGTTCCAGGACAGGCTCTAAAGCCACAGAGAAACCCTGTCTCGAAAAACCAAAAAAAAAAAAAAAAAAAAAAAAAAGGCAGACCTATCAGAATTCTCCATGGAATTCTCCATGAAAACCATGAAACCAAGAAGGCCCTGGACAGATGTGCTGAAGGCACTAAGAGACCACAGACACCAGACCCACCAAAGCTTTCAATCCCCATAAATGGAGAAAACAACAAGATATTCCATGGCAAAACCAGATTTAAAGAATACCTATCCACAAATTCAGTCACACAGAAAGTACTACAGGAAAAACTCCAACCCAAGGAAGCTAACTATAAACACAGGCAACAGATAACCTAACATCCGCAAACCCCAAAGAAGGGAAACACACAAACACCACTATTGAAAAATACCAGGAACTAGCAATCACTCTTTATTTAAATCTCTTAATATCAATAGACTCAATTAACCTATAAAATGGCACAGACTAAGAAATTGGATACAAAAGCAGGATCCATCCTTTTGCTTTATACAAGAAACATACCTAAACCTCAAAGACAAACATTGCCGAAGAGTAAAGTGTTGGAAAAAGATTTTCCAATCAAATGGACCTAAGCAGCACACATGTATAGGTATCCTAATAGTGAACAAAATAGACTTCAAAGTAAAGCCGATCAGAATAGATGAAAAAGGACATTTCATTCCCATAACAGGAACAATCCATCAGGATGAAGGCTCAATCCTGAACATCTATTCCTCAAATATAAGAACACTCACACATGTAAAAGAAACATTACTAAAGCTTAAATCGCTTTACAAGAATAGTAGGAGACTTCAACACCCCACTGTCCCCAGTGGGCAGGTCATCCAGACCGAAACTAAACAAAAAAATGAGACAACTAACATATGTCTTGACTTAAATGGACTCAAAGACATCTACAGAACATTCCATCAAAACACAAAAGAATATACCTTCTTCTCAGTACCTCACGGAACCTTTCTAACATGTACCACAAACATAATAACAGAGCAAAGCTCAACACACACAAAAATGAAATAACCCCCTGTGTCTTATCAGATCACCATGTTTTAAAGTTAGGATTTAACAACACTAATCACAGAAAACCTAAAAACTCATGGAAATTGAACAGTGCTCTATTAAACCACCCCTAGGTCATGGAAGAAATAAAGAAATTAAAGACTTTGTAGAATTCAACAAAAATGATGGGACAGAATACTCAAATCTATGGGACACTATGAAAGCAGTGCTAAGATGAAAGTTCATAGCACTAACTGCCTACATAAAGAAAGTGGAGAAAACTCACACCAGTGACTTACCAGCACACCTGAAAGCTCTAGAACAAAAAGAAGCAGACTCACCCAGGAGGAGTAGAAGATAGGAAATAATCAAATTGAGGGCTGAAGTCAATAAAATACCAAAATTAAATCAAGACCAGATGAACAATTCAAATCAGCTTATAACCTGCAAGGAAAGAGAAGAAGTCATCAAAAGCCTTCCAACCAAAAAAAAAAAAAAAAAAAGCCCAACAGAAGACAGTTTCAGTTCAAAATTCTGTCAGAACCAAGAAGTAATAACTATACTCCTCAAAGGGTTCCACATAATAGAAACAGAAGTAAGATTGTCAAACCCCTTTTATGAAGCTACATTTACCCTTGTACCAAACCACACAAAGATTCAAACAAGGAGAATTCCAGACCCATCTCACTGATGAACATAAATGCAAAAATACTCAGTAAAATACTAGCAAATCAAATCCAAGAACACATCAAAAAAATCATCTACCATGATGAAGTCAGCTTCATCTCAGAGATGCAAGCGTGGTTCAACATACAAAAATCTATTCAGGATCCTGCCCTCTTTAAGTTCCTACCATGACATCCTTTAATAGTGAACAACAATATGGCAGTATAAGCCAAATTATCCCTTTTCTCCCAATCTTGCGTTTTGGTCATTGTGTTTTATCACAACAACAGAAACCCTAATTAAGACACCATGTTTGGTTGATATGTATGAGAGACCTGCTCTTCTCTAAAGTTAAACAAAGAAAAGAGATTTGGGGGAAGGTTGGGACAGACAGCAACAGTGGGAGGAAACACAGCAGTCAGGACAAAAAAAGAATAAATAAAAGATAAATGAAAGAGAGGAATGAGAAAAACTGAGGGAATAGTGGGTCACGGGGGGGGGGCTGGAGAGATGGCTCAAATGTTAAGAGCATCGCCTACTCTTCCAAAAGTCCTGAGTTCAATTCCCAGCCACCACATGGTGGCTCACAATCATCTGTAATGGGGTCTGGTGCCCTCTTTTGGCCTGCATGCATACACACAGACAGAATATTGTATACATAATAAATAAATAAATATTAAAAAAAAGAGTGGGTCAAGGAAAGATAAAAATTGAGTGGGGCAAATGACAAATCCGTGGCTCTATCTCAGGTACATGGGCTTCATTTTCAAAGGGCTTAGAAAGTTCTATCCATGCTGAAGCACTAATCTAACTGATATTTAACAATAAGAAATGAGGAGTCAGCCGGGAGGTGGTGGTGCACGCCTTTAATCCCAGCACTTGGGATTAAATGTAATATGATGTAGTTGTCACCTCAAAAATTATTTTGAAAACTTGAGAAAGACTTTATGGTCATGTACTCCAGAGACAAGGGATTTGTATTAGAGCACAGTAAAAATTTTTCATGTATTTTCTCTATAGATCAATGTCTTAATAGAGAAAACTCCTGTTAAGTAGGGCCACAACATTTTGCCCAGATCTTCTATTGTAGATGAACTACTGTAAATATAGCAATTAGCTTTAAAGATAAAGTCAGTCCCTTTCCCAGATTCCTTTTTGTGCTGGTGTGTGGACTGCAAACAATGGTCAATCAGGTCATTCATAGAGCATCTATAATTAACTACCTGAATCCACACAGTTAATCTCAACTACTTATGAAGGGGAAAATTTTCACCCTCAGTCCAGCCTCTCCTTTCTGAACTATGTCTCCACCAGCTTCAATAAACTCTTCCTCCTATTGTAGTCTGAGGACAGAAAGAATGCTCCATATGCAAATCTTTTCCCTGCAACTGCAATGCATAGTCAGCTGCATGACTCACATGCATAATTTTAAAACTGTGAGGTTGTACAGTCATTTTTTTGTAGGAATTTTGAAAGTGTAATATACAGGACAGCAAGGTCATTGGCCTAGGCAGCAGCAGACCTAGGGCACCTGAATCAACATAAGAGAACTTGTCTCAGAAACTGTTTTTCTAACAGGATGGAAATGCAGCTGTTCTAGAATTAATATAACTTTCATTGAGAAATCACTTCACACACTCACGGTGCCAATCTGTAATGCCTCCTTGAAAGGCTTGATAGAGGTAGTTTTTTGATATGGGGATGTGCCTGGTGTCTGGTTTTAAATCAACAGTGGATTCTTTGTAATGGTTTGTAGACAAATATCTGGACAATCCAGTTGAACAATGTGTACCTTAGCATCCTAAACTCTAACAGCCCTGATTGAAATACATTTATCTTTTGGGTGATTTACAGGCAGTCCTCCCTCAGCTAAATTCTACTTTGGGAGACTGAACTATTTCCAAGGCAATGGCGAATCCTTTGCATCAGCAATTCTCCTCTTCTATGTTGCAGCTTAAAAGTGCAGTGCTACCCAACAGGTGAGATGCCTTGACACCGTCCACATAGTTAAACATAAATGGAGATTGTATGTAAAGGTTAAATGCAAAGTGCTCAACATTGAGAAGATGCTGAAGAAACTAGGCTTCCCTGACTTTGACATACTGAAGTTGACAAGAAAGATGTTTGTACACACAGCACCCTGCTCCCAATTCTCTAAGCGGATTAAGCCCAAAGCGCAAAGTTATTCAGAAGTCTGTCCCTAGGTCTAGGAATTAACAGGACCACTTGGGAATTCACAATGCAGGATATCTGGCGGCAGGTTCCCACACCAATCCTGCCAGGACAAAACATACTGTCTCCCACACCTCACCCTCTGCTTCTCCCCATCTGGAGACAGCATTCCCCCACTCACCATGTTATGGTTTCTCAGCTCGCCAAAGCTCTCAGTTTATTCACTCCCTGCAGCAGCAACTTCACTGCAACACAGGAAACCAAAGGTGCCAGCTCCTCTGCAAAATCGAGACTGAGTGCAAAAACCTGGAAGAGCCCTGCAAAACATCTGACTGGCAGGTCACCTGGAGGGCCTGATTGGCTAGTGAGACCTGAGTGACAAGAACACCTCCCACAGGACTGAAGTGTACTTAAAGAGACAGCACAGAGATTTCGGGCCATTCCATCCACCTGAGTCAAAGATCATTTCTTGATTGGCTGAGATATGCATTTCAATAGCACTTGCCCCTGGCTATAAAAGCCGACATCATCATAATCTTGGACACCATAGGAGCTTTCCC
Organism: Chionomys nivalis; assembly: GCF_950005125.1. Taxonomy (NCBI): domain Eukaryota; kingdom Metazoa; phylum Chordata; class Mammalia; order Rodentia; family Cricetidae; genus Chionomys; species Chionomys nivalis. Next base: position 35,671,668 of record NC_080111.1, on the reverse strand, counting down.
TTTTACCTCCAGAGTACTACTTGGCCAGTTAGCTTGTACAGTGCACTGTGCTGTGCTAGGTGGGTACAGTGAACTCCTGTCCCACAAGGGAAAGAATGCCCAGAATATTAACAGATAAAGAGAGTTTTAAGGTCACAAAAGGAGATGTTTGTTCTGTGGCTACATGCTGAGGTCAGATGAATTGAAGGTACTTTTTACATGGTTTTCACATGGATTCACAGAACAGAAAAGAGAAAAGCAGGAGCCAGATCTCAAACAAGATGATAGGTCTTTACCCCATCAGAAGGCTGGATGATGGCTTCATTGCTTTATGGGTTTTATTACTGAAAATCAAATCAAACTCCAGGGAAACGGATAATAATAAAAAGAGTACTGTTCATGGAAATGTAAATATGTAGAGAATAATGGAACTAGAAGGAATGTCTTCATGAGCATTATTGTTAGCCAGCACATCTTCCTCCATGGTCAGGTGGATAAAATATACATCTGTGGTAATCAAGATTCTCTACATGAATAGGAAAGGTAGAATGAATCTCAACATGTATGTAAAAAGTGGGCTTATTAGAATGTCTCACGAGCTGTGTTTCAGGTTGTCTAAAAATAGCTACTTATAAATGACAATTGAATCCAGTAGATTGTTTCTCAGCCTTTTCCCAAAGATCAAGTGAAGAATCCAGTAGTTGTTCAGCCCATGAGGCTTGATGTCTCATTTGGTTTTAAGTATTCACCAAAATTTCAAAGAAGTAGTCTGGTAAAGGAATGAGCTTGGTAGCCAGAGCAAGGTGACAAAAAAGAGACTTTTCTGCTTCAATATACTTTCTATGTAATTGCTGCTACCAGAAGGTGAGAAGGTTAAAGTTAGATTATAGTCTTGTTTGATTCAGATTTTCTTGTTTTGGTGATTTCAAGACAGGATTTTTCTGTGTAGGTGTGGAACTCGTTCGGTAGGCCAGAGTGGTCTCAAACTCAAAAAATCCCAGTGCCTTTTGTTGTGACCAGATTATGACCCCCAGAGAGAGAGACCACCAGAGAGGCCCAGACTGTAATAAGCAAGGTTTAATCAGCATAATGCAAGCATGTTTGGAACTCATCTCCATCCCCTTTCAGCAAGGTAGAGAGGAGTTGTATCTCCTCTGTGGGGTAAGCTTTTAAAGGCATAACTACAAAGAGAATCTTTGATGCTGCTTTGGCATGGGTACAAGGAGTTTTGCTCCCTCCCATTCTGTTATGTCTGCTTTCTCCTTGTTCTTAGAGCAAGGCCACTGTTCTTGAGTTAGGCCATATTTAACAGCCTGTACCAGGTGGATGGCTGGGCTGACCTAAGTGACCTTCTGCTTGAAATCTTGCAGGTGGGAGAGGGGAAGGTCACTATCTTCCTGAGAAAACATTCTGCTAGGAAATTTCTTCTCGCCCTTTGATAAGGGATGAGGGTACCACACCTCTTGCTCCTGATTCATGGTGTTAAAAGTGTGCATGGCCACCAAGCAGCTAAAGGTGGGACCAATTAACTCAAACTATCCAGATTAATGGAAGATTTTCCCATTTCAAAACCTTTATGTAGGCTTGTGATTTGGTGATGAGTTCCCAGAAAGGCAACGTTGCTTGCTCCAGGCCACAGAAGCACCAGAATATGTTTACCTTCAAAAATGACAAGTTTGATAAGTGTGTTCAGACCAAGAAAATTAATGCAAAACTTCATGATGGAGTATGTCAGCGCTGCAAAGAAGTTCTCGAGTGGCGTGTAAAATACAGCAAATACAAACCGCTGTCAAAGACTAAGAAGTGTGTTACATGTTTACAGAAGACAGTAAAGGACTCTTATCACATAATATGTAGACCATGTGCCTGTGAGCTTGAAGTTTGAGCAAAATGTGGAAAGAAAGAAGACATTGTTATTCTGTTTAATAAAGAACCAGAAAATTCAGCAAATACTGAAAATCAAGGTTCTAACTGTAGACGAAGCTGCAGAGGGGAGGAAGACAGTGACGAGGATTTAGACGCTGGCACTGACTCAGATGGGGAAGATGGGGACTCTTAGGTGACCTGACAGCACCGAGGCAACTGCAGAGGGTTGGCAGACACAGAGACATCCAATGTGGGAGTCGAAAAGGCTGTCCAAAACAGGTAGAGCTGATGCATGAGCAGTATAATTTATTTATAACATTTGAATAACAGAAACTTTCAGGTTTTCACAATAAAACTTGAGCTGCATATACCGAATATGTATGGAAAGTTCCTGTGGCCTGTTGTACAATCTATGGAAATTGTTTAGAAAACCATATTATCTAATTTCACACTATCCGGTGTTGAGAATTGCTGGTTGTACAGAACTATCTCTTGGAAAATTAAGATGATTAACTCATAGTGAGTACATTTTTATAACCTGACCTCACGTGTGTAACTTCCTTAGCAAAAGCCCCTTCATATCTTACAAAGCAAAACCATTTATTTTTATACACAAACACACATAAAATCAGGTGTAGTGATTTTCCTTCAAAATATTTTTATATATGCCATTCCATTGTTTTTACCTTTTCCAGTTTGGAAATACATACTCAGAAAAAAAATGTGTGGAGTACATAATTAATAACTGGAAAGGAAACTAGCCTTCATACTCAATGGAGATACTCGCAGTGTCAGACGCTCCAGTGATGCTCTTCCATGTAAGCTATTACATTGCTCTGAATTCTCACTTTGCTGCCAGTGGTTCTACTTGTGGAGAGTGTAGGTTAGCTTTGTGTGATTGCTGAATGTGTGTGTATGCTTAAAATCCAAAAGTGATAGAAAGGTGGTGAGGCAATACAATGAACTTTTCCACATTCTGTTCATCGATTCTCAATTTTAATGTTTTATTATGTTTTCTTTGTGTCTTAATCCCCACATATGTATATATGACATGTATGTATATGTATATATGTGCATATATATTTTCTGAACCATTAAGATAAATATGAAACCCTGGCTTTAAAACAAAAACAAAAAACAAAACCTTTAAGTAAAATCTCTTTCACGTATAATTAATCCATTGTGTATTCGTTAATTCCAGAGGTAGTCAGTTTGACTACCAAAAATAGCCATTATAACAGCCAAGACAAAAGAAATGAGAAAAAATTATTGCTTGCAGGATGCACAAAGTGCCCTGAAGTTAATTTCAAAATAGTGTTTTTCCTCAACAAAGGAAGAATGGGGATTTTACTTAGGACGTCTGAACATGCTCATGTAATATTCTCCCTTTTCTTAAGCATGATAAATTAACAAATCCACTAGTGAACATGATTACAATGTAAAAACAGATATTTAGAAACATTCTTACCACGAAGTCTTGTAGGAACATATTTAAATTAGACAAATGATGGAAAGAAATGTCTCTGGCATGTTTATATTTTACCATAAGGTCTTACTTGAAAATCAAGTAGATGACACTGTGAAAAACTGATTGTCAATCTTGATGTTTGATCTAAAAGATAACTGTACCAACACCATATATCTCACACACACAAAAGATAGAGAACACAAAACCAGAAAACTTCAAGGAAAAGTCACCTAACAGCCCTCTATACAATGCTCCTGGATGAACAGTTATGATGATCTCTGTTACTCTCAGAGCAAAGCTGCTTTTGCTATGAGCAGGGTGGCAAGGCAGAAGGCCACAGCTGCTTCCATGCAAGGTAAGAAGGAGCCCATTTTAACTAGCCCTGGCTTGCTGTCTATCTAAGTGTCAGGACATCACTGTAGAAAATTTCAATCTTTCTTTTTTCTAACCTTAAAATATCTTTAGCCGGGCGGTGGTGGCGCACACCTTTAATCCCAGCACTGGGGAGGCAGAGGCAGGTGGACCTCTGTGAGTTCAAGACCAGCCTGGTCTACAAGAGCTATTTCCAGGACAGGCTCCAAAACCACAGAGAACCCCTGTCTCGAAAAACCAAAAAAAAAAAAAAAAAAAAACCTTAGTTATATAGTATTTTGCTTGCATGCGTCTATGCCCAGTACCTACAGAGGGCAGAAGAAGGGATGAGATACCTGGGACTTGAATCAGAACAAATGGTGAGCTAGCATGCAGGGGCTAGGAATGGAATCAGGGTCCTCTGTGAAAACAGCCAGTGCTCTAATTGCTAGGCCATCTATCTAGCCCCTCTTTTTAATTTATAATTAATCTTTAAAAATTGTTAATCAGAAGACAATACATCATTTTTCATCTCTTTATTCCATCTCTGCCACAAATCCCTTCCAACTTCATCCTTGTTAAGTGTGGGTAAATAAGTATGCTGAAATACATAAATATGTCATGCCCAAATCTGCAAAGTCTCCAGGAAGCCAACAAGGAGATCAAGTCCTACATATAAAAGCAAAGAGTCTTTATTTTATGCAAGTTTACAAACTCGGTCTCTCTGCATGTCCAGCGTATTGGAATAACTGGAGAGGCCTGAGCTGAGTTAGAGTTGGGGTTTTATAGTCGTAAATGTGGGGGTGAGGGGTTTCTAAGGTTCAGGACCCATGATTGGCTGACATTTGCCTAGGGGTGCCCTGGTGAGTGTGTGCTGGTAGATGATCCTATCTACAGCTGTTGGAATGTTAAGCATTTCCTTTGGATGGTCTATTTTTGATGGTGCTTGGGTAATCTCAGTTTATATTGATATGGATTTTTATAAATTGATACAAATTTACAGTTGTTTTGTTAGAAAATTACATATATACATATATATATATGTTTCTAATCTCGATCAAAGTATTGTACCTATATACCCTATTTAACAATTTAATGCAAATTTGTACACCTTGAAAGCTATTATTGTCAACTAATTAGAATATCATGAAATATAAATTAATAGTCATCAATTATAATTCATCATATCTGGTATACTTTCAAAGTCAATCTGAGATATATTTTAGATAGCCTTTGACAAATAGGCATGACTTACCATGGGTATGGTTTTCTCTGTAAATGTAACCAAAAAAAGGGAGTAGAAGTGTATGTTCTCTCTTTGTTAGTCAGAGCTGGTGCAATCCTGGCTGTTGGTCATCATAGCTCTTGGGAGAATTACATGACAGGAGCATCTATAACAGTGGCCTCTACCTAGTTCTCTATTTCTGAGTTTATTTTTCCTTTGAACCCTGAATAAATTGTTAAATACACTTTTGTGGGTTCTCACTTGAATAGAAAGCATGGTGGTGTGCATGCAGACTTGGTACTAAAGAAAGACCTGAGAGCGCTACGTCCAAATCACTAGGCAGCAGGTAGTGAAAAATACTTATATGTCCCTTGACCAAAGAATGAACAAGGAAAGTGGGCTACATTTACACAATTGAGTACTACACAGCAAAATAATGAAATTTTGAAATTTGCAGGCAAATGGATGGATCTAGAAAACACTATAGTGGTTGAGGTAACCCAGACCCAGAAAGAAATATTGTATGTACTCACTCATAAGTAACATTTAGACATAAAGCGAAGAAAAACCAGCCTAAAATTCACAATTCCAGAGAACCTAGACAATATGAGGAACCTAAAAGAGGCATACATGAATCTAATATACATGGGAAGTAGAAAAAGACAAAGTCATGACATCTGTTAGTTCTCAAACACAGTGGTGTTTGTTTATACAGATTCTTGCCATGTAATAGAAAAGAATTTTTTCAATCCTCTGCTATTGACATGATATTTTTATGAATCCTGATGTCATCATCACATTTCCAAACAATAATTTTTCAGTTTCTACATTTCCTTATGCTAGAGGACCTGACAGACCCATGTGGGATCTAATGTTTATTATGTATATAAGAAAAAGCCTATTCCTGATTATATCTTGAACCTGAAGAAACAATGGAGTCAATTCTGCATCATGGGGTATAAATTCTGTGGTTTCAATATGCAAAATTACTCTTTTTGCATATTGCAAATCAATAACTATGTTGAGAAGTCCTTTAAAATCCCTTAGTACAGAAAATAGAACACTAAGACAAATAACTATTAAAGGGACTAAAGATAATCTAAGATAAACAATAATTGTGCTCTAAACCTACATCATCCAAACCTCTCCACAATCACAAAAGTCTAATCAATTGATTGTTCTTGCAGAAGGCCCAGTATAGGTGTGGCATTCTTCTGGGAACAACTGTTCACAGTTGTTTATTCCTGTGTCATTAGGCAGAAATTCACAATGACTGAAAAGGTTACTGAGAATTTACATGGGGACGAGAAAGCAGAGAGAAGGAATACAGGAATGGCCAGGGAAATATATAACTTACACGGCACATCTCCAGTGACCTACTTCCTCCAACTATACTCTAAAGATCACACTAATCCAGCTGGGTGGTGGTGGCGCACGCCTTTAATACCAGCACTCGGAAGGAGGAGGCAGGCAGATCGCTAGGAGTTCGAGGTTCAAGACCAGCCTAGTCTACAAGAGGTAGTTCCGGGACAGGCACCAAAGCTACAGAGAAACCTTGTCTCAAAAAACAAACAACAACAACAAAAAAATATCGCCAGGCGGTGGTGGCGCACGCCTTTAATCCCAGCACTTGCGAGGCAGAGGCAGGCGGATCTCTGTGAGTTCGAGACTGGCCTGGTCTACAAGAGCTAGTTCCAGGACAGGCTCCAAAACCACAGAGAAACCCTGTCTCAAAAAAAAAACAAACAAACAAAAAACAAAAGCAAAAAAAAAAAACAAAAAATAAATAAATAAAATAAAAATGGCATTCCAATGTGTGGCCAAAATTTTCAGATAAAATCTGAAATACCTTGGAAAAGGAATCTAAACACAAAAGTACATAGACAAATGTAGCTTCTTGGTAACTGCCTTTTCTTTGGTGGGCTATGCTAGAGTTCAGTGATCAGAGGCTTGCCTCCTTTTACAGATGGCTTTCTGAATCGGCATTTGCAGAAAATAGGCAGTTCTTTTAAGAAACATTAAGTTTACTCGTACGGTGTCTTCTTTCTCTTGCTGACCTGAGGGCCTAGGTTATGAACCTTCTGGCCACACCCCTGTATTTCTGCAAATCAAAGAATGTGTGGAGCCCTGACTTTATTCTCCAGGACAGATATGCTCAGGTGTTAAGGACATGTGTTTGTGGCTGCAGCCCACCTTTGGTCTTTTATTCAACATGAAAAGGTTGTTGAAATCCATTTGACTCCAGCTAGATTTTATTAGGAAAACTTCCTTAACTTGGGATAGGCTTTGTCTTCTTTGTCTTTTTTTAATATTTATTTATATATATAAATATATATACATATACATAATACAATATACATATACATAATACAATATACATATACATATTGAGTCAAAAAAACATAATGAAAGACTTAAAAGGGAACTTCATTGTTTTGATAAATAACAATATTTCTTCAAATTGTATAATTTAAATGGCCAAATCACTTCATATGTTCACAATCATGAGTCATTTTTATTGCATTGTCAATTCCATCCATTTAAAAGTGTTTGAGGGAGGCAGAGGCAGGCAGATCTCTGTGAGTTCGAGGCCAGCCTGGTCTACAAAGAGAGTTCCAGGACAGGCTCCAAAGCTACAGAGAAACCCTATCTCGAAAAACCAATAAAAAAATAAAATAAACATGTTTGAAGTGTGTTTTCGTGAATATACCTGTGCCATGCTGTGTAAGTAGCACAGATAGGAAAATTAACAGTGGTCTATGATCTACTTCTACTTTGTGAGTTTAGTCCTTAAACCTAGGGAGTCAATTGACTGCAAAAACACTCAAAGACACTTTCTTTGGTTTAAAAATTGTGAATGAGATGATGTAGGAATGTGTGTAAGTAACTGATGAAGTCAACAAATATGAAAAAAATTATAAGAGTATTAGGGTAAACAAGATATAGAAGCTAGGTTATCAGATTTAAAGGCAATGAACTTTAATAAATGATGCAATTTTCTGGCATGTAATTTTGGTTCTGAGAAAGTATAAATACATGTCTTGTTCTCAGAATGAAGAAATTAAAAAATCTGTGCTGGTAAGAATATTTTCACATGCATAGCAGATTGACTATTCAAATTGTCCCAAGGTCCTCTATTCTTGTATGTAATTACATTTACAATTTGAAAAGAAAATAAAACTTTACTGTTGTAATATTTCTTCTAATTGAATTTGAGCACCAATGAGATGACTCAGTGGCAAAAGACTCTGATGGGCAAGACTAGATTCCCAATCTCGATTACATCTTGAATTTTTCAGAAAAATGGATGGAGCTAGAAAACATCATTTTGAGTGAGGTAACCCATACACAGAAGACAATTATCACATGTACTCAGTCATTAAATGGGTTATAATCATAAAGCCAAGAAATCCAGCCCACAAATCACAGTACCAGAGAACTTAGACAACATGAGGACACTAAGGAGACATACAAAGTTCTAATATACATGCAAATTAGAAAAAGACAAGATCTCCAGAGTAAATTGGGAGGATGGGACCTTGCGAGAGGGTTGAAGGGAAGGAAAGAGGCAGGAGGGGAGCACCAAAAAATGTAGAGCTCAATAAAGATCAAAAAATTTTAAAAGAAAAGAACATTAAGTTATGGTGTCAGATAAACAGTTGATTGTTGATTATACTACTTTATTACATCTATAAAAGATAAATGAAAATAATTCTTTGAATACACATAAGGTATTTAATGTTTCTTCTTATTTATTTTATCAGTCATTTTAATGTGAATATTGTCAAATTCTGTTGAAAAACCACACACATTTGGAGTTCATCATACCCTTGGACTTGTATACAGGGGGCAGACATATGAGCACCATGAGTTCAAAATTAACCCTAAATTTTTACTGACATCCAAGCTAGGATTAATAACAAACAAAAGCTGAAGGGAATTTGTGAAAAGATAAAAATCAAAACCAGAAACAACCCAAAACATTTACTTGAAAAGTATGTTTCCACATGGCCTGACACTTCAATAACCGATGGGACACAAGTATGATAGGTTTACCATTCTATACATTATAGCAGAAAAATACCCATCACTTGGTAAAGGCACAATAAAAGACGAACAAAATCCATAGAAGTAATATAAAGACTGCAAACTAGAATTCACTAAATGGATTTGCCACACATATAGCTCATTTTAGTACATACTTCAAATATTTCAATGTAGAAACCACAATGCAATGATCTCCACCAGTCTTGATTAAACATGGTATGGAATTTACTTCCTTCAAGACTATGATAAAAAATTTTACTTAAAGCTAAAGAAAACTGTGATGTCTAAAGAAATTAACCAATTGTTGTCATGAATTGAACTTTCTTTTTTCTAAGAGTGTGTTCCTATTTCCAGACTTCAAAAAGATATAAATAGACTTAAAATATTTAAGGCACTAGAGTCATGCCTAGGTGAGAACTAATGTCAGATGTTTGACAGCTTCTGGTAATTTCTTCTGCAATAATATCCAAGGTATTAACTTTATGTGGATACAGAATGCACATTCAAATCCACACAAGAGACACACACATACATCACATAACTACAATGAAAACAACTTTTAAGACAGTTTTTCACTTTTCTCCTGTAAATATTCATTCATTTCTGTAAAAGAGGAGCTGAGAGTCATCGTATAGCTTACTTACACAATGAATTGGTTCATGTAAAGAAAAAGCAAACTTAGATTTGAAGTAAAAGAAATTAATTCTTCTAAGAAAGTTTTCCAGGCTGGGCAGTGGTAGTGCACACCTTTAATCCCAGCACTTGGGAGGCAGAGGCAAAGGCAGGTGGATCTATCTCTGTGAGTTAGAGACCAGCCTGGTCTACAAGAGCTAGTTCCAGGACAGGCCCCAAAGCTACAGAGAAACCCTGTCTCAAAAAACAGAAGAAAAAAAAAAACAAAAAAGAAAGTTTCCCAGTAGAAATAAATATCTGGTGCTGATCTCCTCTACTCCCAAGGGAATATTTCATAATATATGTCCAATTCTTCTGTCATCTTCTGAACTAAGTAAGTTCCCAAACAGAAGCATCAATTGTATCTTGGCTCCACTCCAGGATTTTCTGAAACATTCCAGTGAAAGAGGTATTCTCATAAATCTTGAATCAGATTCATTTGAGAAGGAAGAAAACATGAGTACCTCTGCCAAGTGTGGAAAGGGGCAGCTGTACACTGAATGAGCCTATGGCTCAAATAAGACTTCTTAGTAACAGAGAGCAAAGGAGATTTTGATGGTGGGAATTTGTTGGATTTCAATCGCTGATCCTGAAAAAGCTCAGAGATGAGCTTGATTTTCTGCTGAGGGATTCGTTGCTTTGTGCTCAATTGGACAAGGATAGAGTTTGTTTTTATAGATCTGGTTTGAAAGCCAAATTGTGTTTCTTTACTGGCCCCTTTTATGTTTTAGCTGTTTTCAGAGAGATGTTGTTTCTTTATACTTCTAGATTCAGAGACAAGGTGCTTTCTTTTGGCTCTGGTTTCAGGACCAATGTATGTTTCTTTGAATACCCTTTCTCCAACCAATAATGCTTCATAAAATGTTTGTTCATTAGTTTGCCACTTCAAACTAAAATAAAAAGATGTGTCATGATGCTTGAACAAATTGTTGACACTATAAAATTCTTTTCTATACAATAACTGCCTTTGGTTAAAGAATAATTTACAATAAGCCCTCAGTTTTTTTCACAGGTCCAAAGATTATGGTAATATGCACAAACTTAATCAGATTGATTACACACAAAAATTCTTACACCTATATGAAGCACTAAACATTCTGACACTGAATTTCATAGAGTATCACTAAAGTATGATTTTTCTAATATTTTTAAAGAACACACACATTAAACCCAGAGTTTCTCAATAGGATGGCTTATTTTACATATTTGGAGATGATTGGGAAAAAGGATTCACGACAGATTCCATTCACATGTATCTCTCTAGTATGTGTTCTTTTATGCAATTGAAGATGATTGTGACATGCAAAGTCCTTACCACATTGATGAAATTCATAGGGTTTCTCTCCAGTGTGTGTTCTTTTATGAAATTGAAGAGCACGGTTGTGAGCAAAGACCTTATCACATTCATCACATTCATAGGGTTTCTCTCCAGTATGTCCTTTTTTATGTGTTTGAAGATGTCTGTGTTGAGCAAAGGTCTTACCACACTGATTACATTCATAGGGTTTCTCTCCAGTATGTGTTCTTTTATGCAATTGAAGATGATCCTGACGTGCAAAATATTTACCACATTGATGACATTCATAGGGTTTCTCTCCAGTATGTGTTCTTTTATGATTTTGAAGAGCACAGTTGTAAGCAAAGGCCTTACCACACTGATTACATTCATAGGGATTCTCTCCAGTATGTGTTCTTTTATGTGTTTGAAGATTACCGCGTTGAGCAAAGACCTTACCACACTGATTGCATTCATAAGGTTTCTCTCCAGAATGTGTTCTTTTATGCAATTGAAGTTCACAGTGATATGCAAAGGCCTTACCACACTGATTACATTCATAGGGTTTCTCTCCAGTATGTGTTCTTTTATGCAATTGAAGATGATCCTGACATGCAAAATACTTAACACATTGATGACATTCATCGGGTTTCTCTCCAGTATGTGTTCTTTTATGATTTTGAAGAGCACAGTTGTAAGCAAAGGCCTTACCACACTGATTACATTCATAGGGATTCTCTCCAGTATGTGTTCTTTTATGTGTTTGAAGATTACCGCGTTGAGCAAAGACCTTACCACACTGATTGCATTCATAGGGTTTCTCTCCAGAATGTGTTCTTTTATGCAACTGAAGTTCACAGTGATATGCAAAGGCCTTACCACACTGATTACATTCATAGGGTTTCTCTCTAGTATGTGTTCTTTTACTCTTTTGAAGATGACTGTGATTAGCAAAGGCCTTACCAAGCAGATTAAATTCATATGATTTTTCTTCATTATGTGGTCTTTTATGACTTTGATGATTTTCATAAAGAACAAAGTCTTTAACATCTAGACTATATTCATAGGGTTTCTCTCCAGTGTGTGTTCTTTCATGCATTTGAAGATGACTGTGATAAGCAAAGGCTTTACCACATTGCTTTATTTCACAGCAATTTTCTCCACTATGTGTTTTTTCATTTCTTAGAAGGTGAATGTCATAAGACAAGGCTTTATCACAATGAGAATATACTGAAAACTTCTCTCCAGTTTGATTTCTTTCAATCCTGCCAGGAAAATTGACACATGTAAAAGCTTTACCACATTCAATACACTGTTGAACCTCATATCTGTATGAATTAATTTCATAGTTTGTTCGAATTGTAAAAGTGAATCAAATATTAAGGTCTTATAACCGTTAAAAATCATGTTTTTTTCTTTCATTAGGGGTCATTTTGCATCTGGAAAAATATTTGTGATGATAAATTCCTTTGTGTCATGGTTTACTATTTCATTTATACCTATCCCTATATTTTTTCTATGATATTTTTTACATTTTTGAAAAGAACTACATACACTGAGTGACTTACCAACTTTACTGCATTCATAAATTTTAGTATACTATGAATCATTATACATTGGCTAAATGAACTAAGACACCAAGAAGTATTTGCAGACCTAGAACTCATAAGGCTATTTTGTAATGTGAGGTTGTTTATGTATTAACAATGATGATAGAAAACCAATTAATTGTATACTTGGATTTAATTGAACAAGTATACTCTCCATGGGAGGTACAGTTTATCTTCTAATTGTTCTTAGTGAGACATATGCTACATCTTTCCATATCCATATTCTCATACACTTGTGTAGAGTAACATATAATATACATGGTAAAGGAAGAATAGTGAATAAAAGATTTCCACATTGAATCATCATGGTTTGACTTGCTGTTCCTCATAGACTTGTGGTATAGATATTAAGGTTTCTCCACAACAACAGCCCCTTGACCCTTGACTCTAACTGCTACTTTCACTAAACTTAACATGTCACAAAAAATATATGAGTAATCCAAGTCTTACCATAGGCTATTGATTTAGTAGAAAGTTTGCAGATATACTCATCACTAAAATGTGTATACATTTTTTTGTCATAAGTAGCAAGAAACAAATGGACTGGCAGATCTACTACATAGCTCTCGTGATGCTGTGACTTGAATGGTGATATCTGTTTAGTCATTGCTTCCTTGACTTTTTCTTAAATGAACGCCTTGCAAATTCAATTCACATATGAGAAATTGAGGAATATGGATTTGTGAGAATTTAATAACCATCAATGCATTTAAAGCTGTGTTTATTTACACTGCTGCTTTTGATTAATTTTTCCAGGACATATTACAAACTCATCAGAGGCACATTGTTATAAACTTGCACAAGCAAATTACCTTGCAGGTCTTCTAGAACATTGACTATGTTCTTCAGTGTTACAGTCCTCCAAAATGTACCCTGAAATACAGTACCAGAATATGTATGTTATATTGTTTAATATTGTACAACAGTTAGCTCATTATCTTAAGCACACGTAAGAACTATGGTTGTGTTATTCATCTCATTTTCTTCTTTCTAAATCAAATTACAGAACAACATTATAAGCCAAGGAAAAGTTGTCTCCATATTTTGAAACATGAAGGAAATCATTTTTACCTATATAGTGAGGTTCCTGAAGGTCTCCAGCATCACATCTTTGTAGAGATTCTTCTGGGAAGGATTCAGCAAATCCCACTCTTCCTGAGTGAAGTTGATATGTAGATCATCATAGGTCACTGCCTTCAAAAATACACCATATATGTGTACAATGTAAGCATGACAGTGACATCATTGGAAATGCATACTTCTCTGAAAGTATAGTTGTATGATTCTGGTGTTCCCCACTCTTATTCCATGATATAGTCAGTTACTTAAAAGAAAATTGAAAGGAGAGACAATTCTGTCATTTCTATACACTTTGAATGAGATTTCACCTTTTAAAAACAATGTCTATTAACAGGGTGGGACAAGAAAAAAAGATCAATAGTAAATTGCATGCATGAGAAATCTGTATGAAAAATTACTCATTACAGAAAGGAAAAAAGATAGACAAATGGGTGTAATGGTGTATTGTGCCTTTAACCACAATACTCAGAAAACAGAGGTTGGTATATTTGTCACTGAGTTGAATGCCAGTCAAGTCAATGCAATCAGGTTCAAGAGAGGTGGCAGTATATATTAAGACTCTGTCTTGATTGCAAACCTCAATAAAATAAACAATGGGATAGAAAAACTAACAGGCTTTTATTGAAATTTCTACAAAGAGTTGTTTTCACTCCAGTTATGTAGTCATCTTCCAGACCCTGAAGTATCCTAATATAAACTGCAATACCAATAACATTTTGAAGAAAAAGAGCTTCCTGTATAAAAGTTACAAGTGGACAGATGAAAACAGTAGAAATATAAATGTTGGTCGTAAATAATCAACACAGACCTGGAGAGAGGGCAGATTAATTCAACACTCTTGCTGATCTTGAATGGAGTTCAACAAATTTGCCTGTACTTACATGGGGATTACAATTATCCATTTTTCCAGGGTCAGGATTTCTGATATCCTTTGATCACTCTCATAGTACATATCCATGCAGGCATATAAAACAGTCATATTGATTTAAAAAAAATCAAAGCAGGCATAACAAGCAAGAAGATGTTCATACAACTGCAATTTAATGACTCAAAATACTCAGGCAGTATTAATACTATCAACCCACAAGATGGCATCCTAGGAATCAGAGTGATACTCTCTGTCAGATTTTAAAATTCAAGATAACCATGAAGCTCAGCACAGCAGAATATACTTGACATAAAAAATACCTGCATTCCAGGGCCATCATCCAATAACATAGAAACAAATAGAGCCAGGAATGATGCCTCCCTTTATTTTCACGAATTTAGAGCCACACAATTACTCAGATAAGCAAACAAATCAATTAAAACAACAGGTTACAAAACTCTTAAACACTGAATAACAACTGTTTCTGCTCTATCTTGTTTGTTTTTTTGGTTTTTTGATTTTCGAGACAGGGTTTCTCTGTGGCTTTGGAGCCTGTCCTGGAAATTGCTCTGTAGACCAGGTTGGTCTCGAACTCACAGAGATCCACCTGCCTCTGCCTCCCAAGTGCTGGGATTAAAGGCGTGCACCACCATCGCCTAGCTCTGCTATATCTTATGTGATTTAGAGACTGAGCCTATAATGATGGTAAAAAGCATTTCAGTATAAGTAGGAAGTTGGCTGATTAATGTCAAGCAAAACACAGTAGATATAAATGTCAAGAAATTACTTTAGGGTATTGAAACTCATAGCATACAATGAGGAATTTCATCTAGAAAGGCTTCTCCTACTAAAGATCCACAGAAAATTGAAATAAAACCAATAAGGAGAGAAAGTTCTTCAAACACATTATGTTTTCTGGGAGGTTGTTCATTCAGTCAAGTACATTCTGAACCCAGTCACTATTGGTCTATGGTCAAAAACTGAAAGAAATCATTTCATCACTTCAAAGATTCACATTTAATGATCCTTAAAGAAGGACTCTTAAATGAAATGCAACACTAGCTCAGAACTAAGAAATAGATGTTTATTTATTAGGGATAGACTCACAAATCAGAATACTATGCTTGAACTGCGATCAGAAATCAAATCATGCAGCTGGAAAAGAGGCTGGACTCATGCTCTATACTGGCATTTTTAGTACAAGAGGCCATGCCCCAGTGGTTGGGCAACTACTGGCTGTTAAGCCTTCCTACAGCACCCCCTCTTTTGTTTAAATAAGAGAGTAATAAGCCCAATACACACTTATATACAATAATAACAATATATTCATTAATTATCCTATCTTAACTAGTTTATGTCTTGTATAATTACTTGACCAAGTCATGACAGGAAAGTAACTTCAACTGGTGGTAATGCAAACTGGTACAGTCCCTTTGGATGTCAGTGTGGCAATTTTTCTGAAAATTAGGAAACAACCTTTCTCAAGAACCAGTAATACCACTTTGGGATAAGTAACCAAAGGATGCTCAATCATACCACAAGGGCATGTGCTCAACTACTTTTATAGCAGCTTTGTTTGTCATAGTCAGAACCTGAAAACAACCTAAATGCCCCTCCATAGAAGAATGGATAAAAAAATGTGGTCCATTTACACAATTGAGTGCCTCACAGCAGAAAAAAAATAATGACATCTTAAATTTTACAGGAAAATGGATGGATAAAGAAAACATTATTTTGAGTGGGTTAACCCAGACACAGAAAGATAATTATCACATGTACTCACTCATAGGCAGTTTTTAAGCATAAAACAAAGAAAGACAGCCTACAAACCACAATCCCAGATCTTAGACAAAAATGAGGATACTAAAAGAGACTGACATACCTCTAATCTATATGGGAAGTATAAAGTATAAAAATACAAGACTCCTGAGTAAATTGGGTGCATGGGGACCTTGGGAGAGGGTTGAAGTGGGGAGTCGAGAGGCAGGGAGTGAAGCAAAGAAAATTGTAGAGCTCAATAAATATCAATAAACAAAGATTGATCATATCTGCAGAGGATAGTTGCCTAATTGCAAATTCAATCTTCCTTCACTCAAGATAACCTTCCTAATCTGGACACCCACACAATCTGGTCTGTGTTCATTCACATGACATTAATTTACACATGCTGGGCAATTACAAACCACTAGTACTACCTCAGTCAGGCCCTTTTCCATAGTGATGGCTCCAACACTTCATTGCCTATGCTGTGCCCCCTGCAGTGCACACAATAATCTATTCTTCCAGTTGTGGTCTGAGGACAGAAGAAATGCTCCATATGCAAATCCTTTTCTTGCAACTGCATTGGGTAGTCAACTACATGACTCAAATGCATTATTTTATTTTATTTTATTTTAACTTATTGGTTTGGTTTGAGACAGGGATGAAAAGCAGGCCTGCTCGCCTCCCTTCTACAGGTAATTCTGTAGCTTTGGTGCCTATCCGGGAACTAGCTCTTGTAGACTAGGCTGACTTCAATCTCACAGAGATCTGCCTACTTCTGCCTCCTGAGTGCTTGGATTAAAGGCATGCACCACCACTGCCTGGCAAATACATAATTTTAAAACTGTGAATTGGTACAGTCATTTAAGAAATTTGATGGTGAGCCAAGCAGTGGTGATGCATGCCTTTAATCGCAGCACTCCAGAGACAGAGGCAGGTGGATCTCTGTGAGTCTGCGGCCAGCCTGGTCTACTTGAGTGAGTTACAGGACAGGCTCCAAAGCCACAGAGAAACCCTGTATCGAAAAACCAAAAAAAAAAAAAAATAAAAAGGAACATTGATGGTGTAATATAGAGGACACTCAAGGTCACTGTCCAGGAAAGCAACAGAGAAGGACCAAAGCCACCTGAGTCAACATAACAGAAGTTGCCTCAGAAACAATATTTCTATCAGGATGGAACTGCAGCTCTTCTAGTGTTAATATGACTTTCCACTGAGAAATCATATCACACACTTAGAATATTAACAAAGAATAGCCTCTTTAATGATGTTATGCATTGATCTCCATCCAATGCTCAAGGGGAGCTAGGTTAGATAGATTTTGCATTCAATATATGCTGTTATCCATAAGTATCCCTTAGGATGATGGTCCAGATTATACT
The DNA here is from genome assembly GCF_950005125.1 of Chionomys nivalis. Classification (NCBI taxonomy): domain Eukaryota; kingdom Metazoa; phylum Chordata; class Mammalia; order Rodentia; family Cricetidae; genus Chionomys; species Chionomys nivalis. Next base: position 35,654,083 of record NC_080111.1, on the reverse strand, counting down.
CTGAACAATTGAGATAGAAACAAGCAACTTGCCAGTCTAAATATTTAGGCAAAAATATTCTCAGACTATTTTCTCAAGTATGCCCGTGACCTGTTACAGCAGGTCATTCTACACTGACAGGGTTCTAAGGTGAAGATCACAAGGGAGGAGAAAGACTGGACTGGACAAGTAAAAGATAAAAAAGATAGGGTGGAGAGGTGTTGCAGAAGACACGTGCCATGCCTAGTAAGCTTTTGAAGAAAAATAGCATCTTTGCTGGGCAGTGGTGGGGCTCGCCTTTAATCCCTGCACTTTTCAAGAAAGGGTTTCTCAGTACCTGAGGAGCCTGTCCTAGAACTCTTATATATCAGGCTGGCCTTGAACTCAAAGAAATCCATCTTCCTCTGCCTCAAGAGTGCTGGAATTAAAGGTTTGCACAACCACCGCCTTTAAATTAGGGATGGCTTCTTTGAAATGATTTGGAGTCAAATACCTGGACAATCCAAGTAAACAATGCATACCCAGGCATTGTAATCTCTTCCAGCCCTAATTAGCATATACTTACATTTTGGGTGTTTTAGACACAATTCTCCCTCTGATAAATTCTACTTTGTGGGACTTAATTATTTTTTTAGCATCGGTCAATCTATTGTATCACCAATTCTACTCTTCAACATTATGGTACAGTAGTGGAAAGCTACACGATACATGAGATGCTTTGATAACCTCCACAAATTTAATATAGATTCAGATTATATTTAAAGCTTAAATGCAAAGTGCTTGATATCGAGAAGATACTGGAGAAATGAGGCTTCTCTGAGTTTGCCAACTTGTGTCCATGAATCCATGAACCCTGTTGAAGTTGACTAGGAAGGAGTTTGGGAGCTTCCTGCTCCCAATACTCTAAGGAGATGAAGCCATAGAGCAAAGTTATTCAGACGCCTGCCCCTAGTCCCATGAGTTACCAGGGACCATGAGGGACTTCACAATACAGGGAATATGACAGCAGGTTCCCACCCAGACCCATGGAGGTAACACCATAGTGTCTTCCACACCTCGCCCTCTGCTCCTCCCCATCCGGAGACAGCATTTCCTCACTCACCATGTTGTGCTTCTCCATTTTGCCAAAGTTCTCAGCTCATCATCTCTCTGCAACAGCAACTGCACCTTAGAACAAGAATCCACTGGCGCCAGCTCCTCTTCAAAGCAGAGACTGAAGGCAGATGCCCGGAAGAGACCTGCACTGCTTCTGACTGGCAGCTCACCTGGAGTGCATGATTGGTTAATGAGTTTTGAGTGGCATGAGCACCTCACATGGGGCTATAGCGTGCTTAAAGAGACAGAATACTGGTTCCTGTCTAATCCATTCACACCAACAGAGAACTTCTCCAGATCTGAGAATATATGCATTTTAATAGCACTTGCCCCTGGCTACAAAAGCAATCAATGTCATTTTTATGCACTCCTAGGAACTTTCCCTTTTTCTTCCATCACACTATGTGACTTATACAGTGCACTCTGCTAGGTGGGTGGAGTAATTTCCTATCCCACAGAGATAAAAATGCCTAGAATACTAAGAACTAAAGAGAGTTTTAAAGTTACAAAAGTAAATATTTGTTCTGTGGCTTCATTCTGAGGTCAGATGAACTGAAGGTACTTTTTACATGGTTTTCACAGGGATTTTATATATCAGGAAAGAGAAAAGCAGGAACCACATCTCAATCAAGATGACTGGTCTTTCCCCCATCAGAAAGCTGGATGATGACTCCATTACTTTATGTGTTTTATTCCTTAATTCAAAGCAAACTCCAGGCAAATGAATAATAATAAAAAGACTAGTGTTCATGGAAATTTGAATACATAGAGAATAATGGAGCTAGAAAGAATGTCTTCATAAGCACAATTATTAGTTAGAACATCTCTTTCCATGGTCAGGTGAATAAAATATACAACTGCAATATTTAAGATTCTCTACATCAACAGGACAGGTAGAATAAATCTCACCATTATGTAAAAAGCGAGCTTATTAAAATGTCTGATAAGTTGTTGTTCAGGTAACTTAAGAACATCTGCTTACCAATGGAATTGAAGAATCCAATAGCTTGCTTCTCAGCCTTTTGTCTAAGATCAGGTGAAGAATCCAGTCATTGTTCTACCCACAAGCCTTTGTGACTCAGCTGGTTTTAAGTATTCACCAAAATTACAATGAAGTAAGCATTAATGCTAGTAAAGGAATGAGTTTGGTAACCAGAGCTAGAGCACAAAGGCAAAAAAGGACTTTCTTTCTTTCTTTATTTATTTATTATACAATATTCTGTCTGTATGTCTGCAGGCCAGAAGAGGGCAACAGACATTATTACAGATGGTTGTGAGCCACCATATGGTTGCTGGGAATTGAACTCAGGACCTATGGAAGAGCTGGTAATGCATTTAACCACTGAGCCATCTCTCCAGCCCAAAAAAGGATTTTCTTCTTCAAAATACTTTATATGTGTCTGCTGCTACCAGAATTGGAGATGCTGATCAAAATTGGGTCATAGTCTTTGTTTGATTTAGTTCTTTTTGTGTGTGTGATTTCAAGACAGGATTTTTCTGTGTATTTGTAGAACTCATTCTGTAGGCCAGACTGATCTCAAATGAGAAAGTCCCACTACCTCTGCTCATAAGTGATGGTGTTAAAAATGTGCACAGACACAGGCAGGAGAGATGGCTCACTGGTTATGTGTGCACAGACACAAAGCAGCTTAGGGTGGATCTGATCATTTCAAATTATACAGATTAATGGAGGACTTTCCCATTTCAAAACCTTGAAGTAAAATCTCTCAGGTATAATTAATTCTTTACGTATAAGATGATCACAGGGGTAGTCGGTTTTGACTACCAAAAATAGCCATTTCAACAGCCAAGACAGAAGAAATGAGAAAAAAAATTCTTGCCTGCAGGAGGCACAAAGAGCTTGGGAGTTGTTTTCAAAACAATGTTTTTCCTCAACAAATGAAGCATGGGGATTTTACATAGGGACTGAACATGCTCATGCAATGTTCTCCCTTTCCTGAAGCATGCTCAGTTACCAAATCCACTTCTAACCATAATCACAATGTAAAAGCAGAGACATTTAAGGACATTATCCAACTTAACCAAAAATCAGAGAGAGAACATCCAAATTAGCAAAATCATAAATGAAAAGGTGGGCATAGCAACAGACACTGAGAAAATCCAGAGGATCATTTCATCATACCTCAAATCCTGTATTCCACAAAACTGGTAAATATAAGGTAAATGGATAATTTTCTGAATAGGTACCACACACCAAAATTAAATCAAAAGCCAGGCGGTGGTGGCACACACCTTTAATCCCAGCATTCGGGAGGCAGAGGCAAGGGAGTTCTCTGTGAGTTCGAGGCCAATCTGGTCTACAAGAGCTAGTACCAGGACAGGAACCAAAAGCTACAAAGAAATCCTGTCTCAAAAATCCAAAAACAAAAAAATTAAATCAAGACCTGGTGAACAATTCAAACAGACCTATAACCTTCAAGTAAATAGAAACAGACATCAAATGCTTCCCTTTACCTAAAAAAAAGCCAAGGACTGGATGGTTTCAGTGAAGAATTCTACTAGAACTTCAAAGAAGAGGTAACAACTATATTCCTCAAATAGTTACACAAAATAAAAACAGAGGAACATTTCCATATAAACATTTCCATTTTATGATGGTACAGTTACCCTGATACTAATTCCACACAAAGAATCAAAAGGGAGAATTATATGTCAATCACCCTCATGATCACTAATGCAAAAATACTCAATAAAATACTGACAAACTGAATCAAAGAACACACCAAAAAATTATTCACTATGATGAAATTAGCTTCATCCCAGGGATGCAGAATGGCTTAACATATGAAGTATATATGGTCTGTCAATGTAATCCACCATATAAATAAATTGAAAGAAAAAACATAATCCTCTCATTAGATGATGAAAAAGCATTTGACAAAATCCAACACCCCTTCACGATAAAGGTCTTGGAGACATCAGGGATACAAGGAAGATATCTTAACATAATAAAAGAAATATACAGAACACATAGAGCAAATTAAATGGAGAGAAACTCAAAATGATCCCACTAAAATTAGAAACAATTCAAGGCTGTCCTCTCTCACCATATCTAGTAAACATAGTTCTTGAAATTCTAGCTAGATAAAAAAGAAAACAAAAGAAGATCATGGGGACCCAAACTGGAAAGGAAGAAGTTAAGCTTTTGCTACTCACAGATGATATGATAGTATAAATAAGTGAGCCCACAAACTCTATCAGGGAACTCCTACAGCCCATAAACACCTTCAGTAATTTGTCAGGAAACAAGATCAGCTCAAAAACATCAGTAGCCCTCCTATATAGAAATAAAAAAGAAGCTAAGAAAGAAATCAGAGGAGCATTACCACTTATAATAGCCACAAATAATTTAAAATATCTTCAGGTAACAATAACCAAAGAAGTGAAAAACGTGTTATTTCATAACTTTAAGTCTTTAAAGAAAGAAATTGAAGAAAATACAAGAAAATGGAAAGATGCTCTTGCATAGGTAGAATCAACCTAATAAAAATGGCAACCCTACGAAAAGAAATTAATATATTTAATGTAATCTCCATCAACATACCAAACTCTTCTTCCCAGACCTTGAAAGCACACTACTCAAATTCATAGCAGAAAACAAAACACACACAATAGCCAGTCTTGTGGACTGAATAATTACTGAATTCTTTACTTCATCTTAGACAAAACATTGAGAAGTGATGTCCTGGATTTTTCCAATTACCATTGGTAGGCAGCTACTTTTAAGTTACCTGGACCACAGCTTGTGAGACATTCTAATAAGCCCACTTCTTACAATCATGGTGAGATTCATTCTACCTGTTCTGATCATGTAGAGAATCTTGAATACTGCAGTTGTATATTTTATTTACCTGACCAAGGAAAGAGATGTGCTGGCTAACAAGAGTTCTCAAGAGACATTCTTCATAGCTCCATTATTATCTATGTATTCAAATTTTCATGAACACTACATTTTTTTATTATTATTCATTTGCCTGGAATTTGCTTTGAATTTCAGGAATAGAATCCATAAAGCAATGGAGCCATCATCCAGCCATCAGTTGGGGAAAGACTAATCATCTTGTTTAAGATCTGGTTCCTTCTTTTCTTTTTTCCTCTTGTGTGAAATCCCTGTGAAAACCATGTAAAAAGTACCTTACATTCATGTGACCTCAGCAGGAAGCCTGAGAATAATCATCTTTTGTGACCTTAAAGTTATCTTTAGCTGTTAATATTCTGTGCACCAGTCCCCCTGTAGGACAAGAATTCACTGAACACACCTAGCACTGTACAGTGACAGTACAAGCTAGCTAGCTACATTGTGTCCTGGAGGAAAAAGGAAAAGTTCCTATGGAGTTCAAGATTGTGAAAGTGTCTCCTTTTGGAGCAAGGGGAAAGTGCTATTGAAATGCAAAGCTTGGTCAATCTAGAAAAGATCTTTGACCCAGGTGGAAGGAATGGCCAGGAACTACTGCACTGTGTCTTTAAGCACACTGTAGCCCCGTAGAGAGTGTTCTTGCCACTCAGACTGCACCAGCCAATCAGGTCCTCCAGGTGACCTGCCAGTCAGAAAGAGTGCTGGGCTCTTCCAGGCACCGCCTGCAGACTCGGCTTTGTGGAGGAGTTTGTGCCAGTTGTTTCCTGTGCTGTGGTGAAGTTGCTGCTGCAGGGAGAGGACGATCTGAGAGCTTTGGCGATCTGGAGAACCACAACATGGTGAGCGAGGGAATGCTTTCTCCAGATGGGGAGGAGCAGAGGGTGAAGTGCGGCAAACAGCATGGTGCATCCTTGCCGGATCTCTGTGGGAATCTGCCGCCATATTCTCTACCTCGTGAATTCCCATGTGGTCCTGTTAATTCGTAGACCTAGTGCTGTGGGCTTAATCTGCTTAGAGAATTGGGAGCAGGGTGTTGTGTGTACAAAAATCTTTCTTCTCAACTTCAATATGCCATACTTGAGAGGCCTTGTTTTTCCAGTATCTTCTCAAAATTGAGCACTTTGCATTTAACTTTACATACAATCTCCATTTGTGTTTAACTATGTGGACGGTCTCAAGGCAGCTCACCTGTTGGGTAGTGCTGCACTTCTAAGCTGCCACGTAGAAGAGTTGAATTGCTGATATAAAGGATTTGCCGATGCCTTGGAAATAGTTCAGTCTCACAAAGTAGAATTAGCTGAGAGAGGACTGTCTCTAAATCACCCAGAAGATAAATGTATTTTATTTTATTATTTTGTGTTTTTTTTCTTGTACAAAAACAGTTAACACCACTTTGCAAAAAACATACGAAAATACAGTATTAAAAAAAAAAACTCGCGAAGCACGTAACCCAGCAGCAGCTTATAGAAAACAAGCTGTTCAGATGAGTCTTCAGTAGCCTGCTTCCCACTTACCCTTCCAGCAGAGTCCCAGCAGCCCCTTGGTGCCTGAAAGTCCTGCCCCAGCAGGCAGAATGGCTACTTCCAAAGCTTTCTCTGAGGGCAGGAAGCAATGCCAAGCCATCGTGATGGGCAGATCTGGAAGTGGCAGCTGGTCTTTGAGAGGCACAGGTAGTATTTACCATCTGTCTGCCCCCCACACTGTTCCCCTACTTCCAAACGCAGGTCCAGCAGGAAGGAATTGGCCTTTCTGGGCAGAGTTCCGAAAAGGTTGACTCTTCGTCAGGCAAAGTTTAGGATCTCCCGAGGACGCCCTCATGACCACCGCTAGCTTGGGTCACTTTCCCTATTGAGGGCTGTACCTAGATTCCACCTGGTGCTGCAGAACACAACTGGAGCAAAACCTTTTGGGGTTGGCTGAGCTCTGCTCCTAGGGCACCTTGACAACACACATGTACCTTCTGGGGCACCCGATGAATCTCAGCAGCTCTCCCCAGAGTATCTATCAGGTCCAGATTCGGGGAGAAGGAGGTGACCCAGAGAACAAGGATGGTGGCTTAGGAGTCAGCAAACTCCTTGAAGTTGCTTCAGAAGGACAGGTTTACTCTGTTCCTGCAGAATTTCGACAAAAATCAAGAACTGACTTGAGAGGCTGGAGGGAAAGAGGATGTGGTCGGGCACTTCCTCCTGGTTACTTTGTGTCTGCCTTGAGAGAAGGTTCCAAGCTGGGCTTCAAATGGTCCTGCAGAAAACACCCAGGCAAGGAAGATGTTCATGAGCCAGGATGCCAAGGCTTTCCCATGAGTCATTTTCCCATGTCCTGCAGAAATATTTCTGATCTGTGTGAAAGGGTGCTGTGGTGCCAATTGCATAACAGAGGCAGAAACAAACAAACAAACAAACAAAATACCTTGTAAGGATAGGCAGGTCTCTCTCTGAGAAGGCTCAGAGAGCTCTGAGACAAAGACTCTATAGGCCAAGCCCTTTAAATGTTTTCAAAGTCATAGCATTGTTAGTGGAGGGAAGGGTGTGGCCTAATGTCCTAATGTATCTTAAAGGTTTCCACTCCTCAGCTACTGTAAAGTGTCTGACATTGAGGTAATGGTCCATGCTGATCAAGACTGCAAGCTTGTCTTCACCCAGGACAGCTCGCTTGTGTCCTGGAAAACAGGGCCTCAGGGACAGTATCCAGGCCCAGGTGTCCTTGTGTCATCCCCAGAGACACCAATGGGAGCAGCATCCTTTCCTAGCCTAAAGCTCTAACACAGTGAGATTTCACGCAGGCTGCAGCTCCTGGCATCGTCCACCACCTGTTGCATAGCATCCATCGGCCTTTCCTCTGAAGCCAGTGAGCTAGGCAGACCCCGAGTCTCCTCAGTCAGCCACCAGCTGAGAAGTCAACGGTGCCAGAGAAGACAGCACTCCCATGAGTCAGGCAAGAGGACGAGTTGGGTTTCGAGGTTTCCAAGAATGCAAGCCCTTATTGTGTGTGCACTGGCTGCAATGCATTCTGGGATCGACTGTCCAGCCTGCCCCGCTGTAACCAAAATGTGCAAATTACTAAAAGGGAGAGAGAAGATAGAAAATAAACGTGTGCATGCGTGCATGCATGTGTGTGACAGAAGTCAGGCTTTTTGGTGGGTTAGTAGCCACTGAGGTATGCGATACTTTTCTGCAGCTGCTGCTGCCGACACCGGAGCTGCCTTTTCTGTAGCCATCTTCTTTTCAGCCCCCACCAGAGCTTGCAAGTATTCTAAGGCCTTGCTTAGGATCACGACTTTGGGGGCCTTAGAGCAGCTGGCCAGGGTGGGCACCTGGTCCCTCAGGGCCAGGGACCATGAACTGAGGTCATTCCTCCTTTTTCGTTCTAAGAAGTTCTGGTTCTTCCTCTTGGTCACGTCCTCAGTGTCAGAACTGACAGGTTTTAGGTGGCAGGACTAGGGAGTCTCACTTTCTACAGGTGGGGGCTCACAATCTCTTCCTCCTCCTCTTTCCCCTTGGGAGCTTCTACCTCTGGAGCCTCAGGTTCCTGGGGACACCTCTCTGGAGCCCCCTCCTGAGAGCAACTTTCTGGAGGAAAGTGGGCAGCATAGTTATGCTGATGCTGGTGAATAGAGATGTGGAAATGTTTCATGCAGGGGTCCAGGGGGTCTGCTCGCACTGTGATGGTGACTGGCTTTCGGATGTCCAGAGAGCGCCTCTTCTCCACCGTTAACACGTCGATTTCTTCGCCCTCGGAGTCGCTGGGGCTCTTCGACCAGGAGCAGTCCTGAGTCTTGGGTTTGTCCAGCTGACACGGGGTGGCAGGCGCCGGGTTACTACTGGCTTCCAGGCTGGGAGTGCAGTCCGGGGTGGCGGGCGCTTTAGGCAAGTTCTGCTGGTTCACGCCTGGGGTGAGTCGGTTGCTCACTACTCTCTCCAGCTGTTCAGGGCTTTCCGGGCAGAGAAACCGCTCCACATGCAGTCACGGGGGATGATGGAAGCATAATTCCTGCCCCAAGCTTTCGAATGGCCCTGAGATTCCAGCTCGACCCAGGCACCCCCTCCGGGCCAAGGCTCCCTGGGACTAATCCCAGAGGCTGGGTCCCTGACGCCAGGACCCAAGCCTCAGGGTGGGAACGTGGGGGCCACGGCACCAGCTCAAATTTCTTCCAGATGTCCTCGCTGGGCACCATGGAGCGGTAGAACTCCTCCCCGCAGTCATAGTCATAGAAATAGTGCTGCTACCAGTCGAAATCCATGTCTGCTCCCTCGCTCCCACGGCCTGCCACCTGGAGCAGAGCAGCTCCCTGCTGGCTCAAGGATGCCCAGCAGACCCCCCCCACACACACACACATGCGCGCCACTGAGCGCGCGGCCCCGCACTCACGAGCGCACCCCCTGCTCGTGCTCCCCCCACCTTGCTCGCACACTGCAGCCAGGACGCTCCTGGGATCGACGCTAGAGTGCCATCTGCCAATAAATTTATTTTAATCAGGGCTGTTAGAATTTAGGATGCTAGGGCACACTTTGTTCAACTGGATTGTCCAGATATTTAACTCCAAACTACTACAGAGAAGCCACCACTGATTTAAAACCAGACATCAGGCACATCCTCATATAAGAGAAAAAACCTCTAGCAAGCTTTTCAAGGAGGCATTACAGGTTCCTAAACAACCTCAAGGCCTGATGTGGCTCAAAGTTCCAGTTTTCTTCTTTAGAAAAGCACAGTTCTTCCAGATGGGCAATAGGACACCAGGAGACATATATTTGAAATGCAAAACATTGTTGGGCAGAGGAGTTACCTGATCAATCAAGGGTTTTATTTATTCCCTCAGGCAAGGATCAGGGACATTCCTAGGAGATCTAGTAACAGCCTGGGGGCTAATCCTTATGAGTTTCCTGAAGACCTGCTGTAGTGATAATAAAATGGAGCTCCATCTCTAAAACCAGGAATATGCTTTGGAGAGCTGGTAATGGTCTGGTGCCAAGGCCTTTGTGGAGGGGTTCCTTTGGGTCCTAAGAACCCAACCATTTCATCATATGGAGCTATGGTTATCAGTCCCCAGACCACTGTGCTCTTAATAAAGTTCTTCAGATAACCTTGTTCCAATTGAGTAGAATTGTCTGACCTCCTCGCAAATTCATATGATATTGTTTATTGACTTCTTAAAATTCTCCCATTTCCCCTCTGGAAGTATCCAAGATGCTATTCTTCTTTTACTCCTTTTATTAAAATTTTTTGAAACAGTGTTTCTCTGTAGGACTTGTCCTACATTACACCTTTAAAATCTTAAATTAAATGATTCTACCACCAGTTTCGAAGTTATAAATTTGAGTTATGAAACTGAATATCCATTGCAGGTAAAGGAAAAGGAAAAGGATTTGCATGTGGAGAGTGGTTTCTACATCAGTTCAGAATAGAAGAATAGATAGGATAGACTTCACCTTAAGTTGCCAGTTTTTTCCTTTTCATTTATCTAGTTTTTTATCTCCAGAATTTCTTCGGCTTGCTTTTTTTTTTTTTTTAACTTGCTTCTATTTCAATTTTCAGTTCTTGAACTGATCTATTCATTTATGTCAACTGTTTGCTTTTTTGACTTTCTTTAAGGGGTTTATAATTATTCTCCAAGATTTCATTTATCTTTCCCTTGCTTATTTTAAAGAATTCATTCACTTCCTTCATAAGGACATATAACATCTTCATAGTTGATCTAACTTAATTGTACTTTGACCGTGTTGGAATACTCAGGGTGTGCTGTAGTAGGAGAGTGTGAATATGGTAGTGACACATTGCTCTGTCTGTTGTTGATCATGCTGTGCTGTTATCAGCTTTCTGGGTTTGAGGTGACCTATAATAGAAGTAGAATTTTTTCCCCATTTTGGAGTCTGGAAGACTTTCAGTAGGCATGACTTTAGTACTGCCTAAGCTTTCGGAGTCATTGAATTGTAGGTGCATGAACTTCTTCCTGCTTGTTATGCTTACTTTACATTTTTAAAATTAATATAACTATTTTATGTATCGGCATGACTATGCACCACATGGGTACCTGGTCCTCAACATGATCAAAGAATCTCAGAATTTGTGAACTTGGAATAATGGATAGTTATGATTCCCAAATAAGTACTGGCAATTCTGCCACCTCTATTCAAGACCATCAAAAGCTAGGTACTACTGAGTCATCTCTCTCCCAGCCTGGGTTTATTATTTATGCCCAATATATATATTGCTAATGTTCTCATCTGTCCATTTGTAACTGTTTTAAACATAAAGCTCTGTTTGTAAAAAGTTATTGGTATTACAGTTTAAATAGGGCACTTCAGATGTTCGGAAGATAAATAGAGAAGTGGAGTGAATGCATACTTCTTTGTAGGAACTTCAGTCAAAACCTCTGAATTCTTCTATTCTTCTTGCTTGATTCACTGATTTTTGCAATGGAGACAGTGCCTTTCTATTTATTTGTTGTTTTTTATTGTTTATTTGATTTTTGAGACAGGGTTTCTCTGTAGCTTTGGAGGCTGTACTGGAACTAGCTCTCATAGAACAGACCGGCCTCAAACTCAGAGAGACCCACCTGCCTCTGCCTCCTGATTGCTGGGATTAAAGGCATGCATCACCACTTCTTGGATGATAAGGTCTTACTATGTACTTCCACCTGTCCTAGGCCTCATTGCATAGACATGTCTGGCATTTAACTCAGAGAAAAGTATACCTGCCTCTGCTTTTGAAGGTCTGACCTTAAAGGCATGAGTCAATACACCCAGTTTGTCCAACTTATTTTTCTATTTGTAGTTAGTTAATCTTCATAAAAATTTCTCATTTGTACTATGAACTGTTCATCTGTTTCCTTGTTTCTCTCTGCTAATAGATATTTCTCTTGTAAGGTGATATCTCATTCAAAGAGTACAGAAATGACAGAGAAGACTCTTCTATTCAATTTCCTTGTAAAATGACTGTCTATGTCTTGTAATATGATTAGGGAACACCAGAATTATATGACTATACTATCAAAGAAGTATACATTTACAATGTTGTCACTATCATGTCACTATCATATATGGCATATTTTAGAAGGCAGTGACCTATGATGATGTGCATATCAACTTCACTGAGGAAGAGTGGAATTTGCTGGATCCTTCCCAGAAGAATCTCTACAAAGATGTGATGCTGGAGACCTACAGGAACCTTACTACTATAGGTAAAAATGAATTTCCTTCATGTTTCAAAATAAAGGGACAACTTTTCCTTGGTTAATGATATTCTTCAATAATTTGATTTAGAGAGGAGAAGAAGAATGAGGTGAATAAAGCAGGCATGGTTCTAAAGTTTACTTAAAATAGCTACTTAAATGTTGCACAGTATTCAATATTATAACATACATTTTCTGGTACTATATTTTAGGATACATTTGGGAGGAACATAATAGTAAAGAACATTGTCAACGTTCTAGAAGACATGAAAGGTAATTTTCTTGTGCATGCTGAAAATAATGATCCTCTGATGAAATGATAATGCATCCTAGAAGATTAAAGGCAACAGTGTGAATAAGCACAGCTTTAAGTGCATTTATGATTATTAACTTCTGAAAAATCTTTATAAAATTTCATGTAGGTGAATTGCATTTTCAAGGCATTCTTTTAATTAAAAAGACAAGTGAGAAATGGCTAAACAGACATCACCATTTGAATCACAGAACCATGAAAGCTATGCTGTAGATCTGCCAGTCAATTTATTTCTTGCTACTCATAATACAAAATGTGTACACATTGAAATGATGATAAGTATATCTGCAAGACTTTTTACTAAACCGAGAGCACATCGTAAATCTTGTATTACTCATATACTTCTTATTACTATATTAAGATTGGTGACAGAAGCAGTTAGAGTTCAGTGGCAGTTATTGTGAAGAAACTTTAATACCTCTATCACACATCTACGAGAAATAGAAAGTCACAGCGTGATAATTCAGTGTGGAAATTTTTTGTTTGTGATTCTTCCTTTACTGTGTACACCACATATTACTCTCGATACAAGCCTATGAGCATAGGAATATGGGAAAATGCTGCATACCTCTCTCTAAAAACAATTAGAAGATAAGCATTAGTCCCCATGTTGAGTACCCTTGCTGAAATTGATTCAACTATATAAATAATTGATTTTCACATATCACTGTTAGTACATAAACAAACTCAGAGTGCAGAGAAGCCACATGAGTTCTAGAATTGTGCAAATACTTCTGATTGTCCTAGTTCAGTTAGCAAATGTAGTATGATTCATAGTATAGGACAGTTTATGAATGTAATAAAGTTGTTCTGAGGTTATCCAATTCTCTTCAAATATAAGAAATATGTCAAATAGAAAAATGTTTCTGTAAAGGTGAAAAGTTAAACCACGTAATAAAGGAATTTACCATGACAGGTGTCTTCAAAAATGCGAAACAACCCTTAAATACAGAAGAAAGCATGAGTTAAAACACAGTTATAAAACCTTAATATCTGATTTCTTTTTACAATTGGACTCAATTACAAAAGTAATACATGGAGATATGTAGGTTCAATTCAGTATTGAATGTGGTAAGGCTTTTATATGTTCCAATTATGCTTGCAGGATTGATAGAAACAATTCTGGAAAGAAAGTTTCAGTGCATCTTCAATGTGTTAAAGCCTTGGTATATGACAGTCATCTTCAGAGGAATAAAAAAACACATGATAGTAAGAAACTCTATGAATCTAATCAGTGTCATAAAGCCTTTGCTCATCACAATTCTCTTCAAATGCACAAAAGGACACATACTGAAGAGAAATCTTTTGAATGTAATCAGTGTTGTAAAGCCTTTGCACAGCCCTGTAATGTTCGACTGCATAAAATAACACATACTGGAGAGAAAGCCTATGCATGTAATCAGTGTGGTAAAGCCTTTGGAGGGCCCCATACACTTCAATTGCATAAAAGAACAAATACTGGACAGAAACCGTATGAATGTAATCAGTGTGGTAAGGCCTTTGGAGGGCCCCATATCCTTCAAATGCATAAAAGAACACATACTGGAGAGAAACCCTATGAATGTAATCAGTGTGATAAGGCCTTTGCTCACTACAGTGCTCTTCAAAGGCATAAAAGATCACATACGGGAGAAAAACCCTATGAATGTAATCAGTGTGGTAAGGCCTTTGCTCACCACAGTGCTCTTCAAAGGCATAAAAGATCACATACTGGAGAGAAACCCTATGCATGTAGTTGGTGTGGTAAGGCCTTTGCTGAAAACAGCAATCTTAAATTGCATAAAAGAACACACACTGGAGAGAAACCCTATGAATGTAATCTGTGTGGTAAGTCATTTGCTCAACACATTAATCTTCAAAGCCATAAAAGATCCCATACTGGAGAGAAACCTTATGAATGTCATCAGTGTGGTAAGGCCTTTGCACATCACAGCAATTTTCAAATGCATAAAAGAACACATACTGGAGAGAAACCCTATGAATGTAATCAGTGTGGTAAGGCCTTTGCAGAACACAGCAATCTTAAATTGCATAAAAGAACACACACTGGAGAGAAACCCTATGAATGTAATCTGTGTGGTAAGTCATTTGCTCAACACATTAATCTTCAAAGCCATAAAAGATCCCATACTGGAGAGAAACCTTATGAATGTCATCAGTGTGGTAAGGCCTTTGCACATCACAGCAATTTTCAAATGCATAAAAGAACACACACTGGAGAGAAACCCTATGAATGTAATCAGTGTGGTAAGGCCTTTGCACATCATAGTCAACTTCAAAGGCATAAAAGGACACATACTGGAAAGAAACCCTATGAATGTAATCAGTGTGGTAAGGCCTTTGTTCAACACAGTGCTCTTCAAAGGCATCAAATAACACACACGGTTGCGAAACAGTATGCCTGAAATGAGTTTGGAAAAGTCTTTTCATGTCTTATTCATCTTCAAATGCAGAAGAGAACACAGATTGGAGAGAAACTTGTGAATGGGATTTGTTTGGCAAATCCTTTGTAATAATAATCTCCAAATACACGAAACAAACCATCCTGGTGAGAAACTAAACTTAAGCAGTGTAGTCTTCAAAAACATGAGAATAATCATACTGTAGTGAAAAAATAAACTTAGTGTGGTATATGTTTTGCAGTTGTTATAGGAGTAAAACTCTGTGTGTAATCAATATGATAGTTTTTAGGTACCTGAAGCCATTACACTTACAGTCTATTAACCAACAGTGTTTATTCTGTAAGAAAAAAAGATAGTGTCAACAATCTGTTCAAGCATTATGATACCAGCTTTTATTTTATTTGCACCAAGAAACTGATGGACAAAACCTAATCTGTGATTTTTATGAAGTCTTATGGGAAGGAGATAGAGCCATATTAAGAATCACAACCTGGTACTGAAATGAGATTCAAAGGAAAACACTTTGACCCTAACTCCAGAACTAGTGAAAGGTACATCATCACCCTGAAAATGCAGTCAATAATCAAAAACAGACAGTGAAAGAATTCTGCTTTGGCTCTCAAACCAGTACCAAAGAAATACAATCTACTCTTGTCTCTCTGAGTTCAAAACCAACCAATCTCGGAGCACAAAATCCAGCCCATCTCTGAGCTTCTTCAGCCAAGGCATTTAAATCTGACCAATTCCCACCTTCTAAATCTCCTTAGAAGTGCTCTGACTCCAAGAAGCCCTATATGAGTCATCTGCTCCTTCGGTTGGTAGCTGCCCCTTTCCAGCCTTGCAGAGGAAGTCGCAGTCTGGATACTTCCCTCCCAAATAAATCTCTTGGAGTTGAATTGAGATACAGTTGACACCATTGTTTGAAAACTCACTTAACCCAGAAGAGCACAGCAGCAATGGACACCTCTTATGGGAGACTCCCTTAGGAGAGTGGAGCATATCTACAACAGACATTTTTGCTGGGAGGCTTTCATAGAAGAGTGGAGCAGAGAACAGCTGTAATGAATGTCTCTCCGAGAGGAAGAGAATTGCTACATCTAGTGGGGCAAACTTCTTTTCATAGCTGTTGGTATTGCTAAATTTTTGGTAATCAGCGTATCCTTCCAGAGTTTTAAGACTTGCAATATGAATTTGAACAATAATGTAACCCTTTTAGATTTTATACTTCTCTTCAACTGCATGGAATATGTAATTCAGGTGAAAATATTTATGGATGTGTACTACCTCCTTTTTGCTTGTGATATTATGTCTATTTCATAATATAAAAGCATTTTATTCAGGCCATGGTTCTATTATATAACAGCATCATCATGAAAGAACCATGACAAAAAGTGTCAGACATGGCACTAAAACTGGAACTTAAGAACTCCCAGCTGTAATCTTCCACATGAAGTAGTGTTGTAACTGCAACTGGTGTATGGATGTAAATTCTCATAGCCTAAATCTTCCCACATGATACCAGCAACTTACAAGTATTAATTTCTCTTACTTCAAGTTTAAATTTGCTTTCTCTTTACATGAACCAATTATTCATGAAGAAAAACTCTGGGGGCTAGAGAGATGGCTCAACTGTTAAGAGCACTGCCTGGTTTTCCAAAGGTCCTGAGTTCAATTCCCAGCAACCACATGGTGGCTCACAACCATCTGTAATAAGGTCTGGTGCCCTCTTCTGGCCTGCAGGCATAAACACAGAATATTGAATACATAACAAATAAATAAATAAATATTTTAAAATAAAACAACAAAAAAAGAAAAACTCTGTAAGTGAGCTGTAAGATGTCTGGACTCCTATTTTACATTAATAAATGCTTACAGGAGAAAAATTTTCGTGAGTGAAAAATTGTTTAAAAATTTGCTTTTATTGTAATTGTGTGATGTGTGGGGGGGGGATGTAATTGTGCATTATGTATCCTGGAAAAGTTAAACACTTTAGAATTTGTAGTAGAAATTACAGAAAGCTGTTAAAAATCTGACCTGAGTCCTTGGAATGAAGATTTCTTAGTCACCTAGCCATGACTCTAGTGCTATAAATATTTTAATGTCTATTTATATGTCATTGAATTTTGGAAATAGGAACAAACTCATAAAGCAGAAAGTCCTATTCATGAAAACAAATTTTAGTGACTTTAGCCATCAAAGTTGTCTTCAGCTTGAAGAAAAAGTATTTTTTATCATAGCTTTGAAGGAAGTAAATTATGTAACACATTCACTCAAGACTGATGCTGGAAATCATTGCAGTTTGGTTTCTATTTTGAAACATTTGAGGTAGGTAATAAAGTGTTGTATATTGTGGCAACTCCATTTACTAAAATTTATTTTGTAGTCATCTTATTCCTTCTATGACTTTTGTTCAGCTTCTATTGTGCCTTTATCTAGTAATAGGTATTTTTGTGATGTAATATATAGAATGGCCTTCCCATCATTGAAGTGTCCCATTGGTTATTAAAATATTAGAACATGTCTGATCAAACTTTTCAAGTAAGGGTGTCAGTGGAAGGGTGACCAGAAGACGGTATCTAATCCCTTCTGACTGGAAGTACACAGAGTTGTGGGTGCTGGATATCAATGTTAGTCCCTGTGGATGAGTTACCAATTTTCTAAGTGCTGAGTCTCATGAACATGTCATTAGTAACAGTGTGATATAAATGGCTTATCTAAATCCATCTTTATCACAGCCTTGTTGACCCAGGAGAAATAAAAGTGTGATAGCATGGGAAACTAACTTAGTCTTGCTTCTTAAAGAATTTCTGAGCCCAAGTCTCCCAAAAATGAGGGAAAGATATAAAAAGTAATCAGGATGGAAACTGACAGTCTTTAAAAGGTAATTAACTATTTAATCAAAGCAATTGGCCACAATTGGAGCCTTGAAGTTCACATACCAGGTGTAACACTGTTTGAGTTCATTCCTCTTGTAAAAGAGAAAATAATAACTTGCAGGCATGAAGGCTGACTTGTAGAAATGGTACCATATTCTGTTTCCCAGGTTCTTGAAAAACATTCAGTTAGGAGCTTTAAGTAGTGATGACTCAAGATAACATCCAGGTTGTGAGGGCTTCCAGAGACAAAAAACTGAAGTCACTATTAGTTTCAGGTGATCAGGCATCCACAAAGAGCTGTGGAATTTGAGTGAACTGATAGGAATGGAGGTTTGTGAAAGCCCAAGGATCAAATGCCAGAGAGCAGTGTTTAAGGTGCACCTGAGGACAAGCTGGCATGAACTGTTCTCTTCCTCCACTCAGCTGTGCTGGGTCTTCCCCCTGTGGCTGGCCTGGAACTCACTGTATAGACTTGCATTTCTACAAGATCATAGAGATTTGTCCACCTTGTTCCCAGTGTACCTGAAATATAGGAAGGTTCATAACAGACAACTAATTTGTAATTTTTTTTTTTAGTTTTTATGAGAGATTATTTTTTAGCCTTGACATTTCTGAAACTACTTATCTACACCAGGATTGCCTTGGGTTTACAGAGATCCACCTGTCTGTGCCTCCCAAGTGTTACGATCAAAGGCATACACCACCACCATGCAGTGTAGGTTTGTTCTTTTAGTTGACTTAATAAATACAAACTGCTAAGCCTGCTGGTTATGGTTTCCAGGAAACAGGATGTGTCCTCACTTCAGTAACAGAAGAAGGCTCCCATCAAATGCTGCCCTCTTGCCACAAAGTCCCTTGATTTTCAAGTCTGAGCAATATTGCTTTTCTTTATCTTTCAGTGTGCTATAATTCATCAAGGGACTAGGGCAGTGTGCTGTCCTTTTGCTACAGATGGTGAAATGCAGGCACACAGAGATAAGTGATTTCGATATACTTAAGTATAACCAATCATCTTAGGCATTCCAAAATTCAAATGATTCACTAAATAAAGTTGAGGTCAGCTATGCTGGGCATAATAGGATAGGCATATAACCATGATACTTAGAAAGTTGGAGGGAAATCATAATTTCAAAGTCACTTGAGGTAGGAAGGGTTAATGGGGTATGTATGTTTGGAGACCATTGGGGCATGGGGATACTGTGATTGGTGCAGGACAGTGGTCCATAGTCTTCTCTGAAGCTGTACAACTTCAAGGGCATGGCAAGTGTTGGCTTAGATAATCACTCTTCCAAGTTTCCTATTCTTACTAATGTTTTCTGTCAAAGGCAGTCTAGGTAACATAAAGCTAAAACTCACGTTGCTCAATAAAGATAAGAATTCTACTACAAGTGGTTGATTTAGCCACATGCATGGATGATCTCCTTTATTTGTGTATTCAAAACAGCCTGTTTAGTCTTGAAACTATAACACACAGCCAACAGAAATGGTCCCAGCAGATTTTTCTCACTATTCACTCACACTTAACAAGCAAGAAATTGAAAGAATTTGGAAAGGCATATAGATAGGACAAGAAAGGGGGTAAAGTAATGGAATATATTTTACATAAAATGTGTAAGAATAATTTTTTAATAAAAATGTGGCTTAAGATAGCTTAGCAATTATGAGCCATGGGTGTTTTTTGAAGAAGACAGGTTGTAATTGTATAACTTTAGCTACTTTGTTAAAAATCCGGTGTCCATTCTCTTTGGATGGATGCCTTGCTGAGCCTTGATATAGTAGTGAAGGCCTTGGACCTTCTACAAAGCAATGTGCCTATTCTCTCTGTGGAATGAATATGGGATTGGGTGGGAGGCTAACTGGAGAAAATGAGAGGAGGGGAGGGAGTGGAAACTTGGATTGATATGTATAATGGATAAAGATAGTTTGTTTTCTTTCAAAAATAAAAGTAAAGAAATAATTATTCAAATAAATTAGAGTGTGATTCTAATTAGTATTATTAATAAAATCCCAGAGTCAGATTTTGGGGTAAACATAACTGAACAGATAAGCAAAAGAGCAGCCACATTCACTTCTTACCTCCCCAAATCCAAACCAAATGGGAGGATTAGAAACATTTTTCAATGCCCAAATGCTGGGATTAAAGTCATGATCCACTTCCTGCCAGATCCTATGGTCCACTAGTGGTTGTTAGCTCTGCCCTCTAATATCCAGGCAAGATTTATTTGTCCGAACAAGAACAATATATCATATTAAAAATTGGTAAGCATAGTTATGAACATTTGTAGCATCAACAGACTAGGGCCTCAAGAACTGGGAGAAAAAGAACTTATTATGGAACCAAAATAGGACTGTGAAGACCATGTTAGAGATATAGCCCTTTGTGTTCATGGGTTTCATGTACATGAACATGATGATGCTATAGAAAAATAGGACCACAGCAAGGTGCTCCAAGCAGGTGGAAAAGCATTTGCAGGGCCTGCTGGCTGAAGGCACCTTTAGGAAGGTGCCCAGGATTGGCATGTCAGAAGGGCAAATGTGGAACTTGAGTAGAGGCAGCAGAAGGATGGCACCCACAAGAACAAAGTCATTGCCAACTGATGTGTCACCACAGGCCAGCTTCAGCATATCCAGGACCTTACAGGTTAAGTGTCTGAATACTTTTTGGCCATAAAATGGCAGTGTCATGGCAATGACTGTTTCTGTCAACAACACGAAGAGGTAAAGTACCCAGAAGACTCTTGGAGCATGAAGAAAAAGCTGTGGCTCATGTGCACGGGTACCTGAGTTGCTGACAAATAGGAAGGTAGTGATCACAGGCCATGATTACAAGCAGCAGGTACTCTGTGGAGCCTGTGGAATGTCTCAGATGTATCTGGATGTCACAGTCATTAGAGAAGATTGTCTTCTGGGATTAGAGAAGGTGGAACAGCATCAGAGGCACAAAGGAGATGTGTAGCAGATTCTCTAAATGGAAATATTACTCAGAAATTGTATATGGGTGTGTGTAGGCAGAGATCCAACATGCACACGGCCATGAAGGCAGTGTTACAAGAAGGGTCACCAGGTACACAACTGAGCACAGAAGAAAGAGTATGTGCTCCAGTGATGAGTAGTCAGAAAATTCCTTCAAGATAAATGCAGAGACGTTTGTGCTGCTTCTGAGCTACATAACACAGAGTTATGCCTGGATACACAGTAAAAGGACAGAGGATGCAGGGTATTGAGAACAGAAAAATTGTTAAGGTCTTTTCCAACATGGAAACAAATTCTGTGACTTGGGGACAGTCTCTTCATCTTCAGTAGGTTACAAGACATCCGTGTGAATGGTGAGGATGATATCCCTAAGAGGGTATTTATGGAAGTATGTTTAGGCAGACTGAAGAATCATACAGAGCTAATCCTGAATGAGAAATAATGGTCTTTACTGTGGGAATTCTTTTTTTTTTTTTTTTTGGTTTTTCGAGACAGGGTTTCTCTGTGGTTTTGGAGCCTGTCCTGGAACTAGCTCTTGTAGACCAGGCTGGTCTCGAACTCACAGAGATCCGCCTGCCTCTACCTCCCGAGCACTGGGATTAATGGCATGCGCCACCACCGCCCGGCTCTGTGAGAATTTTTGAAACCTTTAAATGGCTAATGTTTATCGGTGGCTCTCCAAAAGAAATGTAGATTATGCACTTGCAAGCATATCTGAACTTACGTCCACTTCACCTCTTGTCCTATCCCCAAGAAGAGACCTGCAAACAGCATTTGAGAGTTGATAGCCTGGATCAGAGGACCTAAAACTTACCCACATACTGGAATTATTTGGAAGACTGTCAAAACACAGTGTGTTTTTCAGAGTTTCTGGCTTTGGACAGATGTGTGCTGTTGCTGCTCTACTGGCACAGGGATGAATGCCTCTAAAGGTCCAGCTGACTTTGCTGCAGCCTCTAAGCCATGGCTTGCACTGTTCTCACTATCTGGAATAGTAGCTCATCTGTCTCTTGGTTCTGCTTGCCACACTGCATGCTTTGTGTCTCAGGAAGGGGGCAGCTACTGACCTGTAAACCTATAAGTAGGCAAACCCAGAGAGATAATCTCTTAGGTGCTTTGTATTGGCTATAGCTTTAGAAGATGACTCCTTTGTGTTTACATCTCTACTTCAGAATCAGAAATGGTTTTAGATTTAGACTATGACTATCCTTCTCTAAATCCAAGCATGATGTTAAAAGAAATTCAGAGTTTCTGTCTCATGTCAAGAGCTTTCTGGTTTGGGACAGAAAGAAGATAGATTTTAAAGGAATATTTTACTTTCCTTCATGCCCATTTTCTCTATATCTTATCTTTAACTGAAAATATGTCTACATGAACAATGTTTACATTTTCAACAATGAACAGCTTCCAAGAGGAAGATATTGGACAATATCTCTACCTGGTTGATATGATGGCATGATGCTGATAGCACTACTCTGAGACCGATTTATGGGTACAAGCTGCAGATATGGTTCACCTTCTTACAACCTTTTGGTCAGAACTCCAAATAAGAACTTCAGAACAACAATATCGAATACTCAGAAACCATTTGCAATTATCCAAAACAGCAATCTTGAAATTTAACCATCATTTATTTTATAATATCGTATAGGAAGAACATCACCCCCATGACATCTGGAAGCAATTCTAGAAGACGCCATCCCCTCTCCCAACAAAGTTTGTCTTCACAATCAGGAACAACATTTAAGAATTGATTATTACTCATACAGGGTTGGGGGAAAATATGTATACCCAGAGATCTCAAAAAAGGAAAAATTGAATGGGATAATAGGTAGATTACTTATTCACACTAATGGTAGTGATCAATAGAATAATTGTGAACTATTATTTATGAATAATTTACCTTTCTATAGATTTTGTATATTGATACAAATTCAAATTAAACTTATGTAGAATATGTCCCTATTTTTGTTTAGAATATTTGTAATACCTATGCAAAGTTGTTTTGTCAGACATCACTACCCACCTACTCAAGTAATATTATTGTTCTTCTCAGGCCTTTGATGGGGATGAAGATCAGATAATCATAGTGACCATCCTCTTACGGTCTAATCAAACCATTCCTACTACAGTCTTAGACTCCTTAGGATAGAATGTTTATCAAAACATTAGAATGTATTCCTTGTATAATATGGTTTATGCTGGTTGTCATTCTAACTTTATACTTGATATCTGTTTCTTGTATAAATAGTTTTGTATTGAATTTGGAATTTCTTATTTAAGCAAAAGGGGTAGGTGCTGTGAGAGCTCCTTTAGGCAAAAGCCTTTAAGATACCACCAATTCACTTGGGCATGTCTCTTATATTATAAATGGATCTGTAAAGTGTGTGGTCACTTTCTTGATTCCAGCTCTTGATTCGGGCTGCTAGATTTATTGTATACATGATCCATTCATTTGTAGGTTCTCATCAGACCTACAAAAGCCCAAGATATTCTTACACTCTAACTTGGTATTTTCAAAAGTTAAAGATTCAATTAGTACTCACATAGTTCAGGGTTTGTCACTCTGACTTGTACAGCCTTCAAAATACAACATAAAAACATTAACTCAGTGTTTAATGCTGAATTTAGAATGAATGCAGCTTTGTTAAGTAAAATCAAATGCTTCTCTCTCATGTGTTTAGTGTATGTATGATTATAGATTTAGGAACATGGGGAGATATGGTACAAATCTTTAATTTTCTTTTGGAAAATATGTGTGGATTGTTTTTAATTAAATATCATAAATCAGTTTGGCTTAGCAAGAGGAATTATTTTATTCAGGTACAAAATTAAGCGAAGTTCCAAATTTCAGCTATTCATTTCTTACTATAGCTTTGTTTATCTCACCCAATAACTACTGTGTACCAAGAGTTTAACTGTTTTTTATTCAACTATACATTTATCCACTACTCTCCCTTTCTCTCCCCTCCCCTTCTCCCATGATCCACATGCTCTAAATTTACAAATATCTTGTCTTTCCCTATGTCCTATATAGACTAGATTTATGTATGTCTCTCTTTGATTCCTCTTTGTTGTCTATGTTCTCTGGCATTGTGAATTGTAGGCTGGCTGTCCTCTATTACATCTAAAAGTCACTTAGGAGTGAGTACATATTATATTTTTCTTTTGAGTCTGGGTTAACTCACTCTTTTATGATGTTTTATAGATCCATATATTTGCACAGGAATTTCATGATGTAATTATTTTCCCCACTGTTTAGTACTCCATTGTGTAAATATATCACCATTTCTTTGTCCATTCTTCAGTGGAGGGGATGTTTTCAGGTCCTGGCTCTGAACAAATAATGTTGCTGTGAACACAGTTGAGCACTTGTCCTTGTGGTATGATTGAGCATCCATTGGGTACATATGCAAAGTGGTATTGCTGGGTTTTAAGATAAGTTGTTTCCTAATTTTCTTTCACTCCTTTTTTTTAATTTATGGTTTTCCAAGACAGGGTCTCTCTTTAGCTTTGGAGACGGTCCTGGAACTAGCTCTTGTAGAGTAGGCTGGTCTTGAAGTCACAGAGATTTCTCTGCCTCCCAAGTGCAGGGATTAAAGGCATGCCTCACAACCAGGCAGTTGGCTTTCTAATTTTCTGAGGAATAACCATACTGATATCCAATGTAGCTGACTCAGTTTGTAACCCCACCAACACAGAGCAGCCATATCCCCTCCAGCTTAAGTAGTCATCAGTGTTTTGATGCCTATTGTTACACATGTAAGAGGGAATCTCAGACTTGTTTTGATTTTCATTTCCTCTAATGACTAAGGAGTTTGGAAATTTCCTTAAGTGTCTATCAGACATTTTACATTCATATGTTGAAAGTTTTTTATTTAGGTCTGTACTCCATTTTTATTATATTATTTCTTCTTTGTATGTTTTGAAGAACAGTCCTCTGTCCAGTGTGGGGTAGGTGAATCTCTTTTCCCATACTATAGGCTGCCTGTTTTGTATTGTTGATCATGTCCTTTGGTTTACAGAAACTTTTGCTTCAGGAGATCTCATTTATCATTTTTCTCAGTGTCTGTGCTTCTGGAATTATAATTTGAAAGTGGTCTTCTTTACCAATGTGTTCACGTGTACTTCTGATATTCTGTTTTATGTGGTTCAGTGTGTTTGTCTTTATGTTATGGTCTTTGATCCATTTGTGCTTGAGTTTTGTTCATGATGATAGATGTGGATCTATTTTCATTCTTCCCCACATTGATCTTCAGTAATGCCAGCACCATTTCTTAAATATGCTTTCTTTCTCCATTTTATATTTTTGGTGCTTTGTCAAAAATCAGGTGTAGTAGGTGAGTGGATTGTTATCTGGGTCTTAGAATCAGTTCCATTGGTCCTCCTATCTGTTGTTGTGACAACACCAGGCTCTCATCAGTACTGGAGCTCTATAGTAGACTGAAGTCAGGGAATGTGATGCCTTCTGAAATTACTTTTTATATATGATTATTTTGGCTATCCTGCATTTTTTGGCTTTTCTATATGAAGTTGAGTGTTTTTATTTTGAGGTCTGTGGAGAATTTTTCTGATATTTACATAGGGATGATATTGAGCCTATAGATGGTTTTTGGAAAGGTTTTCATTTTTACTATGTTGATTTCTACATAACAAGAGCAAGGGACATCTTCCCATGCTCTGGTGTCTTCTTCAAAGATTTAATCTTCTTTTCCCAGAGTCCTTTCACTTCTTTAGTTAGTTATCACATAATATTTTATATTATTTGTGGCTATTGCTAGGGGTGATGTTTCCATCATGTTAATTCTAGCCATTTTCTTTTTTAAAAATTATTCCTTATAACCACCTTTTATCTACCTTCCTGATGACCACTCCCAATCTCCTGATAACCATAATTATACCGCAACTTCTAAGGGCACTTTTATACAAAGCATAAAAGTAAATGTATGAGAGATTTGACTCTTCATGCCTCTCATATTTCACTTCATGTTATCCTTGGAGCTTAAACACATTGTTGAAACTGTTAGTAGTTTATGGTTTTGGTTTGAGAGCCAAATTGTGTTTCTTTCACTGGGCCTTTTTAATGTTTTGACTGTTTTCAGGGAGATATTGTTTCTCTATCTAGTTCTAGATTCAGAGACAAAGTTTTTTTTTTCCTTTGGCTCTGGTTTGAGAACCAAAGTTGGAATACTGTTTCTGTAACCAATAAGGTTTTATCCATTACTTTGCTGGTTCAAACTAAAATAAAAAGAGGTATCCTAATGCTTAAAAAGATTGTTGACACTATCAAACTTTTTTTATACACAATAACTGATTATGGTTAACTGACTGTAAGTGGCTTAACATATTAAAGAACAATTTAAAATAAGCTCTCAGTTTTTTCCTCAGGTCCAAAAGATTATGATAATATGCACAAGCTTTCTCAGATGATTATACACAAAGTCTTACTCCTATATGAAGCACAAAACATTGTGACACTGAATTATTTTGTAGAGTTTCACTACTGTTGAGGGAGCTGCGGGCTGCATTCCTGCCATCCAGCTCCGGGCTGTCTGGCTAGGTTATGCCCCGAAATAACAACACACAAACTGTATTCATATAAACACTGCCTGGCCCATTATATCTAGCCTCTTCTGGCTAACTCTCACATCTTGCCTTAACCCATATTTATTAATCTGTGTAGCACCAGTCTTACTGGGAAAGATTCAGCATGTCTGACCTGGCGGCTTGCATCATTGTGTCTGCTCTGTAGAGCAGCGGCATGGCATCTGAGCTCACTTCCCTTCTTCCCAGCATTCTCTTCTGTCTACTCCACCTACCTAATTTTCTGTCCTATCAGGGCCAAGGCAGTTTCTTTATTTAACCAATGACCTTGTTCCGTCACACTACAGTATGATTTTTTCTCATGTTTTTGAAGAATATACAAATTAACTTCAGAGTTTCTCTACAGGAGGGCTCATATTATGTATTTGGAGATGATTGTAAAAAAGGATTTACCACAGATTCCACTCACAGGTATCTCTAAAGTATGTTTCCTTTTAAGCCTTTTAAGAGTACATGGGTCTACAATGGCCCTATCACACTGATTTCGTTCATATGGTTTCTTTCAAGTATGGTTCATATGGTTTCTTTCTTCTATATATTCGAAGAGAACCATGTTGTGCAAAGGCCTTACAACACTGAATACATTCATAGGGTTTCTCTCCAGTATGTATTCTTTTATGATTTTGAAGATGGCTGTGATGAGCAAAGGCTTTACCACACTGATTACATTCATAGGGTTTCTCTCCTGTATGTGTGTGAAGTTGATATGTACATCATCATAGGTCACTGCCTTCAAAAATATATCACCCATGTGTACAAGTAAGCATGACAGTTAAATTTATACTTCTATGAAAGTATAGTTTTATGATTCTGGTGTTCCCTATTATTATTCCATAACATAGACAGCCATTTTTGAAGGAAATTGAAAAGGAGAATCAATTCTGTTATTTCTATACCCTTTGTATAGGATACCACCTTGTAAGAGCAATATCTATTCACAGGGAGAGAAAAAGAGAAAAGATCAACAGTACATTTTATGCATGAGAAACTTATATAGAAAAATAAATGACTACAGAAAGAAAAAGTAGATGAACAAACATGGTGTTTTGATGTATTTTGCCTATAACCACAACACTCAGAAAACAGAGGTGGGTATATTTGTCTCTGACATGAATGACAGTCAAGTCTATGCAGTTAGGTCCAGAAGTGGTAGAAGTACACATTAAGACCATGTCTCCATTGCAAACCTCAATGAAACAAACAATGCCGTAGGAAAAATAAAAGTCTTTTATTGAATTCCCAACAAAGAATTGTTTTCACTCCTGGTCTGTATTCATCTTTCTGACACTTGAATTACCTAACATAAACTGCAATACCACTAACATTTTGTAGAAAAAGAACTGTCTGTATAAAACAGTTACAAGTGAACAGATGAAAGCATTAGAAATATAAATGTTGGTTATAAATAATCAACACAGAGATGGAGAGAGGGGAGAGTAATACAGCACTTTTGCTGATCTTCAATGGAGGTGGACACATTTGCCAGTACTTATGGGGATTACAACTTTCCATTTTTCCAGGGTAGGGATTTCTGATATCTTTTGATCACTCTCATGACCAGATAATCATATAACACATATTCATGCATACATATAAAACAGTCATATTGATTCAAAATAAATCCAAGCAAGCATAACAAGCAAGAAGATGTTCATACAGCTGCAATTTAATGACTCAAAATACTCAGGCAGTATTAATGTTATCAATCCATGGAATGGCATCCTAGCAATCTGAGTGATACTCTCTGTCAAATTTTAAAATTCAAGATAAACATGAAGCTCAGCACAGCAGCAAATACTTGACATAAAAATACCTGCATTTCAGGGCCAACATCCAATAACATAAAAACAAATACACCCAGGAATGATGCCTCCCTGTACTTTCAGGAATTTAGAGCCACACAATGACTCAGATAAGCAAACAAAACAATTAAAACAGTAGGTTACCAAACTCCTGAGTACTGAACAACAACTGTTTCTGCTATATCTTGTGTGATTTAGAGATCAAGCCTATAATGATGGTAAAAGTATTTCAGTATAAGTAGAACGTTGGCTGATTAATGTCAAGCACAACACGGTAGATTTAAATGTCAGGAAATTACTTGAGGGTATTGAGACTCATAGTATATAATGAGGAATTTCATCTAGAAAGGCTTCTCCTACTGAAGATCCACAGAAAATTGAAAGCAAACCACTAAGGAAAGAAATTTGTTCAAATACATGATCATTTCTGGGAGGTTGTTCATTCAGTCAAGTACATTCTGAACCCAGTCACTATTGGCTCATGGTCAACAATGGAAAAAATGCATTTAGTCATTGCAATGATTCACATTTAATGATGCTTGAAGAAGGGTGGTTAAAAGAAACCCAACACCTGCTCAGAATTGAGAAATAGATGTTTATTTATTTAGTGGTAGACTCACAAATCAGAATCCTATGTTTGAACAGAGATCAAAAACCGAATCACACAGCCAGAAAAGAGGCCAGACTCATGCCCTACATTGGCATATATAGTATATGAGGCCATGTACCAATGGGTGGGAAACCACTGGCTGTAAGACGTCCTACAGCACTTCCCCCTATTGTTTAAAGAAGAGTTCTAAGCCCAATACACAATTATATACAATAAGAAAAATATATTCAATAATTATCCTATCCTAACTAGTTTAAGTCTTGTATAATAAATAACCTGGCCAAGTCATGAGAGGAAATTAACTGTAACTATCTAGTCTTAAAACCCATCGAAGATCTGAGAAAGGACATAATATTACTTGAGCAAGCAGAAAGTTTAATCAAGCAACTTTCAAAATGTGCAACAAATTACAGAGGCAACTGGCTACCTGGGCAATCATCCAAATTCTCATTTGCAACATTGAAGCAACCAACTTTGGCTAAGACCTAGAATAACTGACAGACCATTTTCAGAGCTAGGAAAATTTTCAAAACCATCTTACCCTGTCTTGTCAAGATTTCACAGATTTACTTATCCATTTTCAGATACCATGTATCTTGTCAGTGGTTGAGACGTGACCATGTCTTTGCCTAAAGGTCAGTTTTGACAACAAGGAAACAAGCTCTGAGTGTCTTTGGTGCTTAATATTCTCTGGGAAATAGATCAATGCGACCGGTATTAATCATGTCTCACTTCAACAATTCCCTAAGTTATTTAAATTCCATATTTTACAGCTCTTGAAGTGGTTGAAGATTACCTATCAATACAAAATATATTATTTATGTAACTAAAGGACCTGATTATTCTAACTATAAGTATGACAAATATAGATGACTATTGATCTATAATTCTTAATACCTATATAACTTAAAGACTAAGACTTCATATTAGAATATTGTAAAATAAACAACTGTGCCACAAATGAGGACGATTTGTTCAAAATGGAACCAATGAATAAGTGTCTTGATCAGTGGTAGAAATGTACATTGCAATTTGTTAGATATATTTATCAATATATAAAATGTTTTAAGCAGAGGTATAAGCATAAATGCACACAACATTCAATATAATTTAACAATATATCAATATACAAATATCTATATCAATGCAATTGCCTATAAATTATAACTCACGAGTATTGACTCTGTTAGTCACTATTATTATTAGTGTTTGTAAGCTCACACTAATCTATGTTTTTTTAGTTGAGCAGAGTGGAGAATAAGGGACATCTCTGCTGGGAAATAACATTATGGGTGCCAAGCCAAAGTATGAGGGTTTTTTTTTTTAATATTTACTTATTACGTATACAATATTCTTTTTTTGTGTCTGCCTGCAGGCCAGAAGAGGGCACCAGACCTCATTACAGATGGTTGTGAGCCACCATGTGGTTGCTGGGAATTGAACTCAGTACCTGTGGAAGAGCAGGCAATGCTCTTAACCGCTGAGCCATCTCTACAGCCACTCACACTAATCTATTATTCCATCCAATTTTCCCATTTTTTTTCAAAGAGATCCCTCAGCCTCTAAAATTTTACCTCCAACCCAAAACCCTATAACAATTATAATCAACTCTTAAATAATGTCCCTAACCCTGAGGAAAAACTTTGTTGGGAGAGAGGATATAGTCTTTTAGAAATACTTCCAGCTGTATGGGGGCCATGTTCTTTCTATGGGATCCTGTGAAATTAAAATGATGGTTAAGTTCCAAGATTACTGTCTAGTATAATTGCAAATAGTCTCTGAGTATTTGGTATGGTTTTTCTGAATGTCCTATTAGACGTTAGAATGTTGTAAAAAAGCACACCATTTCAGCTAAGCAAGTCAGAATCATCTTGAGCAGCTGGTATGCAAAACAAGTCTGATAGTAGCACTATCATCATAATGCCATCATATCAACCAGGTTGAGTTGTTGTTGTGGGGCCCCAACTTCTTCCTGGAAATTTCAAAGATTATTTCAGGAAAATTCATTGTTCATTGTGCGAAACTTAAACATTGAGTCTATAGACATATACAGACATATATATTCAATGGCATGTACAAGACAGACAAAAATAGATATGGAGAAAAGTGAAAAGTTTTCTAAATTCTTTTTTCTTTCCATCCCATGCTCCAGACATGAGACAAAACTCTGAATTTTTTTTTAACAACATGCTTATATTTATAGAGGGACAGAGCCAATGTCCAACTCCAAAGCCATCTCTGTGTATTCATAAATATACATCCACCTACAAAAGGCACCAAATGAAATGATAGGATAAAAGTGTAGATTACTGAATCTGCTCTGAAAAGAATAAAGGGGCATATATACGTATGATGAGATAAATGGGTAGGTTATTAAAATTAATTTTAAAAAGTAACCACTTATTTATACATTTTACATTGATATAGATATGGACACTTCCTTTCAATCCAAACTTGACATTATTTTTGTTAAAATACTGTCGATGATTTTCTATTCTTATTCAAGCTATTTTATCTAATGCATCTCACTTAAACATGTAATGAAAATTTCTAGTCCTTGAAAGTTATTATTATAAACCAATTAGGATATAAAGCACTACATGTTAGTAGTTTGTTATTTATTACAATTGAAATTATACTCAAGTTATGTTTTCAACATTATACAGAATTTTATTAGCTAATTCAAATTAACACACTTTAGAGAAAATGTTTGCTGAAGTAAAGCAAACTTTGTCTTCTTGGGGTTTACAAATTATTTGTAAAAATATACAAAACGGTGATTACATTAATCATTCAGCATATAAAATACTTTTACAAAAATTTGAGCCCAAAAGTTAAAAATTAGGAGAGGTTATTTGTGGAATCTTAATAATTTTCAGAAATTGTTGCAAGACATTGACCATCTATATGCCACTATTGGAGTAAAAAACTGAAAACAGTAATTAGAACCAAACCATAAAAGGTGACAAGGATTTAAATAGTCAAAGAAAATTATCATCTAAAGCAGAGAAAAAAATTGGTTTAGTGGAAATAAAATTATAGGAGGCACTTATGGATTGTTTGGATCTGAAGTTTGGTTATGTTTAAGACATTTTTCTTGATACAGGGTTTCTCTGTAGCTTAGGAATGTGTACTGGAAGTAGCTCTTGTAGACCAGGCTGGCCACAAACTCCACCTGCCTCTGCCTCCCAAGTGCTGGGATTAAAGGCACGAGCCACCACCACTTGGCCTTCATTGTAGACATTTTATGCTCTTTGCATTCCCCATAGGAATTTTACTGCAGAGGAAAGATATTATCTTAAAATTGATATTTTTACCATATAAACAGACCAGAAAAGTATAAAATTATGTGAAAAAAGTCTGAGTTGATTTTAAAAAGAAAATTGAAACTTTATCTATTAGTAAGAATTGACCAGGTTTAAATTGTAGCATGTTTTACTAATGTTGAAATTGAATCATTATGGACAGGAAGTGAACATTCGCAAAGGGCTTGCAGTAACTTCTTGGGAGAGATTAACAACAAATATCCCTTTTGCCCAAATATTAATGATCATATAGAGAAGTAACTAATTCTAGGGAAAGGTTTCATCTAGCTTCCTGTATTTAATTTTGGGTTTGAGTCTCTATCTGATATCTAGGCATACATAACAAATACTCATCCTTTAACCTCTTAGAGATCTGCTGCATATGACATTTAAAATGCTTATGTTTTCTGCAATGAAATATGACCATGCATTAGAGTGACCTTTGAAGTCTCCAAAAGAAGTGTGATTCACGCAAGGAAGATTTCAACTGCGCTATGTTATTGCTTTTCCATCTAAACATCGGTTTTGGAGTATAAACTGCTTGGGATATTATTAAAGTGGTACATTGAGATGATTGAGACTGCTGGCAACATATGTTTTAATTAAGTCAACACTTCATTTTGGAGGTTTGAGGCAGAGATAATGCGCAAAAAACAGGTTAACTGATGGAACTGAATCAAAGACCCAGAAATTAATCCACACACCTATGAACACCTGATTTTTGCTGCTATGAACATAGTTGAGCATATACTTTTGTTGTATGATAGAGCATCTCTTGGGTATATTCCCAAGAGTGGTATTGCTGGGTCCAGGGGTAAGTTGATCCCGAATTTCCTGAGAAACCACCACACTGCTTTCCAAAGTGGTTGCACATGTTTGCATTCCCACCAGCAATGGATGAGTTTAACTCTTTCTCCACTAACTCTCCAGCAAAGGCTATCATTGGTGTTTTTTATTTTAGCCATTCTGACAGGTGTAAGATGGTATATTAAAGTTGTCTTTTTTTTTTAAAGTTGTCTTGATTTGCATTTCCCGGATTGCTATGAACACCCGATTTTTGACAAAGAAGCAAAAATTATACAAGGATAAAAAGAAAGCATCTGCAACAAATGGTTATGGCATAACTGGATACCAACATGAAAAAGAATGCATATAGATCTATATCTATCACCATGCACAAAACTCAAGTCCAAAGGGGATAAAGACCTTAATATAAGTCTGACCACACTGAAACTGATAGGAGAGAAAGTGAAAAGTAGCCTTCCAAGCATGGAACAGGAGACCACTTCTTAAATATAACACCTGTAACACATAGTCTGAGAGGAACAATAAATAAATGGGACCTTCTGAAATGTAGAAGCTTCTGCAAAGCAAAAGATACAGTCAATAACACAATAAGGCAGCCTACTGTATGGGAAAATAAATTTCTAATCTCATAAGATAGAGGACTATTCTCCAAAATATATAAAGAGCAAGAAATTAAACATCAATATTTCAAATAATTCAATTAAAAGTGGGGTACAGAACTAAACAGAGAATTTTCTATAGAATAATCTCAAATGGAGGCTTGCAGTTGTCCAGGGAGATGTCCCCAGTTAGTTCCTTGGGCAACTGAGGAGAGGGAACCTGAAATGGCCTTACCCTATAGCCACACTGATGAATATCTTGCATATCACCATAGAACGTTCATCTGGCGATGGATGGAGATAGAGACAGAGACCCACATTGGATTACCAGAATGAACTCCCAAGGTGCAAATGAGGAGCAGAAGGAGGGAGAACATGAGCAAGGAAGTCAGGATTGTGAGGGGTGCACCCACCCACTGTGACAGTGGGGCTGATCTATTGAGAGCTCACCAAGGCCAGCTGGACTGGGACTGAATAAGCATTGGATAAAACCAGACTCTCTGAACATGGAGGACAATGAGGGCTGATGAGAAGCCAAGGACAATGGCACTGGGTTTTGATCCTACTGCATGAACTGGCTTTGTGGGAGCCTAGCCTGTTTGGGTGCTCACCTTCCTGGAACTGGATAGAGGGGGGAGGACCTTGGACTTCCCACAGGGCAGGGAATTCAGACTGCTCTTCAGACTGGAGAGGGAAGGGGGAGAGGAGTAGGGGGAAGAGAAGAGGACTGGGGGGAGGGGGAGGGAAATAGGAGGTAGGGAGGAGGCAGAATTTTTTTCAATAAAAAGAATAAAAATTAAAAATAAAGAATAATCTCTAATGGCCAAAAGACACTTAAGGAAATGTTCAACATCTTTAGGCATCAGGGAAATGCACATCAAAATGATTCTGCAATTCCACCTTACACCTGTCAGAATGCCTAAGATTAAAAACACCAGTGACTGCTTATGCTGAAGAGGATATGGGAGTAAGGGGAAGACTTTTCCTTTGCTGGTGGAAATGCAAATTGTACAACCACTCTGGAAAACAGTACGGCAGTTTCTCAGAAAATTAGGATTCAGCCGACCTTAAGATCCAGGAATACAAATGACAATGGTGTGAACTCCCTTACATTAATATTGGTTGTAGAGTAAAGGATACTCATGCTACAATCCACAGACATAGAGTTAACAACAAAGGATCAAGGGAGGGATACATCAATCTCCCTGAAAGGGGCACTAGAATAGGTCTTCTGAATTGAATGGTGGTAGTTGGGGATGGGAAGTGGAGAAAGCAGGATCAGGGTACTTGGATGTAGATGGAATGGGGAAAACTACAGGAATTGAGGCACATTTGGGAGTTGGTATTGTACCTAGTACAGTAAATATTGATTGGATTGTATGAAAATGCCCCTAGCAAGGATGTTTAGGAAACAGCGATAAGAAGCCTGTGGAGTCTTCTCTAACCAGGCAAAGTATTCAATGTTGGGACAGAGACACACACCCAGCAACAGTACCTTCACTCTACATCTAGTCCTGCTTGCAAGATATGTTGAGTTATTTCATCCCCAGAACTTGTAGGAGTAAACAACAAATAACTCGTGAAACTTAGGCCCATTCCATTAGAGGGAGACCATGCCCATCCTAATTGGATGACCAAGTACCTGAAGCTCACTATACTACAGGTCTATGACAGAACCAAATAAGATAAAAAAAAGTCCATGAAAAGATTTCTCATAATATTCTGCTATTCTCATAGAATGCTACCTCATCCACTTGTTATCAGACTGGCCTATTCCAGGAACTGAAAGCACCAGGAGCAGACACAGCCATTCAAACAATAAGAGGAGCTAAGGAGACCCTGCTGGCAATGGGGAGGAAGTATCATAGCAACCACCTCCCACCTTGGTTAGAGACACTAGGTTAACACAGCCCACAGAATCAACTAAGCAGGAGTTATTAGTGCTAACAGAGACCTGTGATCCTCTAGGGGTCTGTGCTAAATGCTTTGCATATATGTTATCAGTTCATACTATGGTGTTTTGTGGGACTCTTGAGACTGGGTGTGTGTATGTGTGGGGTGTACTTTAACTCATTTGACAGCTTTTGTGACCCCTTTCCTCATACTGGGTTTCTATATCCAGGCTTTATATGGATTCTGTATAGTCTTTTTTTTTTTTTTTTTTTTTTTTTTTTTTTTTTTTTTTTTTTTTTTTTGGTTTTTCGAGACAGGGTTTCTCTGTGGTTTTGGAGCCTGTCCTGGAACTAGCTCTTGTAGACCAGGCTGGTCTCGAACTCACAGAGATCCACCTGCCTCTGCCTCCTGAGTGCTGGGATTAAAGGTGTGTACCACCACCGACCGGCAGGTCATGGTGTTTCATCACAACAGTAGAATCCCTAATTAAAACAAGACACCATGTCTTGTTGATATGTATGAGATTCTAAAAGTAAACAAAGAAGAGAGATTTTTGGGAAATGTGAGACTGAGATGAATAGTGGAAGGAAACACTGCAGTCAAGGTAAAAAGAAAAAGAAGAAACAAAAGACTAATGAAAGAGAAGAATGAGGACAAATGAGGGAAGATTGGGTCAAGGAAAGAGGAAAATTCAGCAGAGCGAATGCCAAATCCGGTGGTTCTCTCTCAGGTACATGGGGCTACATATTTTGTTTGTTTGCTTTTTTTTGTTTTTGTTTTGTGTTTCTTGAGACAGGGTTTCTCTGTAACTTTGGAGCCTTTCTTGGAACTAGCTCTTGTAGACCAGACTGGCCTTGAACTCACAGAAATGCACCGCCTATGACTGGTGAGGATTCATTTTCCAAGGGCTTACTTAAATAGCTCTATCCCTACTGAAGCATTAATCTAATTGATATTTAAAATAAAAACTCAGACCAGGCAGTTGTGGCACACACCTTTAATTCCAGCACTTGGGAGGCAGAGGCAGGCAGATCTCTGTGAATTCAAGGACAGCCTGGGCTACAAAATGAGTTACCAGATAGGCTCCAAAGCCACTGAGAAACCCTGTCTCAGAAAAACTAAACTAAACTGAAATAAAATAAATTAAAAACTCAGGCGTCAGACAGCAGGGTAAGAAATTGAAAGATTTGAAAACCAATTTTTTTAGCCACTGGTGACTACTAACTCTTCAATTTCTCCATGGAAGAAAAGAGCCCATATCTTCTCTCAAGCCTGCCTTAATAATCCTGACTCCTACCTGGCCAAAGTCCTTCAAACCTCTAGGGTAATTCTCAGTCAGGTTGTTGTTACCTATGTCCTGACTCCAAGCAAGCTTTATTATGAGAACATGATCAAAATGTCATACCTTTTCCCCTTTCTTCCTAAATAAAAAATGAAGAATTTAACTAACACAGTAAAGCTATATACAAAACATACAACAACTATATACAAATATATATAGGAAACAATGAACAATCCATTTGTATTTGGTAAATTTAGAGAAAATACTTTATTATCTATCCTATCTAGGTAAGTCCAAAGTGTTGTACCTAAATCATTTTTTATCCCAACCTAAAATAAACTTTTTATATCTCTTAGCCTTACATATTTCATGCTAGTTTCTGAGTTGTTTCAATTTGGTAACAACAGAGAGAACCACAATTATCTAGTATTTAACTCCATTAGAGACCCGAGAAGGATATAATATTACCTGAGTAAACAGAAAGTATAGTGTTTATCTATCTTCATACAGAAATCTCAAGTCCAAATAGATCAAAACATGAAACCAACCATATTGAACTTCATAGAAAACAAAGTGGAAAGTACACTTGAACACATTGGTACAGGAGACCACTTTCTAAATGTAATCCCAGCAACATGAACACTAATAGCAATATTTAAAAGATGGGACCACCTAAAACTGAGAACTTTCTGAAAAGCAGAGGAAATATTTAATAAAATGGCAGCCTACAGGATAGAAAAAGGTCTTCTTCAATCCCACTTCAAACAGATGGTTGATATCCAAAATATATAAAGAGCTCAAGGAACTGGTCATCAGAAGAACAAATAAGCCAATAGAAAAATAATTGTACAGACTTGAACAGAGAACTCTCAACAGATGACTATAAAATGACTGAAAGACACTTAAAAATGCTCAACATCCTTAGCCATTAAAGAAATGTAAAAACAACTCAGATCCCTCCTTACACCTGTAAGAATAGCCAAAATCAAAAACACTGAGGACAGTTTATGCTGGAGAGGATGTGGGGTGAAGAGAAAAGTGCTCCATTGCTGGTGGTCATGCAAACTGGTACAATCACTTTAGAAATCAGAATGGTGGGGGCTGGAGAGATGGCTCAGTGGTTAAGAGCACTGGCTGCTCTTCCAGAGGTCCTGAGTTCGATTCCCAGTAACCACATGGTGGCTGACAACCATCTGTAATGAGATCTGGCACCCTCCTCTGGCGTGCGGGCATACATGGAGGCAGAATACTTTATACATAATAAATAAATAAATCTTTTTTTAAGAAAGAAATCAGAATGGTGATTTCTCAAAAAATTAGGACACAACTTACCTCAAGACCAAGCAATACCACTGTGGGTATAACATAAATGATTCTCAATCATACCACATGTGTGATATATTCATAGGGCATTTTTGCAGCTATATTCATTGCAGCACTATTTGTATTAACCTGGTAACAACCTAAACACTCCCTGACCAAAGAATGGATGAGGAAAATGTGTTGCATTTACACAATGGAGTATCACACAGCAGAAAAAAATAATGACATTTTGAAATTGCAGGCAATTTTATGGATCAAGAACACATCATAAAGCCGGGTGGTGGTGGCGCATGCCTTTAATCCCAGCACTCAGGAGGCAGAGGCAGGTGGATGTCTTTGAATTCGAGACCAGCCTGGTCTACAATGAAAACTTTTAAATTGGATTTTCAAGAGCACAGATTTTTAAAGAATCTATGTGGGAATACAAGCTGATGCAGTCACTTTGGATGTCAGTGTGGCAATTTCTCAGAAAATTAGAAAACAACCTTTCTCAAGACCCAGTAATACCACTTTTGGGTATGTAACCAAAGGATGCTCAATCGTACCACAAGGACATGTGCTCAACTATCTTCATAGCACCTTTGTTTGTCATAGTCAGAACATGGAAACAACCTAAATACCCCTCCATAAAAGAA
Source organism: Chionomys nivalis (assembly GCF_950005125.1). NCBI lineage: Eukaryota > Metazoa > Chordata > Mammalia > Rodentia > Cricetidae > Chionomys > Chionomys nivalis. Next base: position 35,615,540 of record NC_080111.1, on the reverse strand, counting down.
TGGATAAGAAAAATGTGGTTCATTTACACAAAGGAGTGCTACACTGCAGAAAAAAAAATAACATCTTAAATTTTGCAGGAAAATGGATGGAGCTAGAAAACATTATTTTGAGTGAGGTATTCCAGACACAGAAATATAATTATCACATATACTCACTCATAGGTGGTTTTTAAGCATTAAGCAAAGAAAGCCAGCCTACAAACCACAATCCCAGATCTTAGACAAAAATGAGGATGCTAAGAGAGACTTACATACATCTAATCTATATGGAAAGGATAAAGTATAAAAAGACAAGATCTCCTGAGTAAATTGGGTATGTGGGGATCTTGGGAGAGGGTTGAAGTGGGGAGTCGAGAGGCAGGGAGTGAAGCAAAGAAAATTGTAGAGTTCAATAAATATCAATAAACAAAGATCAATCATATCTGCAGGGGATAGTTGCCTAATTGCAAATTCAACGTTCCTTGACTCAAGATAACCTTCCTCATCTGGACACCCACAGAATCTGATCTGTGTTCATTCACATGACATTAATTTACACATGCTGGGCAATTACAAACCTCTCCTGCTACCACAGTCAGGCCCTTTTTCATAGTGGTTGTTCCAACAGCTGATTGCCTATGCTGCGCCCCCTGCAGTGCACACAATAATCTATTCTTCCTATTGTGGTCGTAAGACTGAAGAAATGCTGCATATGCAAATCTTTTGCCTGTGACTGCATTGTGCAGTCAACTATGTGTTTAAATGCGTTATTTTATTTTATTTTATTGGTTTTGTTTGAGACAGGGTATCTTTGTAACTTTGGTGCCTGTCTGGGTACCAGTTCTTGTAGACTACACTGGCTTCAATCTCACAGAGATCTGCCTGCCTCTTTGCCCAGGGGCTTGGAATAAAGGCATGCACTATCACTAACTGGCAAATACATAATTTTAAAACTGTGAATTGGTACAGTCATTTAAGAACTTTGATGGTAAGCCAGGTGATGGTGGTGCACGCCTTTAAACCCAGCACTCAGGAGGCAGAGGCAAGTGGATCTCTGTGAGTTTGAGGCCAGTCTGGTCTACCAGAATGAGTTACAGGACAGGCTCCACAGCCACAGAGAGACCCTGTCTCAAAAACCAAAAAAAAAAAAAAAAAAAAAAAAGAACTTTGGTGTAATATAGAAGACACTCAAGGTCACTGTCCAGGAAAGCAACAGACATGAACCAAGGCCACCTGAGTCAACATAACAAAAGTTGCCTCAGCAACAATATTTCTATCAGGATGGAAATGTAGCTCTTCTAGAATTAATATGCCTTCCCACTGAGAAATCACATCACACATTTAGAAGATTAATAAAGAAAAGTCTCTTTAATGATGTTATTCATTGATCTCTGTCCAATGCCCAAGGGGAGCTAGGTCAGACTGATTTTGCATTCAATATATGCTGTTATCCATAAGTATCCCTTAGGATAATGGTCCAGATTATACTCTGAACAATTGAAATAGAAACAAGCAACTTGCCAGTCTAAATATTTAGGCAAAAATATTCTCAGACTATTTTCTCAAGTATGCCCGTGACTTGTTACAGCAGGTCATTCTTCACTGACAGGGTTCTAAGGTGAAGATCACAAGGGAGGAGAAAGACTGGACTGGACAAGTAAAAGATAAAAATGATAGGGTGGAGAGGTGTTGCAGAAGATACGTGCCATGCCTAGTAAGCTTCTGAAGAAAAATAGCATCTTAGCAGGGCGGTGGTGGTGCACGCCTTTGATCCCTGCACTCAGGGATTTTCAAGACAGGGTTTCTCAGTACCTTAGGAGCCTGTCCTGGAACTCTTGTACATCATGCTGGCCTTGAACTCAAAGAAATTCGAATGTCTCTGCCTCAAGAGTGCTGGAATTAAAGGTGTGCACAAACACCGCCTTTAAATCAGTGGTGGCTTCTTTGAAATGGTTTGGAGTCAAACATCTGGACAATCCTGGTGAACAATGTATACCCAGGCATTCTAATCTCTTCCAGCCCTAATTAGCATATACTTACACTTTGGGTGTTTTAGACACAGTTCTCCCTCTGCTAAATTCTACTTTGTGAGACTTAATTATTTTTTAAGCATTGGTCAATCTATTGTATCACCAATTCTACTCTTCAACATTATGGTACATAATGGAAAGCTACACAACACATGAGATGCCTTTGATAACCTCCACAAATTTAAATCTAAACTCAGATTATATTTAAAGCTTAAATGCAAAGTGCTCGATATCGAAAAGAACTGGAGAAACAAGGCTTCTCTGAGTTTGGCAACTTGTATCCATGAATCCATGAACCCTGTTGAAGTTGAGCAAGAAGGAGTTTGAGAGCTTCCTGTTCCCAATATTCTAAGGAGATGAAGCCACAGAGCAAAGTTATTCAGAGGCCTGCCCCTAGGCCCATGAGTTAGCAGGGACCATGAGGGACTTCACAATACAGGGAATATGACAGCAGGTTCCCACCCAGATCCATGGAGGTAATACCATAGTGTCTTCCGCACCTCGCCCTCTGCTCCTCCTCATCAGGAGGCAGCATTCCCTCACTTACCATGTTGTGCTTCTCCATTTTGCCAAGGTTCTCAGCTCATCTTCTCTCTGCAACAGCAACTGCACCTGAGAAAATGAATCCACTGGCTCCAGCTCCTCTTCAAAGCGAAGACTGAAGACGGCTGCCCAGAAGAGACCTGCACTGTTTCTGACTGGCAGGTGAGTCCTGAGTGGCTAGAGCACCTCCCATAGGGATATAGTGTGCTGAAAGAGATAGAATACTGGTTCCTGTCCAATCCATTCACCCCAACAGAGAACTTCTCCGGATCTGAGACCATATGCATTTTAATAGCACTTGCCCCTGGCTACAAAAGCGATCAATGTCATCTTGCACTCCTAGGAACTTTCACTTTTTCTTCCAGCACACTGCGTGATTGGTATGGTGCACTGTGCTAGGTGGGTGGAGTAATTTCCTGTCCCAAAGAGGTAAGGATGCCTGGAATACTAAGAAATAAAGAAAGTTTCAAAATTACAAAATGAAATATTTGTTCTGTGGCTTCATTCAGAGGTCAGATGAACTGAAGTTACTTTTACATGGTTTTTATGGGGATTTTATACAACAGGAAAGAGAAAAGCAGGAACCAGATCTCAATCAAGATGATAGGTCTTTCCCCCATTGGAAAGCTGGATGATGACTCCATTGCATTATGATTTTTATTCCTTAAATTCGAAGCAAACTCCAGGCAAATAAATAATAATAAAAAGAGTGTTCATGGAAATTTGAATATGTAGAGAATAATGGAGCTAGAAAGAATGTCTTCATGAGCACTATTGTTAGCCAGCACATCTCCCTCCTTGGTCAGGTGAATAAAATATACAACTGCAGTATTTAAGATTCTCTACATCAACAAGACAGGTAGAATAAATTTATGTAAAAAGTGAGCTTATTAGAATGTCTGACAAGCTGTTGTCCGGGTAACTTAAGAACAGCTGCTTACCAATGGCAATTGAAGAATCCAATAGCTTGCTTCCCAGTCTTTTGTCTGAGATCACATGAAGAATCCAGTAGCTGTTCTGCCCGCAAGGCTCTGTGACTCAGCTGGTTTTAAGTATTCACCAAAATTACAATGAAGTAGGCTCTAATGCTAGTAAAGGAATGAGCTTGGTACGCAGAGCCAGAGCACAGAGGCAAAAAAAGAAACTTTTCTTCTTCAAAATACTTTATATGTGACTGCTGCTACCATAATGTAAGATGCTGATTTAGGTTGCTCATAGTCTTTGTTTGATTCAGTTTTTTTAATGATTTGAAGACAGGATTTTTCTGTGTATTTGTCGAACACATTCTGTAGGCCAGACTGGTCTCAAATGCAGAAAATCCCACTACTTCTGCTCATGAGTGATGGTGTTAAAACTGTGCACAAACACAGGCAGGAGAGATGGCTCACTGGTTAAATGTGCACATTCACCAAGCAGCTTAAGGTGGGTCTGATCATCTTAAATTATACAGATTAATAGAGGACTAGGGAGGCAGAAGCAGGCAGATCTCTGTGAGTTCGAGACCAGCCTGGTCTACAAGAGCTAGTTCCAGGACAGCCTCCAAAACCACAGAGAAACCCTGTCTCGAAAAACCAAAACCTATAAGTAAAATCTCTCTCGGGTATAATCAATTCTTTGTGTATAAGATGATCCTAGGTGTAGTCAGTTTTGACTACAAAAAATAGCCATTTCAACAGCCAAGAGAGAAGAAATGAGAAAAAAAATTCTTGCCTGAAGGAGGCACAAAGAGCATGGGAGTTGTTTTTAAAACAGTGTTTATCCTCAATAAATGAAGCATGGGGATTTTACATAGGGAGTCTGAACATGCTCATGCAATGTTCTCCCTTTCCTGAAGCATGCTCAGTAAGCAAATCCACTTCTAACCATAATCACAATGTAAAAGCAGAGACATTTAGGGACATTACTCAACTTAACCAAAAGGCAGAGAGAGAACATCCAAATTAACAAAATCATAAATGAAAAGGTGGGCAAAGCATCAGACACTGAGAAAATGCAGAGAATCATTTCGTCATACCTCAAATCATGTATTTCACAAACTAGGAAATTGTAAAGTGAATGGACAATTTTCTGAATAGGTATCACATACCAACATTAAATCAAGACCTGGTGAACAATTCAAATACACCTGTAACCTTCAAGAAAATAGAAGCAGATATCAAAAGCATTCCTTCACCTAAAAAAAAAAATCAAGGACTGGATGGTTTCAGTGAAGAACTCTACCAGAACTTCAAAGAAGATGTAACAACTATACTCCTCAAATGGTTACATAAAATAAAAACAGAAGAAACATTTCCATATAAACATTTCCATTTTATGATGCTACAGTTACCCTGATACTAATTCCACACAAAGAATTAAAAAGTAGAATTATATGCCAATCACCCCCATGATCATTAATGCAAAAATACTCAATAAAATACTGACAAACTGAATCGAAGAACACACCAAAAAATTATTCACCATGATGAAATTAGCTTCATGCCAGGGATGCAGAATGGCTTAGCATATGAAGCATATGATCTGTCTATGTAATCCATTGTATAAATAAATTGAAAAAATAATGATCCCATTAGATACTGAAAAAGCACTTGACAAAATCTAACACCCCTTCATAATAAAGGTCTTGGAGAGATCAGGGATACAAGGAAGATATCTTAACATAATAAAAGAAATATACAGAAGGCATAGAGCAAACAAATTAAATGAAGAGAAATTCAAAATGATCCCACTAAAATTAGGAAAAATTAAAGGCTGTCCTCTCTCACCATACCTAGTAAACATAGTTCTTGAAATTCTAGCTAGAGAAAAAAGAAAACAAAAGAAGATCATGGGGATCCAAACAGGAAAGGAAGAAGTTAAGCTTTTACTATTCACAGATGATATGATAGTATACATAAGTGTCCCCACAAACTCTATCAGGGAACTCCTACAGCCCCTAAATACCTTCAGTAATTTGTCAGGAAACAAGATCAGCTCAAAAAAATCAGTAGCCCTCCTATATAGAAATAAAAAAGAAGCTAAGAAAGAAATCAGAGGAGCATCACCATTTACAATAGCCACAAATAATTTAATATATCTTCAGGTAACAGTAACCAAAGACGTGAAAGACCTGTTATTTCAAAACTTAAGTCTTTAAAAAAAGAAACTGAGGAAAATACAAGAAAATGGAAAGATGCTCTTGGATAGGTAGAATCAACATGATAAAAATGGCAACCCTACCAAAAGCAATTAATATATTTAATGCAATCTCCATCAACATCTCAAAACTCTTCTTCCCAGACCTTGAAAGCACACTACTCAAATTCATAGCAGAAAACAAAACACACACAATAGTCAGTCTCGTGGCCTGAACAACAACTGAATTCTTCAATTGATCTTAGACAAAATGTTGAGAAGCGATATCCTGGATTTTTCAAATTACCATTGATAGGAAGCTACTTTTAAGTTACCTGGACAACAGCTTGAGAGACATTCTAATAAGCCCATTTCTTACAATCATGGTGAGATTCATTCTACCTATTCTGCTCATGTAGAGAATCTTGCATACTGCAGTTGTATATTTTATTTACCTGACCATGGAAAGACATGTCCTGGCTAACAATAGTGCTCATGAAATCATTCTTCCTAGCTCCATTATAATCTATGTATTTAAATTTTCATGAACACTACAGTTTTTTATTATTATTCATTTGCCTGGAATTTGCTTTGAATTTCAGGAATAGAATCCATAAAGCAATGGGGCCATCATCCAGCCATCAGTTGGGGAAAAACTAATCATCTTGTTTAAGAGCTGGTTCCTCCTTTTCTCTTTTCTGTTGTGTGAAATACCTGTGAAAACCATGTAAAGAGTACCTTCAGTTCATCTGACCTCAGCAGGAAGCCAGAGAACAATCATCTTTTGTGACCTTAAAGTTATCTTTAGCTGTTAATATTCTGTGTACCTGTTCCTCTGTAGAACAAGAAATCATTGCATCCACCTATCACAGCACAGTGCACAGTACAAGGTAGCTAGCCACATTGTGTCCTGGAGGAAAAGGGGAAAGTTCCTATAGAGTTCAAGGTTAGGAAGGTGTCTCAAATTGGAGCAAGGGGCAAGTGATATTTTTTTTTTTTTGGTGTTTTGAGACAGGGTTTCTCTGTGGCTTTGGAGCCTGTCATGGAACTAGCTCTGTAGACCAGACTGGTCTCGAACTCACAGAGATCCGCCTGCCTCTGCCTCCCCAGTGCTGGGATTAAAGGCATGCGACCCTGGCGGTAAGTGCTGTTGAAATGCAAAGCTTGGCCAATCTAGAAAAGATCTTTGACTGTGGTGGAAGGAATGGGCAGGAACCACTGTACTGTGTCTTTATGCACACTATAGCCCTGTGAACAGTGTTCTTGACACTCAGACCTCACCAGCCAATCAGGACCTCCAGGTGACCTGCCAGTCAGAAACAGTGCAGGGATCTTCCGGGCACCCACCTTCAGACTCGGCTTTGTGGAGGAGTTTGTGCCAGTTGTTTCCTGTCCTGTGGTGAAGTTGCTGCTGCAGGGAGATGATGAACTGAGAGTTTTGGCGATCTGGGGAACCACAACATGGTGAGCGAGGGAATGCTTTCTTCTGGTGGGGAGGAGCAGAGGGTGAGGTGCTTGAGACAGCATGGTGCATCCTTGCAGGATCTGTGTGGGAATCTGCTGCCATATTCCCTGCCTTGTGAAGTCCCATGTGGTCCTGTTAATTTCTACACCTTGTGCTTTGGGCTTAATCTGCTCAGAGAATTGGGAGCAGGGTGCTGTGTGTACAAACATCTTTCTACTCAACTTCAGTATGCCATACTCAGAGAGGCCTAGTTTCTCCAGTATCTTCTCAAATTGAGCACTTTGCATTTAACCTTACATACAATCTCCATTAATATTTAACCATGTGGACGGTCTCAAGGCATCTCTCCTGTTGGGTAGCGCTGCACTTCTAAGCTGCCACGTAGAAGAGTTGAATTGCTGATATAAAGGATTTTCCAATGCCTTGGAAATAGTTCAGTCTCACAAAGTAGAATTAGCTGAGGGAGGATTGCCTCTACATCACCCAGAAGATAAATGTATTTTAATCAGGGCTGTTAGAATTTAGGGCATACTTTGCTCAACCGATTGTCCAGATATTTAGCTCCAAACTACTACAGAGAAGCCACCACTGATTTAAATCCAGACACCAGGCACATCCCCATATTTAAAAAAACCCCTCTAGCAAGCTTTTCAAGGAGGCATTACAGGTTCCTAAACAACCTCAAGGCCTGACGTGGCTCAAAGTTTCAGTTTTCTTCTTAAGAAAAGCACTGTTCTTCCCGATGGGCTATAGGACACCAGGTGACATATATTTGAAATGCAAAACATTGTTGGGAGAAGGAGTTAGTTACCTGATCAGTCAAGGGTTTTATTTATTCCCTCAGGCAGGGAGCAGGGAAATTCCTAGGAGATCTGGTAACAGCCTGGGGGCTAAGCCTTGAGAGTTTCCCTAAGGACCTGATGTATTGATAATAAAACAGAGCTTTATAACCTGTGTTCCAATTGAGTAGAATTGTCTGACTAACCGCCTCCCAAATTCATATGATATTGTTTACTGACTTCTTATAATTCTCCCATTTCCTTCCATTTCCCCTCTGGAAGTATTCAAGATGCTATTCTTCTTTTACTCCTTTTTTCAAATTTTTTGAAACAGTGTTTCTCTGTAGGACTGTCCTGACTATCCTGGAACTCACTGCAGAATCCAGGCTGTCTTTGAACTCATAGAGGCCCCTAGGCTCAGCAAGGGTATGTGCCATCAATGCCCAGCAAGTTGCCATTTTTCTTGGGAAGCTTACTAGGTATCTGCAAGACCTCCCCACCCTAAATTTTTAACTTTTCACATTTAACTTTTCCTAACTTTGTCATCCCCTGTGACCTTCAACTCAGGACTCTGTCACTGCAGTATGATCTGCTGATTCAGGTCACCAGTGTACATAAAAAATTATCCTGGAAATTACTTTGTTCTGTAACTCTCCTATCTGCCTAAATGTCTAGCCAGCCTGTCAAGTTGCCTGTTTTTATTTTAACTGTTCAAAGTGTAATCTAGAGCCTAATCCTAAAGGAGGCTTAAGGACAACAGCAAATGTGGAATCTGTCTAGCTGGCTCCTCTTTGAGCATTAGCCAGAGATTGATGTCTACCATCATTAAAAATGCCTTTCTTTATTAATCTCTAAGTGTATGAAGTGATTTCTCAATGGAAAAGCATATTAATTCTAGAACAGTTGCATTTTCATCCTGTTAGAAAAATAGTTTCTCCTGGGCGGTGGTGGCACACGCCTTTAATCCCAGCACTTGGGAGGCAGAGGCAGGTGGATCTCTGTGAGTTCGAGGCAAGCCTGGTCTACAAGAGCTAGTTCCAGGACAGGCTCCAAAACCACAGAGAAACCCTGTCTCGAAAAACTAAAAAAAAAAAAAATAATAATAGTTTTTGAGACAAATTCTTATATTTTTGGTTGTGAACCTAGCCTTTAATGGCTGGGCATCTCTCCAGCCCTCTGAGACAAATTCTTATGTTGACTCATGTGTCCTTGGTATACTACACTTTCAAAATTACCTTAAAAATGACTGTAAAACCTCACAGTTTTACACTTATGCATTTGAGACATGTAATTGACTATGCAATGCAGTCACAGAAAAAGATTTGCATATGGAGCATTCCTTCTGTCTTCAGACTAGAATAGGATGAATAGTTTATTGTGTACACTGCAGGGGAAACAGGGGAGGCAATCAACTATTGAAGCTACCATTATGAAAAAGGGTCTGATTGTGGTAGGTTCAGTGAATTTGTAATTTCCCAGCATGTGTTATTAATTTAATCCCATGTGAATAAATGCAGATCATTTGTGTGGGTGTACAGATTGGGAAGGTCATCTTGAGCCAATGAACATTGAATTTGCAATTAGGCCACTATTTTCTACAGATGTGGTTGATCTTTCTTGACAAAGTTATGTCAACTCAGAGATTTGAGAAACAGGCCATTGACTAACTCTTATGCGTCAGGTTACAGATCTCAGCAGCCAACATATGTATATGGGCACCATCAATCTATCTCTTATTAATGACATCCCCTGTCTTATAGAAGGGCCTACTCTTTCAAAGTCAATATAGAAAGCTTTATTTAATTTAAAAGTGCAGTATTTTTGTCATTTAAAAAATCACTTACTGGTGTTATTTTCAGATATTTTCTTTGAGTGTATGGCTATTCTTGTCTCTGTTTTTGTTCTCCAACATTTCAAAGTTATTAATAGTTGCATTTTATTTCTTTCAAGTGATCTTGATTATTGATTTTGGTGTAGAGCAATGTGTCTATAGTTTAGGCTTGCCTCATGCTGTGTAATTGAGAATCATTTTGAACTCCTAATCAATCTTTCCTCTGCCGCCTAGTGCTCTGAAAACAGTCCGGCAACTCCTTACAGGTATGACATTGATTTATCAATGAGAAAAAAAATAGAGTAGTTAATGAGTGTCTGCTGATCTTTCTGGCTTTTATTGGGGACTTAGAAGCAGAGGGACCTGTGCAAAAGTTGAGCTCATTGACCAGCTTCAAGCTGGTGGAGACATGGGGCAGAAACAAAAAGGTTGGACTGAGGGTGAGAGCTTTCCTCCTTCAATAGAAGTTGAGATTAGCTATGTGGAATCAGGGAGTCAATTGTAGATGCTCTATGTTTGTCCTGATTGTGTTTCAAATTTTCAAAATAATTTTTGGGATGAAAACTATGTCATATTTACATTCTCTTTTCTGCCTTCAAGTCCTAATATGCCTGGATTGTTTTCTAATTCATGGTCTGTCATTTTGACAACAGTTACAAAGTAACTACAGTTACACTGTAACAGTAATTACTTTATGAATGTGACTTGATTTTCTCCAAAATTTCTCATCTCTCAGACAAGGTGATGGCAGCACTGGAAAGTGTGTAATGGAATGTGTACCCAAAGGACCCTGCACTTTGGATGAGGAACAAGATGTGTGTGCTCTAGGAGAGTGGAATGATGTGTGCTAAATACAAAGTTTTTAAACTGGGACCCTGTCTGCTGGGCTGGGAGGGCAAAACTGGATGGATTGTGCTGTCTGAGTCATTTGATATCTAATCCTCCAGTAGAGGAGCTGCTAATATTGTGAGTCCCAGCTGGGTGGCCCTAGCCAATGAGGGAATTCTGGGAAGCATTGTCAATCAAGAGTACTAGTGGCAGATAGTTTGTGGGTTCTTTCCATGACTCTCCTCTGCCTCTGTAGTAGGTAGCTTTAAGGAAGACCACAAGCTATCCCATGGTGAGTGGGGGTGGTGTATAGAGCAGGTCTGTTGAACTGTTATTTCTGCTGTGACTTGGAAGGACCATGAGCCAGACTGTAGTTATGTTGGTCCATGTGGTTCATGCTGGCAGTGGCCCTTGTTTTCTGAGCCTCCTTATGTGTAGACTTACTGGGGAAAGGGAGACTCTGCAGCCGTGGAATGGAAGGTTATGATGCTGGTTGTATCTATGTCCAGAGTATACACATGGGCATTGACTGCTTTTGTTGTGCAGTGGGAAGAGAGATTAGAAAACTGAAGTTCTAATTTCTAGAATATTGACTATCTGAATACTGCTTTCCAATTTCAGGTTTCTGTTCTAAAGATTCCAAATTGTTTAGGAACTGGTAGAGCAATACATGAGTAGAATTCTGTTAATGGGATTCTGCCACTTGCCCTAAAGGTGTGATCCAGTGAAGCTTACCAGGGGGACAAAAAGGAGTTTCTGATGTGCAGAGATTTCTCAAGTGTGCACTGTGTTAGCCAGGTATATAGGGCACAATCAACCAATTCTGCCATAATGCATGTAGCACGAAGCAGATTTTAAATCATCTTTTAGGTTGTTTTGGGATTGGTCATCAGTGGGACTGTGTTTACCTTCAACCAGAAGATAGCACAAGGATCTGGAGAGCTGTAACAAGAGATCTTCTCTATTTGCAAAGAGAACATCTATATCATGTGGCTGCATCTCAGAAGACAGATCAGTAACTGGGGGTCAGAAACAACAGTTTAAGTGTCACTTTGAGATATCTTTGTGAAAGTTGAACAGTTTATGTTTATTTAATTTCTGTACACATATAGAAAAATGCAGAAAGCATATTATGTGACTCTGTATACGATTTTTTTTGGTAATCTACAACTGAAATCTAATTTATTATTCACTTTCTTGAAAATGATGGACCTTCACCAATTTTATTCAGAAAATTTCTTGCATCATCAGTTCCTTAAGTTTGAGGTTTGGGGGATGTTTCTGTGCAGATTCTTTTTTTCATCTTAGATGCCTGCCTCTTTCCATTTCCTAGCATTTCTTTGTGTTCCAGTTGTTGCTATCTACACATTTGAGTCTTTGCCACTTAAATGTTGATGTGATTAACACACAAACCCAATGAGCATTCTGAGTGTTTCCACTGTGAATTTTATTTAGTGATTAGGTTTCCTCTTATAGATTGTTAGATGAAGTTATTGAGTTGTATTCATTTAATGCTGCAAATTTACCCAAATGCTGGGATTAAAGGCATGGGCCACCACCGCCTGGCTTTACTTCTTTATTTATGTTTTGTTTTTCTTGTTTTTTATTAATATGAGAAAGATTTGTATTATTTGATACAATTTATTATGTATCTTTGCAGGTGGCTCAGCACATATTTTTTCTCTGTGGATGATCCAAGTTTAAACCTACATTCAAGTTTGCAGGTTAACAAATCTCTACTATTCCCAATCCAAGAGATTTGACAATCATTTTTTTGTATATCACAGACATTTTGTCTCATGCACAAACATACTCAAAAAATAGGAATAACCTTGTTTTCAAAATTGTGATTTATAAAGCAGTCAGAGTAAAGCAAGTTGCTTTACATGTACAGTGATTCTTTAAAAATCTGTTCTCTTGAAATTTCATTTAAAAAGTTTATACTTCCTCACTCTGATACAGACTTAGAGGCAATCACCAATTGTAGGAAATGAAATCCTACAGTGATGCTAACAGACATCATTTTCTTTATCATAAGAAAATGAGATCCTTTTAGTAATCGAAACTATTTCTACAAAGCAAAAATATCAGAAGGTGTCAAGTGAATTTTGTGAATTTTGGTGGAATAGCCCTCCTTACCCAAGCCTCTTTCTGTTATTAGTAAAAAAGAGAACTGGAGTGTACAGGATGAGTGATGGCCAGTGATTTTCTGGAATTTTATTTTGACTAAAATCTTATAGTTCTTGTTTAAGTGACCATAATATATATTCGTAGGTCTGTCTTTGAGTCTTGTTTTGGCATTGGTGCCATCTATGTTGATTTTATGGACCATAATCTAATTATATCATTAAAATTTCAAAAATAATGGACATTTATCAATTTGTATTCAGAATATTTCCTCTGCTATCAGTTCCTTAAGTTTTTGTTTTGAATAGTTTCTGTGGAGTGACAGTTTTAGTTTTCTCTTCTTGATCTTAGATCCTTATCTCTTTCCATTTTCTGGGAATCTGTGTTTTCCATTTGTTGTTATCCTCATGGTTAGGTGCTGCTTAAGTGATTGACAGGAATAATACATTATATTTTTGGTTCTTTAAAAACATTCTCATACAGTCCTTTGTCTGTGTGATAATTAGCCTCAGCTGTCAACAAGACAAAGTCTAGGGTCATCTGAAAAATTATCAATTGAGTGTGTGGTTAAATCAGAATGCTCGATTTCTTTCTGAAAGTGATTATGTTAATTGATGATTGATGTTGGAAGAAGACTCTTCCACTGAGTTGGCAATATCTCTAAGCAAGTGGGCCTGGGCTGATTAAGGGGGCTAGCTGAGCACAAAACAGTGACAAAGCACAAGAGAAAACCAGGAAAGAATGGTTCCAAAGGTTTTGCCTTCAGTGATTAACTTGAGTTCCTAGCCTAAGCTCCCATAGTGGTGGATTCTGACTTAGGGGTAACAAACAAATCAAACTGTCCATTACCAGAGTTGCTTTAGGTTAGATAATTTAATCACAGGAACAAAGAAGCAAGTTGGAATAAAAATGGTACCATAAAAGTGGTTTTGTTGCTGCAATGGACTTGGGAATATGGACTGGGGAAGAATTTTCAAGATAACAGGACTTTAGATGGCAAAAGTCATAGAAAACTCTACACAGCTTAACTGACTGTCATTGTAGGACCTGAAAGACAGGAGTGTTGAGAGTAGTGGCAGGCAGTGGAGGTCAAAGTTATAGGATATTAGTGGGCAAAAGGCTCTGCAGGGAACAAAGGAGCTGGATTGGCCCATATACCCTGAGAGACATGTGTCTTAGTTATTTCACATTAAAATCCATGGCTCCTGGTGCACAGTGTGCTTTTTTAAGTTGCTGACATGGTGATTCATCATACAGAAACTGCTGTAAATTTTGTTCAAGCATAGTTGGATACCCCATAAGCTCTGTCCTGTTGAGGGAGCTGCGGGCTGCATTCCTGCAGCCTGGCTCCCAGCTGCCTGGCTAGCTTATACCCCAAATAACAACACACAAACTGTATTCATTTAAACCCTGCCTGGCCCATTTCTATTAATGTGTGTAGCACTGAGGTGTGCTTACAGGGAAGATTCTAGCCTATGTCCATCCTGGGTCAGAGATTCCTTGTGTCTGCCCAGGAGAGGGGAGCATGGCATCTGAGCTCAATTCCTCTTCCTCCCAGCATTTTGTTCTGTTTACTTCACCCACCTATGCTCTAACCTATCAGGACCAAGCAGTTTCTTTATTAATTAACCAATGACCTCCTCCATCACTGTCCAACAGAATTCAGCTGGGTGTTCACTGGGAAGAGATGCTGAGGCTGAGGAAATGTTAGATTAAGAGAAATGAAGACAGAAACATAAAACAAACTGAGAGGATGGAAAGTCAATATGAAAGAGCCCCAAGTTTATTTCTCAGCCAGTATAAATACTGGATATTTTATGAGTTATTCTATTTTATTTTATATGTGTTGGTATGTAGGTATCCGATCTTGTGAAACTAGATTTACAGATATTTAGGAGCTGTCATGTAGGTACTGGGAATTGAACTCAGGTCCTCTCAAAGATCAGTCAATACTGGTAACTGCTGAGCCATCTCTCCAGCCCAAATCTATTCTTCGTAGGAAATTTACTTGACATGAGACATAACTGGTGCAAGACTTCCCTAACCTGTTTTTATCTTTTCTGCCTTATACTTTTCCTATCCTTTACATCCCCTGGATTCTCCATCTTGTAACTCTGGATAGAAATGTACCAAAATCAGGGCCATCAACTCATTTAAGATGCTTGTAAAAAGCTTGTAAAAATGGAAGAAAAGTCTGACATCTCATGATCCTGTCACTGAAGATGGTCCTACTCTTTAAGGCCACTGGTTTATGTAAGAAATAATGCTGGGAAGACTTTACTGTGTAAGTCTTCCTTCTGTCCAGGTGGGTAGACTTGTAGACTTCCACCCCTATTTAAATTGTTCAGAGTGTGGAGCCTGAACCTAAGACTAAGAAAATGTGTGAAATGTAAAATAATATTCTAGCCTGGGTCCTCTTTGTGCATTAGTCAGAGATGTATGTGAATATTATTAAATGATTTTTTCTTTATTAATCTCACAAATATGTGGAGTGATTTCTCTCTAGGAAGTCATATTAATTCTAGAACTGCTGCACTTTTAGTATTTCAGAAAAATTTTTAACACTACCTATCTCATCTTGACATAAAAGGATTTGGTCCCTGTCTTCTCCTCTCCTGGGCAATGACCTTGTCCTACATTATACCTTTAAAATCTGAAATGATTCTACAACTAGTTTCATAGTTATAAATTTGAGTTATGAAACTGAATATCATTTGCAAATAAAGGAAAAGGATTTGCATGTGGAGAGTGGTTTCTACCTCAATACAGAATAGAAGCAACAGTTTTGAGTGTGTACTGCACAGGAAAATAGGACTGCTGGAGTCACAATTATGAAAAAGGACCTGATTGTATTTGGAAAACAATTTCATTATTTTCCAGCATTTGTTACTTTTTTTTTTTTTTTATGAAGACAGACCAGACTGGTAGGTGCACTATTTGGAAAGATCAAAGAGATGCCATGTATTCACTGAAGGTGAAATATCCCAAAACATTACATGGTGATACATAGATGAATAGAAATGGAGGAATTGAACAAGTAAATCTACCTAAGAATATGCCTGAGGCATTTTTAAAATGCTGATGTAATTATATAGTTTGTGTGTGATTATTTGGGTCTAGGCAGCCAGAAGATGAAAGTGTAGTCCCCATTTACATTATGACACCAAATGTTTGGCAACTAAATCCACATAAACCCTAAGAAAGTTTAAAACAAGGGGTTGTAAAAGCACAAAAATGGAAGTTATGCAGCTTTCAATTACAAAAACACTCTTCATCAGAAAAGGATTACAGATGCACAGTAAAAACATCCAGATAAAAAGGCCTCTGAGTGGGTGATAGTTTATTTGATAAATGTCCATGGGTTTAAGACAGAGAGGATAAATATAGACAGAATCATGGATTAATAATAGTTTTTTAAGGAATTTACACTGAGGTACTTAAAGAAAAAGTAAGTAAAACAATTAATGGACCTTGAAAAGATAGAAAATACACACAGAGTCTGGGTTACACATTGTGCTTTCTTTGAATTTTTGGACTGCAGAGAAAGACATTTGATTTGGGGGTTGCTATGATAACCCCACACATACTTTAAAGCAATCTTGACTTCAAAATTTGTTACTTTGGAAAAGAGGCTCTGCTTTTGCTGCCACAGACCTTCCAGGCTAATGTTATGCCCTGGGGTTTTTGATTGAGTTGAAAACGATTATATCATTAACATTTTTCTTAGTTATGGTGTGTGTAAATTATATATAAAAGTTTAGACTCACAAAGATAGGATAGACTTCACCTTAATTTGCCAGTTTTTCTTTTTCATATATCTAGTTTTTTATCTCCAGAATTCCTTCAGCTTGCATTTTTTTACATGCTTCTATTTCAATTTTCAATTCTTGAACTGATATATTCATTTCTGTCAACTGTTTGCTTGTTTGACTTTCTTTAAGGGGTTTATTATTATTCTCCAATATTTCATTTATCTTTCCCCTGCTTTTTTAAAGAATTCATTCACTTCCTTCTTAAGGACGATAATATCTTCATAGTTGATCTAACTTAATTGTACTTTGACCGTGTTTGAATATTCAGGGTGTGCTGTAGTAGGAGAGTTTGAATATGGTAGTGACATATTGTTCTGTCTGTTGTTGATCATGTCATTGTGCTGTTGTCCAGGTATCTGGGTTTGAGGTGACTGCAGGTCTAGGTGCCAGTATCTCTGTTTGTCTTTGATGGATGCACGTTTGGTTCCTTGGTTTCTATTTGCTCTTTGGTATTATGGTCTGTGTTGCCTATGATAGAAGTAGCTTTTTTCCCCATTTTGGGGTCTGGAAGTCTTTCAGTAGGCGTGACATTATTAATGCCTAAGCATTCGGAGTCATTGAATTACAGATGCATGAACTTCTTCCTGCTTGTTATTCTTACTTTACATTTTTAAAATTAATATAACTATTTGATGTATCAGCATGACTATGCACCACATGGGTACCTGGTCCTCAACATGATCAAAGGATCTCAGAGTTTGTGAACTTGGAATAATGGATAGTTATGATTCCCAAATAAGTACTGGCAATTCTGCCACCTCTATTCAAGACCATGAAAAGCTAGGTACTACTCAGTCATCTCTCTCACAGCCTGGGTTTATTACTTATGCCCAAGATTTATATTGCTAATGTTTTCATCTGCCCATTTGTAACTGTTTTAAACATAAAGCTCTGTTTGTAAAATGTTATTGGTATTACAGTTTAAATTAGGGCACTTTGGATGTTTGGAAGATAGAGAAGTGGAGTTAATGCATACTTCTTTGTAGGAACTTCAGTAAAATCCTCTGAGTTCTTCTGTTCTTTTTGCTTGATTCACTGATTTTTGTAATGGAGACAGTGCTTTTTTGTTTGTTATTTATTTGATTTTTCAGATAGGGTTTCTCTGTAGCTTTGGAGCCTATCCTGGAACTAGCTCTTATAGGACAGGCTGGCCTCAAACTCACAGAGACCCACCTGCCTCTGCTTCCTGATTGCTGGAATTAAAGACATGCATCACCACTTCCTGGATGATAGAGTCTTACTATGTACTTCCACCTGTCCTGAACCTGATTGCATAGATTTGTCTGGCATTTAAATCAGAGAAAATTATACCTGCCTCTGCTTTTCAAGTTCTCAGCTTAAAGGCATGAGTCAATACACCCAGTTTCTCCAACTTATTTTTCTATTTGTAGTTAGTTAATCTTCATAAAAATTTCTCATTTGTACTATGAACTGTTCATCTGTTTCTTTGTTTCTCTCTGCTAATAGATATTTCTCTTGTAAGGTGATATCTCATTCAAAGAGTACAGAAATGACAGAGAAGATTCTCCTATATAGTTACCTTCTAAAATGACTGTCTATGTCTTGGACTATGATTAGGGAACACCAGAATTATGTGACTATCCTATCAAAGAAGTATACATTTACAATGTTGTCACTATCATGTCACTATCATATATGGCATATTTTAGAAGGCTGTGACCTATGATGATGTGCATATCAACTTCACTGAGGAAGAGTGGAATTTGCTGGATCCTTCCCAGAAGAATCTCTACAAAGATGTGATGCTGGAGACCTACAGGAACCTCACTACTATAGGTAAAAATGAATTTCCTTCATGTTTCAAAATAAAGGGACAACTTTTCCTTGGTTAATGATGTTCTTCAATAATTTGATTTAGAAAGGAAAAGAAGAATGAGGTGAATAAAGCAGGCATAGTTCTAAGGTTTACTTAAAATAGCTACTTAAATGTCGCACAATATTCAATATTATAACACACATTTTCTGGTACTACATTTTAGGATACATTTGGGAAGAACATAATAATAAAGAACATTGTCAACATTCTAGAAGACATGAAAGGTAATTTTCTTGTCCATGCTGAAAACAATGAGCCTCTGATGAAATGATAATGTGTCCTAGAAGATTTAAATAAAAGCAACAGTGTGAATAAGCACAGCATTAAGTGCATTTATGATTATTAACTTCTGAAAAATACTTATAAAATTTCATGTAGGTGAATTGCATTTTCAGGCATTCTTTTAATTAAAAAGACAAGTGAGAAATGGCTAAACCAACATCACCATTTGAATCATAGGACCATGAGAGCTATGCTGTAGATCTGCCAATCGATTTATTTCTTGCTACTCATAATACAAAATGTGTATACATTGAAGTGATGATAAATATATCTGCAAGACTTTCTACTAAACTGAGCACATAGTAAATCTTGTATTACTCATACACTTCTTATTACTATATTAAGATTGGTGAGAGAAGCAGTTAGAGTTCAGTGGCAGTTATTGTGAAGAAAGTTTAATACCTCTACCACACATCTACGAGGAACAGAAAGTCACGCCGTGATAATTCAGTGTGGAAATTTTTTGTTTGTGATTCTTCCTTTACTGTGTGTACCACATATTACTCTTGATAAAAGCCTATGAGCATAGGAATATGGGAAAATGCAGCATACCTCTCTGTAAGAACAATCAGAAGATAAACATTA
Organism: Chionomys nivalis; assembly: GCF_950005125.1. Classification (NCBI taxonomy): domain Eukaryota; kingdom Metazoa; phylum Chordata; class Mammalia; order Rodentia; family Cricetidae; genus Chionomys; species Chionomys nivalis. Next base: position 35,596,328 of record NC_080111.1, on the reverse strand, counting down.
GTCCCTATGTTGAGTATCCTTGCTCAAATTGATTCAACTATATAAATAATTGGTTTTCACACATCACTGTTAATACATAAACAAACTCACAGTGCAGAGAAGCCACATGAGTTCTAGAATTGTGCAAATACTTCTCATTGCCCTAGTTCAGTTAGCAAATGTAGTATGATTCATAGTATAGGACAGTTTATGAGTGTAATAAAGTTGTTCTGAGGTAATCCAGTTCTATTCAAATAGGAGAAATATGTCAAATAGAAAAATGTTTCTGTAAACGTGAAAAGGTAAACCACACAATAAAGGAATTTCCCATGACAAATGTCTTGAAAATGCAAAACAACCCTTAATTAAAGAAGAAAACATGAGTTTAAACAGTTATAAAACCTTAATATCTGATTTCTATTTAAAATTGGACTAAATTATAAAAGTAATACATAGAGATATGTAGGTTCAAGAGTGTATTTAATGTGGTAAAGCTTTTATATGTTCCAATTATGTTTGCAGGATTGAAAGAAATAATTCTGGAAAGAAACTTTCAGTGATTCCTCAATGTGTTAAAGCCTTGCCATATGACAGTCAGCTTCATGGGAATAAAAGAACACATGATATTGAGAAACCCTATGAATCTATTCTGTGTCATAAAGCCATTGTTCATCACAATGCTCTTCAAATACACAAAAGAACACATACTGAAGAGAAACCCTGTGAATGTATTCAGTGTGGTAAAGCCTTTGCAGAGCCCTGTAATATTCGATTGTATAAAATAACACATACTGGAGAGAAACCCTTTGTATGTAATCAGTGTGGTAAGGCCTTTGCTCACCACAGTGCTCTTCAAATACATGAAAGAACACATACTGGAGAAAAACCATATGCATGTAATCAGTGTGGTAAAGCCTTTGCACGTCACGATCATCTTCAATTGCATAAAAGAACACATACTGGAGAGAAACCCTATGCATGTAATCAGTGTGGTCAGGCCTTTACTCAAAATAGTGCTCTTCAAATACATGAAAGAACATACTGGTGAGAAACCCCTTTGCCTGTAGTCAGTGTGGTAAGGCCTTTGCTCAACATAGTACTCTTCAATTGCATAAAAGAACACATACTGGAGAGAAACCCTATGCATGTAATCAGTGTGGTAAGGCCTTTGCTCATCACAGTACTCTTCAATTGCATAAAAGAACACATACTGGAGAGAAACCCTATGAATGTAATCAGTGTGGTAAGGCCTTTGCTGAAAACAGTACTCTTCGACAGCATAAAAGAACACATACTGGAGAGAAACCCTATGAATGTCATCAGTGTGGTAAGGCCTTTGCTGAAAACAGTACTCTTCGACAGCATAAAAGAACACATACTGGAGAGAAACCCTATGCATGTAGTCAGTGTGGTAAGGCCTTTGCTCAACACCGTAATCTTCAAAGACATAAAAGATCACATACTGGATAGAAACCCTATGAATGTAATCATTGTGGTAAGGCCTTTGCATGTCATACTCAACTTCAAAGGCATAAACGGACGCATACTGGGGGGAACCCTATGAATGTAATCAGTGTGGTAAGGCCTTTGCTCATCACAGTACCCTTAAAATACATGAAAAAAATATACTGGAGCAAAACCCTACGAATGTAATAAGTGTGGTAAGGCCTTTGCTGAAAACAGTACTCTTCAAAAGCATAAAAGAATACATACTGGAGAGAAAACCTATGCATGTTGTCAGTGTGGTACGCCTTTGATCAACACAGTACTCTTCAGATACATCAAAGAACACATACTGGGGAGTGAAACCCTTTGAATGTAATCAGTGTGGAAAGGCCTTTGCTCAACACGGTGCTCTTCAATTGCATAAAAGAACACATTCTGGAGCAAAACCCTATGAATGTAATCAGTGTGGTACAGCCTTTGCTCATCACAGTCATCTGCAGTTGCATAAAAGAACACACACGGTTGTGAAACAGTATGCATAAAATGAGTTTGGAAAAGTCTTTTCATGTCTTATTCATCTTCAAATGCAGAAAAGAACACAGATTGGAGAGAAACTTGTGAATGGAATTTGTTTGGCAAATCCTTTGTCACAATAATCTCCAAATACATGAAACAAACCATCCTGGAGAGAAACTGTAAAGAAACTGAAAAGTGTACTCTTCAAAAACATGAGAATAATCATACTGTAGTGTGGTAAATGTTTTGTACTTTTTACAGGAGTAAAACTTTTTGTCTGTAATCAATCTGATAGTTTTTAGGTACCTGAAGTCATCACACTTACAGTCTGTTAACCAACAGTATTTATTCTGTAAAAAAAAATGATAGTGTCAACAATCTGTTCAAGCATTATGATACCAGCTTTTATTTTATTTGCACCAGGAAACTGATGGACAAAACCTAATTTGTGATTTTATGAAGTCTTATGGGAAGGAGATAGAGCCAGGATAAGAATCGCAACCTGGTACTGAAATGAGATACAAAGGAAAACACTTTGCCCCTAAATCCAGAACTAGTGAAAGATACAACATCACCTTGAAAACACAGTCAAAAATCAAAAATGATCAGTGAAAGAAATCTGCTTTGGCTCTCAAACCAGTTCCAAAGAAATACAATTTACCCTTGTCTCTCTGAGCTCTAAACCAATCCCAGAGCACAAATCCAGCCGTTCTCTGAGGTTATTCAAATCCAGGCATTTAAATCTGACCAATTCCAGCCTTCTAAATCTCCTTAGAAGCACTCTGGCTCCAAGCAGCCCTATATGAGTCATATGCTCCTTCAGTTGGCAGCTGCCCCTTTCCAGCCTTGCTGAAGAAGTCACACTCTGAATTCTTCCCTCCCAAATAAATCTCTTGACTGAGATTTATATGAACACCCTCTTTCACTGGAATGGATCTGGAAATCCCTAGTGGAGGTGAACTGAGATGCAGTTGACACCACTGTTTGGAAACTCACTTAGCCCAGAAAAGCACAGACGCAATGGACACCTCTTACGGGAGACTCCCTTAGGAGAGTGGAGCAAATCAGCAACAGACATTTCTGCTGGGAAGCTTTCATAGAAGAATGGAACAGAGCCCAGCTGTAATGACTGTCTCTCAGAGAGGAACAGAATTGCTACATCTAGTGGGGCAAACTTTTTTTCACAGTTGTTGGTATTGCCTAATTTTTGGTAGTCAATATATCCTTCCTTTCAGTGTTTTAAGACTAGCAGGATGAATTTGAACAATAATGTAACCCTTAGATTTTATACTTCTCTTCAACTGCATGGAATATGTAATTCAGGTGCAAATATTTATGGATGTGTACTACCTCCTTTTTGGTTGTGATATGATGTCTATTTCACAATATAAAATCATCTTGTTCAGGCCATGGTTCTAGAGGTAACAGGATCACCATGAAAGAGCCACGACAAAAAGTGTCAGACATGGCACTAAATTTGGAACTTAAGAACTCACAGCTGTAATCTTCCACATGAAGCAGAGTGTTGGAACTGGTGTATGGATGTAAATTCTGATAGCCTAAATCTTCCCAAATGATACCATTAACTTAAAAGGATTATTTTCTCTTACTTCAAGTTTAAATTTGCTTTCTCTTTACATGAACTCTTTCTTCAAGTTTACATGAAGAAAACTCTGTAAGTGAGCTGTAAGATGCCTCTCCTCCTATTTTACATTAATAAATGCTTACAGGAGAAAAATTTTCATGAGTGGAAAATTGCTTTAAAAATTTCTTTTATTGTAATGATGTGATGTGTGTGTGTGGGGAATGTAAATGTGCATTCTGTATCTTGGAAAAGTTAAACACCTTAGATCTTCTTGTAGCAGAAATTACAGATAGCTATTAAAAATCTGACCTGAGTCCTTGGAATGAAGATTTCTTAGTCATCTAGCTATGACTCTAGTGCTATAAATATTTTAAAATCTATTTATATCTCATTGAATTTTGGAAATAGGAACAAACTCATAAAGCAGAAAGCCCTATTCATGAAAACAATTTTTAGTGATTTTAGCCATCAAAGTTGTCTTCAGCTTGAAGAAAAATTATTTTTCATCATAGCCTTGAAGAAAGTAAATTATGTAACATGTTCACTCAAGATTGATGCTGGAAATTATTGCATTTTGGTTTCTATTTTGAAACATTTGAGGTAGGTACTAAAGTTTTACATTGTGGCAACTCCATTTACTAAAATTTATTTTGTAGTCATTTTATTCCTTCTATGGCTTTTGTTCAGCTTCTATTGTGTCTTTACCTAGTAATAGGTATTTTTCTGATGTAATATTTAGCATGGCCTTCCCATCATTGAGGTGTCCCATTGGTTATTAAAATATTAGAACATGTCTTATTCTTTTCAAGTAAGGGTGTCAGTAAACGGGTGGTCAGTTGTTGTTCATGGTTTTGTTTTTCATCTTTTCACAAAATCCCTTGTTGTTTTGTTGTTTGTTATTCATCCTGGCTTGAATGTCAGTAATGATTCAGAGATACATTTGTTCATATGTCTGCCACCTAAGCACAAGCTCAAGGGTAGATGATGAACTCCCAATGTGTTCTGTTTTCTCAACACAATTTAACAATGTTAATGTTAAAATGACTGAAAATGTAATTATAAGAAACATTAAATACCTCATGTGTGTATTCAAAAAATGTTTTCATTTATGTGATATTAATAAAATAAAGTAAGATAATCAGCAATCAGTTGTGTATTTCATACCATAACTTGATGTTCTACCAGGATTAAGGTTAGGTTTCTTGCCTAGTATACAACAGTTTCTTCCCACAGAACTATATCAGTGATGATCAAATTTGATTTGCAGAAATAGTACATCAGTAAATTATTGTCTTTTTTCAGATTGTAAATGTAAATTTTTTCAAAGTATAAGGACCCAGGACATCTTGAATAATAAATCTTCTTTGCATAGAAAAAATATTTACACCATCATACATATCTAATTTGTTCATTCTGAGGGCTAAATATTTATTTATAACACTTTCTTAACACATAAGAATTGTGGGCTGGAGAGAAGACACAGTGGTTAAGAGCATTGCCAGCTCTTGCAAGGTCCTGAGTTCAATTCCCGGTAACCACTTCGTGGCTTACAATCTTTAATGAGGTCTGGTGCCGTCTTCTGGCTTGCAGACATACACACAGACAGAATATTGTATCCATAGTAAATAAATATTAAAAAAACATAAGAATTTAATTCTTCAGAGAACTGCCTCATTTAGTAATGTTCATTGCTGCTAATTCTGAGAACCTGAGTACCATCTCTGTGTTACCAATAATACTTCTACAGGTGTTTCTCATATTTTCATTTGGGTGGTTCCATGTGCACACTTCTATATGAGCTCATTTGTGAATAATTTTGAAATACAAAGAAGTGCCTTTAAGGTCACTTGCAGCCAAATGGTTCCCCAGGTAAAATCACTAGAACTCACAAAGTGGAAGCAGATCATAGACCCCTGTTAGTTTTCCTGTCAGTGCTACATACACATCATGGCACAGGTGTATTCACACAGTCACACTTTATTTTTAAATGGATGGAATTAACAATGCAAAGAAAATAACCCATTATTGAGAACATATGAAATGATTTGGCTATTAAAATTATAGAATTTAAATGAACCTTCCTATTCATGTAAACAATGGTGCTCCCTCTAAATCTTATTTTATTTCTTTCTCTGATTCAATAATAAGTCCATTAAAAACACCTATTTCAGCTGGACTTAGAGGTGCGTGGCTATATCATACCACACAGGAGTATGCGTGGGGCCCATCTCAGTAAGTCTGAGGTCAACTTGTTCCCTATCATGAATTATTGAAATCCCCGGCTATGTGGAATTTTCCTAATAAAATCCCCATTGGGACATGGAGACACTCTGATTGGTGGAGGACAATGTCCATAGTCTTCTCTGAGGCTACACAACTTCAAGGGCATGGCATCAGGAAGTGTTGGCTTAGGTAATCACTCTTCCAAGTTTCCTATTCTTACTAATGTTTTCTGTCAAAGGCAGTCTAGATAACATAAAGCTAAAACTCACGTTGGTCAATAAAGTTAAGAATTCTACTGCAAGTGGATGATTTAGCCACATGCATGGATGATCTCTATCTGTGTATTCAAAACAGCCTGTTCAGTCTTGAAACTTTAACACACAGCCAACAGAAATGGTTCCAGCAGATTTTACTCACTTTTTAAAACCTACTATTTGCTCACACTTAACAAGGAAGAAATTGAAAGAAGAATTTGGAAAGGCATGTAGATAAGACAAGGAAGGGGTAAAGTAATGGAATATATTTTACTTAAAATGTATAAGAATAATTTTTAATAAAAATGTGGCTTGAGATAGCTTAGCAATTATGAGCAATGTGTGTTTTTTGAAGAAGACAGAGGTTGTAATTGTATAACTTTAGCTACTTTGTCAACAATCCAGTGTCCATACTCTTTGGATGGATGCCTTGGTCAGCCTTGATATAGTAGGGAGGGCCTTGGACCTTCTACAAAGCAATGTGCCTACTCTATGTGGGATGAATATGGGATTGGGTGGGAGGATAACTGGAGAAACCGAGAGGAGGGGAGGGAGTGGAAACTTGGATTGATATGTATAATGGATAAAGATAGTTTGTTTTCTTTTTAAAAAATAAAAATAAAGAAATCATTATTCAAATAAAATGATGATTGTTTGGAGGGTGATTCTAATTAGTATTATTAATAAAATCCCAGAGTCAGATTTTGGGGTAAACATGACAGAACAGATAAACTACACAGCAGCCACATTTACCTCTTACCTCCCCAAATCCTCAAACCAAATGGGGGATTAGATTCTTTTTTCAACTCCCAAATGCTGGGATTAAAGTCCTGATCCACTTCCTGCCTGATCCTGTGGTCCACTAGTGATTGTTAGCTCTGCCCTCTAATATCCAGGCAAGATTTATTTGTCTGAACAAGAACAATATATCATATTAAAAATTGGTAAGCATAGGGAGTGCACATTTGTAGCATCAACAGACTAGGGACTCAAGACCTGGGAAAAAAGAACTTATTATGGAACCAAAATAGGACTGTGAAGACCATGTTAGAGATATAGCCCTTTGTGTTCATGGGTTTCATGTACATGAACATGATGATGCTATAGAAAAATAGGACCACAGCAAGGTGCTCCAAGCAGGTGGAAAAGCATTTGCAGGGCCTGCTGGCTGAGGGCACCTTTAGGAATGTGACCAGGATTGGCATGTCGGAAAGGCAAATGAGCTACTTGAGTAGAGGCAGCAGAAGGATGCCACCCACAAGGACAAAGTCATTGCTGACTGATGTGTCACCACAGGCCAGCTTCAGCACATCCAGGACCTTGCAGGTGAAGTGTCTGAATACATTTTGGCCATACAAGGGCAGTCTCATGACAATGACTGTTTCTGTCAACAACACGAAGTGGTAGAGTACTCAGAGGACTCTTGGAGGCATGAAGAAAAAGCTTTGGCTCATGTGCACGGGTACCTGAGTTGCTGACAAATAGCAAGATAGTGATCACAGGCCATGATGACAAGCAGCAGGTACTCTGTGGAGCCTGTGGAATGTCTCAGATGTATCTGGATGTCACAGACATTAGAGAAAATGGTCTTCTGGGATTAGAGAAGGTGGAACAGCATCAGAGGCACAAAGGAGATGTGTAGCAGATTCTCTAAATGGAAATATTACTCAGAAATTGTATATGGGTGTGTGTAGGCAGAGATCCAGCATGCACACGGCCATGAAGGCAGTGTTCCAAGCAGGGTCACCAGGTACATAACTGAGCACAGAAGAAAGAGTAGGTGCTCCAGGGATGAGTAGTCAGAAAATTCCTTCAAGATAAATGCAGAGACTTTTGTCCTGCCTCTGAGCTACATAACACAGAGTTATGCCTGGATACACAGTAGAGTAAAAGGACAGAGGATGCAGGGTATTGAGAACAGAAAAATTGTTAAGGTCTTTTCCAACATGGAAACAAATTCTGTGACTTGGGGACAGTCTCTTCATCTTCAGTAGGTTACAGCACATACATGTGAACGGTGAGGATGATATCCCTAAGAGGCTATTTATGGAAGTATGAATATGCAGACTGAAGAATCATACAGAGCCAATCCTGAATTAGAAGTAAAGGTCTTTACTGTGGGAATTCTTGAAACCTTTAAATAGCTAATGTTTATCGGAGGCTCTCCAAAAGACATGTAGACTATGCACTTGCAAACATATCTGAACTTACGTCCACTTCACCTCTTGTCCTATCCCCAAGAAGAGACCTGCAAACAGCATTTGAGAGTTGATAGCCTAGATCAGAGGTCCCAAAATAACAACACACAAACTGTATTCATATAAACACTGCCTGGCCCATTATATCTAGCCTCTTCTGGCTAACTCTGACATCTTGCCTAAACCCATATTTAGTAGTCTGTGTAGCACCAGTCTTACTGGGAAAGATTCAGCAATCTGACCTGGTGGCTTGCATCATCGTGTCTGCTCTGGAGAGCAGCGGCATGGCACCTGAGCTCACTTCCCTTCTTCCCAGTATTCTCTTCTGTCTACTCCACCTACCTAATTTTCTGTCCTATCAGGGCCAAGGCAGTTTCTTTATTTAACCATTGACCTTGTTCCGTCACACTACAGTATGATTTTTATCATGTTTTTGAAGAATATACAAATTAACTTCAGAATTTCTCTACAGGAGGGCTCATATTGTGTATTTGGAGTTGATTGTAAAAAAGGATTTACCACAGATTCCACTCACAGGTATCTCTAAAGTATGTTTCCTTTTAAGCCTTTTAAGAATACATGGGTCTTCAAAGGCCTTATCACACTGATTTCGTTCATCTGGTTTCTTTCAAGTATGTGTTCTTCTATATATTTGAAGAGAACCATGTTGTGCAAATGCCTTACCACACTGAATACATTCATGGGGTTTCTCTCCAGTATGTGTTCTTTTATGATTTTGAAGATGACTGTGATGAGCAAAGGCATTACCACACTGATTACATTCACAGGGATTCTCTCCGGTATGTGTTCCTATATGGTACTGAAGGTGACAATGACATCAAAGCCCTTATCACACTGGTTACATTCATAGGGTTTCTCTCCAGTATGTGTTCTTTTATGATTTTGAAGATTAGTCTGAGTTACAAAGGCCTTACCACAGTGATTACATTCATAGGGTTTCCTTCTCTCCAATATCTTGTCTTTTATTACAGAGAAGACTATTTTGATATGCAAAGGCCTTACCATATTGATTACATTCATAGTTTCTCTACGGTATGTGTTCTCTTATGGCTTTGAAGAGTACTGTGTTGTGCAAAGGCCTTACCACACTGAATACATTCATAAGGTTTCTCTCCAGTATGTGTTCTTTTATGGTTTTGAAGGGTACCTTGTAGAGCAAATGCTTTACCACACTGATTACATTCATAGGGTTTCTCCCAGGTACGTGTTCTTTTATGGTATTGAAGGTAACTATGACGTGCAAAGGCCTTACCACACTGGTTACATTCATAGGGTTTCTCTCCAGTATGTGTTCTCTTATGATTATGAAGAGCACTGTGGCGAGCAAAGGATTTACCACAGTGATTACATTCATTGGGTTTCTCTCCAGTATGTGTTCTCTTATGATTTTGAAGATTAGTCTGAGTTACAAAGGCCTTACCACAGTGATTACATTCATAGAGTTTCTCTCCAGTGTGTGTTCTTTTATGCACTTGAAAATAATCATGACGAGGGAAAGCCTTACCACACTGATTACATTCACAAGGTTTCTCTCCAGTATGTGTTCTTTTATGGTTTTGAAGAGTACCTTGTAGAGCAAATGCTTTACCACACTGAATACATACATAGGGTTTCTCTCCAGTATGTGTTCTTTTATGCACTTTAAGACAATCATGACGTGCAAAGTCCTTACCACACTGATTACATTCATAGGGTTTCTCTCCAGTATGTGTTCTTTTATGCTTTTGAAGAGTACTGTTTTCAGCAAAGACCTTACCACACTGATTACATTCATACGGTTTTTCCCCAGTATGTGTTCTTTTATGTATTTGAAGGGTACTGGGTCGAGCAAAGGCCTTACAACACTGATTACATTCATAGGGTTTCTCTCCAGTGTGTGTTATTTTATGCATTTCAAGATGATTGTAATAAGAAAAGACTTCATCCCATTGCTTAATTTCACAGCATTTTTCTCTGCTATGTGTTTCTTCATTCCTTAGAAGATGAATGTTATAAGACAAGGCTTTAGCACATTGAGAATATACTGAAAACTTCTCTGCAATTTGATTTCTTTCAATCCTGCAAAGATAATTTACACATGTAAAATCTTTACCACATTCAATACACTGTTGAACCTCATATCTATATGAATTAGTTTCATATTTTTTCCAATTGTAAAAAGGAATCAAATATCAAGGTTTTATAACTTTGTTTAAAATCATGTTTTGTTCTCTCATTAGGAGTCATTTTGCGTCAAGAAAAATATTTGTGATGATAATTTCCATTGTGCCATGCTTTATCTTTTCATCTATAACTATACCTGTATTTTTTCTAGGATATATTTTACATTTTTTAAGAGAACTGCATACACTAGTGCTTTACCAACTTTACTGCTTCATAATTCTACTATACTATGAATCATTATAAATATGGTAAGTGAACTGAGACATCTGGAAGTATTTGCATAGACCTAGAACTCATTTCTTTTGTAATGTAAGTTTGTATTTATGTATTAGCCATGAGGGTAGAAAATAAATCAACTTTGTATTTTTGGATAAAATTGAAAATGTACACTCTACATGAGCACTACAGTTTTTCTTCTTAATTGTTCTTAAGGAGAAGTATGCTAAATCTTTTCATAACCCTATGCTCATACACTTGTGTCAGGAATGACATATGAAAAGTAGAATAGTGAATAAAAGATTTCCACAATGAATCCTCAAGGTTTGACTTTCAGAGACTTGTGGTATAGATCTTAAGGTTTTTCTACAACTGCCCCTTGAAACTTGACTCACCTGTTCTCATTAAATTTAGCATAGTCACCAAAAGTATAAGGGTAATAAAAGGCTTACCGTGGGCTATTGACTTAGTAGAAAGTTTTGTGGCTATACTCATCATCACTGAAATATGTATACATTTTCTGTCATGAAACAAATGAACCAGCAGTTCTACAACATAGCTCTCATGGTGCTATGAATCAAATGGTGATATCTGTTTAGGCATTGCTTCCTAGACTTTTTCTTAAATGAAGGCTTTGCAGATGCAATTGACATACATGAAATTGAGGTATATGGATTCGTGAGAATTTAATAACCATCAATGCATTTAAAGCTGTGCTTATTTACACTGTTGCTTTTGTTTAAAAGTTTCACAATAGATTACAAACTATTCAAGGGAAATTGTTTTTTTTTTTTTTTTATTTTTATTTTTTTTAATTTTGATAAAAAAATTTCCACCTGCTCCCCGTTTCCCATTTCCCTCCCCTCCTCCCAAATATTGCCCCCTCCCCCCACTCCCCTCCCCCTATCCCCACTCCTCTTCTCCTCCCCCCACACCATTCCCCCTCCCTCTCGATACTGAAGAGCAGTCCAAATTCTCTGCCCTGCGGGAAGACGAAGGTCTTCTATCTACGTCCAGGAAGGTGAGCTTCTAAACAAGCTAAGCTCCCACAAAGCCAGTTCATGTATTAGGATTGAAACCTAGTGCCATTGTCCTTGGCTTCTCATCAGTCTTCATTGACCGCCATGCTCAGAGAGTCCGGAATCAACCCATGCTTATTCAGTCCCAGACCAGCTGGCCTTGGTGGGCTCCTAATAAATCAGTTCCACTGTCACAGTGGGTGGGTGCATCCCTCGTGGTCCTGATTTTTTGCTCTTGTTCTCCCTCCTTCTGCTCCTCATTTGGACATTAAGAGCTCAGACCGTTGCTCCAAATTAAGAATCTGTCTCTACCTCGATCCATCGCCAGATGAAGGTTCTAAGGTGATATGCAAGATATTCATCAGTATAGGATAGGGTCATTTCAGGTTCCCTCTCCTTAGTTGCCCAAGGTACCAGCTGGGGACATATTCCAGGACACCTGTGAACCCCTCTAGAGTCAAGTCTCTTGCCAACCCTAAGATGGCTCCCTTAGATAGGATATATACTTCGCTGCTCCCGTATCCATCCTTCCTATATCCCAACCATCCCAATCCCCCGAGCTCCTCCCATCCTCCCCTTCTCATATTTCTCATCCCATTTCCCCTTTGCCCCATGCCACCTCACCCGCAAGTTCCCAGTTTTTGCCCTGCAATCTTGTCTACTTCCCCCTCTCCATGCGAATGACTATAGGATTTTCTTTGGGTTCACTTTCTTATTTAACTTCTATAGGATCACACATTATATGCTTAATGTCTTTTATTTATGGCTAGAAACCGATTATGAGTGAGTACATCCCATGTTCCTCTTTTTGGGTCTGGGATACCTCACTCAGGATAGTGTTTTCTATTTCCATCCATTTGCACGCAAAATTCGAGAAGTCATTGTTTTTTACTGCTGAGTAGTACTCTAATATGTATATATTCCACACTTTCTTCATCCATTCCTCCATTGAAGGGCATCTAGGTTGTTTCCAGGTTTTGGCTATTACAAACAATGCTGCTATGAACATAGTTGAACAGATACTTTTGTCATTTGATGTGGCATCTCTTGGGTATATTCCCAATAGTGGTATTACTGGATCTTGGGGTAGGTTGATCCCAAATTTCCTGAGAAATCGCCACACTGATTTCCAAAGTGGTTGCACAAGTTTGCATTCCCACCAGCAATGAATGAGTGTGCCTCTTTCTCCACAACCTCTCCAGCAAAGGCTATCATTGGTGTTTTTGATTTTAGCCATTCTGACAGGTGTAAGATGGTATCTCAAAGTTGTTTTAATTTGCATTTCCCTTATCGCTAAGGAGGTTGAGCATGACCTTAGGTGTCTTTTGGCCATTTGAATTTCTTCTGTTGAGAATTCTCTGTTCAGATCAGTGCCCCATTTTTTATTGGGTTCATTAGCATTTTAAAGTTTAGTTTCTTGAGTTCTTTATATATTTTGGTGATCAGACCTTTGTCTGTTGCAGGGTTGGTGAAGATCTTCTCCCAGTCAGTGGGTTGCCTTTTTGTCTTAGTGACAGTGTCCTTTGCTTTACAGAAGCTACTCAGTTTCAGGAGGTCCCATTTATTCAATGTTGCCCTTAATGTCTGTGCTGCTGGGGATAAACGTAGGAAGTGATCTCCTGTACCCATATGTTGTAGAGTACTTCCAACTTTTTCTTCTATCAGGTTCAGTGTGTTCAGACTAATATTGAGGTCTTTAATCCATTTGGACTTGAGTTTTGTGCATGGTGATAGATATGGATCTATTTTCATTCTTCTACACGTTGACAACCAGTTCTGCCAGCACCATTTGTTGAAGATGCTCTCTTTTTTCCATTGAATACTTTTAGCTCCTTTATCAAAAATTAGGTGTTCATAAGTTTGTGGGTTGAAATCAGGGTCTTCTACTCGGTTCCATTGATCAACTTCTCTGTTTTTATGCCAATACCAAGCTGTTTTCAATACTGAGGCTCTGTAATAGAGTTTGAGGTCAGGGATGGTAATGCCTCCAGACGATCCTTTATTATATAAGATTGTTTTGGCTATCCTGGGTTTTTTGTTTCTCCATATAAAGTTGATTATTGTCCTCTCAAGATCTGTGAAGAATTTTGATGGGATTTTAATGGGGATTGCATTGAATCTATAAATTGCCCTTGGTAGAATTGCCATTTTTACTATGTTGATCCTCCCTATCCAAGAGCAAGGGAGATCCTTCCATTTTCTGGTATCCTCCTCAATTTCTTTCTTCATTGACTTAAAGTTCTTGTCAAATAGATCCTTTACTTCCTTGGTTAGGGTTACCCCAAGATATTTTATGCTATTTGTGGCTATCGTGAAGGGTGATGCTTCTCTGATTTCCATCTCTGCTTCCTTATCCTTTGTGTATAGGAGGGCAACTGATTTTTTGGAATTGATCTTGTATCCTGCAACGCTACTAAAGGTGTTTATCAGCTGAAGGAGTTCTTTGCTGGAGTTTTTGGGGTCGCTTATGTACACTATCATATCGTCTGCAAATGATGAAAGTTTAACTTCTTCCTTTCCGATTTGAATCCCTTTGATCCCCTTATGTTGTCTTATTGCTATTGCTAGAATTTCAAGCACTATATTAAAGAGGTATGGAGAGAGTGGACAACCTTGTCGTGTTCCTGATTTTAGTGGAATAGCTTTGAGTTTCTCTCCATTTAATTTGATGTTAGCTGACGGCTTGCTATAAATAGCTTTTATTATATTTAGGAACGACCCTTGTATTCCTAATCTGTCTAAGACCTTTATCATAAAGGGATGTTGAATTTTGTCAAATGCTTTTTCCGCATCTAATGAAATGATCATATGGTTTTTTTCTTTCAGATTATTTATATGATGGATTACATTGATAGATTTTCGTATGTTGAACCAGCCCTGCATCTCTGGGATGAAGCCTACTTGATCATAATGGATAATTTTTCTAATGTGTTCTTGGATTCGGTTTGCCAGTATTGAGTATTTTTGCGTCGATGTTCATGAGTGAGATTGGCCTGTAGTTCTCTTTCTTGGTTGTGTCTTTGTGTGGTTTTGGTATCAGAGTAACTTCAGCTTCATAAAAGGAATTTGGCAATGACTTCTCTGTTTCAATATTGTGAAATACATTAAGGAGTATAGGTATTAGGTCTTCTTGGAAGTTCTGGTAGAATTCTGCATTAAAGCCGTCTGGACCTGGGCTTTTTTTGGTGGGAAGGTTTTTTATAACAACTTCTAATTCTTCGCGACTAACAGGTCTATTTAGATTGTTCACCTGGTCCTGGTTTAACTTTGGTATATGGTACTTATCTAAAAAAGTGTCCATTTCTTTTACATTTTCCAATTTTGTGGCATACAGGTTTTTGTAGTAAGATCTAATGATTCTCTGAATTTCGTCTGTGTCTGTGGTTATGTCTCCCTTTTCGTTTCTGATTTTGTTAATTTGCGTATTCTCTCTCCGCCGTTTGATTAGTTTGGATAGGGGTTTATCAATCTTATTGATTTTCTCCAAGAACCAGCTTTTTGTTTCATTGATTCTTTGGATTGTTTTCTGTGTTTCTATTTTGTTGATTTCAGCCCTCAATTTGATTATTTCCAGTCTTCTACTTCTCCTAGGTGAGTCTGCTTCTTTTCTTTCTAAAGCTTTAAGGTGGGCTATTAGGTCTCCAATGTGTGCTTTCTCCGTTTTCTTTATGTGGGCACTTAATGCTATGAACTTTCCTCTTAGCACTGCTTTCATAGTGTCCCATAGGTTTGAGTATGTTGAGTCTTCGTTTTCATTGAATTCAAGAAAGACTTTAATTTCTTTCTTTATTTCTTCCTTGATCCAGGTGTGGTTCAGTAGTTGACTGTCCAATTTCCATGAGTTCATAGGCTTTCTGGGGATAGCATTGTTGTTGAATTCTAACTTTAATCCATGGTGATCTGATAAGACACAGGTGGTTACCGATATTTTTTTGTAACTGAGTAAGTTTGCTTTGTTACCGAGTATGTGGTCTATTTTCGAGAAGGTTCCATGAGCTGCAGAGAAGAAGGTATATTCTTTCTTATTTGAGTGGAATGTTCTATAGATGTCTGTTAAGTCCATTTGATTCATTACCTCCCTTAATCCTCTTATTTCTCTGTTAGGTTTCTGTCTGATTGACCTGTCCATTGGTGAGAGAGGAGTGTTGAAATCTCCTACTATTAGTGTGTGTGGTTTGATGACTGCCTTGAGTTTTAGTAACGTTTCTTTTACATAAGTGGGTGCTTTTATATTAGGGGCATAGATATTCAGGATTGAGACTTCATCCTGGTGAATTGTTCCTGTTATGAGTAAAAAATGTCCATCTCCATCTCTTTTGATTGATTTTAGTTTGAAGTCAACTTTCTTAGAAATTAGTATGGCCACACCTGCTTGTTTCTTAGGTCCGTTTGCTTGATAAACATTTTCCCAGCCCTTTACTTTGAGTAGATGTCTGTCTTTGTGGTTGAGGTGTGTTTCTTGTAAGCAACAGAATGTTGGATCCTGTTTTCGTATCCAATCTCTTAGCCTGTGCCTCTTTATAGGTGAGTTGAGTCCATTGATATTAAGTGATATTAATGACCAGTGGTTGTTAACTCCGGTCATTTTTCCTTTCTTTCTTTCTTTCCTTCTTTTGGTAGTAGAGTTTGTGTGTTTCCCTTCTTCAAGTTGTGCTGGTGAAGGGTCATTAGATGTCTGGGTTATTGTGGGCATTGTTGGACTCCTTGGTTTGTGATTTTCCTTCAATTACTTTCTGAAGGGCTGGATTTGTGGCTACGTATTGTTTAAATTTGTTTTTATCCTGGAAAATTTTGTTTTCTCCATTTATAGTGAATGAAAGCTTGGCTGGGTATAGTAGTCTGGGCTTGCATCCATGGTCTCGTAGTTTCTGCAGTATATCTATCCAGGACCTTCTGGCTTTCATGGTTTCCATAGAGAAATCAGGTGTAAGTCTGATAGGTTTACCTTTATAGGTAACTTGACCTTTTTCCTTTGCAGCTCTTAATATTCTTTCTTTATTCTGTATGTTTTGTGTTTTGATTATTATATGACGAGGAGATGTTTTTTTTTGATCCAGTCGATTTGGTGTTCTGTATGCTTCTTGGACCTTCAAAGGAATATCTTTCTTAAGGTTGGGAAAGTTTTCTTCTATAATTTTATTAAATATATTTTCTGGACCATTGAGCTGTAGATCTTCTCCTTCTTCTATCCCTATTATTCTTAGGTTTGGTCTTTTTATTGTGTCCCAGATTTCCTGAATGTTTTGTGATGAGAATTTGTTGGTTATGCTGTTTTCTTTGATGAGAGTGTTTATTTTCTCTATGGTATCTTCAGTGTCTGAGATTCTTTCTTCTATCTCTTGTAATCTGTTGGTGGTACTTGTCTCTGTAGTTCCTGTTCGTTTATTCAAATTTTCCATCTCCATCCTTCCCTCGGTTTGTGTTTTCTTTATTACTTCCACTTCATTCTTCAAGTCTTGAACCGTTTCCCTTACCTGTTTGATTACTTTTTCTTGTTTCTCTTGGGTATCTTTGAGAGATTTATTCATTTCCTCTACCTTTTTGTTTGTAATCTCTAATTGGTTGTGGCAGTTTTTCACCTCCTGTTTAAGGTCCTCTATTATTTTCATAAAATTCACTTTTGAGTCGAATTCTTCTAATTCTTCTGGATTAGGGTGTACACTTCTCATTTCGGGATTCCTGGATCCTGGTGATGTCACGTTGCCTTTCAAGTTGTTGGGGGAATTCTTGCATTGGCGCCTGCCCATCTTTTCCTTCAAATGGAGCCAGGAGAGGCCTGATGTCTTGGACCAGTCTTTGCTGTGACTAACTCTCTAGGTGTATCTCCTCAGTGTAGGGGCAGGAACCGTTCCCTTCCAGATGAACTCCTCAACACCAAAACATGGATGCGTGGTATTCCAATGACCCGCGTAAAGAAGGCCGAATGCAAGGGGTCGGGCAGGGTCGAGTAGAACACAGGCGACACTGCAGTACAAGCTGGAGGTGCCTGCACTCCCTTTCGGGGGTTGCTGAGGCCTGCCCGCTAGGCAGGCACTCACTGCTCTGGTTGGGTAGCCTTAGTGTAGGGGCGTTTGTGCTCTCTACCGGGACCGTCCGCCCCAGGATAGTACACACTCACCCGTCCCGATGAAACTTCTCGGCACCTACACAGGAACTCCTGGATGCCCCAATGAGCCAGGGACTAAGGGAAGTAGGGCGCAGGCAGAGCAGGTCCAGGAGATCACAGCAGAGACTGCAGCCCCAGCAGCAGGGGCCCGCTTTCCCTGGCGGGGACCTTGAGGCCTGCCCTCTAGTCAGGCACTCACTGCTCTGGGCTGGTAGCCTTAGTGAAAGGGCAGGAAACTGTTCCACAGCTAAGGACCATGCAGACAAGGCAGGCTTGGGGGTGGGGGTGGGGGCGGGTGTGTAGGAGAGAAAGCCCTGCAGCAGGAGCTGGGGGAGGGGCGTTTGTGCTCTCTACCGGGACCGTCCGCCCCAGGATAGCACACACTCACCCTTCCCGATGAAACTTCTCTGCACCTACACAGGAACTCCTGGATGCCCCAATGAGCCAGGGACAAAGGGAAGTAGGGCGCAGGCAGAGCAGGTCCAGGAGATCACAGCAGAGACTGCAGCCCCAGCAGCGGGGGCCGCTTTCCCTGGCGGGGACCTTGAGGCCTGCCCTCTAGTCAGGCCCTCACTGCTCTGGGTTGGTAGCCTTAGTGAAAGGGCAGGAAACTGTTCCACAGTAAAGGACCTTGCAGACAAGGCAGGCTTGGGGGTGGGGGTGGGGGGCGGGTGTGTAGGAAAGAAAGCCTTGCAGCAGGAGCTGGGGGTGGGGGCGTTTGTGCTCTCTACTGGGACAGTGCGCCCCAGGATAGCACACACTCACCCATCCAGATGGGACTTCTCAGCACCTATGTAGGGATTCCTGGTGGCCCCAATGAGCCAGGGACTAAGGGAAGTAGGGCGCAGGCAGAGCAGGTCCAGGAGATCACAGCAGAGACTGCAGCCCCAGCAGCAGGGGCCCGCTTTCCCTGGCGGGGACCTTGAGGCCTGCCCTCTAGTCAGGCACTCACTGCTCTGGGCTGGTAGCCTTAGTGAAAGGGCAGGAAACTGTTCCACAGCTAAGGACCATGCAGACAAGGCAGGCTTGGGGGTGGGGGTGGGGGCGGGTGTGTAGGAGAGAAAGCCCTGCAGCAGGAGCTGGGGGAGGGGCGTTTGTGCTCTCTACCGGGACCGTCCGCCCCAGGATAGCACACACTCACCCTTCCCGATGAAACTTCTCTGCACCTACACAGGAACTCCTGGATGCCCCAATGAGCCAGGGACAAAGGGAAGTAGGGCGCAGGCAGGGCAGGTCCAGGAGATCACAGCAGAGACTGCAGCCCCAGCAGCGGGGGCCGCTTTCCCTGGCGGGGACCTTGAGGCCTGCCCTCTAGTCAGGCCCTCACTGCTCTGGGTTGGTAGCCTTAGTGAAAGGGCAGGAAACTGTTCCACAGTAAAGGACCTTGCAGACAAGGCATGCTTGGGGGTGGGGGTGGGGGGCGGGTGTGTAGGAAAGAAAGCCTTGCAGCAGGAGCTGGGGGGGGGGCGTTTGTGCTCTCTACTGGGACAGTGCGCCCCAGGATAGCACACACTCACCCATCCAGATGGGACTTCTCAGCACCTATGTAGGGATTCCTGGTGGCCCCAATGAGCCCGGGACCAAGGGAAATAGGGGGCAGGGAGAGCAGGTCCAGGAGATCACAAGCAGAGACTGCAACCCCAGCAGCAGGGGCCTGCTTCCCCTGGTGGGGACCTTGAGGCCTGCCCTCTAGTCAGGCACTCACTGCTCTGGGCTGGTAGCCTTAGTCTCAAGGGAAATTGTTATGAACTTGCACAAGAAAATTACCTTGCATGTCTTCTAGAACATTGACAATGTTCATTGGTGTTAAGGTCTTCCCAAATGTTTCCTAAAATACAGTATCAGAATATTTATGTTATATTATTTAAAATTGTGCAACAATTAACGTATCTTAAGTGCACCTAAGAACTATAACTGTATTGTTCACCTCATTCTTCTTTATCTAAAACAAATTACAGAACAAAATCATAAACCAAGGAAAAGTCGTCTCCATATTTTGAAACATGAAGGAAATTCATTTTTACCTGCAGTAGTGAGGTTCCTATAGGTCTCCAGCATCACATCTTTGTAGAGATTTTTCTGGGAAGGATTCAGCAAATCCCACTCTTCCTGAGTGAAGTTGATATGCACATCATCATAGGTCACTGCCTTCAAAAATATACCACACATGTTTACAGTGTAAGAATGACAGTTAAGGGGCTGGAGAGATGGCTCAGCGGTTAAGAGCACTGACTGCTCCTCCTGAGGACGCGGGTTCAAATCCCAGCGCCCACATGGCAGCTCACAACTGTCTGAAAATCCAGTTCCAGGGGATCTGACACCTTCACACCAATGCACATAAAATAAAGCTAAATAAACCGTAAAAAAAAAAAAAAAAAGAATGACAGTTAAATTTATACTTCTATGAAAGTACAGTTTTGATTCTGGTGTTTCCCATTATTATTCCATAACATAGACAGCCACTTTAGAAGGAATTTGAAAAGGAGAATCAATTCTGTTATTGCTATACCCTTTGTATAAGATACCACCTTGTAAGAGTAATATCTATTCACAGGGAGAGAAAAAAGAGAAAAGATCAGCAGTACATTGTATGCATGAGAAACTTATATAGAAAATAAATGACTACAGAAAGAAAAAGTAGATGGACAAACATGGTGTATTGATGTATTTTGCCTATAACCACAACACTCAGAAAACAGAGGTGGGTATATTTGTCTCTGAGATAAATGACAGTCAAGTCTGTGCAATCAGGTCCAGAAGTGGTAGAAGTACACATTAAGACCCTGTCTCCATTGCAAACTTCAGTGAAACAAACAATGCCATAGAAAAAATAAAATGCTTTTATTGAAGTCCCTACAAAGAATTGTTTTCACTCCACGTCTGTATTCATCTTCCTGAAACCTGAATTACCCTAACACAAACTACAATACCAATAACATTTTGTAGAAAAAGAACTGCCTGTATAATACAGTTACAAGTGGACAGATGAAAGCACTAGAAATATAAATGTTGGTCATAAATAATCAACACAGAGCTGAAGGGAGGGCAGAGTAATACAGCGCTCTTGCTGATCTTCAATGGAGGTGGACACATTTGCCAGTTCTTATGAGAATTACAACTATCCATTTTTCCAGGGTTAGGATTTCTGATATCTTTTGATCACTCTCATGACCAGATATCCATATAGTACATATCCATGCAGACATATAAAACAGTCATATTGATTTAAAAAAAAAACTAAAGCAAGCATAACAAGCAAGAAGATGTTCATCCAGCTGAAATTTATTGACTCAAAATACTCAGGCAGCATTAATGTTATCAAACCATGGAATGGCATCCTAGCAATCTGAGTGATACTCTCTGTCAAATTTTAAAATTCAAGATAAGCATGAAGCTGAGCACAGCAGCAAATACTTGGCATAAAAATACCTGCATTTCAGGGCCATCATCCTATAACATAAAAACATATACACCCAGGAATGATGCCTCCCTTTACTTTCAGGAATTTAGAGCCACACAATGACTCAGATAAGCAAACAAAACAATTAAAACAGTAGGTTACCAAACTCCTGAGCACTGAACAACAATGGTTTCTGCTATATCTTGTGTGATTTAGAGATGGAGCCTATAATGATGGTAAAAGCATTTCAGTATAAGTAGAAAGTTGGCTGACTAATATCATGCACAACACGGTAGATTTAAATGTCGGGAAATTACTTGAGGGTATTGAGACTCATAGTATACAATGAGGAATTTCATCTAGAAAGGCTTCTCCTACTGAAGATCCACAGAAAATTGAAAGCAAACCACTAAGGAAAGAAATTTGTTCAAATACATGATCATTTCTGGGAGGTTGTTCATTCAGTCAAGTACATTCTGAACCCAGTCACTATTGGCTCATGGTCAACAATGGAAAAAATACATTTAGTCATTGCAATGATTCACATTTAATGATGCTTGAAGAAGGGTGGTTAAAAGAAACCTAACACCTGCTCAGAATTGAGAAATGGATGTTTATTTATTTAGTGGTAGACTCACAAATCAGAATCCTATGCTTGAATAGAGATCAAAAATCAAATCACACAGCCAGAAAAGAGGCCAGACTCATGCCCTACATTGGCATATATAGTATATGAGGCCATGCACCAATGTGTGGGAAACCACTGGCTGTAAGACTTCCTACAGCACCCCCTTATTGTTTAAAGAAGAGTTATAAGCCCAATACACAATTATATACAATAAGAAAAATATATTCAATAATTATCCTATCCTAACTAGTTTAAGTCTTGTATAATAAATAACTTGGCCAAGTCATGAGAGGAAATTAACTGTAACTATCTAGTCTTCAACCCATTGAAGATCTGAGAAAGGACATAATATTACTTGAGCAAGCAGAAAGTTTAATCAATCAACTTTTAAAATGTGCAAATTACAGAGGCAACTGGCTACCTGGGCAATCATCCAAATTCTCATTTGCAACATTGAAGCAACCAACTTTGGCTAAGACCTAGAATAACTGACAGACCATTTTCAGAGCTAGGAATCTTTTCAAAACCATCTTACACTGTCTTGTCAAGATTTCACAAATTTAATTATCCATTTTTGTATACCATGTATATTGTCAGTGGTTGAGACGTGACCATGTCTTTGTCCAAAGGTCAGTTTTGACAACAAGAAAACAAGCTCTGAGTGTCTTTGGTGCTTAACATTCACTGGAAAAAAGATCAATGCTACCAGTAGTAATCATGTCTCACTTCAACAATTCCCTAAGTTATTTAAATTCCATATTTTAGAGCTCTTTGAAGTGGTTGAAGATTACCTATCTATGCAAACTATATTATTTATGTAACTAAAGTACCTGATTATTCTAACTATAAGTATGACAAATATAGATGACTATTGATCTATAATTCTTAATACCTATATAACTTAAAGACTAAGACTTCATATTAGAATATTGTACAATAAACAACTGTGCAACCAATGAGGACGATGGGTTCAAAATGGAACCAATGAATATGTATCTTGATCAGTGGTAGATATGTATATTGCAATTTGATAAATATACTTATCAATATATAAAATGTTTTAAGCAGATGTAGAAGCATTAATGCACACAACATTCAATATACTTTAACATTATATCAATATACAAAAATCTATATCAATGCAATTGCCTATAAATTATAACTCACTCTGTTAGTATTCACTCTGTTAGTCACTATTATTATTAGTGTATGTAAGCTCACACTAATCTATTTTTTTTAGTTGAGCAGAGTGGAGAAACAAGGGACACCTCTGCTGGAAAATAACATTATGGGTGCGGAGCCAAAGTAGCAGGTTTTTTTTTTTTAATATTTATTTATTATGTAATAAATATTCAGTTTGTGTGTCTGCCTGCAGGCAAGAAGAGGGCACCAGACCTCATTACAGATGGTTGTGAGCCACCATTTGGTTGCTGGGAATTGAACTCAGTACCTTTGGAAGAGCAGGCAATGCTCTTAACAACTGAGCCATCTCTACAGCCACAAACACTAATCTATTATTCCATCCAATTTTCCCATATATTTTCTTTCTTCTTTCTTTTTTTTTTTTTTTTTTTGTTTTTTTTTAGACAGGGTTTCTCTGTGGTTTTGGAGCCTGTCCTGGAACTAGCTCTTATAGACCACGCTGGTCTTGAACTCACAGAGATTCGCCTGCCTCTGCCTCCCGAGTGCTGGGATTAAAGGCGTGCGCCACCACCGCCCAGCCCCATTTTTTTTTTCAAAGAGATCCCTCAGCCTCTAATATTTTACCTCCAACCCAAAACCCTATAACAATTATAATCAACCCTTAAATGATGTCCCTAACCCTGAGGACAAACATTGTTGGGAGAGAGGATATAGTCTTTTAGAAATACTTCCAGCTGTATGGGGGCCGTGTTCTTTGTCTGGGATCCTGTGAAAATAAAATGATGTTTAAATTCCAAGATTATTGTCTAGTATAATTGCAAATAGTCTCTGAGTATTTGGTAAGATTTTTCTGAGTGTCCTATTAGAAGATCTGTCCAGAATGTTGTAAAAAAAGTGCACCATTTCAGCTAAGCAAGTTAGAACCATCTTGAGCAGGTGGTATGCAAAACAGGTCTGATAGTAGCACTATCATCATCATGCCATCATATCAACCAGGTTGAGTTGTTGTTGTGGGACCCCAACTTCTTCCTGGAAATTTCAAAGATTACTTCAGGAAAATTCATTGTTCATTGTGTTAAACTTAAACATTGAGTCTATAGATATATACAGACATAAATATTCAATGGCATGTACAAGTCAGACAAAAATAGATATGGAGAAAAGTGAAAAGTTTTCTAAATTCTTTTTTCTTTCCATCCCATGCTCCTGACATGAGACAAAGTGCTGAATTTTTTTTTTCGAGACAGGGTTTCTCTGTGGCTTTTTTGGTTTCTGTCCTGGAACTAGCTCTTCTAGACCAGGCTGGCCTTGAACTCACAGAGATCCGCCTGCCTCTGCCTCCCTAGTGCTGAGATTAAAGGCGTGTGCCACCAGTGCCCGGCAAAGTGCTGAATTTTTATTTTAACAACATGCTTATATTTATAGAGGGACAGTGCCAATGTCCAACTACAAAGCCATCTCTGTATATTCATAAATATACATCCACCTACAAAAGCACCAAATGAAATGATAGGATAAAAGTGTAGATTACTGAATCTGCTCTAAAAAGAATAAAGGGGCATATATACGTATGATGAAATAAATGGGTAGGTTATTAAAATTAATTTTAAAAAGTAACCACTTATTTATAATTTTACATTGATATAGATATGGAAATTTTCTTTTAATCCAAACTTGACATTATTTTATTAAAATACTGTCGATGATTTTCTATTCTTACTCAAGCTATTTTATCTAATGCATCTCACTTGAACATGTAATGAAAATTTCTAGTCCTTGACTTATTATTATAAACCAATTAGGATATAAAGTACTGCGTGTTAATAGTTTATTTATTACAATTGAAATTATACTCAAGTTATGTTTTCAACATTATACAGAATTTGCCCTTTTCTTAAACATGCTCAATTAACAAATCCACTTATAAACATAATCACAATATAAAAGCAGGGACATTTAGGCACCTTCTTACCTGAAAGTCATGTAGGAACATAAGTTATCCCATGGCACTATAGTGTGCTTCAAAACACAGCACAGTGGTTCCTTGCCATTCCCTACCCCGTCAAAGATCTTTTCTAGATCTCCCAAGATATGCATTTCAATAGCACTTGCCTCTGACTCTAAATCAGACACTTCTGTAATCTTGCACTCCATAGGAACTTTCCATTTTTACTCCTGGACAAAATGTGGTTAGCTAGATTGTACAGTGCACTCTGTTACATGGCTGGAGTTATTCCCTGTAGAACAGGTGGAAGGAAGCACTGAATATTAACAAACAAAGAAGTTTTCAGGTCACAAAAGGAGATGTTTGTTCTGTGGCTTCATGCTGAGATCGGATGTACTGAAGGTAATTTTTACCTGGTGTCAGCAATTTCAGACAACCATGAGAGAAAAGCAAGAACCAGACCTCAACCAAGATCTTACCCCCATCTGAAGGCTGGATGATGGCTCCATGGTGTTTCAAGTTTAATACTGAAATGCAGAGGAATGTGGAAACTTGAATATGTAGAAAATAATGGAGCCAGGAAGAATGAATTTATGTGTACTGTTGTTAGCCAGCACATCTTCCTCCATGGACTGCTAAATAAAAATGTGCAGTTGCATTATTCAAGATTCTCCACATGAACAGGACTGGTAGAATGAATCTCACCATTAAAGTACAAAGTGGTCTTATTAGAATGTCTCCCAAGCTGTGTTCTGGGTCACCTAAAGATAGCTGTCTAACAATGGAAATTTGAAGGGTACAGGAGATTGCTTCTCAGTCTTTTCTCTAAGATCAAGTGAAGAATGCAGCAGTTCAGTCCATGAGACTCTATGTCTAAGTTGGTTTACAGGATACACCACTATTCCAAAGAAGTCAGCTCTAATGTTAGTAATGGACTGAATTAGGTAGCCAAAGCTACTGGAAGGAGGCAAAAAGAGAGAACCTTCTTCTTTAATAGCCTTTATATGTGTCTGCTGCCATGAGAAGGTGATATCCAGGTTAAAGGTGGATCATAGTCATTGTTTGGTTCATTATTTTTTTTTTGTTATGTTTTCAACACAGGATTTATCTATGTTGCTGTGGAACTCATTGTGTAGACCAGACTTGCTCTGCCTCTTCAATGATAGTGTTAAAGGTGTGCACTGCCACCAAGCAGCTAAGCATGGATCCTATCATGTCAAATAATCTAGAACGATAAAAGTTCTATCCATTTCAAAAACTTCAATTAAGTATAACCCCACTCAGATATAACCATTTTTGTGTGTGTATGAATTAATCCCAGAGGTAGTCAGTTTGACTACCAAATATAACTGCCAAGTGAGAAGAAATGAGAAAAACCTCTTGCCTGCATGGGAGTTGTTTCAAAAGCAGCTTTTTCCCTTGACAAAGGAGCATGGGGATTTTACTTAGGGAGTTTGAGCATGCTCATATAATGTTCTTCCTTTTCTTTGGCATGCTCCATTAACAAATGTACCTCTGCACATGATCATAATGTAGAGTCATTTAGGGGCATTCTTACATCAGAGTCATGGAGGAACATATGAAAATTACAAAAACAATGGAAGAAATGTCTCTATGTTCATATTGTACCATAAGGTCTTAGTTGAAAATCAAGTAATTGACGCTGCGAAAAGTAGATTGTCAATCTTGATGCTTGACCAAAGAGAAATGTGCTAACATCATAATTCTCACAGACATAAAAGATAGAGATCAAAAAACCAGAAAACTTCAAGGAAAAGTTATCTAACAGCCCTCTATATACTGCTCCTGGATGAACGGTTATGATGACCTCTATTATTTCGAGTGCAAACTACTTTTGTTCTGAGCAGGGTTACTAAGCAGAAGGCCACAGTTGTTTCCATGCAAGACAAGAGGCAGTCCATTTTTAACTAGCCCTGGCTTGTAGTTTGTCTCAAGGGTATGACATCAGTGTAGAGAATTTCATTCATTCTTTTTTCTAACTTTAAAAATATTTGGTTAATTGATGTTCTCACTGAATGTGCCTGTGCACAGTACCTAAAGATGGCAGAAGGGAGGAGATGCCTGGGGCTGGAATTAGAGCAAATGGCTAGCTAAAATACAGGGTCCAAGAATGGAATCAAGGTCTTCTGTAAAATAATCCAGTGCTCTAATTGCTGAGCCATCTATCAAGTCCCCATTTTAATTTAAAAGTAATCCTCATGAATTGTTAATTAAAAAATATTACATCACTTTTTGCTTTCATCTCTTCATTCCATCCCTGCCCCCAAAACCTTCCTACTTCACCCCTGTCAAGTATGGGTGAATAAGTATGCTGAATACATGAGTACAACCTCCTGCTTCTGTTTTTAGTTGGATGTGTATATATAATGCACTGACTACTCATATTGGATAAACAATTAAGGAACTACTCCCTTCTTCAGGCTAATTCTCTCAAATGGAGGAGAATTGTACTTTTTAATCATCTTCAGGTTTCAGACCCTGACTAGGCAACCTTGGATAGGAAACATAACCAAGAATAGAAAACATAGGACAGAGAATACCTCATCTAAGAGGTATTCTACCTGCAGTTAAGAGCACTAGGTATTCTTTCAGAACATCCAGCTTCCATCCCAAGTACATACAGAAGCTTTCTACTATCTTTACCTCCAAAATCAGGGGTTCTGAGAACTTCTCTCAGATTCCCTGGCTTTCATAAGAAGAGGAGACTTGCACCATAAAATTCATTTTCCATACTGTGTGTGGTAGTAAATTCTTTTCATGGCAGTAATCTGGACACAGAGGCAGGAAGATCACTATGCACATTATAGCCTGGGCTACATAGTCTACATGCAAACATAAAGACACACACACAAAAAAAAACTGAATAATATATGAGAAAAGGAACCCTGGAGAATTGGAACAAGATTTTTCTTGAAGTCATCTTAAGTGTCTGCTACTGGTGCCCAAATAATCATTTCCGAAACTAAATATAGTCAAGTAGATAATCATCTTCTATTAATTCCAGGCACTGGGACAAACTGAACAACGTACAATGGGCCCATCATGAACTGGGTATTATCAGACCAATCAAGTAATAAATTACGACATTCACAGCAGCAATCTATTATCAAAAAGAAATGGCATAAAAGATATCAGGACCAAGTAGTTTCTGAAGGCACAAAGAAGCTACATTGAAAAGTGGCCAAATGACAATGGTTTCTACTCCTGTTACAATGCCTCCTGCTGCCAAGCATATATCTATAGCCTATTCCCTATGATTGGTTGAATGAGGAAGAGAAGGCTAGACCCTGACTGATGGTCCTTCACATCATCCTGGAACAACCAAGTATTGGATAGTTTCAGGATTTCAATCCCATTTTGGGACAACCCTGAAAGATACTAGTGAAGGGAAACCTTCACAGTGGGCAGAAGAGCAGGCAGTAAACATTCTCATAAATTTTATTTGCAAGGAGAAATGGCCTAATGTGCAACTGTACACTGATTGATGGACTCTATCCAAGAAACTAGACCTTAAAATGCTAATTAACCCAATTAAAAATGGGGTACTGAACTGAACAGAGAATTCTCAACAGAAGTTCAAATGGCCAAAAGACACTTAAGGTCATGCTCAACCTCCTTAGCGATCAGGGAAATGCAAATCAAAACAACTTTGAGATACCATCTTATACCTGTCAGAATGGCTAAAATCAAAAACACCAATGATAGCCTTTGCTGGAGAGAATGTAGAGTAAGGGGAACACTTATCCATTGCTGGTGGGAATGCAAACTTGTGCAACCACTTTGGAAATCAGTGTGGCAGTTTCTTAGAAAATTTGGGATCAACCTACCCCAGGATCCAACAATACCACTCTTGGGAATATACCCAAGAGATGTTGTATCATACTACAAAAGCATTTGTTCAACTATGTTCATAGCAGCATTATTTGTAATAGCCAGAACTTGGAAACAACCTAGATGCCCCTCAATGGAAGAATGGATAAAGAAAGTGTGGAATATGTATGCATTTTAGAGTATTACTCACTGATAAAAACCAATGACATCTTGAATTTTGCATGCAAATGGATGGAAATAGAAAACACTATCCTGAGTGAGGTAACCCAGACCAAAAAAGATGAATATGGTATGGAGTCTAGCCATAAATGAGGGACATTGAGCCTATAAACTGTGATCCTAGAGAAGTTAAATAAGAAAGTGAACCCAAAGAATAACATATAGATATCCTCCTGGATATTGGAAGGAGACAAGATTCCCAGGCAAAAATTGGAAACTTGGGGGTGGGAGTGGGGTTGGGGTATGGGGAAATGGGATAAAAAAGTGAGAAGAGGGGATAGGTTCAACTGATATTAAACCAACAGACTAAGAAAGGAATAACAACCTTTGGCAGGGTGGTATTTCCAGATTACTGTGAGGAAATTGAATTGCCTCAATGTGAGGGAAGTAACAAGGATTATGTCTGGGATGCAGCAGATCCTTTGGGGTGTCTCTATCTGAAATTGTGCCTTGTGATTAAAGTTAATGGGAGATGACAACAATCTAATACAACAAGTATGACAAAGGTCACATATTCATCAGGAATGAAGGGATAGATCACTTCTCTAAGAAAAGGCAGAAGACCATGTGAAGTGCTTGCAGAGGGTGAAAGAAATAAAGAATGTGTAGTAGAGATGGCAGTGCTAAATACCATCTAAGGCCGAGTGACCACTGCAGAAAGGAGAACTTTAACTGATGTGAGTGCTTCTGTTGTTTTGTTGGTAATGCATTTGTACAGTTATTGATATGTTCTTTTAGTTTTTAATCATATTTTTCAATATCAATTATGAGTATATCTGTGGTATTAGAAATAATTTTGAAATAATAGAAAAATGTTCTCCAAGGGACATTGCCATTCTTTTAAAAAGATAATGCATTTGCAATTGTATTTGATATACTTATATTATGTTTAGGCATAATTACAACCTGGTTATTAATTTTCATTTAGTAATTAATAAGTTGATATAATTTATGTCAAGTTGAGAAGTGATTGATTATGATAGCTGCTTTTGGTTGTTAACTTTGCTATATTTGGAATGAACTGTAATTCCAGAAAAGAGAACACAGTTGTGATCTGGACCTTAAGGCAAGAAAACATGACTCTGATCCAGATACTGAGGATGGATGACTCCTGCCTTTAATCTAGACCTTGAAGCTGGAAGGCAGCTAAGAACCATACAATCTTTACTAGAAACTCATGCAGGTCAGGAGATTCAGGATTCAAAAGAGACAATAATAAAAAGACTTGAAATGATTGAAGAAATTATTGGAGCTGGGGAACAGAGTAAGGAGGCACAAGGACAGGATACAATGCCACCACCAGCTGTTAGAACTGGCTTACCCAGGGTTTTAGCGACATACCCTATAATTTATTCTGACAATGCGTCATCTTCTAAAGGCTCAAAGGGAGTCAGAGAAGCTAGGTGGATGCCAATAGCAATGAATGATCTAAAAGAAATTAAGCAAGCTATTGTTAATTTTGGCTTGCACTCTGCATATGTTAAGGAAATGATAAGGACTTGGGCTTGTAATGTTAGAGCTACCCCACATGATTTCCAACAGTTACTTTCTGCAGTATTAGATGATGGACTTTCCTTGATATTTGGAATCTATTTTAGCGAAGAATCCAAACATATGGAACAGCAAGGAAGAGCAAAAGGTGTGGAGGTTTCCCAAGATCAAATTCTTGGTGCAGGAGAATACGCTGATCCACAGGTCCAAGCTCTTTATGATGATGAAGCACTGTGTTTATGTCACCAAGCAGCTTTAAATGCTTGGAATAGAATACAAGATCCAGCAAAAAGGGTTGAATCATATACCAGGATTAGGCAGAGACAGAGAGAACCTTTACTAACTTTTTGCAAAGATTAATTAAGGCTCTGGATATAGGGGTAACTCACCCAGAGGCTAGACGAATATTTCTTGAATCTCTAGCTTTTGAAAATGCAAACATAGATTGCAAAAACATAATTGGGAATTTAAGGTCTATATCAGCACTTATGGATGAATGGATTCAGCGTACGATGAATGTTGAAACATTTAGCTATAATGATGAATCTTGGGTAGGAGAAGCGATTTCCAAAGCAATGAGGAGATATCAAACTGTCAGGTGTTTTAATTGTGGTAAATTAGGACATTTGCAAAGGGATAGCAGGCAAAGAATTTCTAGGAATAATATTTCTTCTGGGAATGACAAAAATAGGAGACCTCGGCCTTCAGGTATATGTAGGAGATGCAGTAAAGGCTGACATTTGTCCAACGAATGCAGGTCAACAACAGACAGAAAAGGCAACCTGATACCATCGGGAAACTCCTTGAGGGGCCTCTCGCAGGCCCCCAAGCCAACAGTGGCGCAGACATTCCCAGTCACAGTGGAGAACGTGCCTCACCAAGAAAATTAAAAGCTCCAATTTCTGCTGTAAAAAGTAATACTGGTCTAAATGATGAATTATGCATGGAGGATGAGTCAAAAAACCCAGTAGGACAGAGTAAAAGTATATTTTGGCAGACTTCTATTAACGATCAAAGACCAAAGCTAAGAGTATGTATAAATGGCACTTTTATTGAAGGCTTATTAGATACAGGTGTGGATGTAGGTATCATTACTCCAGAATCTTGGCATCCGAATTGGCCTCTTCAAGAGGTATATGTTTATTTCCTGAGAATTGGAACCCTATCTCGTGTAAAACAAAGCACAAGGAGGGTTGAATGCATAGGGCCCGAAGGGCAAATAGGAAGACTAAGGTCATATATAGCCAATATTACAATAAATTTATGGGGCTGTGACCTCCTACAGCAATGGAATACCCAGATTAACATTCCTGTAGTTCCAGGAACTCATAATTCTGGGAAGGATATGATGAGGTATTATGTAAAAAGGTCAGCAATCATTCAGGCAGTACAAGAACATACAGCAAATACAAAAACTTTAGAGTACCAAAGCCGTACCTTTAAAATGGCTAACTGAGAAGCCAATAAGGATCAAACAGTGGCCTCTAGCTGAAGATAAACTACAGGCATCGGAACAGCTGGTGCTAGAGCAACTAGATGCTTAGCATATTGAAGAATCAACCAGCCCTTGGAATTCTCCTGTGTTTGTCATAAAAAAGAAATCTGGTAAATGGAGAATGGTGACAGATTTAAGAGCTGTCAACAAGGTAATTCAACCTATGGGCCCACTACAATCTGGAATTCTTTGCCTTCTCTATTACCAAAAGTATGGTCTCTTATAGTTATTGATTTGAAAGATTGTTTTTTCACTGTACCATTACAAGAAAAGGATAGAGAAAAATTTGCCTTCACAGTGCTACTTATAATAATTCTCAGCCTAATAGGAGATATCAATGGACTGTCCTTCCACAGGAGATGCTCATTAGTCCTACATTGTGCCAATATTTTGTAAGTAAGCCATTGGAAATAATTTGTAAACAATTCCCCAAGTCCACGATTTATCATTACATGGATGACATCTTGTTATCTGATTCACATAAAGATACTTTGCCGGGCGGTAGTGGCGCACGCCTTTAATCCCAGCAAATGGGAAGCAGAGGCAGGCGGATCTCTGTGAGTTCGAGACCAGCCTGGTCTAAGGGCTAGTCCCAGGATAGGCTCCAAAACCACAGAGAAACCCTGTCTCGAAAAACCAAAAAAAAAAAAAAAAAGAAAGAAAGAAAGAAAGAAAGAAAGAAAGAAAGAAAGAAAAAAGAAACAAATAAAGATACTTTAGAAAGGATGTTTGAAGAAGTAAAGAACGTCTTGCCTAGGTGGGGATTACAAATTGCCCCTGAAAAGATTCAAAGAGGAAATTCTATTAATTACCTAGGTTACAGAATAGGGTTAGAGAAAATTAAAATGCAAAAGGCACAAATTAGGAGACACTGATTAAAGACTCTTAATGATTTCCAAAGATTGTTAGGAGACATTTCCAGTCATTGACCAGCTGTTGGGATAACACCTGATCTAATAGTTCATTTAAACAAAACCTTAGATGGTGATAAAATTTGAATAGTACAAGAAAACTGACAGCTGAAGCAGAAAAGAAACTGACAATAATTGTGGAAAAATTACAGGAGGCACATGTGGATAGGGTGAACCCAAATCTTAGCAGCATCCTAGTCATATTGCCTTCCAGAATTTCTCCTAAAGGGATTCTAATGAAGAGGGAAGATATTATTTTAGAGTGGATATTTATATCTAATAAACCAAGTAAAAAATTAAAAAAGTCTCTGAATTATTTATAAAGGGTAAGCTGAGACTTCGTCAACTAGCAGGTATAGACTCAGCAGAAATTATAGTGCCTTTTACTACTGAAGAAATAAAAAAGTTATGGGAAGACAATGAACCATGACAAAGAGCTTGTGCTAATTTTTTGGGAGAAATTAATAGAAACTATCCCAAAAGTGGTAGACTTAACCTCATAAAGAGAACTTCTTGGATTCTTCCTAGAATTGTACGTGATGTTCCAATAACTGGAGCCTGTACGTTCTATACTGATGCAAATAAATCAAGGAAAGCAGGTTATAAGTCAGATGAATTGAGTAAGGTGGAACAAAGCCCTTATAATTCTGTCCAGAAAGCAGAATTATATGCCATTATTATGGTGCTAAGGGATTTTAAAGAACCTCTTAATATAGTTACAGATTCACAATATGCAGAAAGAGTTATCTTGCATATTGAAACCGCTGAATTTATACCAGATGACACAGAGTTGACTTCACTGTTTATCCAGGTACAAGACATAATCAGGAACAGGCTTTGTCCGATGTACATAACACACATCCGGTCCCATACAGGTCTGCCTGGTCCTCTAGCACAAGGTAACGCTGAGATTGATCAATTATTAATTGGAAGCGTGTTGCAGGCCTCAGAATTTCATGAAAAGCATCATGTCAATAGTAAAGGCCTAAACATGGCAACAAGCTAAGGACATTATAAAGAGATGTCCCACTTGTTCTTTCTATAATCAAACACTGTTGCCTGCAGGGAGTAACCCAAAGGGTACTAAAAGAAATGAAATCTGGCAGATGGATGTGTTCCACTTTATGGAATTTGGTAAATTAAAATATGTACACCACACCATAGACACGTATTCAGGTTTTCAATGGTTTTTACTGCCCTGAGTTCAGAAAAGGCTGATTCAGTAATCACACATTTATTGGAAGTTATGGCCATCATGGGTATACCTGCACAAATAAAGACAGATAATGGTCCAGCATATGTATCTAAGAAAATGAAACACTTCTTTGCTTATTATAATATAAAACACATTACAGGTATACCACATAATCCCACAGGTCAGGCAGTTTTAGAAAGTTCAAATCGTACTATAAAGGATATGTTGAATAAACAGGAAGGGACCGAAAATACCCCCAGTAATAGATTACATAATGCTTTATTAACCTTGAATTTTCTTAATGCTAAAGAGAAAGGAATGACAGCAGCAGAAAGACATTGGATAATGGAAAAGTCTGCTGAACTAAATCAACTGATTTATTTCCAAGATTGTGCTGACCTCTCAATGAAGCCAGGAGATGTGCTACGTTGGGAAAGGGGTTTTGCTCTTATTTCCACAGGAGAAGAAAAATTGTGAATACCATCAAAATTAAGTCTGGGTCACACCTTTTGCTGGAAGGAATGTGGGCTGTTATTTCTCTCTCTGCTTTCCCTTACCTTGTCCGTATATGTACTCATTATCATTGAAGTCTACTTCTTTGGGATTCCAGCATGTACACTAAACAACTGAGACACCCAGTCTTGTGGGACTGAATAACTACTAGAACTTGCGCTTTCTAGTCACTGACAGCAATTGTTGGAGTGCAGCCTTTAAGTTATTCCAGTAAATTGCCATATGCACACACACTTATGCAGACAGACAACAGACAGATATATAGATGGAGAGAGAGAGATTTAGTTCTTAAGTTCTGTTACTCTAGAGAACCCTGACTAATATACTGTGATTTTTAGTCAATATAATTTTTAAACTTCTAATTCCCAGCATTTTTATTTATGCCATAATTACACACCAGAAGCACTTTTACCAAATACTTCAGTATCACATTATAAGCATATGAAGAAAATAACCTTTCATGCAGTAACAGTCAAAAGAGTATGGGAAAAATGAAGTGTAATATTGAGTGTTATTTCTGATGAAAAATTTATCAAACAGTATGAGCCATTAGATCTATGGCAAGATTTAATCATTTGTTTTGATCAAGTTGAAGGTGCTTGTTCATTCTATTTATCTTTAAATTTTATCTTGCTGCCATTTATTCAAGTCTATTAAAATTTAAAATTAAGTAAACGGATGCTTGAAAGGAATATACCACTATTAAAGCTTAAACCACAGCAAGGTAAAACCTACTGATATTTTGTATTAGATGTGTTGAATTAACAATCTGAAATTTTTTCTGAGATATATTCTACTCATAGTTTCTCAAGTCCCTAGCTAGTAAATCGATGTATATTTAATACAAACATTTTAAGATTATTTTAACAGGCTTGCTTATTTAAAAACGTGAAAAGTGCTTAGATAGTATTTCTTCCCTTGAGAATTATGAAGTTGGAATCTACAATAAGTGTTAATCAGTTCTCTGTTTTTATTTTAGGTATTGTTTTCAACATTCCCAAACAAATGGGTAGACCTTTGTTAGGTTTAAGAAACATTAAAAACAAAAGCAATTTGAAAGGTTTGGGGAGGGAAAGTTTTGTTGACCAGGGTCTCACAAGACACCTTAGCCTGATTTAAATCTATTGGTGATTCTCCTGCATCAACTTGCTATGTACTGAATGAAATCTAAAGTTTGAACCACCAAAATCAGCATGAATGATGTTTGTTTAATGTTTTTTTTTTTTTGAGACAGGTTTTTGCTATGTATATTAACTGGACCTGAAAGGCAAAATCCTCCTGTCCCCATACTCAATGTATTGGGATTATTGGTGGGGAACAATGTGCCCAGCAAAATCTGTCTCATTTGTCAAGCTCTAATTGCTTTTAAGGCCCTCAGCCTTGAGCTGGGGAGATTGCTGAGAGGATGAAATCACTCACTGCCAAAAGGATGATCTCAGTTCTATTCCCCATATCAATGGGGATTTGGAGAGGCAAGAGTGAATGTGGCTAATGCGTTGCTTCTCTGTTCTGTCATCTTTACCCAATATCTGACTCTGGGTTTTTATTAATACTACTAATTAGGATCACATTTCAACAATCATCTAGAACATATTACCTTACTACTTATTTCTAAAGGGCACTACTTGAGTAAGTTTTCATGGTTCTTCTTGTCCAGCCCTTTCTCTGCTGGGACTACGCATTCTTTAAAGTTGGTCTTTGAACTCAATTTGTACACAATCCATCTTCATTTGGAATTTTGCATTATAATCCAGAGAAGAAGGAGGGCTTCCATTTACCAGTTTATTTTTTTTCTCACTGACCAGTTTAAGGCCCAGCCATGAGGCAGATTCATGACTTTTCAGCACTCTGAAGCAGAAGCGGGATTAGGTGTGCAATGGAATTCTCAATGGCATAGTGTGTCGCCAGCCTAATTTACAGGAGATATTGTTCAAAACATAAATAAGTAAACCAGACTCGATAAAAAATAGAAAGAAATCCTTAATAACCTGGAAACAATGGGGAATAGGAAGAAATAGGAGATTAGAGCAAAGCCGGGCGGTGGTGGCGCACGCCTTTAATCCCAGCACTTGGGAGGCAGAGGTAGGCGGATCTCTGTGAGTTCGAGACCAGCTTGGTCTACAAGAGCTAGTTCCAGGACAGGCTCCAAAGCCACAGAGAAACCCTGTCTCGAAAAACCAAAAAAAAAGAGAGAGAGATATTAGAGCAAAGATGCACTTAAAGAAATTCTAAGTTAAAAATTGAAACTCATAATTTGTTTTAAAAACCATGTAGCTGAAAAAACCATATAGGTAGACTGACTTTGAAAAACACAAAGCCATTCTCTGGAAAAGGAAATGGCATTAATAAGATATTATTCCACCCTGTCCTTAAATGTAATGTTAGCTGCTGGGACCTGTCACCTGACAAACACAGGTAGAGCCAATGGATACAAACATGACAAACAAGATTAATGTCTGTATATGAGAGCTCCATTTTGGAATTTCAATATTCATTGGCTCTATTAACCTTCAAACATGGGACACCCAAATCGGGCCTGCCTTCATTACATGACATGGATCAATACATGCTGGAAAATTATAAAATCACTTATCCATGTACAATCATATTTTATTTCATAATGGAGACTGCAAAGCTGTTTGCCTTAAGTGATTCCCCTATAGTATACATAGTTTGTCTATACTATTAAGTTCCGAAGGCCAAAACCATGCTCTATACAAATCCTTTTTCTGTTACTGAAATGAACAATTGACTCCATGACAAAATTTGAAATTTCACAACTTGGTGGTGACTGAGATCTTTAATCTAAAAGTTTAGTTAGTTTAATCACCAGGAGAGCCAGGTCAATTCCCTGGGGGGCAATGTCATGGGATCAAGGCTACCTGAGCCAACAAAAGAATTTTTGTCTCAGAAACATTTTTCTACAAGACTGATGTTCTAGAATTAATATGCCTTCCCAGGAATAAATCATTCCACAAACTTAAACATTTAATTAACATAAATTGCTGTAGCAACAGGCTGCATTTACTATTGGTTAATGCTAAAAAGAGGAGCGAGCCTGGAAGAAATTTTGCATTCCACATAAGCTGTCATCTTGAAGTTTCTTTTGAGTTCAGGACCAAGGTTATACTGTGAACAACATAAAAAGGGACAGGAGAAGTCAGGTGGTGGTAGCACACATCTTTAATCTGAACTCTAGGGAGTCAGAGCCAGACAGACCTCTGTGAGTTCAAGGCCAGACTCATCTACAAGAGGTAGTTGCAGGTCAGGCTTCTAAACTACAGAGAAGCCTAGTCTTGAAAAACAAAACAACAAAAAGGAGAGGGAGACGGGAGAAGGCATGTCTAAACAAGTAGGCAGATGGAGATTTACAGAGCAAATCTATTCTTCTGATCAGGCAAGATCTAAAAGATACATTTAAAAGATATATCAACATACATAGGAAATAGAACACAAATACAAAAATATGGGCAAGTCCTGTCCACATTGTAAAAGATTATCTTAAATGAACAGCTATTTTGAGTTCTTTCAACTTCAGAATAAGGCATCTTTTGACACTGAAAATGGTGGTTCAAAGGAAGACCAGACATACTTGTAAGAAGAACCAAGAATAGTTCATTTTAACTAGCCCTGACTACTATCTGTTTTAAGGCTGTGAAATTTACTCTAAAGGATTTCGTTCTTTAAGCTTCATTTTATACGTATGGATGTTTGCCCAAATGTGTCTGTGTCAA
The DNA here is from genome assembly GCF_950005125.1 of Chionomys nivalis. Taxonomy (NCBI): domain Eukaryota; kingdom Metazoa; phylum Chordata; class Mammalia; order Rodentia; family Cricetidae; genus Chionomys; species Chionomys nivalis. Next base: position 35,558,076 of record NC_080111.1, on the reverse strand, counting down.
GACCTGCAGAGGCCAGAAGAGGGAATCAGATCCCTTAAACCTGAGTTACAGGAGGTCTAGCAACATAACCTCTGCCGTCTTCAAAAACAACCATTGCTCTTAATTTCTAAGCTATCTCTCAAGCTACATTTTTATTAAAAATCTATTTTCACACATTTTAATTAAAATATATTACATCTCTTTACCTATCTTGTGTTGTCTCTCTATCCCTTTCCAAATATTTCTCTTCCAATTCCTTCATTGTTAAGTATGTACTAATAAGTATGGACAAATTTGTGAATAGAATCTGCTGGGTCTATTTCTGTTGGTTGTTGTGTTATGCTTTCAGGACTGAACATATTCATTTGAACACACAAATAAGGAGATCCGCCATGTCTGAAGCTAATTGACTCACTTGAAGTAAAGTTTTACTTGTTATTGAGCAACATGATTCTGATCCTTAAGTGTCCTACTGCCTTTGACAGAAAATACTATTAAAACTATGTTAGGGGTATTAATTAATATTTATGTATTTTTAATATAATTAAGAATATGGGGCTGGGCAATGGTGGTGCACGCCTTTAATCCCAGCACTCGGGAGGCAGAGGCAGGTGGATCTCTGTGAGTTCGAGACCAGCCTGGTCTACAGAGCTAGTTCCAGGACAGGCTCCAAAGCCACAGAGTAACCCTGTCTCAAAAAACCAAAAAAAAAAAAAAAAAAGAATATGTAAACGTGAAGAAAACCTGTTTAAAACATAGAGTCACCTACATATTTTTTTTTCTTCAACATTTGCCATTCTGGTGCCCTAAGACCAGAAAAAATGCACCAGATCTTCACGACCCACAATTACAGGGAGTTCTGACGAATCTGAGGTGTGTGCTATGAATCAAAGAGGTACCCAAGAAGACCAGTACTCATGAGACAACTCTCTGGGTCCCACAGATGTCATTACAATGCTGAAGGTGAAGGTGACCCACTCTTCTTTCTGTCTCTTATCACTTGAAAGATAAAGTCACTTCTGGATGGTTGTCAAAGGATCCAATGGACAGAATGTGAATGGCATTTGTATATTCCTTCTTATTTTCATTGTTAAGATAGCTCTCTCTGCATGAGTAAAGATAAAAAAAAGATGGTTGAATTCAGTCTAAGTTCAGCCAAATTTTATTAGGAAAGGTTCCATAATTTGAAGTAGGCTTTCTTCTGGGACTTTTTGAGACAGATATGTCTACATAAACATGGATGCCAGGAAGTTATTATGAGGAATAAGATGGCCTCTACCCCTCAAACTCACTGAGATTGGCCCCATACACTGTGTACAGTGATTACAGCCTTACACCTCTAATTCCAGTTGAAATATGTATTTTAAAGGACATATCATTGAATGAGAGAAAAATGAATAAAATAAGCTTTAAAGGTTAGAATGATTGTTTTGATGTCAATATTTAGTCTAAGAATGAGTTAATGAGCCTAAGGTATGTCACAAACATTCATAAGTTTTATTAATCTTCTGGATCAATTGTTTATGAAGTGGCTGTTGTGTATTTGGGAGTTTTTGGTGGGGCAGAAACATCCACCTAAAAAGGCACCCAATGAAATGATAGAATAAAAGTGGAGATTATTGAATCTTCTCTACAAAGAATAAAGGGGGACATAGATATTATGAGACAAAAGGGTAGATTGTTAAATCTCCTTTTAAAATGCAACTACTTATTTTAAATATTTTACATTGATATGGATATTTGCATTTGATACAAATTTGACATTATTTTTGTTCAAACATACTGTCTATACATTTATTTTCTTGTTCAAGATATTGTACCTAATACAACTTACTTAAAAATGTAATGAAAATATCTAGTCCTTGAAAGATATTATTATCAACTAATTAGGATATAAAGTACTGCATGTTAGTAGTTTGTCATTTATTACAATTGAAATTATACTCAAGTTAGCTATTTATTGTAGGGATATAGCCCCACCCATTGGGGGCGTGTTCGCCTTGGGCTAATGTTTACTGATAAATCTGCCAGGCGTGATCCCAGCAGCCCTTTTTTTGCGGGTTCTCTGTGTCCAGTTTATGCAACAGTCCAGGCAAGAGCAGTTTCTTGCCCAAATGGCTATCAAACTCCATAAGGAGCCTCTTCAATGCCCATCTTCCTCTTGAAGTAGATTGGTACTGCCAGGAGCAGACGTGTCTCATTGTCATAAAAAGCCCTAAGTTATTAAAATATTTTAAATGCCATATTCTGCAGTCTTTGAAAGATATGAAGAATGTCTATCTATCTGAAATATATCTCTATATATCCAGAAAATCTAACTAACATGACTACAAGCTTGACTATTATTGATGATTATCCATTAACCTATATTTCTTAATCATACATTACATTTTTAAATGAACTACACAATCACAATACCTTAATCAAGATCAGAAATACATATACACATAACAAAATTGACCTTATAATCCATACCAATGCAAATTATTTATATCTATATCATATCCCCCTTTATATGTAAAAGAATATTCATAAACAATATTTGGGAATATGAGCGCAGTTTTTTTCTCTCCAAACTGCTTCCTGCGGAATGGGGGCGCTGTATTCAGATCTTTCATGGTGTAACCTGTGTGTCAGGGTCATCTCAGTCAGCAGTTGAATGAAGTAATTTTCTGAAGGTGTTCACAGCAAACTTTCAGGAGGGCGTGGTCTATCATACCATATTGGGATAGACGCAATCCACAGAGTCTCATCCTCTGTGAAAAGAAAAGAAGACCCTCTCCAAAGCATCATATCCTTAGACCCATATTCTGAAATCATAATACCCTTATATCCATTCTGGTTTAGCTTGGCAGCCCATATAATGAAATGTCTCTCCGCACTTAGCTCCTTTACAGTAAAAAAATTTTAAAGAAAATGCAATAATACAAAGAATCCAGACTCTCTGTGAATTTTCCATTTTTACGTGGCTTATTTTTCTTTATTTCTTTTAAATCTATAACTATTTGTACTCTGTCTCTTTAAAGACTTTACCCTTTTTTAAGACATTAACTTTATTCTTTATATATTTTTTCTCTCTCTCAAGCCTACGTACATTCATGCAACAGTGTCTGAATCAGTTTTATTGTAATTTTTTTACTATCCAGGAGCATTTCTTAAAATGTTAAGCAGTTCTTAAAAACTTAAGTTGCACCATGTACAGGTAATAAGGTACTGCCTGTGTCCTGTCCCATCTAAACCTTAACTGCGCTGTTATTATGGTAATTACGGTAGTTCCTGCCTGAGACCAGCACAATTCAGCTTGGCGGAGCTGAGTCGCTCCTGCCTCATAGCCATTTGGTGCCCCTGAGCCACACACAGTTCCAGGCACACAGCAGTCCACATTGCCATCAAGCAAGCCATAGCACTTTACTCCAAATGCTCCATTCAAAAGCTCTGTCTCCAGCAGGAGCCAAACAGAGATCACAATGGCGGCACAGCCCAGAAAGTCGGCATTTTAAAATAGCCAGTTTTTTCCTGTTGGTCAGGACAATTTCTTTGCCACTCGCAACCCACAAACAGCAAAAAGATGTCTTAAATTGTCTCTCTCTCCTTTTCATTAGCACGTTGGGTGCCACTCTGTAATTTTACTATGTCAAAGTGAACGCCTTTCTTTTTTGTTTAAACAGAAAAAGGGGAAATGATGGAGGTGGGTCATCTTTCTATCTGTTGTTTCATTGGTTAAGTAATAAAGAAACTGTCTTGGCCCATTTACTAGGACAGAAAATTAGGTAGTCGGAGTAGACAGAACAGAATGCTGGGAGAAAGAAGCCGAGTCAGGCAGTCGCCATAATTCTCCCACTCTAGACAGATGCAGGTTAAGATCTTCCTGGTAAGCCAGCTCGTGGTGCTACACAGAATATTAGAAATGGGTTAGATCAATATGTAAGAGTTAGCCAGTAAAAGGCTAGAACTAATGGGCCAAGCAGTGTTTAAAAGAATACAGTTTCCGTGTAATTATTTCGGGTAAAGCTAGCCGGGTGGAGGTGGGAAGCAGCCCCGCCACTCCCATCTACAAAAATTTATGAAGTTACACAGAATTTTATTACATGATTCAAATGTAGATACTTGAGAGAAAATGTTTGATGAAGTGAAGAAAATTTTATATCTTTGGTTATTACAAATTAGTACTGAAAATATACAAAGAGATTCTATTAACTATTTAGGACATAAAATACACCTATAAAAATTTGATGCCAAAAGTTACAAATTAGGAGAGATCAACTATGGGCTTCTAATGACTTTTAAAAATTCCTGGAAGGTATTGCTGACATATATTTTGGATTAATCCTGTAGCATTTATAATCAAAAGTCTTTTAGTGGCTGTTCCTCCTTCCTCAGTATTCCAACAATTGAAAGAGAACAAAATAACTTACAGTATCCAGACTCTCTGTGTATTTTTCATCTTAATTTGTGATTTTATTTTAAACTCTATTTTTACTTTTTCTTTTTAATTTTTTTTGACAAAGGGTTTCTCTGTATATATCTGGCTGTCATAGATCTCATTCTGTAGACCAGGTTGTTCTTGAATCAGGTCTGCTTGCCTCTGCCACCCAGTATTGGATATGAAGCCATTTGTCCCCACAACCAACTACTCCCTTCCTTTTTTTTTAGGACTTTATCATTTTATTTCTACCCCAAGTCTACATATATCTTTAAATACACAAGAAACCATTTAAAGGTTTTTTCATTTGAATTTATCTTTAATGTATATCTCTCTTTTTCTGACCAAATAAGTCTATAATTTGCTAAGCAATATGGCTACAGATAAAACCTTGGCTTTGACAGCTGGATCCACCTGATTCCTTAGATTTCTGAGAGTCTAGCCGCATGGCTGAGGTACTGGCAGGAGCCATGCTTATTGTCATAATTCTATAGAGTTTCAAGGTCCCTATCACCACCAAGAAGCATGAGGGTGACTATACATAAGACACCATTTAAGTTTGATGTGGTGCTTCTTAAAAGGGCTGCAAGGTTTTTACAGCTAAAACTGAATCAGGAAGCTTCTCAAATGAGAAATGCTTGCCTCTATCAAACAGAGCCCAGCTAAGAAAATGCTGATACCAAGAAACCATGCTTAACTTTGTTCTTTTGTGTCTAGAATTAATTTCCAAGCTTTCTCTGGTTTCAATTGGATTTAGTTATCCATGTTGACAACATCAGTTAACAGAGGTTTCTGTTTCACGTGGTTCTATAGCCATTCAGTCCCCCCAAAACAAACAGAGGTCTACATTGATTTTAAACTGGTGTGCCTAATAGATCATGCTTCCTATTAACCCTTACATCCTACAATCACCCATAATTCTTGTCTGTGTCAGCCACATGGCTTGGTACCTTTAATCAGCAAGGCAATCTCATCTTTTGTCCTCTGCCTCTGGGTAATAACTACAGGCTGAACCTTTCCTCTTCCCAGAATTCTCCTGCTCTGATCTGCCTTGCCTATACTTCCTGCTTGGTCACCCAGCATATACTTCCTGCATGGCTAATGGCCAATAAGCATTTTGTTAAAACAATACAATTGACAAATCTTTAAAAAGTCCATGACAAGCTGGGCGGTGGTAGCGCATGCCTTTAATCCCAGCACTTGGGAGGCAGAGACAGGCGGATTTCTGTGAGTTTGAGACCAGCCTGGTCTACAAGAGCTAGTTCCAGGACAGGCTCCAAAACCACAGAGAAACCCTGTCTCAAAAAACCAAAGGGGAAAAAAAACCGCCTGTACTAAAAGTCTATGACCATTGCCCCACAGCAAACTTCATCTAATTTAGAATCAAAGGAATAGGTAAGGAACAGTTCAAAAGTACCCAAGTTACATGATCAAATACTTGTACCTGATTTCAGTCTAGCAGAAAAAGTAGCAAGAGAAGTATAAATAATAGTCCCTGAAGGGACCTGGTCAATTGCTCTTAGTTCTTGTTACAAAGAGATCAGAATTTTGGTTTTTAAACTCTTATTAGAATTTTTGTCCATTACACTAAAAAAAGAAACACATTTCAAAAAAAAAAAAAAACAGAATGGAGTAAATTGGGAATATCCATATGTCCCTTTCCATAGTAGACAGATAGTTTTCCCTGAAATTTTCTTTGGAAATGTAATGGAAGCTGAGAGGAATTCACCATGGTGATAGAATGAGACAGTGACAGCAAAGACACGAAATGAATGGGAAGTTCGTAAACTTTCTTCAAATCTAGTACCAGTGCATCAACTCTCCCTAGACTTTGTGTTTCATAAAGAAGTTTAAGAGAACACACTAATTCTAATTCATGCAAAATTACATCTGAAAACTCAGTCAGTTGAAACCATCCTCCTTTAATTCAGAATGAATTACTTAGAATAGCTAGTACAACATTGAACCCATTTCTCCTGTGTGGTTATGCAAGTGTAAAGATAGTTTCAATTGTATGAAATCACACAATAAAATATTACCATATTTTCACACACAAAAAAGGATATAAATAAATACAAGTTTGGCTAGGAAGTAGTGGTGCATGCTTTAAACTCCTGCACCTGGGAGGAAGAGACAGGCAGATCTCTGTGAGTTTGAGAACAACCTACTGTATGATTTGTGTGCCAGCAGAGCCAGATATACAGAGAAACCCTATCTTGAAAAACCCACTAAAGCCTTGTTGGCCAGAGAAGTGTGATGTACACCTTTAATCCCAGCACTAGGGAAGCAGAGACGGGTGTCTCTCTGTGAGTTTGAGGCCAACCTGGTCTACAAGAGCTAGTTCTAGGCCAGGCTCTAAAACTACCTAAAATCCTGTCTTGAAAAACCAGAAAAAAAAAAAAAAAAAAAAAAAAAAAAAAAAAAAAAACAGATCCTGTACCAGAAGACCCATCGGAGAGAGTCTTCGTCTGGCACTAGATGGAGATAGAGACAAAGTCCCTCATCAGAGCAATGGACTGAGCCCCCAAAGTCCAGTTGAAGAGCAGAAGGAGGGAGAAGATGAGCAAGGAAGTTGGACTGCGAGGGGTTGGTCGACCCATTGAGACAGTGTGCCTGTTCTAATGGGAGCTCACCAAATTCAGAGGAACCTGAACTGAATGAGCATGTGATCAAACCAGACTCTCTGAAAGTGGCTAAAAATGGGGGCTGACTGAGAAGCCATTGATAAAGGCACTAGGACTTGTTTCTACTGCATGTACTGGCTTTTTGGGCCCCTAGCCCATTTGTCTATTAGGATGCAAAGCTTCCTAGGTCTGGATGGGCGGGTGGACTTCCCACAGGGAAGGATTCCCTTCCCTCTCTTAATGAGTGTAGGGAAGGAATAAAGGGTGGGGGGAGCGGGAGGGGAAGGAGAGGAGGGGACGTAGTGTAAATTTTTGAATGGAAAAATAAAAGAAACAAAGAAAACCAAACCACCAAAAACAAAAAAAAAAAAGACTTCAAAGATGCAGAAACCCCAGTCTTGTGAAAGTAAAAAGCAAACAAATGAGCAATAAGTGAAGAAACTTAAAAACTGAAGTTTAAGAAATATACTCATGATCCATTAGACCCTATATTCTACAAGTTCCACTCTGCCCCAAATCTCCAATTACACCCCTACAAATCCCCTGCCACACCTCAATGGAACTCTGAAACACAGCCTGATACTACTCAGAGGGGACCAAGAGATGAGTGATTACCCATGCAGCAGGACACCCCACTCTCTACGCCCTCCATACCAGAGCAAAATCCCAGGATACCCCTCCAGTGGCCTCAGCTTCCCTAGCCAGCTAGCCAGTGAGTTTCCTGAAAGTAGGCTGCTCCAATACCCCCATCCCATCCATTGAACCTTGAAAGCTACAAGTCCCACTCTGCCCCAAGCCCTCCTATCCATGCACCCACAACCTAAGTGGAACTCTGCAACACAGTCTGCTATTACACAAAAAGGACAAAGAGGTGAGTGATGACCTGACCAGAAGGACAACGTCTCTAGGACCTCCATACTGGGGCAAAACCCTGAGACCAAACCCCACCTATTCAGTTCTCTAGCCAGTCAACAGGCAAGTTTCCTCCAGGTGTGCTGCTCAAACACCTCCACACCATCTATCAGACCCTAAAAGCTACAAGTCTCACTGCACCCCCAAAACCTCCCAGCCCCTTGCAACTTCAGAGGAACATTAAAACACAAGATGCAGCTTCACAGGGTGGAACAAGACAGGGACCCTGAAGCACATGCTGTGACTGCACACAATGGACCAAGAAAGTGACCCAGGAGTGCAGACCAAAAGAGCAGGCCAAGAGAGAGTACAAAGACAGACCTCAGTGGCACGGCTCTCTGGAAAATAGAGTTAGCCAAGAACAGGTCTCAAAGACACAAACAACCACTTTAAGGATTTTACCAAGAGCCAAAGACAATGCTGGCACCAGTTGAAGGATGAGATGTGTAGGTGCCAATGCAAGAATTTATCCAACAACATAAAAAGCAACATAGTAACACCAGAATCCAGTGGTCATATTACAGGAAGACTTAATCATCTTAACCCAGGCGAAGCAAAGAAAATGATTTTCAATGTATCTTTGTGAGGATGATGGGGTCCCCAACATAGCTATAGCAGGAGGATGTAGGAAATAAAAATTTCCTTAAAGAAATTAAGGAAAAGACAAACAAAAAATTGAAAGACATCAATAAATCTCTCAAAGAAAGCAAGAAAAAACAGTCAAACAGATGAAACAAACAGCTCAGGACTTGAAGATGAAATAGAGGCAATAAAGAAAACATGAATGAAGGGAATTCTGTATATGAAAAATCTGAGTAAACATATGGGAACTACAGCAGGATGTGTAACCAACAGAATACAAGAGATAAAAGAGAGAATCCCAGGTGCTGAAGATACTATAGAGGAAATCAAATTATTGATCAAAAAAAAAACCCAATAAATCCAACAAATTCCTTACACAAAACATCCTGGAAATCTGGGACACCATGAAAAAAATTAAAACCTAAGAACAATAGGGATAAAAGAAAGAGAAGAACACCAACTCAAAGACACAGAAACTGTATTCAACAACAAAAAAAAATCATAGAAAAAAACTTTCCCAACCCAAAGAAGAATATTGCTATGAAGGTACAAGAAGCTTAGAGAACACCAAATAGATTGGACCAAAGAAAGCCCACCAACATATAATTATCAAAATGCGAAACATAGAGAATGAAGAAAGAATATTAAGAGCTGCAAAAGATAATGGTCAGGTATAATATAAAGGCAGACCTATCAGAATTCTCCATGGAATTCTCCATGAAAACCATGAAACCAAGAAGGCCCTGGACAGATGTGCTGAAGGCACTAAGAGACCACAGACACCAGACCCACCAAAGCTTTCAATCACCATAAATGGAGAAAACAAAATATTCCATGGCAAAACCAGATTTAAATAATACCTATCCACAAATCCAGTCACACAGAAAGTACTACAGGAAAAACTCCAACCCAAGGAAGCTAACTATAAACACAGGCAACAGATAACCTAACATCCGCAAACCCCAAAGAAGGGAAACACACAAACACCACTATTGAAAAATATCAGGAACTAGCAATCACTCATTATTTACATCTCTTAATATCAATAGACTCAATTAACCTATAAAATGGCACAGAATAAGAAAATGGATACAAAAGCAGGATCCATCCTTTTGCTTTGTACAAGAAACACACCTAAACCTCAAAGACAAACATTGCTGAGGAGTAAAGTGTTGGAAAAAGGTTTTCCATTCAAATGGACCTAAGCAGCACACATGTATAGGTATCCTAATAGTGAACAAAATAGACTTAGAGTAAAGCCTTTCTAACATGTACCACAAACATGGTAACAGAGAAAACCTCAACACACACAAAAATGAAATAACCCCCTGTGTCTTATCAGATCACCATGTTTTAAAGTTAGGATTTAACAACACTAATCACAGAAAGCCTAAAAACTCCTGGAAATTGAACAGTGCTCTATTAAACCACCCCTAGGTCAAGGAAGAAATAAAGAAAGAAATTAAAGACTTTGTAGAATTCAACAAAAATGATGGGACAGAATACCCAAATCTATGGGACACTACGAAAGCAGTGCTAAGATGAAAGTTTATAGCACTAAGTGCCTACATAAAGAAAGTGGAGAAAACTCAGACCAGTACTTACCAGCACACCTGAAAGCTCTAGAACAAAAAGAAGCAGACTCACCCAAGAGAAATAGAAGATAGGAAAAAATCAAATTGAGGGCTGAAGTCAATAAAATACCAAAATTAAATTAAGACCAGATGAACAATTCAAATCAGATTATAACCTGCAAGGAAAGAAAAGTCATCAAAAGCCTTCCAACCAAAAAAAGCCCATGGAAAGACAGTTTCAGTTCAAAATTCTGTCAGAACCAAGAAGTAATAACTATACTCCTCAAAGGGTTCCACATAATAGAAACAGAAGTAAGATTGCCAAACCCCTTTTATGAAGCTATATTTACCCTTATACCAAATCACACAAAGATTCAAACAAGGAGAATTCCAGACCCATCTCACTGATGAACATAAATGCAAAAATACTCAATAAAATACTAGCAAATCAAATCCAAGAACACATCAAAAAAATCATCTACCATGATGAAGTCAGTTTGATCTCAGAGATGCAAGGGTTGTTCAATATACAAAAATCTATTCAGGATCCTGCCCTCTTTAAGTTCCTTCCCTGACATCCTGTAATAGTGAACAACAATATGGCAGTATAAGCCAAATTATCCCTTTTCTCCCAATCTTGCGTTTTGGTCATCATGTTTCATCACAACAACAGAAACCCTAATTAAGACACCATGTTTGGTTGATATGTATGAGAGACCTGGTCTTCTCTAAAGTTAAACAAAGAAGAGAGATTTGGCGGAAGGTTGAGACAGACAGCAACGGTGGGAGGAAACACAGCAGTCAGGATGAAAAAATAAATAAAAGATAAATGAAAGAGAGGAATGAGAAAAACTGAGGGAAGAGTGGGTCAAGGGAGGCTGGAGAGATGGCTCAAAGGTTAAGAGCATTGCCTGCTCTTCCAAAAGTCCTGAGTTCAATTCCCAGCCACCATGTGGTGGCTCACAACCATCTGTAATGGGGTCTGGTGCCCTCTTTTGGCCTGCAGGCATACACACAGACAGAATATTGTATACATAATAAATAAATAAATAAATAAATATTTTAAAAAAGAGTGGGTCAAGGAAAGATAAAAATGTAGTGGGGCAAATGACAAATCCTGTGGCTCTATCTCAGGTACACGGGCTTCATTTTCAAAGGGCTTAGAAAGTTCTATCCATGCTGAAGCACTAATCTAATTAATATTAAACAAGAAGAATGAGGAGTCAGAGAGCAGGGTAACTAACTGAAAGATCAGAGAAGCAGTTAACCAGCAAATAGTGACTACCACCTCTTCAGTTTCTCCATGTTAGTAAAGTGCTAATATTCTCTTGGCCCTGCCTTAGGAATCCTGACTCCTATCTGTCCAGAGTCCTCCAAATCTCTATGGTAATTTTTGGTCAAGTAATGATTAACTCTGCTGTGACCCTAAGGAAGGTTTATTATCAGAATATAATCAAAATATCACACATTTCCCTATATGGCTAATTAAAAAGTGAAGGTTTTAACTAACACAGTAAAGCTTTATACACTAAATACAATAACTATATACAATATATACAATGAAGAATTATACTAATAATGTCCAATCTATTTGCATTTGGTAAATTTAGAGAAAATGTTTGATCATCTATCCTATCTTAGTAAACCCAAGGTGTTGTACATAAATTATTATTTATACACTTTTAGTTCATTTTTTTCAATTTGTTAACATGCATAATTATAATTATCGAGTCTTTAGCTCCATCAGAGAACTCAGAGAGATATAATATTACCTGAGTAAACAGAAAGTATAAAGCAAACAACATTTAAAATGAAGAAACAACACCACCTGCCTATGTAAAATAATTTTTTGTCAGGTTGTAGTGGTGCATGCCGTTAATCCCATCACTTTATACCAGAGGCAGGTAGATCTCACTAAATTTGAGGCCAGCCTGACCTGCAAAGTGAGTTCCATGAAAGCCAGAGCAACATGGAGAAATCTGTCTTTAAAAAAGGAAACAAAATGTATTTTTGTTTCACCTTGAAAACACACCTAACATGATTATAATAAGTTACTGTTAGGTCAATTTATTCTTTTGAAGGGGGATATTTTATTTGTATGATGTGTTATTTTTTTAGATACCTCAATTGTCTAGTTGTTTTTAGATTCCTTAGTTCAGTGTTTTCATACTTTTGTAAAGACAAAACAAAACTCTGCTGTAACCCTAACTTTATGAGGATTTATTGTGGAAATTATATTTAATCAAAAGGAAAACATCTGTTAATCTTATGAATTAGTTAAGATTGAATGATAATGCTCTCTGATAAACTATTGTCTCTTTTATTCAAAAGATCTTTTTTTTATTGAAAAAAAAAATTTTCTGCCTCCTCCCCGCCTCCCATTTCCCTCCCCATCCTCCCGCCCCCTCTTCCCCTTCCCCCCACTCCTCTTCTCCTTCCTCTCCAGTCCCAGGAGCAGTCAGGGTTCCCTGCCCTGTGGAAAGTCCAAGGTCCTCCCCCCTCCATCCAGATCTAGGAAGTTGAACATCCAAACTGTCTAGGCTCCCACAAAGCCAGAACCTGAAGTAGGATCAACACCCTGTGCCATTGTCCTTGGCCTCTTGTCAGCTCTCATTGTCCGCCATGTTCAGAGAGTCCAGTTTTATTCCATGCTTTTTCAGTCACAGTCCAGCTGGCCTTGGTGAGCTCCCCATATCGGTCCGACTGTCTCAGTGGGTGGGTGCACCCCTCGTGGTCCTGACTTCGTTGTACATGTTCTCCCTCCTTCTGCTCCTCATTAGGACCTTGGGAGCTCAGTCCGGTGCTCCAGTGTGGGTCTCTGTCTCTATCTCCATCCATCGCTAGATGAAGATTCTATGGTGATATGCAAGATATTCATCAGTATGGCTATAGGATAGGATCATTTCAGGTTCCCTATCCTCAGGTGCCCAAGGAACTAACTGGGGACATTGCCCTGGGCATCTGGTAGCCACCCCAAGTTCAAGTCTCTTGCCAACCCTTAGGTGGTTCCCTTAACTAAGATATGAGTTTCCCTGCTCCCCTATCCAACCTTCCTATATCCCCAATCATCCCGTTTCCCCAAGTTCCCCTCATCCTCTCTTTCACACTTTTCTTTCTCCAATTCCCTTACCCCCATCCCACCCTACCCCCAAGATTCCAATTTTTTGCCCGGCACTCTTGTCTACTTCCCATAGCCAGGAGGATAACTATATGTTTTTCCTTGGGTTTGCCCTCTTGTTTAGCTTCTTTAGGACCACATAATATAGACTCAGAGGCCCCTTATCCATAGCTAGAACCCAATTATGAGTGAGTACATCCCATGATCTTCTTTTTGGGTCTGGGTTACCTCACTCAGGATAGTATTTTCTATTTCCATCCATTTGCATGCAAAATTCGAGAAGTCATTGTTTTTTACTGCAAAGTAGTACTCTAATGTGTATATATTCCACACTTTCTTCATCCATTCTTCCATTGAAGGACACCTAGGATGCTTCCAGGTTCTGGCTATTACAAATAATGCTGCTATGAACATAGTTGAACAAATGCTTTTGTCATATGATAATGAATCTCTTGGGTATATTCCCAGGAGTGGTATTGCTGGGTCCAGGGGTAGGTTGATCCCAATTTTTCTGAAAAACCGCCACACTGATTTCCAAAGTGGTTGCACAAGTTTGCAGTCCCACCAGCAGTAGATGAGGGTACCCCTTTCTCCACAACCTCTCCAGCAAAGGCTATCCTTGGTGTTTTTGATTTTAGCCATTCTGACAGGTGTAAGATGATATCTCAAAGTTGTTTTGATTTCCATTTCTCTGATCACTAAGGAGGTTGAGCATGACCTTAAGTATCTTTCGGCCATTTGAACTTCTTCTGTTGAGAATTCTCTGTTCAATTCAGTGCCCCATTTTTTAATTGGGTTAATTATCATTTTAACGTCTAGTTTCTTGAGTTCTTTATATATTTTGGAGATCAGACCGTTGTCTGTTGTGGGGTTGGTGAAGATCTTCTCCCAGTCAGTAGGGTGCCTTTTTGTCTTAGTGACAGTGTCCTTTGCTTTACAGAAGCTTCTCAGTTTCAGGAGGTCCCATTTACTCAATGTTGCCCTTAATGTCTGTGCTGCTGGGGTTATACATAGGAAGCGGTCTCATGTGCCCATATCTTGTAGGGTACTTCCCATTTTCTCTTCTATCAGGTTGAGTGTGTTCAGATTGATATTGAGGTCTTTGATCTATTTGGACTTGAGTTTTGTGCATGGTGATAGATATGGGTCTATTTTCATTCTTCTACAGGTTGACATCCAGTTGTGCCAGCAACTGGATGTCAACTGATAATGCTCTATGATAAACTATTGTCTCTTTTATTCAAAAGATCTTTTTGTTTGAAGCTAATCTTTAAGGATTGAAGTGTTCTCTATAACTTTATTCTCCAATTTAATACATATCATGGTTTTTATTCTGAATGCAATGAATCTTTAAAGCATAGAGGTTGGTTTAATATAGCAGGGTTTTTTATTATCTAATGTCTCCCCACAGCTGTTGTTTCCTTTTTACTAGCATTTAAAACTGTAAAAGTTAATAATCTATTGTGTAACCTATCTCTGTGGTCTTAATTCCTTCTTTCTGTTAACTGAGCACATATTTTAAGATGCCTGATGAAGTGTTAAACTAACTAATTTTTTTCAATATCAAAACAACCTAAAAAATGATTTAAAATCTGCTTCCTGCTACATGGAATAGAGCAGAATATGTGGATTGTGCCCTATCTACCTGTCTAACACACTGCACACCTGAGAAATCTCTGCACATCAGAAACTCCTTTTGTCCCCTGAAACTAAGCTTCACTGTATCACACCATTGCAGCTAGTGGTAACACCATGTTAAAAGCACTCTACTCAACTATTGCTCTACCAGGTCCTAAACAATTTGCAATCTTTATAACACAAACCTGAAATTGGAATGCAATATTCAGAACTTCTAGAAACTAAACCTTCAGTTTTCTAATCTCTCTTCCCAATGTAGAACAAAAGCAGTGCCCATGTGTGTACTCTGGACAGAGATACAACCAGCATCATTTCCTTCTATTCCAGGGCTGCAGTATTTCTACACACAAAGAGGCTCAGAGAACAAGGGCCACTGCCAACATGAACCACATGGACCAACATAACTACAGTCTAGCTCATGGTACTTCCAAGGATCAGCAGAAATGACATTTCAACAGACCTGCTCTGAACACCCCCCACCCACTTATTACAGGATTGCTTATGGTCTTTCTTACCACCCCATACAGCAGAGACAGAAGAGAATCATGAAATGAACTCACAAACAGTCTCCCACTAGTACTCTTTATTTTTAACCCTTCCCAGAATCCCTCACTGGCTAGGGCCACCCAGCTGGTCCTCTCAATATTAGCAGCTCCTCTACAGGAGGATCAGAGATCAAATGACTCAGACAGCACAATCCTTCCAGTCCTGCCCTCCCAGCCCAGCAAACAGGGCCCCAGTTTAGACAGTTTGTATTTAGTACACATTTTCCCACTCTACTAGAGCACATTTTCTTCCTCATCTAAAGCACAGGGTCCTTTGTGTGCACATTCCATTACATACCCACTTTCCAGTTCAGCCATCCCATTGGTTCAGAGATGGGAAATCCTGCAGACAAACAGGTCACATTCATAAAGTAACTACTGTTACTGTGTAACTGTGGTTACTTTGTAACTGTTGTTAAAGAAGAACAGACCAGGAATTAGAAAACAATCCAGGGATCTTAGGGGTTGGAAGCAGCAAGGAAACTGTAAATATGATGTATTTGTCACCTCAAAAATTATTTTGAAAACTTGAGACAGACATTATGGTCATGTAATCCAGAGACAAGGGATTTGTATTAGAGCACAGTAAAAAATTTTCATGTATTTTCTCTATTGATCAATGTCTTAATAGAGAAAAGTCCTGTTAAGTAGGGCCACAACATGTTGCCCAGATCTTCTATTGTAGTTGAACTACTGTAAATATAGCAATTAGGTTTAAAGATAAGGTCAGTCCCTTTCCCAGATTCCTTTTTGCGTTGGTCTGTGGACTGGCAACAATGGTCAATCAGGACATTCATAGAGCATCTACAATTGACTACCTGAATCCACATAGCTAATCTCAACTACTTATGAAGGGGGAAAATTTTCCCCCTCAATCCAGCCTCTCCTTTTCTGCACTGTGTCTCCACCAGCTTCAATAAACTCTTCCTCCTATTGTAGTCTGAGGACAGAAGGAATGCTCCATATGCAAATCCTTTCCCTGCAACTGCAATGCATAGTCAACTGCATGACTCACACGCATAATTTTAAAACTGTGAGGTTGTACAGTCATTTTTTGTAGGAATTTTGAAAGTGTAATATACAGGACAGCAAGGTCATTGCCCTGGGCAGCAGCAGACCTAGGGCACCTGAATCAACATAAGAGAACTTGTCTCAGAAACTGTTTTTCTAACAGGATGGAAATGCAGCTGTTCTAGAATTAATATAACTTGTATTGAGAAATCATTTCACACACTTACGGTGCCAAACTGTAATGCCTCCTTGAAAGGCTTGATAGAGGTTGTTTTTTGATATGGGGATGTGCCTGGTGTGTGGTTTTAAATCAACAGTGGATTCTTTGTAATTGTTTGTAGCCAAATATCTGGACAATCCAGTTGAACAATGTGTACCTTAGCATCCTAAACTCTAACAGCCCTGATTAAAATACATTTATCTTTTGGGTGATTTAGAGGCAGTCCTCCCTCAGCTAAATTCTACTTTGTGAGACTGAACTATTTCCAAGGCATTGGCGAATCCTTTGTATCAGCAATTCTCCTCTTCTATGTTGCAGCTTAGAAGTGCAGTGCTACCCAACAGGTGAGATGCCTTGACACCATCCACATAGTTAAACATAAATGGAGATTGTATGCAAAGGTTAAATATGCAAAGTGCTCAACATAGAGAAGATGCTGAAGATACTAGGCTTCCCTGACTTTGGCATATTGAAGTTGACAAGAAAGATGTTTGTACACACAGCACCCTGCTCTCAATTCTCTAACTGGATTGAGCCCAAAGCGCAAAGTTATTCAGAGGTCTGTCCCTAGGTCTAGGAATTAACGGGACCACGTGGGAGTTCACAATGCAGGATATCTGGTGGCAGGTTCCCACACCGATCCTGCCAGGACAAAACATACTGTCTCTGGCACCTCACCGTCTGCTTCTCCCCATATGGAGACAGCATTCCCCCACTCACCATGTTGTGGTTTCTCAGCTCGCCAAAGCTCTCAGTTTATCAACTCCCTGCAGCAGCAACTTCACTGGAACACAGGAAACCACCGGTGCCAGCTCCTCTGCAAAATTGATACTGAATACAGAAACCCGGAAATGCCCTGCATAACATCTGACTGGCAGGTCACCTGGAGGGCCTGATTGGCTATTGAGACCTGAGACAAGAACACCTCCCACAGGACTGAAGTGTACTTAAAGAGACAGCACATAGATATCGGGCCATTCCATCCACCTGAGTCAAAGATCATTTCTTTATTGGCTGAGATATGCATTTCAATAGCACTTGCCCCTGACTATAAAAGCCGACATCATCATAATCTTGGACGCCATAGGAGCTTTCCCTTTTACCTCCAGAGTACGACGTAGCCAGTTAGCTTGTACAGTGAGTTCACTGTGCTGTGCTAGGTGGGTACAGTGAACTCCTGTCCCACAGGGGAAAGAATGCCCAGAATATTAACAGATAAAGAGAGTTTTAAGGTCACAAAAGGAGATGTTTGTTCTGTGGTTTCATGTTGAGGTTAGATGAATTGAAGGTACTTTGTACATGGTTTTCACAAGGATTCACACAAAAGAAAAGAGAAAAGCAGGAGCCAGATCTCAAACAAAATGATAGGTGTTTCCCCCATCAGAAGCCTGGATGATGGCTCCATTGCTTTATGGGTTTTATTACTGAAATTCAAAGCAAACTCCAGGGAAATGAATAATAATAAAAAGAATACTGTTCATGGAAATGTGAATATGTAGAGAATAATGGAACTAGAAGGAATGTCTTCATGAGCATTATTGTTAGCCAGCACATCTTCCTCCATGGTCAGGTGGATAAAATATACAACTGTGGTATTCAAGATTCTCTACATGAACAGGAAACATAGAATGAATCTCAACATGTACTTAAAAAGTGGGCATATTTCTTGTGAGAATGTCTCACAAGCTGTGTTTCAGGTTGTCTAAAAATAGCTACTTATAAATGACAATTGAAGAATCCAGTAGATTGCTTCTCAGCCTTTTCCCAAAGATCAAGTGAAGAATCCAGTAGTTGTTCAGCCCATGAGGTTTGATGTCTCAGCTGGTTTTAAGTATTCACCAAAATTTCAAAGAAGTAGTCTCTAGTAGTAGTAAAGGAATGAGCTTGGTAGCCAGAGCAAGATGACAGAAAAAAGATACTTTTCTACTTCAATATACTTTCTATGTAATTGTTGCTATCAGAAGGTGAGAATGTTAAAGTTAGATCATAGTCTTGTTTGATTCAGATTTTCTTGTTTTGGTGATTTCAAGACAGGATTTTTCTGTGTAGGTGTGGAACTCGTTCGGTAGGCCAGACTGGTCTCAAACTCAAAAAATCCCAGTGCCTTTTGTTGTGACCAGATTATGACCCCCAGAGAGAGACCACCAGAGAGGTCCAGACTGTAATAAGCAAGGTTTAATCAGCATAATGCAAGCATGTTTGGAACTCATCTCCATCCCCTTACAGCAAGGTAGAGAGGAGTTGTATCTCCTCTGTGGGGTAAGCTTTTAAAGGCATAACTACAATGAGAATCTTTGATGCTGCTTTGTCATGGGTACAAGGAGTTTTGCTCCCTTCCATTCTGTTATGTCTGCTTTCTCCTTGTTTTTAGAGCAAGGCCACTGTTCTTGAGTTAGGCCATCTTTAACAGCCTGTACCAGGTGTATGGCTAGGCTGACCTAAGTGACCTTCTGCTTGAACTCTTGCAGGTGGGAGAGGGGAAGGTCACTATCTTCCTGAGAAAACATTCTGCTAGGAAATTTCTTCTCACCCTTTGATAATAAGGGATGAGGGTACCACACCTTTTGCTCCTGAGTCATGGTGTTAAAAGTGTGCATGGTCACCAAGCAGCTAAAGGTGGGTCCAATTATCTCAAACTATCCGATTAATGGAAGATTTTCCCATTTCAAAACCTTTAAGTAGCTTGTGATTTGGTGATGAGTTCCCAGAAAGGCAACATGGCTCGCTCTAGGCCATAGAAGCACCAGAATATGTTCACCTTAAAAATGACAAGTTTGATAAGTGTGTTCAGACCAAGAAAATTAATGCAAAACTTCATGATGGAGTATGTCAGTGCTGCAAAGAAGTTCTCAAGTGACATGTAAAATACAGCAAATACAAACCTCTGTCAAAGCCTAAGAAGTGTGTTACATGTTTAGAGAAGACAGTAAAGGACTCTTATCACATAATATGTAGACCATGTGCCTGTGAGCTTGAAGTTTGAGCAAAATGTGGAAAGAAAGAAGACATTGTTATTCTGTTCAATAAAGAACCAGAAAATTCAGCAAATACTGAAAATCAAGGTTCTAACTGTAGACGAAGCTGCAGAGGGGAGGAAGACAGTGACGAGGATTAGACGCTGACACTGACTCAGATGGGGAAGATGGGGACTCTTAGGTGACCTGACAGCACCGAGGCGACTGCAGAGTGTTGGCAGACAGAGAGACATCCAATGTGGGAGTCGAAAAGGCTGTCCAAAACAGGTAGAGCTGATGCATGAGCAGTATAAATTATTTATAACATTTGAATAACAGAAACTTTCAGGTTCTCACAATAAAACTTGAGCTGCATATACATAATATGTATGGAAAGTTCCTGTGGCCTGTTGTACAATCTATGGAAATTGTTTAGAAAAGCATATTATCTAATGTCAAACTATCCAGTGTTGAGAATTTCTGGTTGTACAGAACTATCTCTTGGAAAATTAAGATGATTAACTCATAGTGAGTACATTTTTGTAACCTGACCTCACGTGTGTAATTTCCTTAGCAAAAGCCCCCTCATATCTTACAAAGCAAAACCATTTATTTTTATAAAGAAACACACATAAAATCAGGTGTAGTGATTTTCCTTCAAAATATTTTTATATATGCCATTCCATTGTTTTTTCCTTTTCCAGTTTGGAAATACATACTCAGAAAAAATGTGTGGAGTATATAATTAATAACTGGAAAGGAAACTAGCCTTCATGCTCAATGGAGAGACTCGCAGTGTCAGACGCTCCAGTGATGCTCTTCCATGTAAGCTATTACATTGCTCTGAATTCTCACTTTGCTGCCAGTGGTTCTACTTGTGGACAGTGTAGGTTAGCTTTGTGTGATTGCTGAATGTGTGTGTATGCTTAAAATCCAAAAGCTATAGAAAGGTGGTGAGGAAATACAATGAACTTTTCCACATTCTGTTCATTGATACTTAATTTTAATGTTTTATTATGTTTTCTTTGTGTCTTAATCTCCACATATGTATATATGACATGTATGTATGTTTATATATGTGCATATATATTTTCTGAACCATTAAAATAAATGTGAAACTCTGGCTTTAAAACAAAAACAAAAAAACAAAACCTTTAAGTAAAATCTCTTTCAGGTATAATTAATTCATTGTGTATTAGTTATTTCCAGAGGTAGTCAGTTTGGCTACCAAAAATAGCCATTATAACAGCCAAGACAAAAGAAATGAGAAAAAATTATTGCTTGCAGGAGGCACAAAGTGCACTGGAGTTCTTTTCTTTTCTTTTTTTTTTTCAGTGTAACAGCTCTGTTTACACCATACCCCCAACCCTAGCGGCCCCTTCATGGTTTCTTGGCTTTCTTCACAGAAGATGAGCTGGAGGCAGATTCCCGTCGTTTCCGCGAGTTGGGTGTGAGGGGTGCACCCACTACATCAATGATGGTGTCCTTGGTGGGGTCAAGGCCAAGTCCAGATTCAGACACTGCTGGCTCAGCAGAGGCTGGGGTTGGTCCCACTGCTGGTGTGGCAGGGCCTCCCAGCACTCCTGCCCGAGCCAGGGCTTCATGCCGGTGTTGCAGCATCTGTAGCTCATATTCACAGTTGGCACAGGCCTGCTTGAGCTCGTAGAGTAACACCAGGTCACTCCGCAACTCATTGAACATATGCACCAGCTCCTCTGTGGGGGTGGGGCTCAGCTCCACTCCAAGCTCCAGCAGCATCTGTTCCAGCGCCTTGATCTTCTTCTGACCCACAGAGCTGGGCAGCTTCATGCGCTGGCTCCGCAGTGTGACACCTGCCGACTTAAAATCTGGAAACTTGATGCCTGCAGTCTCAGGAACAGCCGGCTTCTCAGCCTCCTTCTTCTGGGGTAGCTTTTTCTTGGGGGCCTTGCGTTCTGTGCGCCGCTGCTCTGCGGTGGTGTCTGCTGCTGTAATCAGCTTCTGCAGGTCTTGGCTGCGTTTTTCCCGCTCTTTTTTCCGGGCCTCGATCTTACGAAGCTCCTGTAGCAGGTACTCTTCCTCTGCCACCTGTTCTGGGGTCCGGTTATAAAGCCGCTCCAACTGTTCCTTCCGCCGTCTCTCATGCCCAGCATCAAATACTGGTATTTTGAGATCTGTGCCCGGCACAGCCCTGACGTTAGCAAGTTTGGCACAAATATGGTAGTACCTCTCTTTCAAATCTTCTACAGAACGTTTCTTGAACTGCTGGTGGTCATACCGGTCATGGATAACTACAAAGCACAGATCAAATCGGCGGCTGAGATCGAAGAGGTGGTCAGTCTCTGCCTTAGTCCATGCGTCATCGTGAAGGTAGAGCTGGTACTCCTGCTCTGAGTACACGGGCACCTGCACCGTCTTATTGAACCTGGCAAAAGGGTAGTCTTTGCCCTCCTCTGCTGCTCATCGCCAGTGGAAAAACATAGCGCCATCCTTTCGAGCTGGGTTAGTAAATGGCATCCACTTCCACGGCCGAACCTTCTTGGATCCCAATTTAGCCTTCACTGTGCGATACCCCTGACCAGTGTCACTGGGCAGTAGTGGGGATGCATCCTTCTTGTCAGAGTAAAGCAAAGCATAGACCTCCCGATGCATGCCCTCGGGCCTCTTGAAAGTCAGCGTCTCCGAGGATTTCTTGGACTTTTTCTTGTTCCGGTTGATGATATCCTTCTTGCTGATGGTCCCAGAAGCTGCATCTCCTTCTGGACCACCGAGTTCTAGAATGTCCCGTACATCCGCGCCCGTAGCCATCACGCCTGGGAAGTCCAGCAGCAACCCACTTCTCAGTTTATCTCGCTCGGCGAACCCACGGACAGAAACTTCCGGCTCTGGAGTTATTTTCAAAATAGTGTTTTTCCTCAACAAAGGAAGAATGAGGATTTTACTTAGGAAGTCTGAACATGCTCAAGTAATGTTCTCCCTTTTCTTAAGCATGATGAATTAACAAATCCACTAGTGAACATGATTACAATGTAAAAACAGATATTTAGGGACATTCTTACCACGAAGTCTTGTAGGAACATATTTAAATTATACAAATGATGGAAAGAAATGTCTCTGGAATGTTCATATTTTACCATAAGGTCTTACTTGAAAATCGAGTAGATGACACTGTGAAAAGCTGATTGTCAATCTTGATGATTGATCTAAAAGATAACTGTACCAACACCATATATGTCACAGACACAAAAGATAGAGAACACAAAACCAGAAAACTTCAAGGAAAAGTCACCTAACAGCCCTCTATACAGTGTTCCTGGATGAACGGTTATGATGATCTCTGTTACTCTCAGAGCAAAGCTGCTTTTGCTCTGAGCAGGGTGGCAAGACAGAAGGCCACAGCTGCTTCCAAGATAGGTAAGAAGGAGTCCATTTTAACTAGACCTGGCTTGCTGTCTGTCTTAGGGTCAGGACATCACTGTAGAGAATTTCAATCTTTCTTTTTTCTAACCTTAAAAAATCTTTAGTTATATAGTATTATGCTTGCATGCGTCTATGCACAGTACCTACAGAGGGCAGAAGAAGGGATGAGATACCTGGGACTTGAATCAGAACAAATGGTGAGCTAGCATGCAGGGACGACGAATGGAAACAGGGTCCTCTGTGAAAACAGCCAGTGCTCTAATTGCTGGGCCATCTATCTAGCCCCTCTTTTTAATTCATAATTAATCTTTAAAAATTGTTAATCAAAGACAATACATCATTTTTTATCTCTTTATTCCATCTCTGCCACAAATCCCTTCCAACTTCATCCTTGTTAAGTTTGGGTAAATAAGTATGCTGAAATACATAAATGTGTCATGCCCAAATCTGCAAAGTCTCCAGAAAGCCAACAAGGAGATCAAGTCCTATATATAAAAGCAAAGAGCCTTTATTTTATGCACGTTTACAAGCTCAGTCTCTCTGCA
The DNA here is from genome assembly GCF_950005125.1 of Chionomys nivalis. NCBI lineage: Eukaryota > Metazoa > Chordata > Mammalia > Rodentia > Cricetidae > Chionomys > Chionomys nivalis. The sequence continues at coordinate 35,534,552 of NC_080111.1, read as the reverse complement.
TGTCCAGCGTATTGGAATAACTGGAGAGCCCTGAGCTGAGTTAGAGTTGGGGTTTTATAGTAGTAAAGGTGGGGGTGAGGGGTTTCAAAGTTTCAGGATCCCTGATTGGCTGACATTTGCCTAGGGGTGTCCTGGTGAGTGTGTGCTGGCAAATGATCCTATCTACAGCTTTTGGAATGTTAAGCATTTCCTTTGGATGGTCTATTTTTGGTGGTGCTTGGTAATCTCAGTTTATATTGATATGGATTTTTGTAAATTGATACAAATTTACAGTTGTTTTGTTAGAAAATTATATATATATATATGTTTCTAATCTCGATCAAAGTATTGTACCTATATACCTTATTTAACAATTTAATGCAAATTTGTACACCTTGAAAGCTATTATTATCAACTAATTAGAATATCATGAAATATACATTAGTAGTCATCAATTATAATCCATCTTGTAGTTATATTAGGTATATTTTCAAGGTCAAGCTGAGATATATTTTAGATAGTCTATGACAATTGGGCATGACTTACCATGGGTATGGTTTTCTCTGTAAATGTGACCAAAAAAAGGGAGTAGAAGTTTATGTTCTCTCTTTGTTAGTCAAAGCTGGTGCAATCCTGGCTGTTGGTCATCATAGCTCTTGGGAGAATTACATGACATGAGCATCGAGAACAGTGGCCTCTACCTAGTTCTCTATTTCTGATTTTATTTTTCATTTGAACTGTGAATAAATTGTTAAATACAATTTTGTGGGTTCTCACTTCAATAGGAAGCATGGAGGTGTGCACGCAGACTTGGTACTAAAGAAAGAGCTGAGAGCGCTACATCCAAATCACTAGGCAGCAGGTAGTAAAAAATACGTATATGTCCCTTGACCAAAGATTGAACAAGGAAAGTGGGCTACATTTACACAATTGAGTACTACACAGTAAAATAATGACATCTTGAAATTTGCATGCAAATGGATAGATATAGAGAATGTTATATTGATTGAGGTAACCCAGAGCCAGAAAGAAATATTGTATGTACTCACTCATAAGTAACATTTAGACATAAAGAGAAGAAAAACCAGCCTAAAATTCACAAATCCAGAGAACCTAGACAACATGAGGACACTAAAAGAAGCATACATGAATCTAATCTACATGGGAAGTAGAAAAAGACAAAGTCATGACATCTCTTAATTCTCACACACAGTGGTGTTTGTTTATACAGCTTGTTGCTATGTAATAGAAAAGAACTTTTTCAATCCTGTGCTATTGACATGATATTTTAATGAATTCCAATGTCATCATGACATTTCCAAGCAATAATTATTCAGTTTCTACATTTCCTTATGCTAGAGGACCTGACAGACCCATGTGGGATCTGATGTGTGTTATGTATATAAGACAAAGCCTATTCCTGATTATATCTTGAACATGAAGAAACAATGGAGTCAATTCTGCATCATCTGGTATAAATTCTGTGGTTTCAATATGCAAAATGACTCTTTCTGCATATTGCAAATCAATAACTATGTTGAAATTCTTTAAAATCCCTTAGTATAGAAAATAGAACACTAAGACAAATAACTATTAATGGGGCTAAAGATAATCTAACATAAAGTATAATTGTGCTCTAAACCTACATCATCTAAACCTCTCCAGAATCACAAAAGTTCTAATCAATTGATTGTTCTTGCAGAAGGCCCAGTGTAGGTGTGGCGTTCTTCAGGGAACAACTGTTCACAGTTGTTTAGTCCTGTGCCATTAGGCAGAAATTCACAATGACTGGAAAGGTTATGAGAAGTTTCTTTATGACATGGGGACTAGAAAGTAGACAGAAGGAATACACAAACGGCCAAGGAAATATATAACTTGCACGGCACATCTCCTGTGACCTACTTACTCCAGCTATACTCTAAAGATCACACTAATCCCAAATGGTGCCACCATCTGGGAAACAAGTCAATAAGCATATGAACTATGGGATCATTTCATTTTCAAACTCTAACCATGGCAATGAACTCCTAAACACTAAAGCTAGACGTCACAATTGATAGCCATTCTGTGTCATCTGTTTATCTAACATCTATCCATCTGTTCACAGTGTTTTCATAACCTGCTTTCTAGGAGATGGCAGTGGGGCATGGAGGGATGTTAAAGTCCTTAGTGCAAGAATTAGATACCTGATTTTGGGTTCTTATAACCCACATAAAATGTCAGGTTCTGGATGCCTATGCCTGTAATTCCAGGTAAAGGGAAGAAGCAGACAAGAAGATTCCTGGGATTTATTGATTAGCTAGAGTAGGAGAATTTGAGCATTCTACTTTGAGATACTGTCTCTAAAAAATTAGAAAGACATATTGATAGGTACATAGATAGGCAGGTAGATAAAGCCCTTGGGGTCCAATCTCAAGGCTACAAGGAACTGTCTGACAAACTAAACCAAAACAAAACATGATGACAGAATATCTGTAGTTGAGAGGGCCTGAGAAGACAGGTGAGCTTTTCTTGTGAGAAGAAGGAACTCAGTTTGAGCCCAAGAATCCATGCTGAAGAGAAAATGGAAAAAGGTATGGTCACAAGGACTTTCACACCAGTAATGGGAAAGGGACAAGGAGACAAATGAGTACCTGGGGCTTGTTTGTCATCTAGCCTAGTCTACTTGGAAAGTTCCAAAGCAATCAGAGACCCTATCTGAAAAGAAATAGAAAATAAAAGTTTGGTGAAATCAAAGGCCTGAAACCAGAGATTCACTTCTGTCTTCCAAATATATACACACACATATATACAATCACATACTTATATTTCCACAAGCATATACACACAGAATGCCCAAACACACACACACTCACACACAGATATACAATAGCACATACAAATTCATACAATAGTACATACAATTCATTGCTAGCTCAGATTGTGTCTTTCTATGGTTATTTATACTGGTTTATATTTGTAACAGACACATTCTCAGCTATTGAGTAGGTTTGATGTAAAAAAATGATATCAGCTTCGTGACAGGTTTTGCATATTTTGCAAAGCAAATTCCATGTACAAGGAACATCTGTGTTGGAGTGATTATTCTGTTGTATACTCTGAAGATTTGTCACTCAATTTGCTTTAATAAAACAATGACTAGCCAGCAGATAGGCATGAGACAGAGGGAGCATGCCTAGATTGCGTCATGTTAATAAATGTTCTACTATGTGGAGAATATGTGTTAACTTAAAAATGTCAGAGGTAGTTAGTAATAAGCCTGATATATTGGTCAAACATTTTCAATTATTAAAAGCCTCAATGTAGTTACTTTGAACTGGTATATAGGAAAGAAATGACTGTTTAGAAATGGCATTCCTATGTGTGGCCAAAATTTTCACATAAAATCTGAAATACCTTGGAAAAGGAATCTAAACACAAAACTACATAGTCAAATGCAGCTTCTCGGTAACTGCCTTTTCTTTGGTGGGCTATGCTAGAGATCAGTGATCAGAGGCTTGCCTCCTTTTACAGATGGCTTTCTGAATCAGCGTTTGCAGAAAATAGGCAATTCTTGTAAGAGACATCAAGTTTACTCATATGGTGTCGTCTTTCTATTGCTGACCTGAGATCCTAGGTTATGAACCTGCTGGCCACACTCCTGTATTTCTGCAAATAAAAAAAAAAATCAACGAATGTGTGGAGCCCTGACTTGATTCTCCAGGACAGACATGCTCAGGTGTTAAGGTCATGTGTTTGTGGCTAAAGCCCACTTTTGTTCTTTTACTCGACATGACTGCATCTTGAAGAGTTTCTAGACAGCATTATTGGTAATTACGTTCAACACCTTCACAGAAATGTCCTTTCTTAGTCACTACACTGATCTCCTTTGCTACTGTGCACTATATCATACAGAAGTTTAATATAAAGTTCTGTTATTAGAGATGTGATTGCTGATTTTTACTGAGGAATGTCATTTTCCCCATTTTTAATTGTGTCCAATTCCTTGATAGTTCAGAATTCTGAGTTATTTAAATGCATGATGATTATGGTCTACAAACAAAAGTCAGGATAAGAGAAAATTTTAAACTGTGAGTACAAAAGTGATGTGTTTACTGTCATTAGTAAGAGGTGCCACTAATAAATGATAACAACATGATTGCTCTTTCTGGCCAACCAAGAATGATCCACAACCTTGTAGAATGAACTCAAGCAAGGGTACACCTGATAAGTGAGTTTTTATGTTTCAATTATGGCCAATTGCTTTGGTTAAATAGCCAAATATCTTTTAAAGACTTACATTTTCAGCTTGTTTCCTGATTTTTTTTTGTACTTTTCCCTCATTTGAGGAAGATTTGGGCTCAGGAATTCTTTAAGAAACAAGACTAAGTTAGTTTCCAATACTATTGGTCCTTTGTTTTTTCTGGGCAAAGAATGAGTTAAGATAAACTTAGATCAGCCTTTTATACCTTAGTGCTATTAATGACAGGTTCATTGGGCTGAAAATAAGGCTCAGCACTTAGAATATTGGTGACTCAACCAAAGAATCTTTGATACCCAGCACCCACAAGATAGCTCACAACTGTCTGTACCTCCAGTCAGAGGAGTGTAGACACTGTCTTCTGGTCATCACTAGTACCTGAGATACACTTGCTACACTCACTCATCAAACTCCTACATCTAAATTGAATTTCATTCTTTTTTAAGGTAACAGACACATGAAGAAAGCCTAGTTAAAATATAGAATCAAATACAGATCTGTCTTTCCAGTATTTGCACATTATGCACCCTAAGAGGCCAGAAGGATGCACCCAATCTTCAGAACCTCCAATTACAGGGAGTTCTGTCCAATCAGATATGGTGCTATTAATCATCCTTGGATACCCAAGAGGAGTAGTACTCAGGAGACAACTATCCAGGTCCCACATGTGTCATAATTCTTAAGGTAGAGGAGTCACACTGTTCCTTCTGGCTTTAATCACTTGAAGGATAAAGTCCACTATAGATGATTGTCAAAGATTCAATGGATGTAATGTGAATGGAATTTGTATATTGCTTCTTATTTTCATTGTTAAAAGAGCCCTCTCTGTGAAGGAACATTTAAAGGTTGGTTGAAATCCATTTGACTCTAGCTAGATTTTATTAGGAAAATTTCCTTAACTTGGGATAGGCTGTCTTTTGTCATCTTTTTGAGATAGGATATGTCCATATAGCCATTGATGCCAGGTATGCATTATGTGAAACAAGCTGGCCTCAAACTCACTGAGATTAGATCCACCCACACTCCATGTTCTGTAATTAGAGTCATGGACCTCTAAGTTGAGCTAAAGGCTTTTAAAGGACTTATTGAGTCAAAAAAACATAATGAAAGACTTAAAAGGGAACTTCATTGTTTGATAAATAACAATGTTTCTTCAAATTGTATAATTTAAATGGCCAAATCATTTCATATGTTCACAATAATGAGTTTTTTTGCTGCACTGTCAATTCCATCCATTTAAAAATGTTTGAAGTGTGTTTTTTGTGAATACACCTGTGACATGCTATGTATGTAGCACAGATAGGAAAATGAAAAGGGGTCTATGATCAACTTCAACTTTGTGAGTTTTAGTCCTTAAACCTAGGGAGTCATTTGACTGCAAATGCACTCAAAGACACTTGCTTTGGTTTAAAATTCATTTGTGAATGAGATGATGTAGGAGTGTGTAGAAGTACCTGATGAAGTCAACAAATATGAAAAAAATTGTAAGAGTATTAGGGTAAACAAGATATAGAAGCCAGGTTATCAGACTTAGAGGCAATGAACTTTAATAAATGATGCAATTTTCTGGCATGTAATTTTGGTTCTGAGAAAGTATAAATACATGTCTTGTTCTCAGAATGAAGAAATTAAAAAATTTGTGCTGGTAAGAATATTTTCACATGCATAGCAGATTGACTATTCAAATTGTCCCATGTTCCTCTATTCTTGTATGAAATTACATTTACAATTTGAAAAGAAAACAAGACTTTAATGTTGTAATATTTCTTCTAACTGAATTTGAGCACCAATGAGATGCTTCAATGGCAAAGGATTCTTATGGGCAAGACTAGAATCCCAATCTCGATTACATCTTGAATTTTTCAGGAAAATGGATGGAGCTAGAAAACATCATTTTGAGTGAGGTAACCCAGACACAGAAGACAATTATCACATGTACTCAGTCATTAAGTGGGTTTTAATCATAAAGCAAAGAAAACCAGCCTACAAATCACAGTACCACAGAACTTAAACAGCATGAGGACACTAAGGAGACATACAAAGTTCTAATATACATGGGAATTAGAAAAAGACAATATCTCCTGAGTAAGTTGGGAGGATGGGACCTTGTGGGAAGGCTGAAAGGAAGGGAAGGGGCAGGAGGGGAGCAGTGAAAAATGTAGAGCTCAATAAATATCAAAAGATTTAAAAGAAAAGAATATTAAGTTATAGTGTGAGATTGCTGATTATCTACTTTATTACACCTATAAAAGATAAATGAAAATAGTTCTTTGAATACATATAAGGTATTTAATGTTTCTTATTATTTATTTTATCAGTCATTTTAACGTGAATATTGTCAAATTCTGTTGCAAAACCACACAAATTTGGAGTTCATAATCGACACTTGGACTTATATACAGGGGCAGACATATGAGCATCATGAGTTCAAAATTATCCCTGAATTTTTACTGACATCCAAGCTAGGATTAATAACAAACAAAAGCTGAAGGGAATTTGTGAAAAGATAAAAATCAAAACCAGAAACAACCCAAAACATTTACTTGAAAAGTATGTTTCCACATGGCCTGACACTTCAATAACCAATGGGACACAAGTATGATGGGTTTAACATTCTATACATTATAGCAGAAAAATACCCATCACTTGGTAAAGGCAAAATAAAAGATGAACAAAATCCATAGAAGTAATATAAAGACTACAAAATAGAATTCACTAAATGGATTTGCCACACATATAGCTCACTTTAGTACGTACCTCAAATATTTCAATCTAGAAACCACAATGCAATGATCTCCAATAGTCTTGATTAAACATGGTATGTAATTTACTTCCTTCAAGGTTATGACAAAAAATTTTACTTAAAGCTAAAGAAAACTGAGATGTCTAAAGAAATTAACCTATTGTTGTCATGAATTGAAATTTCTTTTTTCTAAGAGTGTGTTCTTATTTTCAGACTTCAAAAAGATATAAATAGACTTAAAATATTTGAGGCACTAGAGTCATGCCTAGGTGAGAACTAATGTCAGATGTTTGACAGAGTCCTGTAATTTCTTCTGCAATAATATCCAAGGTATTATCTTTATGTGGATGCAGAATGCACATTCAAATACACACAGAGACACACACATACATCACATAAATACAATTAAAACAACTTTTAAGACAGTTTTTCACTCACAAACACTTTTCTCCTGTAAACATTCATTTATTCCTATAAAAGAGGAGCTGAGAGGCATTTTACAGCATCATTACACAATGAATTGATTCATGCAAAGAAAAGACTTGAAGTAAAAGAAATTAATTCTTCTAAGAAAGTTTTCCAGGCCGGGCAGTCGTGGTGCACACCTTTAATCCCAGCACTTGGGAGGCAAAGGCAGAGGCAGGTGGATGAATCTCTGTGAGTTAGAGACCAGCCTGGTCTACAAGAGCTAGTTCCAGGACAGGCTCCAAAGCTACAGAGAAACCTGTCTCAAAAAACAGAAGAAAAAAAAGACAAGGAAGTTTCCCAGTAGAAATATCTGGTGCTGATTTCCTCCACTCCCAAGGGAATATTTCATAGTATATGTCCAATACTTCTGTCATCTTCTGAACTAAGTAGGTTCCCAAACAGAAGCATCAATTGTATCTTGGCTCAATTCCAGGTGTTTTTGAAACATTCCAGTAAAAGAGGTATTCTCATAAAGCTTGAATCACATTAATTTGAGAAGGAAAAAAACATGAGTATGAATACCTCTGCCAAGTGTGGAAAGGGGGAGCTGCATACTGAATGAGCATATGGCTCAAATAGCACTTCTTAGTAAAAGACAGCAAAGGAGATTTTGATGGTGGGAATTTGCTGTATTTCAATCCCTGATCCTGACAAAGCTCAGAGATGGGCTTGATTTTATGCCAAGGGATTGGTTGCTTTTGTGCTCAGTTGGACAAGGATAGAGTTTGTGTTATGGATCTGGTTTGAAGGCCAAATTGTGTTTATTTACTGACCCCTTTTAATGTTTAATTGTTTTCAGAGAGATTTTGTTCCTTTAACTACTTCTAGATTCAGAGACAACGTGCTTTCTTTTGGCTCTGGTTTCAGGATCAATGTATGTGTCTTTGAATACCCTTTCTCCAATCAATAATGCTTCATAAAATGTTTGTCCATTATTTTGCTACTTCAAACTAAAATAAAAAGAGGTATCATGATGTTTGAACAAATTGCTGACACTATAAAATTCTTTTCTACACAATAACTGCTTTTGGTTAAAAAATAATTTACACTAAGCCCTTGGTTTTTTCCTTAGGTCCAAAGATTATGGTAATATGCACAAACTTAATCAGATTGATTACACACAAAACATCTTACTCCTATATGAAGCACAAAACATTCCGACACTGATTTCATTACAGTATGATTTTTCTCATGTTTTTAAAGAACACACACATTAAACTCAGAGTTTCGCTATAGGATGTCTTATTTTACATATTTGGAGGTGATGGGGAAAAAATTCACAGCAGTTTCAATTCACATGTATCTCTCCAGTATGTATTCGTTTATGCTTTTGAAGACGACTGTATTGAGAAAAGGCCTTACCACACTGATTACATTCATAGGGTTTCTCTCCAGTATGTGTTCTTTTATGAACTCGAAGATGACTGTACTGGGAAAAGGTCTTACCACATTGATTACATTCATAAGGTTTCTCTCCAGTATGAGTTCTTTTATGATTTTGAAGAGCACAGTTGTGAGCAGAGGCCTTACCACACTGATTACATTCATAGGGTTTCTCTCCAGTATGTGTTCTTTTATGAACTCGAAGATGACTGTACTGGGAAAAGGTCTTACCACATTGATTACATTCATAAGGTTTCTCTCCAGTATGTGTTCTTTTATGATTTTGAAGAGCACAATTGTGAGCAAAGGCCTTACCACACTGATTACATGTATAAGGTTTCTCTCCATTATGTGCTCTTTTATGTATTTGAAGACTACTGCATTCAGCAAAGGCTTAACCACACTGATTACATTCATAGGGTTTCTCTCCAGTATGTGTTCTTTTACGCTTTTGAAGATTACCGTGTTGGGCAAAGGCCTTACCACACTGATTACATTCATAAGGTTTCTCTCCAGTATGTGTTCTTTTATGCAATTGAAGTTCACAGTGACGTGCAAAGGCCTTACCACACTGATTACATTCATATGGTTTCTCTCCAGTATGTGTTCTTTTATGCGTTTGAAGATTACCGTGTTGAGCAAAGGCCTTACGACAGTGATTACATTCATAGGGTTTCTCTCCAGGATGAGTTCTTTTATGCACTTGAAGATGACTGCAACATGCAAACACCTTACTACACTGATTACATTCGTAGTGTTTCTCTCCCATATGTGTTCTTTTATTTTTGTGAAGATGACTGTGATAAGCAAAGGCCTTACCAAGCAGATTAAATTCGTATGATTTTTCTTCATTATGTGTTCTTTTATGACTTTGATGAGTTTCATAAAGAACAAAGTCTTTATCATCTAGACTATATTTATAGGGTTTCTCTCCAGTGTGTGTTCTTTCATCCATTTCAAGATGACTGTGATAAGCAAAGGCTTTATCACATTGCGTAATTTTACACCATTTTTCTCCAGTATGTGTTTTTTCATTTCTTAGAAGGTAAGTGTCATAAGACAAGGCTTTAGCACAGTGAGAATATACTGAAAACTTCTCTCCAGTTTTATTTCTTTCAATCCTGCAAGGATAATTGACACATGTAAAAGATTTACCACATTCAATACACTGTTGAACCTCATATTTGTATGAATTAATTTCATAATTTTTTTCCAATTGTAAAAATGAATCAAATATTAAGGTCTTTTTTTTTTTTTTGGTTTTTCGAGACAGGGTTTCTCTGTAGCTTTGGTGCCTGTCCTGGAACTAGCTCTTGTAGACCAGGCTGGCCTCGAACTCACAGAGATCCGCCTGCCTCTGCCTCCCGAGTGCTGGGATTAAAGGCGTGCGCCACCACCGCCCGGCAATATTAAGGTCTTATAACTTCATTTAAAATCATGTTTTCTTCTTTCATTAGGGGTCATTTTGCATCTGGAAATATATTTCTGATGACAAATTCCTTTGCGTCATGGTTTACCATTTCATCTATATCTATACCTATATTTTTTCTTTCTTTTTTTTTTTGGTTTTTTGAGACAGGGTTTCTCTGTGGTTTTGGAGCCTGTCCTAGAACTAGCTCTTGTAGACCAGGCTGCTCTCGAACTCATAGAGATCCGCCTGCCTCTGCCTCCCGAGTGCTGGGATTAAAGGCGTGCGCCACCACTGCCCGGCTACCTATATTTTTTCTATTTTTGATATTTTTCACATTTTTGAAAAGAACTATATACACTGAGTGCTTTACCAACTTTACTGCATTCATAAACTTTACTATATTGTGAATCATTATACATTGGCTAAGTGAACTAAGACACCAAGTAGTATTTTCACAGAACTAGAACTCATGGGGATTTTTTGTCATGTGAGTTTGTTTATGTATTAACAATGATGGTATAAAACCAATTACTTGTATACTTGGATTAAATTGAACAAGTATACTCTCCATGTGAACTACAATTTATCTTCTAACTGTTCTTAATAAGACATATGCTACATCTTTCCTTATCCATATTCTCATATGCTTGTGTCAAGAGTAACATATGATATACATAGTAAAGGAAGAATAGTAAATAAAAGATTTCCACATTGAATCCTCATGACTTGACTTGCTGTTCCTCATAGACTTGTGGTATAGATATTAAGGTTTTTCCACAACTGCCCCTGGACCCTTGACTCTAACTGCCACTTTCACTAAACTTAGCAAGTCACAAAAAGTATATGAGTAATCCAAGTCTTACCATAGGCTATTGATTTAGGAGAAAGTTGGCAGCTATACTCATCACTGAAATGTGTATACACTTTTTGTCATGAGTAGCAAGAAAGAAATGGACTGACAGATCTACTACATAGCTCTCATGTTGCTATGATTCAAATGGTGATATCTGTTTAGTCATTGCTTCCTTGACTTTTTCTTAAATGAATGCCTTGCAAATGCAATTCACATATGAGAAATTGAGAAATATGGATTTGTGAGAATTTAATAACCATCAATGCATTTAAAGCTGTGCTTGTTTACACTGCTGCTTTTGAATAATTGTTCCAGGACATATTACAAACTTGTCAGAGGCACATTGTTATAAACCTGCACAAGAAAATTACCTTGTAGGTCTTCTAGAACATTGACTATGTTCTTCAGTGTCACAGACCTCCAAAATGTACCCTGAAATACAGTACCAGAATATGTATATTATATTATTTAATATTGTACAACAATTAGATCATTATCTTAAGTGCACCTAAGAACTATGATTGTGTTATTCAAATTATAGAACATTATATATAAGCCAAGGAAAAGTTGTCTCCATATTTTGAAACATGATGGAAATTCATTTTTACCTATAGTAGTGAGGTTCCTGAAGGTCTCCAGCATCACATCTTCATAGAGATTCTACTGGGAAGGATCTAGCAAATCCCACTCTTCCTGAGTGAAGTTGATATACACATCATCATAGGTCACTGCCTTCAAAAATATACCATACATGTGTACAATGTAAGCATGACAGTGACATCATTGGAAATGCATACTTCTTTGAAAGTATAGTTGTATGATTCTGTTGTTCCCCACTCTTATTCCGTGATATAGTCAGTTACTTTAGAAGTAAATTGAAAAGGAGAGTCAATTCTATACACTTTGAATGTGATTTCCCCTTATAAGAACAATATCTATTAACAGGGTGAGACAAGAAAAAAGATCAACAGTAAATTGTATGCATGAGAAAACTATGAAAAATTACTCATTACAGAAAGTAAAAAAAGATAGACAAATGGGTGTATTGGTGTATTGTGCCTTTAACCACAATGCTCAGAAAACAGAGGTGGGTATATTTGTCTCTGAAGTTGAATGCCAGTCAAGTCAATGCAATCAGGTCCAGGAGAGGTGCCAGTACAGACTCTGTCTCCATTGCAAACCTCAATAAAACAAACAATGGGATATAAAAACTAACAGGCTTTTATTGAAATTTCTACAAAGAGTTGTTTTCACTCCAGTTCTGTAGTCATCTTCTAGACCTTGAAGTACCCTAATATAAACTGCAATACCAATAACATTTTGAGGAAAAAGAACTTCCTGTATAAAGCAGTTACAAGTGGACAGATGAAAACAGTAGAAATATAAATGTTGGTTGTAAATAATCAACACAGACCTGGAGAGAGGGCAGATTAATTCAGCACTCTTGCTGATCTTGAATGGAGATAGACAAATTTGCCTGTACTTACATGGGGATTACAACTATCCATTTTTCCAGGGTCAGGATTTCCGACCAGGTATCCATATGGTACATATCCATGCAGGCATATAAAACAGTCATATTGATTTAAAAAATCAAAGTAAGCATAACAAGCAAGAAGATGTTCATACAACCGTATTTAATGACTCAAAATACTCAGGCAGTATTAATGCTATTAATCCATGGGATGGCATCCTGGGAATCATAGAGATAACCTCTGTAAAATTTTAAAATTCAAGATAAGCATAAAGCTCAGCACAGTAGCATATACTTGACATAAAAAAATACCTGCATTACAGGGCCATCATCCAATAACATAGAAACAAATAGAGCCAGGAATGATGCCTCCCTTTAGTTTCAGGAATTTAGAGCCACACAATTACTCAGATAAGCAAACAAAACAATTAAAACAGCAGGTTACCAAAATCTTGAGCACTGAATAACAACTGTTTCTGCTCTATCTTATGTGATTTAGAGATTGAGCCTATAATGATGGTAAAAGCATTTCAGTATAACTAGAAAGTTGGCTGATTAATGTCAAGCACAACAGAGTATATAAATGACAGGGAATTACTTAAGGGTGTTGAAACTCATAGCATACAATGAGGAATTTCATCTAGAAAGGCTTCTCCTACTAAAGATCCACAGAAAATTGAAATAAAACCAATAAGGTGAGAAAGTTCTTCAAACACATGATGTTTTCTGGGAGGTTTTTCATTCAGTCAAGAACATTCTGAACCCAGTCACTATTGGTCCATGGTCAACAACGGAAAAAAATCATTTCATCACTTCAAAGATTCACATTTAATGATCCTTAAAGAAGGACTCTTAGAAGAAATGCAATACTAGCTCAGCATTGAGAAATAGATGTTTATTTATTAGGGATTACCTCACAAATCAGAATTCTATGCTTGAACTGAGATCAGAAACAAAATCATGCAGCCAGAAAAGAGGCTGGACTCATGCTCTATACTGGCATATTAGTATAAGAGGCCAGACTGATGCTCTATACTGGCATATAGAGTATAAGAGGCCATGCCCCAGAGGTCAGGAAACCACTGGCTATAAGATTTCCTACAACACCTCCCTCTTTTGTTTAAATACGAGTTCTAAGCCCAATACACAATTATATACAATAAGAACAATATATTAATTAATTATCCTATCCTAGCTAGTTTATGTCTTGTATAATAACTTGGCCAAGTCATGAGAGGAAAGTAACTTCAACCATCTACTCTTCCACACCATCGAAGATCTGAGAAGGGAAATAATATTACTTGAGTAAGCAGGAAGTGCAATCAAGCAACTTTCAAAATGTGCAACAAATTGCAGAGACAACTGGTTCCATGGGCAATCATTTAAAGTTACATTTGCAATGTTGAAGCAACCAACTTTGGCAAAGACCTAGAATAACTGACCAACCACTTAAGGAGGTAGGAAGTTTTTAAAAACCATCTTATCCTGTCTTGGTAAGATTTAACAGTCCTGCTTATCCATTTTTACATATCATGTATCTTGTCAGTGGTTGAGACATTAACATTTTTTTGCCCAGAGGCCAGTTTTGCCAAGAAGAAAACAAGCTCCAAGTGAAGTGACTGGTGTTCAACATTCTCTTGGGAATAGAATGATGCTACTAGGAGCAATTGTGTCTCACTTAAACATAACCCGAAGTTATTTAAATGCTATAGTCTACAGCTCTTTGAGGTGGTTGAAGATTACCTATCTATGCAGAATATAATCTCTATGTATCTAAAGAACCTGATTATTCTAACTATAACAAACATAAATGACTATTTAGCTATAATTCTTAATACCTATAAACTTAAAAACTAAGACTCATATTAGAATATTATACAATAAAGAACTGTGAACACAATGAGGACAATGGGCTCAAAATGTAAACAATGTATAAGTATCTTGATCAGAGGTAGAAATGTATGTTGCTTTGCAAACCTTCAACATTAGTTATATAGATATACACAGACAAATACATTCAATGACATGTACAATAGAGACAAAAATAGATATAAAGAAAAGTAAATTTTTTTCTAAATTCTTTTTTCTTTCTGTCCCATGCACCTGACATGAGACAGAAACTCTGAATTTTTCTTTTAACATGTTTGGATTTATAGAAGGACAGAGCCATTGTCCAACTCCAAAGCCACCTCTGTATATTCATAAACATTTATCCACCTACAAAAGGCACCCAGGAAATGATAAGATAAAAGTGAAGATTTTTGAATCTCCTCTTAAAAGAATCAAGAGGCATATATATGTATGATGAGATAAAAGGGTAGATCATTAAAATTAATTTTAAAAACTACTTATTTAAATATTTTACATCGATAGATATGTATGCTTCCTTTTGATAGTAATTTGACATTATTTTTGTTAAAACATACTGTCTATGATGTTATATTCTTACTCAAGATATTTTACCTAAAACAGCTTACTTAAATATGTAATGAAAATGTCTAGTCCTTGAAAGTTATTATTATCAACTAATTAAGATACAAAGTACTTCATATTAGTAGTTTGTTACTTATTACTGTTGAAAGTATAATCATGTTGGGTATGTTTTAACATTATATAGAATTTTATTAAGCCTGCTGTTCTTCTTTCAGGAACCTTGATGGTGGTGAATAAGATCTGTGTTAGCCAACAGAAAAAGCAGTTATCTCAAAGTGACCCTTAAACTGTTGTTTCTGACCTCTAATTACTGATCTGTCTCCAAAAGACAGAAGTCTCATGATATAGATGTTCTCTTAGCAAACAGAAGAGATTGCTTGTGATGGCTCTCCAGGCCCTTGTGCTTTCTTCTGGTTTAGATAAATGTTGCTCCACTGATGCCCAATCCCAAACAACCTAGAAAAATGATTTAAGGAAGAGGGGGAAGCAGGTGGTTGGGGAATCCCTGCCTGAGAAGTGGGCCTGGGGCCTTTGGGGAGACTGGGAGCGAGGACCTCCCCACCCTGCTACTTCTGGGACCAACTGGGGAGTCTCCAGAAGCCAGAAGCAGCAGGAAGAGCTGAGACTAGTTGAGGTAGACCTTGGGGACAGCATCATTGAGGGCCCAGAGGTAGAAGTGATCAGAGCTTCAGGGAGTCAGGGAGATAGAGGAAGAGGATGAGGAGCTACAAAATGAGGTAGAGAATCAGATGAATAAGAGTACAATCCCAGGCATTGCTGGCTCAATCAATGATCAAGTCTCTTGAGGAGAAGATGGATTCTGATGCCAGTTCCATCTATGTTGGCAATGTGGACTATGGTGCAACAGCAGAAGAGCTGGAAGCTCATTTTCATGGCTGTGGTTCAGTTGATTGTGTTACTACAGTCTCTGACAAATTCAGTGGCCTTGCCAAAGGGTTTGTATATATAGAACTCTTACACAAAGAGTCAGTGAGGAGTTCCCTGGCTTTAGGTGAGTCCCTATTTAGAGTGAGACAAATCTAGATCATTTGCATCACCACAACAGACAGAGGGTTCCCATGTATCCAATACCATGCCCAGACTAACAATTACAACATCTCCCTATCTTGATTCTACAATGGTTTAACAGCAGGCCCTGGGATGGTCTACAGGGACCAGGCTAGAGTGACATCATGGTATTCCCCTTACTAAAAAAAGTATTAGAATGAGAGAGGGGAGAAAAGAGGAAAAAGAGAAAAAAGAATTAAAAAAGAAAGAAAAACAAAATATGACCTAGATGGGAAAAAATATTTTTTAAAAAAGATATATTGCGGGGCTGAGAGATGGCTCAGAGGTTAAGAGCACTGACTGTTCTTCCAGAGGTGCTGAGTTCAATTCCCAGCAACCACATGGTGGCTCACACCATCTATAATGAGATATGGTGCCCTCTTATGGCCTGCAGGTATAAATACATAAATAAATAAATAAATAAATAAATAAATAAATAAATAATAAATCTTTAGAAAAAGATATACTGTGGAAGGGGGAGAATCCCATATCTAACTGTAGGGACCTAATCTGGGCAGTAGGAGAGGCCCATGGAATGGGGCAGGTGTGACATATTTCCTCTGGAGATTCAACATGGACACTTCTCAAATGTGGAACCTGTTTCCTGTTTCCCTGCTCCACTTCACTCTTTGGGCCTGCTCAAGGGTATGTGGGTACAGGTGGTAGAAGGGCCTTTTTTACAGTGGTATGGTTTTCTGTCTCTTTAAGAGACAAGCCACACCCACTCCCTCCTCCATCCACCGAGGCAGACTGATCTTCAGCTTCCAGCCTGAGCTTGATCTCTTTTCCATCTTCCTCTCGGAGAGGCAGCTTCTCTTCTGCCTCTCTCCCCACTTTTCTGCTTCCCCCCTTCTCTGTCTCTTTCTCCTCCTCCTCTCTCTCTCTCTGTCCCCCTTCCCCCTTCATAACCCCCTAAATAAATATTCATCCACACTCTGCAAGTCGTGTCTATCCATGTCTCTGTCTCCTGCCCACCCGCCACATGTCTCCCTGCATGGGACCAGCCACTGCTTGGGGACCAGCCGCTGTCTGTGTGTAGGACTGGCTGATCCCAGAGCCTACTGCACACTGCCATTTGGGACCTACAGCATTTCTGCTGCCTACTGCCACCGGGGATCTTGCAGCATTTTTTTTTATTTTTCGAGACAGGGTTTCTCTGTAGTTTTTGGTGCCTGTCCTGGAACTAGCTCTTGTAGACCAGGCTGGCCTCTAACTTACAGAGATCCACCTGCCTCTGCCTCCCGAGTGCTGGGATTAAAGGCGTGCGCCACCACCGCCCAGCTGATCTTGCAGCATTTTAAAAATATATAAAACACAGAGTTCAGGAAGGGCACCAATCTTTTCAGCTTGTTTCCGTCCCTCATCTTCTCTCTGCCTTTTGTAGTCCCTGCCTGCTTCTGATTTCCCAGGTCTAGGAACACCCTACTCTTCTTTCCTCAGGGCTCCAGCCTCTCCAGTTTGTCTGGTGAACTATTTTGTTTGCTTTTTTTTGTTTATTTTTTCGGTCTTGAGTGTCTTTCTTTGCAGGTTTTTGTAGCAAAAAGAACTCACTCCCAGTGGATTCAGTGTGAATTCCACTTACCCTTTGAGAAATACAGTACTTTGTTTTGGGAAGTTTTGCAGTGGATTTTTTGCTTGTTTGTTTATCAGGTGTTATTGTTTTGTTTTATTTTTTCTTTACATATTCCCGTTTATTTGCAAGGAATGGGAAGAAGTGGGCATAAGGATGTGGGAGCTGGATTTTGTTTATTTCTTTAAACTCATTTACTAGAGATTTTTTTTAAAATATAATGTATCATGAAAAATGTTGTTTAAGGAAAACAGAGAAAAATGGTTTAAAATTTATTTTCTGCTACATGGATTATGGCCTATGGATTATGCTCTATCTACCTGTCCAACACAATGCACATCTGAGAAATCTCTGCAGCTCAGAAACTCCTTTTCCCCCTGGAACTAAGCTTACTTCACTGGATCACACCATTGCATCTAGTGGCAGCATCACATAAAAAGCATTCTAATCATGCATTGCTAGAAGATTAATATCATCATTTCCTACCAGTTCCTAAACTATTTGTAATCTTTATAACACAAATCTGAAATTGGAATGCAATATTGAGAACTTCTGGAAGCTAGACCTTCAGTATTCTAATCTCTCTTCCCACTTCAAACCAAGAGCAGTGCCCATGTATGTGCTCTGGACAATCACCATCATATCCTGAATTTCCAGAGTCTCCCCTGCCCCAATAAATTCATATACATGGAGGCTCAGAAAACAAGGGCCACTGCCAACATGAACACATGGATCAACATAACTACAGTCCGGCTCATGATCAGTCCAAGTCACAGCAGAAATGACAGTTCAATAGACCTGAACACCCAACACTCACCACGGTATAGCTTGTGATCTTCCTTCCTATTCCTATAGCAGAGGCAGAATAGAATCATGGAAAGAACCCACAAACTGTCTGCTACTAGTACTCCCCATTGCTAACCCTTCCCAGAATTTGTTACTGGTTAGGCCCACCTAACTGGGCCTCACAGTATTAGTAGCTCTTCTATAGGAGGATCAGAGATCAAATGACTCAGACAGCACAATCCTTCCAGTTCTGCCCTCTCAGCCCAGCAGAGAGGGGCCTAGATTAGAAAGTTTGTATTTAGTATAAATTATTCCACTCCCCTATAGCACATCCTGTACCTCATCCAAAGGAGAGGGTCCTTTGTGTGTACATTCCATTGTACACTCACTTTCCAGTGCAGCCATCCCATTGCCTCAGAGAAGGAAAATCCTGAAGATGAGCATAGGTCATATTCATAAAGGAATCACTGTTCCTGTGTAACTGTGGTTACTTTGTAACTGTTGTTAAACAAAAACAGACCATGGGGCTGGAGAGATGGCTCAGTGGTTAAGAGCATTGCCTGCTCTTCCAAAAGGTCCTGAGTTCAATTCCCAGCAACCACATGGTGGCTCACAACCATCTGTAATGGTGCCTGGTGCCCTCTTCTGGCCTGTAGACATACAGACCGAATATTGTATACATAGTAAATAAATAAATATTTTAAAAAAATGAAAAATAAAACCTCAAAGCCTATACCCAGTTTCACACTTTCTATAAAAAACAAAGAAAAACAAAAAAAAAACAGACCATGAATTAGAAAACAATCAGGATCATGTTATGGCTTGGAGGGAGCAAAGACAATGTGAATATGATGCAGTTTTAATCTCAAAAATTATTTTGAAAACTTGAAACACACTTTATGGTCATGTGCTCCAGAGACTAAGGATTTGTATTAGAGCACAATAAACATTTCTCATGTATATTTCCTAAAGATGAAGATCTTATTCCAGAAAAGTAACATTCCTATTAAGCAGGGCCACAACATTTTACCCAGATCATCTATTTTTGATAAACTATTGTAAATATTGCAATTAGCCCCATACCTAGATTGTCATTGTCTGTGGACTGCAAACAATTGTCAATCTAGACAATCATACAGCATCACAATTGACTACCTGATTCCACATAAGTAATCTCAGTTGAAGGAGGAAAGCTCTTACCCTCAGGCCAATCTCTCACTTCCTGCACTGTGTCTCCACCAGCTTCAAACTAGCTCTTGTAGACTACGCTGGCTTCAATCTCACACAGATCTGCCTGCCTCTGCCTCCAAGTGCTTGGATTAAAGACATGCAAGACCACTGCAGGGCAAATACATAATGTTAAAACTTTGAATTGGTACAGTCATATAAGAATTTTGATGGTGAGCCAGGTGGTGGTGGCACACGCCTTTAATCCCAGCAATCAGGAGACAAAGGCAGGTGGATCTCTGTGAGTTTGAGGCCAGCCTGGTCTACCAGAGTGACTTACAGGACAGGCTCCAAAGCCACAGAGAAACCCTGTTTCAAAAAACCAAAAAAAAAAAAAAAAAAAAGAACTTTGATGGTGTAATATGGAGGACACTCAAGGTCACTGTCCAGGAAAGCAACAGACAGGGACCAAGGCCACCTGAGTCAACATAACAGAGTTGTCTCAGAAACAATATTTCTATCCAGATGGAAATGCAGCTCTTCTAGAATTAATATGCCTTCCCACTGAGAAATCACATCGTACACATAGAAGATTAATAAAGTCTCTTTAATGATGTTATGGATTGATCTCTGTCCAATGTTCAAGGGGAGCTAGATTAGATAGATTTTGCATTCAATATATGCTGTTATCTATAAGTATCCTTTATGATAATGGTCCAGATTATACTCTGAACAATTGAAATAGAAACAGGCAATTGTCAGTCTAAATATTTAGGCAAAAATATTCTCAGACTATTTTCTCAACTATGCACATGACCTGTTACAGCAGGTCATTCTTCACTGACAGGGTTCTAAGGTGAAGATCACAAGGGAGGAGAAAGACTGGACTGACAAGGAAAAGATAAAAAAGATAGTGTGGGAAGGTGTTACAGAAGATACATCCCATGCCTAGTAAGCTTCTGAAGAAAAATAGCATCTTAGCTGGGCAGTGGTGGGGCACGTCTTTAAACCCTACGCTTTGGTAATTTTCGAGACAAGTTTCTCAGTAGCTTTGGATCCTGTCCTGGAACTCTTGTAGACCAGGCTGGCCTTGAACTCAAAGAAATCCACCCCCCTCTGCCTCAAGAATGCTGGAATTATGCTGGGCGGTGGTGGTGCATGCCTTTAATCCCAGCACTAGAGAGGCAGAGACAGGTGGATGTCTGTGAGTTCTAGGTCAGCCTGGTTTACAGGAGCAAGTGCCAGGACAGGCTCCAAAGCTACAGAGAAACTGTGCCTCAAAAAACTAAAAAAAATGCTGGAATTAAAGGCATGCATTGCCACCACCTTTAAATCAGTGGTGGCTTCTTTGAAATGGTTTGGAGTCAAATATCTGGACAATTCTGGTAAACAATGTATACCCGGGCATTCTAATCTCTACCAGCCTTAATTATCATATTCTTACATTTTGAGTGTTTTAGAGGCAGTTATCCCTCTGAAAAATTCTACTTTGTGAGACTTAATTATTTTTTAAGAATTGGTCAATCTATTGTATCACCAATTCTACTCTTCACCATTATGGTACAGTAGTCGAAAGCTACACAACAAGTGAGATGCCTTTGATAACCTCCACAAATTTAAATATAAATTTAGATTATATTTAAAGCTTAAATGCAAAGTGATCTATATTGAGAAGATACTGGAGAAATGAGGCTTCTCTGAGTTTGGCAACTTGTATCCATGAATGCATGAACCCTGTTGAAGTTGACTAGGAAGGAGTTTGGGAGCTTCCTGCTCATAATACTCAAAGGAGATGAAGCCACAGAGCACAGTTAACATGAGTTAGCAGGGACCACGGGGGACTTCACAATACAGGGAATATGACGGCAGGTTCCCACCCAGACCCATGGAGGTAACACCATAGTGTCTTCTACACCTTGCCCTCTGCTCCTCCACATCAGGAGACAGCATTTCCTCACTCACCATGCTGTGATTCTCTATTTTGCTGAAGTTCTCAGCTCATCATCTCTCTGCAACAGCAACTGCACCTGAGAACAGGAATCCACTGGCTCCAGCTCTTCTTTAAAGCCAAGACTGAAGGTGGCTGCCTGGAAGAGACCTGCACTGCTTCTGACTGGCAAGTCACCTGGAGTATGTGATTGGCTAGTGAGTCTTGAGTCGCAAGAGCACTTCCCATAAGGCTATAGTGTGCTTAAAGAGACAGAATACTGGTTCCTGTCTAATCCATTCACACCAACAGAGAACTTCTCCAGATCTGAGAACACATGCATTTTAATAGCACTTGTCCCTGGCTACAAAAGCGATCAATGTCATCTTCTTGCACTCCTAGGAACTTTCCCTTTTTCTTCCAGCACACTGCCTGACTTGTAAGGTGCACTGTGCTAGGTGGGTGGAGTAATTTCCTGTCACACACAGGTAAGGATTCCTGGAATTCTAAGAACTAAAGAGAGTTTTAAAATTACAAAATAAAATATTTGTTCTGTGACTTCATTCTGAGGTCAAATGAACTGAAGGTACTTTTTACATGGTTTTCACAGGGATTTTATACATCAGGAAAGAGAAAAGCAGGAACCAGATCTCAATCAAGATCATTGGTCTTTCCCCCATCAGAAAGTTGAATGATGAATCCATTGCTTTATGGGTTTTATTTTTTAAATTTGAAGCAAATTCCAGGCAAATGAATAATAATAAAAAGAGTAGTGTTCATGGAAATTTGAATACGTAGAGAATAATGGAGCTAGAAAGAATGTCTTCATGAGCACTATTTTTAGTCAGCACATCTCTTTCCATGGTCAGGTAAATAAAATATACAACTGCAGTATTTAAGATTCTCTACATCAACAGGACTGGTAGAATAAATCTCACCATTATGTAAAAAGCAAGCTTATTAGAATGTCTGACAATCTGTTGTCCAGGTAACTTAAGAACAGCTGTTTACCAATGGCAATTAAAGAATCCAATATCTTGCTTCTCAGCCTTTTGTCTAAGATCAGGTGAAGAATCCAGTAGTTGTTCTGACCATAAGGCTCTGTGACTCAGCTGGTTTTAGTATTCACCAAAATTACAATGAAGTAGGCACTAATGCTAGTATAGGGGTGAGTTTGGTAACCAGAGCTAGAGCAGAGGCAAAAAAGACTTTTCTTCTTCTTCAAAATACTTTATATGTGACTGCTGCTACCAGAATGTAAGATGTTGATTAAAGTTGGATCATAGTCTTTGTTTGATTCAGGTTTTTTTTTTTTTTTCGGTGATGTCAAGACAGGATTTTTCTGTGTAGCTGTAGAACTTATTCTATAGGCCAGACTGGTCTCAAACCAGAAAATCCCACTACCTCTGCTCATGAGTGATGGTGTTAAAACTGTGCACACATGGGCTGGAGAGATGGCTCACTGGTTAAGTGTGCACAGACACCAAGCAGCTTAAGTTGGGTCCTATCATCTCAAATTATGCAGATTAATGGAGGATTGTCCCATTTCAAAAACCTTTAAGTAAAACCTCTCTCAGGTATAATCAATCCTTTTTGTATAAGATGATCCCAGAGGTAGTCAGTTTCGACTACCAAAAAATAGCCATTTCAACAGCCAAGAGAGAAGAAATGAGAAAAATTCTTGCCTGCAGGAAGCACAAAGAGCTTGGGAGTTGTTTTCAAAACAGTGTTTTTTCTCAAAAATTGAACAATGGGAATTTTATGTAGGGAGTCTGAACATGCTCATGCAATGTTCTCTCTTTCTTTAACCATGCTCAGTTAAAAATCCACTTCTAACCATAATCACAATGTAAAAGCAGAGACATTTAGGGACATTCTTACCTCAAAATCATGTAGGAACAAATGTAAATTAGACAAATGATTGAAAAAAATACCTCTGGCATGTTCATACTGTACCATAAGTTTTTGGTTGAAAATCAAGCAGATGACAATGTGAAATGTTGATTATCAATCTTGAGGCTTATTTTAAAAGATAACTTTACCAACATCATAATTTTCACAAACACAAAAGATAGAGAACACAAAACCAGAACACTTCAAGGAAAAGTCACATAACAGCCCTATATACAATGCTTCTGGAGGAAGATTTATGATGACCTCTATTAATCTCAGAGGAAGCTGCTTTTGCTCTGAGCAGGCTGACTAGGCAGAAGGCCACAGCTGCTACATAGTGTATAAAAAAAAACAGTCACACAACCCAGGAAAACAAGAAACCTGAATAACATACAAGCAAAGGAGTACTGGAGAATTGGAACAATATTACCTCTTAAGTTCATTCCAAGTGTCTGCCACTGCTGCCCATAAAAGCATTCATAAAAAATATAGTCAAATATGCAAGTACATGGCTTTAATTCAATTCACTGGGAAAAACTGAACATTTGACAGTGGGTCACTGAAATTACCTGGCACAAGTGAGAAGTGTTAAGTCTGGAGCTTAGTCTCCAGCCCCTGAAATCCATCCGAGCCCCCCTGGCCTGGGAGTTGCATTAGCCTGGACTCCAAATCCGAGCATGCCAGGTACAGACCCCCCTAGGAAGTGGTCAGACCCTCTCCCACAGTATATTTAGGTTGGATTCTAGAGGAGAAACACGTAGTTCTGGGTTTGCATGGGCTCCCCACTGTCCTGTCTCCCCACATGTGCTCAGCTACCAGAGAGTGCTGTATTTAATAAAATGATGGGCATTTTGATTTGGTTTGATTTCACCCAATTGGACTTCTTTGTGCTAGCAGAACTGCACCTTCTAAGGATTTTTTCTTAGCACGAAGGAAATACAGAACAAACAACAAACACTCTTAGGAGTTTATTAGATGGGGCAGTCACAGGCCTGGGAAGTCAGTGTACAGAGAGAGGGAGGAAGATGGCTCACCCAGCTTTTAAAAACTGCCTAGCGCATGCACACAGGGGCTGACATGGCTACGTCATATGCAGATGATGGTGCTAATGGAAGTGGGCCAGGGCTTAGCTGAGTCCTATGTGGATAATGCAGGAGGGCGGCTTTTAACATCCCCGATTGGCTGAGATCTTCTCTGCCCCTGCATGACCCCTAGAACCTAGAACTATCAACCATATGTGGCTGAAATCATTATAGTCACCACATTACCAAGTGATGTGAAATGCCCATCATGAGCTGGGTATTACTGGATCTATCAAGTTATAAAGTAGGACATGTACAGCCACAATCTGTTATCAAATGAAGGTGATATATTAGAGATCAGGACCAAGTAGGTCCTGAAGACACAAGGAAGATACATGAAGTAATGGCCAACTTCCAATGGTTTTTACTCCGGTTACTATGCCTTCTGCTGTCAAGCATACACCTATAGTCTATTCCCTATTACTGGTTGAATGAGCAAGAGATGAGTAGGCCCTGGCTGATGGTTCTATACATCATGCACGAACCACCCAGAATTAGGCAGCTGCAGGATAACAGGAGAAATGGTCTAATCTACAACTACCAATGCACTGATTGATGAACTTTATCCAGTGGTTTGACAGATGCTGAGGGATTAGTAAAAAGCATGATTAGAAAATTGGTGAGAGAAGACATCTGAGAAAGGAGAATATGAATAATCTCTGTAAATGGGAAAGGGGTATAAAGATCCTTTTATTTCGTGTAAATGCTGATCCCAAGGTAAATTCAGCTGAGGAGGAGTTCGATACTCAAGTAGACAGGATGCTTTTCTTAATAGAAATACTACAGGAAGAGAAACAGTGCTAAAGCTTAAATCGCAGTCAAACCCTACACACTAATAGTAGGACTAATAATAGGCGACTTCAACACCCCACTCTCCCCAGTGAAAAGGTCAACCACACAGAAACTTAACAGAGAAATAAAACAATTAACAGATGTCATGACTCAAATGGACTTAACAGACATCTAGAGAACATTCCTCCCAAACAGAAAAGAATCTCATTTCTTCTTAGCACCTCATGAACCTTCTCTAAAATTGACCCCATACATGGTGATAAAGCAAATGTCAACAGACACAAACAATTGTAATAAGCACCTGTGTCTCATCAGATCACCATGTTTTTTTAATATTTTATTTATTATGTATACAATATTCTGTCTGTGTGTATGCCTGCAGACCAGAAGAGGGCACCAGATCTCATTACAGATGGTTGTGAGCCACCATGTGGTTGCTGGGAATTGAACTCAGGACCTTTGGAAGAGCAGGCAATGCTCTTAACCTCTGAGCCATCTCTCCAGCCCAGATCACCATGTTTTAAAGTTAGAATTCAACAACACTAATCACAGAAAGTCTGCAAACCCTTGGAAAGTGAATAGTGCTCAGCTGAATCAACAATGGGTCAAAGAAGAAAGAAGGAAAGATATTAAAGACGTTCTAGAATGCTGGGAGCCAATTCGAGTGGCCACCATTACAAGATGGTGCTTGGCCCCGGCCTCGCTTGGTGAACAGCTCCATATTAGGCAATGCAGTGGAACCGTGCCTCTCGCATGCGCAGTGGCGATGATGTGCTTAGGGCCAATCCCGTGGCCAGGAGCATCGGCAGGCATGCATCAGCCAATCCAGGGACGACTCGTTCCCTTATCCCCTATATAAGCCGCCGCTGCTTGGCGCTCAGAGCCCCTCGCTTCCACTCTCCCTTCAACCAAGAGGCTCCAATAAAGTGTGATTTGGGAAGAATCCTCGTCTGGTGGTCGTCTTTTCCTGCTGGTCAGGGAGTTTGCCACAACTGGTGCCGGAAACCCGGGAAGATGGGACAAGCTTTGGTACTGAGTGAGGGGCCAAAGAGGATTCAGAACTCGACACGCGGAGCGGCGATGTTGGTGAGTGAGTCTTCCAGGTATGATGATTGCTGGGGTTGCACCTGAGGTGTTTTGCTTGATCTTTGTGGCCCTCATGATTGTTGTTTTTCTGTGCTGCTTTTGGTTGCACAGGGAAGGAAGGAGGGCACTGCAGGCACACCAGGACAGCCTATCAGAGTTGGATTCAAAAGGGGGGGACTTAGGCAGGTCTAGACCGAAAAGAATAAAGATAAAAAAGGATAGTAAAAAGGAAAAGGATAACAAGATAAAGGGTATACCTAGAGAAGAAACTCAAGAAAACCCTCAAAGGGAGGAAGGGGATGAAAAGGAGAAAAACCGGCTTTACCTACTCCTCACAGAGTTCACTGACTTAGATTTGTCAGACAATGAACTCAGCTCACAGGAAGAGGGGGAGCTAGAGGAGGAGGCTGCTAAGTATGAGAAAGAAAGGTATGAGCGGGACTATCACTGTCCCCCAGCCTATAACCCACCCGATGGAGGTGTGTCTCGCCCCTTGGCACCACCATTAGGTGCACAAGCGGCTGAACCAGGAAGGGGTTGCCATTATATTAGCCAGAGCACTTGGGCACACTTAGCCTCAGCATACCCGGTGATGGAGGATACCGTCACCCATCATAGGTGGTATGAGCCAGTGCCATATAAACAACTAAAAGATCTGGTAACAGCAGTTAAGGATTTTGGAGCTACTGCAGATTATCCAATCGCCCTCCTGCGCAGACTTTGAACCTCGGTGCTGACGCCTACAGATTGGACAGAGATGGCTAGGGCCTGCTTGACTCGGGGACAGTTTCTGGATTTCAGTCTCTGGTTGCTGATAGAGCCCATACCCAGGCTAGAGTTAATGCTCAAAATGGTCATCATGATTGGACAGCTGATATGCTTCTGGGACAAGGACAGTTCACTGGCAACCAGGTTGGATTCCCTCTAGAGGTCTATCAGCAGATAAGTGATATTCACTACAAGGCCTGGAAGGCGCTCCCCAATAAGGGGGAGGTAGCTGGCAATCTAACCAAAGTTATTCAAGGGCCTGTGGAGCCATTTTCAGACTTTGTGGTTAGGATGATGGAGGTTGCTGATAAAACGTTTGGCATCTCTGAATACACCTTGCCCTTTGTGCAGCAGATTATTTTTGAACAAAATACCAAGGAATGTCAGAGAGCCATAGCACTGGTCAGGCACAAGGGACTGGATGACTGGATAAGGCTGGTAGAGAGATTGGGGGTCCCTTGACTAATGCAGGACTTGCAGCCGCTATGCTTTCAGCCACAAAGTCAGCCCGTGATAATAAAGGAAAAGGGTGTTTTCGCTGCGGCCAGTTGGGGCACCTTAAACGAAATTGCCCCAACGGCAGTGGGCTGCCAGGAACAGCCATGAAACTGGGCCCACGTATGCCTGGTACTTGTCCCCGCTGTAAAAAGGGAAAGCATTGGGCTAATGAATGTTGTAGGGACATAGCCCCACCCATTGGGGGCGTGTTCGCCTCGGGCTAATGTTTACCGATAAAGCTGCCGGGCGTGAGCCCAGCAGCCCTTTTTCTTTTGCTCTGCTTTTCCAGTACTCCGCGGGAACCTGTGGTCCTGTAAGTCTATTTCCTTATTAAAGCTGTATATATCTATATAATCTGTCTACATTCATTTGCGCCACCACATTTGGCGTCCCAACGTCGGGCTATTTTGCCCCCGACCCGGCACAGGGGGGGCGCAAGCTCCACCTTTCCCGGCTAGTTGCCTGAGCTCAGGAAGGCGATTTACAGCGCGCTCCCTGCTCGCTTTCCCTTCCCCCATTCCAGGCCACTACAGTCGCAGAGTAGCGACCCCCACAGAGCAGTTAATAGCTCCCTGCTTCTTCCAAACCCTCACTGCCTGATTTAAGTGAAGCACCTGCGGTTTTAAAAGCCGCCAACCCCTTCCCTTAACAGGCAGTACAATAATTTTTGTTTTGAGTTAATTGTTTCAGACCGGCTCTGGCTTAGACCACGTGGACTCAGGTGCATTTCTTTAGCCACCACTGGCAGGAAAACTTCATTACAGGTACATAATTTTCTTTTATAAATAAGAAAAATGTCTGAAAACATTACCATTCAAGACTTTAACAGCCTTTTCAGTTGTACCATGTGGGAGATTTTACAAGAAGTGTCTGTCAGCCCACAGATATGGATCTTTCTGGGATTCGTAGTTTTCCTTGGTACTGTATGGTTTGATAATAGAAATATGATAAAGTCTTTATGAGACGAGGTTGAACGCTTAAAAACAATTGAGAATGACAACAATCTTCTCAAAAATCAGTTTGAAGTTCTCCAGGCAGAGAAGAGATCTTTGTTTAACACAACTCGACAAACTGAACAAAATTTAGAAGAGGTACAGGCTGATGTTAAGGAGAAATTCATTACTATGGAAGAGGGAACAGCTGATTTGGATCGTAAGCTTCAGTCCCTTTCTGAAACATTAACGGCTGATATTAAGGAGAAATTCATTACTATGGAAGAAGGAACAGCTGATTTGGATCGTAAGCTTCAGTCCCTTTCAGTAGGAACAGAAACATTAACTGAGAGAATCAAAACTGCTGAATGTGACAATCGGATTTTGTCTAAAGCTTATGACAGATTGAAAGAAAGATTATCTATACAAGAAGGCACGGTATATGCTATAAAAATTATGTCCAAAGATGAGACATTATCTCTAATGGACAAACTTCATACTTTAGAATCCTCAATGAAGGCTTTAGAACATAATTCTGGACTGGAGATTCAGACATTAAAGAAGGCAATGATGAATAGAATTGAAAAGATTGAGGAATTTCTAAATTCTGAGGAAGAAGAGCAAGAGGTAGAAAGGCATATTTTAACTAAATCTGTGGGTAAATCCCTCCGGGACAATTCCCACAAAGCTCTACCTACAGTTATACCTGCCTTTCCAGTTGTAACAACCGAGAAAGTAGTTGGTTCCAGAAACCTTAGGGTCATCAAGGAAGATACATTGGAACCTGTCCGTATGAATGATCTCAAAGAAATTAAACAGGCTGTAATGACTTTTGGAATGAATGCCTCTTTTGTTAAAGAGATGCTAAGATCTTGGGCCACGACGAATAAGGTCATGCCCTCTGACTGGTTTCAACTGAGCTCTGCTGTCCTTGAGAGTGGAACGCAATTGAAATGGAAATGCTTATTCAGGCAAGAGGCTAGACTTTTAGAACAGCAAGAAAGAGCAAAGGGAATTGAGATTTCCATAGATCAAATTTTGGGAGAGGGGCTATTTTCTGAGCCTCAGGAACAAGCTAATTTGGATGAAAACATACTCTATGTGTGTACTACAGCAGCCTTAAGGGCTTGGGACAGGGTGCAAGACCCAGGAAAGAGGATGGAATCATTTGTCAGAGTTAAACAGGGTCAGAGAGAACCCTTTACTGACTTTTTACAAAGAATAACTAAAGCTGTACAAATAGGGATATCTGACCCAGAAGCAAGACGTATAACGATCGAGACTTTGGCTTATGAAAATGCAAATGTGGAATGCAAAAGGATTTTGGGACCTTTAAAGCTCAGATCAGCGCCATTAGAAGAATGGGTCTTGCATACACTAGATGTTGATACATTTGACTATGGCACTGAAGCATGGGTAGAAGAAGCAATTTCCAATGGTAAAAGGAGACATCAGAATACCAAATGTTTTAATTGTGGCAAAATGTGTCATATGAAAAGGAATTGTAGACAACGGATTTTCAGAAATAATAATAATGCATCTTCTAGAAATAACAGAAATAGGAGGACTCGGCCTTCAGGTTTATGTAGAAGATGTGGAAAGGGCAGACACTGGACGAATGAGTGCAGGTCTACAAGAGATAGACAAGGCAACCTGATACAGACGGGAAACGTGAGAGGGGGGCCTCACAGGCCCCCATGGCAAACATGGTTCAGTCATTTCCAGTTACTACAGAGAACGTGACTTGTCAGGACAATTAGAAAGCCCCATGCCTACTGCTACAAGCAATAATGATCAGAAAGATGAGTTCCGTGTGTTTTGGCAAACTTCTATAAATGACCAAAGACCAAAGCTGAGAGTGTGTGTAAATGGCATTTTTATTACTGGCCTGCTGGACACAGGTGTGGATGTAAGTATCATTACCCCAGAATCTTGGCATCCATATTGTCCTCTTCAGAATGTAAATGTTCAGCTCCTGGGAATTGGAACCCTATCTCGAGTAAGGCAGAGCACGAGATGGGTTGAATGTATAGGACTAGAGGGACAAATAGAAAAATTAAGGCCATATGTAGCCAATATTGCAATGAATTTATGGGGTCGTGACCTATTACAACAATGGAATACCCAAATTAACATTCCTGCTACTTCTAGAGCTTATATTTCTGGGGATAATATTAAAAGATATTACAAACAGAGAAAACCGGCCATTCGGGCTGTACAAGAACAAGCAATTGATGTCCCTTCAGAGATACCAACAGCCTTGCCTTTAAAATGGTTGACTGAGAAACCAATATGGACAAAGCAATGGCCTTTAGCTGAGGAAAAGTTACAGGCTTTAGAACAGTTGGTACAAGAGCAATTAGATGCTGGACATATAGAAGAATCTACCAGCCCTTGGAATTCTCCTGTATTTGTGGTTAAGAAAAAATCAGGTAAATGGAGAATGGTGACAGATCTCAGGGCTATCAACAAGGTTATTCAACCTATGGGCCCTCTGCAATCTGGAATTCCTTTGCCCTCTTTATTGCCAAAAGGATGGCCTCTCATAGTTATTGATTTAAAGGATTGTTTTTTCACTATACCTTTACAAAAAGAAGATAGAGAAAAATTTGCCTTCACAGTGCCTACTTATAATAATTCTCAACCTTCAAGGAGGTACCACTGGGCCGTCCTCCCCCAGGGTATGTTAAATAGCCCCTCCCTGTGCCAATATTTTGTGAATCAACCATTGCAAATAATACGCAAGAAATTTCCCAAATCGATAGTATATCATTACATGGACGACATTTTGTTATCCGATTCAAACATGGATACCTTGAACAGACTGTTTGAAGAAATAAAAATACTTTTACCAAAATGGGGATTGCAAATTGCTCCTGAAAAGATTCAGAACGGAGATTCTGTTAATTATTTAGGTTATAAAATAGGTTTACAAAAAATTAAGACACAAAAGGCACAAATTCGGAGAGATCGCCTACGGACTCTTAATGACTTTCAAAGACTATTAGGGGACATTTCCAGTCTACGGCCAGCTATTGGGATAACACCTGATCTAATAATTCATTTGAACAAAACCTTGGATGGTGACAAAGATTTAAACAGTCCCAGAGAATTAACAGCTGAAGCAGAAAAGGAACTGACGATGATTGAGGAAAAATTACAACAGGCACATGTGGATAGGGTAAATCCAGAGCTCGACTGTATTCTCGTCATACTACCATCAAAAATTTCCCCTACAGGAATTTTAATGCAGAGAGATGATATTATCTTGGAATGGATCTTTTTACCACATAAACCAAGTAAGAAACTGAAAACTTATGTAGAAAAAGTCTCTGAGTTAATTATAAAAGGCAAGTTGAGACTTCGTCAACTAGCAGGCATAGACCCAGCAGAAATTATAGTGCCTTTCACTGCTGATGAACTAAAGAAATTATGGGAAGATAATGAACCATGGCAAAGAGCTTGTGCTAATTTCTTGGGAGACATTAATAACAACTATCCAAAAAGCAAGAGGCTTAACTTCATAAAGAGAACTTCTTGGATCCTTCCTCAAATCGTCCGTGATACTCCAATAACTGGAGCCCGTACGTTCTATACTGATGCCAATAAATCAGGGAAGGCAGGTTACAAATCAGAAGACTTGGGTAAGGTGGAACAAAGTCCTTATGATTCTGTCCAGAAGGCAGAATTATATGCCATTCTTATGGTGCTAAGGGATTTTAAAGAACCTATTAATATAGTTACTGATTCACAATATGCAGAAAGAGTTATTTTACATATTGAAACTGCTGAATTTATACCTGATGATACAGAACTAACCTCTTTGTTTATCCAGGTGCAAGATTTGATTAGGAACAGGCTTTGCCCTATGTACGTAACACACATCCGATCCCATACGGGTCTGCCAGGTCCTCTAGCACAAGGTAATGCAGAAATTGATCAATTATTGATTAGTAGTGTGCTACAAGCCTCTGAATTTCATAAAAAACATCATGTTAATAGCAAAGGTTTGAAGAAAGAGTTTTCTATTACATGGCAACAAGCTAGGGAGATTGTAAAGAAATGCCCTACTTGCTCTTTCTATAACCAAACGCCACTGCCTGCAGGGGCTAATCCAAAGGGCACCCAAAGGAATGAAATCTGGCAGATGGATGTGTTCCACTTTGCAGAATTTGGCAAATTAAAATATGTTCATCACACCATTGACACGTATTCAGGCTTTCAGTGGGCAACGGCTTTAAGTTCAGAAAAAGCTGATTCAGTTATCACTCATTTATTAGAAGTCATGGCTATCATGGGTATACCTACACAAATAAAGACAGATAATGGTCCTGCTTATGTCTCTAGGAAAATGAAACGGTTTTTTGATTATTACAATATCAAGCATGTTACAGGTATACCATACAATCCTACAGGTCAAGCAGTCATAGAAAGATCAAATCGAACTATAAAGGATATGTTGAACAAACAGAAAGGGGTGGAAAACACCCCCAGAAATAGGTTACATAATGCTTTGTTAACCTTGAATTTCCTCAACGCTAATGAGAAGGGAACATCGGCTGCAGAAAGACATTGGATAATGGAAAAGTCTACTGAACTAAATCAACCAGTTTATTTCAAGGATGTGCTGACCTCACAATGGAAGCCAGGAGATGTGCTGCGTTGGGGAATGGGATTTCCTCTTGTCTCCACAGGTGAGGAAAAATTGTGGATTCCATCAAAATTGATAAAGGTTCGTTTTGATGAAGAGAAGCCAGTTGGGAAAGATAAATAACGATCACATGGATGGCAATCATACTGATGGTAAGTAATACAAATAGGTTGGGGGCAGGGTTCTCTTCTTATCTCCACAGGAAAATACCCATCTTCAAAGAATTTAAGGTACCCCTAATATTTAATTACTGATGGAGGGACTTGTTCTGTAAGTATTAATTTATATATATATATATATATATATATATATATATATATATATATATGTCTTAAACTTTCTTTGCTTTTCCTCATATCTGTGTCTTTCTTTATATGTCAGTATATGTCCTTGTTGTTAATGTTTAAATTTCCCATAACAAGCAACAAATTTTCCTACAGTAATCTTTGAAGTTTCCAGGATGAAGATGGGGCCCCACAACATCAACTCCATCTGGTTTTTATGACGTCATGAATTTTTTTTTTAAAGCGCTAATATTAGACCTGTTTTTTGGTACCAACTACAAGAGACATTTTCGAATGGTGCACAATTTTGACAACACTCTGGTCGGACCTTCTCAAAACGCTCTGAGACTAGTTACAATTTTCTTAGGTCAAAGGTTAATTTGGGAATTTTACCATCATTTGCTTTCACAGGACCCCCTAAGAAGAACGTCGCCCCCATGTCAGCTAGAAGCAATCTTAGAGGACGACATCCCCTCTCCCAACAGAGTTTGCCCTCAGGGTTGGGGACATCTTTTAATGGTTGGTTTAGGGTTGAGGGGATGGGGTGATATTTTTTTTGGAAAAAAAAAGAAAGAAGAAGAAGAGGAAGAAGAAGGGGGTAACTGGTTTTTTGGGATGATTGGTATTTGTGAATTACTGTTTATAGAAAATTGTACTGGTACTGTTTCTTGTATATTGATATGTTGAATATTGAA
Organism: Chionomys nivalis; assembly: GCF_950005125.1. Lineage (NCBI taxonomy): Eukaryota > Metazoa > Chordata > Mammalia > Rodentia > Cricetidae > Chionomys > Chionomys nivalis. The sequence goes on along the minus strand of NC_080111.1, from coordinate 35,500,369 downwards.
TATGAGTGTTCCTACCTCTATTTTTGTATGAGTATGCTTATAACTTTGTCTATATTGTATTGATACATCTACCATATTACATTGTACATTTCTACCTCTGATACTATGACATTGTTTACAGTTGAAGATCATTGTCTTCATATATTGCACAGTTGTTTATTCTTTTAGTCTTCAAAGTTAGATAGGTATTGAGAATTATATATTTGTCATATTTATTTTTAAGTTTATCAGGTCTTTTAGTTACATAGAGATTATATTTAGTATAGATAGTATGATCTTCAGCCTCTTCGAAGAGCTGTAGAAAATGGCCTTTAATCTAACCTAAAATTTCTGTGCCAAAGAGACACAATTACTCCTGGCAACACCACTCTACTCCCGAGAGAACGTTGAGCACCAAAGACACTCCACTGGGAGCTTGTCTTCTTGGCAGAACTGGCCTTTGGGTTAAGAAAAGCCCATACCTCAACTTCTGACAAAGATACAGAATATCTCTAAGTGGATGAAACAGGATTGTCTTATCTTGCCAAGACAGGGTAGGATAGTCCTAAGAAAGTTCCTTGCCTTTAATAATGGTATGCCAGTTATGTTAGGCCTTAGCCAAAGTTGGTTGACTCAACATTGCAAACGAGACTTTGGGTAATTGCCCAGGTAGTCAGTTGTCTCTGTCAATTGTTGCACATTTTGGATATCTCTCGATTGTTAAGTAATATTTATTCCCTTCTCAGATCTTTGGCGGAGTTGAAGATTATATAATAGTTACTCTCTATGTTATTTAGACTCCTTGAGATAGAATGTTTAACAAAAGTTTTGTTCTCAATATTGTTTGTTATATTTATTATTTGTTATTATTGTATATAGTTGTATTTGGTTTGGTTCTATCTTATTTAGACAAAAGGGGGAGATGTAGGGACATAGCCCCACCCATTGGGGGCGTGTTCGCCTCGGGCTAATGTTTACGGATAAAGCTGCCGGGCGTGAGCCCAGCAGCCCTTTTTCTTTTGCTCCGCTTTTCCACTACTCCGCGGGAACCTGTGGTCCTGTAATTCTATTTCCTTATTAAAGCTGTATATATCTATATAATCTGTCTACATTCATTTGCGCCACCACAGAATGTCGTTCAGTTAAGGATATTAATGGCCATCCCATCCCACAAACTTCCAATCTTGAGTCATAAAACGGGATGAGGGGCCCTCAACCCCGGGGTCCAAAAATATTTGGGGCATTTCAGACTTCAGTTTCAGCCCAGAACCCAGTAGGATCAACCCACCAGTCCGGAGGGCAACCATTGGTTCTGCAGGGATGGACCTCTGTGCCACCTCTGGAATGGTACTGACCCCGGAGGTAGGTGTCCAGATATTGGGGACTGACATGTCCGGCCCCTTGCCATGGGGCAATGTGGGGATTGTCCTGGGGCATTCCTCATCCACAATGAAAGGTTTGATTGTCCTTCCAGGAGTTATTGACCCTGATTATATGGGGCAGATCAAGCTCCTTTGTTATTCTCTCAATGGTGTCATCTCTATCACCACTGGCAATCAGCTTGCACAATTGTTAATTTTGCCTTTTCAGCATGAGAAGTTTCCCTCCACGGGCGCATCAAGCGGGAGTGCTGGTCTAGGCTCTACTGGAGTTGATCTCGCCTGTTTATCAATGGCCTTGGACAATAGGCCTGTTTTACAGTTGATAATTGAAGGAAGGACTTTCTCAGGCCTGGTGGATACAGGGGCAGACCGAAGCATTATCAGAAACCAGGACTGGCCGAAACAATGGCCCTTGCAACAATCCTCCCAGTCCTTACAGGGGCTGGGATATGCATGGACTCCATGCATAATCTCCAGAGAACTAACCTGGAGGATGGAGGACCAACAAGGAAAGGTCCAGCCTTTTGTGGTAGATCTCCCGATCAGCTTATGGGGGAGGGACATCCAACAGCAGCTCAAGCTCAGATTAGCCAATGAGTTTTCAGAAAAAAAGCAAGGATATGATGCAGCAGCAGGGGTTTGTTCCCTCACAAGGTTTGGGGAGGTGACTTCAAGATATACCCCAACCGATTCCGCCAGCCAGCAAAACCAATCAAAGGGGACTGGGTTTTTCCTAGGGGCCACTGACATGTCAGCTTCTATTATAAGATCCTTACCCATACCATGGGTAGCAAACAAGGCAGTATGGGTACCCCAGTGGCCCCTTTCCCAGGAAAAACTGGAAGCTGCTAGACAATTGATTCAAGAACAGTTATTACTAGGTCATATTGAACCATCTGTGTCTCCATGGAACACCCCAATTTTTGTTGTATAAAAGACATCAGGAAAATGGAGATTACTTCATGATTTGAGGGCCATTAACAGTCAGATGCAAGTTATGGTCTCAACCCAGAGAGGCCTCCCGTTGCTATCAGCATTGCCAAGGGGTTGGCCTATAATGGTCCTGGATATTAAAGATTGTTTTTTCTCCATTCCTCTATGCCCACAAGATAGGGAGAGATTTGCTTTCACTGTACCTTCTGTCAATCATGAGCAACCAGATGCCCATTTTCAATGGAGAGTTCTCCCACAGGAAATGGCCAATAATCCCACTATGTGTCAGCTATTTGTGGATTCTGCCTTGATGGCTGTGAGGCAATAATACCCTTCTGTTAGAATTATTCATTACATGGATGATATCTTATTGGCAGCAGCATCCCAACGGATGCTTGAAAATGCTTTTCAAAAGACAGTTCAAAACCTTGGAGGCATATGGGTTAACCATAGCCCCTGACAAGGTACAAAGTTCTACGACAGCGAAATTCTTGGGATCTATTATTTCTCCGATGCCATTCATCCCCAGAAAGTTCTTATACGGACTCAGCATTTAAAAACTCTTAATGATTTTCAGCAATTGCTTGGGGATATTAACTGGATCTGGGGTATCTTCACATACCTTGGTCTGAGCTGTTGCCTTTCTTTGTTTTCCATCCTGGAGGGTAATCCTGAAGTAACTTCCCCTCTCTCCTTGACACCTGCGGCCATGCACTCCTTGCAAGAGGTTGAGAAAGCCCTATCCCAGGCTCAATTACATCGATATGATCCCTCTTTGCCTATTTTCTTGTTCATCTTAAAGATGAGACATTCACCCACAGGGGTCCTGTGGCAAATGGGGCCCTTATGGTGGTTGCATGGCAATTCCATTGGGACAAAAACACTTAGGTATTACCCCAACTTGGTGGCTGTTCAGGCTCTAAGTGGCATAAGGTTTTGCTTGTCCTCCTTTGCAAAAATGCCTGACAAATTAATTATACCCTATACCAAGGATCAGGTGGAGACTTTGGCTGCCACCGTGGACGATTGGACCCTTTTGGTCTGCGCTTTTCCAAATATCATATATAATCATCTCCCTAAACATCCCATCCTAAGTTTTGTAGAAAATAACTTGATCTATTTCCCCCGAGTGACCTCCCTAAGACCAATAGCGGGAGCCTTGACTATATTTACTGATGGGTCCAAATCAGGGAAAGGTGCTATGGTGGTGGGTAATCGACCACTGGAGGTTTTCAGCTACCAGCCTGGCACCCCCCAGGCCACAGAATGTCTGGTGGTGTTAGAAGTTTTTAAGAGATTCCAGGAGCCTTTTAATTTGTTCTCAGATTCTCAATATGTGGTTAATGCTGTCTCTTTGCTTGAGATAGTTGCCTCGGTTCACCAGGCGAGCCCAGTATCTAATATTTTGCTGCAAATTCAACATTACATCTTACAGAGGAATAATCCGTTTTATATTGGTCATATTAGGGCACATACCTTATTACCTGGCTTCATGTCAGAGAATAATGCCAAAGCTGATCAAGCTACTAGAGCCATGGCTCTAGTTGCAGCTGACCCATTGCAGCTTGCTCAGGATTTTCATAATCTTTATCATGTACCTGCTGATACCCTTCGCAGAAAATTTGCCCTGTCTTGGAGTAATGCAAGAGACATTGTAAAAGCTAGTTCCTCTTGTGTCACCTTCTTTCATCCTCCTCACATAGGAGTTAATCCCCGAGGCTTGCGTCCAAATGCGTTGTGGCAAATGGATGTAACCCATGTTTCTGAGTTTGGAAAACTTAAATATCTTATTGTTTCTGTCGATACCTATTCGGGTATCATATTTGCCACTCCATTGGCAGGCAAAAAGGTCACCCATGTCAAGACCCACTGCCAAAAGGCCTGGGCGGCTTGGGGCAAACCCACCCGCCTTAAAACTGATAATGGCCCTGCTTATTCCTCAAAAGGTTTTCGCACCTTCTGTGCACAGCTTCAGGTGGAACATTCCACTGGCATACCCTACAATCCCCAAGGTCAGGGGATTGTGAAGAGGGCAAATAGAAGCCTTAAAGAACTCCTACAGAAACAGAAAAAGGGAATAGCGGAGATAGCTTCCCCCAGGAACAGAGTTGCACTGGCACTCTTTACTTTTAACTTTTTGATAGTTGACGGCCGGGGAAGGACAGCTGCTGATTGGCATGCTGCAATGACCCTTGAAGATAAAGGAGAGGCCGTCATGTGGAAGGATGTGTTGGATAACAAATGGTATGGCCCGGATCCTGTCATCAGAAGATCCAGGGGAGCTATTTGTGTTTTCCCGCAGGGTCAAGAGGTGCCTCACTGGGTTCCATGCCAATTGACAAGAACCATTAAGGATGATTAAGTTGCTCCCCAGCCAATGGAGGAAGGCCATTATCTGGTCGAAGATGACGTCGCTGCTGTTCCTGATGATGGTGGCGATGACAATCCGGATTCGGGTGGAGCAGAGATGGGGAATACTGTCTGCCTTCCCTAAGCCGATTCCTGTCTGCCACAATGCCGTGGTTTTCCCCCGCTTTTTTATTACCAACAAGGATTTGGGCCTCCCCATATTACAGGCTTTTTGGTTCAATGGAACCTTCTTAAAATCTGCTAACATCCTATAATAAATGGCTCCTCTGTGGGGTTAATGGCAGTTGCTCTGATCTCTCCCCTTTTGTGTTACTTTAGGGAGGGCAGGCTGGACAGAGCAACTTTAGATGTGCTACCAATACCACTAATAAGTGCAAAGTGAGTAATGGTACGGGCTATTCTGGGCCTCAATGGGCCCCTGTTAATTTCACTGGAGGCTGCAACAAAAGGTTTTCAGATATCAGGAATGTGTTTTGCATGCTGCATAGGAGAATGTATAGTCTGCCTTTGGCTAATATGCCGCCTCCAAGCTCAGATATCTCGAGATAAGGTTGCGGTTCTACAAGCGTTAGCCGCTTTGGAGAATGGCGATTCACCCCAAGTATGGTTAAAAGGCCAGTTGATTTGTTCCTTGCATAGCCTTTGTGCTCTCAGGGAGAAATTCTCCATTGCACTGAGGAAGGTATGCATTTTTACTCTGAGTACTGCCTTTGCACCTCTGAGTACTGCCTTTGCACCTCCCAGGAGTTTATTCCATTGCACGGGAGAAGGAGTACCAGGAGGTGAGGACCTGAACGGGAGTAAGACCTTCTCACTGGCCTACAGAGAAAAACAAAAAGGGGGAGGTGCTGGGAGCCAATTCGAGTGGCCACCATTACAAGATGGCGCTTGGCCCCGGCCTTGCTTGGTGAACAGCTCCATATTAGGTAATGCAGTGGAACCGTGCCTCTCACATGCGCAGTGGCAATGATGTGCTTAGGGCCAATCCCGTGGCCAGGAGCATCGGCAGGCGCGCATCAGCCAATCCAGGCATGACTCGTTCCCTTACTCCCTATATAAGCTGCCGCCGCGGAACCCCTCACTTCAGCTCTCCCTTCAACCAAGAGGCTCCAATAAAGCGTGATTTGGGAAGAATCCTCATCTGGTGGTCGTCTTTTCCTGCTGGTCAGGGAGTTCGCCACACTAGAATACAGTGAAATTGAAGGCACAACATACCCAGACATATGGGACACCATGAAAGCAGTGCTGTGAAGAAAGTTCATAGCACTAAGTGCCTGCACAATGAAAGTGGGAAAATCTCACACTAGTAAGTTAACAGCACACCTGAAAGCTCCAGAACAAAAGAAGCAAACTCATGCTGGATGAGGAGATGACAGGAAATAATCAAATTTAGGGGTAAAGTCAGTAAAATAGAAAGGAAAACACTACAAAGAATCAATGTAACAAAGCTATTTTTTCAAAAAAATCAAGAAGACATACAAACCCTTATCCAACTTAATGAAAAGGCAGAGAGAGAATATACAAATTAACAAAATCATAAATGAAAAGGTGGGCATAGCAACAGACACTGAGAAAATCCAGAGAATCATTTCATCATACCTCAAATCCTGTATTCCACAAAATTGGAAACTGTAAGGTGAATGGACAATTTTCTGAATAGGTACCACATACCAAAATTAAATCAAGACCTGGTGAACAATTCAAATACACCTGTAAACTTCAAGTAAATAGAAGTAGACATCAAAAGCCTCCCTACACCTAAAAAAAATAGGGACTGGATGGTTTCAGTGAAGAATTCTACCAGAACTTCAAAGAAGAAGTAACAACTGTATTCTTCAAATTATATACAAAATAAAAACAGAAGGAACATTTCCATACAAACATTCCATTTTGTGATGTTACAGTTACCCTGATACTAATTCCACACAAAGAATCAAAAAGGAGAATTACAAACCAATCTCCCTCATGATCATTAATGCAAAAATACTCAATAAAATACTGACAAACTGAATCAAAGAACAGACCAAAAAAATATTCATCATGATGAAACTAGCTTCCTCCCAGTGATGCAGAATGGTTTAACATATGAAGCATATGGTCTGTCAATGTAATCCACCATATAAATAAATTGAAAGAAAAAATATAATCATCTCATTAGATGCTGAAAAAGCATTTGACAAAATCCAACACCCGTTCATGATAAAGGTCTTGGAGAGATCAGGGATACAAGGAAGGTATCTTAACATAATAAAAGAAATATACAGAAAACATAGAGCAAACATCAAATTAAATGGAGAGAAACTCAAAATGATCCCACTAAAATTAGGAAAAATTCATGGCTGTCCTCTCTCACCATACCTAGTAAGCATAGTTCTTGAAATTCTAGCTAGAGAAAAAAGAAAACAAAAGAAGATCATGGGGATCCAAACTGTAAAGGAAGAAGTTAAGCTTTTGCTATTCACAGATGATACTATAGTATACTTAAGTGACCCCACAAACTCTATCAGGGAACTCCTACGGCCCATAAATACCCTCAGTAATTTGTCAGGATACACGATCAGCTCAAAAAAATTCAGTACCCTTCCTATATACAAATAAAAAAGAAGCTAAGAAAGAAATCAGAGGAGCATCACCATTTATAATAGCCACAAATAATTTAAAATATTTTCAGGTAACACTAACCAAAGAAGTGAAAGACCTGTTATTTCAAAACTTTAAGTCTTTAAAGAAAGAAATTGAAGAAAATACAAGAAAATGGAAAAACGCTCTTGGATAGGTAGAATCAACAAGGTAAAAATGGCAACCCTATCAAAAGAAATTAATATATTTAATGCAATCTCAATCAATATCCCAAAACTATTTTTCACAGACCTTGAAAGCACACTACTCAAATTCATAGCAGAAATGAAAACACACACAATAGCTATTCTCATGGACTAAACAACTACTGAATTCTTCACTTGGTCTTAGACAAAACGTTGAGGAGCATTGTACTGGATTTTTCGAATTACCATTGGTACGCAGTTATTTTTAAGTTACCTGGACCACAGCTTGTGAGACATTCTATTAAGCCCACTTTTTACAATCATGGTGAGATTCATTCTACCTGTTCTTCTCATGTAAAGAATCTTGAATACTGCAGTTGTATATTTTATTTACCTGACCATGGTGGAGACGTATTAACCAACAATAGTGCTCATGAAGACATTCTTCCTAGCTCCATTATTATCTATGTATTCAATTTTTTATGAACACTACACTTTTTTATTATTTGCCTGGTATTTGCTTTGAATTTCAGGAACAGAACCAAAAAAGCAATGGAGCCATCTCATCCAGCCATCAGTTGGGGAAAGACTAATCATCTTGTTTAAGATCTGGTTCCTCCTTTTCTCTTTTCTGTTGTGTGAAATCCCTGTGAAAACCATGTAAAAAGTACCTTCAGTTTATGTGACCTCAGCATGAAGCCACAGAACAATCATCTTTGTGACCTTAAAGTTATCTTTAGCTGTTAATATTCTGTGCACCCTTCCCCCTGTAGGACAAAAAATCACCTGGCAGAGGAATTGTCACCTGACTGATTGTAACCTCTTGGCCTACATGACCAGCGTGGACCACGTGGAAAGATCCCATGCCCCAGCCCCCCAAGCTCCTCATCCAGGGGCTATATAAGCTGCAACCATGACTCTAATAAACAGAGGCTTTGACAAGAACTATGCTTGGCCTTCTCTTCTTCCTCTCTCTTGCCCATGTCTTTCAGGTGGTACCTCTCCGTGACCCTGGAATAACTGACCAGCCAGGTGGGTTACAGACCCTAGACAGAGTAACTCACCAAGGTGGTCTACAGTGGCGCCCAAACCAGTGACTCGGAGCACGGCTAACTATCCAGATGATGACGCACAGTCCTGAGACAACAGGAAGAAAAAAGAAGATTCTGCGGCTGTAGAACTCGGACAGATCACAGGATGAGGTAGGCGCAGGATCATTGTTGTCCAATAAGACATGGGAATGGTCATTTTCAAAGGAAGAGAAATTCATAAAGGAATTTAAGCAATCACTCAGGGTGGGAGGAATAAGAGTGAAAAAAAGAGATTTAGTTGTATTTTTCTGTTTTATAGATGAAATATGTGCCTGGTTAGTTTTAACTGGCCCAGAAATACGCCATGACATTTGGGATAAAGTGGGTAAAAATCTTAGTAAAATGATCAAAGCAGGTGATTCTGTGCCAGAAGTTGTTCTTGCTTTCTGGTCCTTAATCAGGGACATTATAAATAGCCCAGACAATGGAGGGGATGGTTCTCGTCTCCTGACAACAGTTACTGAATTCCTAGAGGCATCCCATCCACCATCTTGTACCACAGAAGACCCCCTAGGGCTAGAGAGCCTGTGTCTTAGCCTCCTGCCATGTGGAGCGGAGGCTGCCAGACAGGTTTGCTATAAGGAGGTCTGGACTCAGAAAGTTACAGCTTCAGGACAATAAAAGGAGATAAGTGTGCTTCTTTTCCATTTTAAAATGTTGCTTCTTGGTCAAAAATCTTTAGTTTGTAGGCATATAAATTTATATCTAAGGTAGATTAATTTCAGTACTATGGTTCTGTAGAAAAGTTTTAAAATCAAAGATTGTAATACATTCAAAGGTTCCTTAATTGCAAAAGGATTTTAAAATTGTTTAGGATATCCTGAGTTTTTATTTCTTTCTTATAAAGTTGAGGATTGTTCTTTCGAGTTCTGTGAAAAGCTTTGCTATAATTTTAATGAACATTTACATTAAATCTGCATGTGAGTTCTGTGAGGAATGTTGCTATAATTTTGAATGGACATTTACACTGAATCTGTAGATTGCTTTCAGTGAAATTGTCATTTTTGCTGTGTTTTCTTCTACTTTCCCAAGAAAATAGGAGATCTTTTTATTTTCTAATGTCTTAAATTTTTTCTTAAAAGAGTTAAAGTTCTTATCATACAAGTTTTTCCATTTGTACGCCCGCTCTTGTGTGGGAGTCATATTGTTTCAGCTTGTGGTCCTTTCCTGCTGCCAGGTGTAGCTTCAGGACTACTGCTGAGACTCAGGACTCAGGCCTCTCACTAAATTTATCAAGGGCCACTCTAACAAGTGATAATGGTTAAAAATAAAAAAAACATTTTTGCCTTCACAAGCAGAGGTAACAAGACCCAAAACTTCTGTCCTGCTTGCTTGGAGTTACTCCAAGATATTTTATGGTATTCATGGATATTTAAAAGGATGATGTTTCATTTATCCTAGGTGTAAAAGAGATATATTTGGGCTTTCAGATTCTGGCTATGATAAAGTAGTTCTGCTGTAAACATAGCTGAGCACATGGTTTTATGGTCAAACAACTTTTGTATTTAGGCCCAACAGGGGTATTGATAAGTTTTAAGGTAGATATTTGCCTAATTTTTAAACAAATGGCCATAATGAGGGACTCCCAATGCTGGGGAGACTCTCACTCTGGTCTTGGGAGGGCACGCCCCCCCAGTGACTTGCAGGAGACCATCCTTGCTGCAATCACACGAGGCTTTGGCTAATGAGATGGTACGGGGGCCCGATGCACTGGGGCCGAGGCTCATGGCCCACGTGGGGGAGGAGTTCGGCCTATAGTAACCTGGAGAGGAAATTTTTAGAAAAGAGACCACAGCCCTGTGGTTCAGGAGGGTCATAAAAATTCCAAAAATCCAGGGATGGTCGCAGGGGGACAGCTCCCTGCCTTTCGGGACCACTCCCAGGGTAATCAGCTCATTCCTAAAACAGTACAGTGATAGTCTCAAGATTGTCCTCAGGATTGTGGTCTGGCTTTGTTTTCAGCTGGTTCCTAGGGCAGGGTCACTGAACCGGCTAGCCCTAGATTTTTGATTCTTCTCTTCCTGCTGAGGAAGTCTGGATTTATCTAGGTTTTTCAATACTAGGTATGATCCAAAAGTGACTGCCAGTTTACATTTTTAATCTTGGTCATTTTTACAAGGATAAAATGAAATCTCGGAGTTTTAATTTACATTTCTCTGATGGCTAAAGGATGTTATGTTTGAACATTTTTTTAAACTGTTTCTCAGTCATTTTTCAGTTCGTCTGTTGAGAGTTTTCAGTTTAGGTCTGTAACAAATATTTTTATTGGATTAATTTTTAATAACCAACTTCCCGAGTTCTTCATATATTTTTAATATGGGTTTATGATAAGTAAAGATTTTTTCCCACTCTATAGTCTTGTTATACAAAAGTTTCTCAATTCAGGAGATATAATTTATGGTTTCTCCAAATGTTTGTGCCACTGAGGCTGTGTTTAAGATGTGGCAAAGTGTACTTCAAAAATTTTTTCTCTGTGAGGTTCAACATAATGTTTATATGCTGAGGCCTTTGGCTCATTTAAACTTAAGTTTTGTACATGGAGATGGATATGGATCTATTTTTATTCTTCTACAAGGTGGTGTCTAATGAGGCCAACATCATTAGTTAAAATGCTTCCTTTTTCCATTTTCCTATCTGTGGGGCAGACTTTCAACTTAAGAGAATAGCTTATAAGCTTTTAATTAGATATTCAATGGTTAAAGCCCTAGTTATAATATTCTTATGGGAGACCTTGAGCTGATAGGTAAAATTCTTACAAAAACCAGTTTCCAGTAGAGAGCTTAAAAGAAAGCTGCCAAGCAGGTACTCAAGCAGGTAAAATATAAATCAACAGGTACAGTATATTAATTATAATACAGCCATGGCAAATGTGTATATTAAATGTAAAATTTATTCTACAACAGTTTTATAAAAAATTTTGTTTATGGCTAAACCTTCCCAGTTTTGCCAGTTAAGATATTAAACTCTTAATTTAGAACAGTAGCCTGTCTGGTACAAAAGAGCAGGATAAAATCTGGGAGATGGTTTAACAGAATATTGACTATGATCAATGTTTCTTATACTAAACAATAGATTCATTGATAATTTTAAGATCGATTCCCGGACAATTGCCTTTACTCAATTCAAAGGCCAAAACAACAATCTTTTCCCAGATGATCGTTGCTACAATTCACACACCTGTATTTTGCTAATGTTATAGCTAAAAATCCCTTAAAGGATTTTATGCTAAATTTTACAAATGGCTCTTCCAATGGAAGAACTGCATATATGGTTAATAACTAATAAAAAGAAATTATGGAGCGTACCAAGGCTTCTTGAAAACAACTTATAACAGTTGCACACAGATCCTGATGCAAACGGATCTAGCATGATGACACCAAGCTGACCTTTACTAAGGCAAGGTAAAAAAACCCTTGCAATGTGTTATGAAAAAACCCGACCTATATATATATTTGGGGTCGAGGATATGTTTATGCTTTTTTCACAGAAAGAAAATAAAAGCTGAACCTGATGATGTTGTGGCTGTGGACACCCCATAAAGGAGTTCGAGGAGAAACCAGTTGGAGAGGTCCTTGGTCCGGTCTTCCCTGCCCCTAAGGAGAGGAGTGCCTAATAACAGAAACTGCTACAGCACTCTGCAGGGCGTCATTCTGCCTCCAAGAGAGTCCAGGAAGACCCGGGCTGAGATAAGTGCCAGGATGTGCTTCAGATAGCTTGAGTCCAGCTCACCTCACCCAGGAAGCCCACCTGCCCTGAAGCACAAATGTTGAGCTGCTTCTGCAATCTGCATTCTGTTTGCTTTGGAGCCAAGGTGCCGACTAAACATCTGACTGTTTTATACTTTGGGACACAATACTCATTTTAATTAAAATACTAACCCCTCTTCACTTAAGAAGGGGAAAGATTGGGGTTTTGACTGTGGCTTAGAGACTGGAACTGGTGGTATTTAATAACAACAATGTCTGTCATTGTATGTACTCTTACTGGAATTGACCTAATGATATTTGTAACTGCTTATAGATGTTGGAAAAAGTTTGACACATGCTGTAAAGTGTTTGGGTTTAATGCATATGTTAAAAATTTTAGATTTTGATCCCTTTTACACTGCCTTAATTTTTGGCAGGCAGCACTCATAATCTTATTGTGGAGTAGGCATTTAGGAAGGAAGATATACCTTAGGCCAGACTAAAAAGGAATACTGGGTTTGGAAAATGCCCTTTCTTCTTGTCTGGAAGATGGAGCTATTGGTGTCCAAATTATATCATTATATCTTTTATTTGAGGAGTTCCTCATAGTCTTTTCATTAATGATAGATGCAGGGGCCCAATGATGGGAGTTAGTGTGGACCCTCGCCTGAATAGCACACCATACAGAGGTTGTAGAAACCAGCTCAACATGGCATGGTGCCAGGCACAAGGATCACCCTCCACACGGCCTAAGACAGGGTACCCTGCGGTCAAAGACCTGCTTACTTTAGGTCTTGCTAGATACCTTTTATTTGTGGAGCTCCAAGGATGGGTGACTTGTGGCAGAACCTCCCCCAACCTAAGACAGGGTCCTGGGAACCCAAGGATGGGTAATGGGGAAAAACGACCTGGTCCCCACTCGACCTAAGACTCATAAGGCACCCCCCTGTTCCCAGGAGAGAAAAATTGCTCCACCATTCAAGAGGAGGGTCCCTCTTTGTCCCAGTCCCTTCCCATTTAGATCTGACACCAGGGTTGGACTCTGACCTGGTGCCCTCCACTAGATAGATGCCTGCCTTTATAAAAGGAAGGGGGATATGTCAGGAGCCATGTCCCCACCAAAATTATTATAGGGATCATTGCCCTGAGAAGTTTGCAGAGGGCTCCACTTCCCAATTGTATTGAGAATTGTTTTATTGACAAAGCCTATCCCACACCCAAATTAACTGTTAATAGAGAGCTATCTGTTAGCGGAACCCGCCTCACACTCTAACTATCTAGAGAACTAGGTGTGTCAACTTGTGAACTCCTGGCAAAGGAATCATCACCTGACCGATTGTAACCTCTTGACCTATGTGACCAGCGTGGACCACGTGGCAAGATCCCGTGCCCCAGCCCTCCAAGCTCCTCATCCAGGGGCTATATAAGCTGCAACCATGACTCTAATAAATGGAGGCTTTGACAAGAACTATGTTTGGCCTTCTCTTCTTCCTCTCTCTTGCCCATGTCTTTCAGGTGGTACCTCTCCGTGACCCTGGAATAACTGACCAGCCAGGTGGGTTACAGACCCTAGACAGAGTAACTCGCCAAGGCGGTCTACAAGAGGGGACTCCCACATCAGTCTCAGAAGCAGCATCATACAGAACCTGCAGCAATTTTAGTCAAAGCTTGGTAGGGTTCATCAAATCTCAGGATTACCTATGATTTACTGATTCTGGAAACAAGAAAGATGCAAAATGTAAAAGTCATGGATTCTTCTTCTGTGGTCTGTTCATCTCAATTGTAGCCATATAAGATTGGAGAATCAAAGCCCTAGTGAAGGGACTGTGGGAGTTCATTGCATTAAGTGTGAAAGATAAAGCTGTGTTACATTTAAGACCACAGGATGTTGATATTTCAAGCACTGAGACATCTGTCATGGAGGCCTGAATATGAGGGATAGAAGTTTCAATGGAGTAAGATATATGAGAATTAGCTTCAGTTGTGTAATAGTTTGATCTTATTTTGATAATCAACTTTTTTGTAGTCAGAGATCAAACCTAGCCATTAGCTGAACAAAATATCATAGAGGTTTTGAGGACTGTGAACTTTTAAGAGACTGGAAGTAGACAGGTGGGGCTGGGAGAAGATCTTTCTCTCTTTACATGGAGGAGGTCCGAGTCGCTGGTGGTGCTCTGCTGCATCTCTGATCTCTCAGGTTCATACCCCAATTCTAACTCCTGATTTTTTATTGATAAAGATTAATTAGATTAACACTTCTTCAGGCATCTTAAAATATATGCTCAGTTTACAAAAATGGGTAATTTAGGCCCACTGAGATAAGTTATAGAATAGATTATTAACTTTAAAAGTTAGTGTATGCTGTAAACCAACTTAGACATTGACTCTCATGGACTGAACAATGACTGAAGTCTTCACTTGATCATAGACAAAAGGTTGAGAAGCAATGTCCTGGATATTTCCAATTTTCATTGGTAGGCAGCTATTGTTAGACAACCTGGATCGCAGCCTGTGAGACATTCTAATAAGCCCACTTTCTTCTTAAAGGGTGAGATTCATTCTATCAGTCTGGTTCTTGTAGAGAATCTTGAATAATGCAGCTGCATATTTTTTGGCATCAGTCCATGGTTGAAGATGTACTGGCTAACAAGAGTGCTCATAAAAATCATGGTTCCTGGCTGGATTATTCTCTGCATATTCAAATTTCCATATTGCTTTGAATTTCAGGAGTCAAACTAGTAAAATGGAAGAGCTGTCATTCAGTCATCAGACGGGAGAAAGATCTTGTTTGAGATCAGGTTCTTGCTTTTCTCTCATGCTTGTTTCAAATTGCTGAAAACTAGGTAAAAATACCTTCAGTTCATCCAATCTCAATGTGAAGTCACAGGACAAACATCTCCTTGTTTGACCTGAAAACTCTATTTGTTTGTTAATATTCTGGGCTTTCTTCTACCTATTCTACAGGGAATCATTCCACCTACCTAGCACAGTACACTGTACAACTAGCTAGCCATGTTGTGTTCAGGAGGAAAAAGGAAAAGTTCTGTTGGAGTGCAAGATTATGACAATGTCTGATTTATAGACAGTGCAAGTGCTATTGAAATGCATATCTTGGGAAATCTAGAAAAGATCTTTGATTGCGGGGAAAAGGAATGGCCAAGAACCACCATGCTGTGTTTTTTAGCACAGTATAGCCCCATGGGAGGTGTTCTTGTCACTCAGGCCTACCTACCAATCATGCCTTCCTGGTGCCCTGCTAGTCAGAAGTGGTACAGGGCTCTTCCAGGCATGTGTTTTCAGACTTGGCTTTGAAGAGGACCTGGCACCAGCGGTTTCCTGTGTTGTGGTGCAGTTGCTCCTGCATGGAGATGATGAAGTGAGAGCTTTGTCGAGCTGATGAACCACAGAATGGTGAGCAAGGGAATGCTGTCTCCAGATGGGGAGGAGGAGAGGGTGAGGTGTGGGAGGCACTATGGTTCATCCCCCCTGGATCTGTGTGGAAACCTGCTGTCATATTCTCTGTATTATGAATTTCCACATGGTCCCTCCTAACTCATGGAACTAGGGGCAATCCTCTGAATAACTTTGCTCTGTAGCTAAATCTGCTTAAAGAACTGGGAGCAGGAAGCTGTGTGTACAAACATCTTTATTGTCAACTTCAATATGCTTGATGCATTCATGGACATAAGTTCCCTAACTTGGAGAGGCCTAGTTTCTCCAGCATCATCTCGATATTGAGCACTTTGCATTCAACCTTTACACATAGTCTCCATTTAAATTTACATTTGTGGTGGTTATCAAAGACATCTTGTGTTGGAATGCACTTCACTATTATGCCATAATGTAGAAGAGCAGAATTGGTGATATAGAGGATTTACCAATGCTCAGGAAATAGTGAAGTCTCACAAAGTAGAGTTTAGCTAAGGGAGGACTGCTGCTAAATCACCCAGAAGCTAAGTTATGCTAATGAGGGTTGGTGGAGACTCTGAAACTTTGGTACCCATTGTTCAACAGAATTGTCCAGATATTTGTCTCCAAACCATTACAAAGAACCCATCACTCATTTAAACAAGTCACTGGCCCATCCCGATACCAAAGAACAGGCCTTTAACAAGATGCTCAAGAGACATTACAGTGTCACAACCAACCTTCAGGCTGGTGAGCCATAAAGTTCCTGTTTTCTTTTTGAAAAAGGCATAGTTGGGCCAGATAGGCAACATGATACCAGGTGACATATATTTGAATTGTAAAACACTGGCCTGATCAATCAAAACTTTCATTTAGGCCCTCAGGTAGGGAGGATAGACATTCTTAGGAGACCTAGTAACAGTCTGAGACCTAAGCCTTGAGGGTTTCCCTAAAAAGCTGATTTATTGATAATAAAACATAATTCCTTCTCTAAAACCAGGGACATGCTTTGAAGCTTGTAATGGTCTGGTTCCAAGCAAGCTCTTTGTGGAGGGGTTCTTCAGATTTTTGGCACCCAACTCTTGAGAACCATAAGAAGCTATGGCTAACAGTCCCAAGGCTACTCTACACTTCCTGAAGTTCTTTGAGACACCCTGTGTTCCCCTTTGTAGAATTGTTTGACCAACCTCATCATAAATTTGTCACATTGTTTGATAGTTTCTTGACTTTTTTTAATTTCTCCATTTCCATTCATTTCCTCCATAGAAGTATACAACATACAAGATGCTTCTCTTTTATTTATTTATATATTTATTTATTTATTTATTTGTTTATTTATTATTTTTGTTTTGTTTTGCTTTTCAAGACATGGTTTCTGTGTAGGACTGACTTGACTCTCCTAAACTGTCCTGACTGTTCAAGAACTCACTCTGTACACCATGCTTGACTCAACGTCTCAGAGATTACTTGGGTCTGCCTCTTAAGTCTTGGGATTAAAGGCATGTGCCTCCATTGTTTGGCAAGTTGTTGTTTTTCTTAGGAAGCATACAAAGCATAGGGTATATCTTCTCCAAGACTTCCCCACCCTAGCCTTTATCTTTTTTACATTTTACATTTCATGTCTTTCTCATCCCCTGTTACCATCACCTCAGAACTCTGTCAGTGAAGATTGATCTGTTGTTTCAGGTCATTCTTGTTCTTAAGAAATTTTTCTGAGAATCTCTTTGCTATGAAACTTTCCAATCTGCTTAAATGTATAGCTTGACACATTGTCTCTTACTATTTTAATTGTTCAAAGACTTTTTTATAGAGTTTTTGGGATCATTTATATACACTATCATATCATCAGCAAATAACTAAAGTTTGACTTCTTCCTTTCCAATTTAAATCACCTTGATCTCCTTTTGTTGTCTTATTGCTATTGCTAAAACTTCAAGAACTATGTTGAAGAGATATGGAGAGAGCGGACCGCCTTCTCATGCCTGATTTTAGTGGAATCACTTTGAGTTTCTCTCCATTTAGTTTTATGTTAGCTGTTGGCTTGCTGCATATTGCTTTTATTATATTTAGATATGATCCTTGTATCCCTAATCTCTCCAAGACCTTTGTCATGAAGGGGTGCTGAATTTTGTCAAATGCTTTTTCCACATCTAATGAAATGATCATATGGTTTTTTTTTTCTTTCAGTTTATTTATATGATGGATTTTTTTATATGTTGAACCAGCCCTGCATCTCTGGGATGAGGCCTACTTGGACATGATGGATGATTTTTTTATGTGTTCTTAGATTCCATTTGCCAGAGTTTTATTGAGAATTTTTGCATCAATGATCATGAGTGAGATTGGTCTGTAATTTTCTTTCTTGGTTGAGTCTTTGTTCGGTTTTGGTATCAGGTTAACTGTAGCTTCATAAAAGAGTTTGGCAGTGAGCCTTCTGTTTCTATTATGTGGAATTCCGTGGACTGACTCTCTTGGAGATCGAAGACCGAGGGAGAACAGGGGTGAAGGCTTAGGAGAACCCAGGATTCGGCGAATGACAGACAGATACAACTCTAATGAGATTTGAATCTGCTGCAACTTTACTAAAATTCAAGCATCACTTTTAAGAGATTACAGAAGGAAGTTGGCAGACATAAAAGTTTCCATAGAAAAATGATAACAGACAATTGATTATTCTCAGCAAGTCTTGTGGTCAGGGCCAGGTGGGCAGAGCTTTTCTTTGAAATTCGTCTCACACCACTAACCAACTGTGCTTTCTCATGGCCCTAAATCATATCTGCCCTCAAGGTAACCAAGGTAACCCAAACACCATTCTTCAACTGTGCTTCCTCATGACCCTAAATCATATCTGCCCTCAAGGTAACCAAGGTAACCCAAACACCATTCTTCAGGATTCCTCCCCCAGGGTTTGTTCCAATATTGAATGACTGACTTCATGTTATCAAGAATAGCCTGCCTTTCTTTCCTATCTAAAATGCACCAGGGGTTTCTCATTCTGGCTAGCCTCTCCATAAATGGTAACTCATGCCATTCCATACATTTTCCTTCATAATTTACCCATATTCTACCAAATCTCCTATCATGGGCTCTTTCTGTTCTAGGGTATCTATAAATTCTCCCAGAGAGTGAGCTGGAGTTTTAATCATAACATTAATGGCCTGAATCAAGGGAGGGAACTGACGCATCAGTTCCTCCGTATTCAAGGAGCCGTTGGAAATGCTTCCTGATTCCTTGAACAGATTAAGTTTTTGTCAAGAGAAAAATAGAACAGAAGCAGTGTCAATGCAAGAAACCATCGCCAGGAACAAAGTGAACGAGATCGTTGAGGCTAATCAGGCACCTCAACTCAAGCAGACTGCCAGGGAACTGCCAGGGGCCAAGCTCCGGGAAGCACGAGCCCCTCATTTTGAGACGGCCACCACCTGAGAGGCATTTTGTCACACAGGCGGGACAGCCGTGGATGTGGCAGTGGAACACTTTGAAGAGTATAGGTATTAGTTCTTCTTGGAAGTTCTGGTAGAATTCCGCACGAAAACTATCCAACCATGGACATTTCTTTGGTTGGGAGGTTTTTGATGACAACTTCTATCTCCTTGTGTTTTATAGGTCAATTTAAATTGCTCAACTGGTCTTGACTTAATTTTAGTAGTTGGTATCTATCTAAAAAATTGTCCATTTATTTTACATTTTCCAATTTTGTGGAGTACATGTTTTTGTAGTACGACCTAATGATTCTCTGAATTTTCTCATTGTCCATTGTTATGTCCCCTTTTTACTTATGATTTTGTTAATTTGGATGTTCTCTCTCTGCCTTTTGATTAGTTTGGAAAATGATTTGTCAATCTTGTTGATTTTGTCAAAGAACCAGCTCTTTGTTTTATTAATTCTTT
This sequence comes from Chionomys nivalis, assembly GCF_950005125.1. NCBI lineage: Eukaryota > Metazoa > Chordata > Mammalia > Rodentia > Cricetidae > Chionomys > Chionomys nivalis. The sequence goes on along the minus strand of NC_080111.1, from coordinate 35,480,865 downwards.
GTATAGTTTTCTATCTTTCTATTTTGTTGATTTCAGCCCTCAATTTTTTTTATTTCTAGTCTTCTTATCCTCCTGTGTGAGCCTGCTTCTTGTGTTTCTAGATCTTTCAGGCATGCTGTTAGGTCACTGATGTGAGATTTCACCATATTCTTTATGTGGGCAGTTAGTGTTATGAAATTTCCTCTTAGCACTGCTTTCATAGTGTCCCATTGGTTTGGATATGCTGTGCCTTCATTTTCCTTGAATTCAGGAAAGGTTTTAATTTCTTTTTTAATTTCTTCCTTGATCCAGTGGTGGATCAGTAGTTGATTGTTCAGTTTCCATGCATTTGTAGGGTTTGCGAGAGTAGTATTGTTGAATTCTAACTTTACTCCATGGTGAACTGATAAGATCTGGTGGATAACTTCAGTTCCTTTGTATCTGTGGGTATTTGAATTATTACCAAGAATGTGATCAACTTTAGAGAAGGTTCCATGAGGTGCTGAGAAAAAGGTATACTCTTTTTTGTTTGTGTAGAATGTTGTATAAATGTCTGTTAAGTCTATTTGATATATTACATATGTTAAGTTCTCTTATTTTTCTGTTAAGGTTTTGTCTGGTTGATCTGTCCCTTGTTGAGAGAGGAGTGTTGAAATCTTCTACTAATAGTGTGTGGGGTTTGATGTGTGATTTAAGTTTTAGTAATGTTTCTTTTACCTATGTGGGTGCTCTTGTACTAAGCATAGATATTCAGGATTGAGACTTCCTCTTCATGAATTGCTCCAGTTATGAGTGTAAAATGTCCTTCACCATCTCTTCTAATTGATTTTAGTTTGGTATCAATTTTGTTAATTATGTTAGCCACTCCTACTTATTTCTTAGGTCTATTTGATTGGAAAACCTTTTCCCAACCCTTTATTCTAAGGTAGTATCTGTCTTTGAGGTTGAGGTATGCTTCTAAAAGAGCAGAATGCTGGATCCTGTTTTTGTACCCATTCTTTTAGCCTGTGTCCTTTTATAGGTGGATTGAGACCATTGATATTAAGTGATATTAATGACTAGTGGTTGTTAGCTCCTGTTATCTTTTGGTAGTAGTGTTAGTATGTTTCTCTTCTTTGGGTTATGCTAGTGGGGGATTATCAGAAGTCTGTGTTATTGTGGGTGTAGTTAGCATCCTTTGTTGAGGTTTTCCTTCTAGTACTTTCTGTAAGACTGGGTTTGTGGATATATATTGTTTAAATTTGATTTTGTCATTGAATACCTTGTTTTCTCCTTCAATGGTGAATTAAAGCTTTATTGAATATAGTAGTCTGGGCTTGCATCCATGGTCTCTCAGTTTCTGCAGCACATATATCCAGAACCTTCTGGCTTTCATGGTTTCCAATTAGAAGTCAGGTATAATTCTGATAGGTTTACCTTTATATATTACTTGACCTTTTTCTTTTGCAGCTATTAATATTTTTATCTTTGTTCTCTATGTTTTGTGCTTTGATTATTATATGGTAAGTGGATTTTTTTGATCCAGTCTATTTGGTATTCTGTAAGCCTCTTTTTTTTTTTTTCGTGACAGGGTTTCTCTGTAGCTTTGGAACCTGTCCTGGCACTAGCTCTTGTAGACCAGGCTTGCCTAGAACTCACATCGATCTGCCTGCTTCTGCCTCCAGAGTGCTGGGATTAAAGGCATGCACTACCACCACCCAGCGTTCTGTAAGCTTCTTGCACTTTCATAGTGATATCTTTCTTTAGGTTGGGAACATTTTCTTCTATAATTTTTTGAATATATTTTCTGTGCTTTTGTCTCTCTCTTCTACTCCCATTATTCCCAGGTTTGGTCTTTTTATGGTGTCCCAGATTTCCTGGACATTTTGTGTTAAGAATTTATTGGATTTAATGTTTTTTTTTTGACCAATGAGTCTATTTCCTCTATAGTATCTTCAGTGCCTGAGATTCTTCTATCTCTCATATTCTGTTGGTTATACTTGTCTCTGTGGTTCCTGTTTGTTTACCCTGATTTTCAAATTCCAGAGTTCCCTAAATTTGTGTTGTTTTTTATTAGCTCTATTTCAACCTTCAAGTCTTGAACTGTTTCTTTCACATGTTTAATTTCTTTTTCTTGGTTTTCTTTGAGGTATTTATTAATTTCTTCCAGCTTTCTGATTGTCTTCTCTTCCATTTCTTTAATGGAGTTTTTTACTTCCCCTTTAATGGTCTCCATCATTTTCACAAAGTTACATTTAAAGTCATTTTCATCTATATCTTCTGAGTTAGGATGATCAACTCTTCCTGTTAGGTGTCTGCTGGGTTCTGTTGTTGCCATGATGCTTTTTAGGATGTTGGAGGAATTCTTGCATTGGCAATTTCCCATCTCTTTCTCTATTGTCCAGGATCTTGTATTGGTCTCCAGGATCTTGTAGGGAAGGTGGGTTGGGGTTGGGGTGGATTGTAGGCCAACAAGCCAGCTCCCTGATGGCAGCATGTTTCTATTTTTAATTCCTTAATAGTCAAGGAAATTTGGAAGCTTAACAGGGCATTTGGTCTGACACAATGAACGTGTAAACCCTGTATAGCATCCTGACAACTACAACTGTATTGATCCTGGAAATTGCCATTATTTTCTGTTCCTGATAAAGATATAATAATTCTGATGGCTCTCATAACCTCATCTTGTTCTGGTCCCTCCAGCCCAAACCTGGCTTTATTCCATGTGGCCCTATTGGTTGATTTGGCCTGGTAAGTAAGTACAGGAGCTTAGAAGACTTCACAAAAAAGTTTTCTAGAGATCATTTGTGTGACACTTTGGTCCCCAATGTTTCTTAATCTTTCCATGTCCCAAGAAAGTGACTAAGGCAGAATTGAAAATTAATGGACTGATATCTTTGACAAAATATTATTTCTACTGGATGGTTATTACTACTGACTCCTTCAAGTCTACAGTGCAAAAGAAACACATAAAAAGAATGAAAAATCTATGATTTGTTGAGGAAAAATGCATAAGGTTGTTTCATATGGCTGTCCAGTAGTAAAAGCAAAAGGGATTTCCAAGGATTTTACCCAACTAAAGAGAAGGCTCTTGCATTACATTTAAATCTTAACAAGGTGCCCTAAAGTGTAAGGCTCTATGTCACTAAAGTCTTAATTTATGGTAAGAATATGCAAAGTAATTCCTTGTATCAAAAGTAACATCATACAGAACCTACAGTAAATTTAGTTCAAGCATGGTTGGATACCCCATATGGTCTATCCAACAGAATTCAGCTAGGGGTTCCCTGAAAAGGGACATTGAGGATGAGAAAAATTATATTAAGAGAAATGAAGACAGAAACATAAAACAAATTGAGAGGACTAAAAGTCAATATGAAAGAGCCCCAAGTTTATTTCTCAGCCAGTATGTATACTAAGTAGAGTAATATTTTTTATGAGTTAGTCTACTTTATTTTATATGTGTTAGTATGTAGGTATCAGATCTCATGAAACTGGATTAACAGATATTTAGGAGCCTGGTGGTGGTGGCGCATGCCTTTATTCCCAGCACTCGGGAGGCAGAGCCAGGTGGATCTCTGTGAGTTCGAAACCAGCCTGGTCTAGTTCCAGGAAAGGCTCCAAAACCACAGAGAAACCCTGTCTCGAAAAAACCAAAAAAAAAAAAACCCAGATATTTAGGAGCTGTCACGTGGGTACTGGGAATGGAACCCAGGTCCTCTAAAAGAGCAGTCAATACTGTTAACTGCTGAGCCATCTCTCCAGCCCAAATCTATTCTTCTTAGGAAATTTACTTGACATGAGACATAGCTTGTGCAAGTCTTCCCTAACCTGTTTTTATTTTTTTCTGCCTTTTACTTTTCCTATCCTTCATCTCCCCTGGAATCTCTATCTTTTAACTCTGGATAGAAATGTACCAAAATCATGGCCATCAACTGATTTAAGAGGCTAATGAAAAGCATGTAATAATGGAAAGAAAGTCTGACATCTCATGATCCTGTCACTGAATATGGTCCTACTGTTTAAGGTCACTGGTTTACTTTAGAAATAATTCTGGGAAGACTTTGCTGTGTAAGTCTCCCAGCTGTCTAGGTGGGTAGACTTGTAGCCTTCCATTCTTATTTAAATTGTTATGACTGTGGAGCCTGAACGAAATAGACATAAGAATAACATTGTATATGGAATGCAAAAATCTCTTCTAGCCTGGGTCCCCTTTGAGCCTTAGGGATGGAAGCACCATATTATTAAATAACTTTTTTTTCTTTTTTCCTTTTTTGTTTTTTTTTGAGACAGGGTTTCTCTGTAGCTTTGGAGCCTGTTCTGGAACTCCCTTTGTAGACCAGACTGGCCTCGAACTCACAGAGATCTGCCTGCCTCTGCCTCCCAAGTGCTGGAATTAAAGGACTTTTTTTCTTTATTAATCTTTCAAACATGTGTAGTCATTTCTCCCTGGGAAGTCATATTAATTTTAAAAGAGCTGTACTTCTAGTCTTTTAGAATTTTTTTGAGGCTATCTTATTTGACAGAGTGGATTTGGTTCTATTCTTCTCCTCTCCTGCACAATGACCTTCAAAATCTTAAATTAAATGATTCTACTACCTTAGAGTTTCAAAGTTATACATTTGAGTCATGAAATTAAATATCCATTGCAGGAAAAGGAAAAGCATTTGTATGTGGAGAGTGGTTTCTACCTCCATACCAGAATAGAAACAATGGTTTTGAGAGTACACTGCTGAGGGAAACAGGGCTGCTGGAGTCACAGTTATGAAAGAAGACATGTTGTAGTGGGAGCGGTGGGCTGCATTCCTGGCATCTGGCCGCCCGCATGGATAGCTTTAGCTTTACCCGAAATAATTACACGGAAACTGTATTCTTTTAAACACTGCTTGGCCCATTAGTTCCAGCCTCTGATTGGCTAGCTCTTACATATTGATCTAATGCTTTTCTAATATTCCGTGTAACATCACAAGCTGGTGGCTTACCAGGGAGGATCTTAACCTGCGTCTGTGTCCGGCGGGAGAATCATGGTGACTCACTGACTCGGCTTCTTTCTCCCAGCATTCTGTTCTGTTTACTCCGCCTATCTAAATTCTACCCTATCAGAGGACAAGCAGTTTCTTATTAATTAACCAATGAAAGCAACAGATAGAAAGATGACCCTCCTCCATCATTTCCCCTTTTTCTGTTTAAACAAAAAAGAAGGCTTTCATTTTAACATAGTAAAATTACATATAACAAAACAGTTATCAAGCAAGAATTACAGTTACAATATTTATATCTATAACTATCTATATATTTTTCAACTCCATCAAAGACTCCAGAAGGATATAATATTACCTAAGCAAACAAGAAATCCAAAATTCTAGAAATGACAGAGACATCTCGCTGCCTGGACAGTCACCCAAAGTTCTTTTGTACTGTTGGGGCATCCATCTTCAGCCTTCAGGCCCATAGTATCCAGCAGACATTTTCATCAAGCAGGAAATTCCAAAGACAGTTCAGTCACTTTCTGCTGTGTCCTGCAGAATGTCTCGCAGACTCTTTAATGAGTCAGGAACCCTGAAAGACCATCTCACCTTTAGGCAAGTTCAGCAGTCCTCTCTCTATAGGTTCTTTGTGTCCAGTTTATGCAACAGTCCAGGAAAGAACAGTTTCTTGCCCAAATGGCTACCCAACTCCATAAGGAGCCTCTTCGATGCCCATCTTCCTCTTTAAGTAGCTTGGTGCTGCCATGAGCAGATGTGTCTCATTGTCATGAAAAGCCCTAAGTTATTAAAACATTAAATGCCATATTCTGTAGTCTTTGAAAGATATGAAGAATGCCTATCCAACTGAAATATATCTCTATATATCTAGAAAATCTAACTAACATGACTACAACCTTTACTATTATTGATGATTATCCATCAACAACCTATATTTCCTATTATACATTTTTAATGAACTACACAATCACAATACCTTAATCAATATCAGAAATACATATACATATAACAAAATTGACCTTAAAATCCACACCAATGCAAATTATTCATATCTATATCATATCCTGCTTTAAATGTAAAAGAACATTTATAAACAATATTTGGGAATGTGGGTGCAGTTTTTTCTCTCCAAACTGCTTCCTGCTGAATGGGGGCATCGTTAATTAGGTATTTCATGGTATAACCTGTGTGCCAGGGTCATCTCAGTTGGCAGTTGAGTGAAGTAATTTTTTGAGGGTGTTCACAGAAAATTTTCAGGAGGTCGTGGTCTATCATACCACATTGGGATTGACACAATCCACAGGGTCTCATCCTCTGTGAAAACAAAAGAAGACCCTTTCCAAAGCATCATATACTTAGACCCAAATTCTGAAGTCATACCCTCACGATATCCATTCTGGTTCCACTTGGCAGCCCATATAATGAAATGTCTCTCTGTATTTAGCTCCATCGCAATCAAAAATTTTAAAGAAAACACAATAATACAAAGAATCCAGACTCTCTGTGAATTTTCCATTTTTGCATGGCTTATTTTTACTCTATCAGTTTACTTTATTCTCTATATTTTTTTTCTTCTCTCTCTCAAGCCTACGTACACTCACCAACACTGTGGTCTTTCACATCTGAATTTGTTTTATTATGAATCTGTAATTTCTTTACTCTCCAGGAGCATTTCTTAAAATGCTAAACACTTCTTAAAAACTTAAGTTGCACCATGTAGGGGTAATATGATACTGCCTGTTTACTGCCAGTCTAAACCTTAACTGTGCTAATATTATGGTAATTATGGTAGTTCCTGCCTGAGACCTGCACAGTTCAGCACGGTGGAGCTGAGCCTCCTGCCTCAGAGCCATTTGGTGTCCCTGAGCCACTCACAGTTCCAGGCACACAGCAGTCCACATTGCCATCAAGCAAGCCGTAGCACTTTACTCCAAATGATCCACTCAAAGACTCTGCCTCCCGCAGGAGCCAGACAGAGATTGCAATGGTGGCACAGTCCAGAAAGCCGGCATTTTAAAACAGCCAGTTTTTCTTGCTGCTGAGTCAGGACAATTTCTCTGCGGCACACAATCCACAAACAGCAAAAAAGCTGTCTTAAATTCTCTCTCTCTCTCCTTTTTAAGCCCTCTCAGGTTTTACGTGGCATTAGTTAATCACGTTGAGCACCACTCTGTTGTAATAAGAGCAGCGGGTCGCTTCCTGCCACCTGGCTAGCTTTAGCTTTACCTGAAATAATTACACGGAAACTATTCTTTTAAACACTGCTTGGCCCATTAGTTCCAGCCTCTTATTGGCTAGCTCTTACATATTGATCTAACCCATTTCTAATATTCCGTGTAGCATACAAGCTGGTGGCTTACCAGGGAGGATCTTAACCTGTGTCTGTGTCCGGCGGGAGAATCATAGTGGCTCACTGACTCGGCTTCTTTCTCCCAGCATTCTGTTCTGTTTACTCCGCCTATCTAAATTCTTCCCTATCAGAGGCCAAGCAGTTTCTTTATTAATTAACCAATGAAAGCAACAGACAGAAAGATGACCCTCCTCCATCAGACATGATTTTATTTGGGGAGCAATTTCATTACATTTCAGCATTCATTAATTGATTTCTCTTTAATGAAGACAGACAAGACTAGTAGGTGAACTATTTTAGAAGGTCAACTTGCACCAAAGGATTTTGAATTTTCAATTAGGCGTCTTTGCTAGGCCAATACATTGAATCATGCTTGATAGAGTTATGTCATCTGAGAGATTTGAGAAAATGGTTATTGAGTGCAACTCTTAGTGTCATGGTTCAAATCTCAGCTGCCAACAAGTACATATGGGCAAAATTAATCTATCTCTTATTAATAATTTTCCCTCTACTAGAGAAGCTTCTATTCTTTCAAAGTCAACATAGCTAAGCTTGTTTTCTTAAAAATATATTACTTTTATCATTTTAAAGTGACATCTTAGTGGTATTACTTTTAATATTTTCTTTAAGTGGATTACTGCTTTTATTGCCATTTGTTTGTCTTCTCCAATGTGTTTAGGTCATTAATAGATTCATTCCATTTCTCTCAAGTGAAGCTGATTATTGATTTCTGTGTAGAGTTATGTGTCCTGTAGCTTAAGCTTTCCTAATGCCAAGTAATTGAGAATTACTTTGAACTCTTTATCCCACCTCTTTTTCCCAGTTCTGGGTAAACAACCCTGCAACTACATCAAGATTGGGCCTTGAGAGCTCAGTAATAATGATAAAATGAACCAGTAACTGAATGTCCATTAGTCTCTATGGCTGTTTTGGGGGCATAGAAATGATGTGGGAGCTGTGCAGGAATTGAGTTCACTGACTAACTTTGAATTTGTTTTAGTGACATTGAAGAAAGGGAGGGGCAGAAAAACAGGAGAAATTTCCTGCTTCAATATTAGTTAAGATGAGCAATGTAGAGTCATGCAATTAACATTTGATAATCCATAAATTTCCTGTGTACCATTTCTTTCAGTCCATTGAACAGCCCATTCAGTAACCTGGATAAAGGACTGATTTTGTCATGAAATCCATCTTTATAAAAAACTGACTTTGTCATGAATTTCAATTCCAGTAGTTACACTAGTTCAACCAATATAGAAAATCTATTAAATGGTGTGACCTTGCCTAACAGGACTGCAAATTTCATGGTTTAAGCTATATAGCCTCGCAAAGGATGTAAGTAATCCTTGATTTGCTCTCATACAAACCCCCTAGTCTGGAACACATGGCCATGGACTGTGTTTCAATTATTCAAAATGATTCTTTGAGATGATGACTCCATGTCCATAATCTCTTTCTTGTCTATGAGCTGTACCATGGGTCCTCATTGTTTTCTAATTCATGACCTGTCTGTCTTTCTTCCTTCCTTCCTTCCTTCCTTCCTTTCTTTCTTTCTTTTTTGCCTCTTTCCTGCCACCGCCTCCCATTTTCCTCCCCCTCCCCCGATCAAGTCACCCTTCCTCATCAGCCCAAAGAACAATCAGGGTTCCCTGCCCTGTGGGAAGTCCAAGGATCACATACATCCATCCAGTTCTAGTAAGGTGAGCATCCACACTGCCTAGGCTCCCACAAAGGCAGTACTTGCAGTAGGATCAAAAATCCATTGCCATTGTTCTTGACTTCTCAGCAGTCCTCATTGTCTGCTATGTTCAGCGAGTCTGGTTTTATCCCATGCTCTTTCAGACCTAGGCCAGCTGGCCTTGGTGAGTTCCCGGTGGAACATCCCCATTGTCTCAGTGTGTGGGTGCATGCCTCACGGTCCTGTGTTCCTTGCTCATGCTCTCTCTGCTGCTACTGATTTGGACCTTGAAATTTAAGTCTGGTGCTCCAATGTGGGTCTCTGTCTCTGTCTCCTTTCATCACCTGATGAAGGTTAATATTCAGGAGGATGCTTATATGTTTTTCTTTGGGTTCGCCATCTTATTTAGCTTCTCTAGGATCACAAATTATAGGCTCAATTTCTTTTATTTATGGCTAGAAACCTAATATGAGTGAGTATATCCCATGTTTCTCTTTTTGGGTGTGGCTTACCTCACTCAGGATAGTGTTTTCTAATTCCGTCCATTTGTATGCAAAATTCAAGAAATCATTGTTTTTTTACTGCTGAGTAGTACTCTAATATGTGTATATTCCATACTTTCTTCACCCATTCTTCCATTGAAGGGCATCTAGGTTGTTTCCAGGTTCTGGCTATTACAAACAATGCTGCTATGAACATAGTTGAGCATATACTTTTGTTGTATGATAGGGCATCTCTTGGGTATATTCCCAAGAGTGGTATTGCTGGGTCCAGGCATAGGTTGATCCCGAATTTCCTGAGAAACCTCCACACTGCTTTCCAAAGTGGTTGCACAAGTTTGCATTCCCATCATCAATGGATGATTGTACCCCTTTCTCCACAACCTCTCCAGCAAAGGCTATCATTGGTGTTTTTGACTTTAGCCATTCTGACAGGTGTAAGATGGTATCTTAAAGTTGTCTTTATTTGCATTTCCCTGATTGCTAAGGAAGTTGAGCATGACCTTAAGTGTCTTTTGGCCATTTGAACTTCTTCTGTTGAGAATTCTCTGTTCAGCTCAGTGCCCCATTTTATAATTAGGTTGATTAGCCCTTTATGGTCGTTTCTTGAGTTCTTTATATATTTTGGAGATCAGATTTTTGTCATTTACGGGGTTGGTGAAGATCTTCTCCCAGTCAGTGGGTTGCCTTTTTGTCTTAGTGACAGTGTCCTTTGCTTTACAGAAGCTTCTCAGTCTCAGGAGGTCCCATTTATTCAATGATGCCCTTAATGTCTGTGCTAATGGGGTTATACGTAGGAAGTGGTCTCGTGTGCCCATGTGTTGTAGAGTACTTCCCACTTTCTCTTCTATCAGGTTCAGTGTGTTCGAACTGATATTGAGGTCTTTAATCCATTTGGACTTGAGTTTTGTGCATGGTGATAGATATGGATCTATTATCATTCTTCTACAGATTGACATCCAGTTTTGCCAGCACAATTTGTTGAAGATGCTCTCTTTTTTCCATTGTTTACTTTTAGCTCCTTTATCAAAAATCAGGTGTTCATAGGTTTGTGGGCTAAAGTCAGGGTCTTCTATTTGATTCCATTGGTCGACTTCTCTGTTTTTATGCCAATACCGAGCTGTTTTCAATACTGTAGCTCTGTAATAGAGTTTGAAGTCAGGGATAGTAATGCCTCTAGATGATCCTTTATTGTATAAGATTGTTTGGGCTATCCTGAGTTTTTTGTTTTTCCATAAAAAGTTGATTATTGTCTTCTCCAGATCTGTGAAGAATTTTGATGGGATTTTGATGGGGATTGCATTGAATCTATAGATTGCTTTTGGTAGAAATGCCATTTTTACTATGTTGATCCTCCCAATCCAAGAGCAAGGGAGATCCTTTCATTTTCTGGTGTCCTCTTCAATTTCTTTCTTCAATGCCTTAAAGTTCTTGTCAAATAGATCTTTCACTTCCAAGGTCAGAGTTACACCAAGATATTTTATTCTATTTGTGGATATGGTGAAAGGTGATGCTTCTCTGATTTCCCTCTCTGCTTCCTTATCCTTAGTGTATAGGAAGGCAACTGAATTTTTGGAGTGGATCTTGTATCCTGCCACATTACCAAAGGTGTTTATCAGCTGTAGGATTTCTTTGGTAGAGTTTTTGGGGTCGCTTATGTATACTATCATATCATCTGCAAATAAGGAAAGCTTAACTTCTTCCTTTCCAATACAAATCCCCTTGATCCACTTATGTTGTCTTATTCCTATTGCTAGAACTTCAAGCACTATATTGAAGAGTTATGGAGAGAGTGGACAGCCTTGTCGTGTTCCTGATTTTAGTGAGATGGGTTTGAGTTTTTCTCCATTTAATTTAATGGTAGCTGTTTGCTTGCTGTATATAGCATTTATAATATTTAGGTAAGACCCTTGTATCCCTAATCTCTCCAAGACCTTTATCATAAAAGCGTGTTGAATTTTGTCAAATCCTTTTTCAGCATCTAATGAAATGATCATATGTTTTTTTTTCCTTTCAGTTTATTTATATGGTGGATTACATTGATAAATTTGCGTATGTTGAACCAGCCCTGCATCTCTGGGATGAAGCCTACTTGATCATAACGGATAATTTTTCTAATGTGTTCTTAGATTCGGTTTGCCAGTATTTTATTGAGAAATTTTGCGTCAATGTTCATGAGTGATATAGGCCTGTAATTCTCTTTCTTGGTTGGGTCTTTGTGTGGTTTTGGTATCAGGGTAACTGTAGCTTCATAAAAGGAATTTGGAAATGATTCTTCTGTTTCTATATTGTGAAATACATTAAAGAGTATAGGTATTAGCTCTTCTTGGAAGTTCTGGTAGAATTCTGCATTGCAACCATCTGGTCCTGGGCTTTTTTTGGAAGGGAGATTTTTGATAACAGTTTCTAATTCTTCACGACTAACAGGTTTATTTAGATCATTCACTTCATCTTGGTTTAGCTTTGGTATATGGTACTTATCTAAAAAAAATGTCCATTTCTTTTGCATTTTCCAGTTTTGTGGCATACAGGTTTTTGTAGTAAGATCTAATGATTCTCTGAATTTCCTCTGTGTCTGTGGTTATGTCCCCCTTTTCATTTCTGATCTTATTTATTTGCATGTTCTCTCTCTGTTGTTTAATTAGTTTGGATAGGGGTTTGTCGATCTTGTTGATTTTCTCCAAGAACCAACTTTTTGTTTCATTGATTCTTTGGACTGTTTTCTGTGTTTCTATTTTGTTGATTTCTGCCCTCAGTTTGATTATTTCCAGTCTTCTACTCCTCCAGGGAGCATCTGCTTCTCTTTTTTCTAGAGCTCTCAGGTGTGCTATTAAGTCCCCAATGTATGCTTTCTCTGTTTTCTTTAAGTGTGCACTTAGTGCTATGAACTTTCCTCTTAGCACTGCTTTCATCGTGTCCCATAGGTTTGAGTATGTTGTCTCTTTGTTTTCATTAAAATCACGGAAGACTTTAATTTCTTTCTTAATTTCTTCCTTGACCCAGGTGTGGTTCAGTAGTTGACTGTTCAGTTTCCATGAGTTTGTTGGCTTTCTGGAAGTAGCATTGTTGTTGCTTTCTAACTTTAATCCGTGGTGATCTGATAGGACACAGGTGGACACTGATATTTTTTTGTATCTGTGGAGGTTTCCTTTGTTTCCGAGTATGTGGTCAATTTTCGAGAAGGTTTCATGAGCTGCAGAGAAGAAAGTATATTCTTTCTTATTTGGGTGGATTGTTTTCTAAAGATGTTGGTTAAGTTTATTTGCTTCATTACCTCCAATAATTCTCTTAATTCTCTATTAGATTTCTGTCTGATTCACCTGTCCATTGGTGAGAGAGGTGTGTTGAAGTCTCCTACTACTAGTGTGTGTGGTTTGATGTCTGCCTTGAGTTTTAGTAATGTTTCTTTTACATAAGTGGGTGCTTTTATATTAGGGGCATAGATATTCAGGATTGAGACTTTATCCTGCTGAATTGTTCCTGTTATGAGTATAAAGTGTCCATCTCAATCTCTTCTGATTGATTTTAGTTTGGAGTTAGTTTTGGTAGAAATTATTATGGTTACACCTGCTTTTTTCTTAGGACCATTTGTTTGAAAAACCTTTTCCCAACCCTTTACTCTGAGTAGATGCCTGTCTTTGTGGTTGAGATATATTTCCTGCAAACAGCAGAATGTTGGATCCTGTTTTTGTATCCAGTCTCTTAGCCTGTGCCTTTTTATAGGTGAATTGAGACCATTAATATTAAGTGATATTAATGACCAGTGGTTGTTTACTCCGGTTCTTCTTATTGTTTTTGGTAGTAGAGTTTGTGTGTCTCCCTTCTTTGAGTTCTGCTGGAGAAGGGTTGCTAGATGCCTGAGTTATTGTAGGCAGTGTTGGCAATGTTGGATTCCTTGGGTTGTGATTTTCCTTCTATTACTTTCTGCATGGCTGGATTTATGGCTACGTATTGTTTAAATTTGTTCTTATCCTGGAATGTCTTGTTTTCTCCATTGATAGTGAACGATAGCTTGGTTGGGTATAGTAGTTTGGGTTTGCATCCATGGTCTCTTAGTTTCTGCAGTACCTCTATCCAGGAACTTCTGGCTTTCATAGTTTCCATAGAGAAGTCAGGTGTAAGTGTTATCGGTTTACCTTTATAGGTTACTTAGCCTTTTTCCTTTGTAGCTCTTAATATTCTTTCTTTAATCTGTATATTTTGTGCTTTGATTATTATATGGCGAGGGGATTTTTTTTTATCCAGTCTGTTTGGTGTTCTGTATACTTCCTCAATATTCAAAAGAATATATTTCTTTACATTGGGAAAGTTTTCTTCCATAATTTTGTTAAAAATATTTTCTGGGCCTTTGAGCTGTGACTCTTCTCTTTCTTCTATCCCTATTATTCTTAGGTTTGGTCTTTTTATTGTGTTCCATATTTTATGAATGTTTTATGATGAGAATTTGTTGGTTTTGCTGTTTTCTTTGATCAGTGCATTTATTTTCTCTATAGTGTCTTCAGAGTCTTAGGTTCTTTCTTCTATCTCTTGTATTCTATTGATTATGCTTGTTTCTGTAGTCTCTGCTCGTTGACCTACGTTTTCCATATCCAGCTGGTCTTCAGTTTGTGTTTTCTTCCTTGCTTCCATTTCACCTTTCAATTCTTGAACTGAAAGAATTACCTGTTTGACCATTTTTTCTTGGTTTCCCAGGATATCTTTTATGTATTTACTCATTTCTTCAAACTTTTTGTTATACTTCTCATCCATTTCTATGAAGGCATTTTTTACATGTTGTTTAAGGGACTCTATTACTTTCATAAAGTCAATTTTTTCTTCTTCTTCTTCTGTGTTAGGGAGTTCAAGTCCCTGTGTTGTAAGATCATTGGGTTCTAGTGTTTTCATGTTGTTTTTCAGATTGTTGGGTGAATTCTTGCCTTGGCATCTTCCCATCTCCTTCTATCTATGCTATCTAATGGGTCTTTTAAAACAGGATCAGGGTTCCCTGCTGGCCAGGGGCCCTACTTATAAAATCCCCTCGATCCATTTCCTGTCTCCTGCTGCGGACCAAGATCCCTCTCACCACTCAGAAGGGTCTTCAGGACCAGGACCAGGCTTCCCATTTGCCAGGGACTTCACCAACAAAAGGCCTCCCACTCTGCAGGCCAGTCACCAAAACAGAGAAACTCCTGTTGCCCTCTGTCCCAAGCTCCCGACCCAGCACCCAAACAGGCTAAACTGTGTGATCCCTTGGCCCTGTGGAAGGGAGGGGGAGTGAAGGAGGCCCCTGGGCACAAGCTGGGATGGGTTAGGGAGAGAGAGGTCACAGTAGAGGAGGAGCCACCCCAACAGAGGGTACTAGCCCTCCCAGACTAAAGGGGGGTCAAGGGGGTGGAGAAATGCCCCCGCTCCATTTCCTGTGTCCCGCTGTGAGCCAAGCACACTCTCCCCACTCTGGAGGGTCTTCAGGGACAGGACCAGGCTCCCTGTTCGCCCGTGGACCTCACCAATAAAAGGCCTACCACTCTGTAGGCCAGGCCCCAAAAAACCTACTTGATTTAATTGTAGTGGGGTGATCTGCTTAGTATGGGCTTCACTGTTTTATGCTTGGACTATCCCACATTTGCTGTGTCTGCGTGCCGGTGTCTCCGCTGCTTGTCCCGCGCTGCTGCCTGATCCTGCCTGTGCGCCGGTGTCTCTGACACCTGGGCCTGCCTGCGCAGCACCATGTTAGACAAATATTAACTGAATCTTTGGCTTTTAAAAATGCTAATTCAGAGTCAGGCAGTGGTGGCACACCCCTTTAATGCCAGCACTCAGGAGGTGAGTTGGAGGCCAGCCTGGTCTACAGAGTAAGTTCCAGGACAGGCTCCAAAGCTATACAGAAACCCTGGCCTGTTTTTCTTAACATCAGTTACACAGTGACAGCAGTTACTGTTTGCATGTGACCTGTTTTTGGGTACAGAACTTCTCAGCTATGAAGAAAAGGGTTGGCTCATTTGGATGATCAATCTGCATTGGAATTTGTACACAAAGAGCTGTGTTCCTTGGAGCTAAAGAAACATGAAGTGCTCTAGGAATAGTAGAGGAATTATTACTAAAATTCCTATTTCCCAGATTAGGGTCTACTATGCCCCTAGGGTAGAAAGGCATAACTGGGAAGGCTTTTTTTGTCTGCTATGTAAATTCTGATAACCCAGTAGTGGGAGCAGCTTCCCTTGGGAGTCTCACTTGGGCAGTCTTATCTATTATGGGACAGTGGAAAAACATACCATTTGGATGTAGCTTAAAGATTGTTTAAAAGGTTCTTTTCTTAACTCTTCAATAAGGAACTGTGAGGGAGACCATAAGTCATACCATAGTTGATACGTGATGGCCATCCTGTATATGAGCTAAATTTATTTAGGGATGAATAAATCTGTTTTGGCCAATGACTTCACATGATAAAGTCAGGTGTTATTCCAAATAAAGATAGAGGAAGTAGGCAGAGTCAAAAAGATGCCTCGTATTTGCTGAAGGTGAAAAATCTCAAAACACTACATGTAAGCCACAACTGCATGGTGATACATACATGAATAGAAATGGGTGAATTTAACATGTAAGAACTAACTAGGAATATGCCTGAGGCATTGGACAAATACTGTTGTAATTATATTGTTTGTGTCTGACTACTTGGGTCTAGGTAACCAGAAGATGAAAGTGTAGTCCCTATTTACATTATGACACCCAATGTTTGGCAACGTAAGTCCACATAAAGCCTAAGAAAGTTTAAAACAAGGGGTTCTAAAGCACAAAAGGGAGTCAATTGCAGCTGTCAATTACAAAAACACTCCTCATCAGAAAAGGATTACAGATATGCAGTAAAAACAGATTCAGATAAAAAGGCCTCTGAGTGGGTTATAGTTTATTTGAAAAATGTCCATGGGCTTAAGACAGAGAGGAGAAATATAGACAGAGTCATAGATTAAAAATAGTTTTCTTAAGGATATTACACTGATGTTCTTAAAGAAAAAAATAATTAAAATAATCAATGGGCCTTGAAAAGATAGAAAATAAACAAAGAGTCTGGGTTACATATATTATTATGCTTTCTTTGAATTTTTTCACTGCAGAGAGACATTTGATTTGGGGGCTGCTATGGTAACTCGACATATACTTTAAATTTATCTTGACTTCAAAATTTGAGTCTACGGGCATGTTACTTTGGAAAAGAGGTTCTGCTTTTGCTGCCACATACCTTCCATGCTAATTTTATGTGCTGGTTTTTTTGAATGAGTTGAAAACTGTATTAAATTTTTCCTTAGTTATGGTGTGTGTAAATTATATATAAAAGTTTAGACTTGCAAAGACAGGATAGATTAGATGACAGATTTTACTTTAATTTTCCAAATGTAAGTTGACTAAATAGTGTCCATTTCACTTCCTAATAGAGTAGATATCCCAGGAATATAAAAAATGCATAGTAGGTTACAATAAGCCTAGACAGAAATATTCATATCAAGGCTGTTTGAGGCTACCTTTTAAAAGATAAAGCATTCCAAGAGCAAGTACAAGAGTCAGAAAGTCGTTGCCCCATTCCTACCATTAGGAATGGCACAAAATCACCAAGCTACACAATAATAACTTATATGCAGAGAACCTGGTGCCAACTCATGAAGACTCAGTAATTCTAGTTTCAGTGTCTGTGAGTCCCTATGTACCTGCTTAATTGATTCTGTGGGCTGTGTTCTCCAGTATTCTTTTTTATGTTAGGAAAATTTTTGACTGAATTTTTTGAAAATACTTTTTGGTCCCCTGAGCTAAGATTCTTTTCCTTCTACTCCTATTATTCTACTGTTTGGTCTTTTCATCATGTCCAGACTTCCTGAATTTTTTTTATATTTATTTATTTATTATGTATACAATAGTCTGTCTGTGTGTATGCCTGAAGGCAAGAAGAGAGCGTCAGACCTCATTACAGATGGTTGTGAGCCACCATGTGGCTGCTGGGAATTGAACTCAGGACCTTTGGAAGAGTAGTCAGTGCTCTTAACCTCTGAGCCATTTCTCCAGCCCAGACTTCCTGAATGTTATATTTCAGAAATTCTTAGATTTACTATTTTTTGATTGATGTATCCTCGTTATTTATCACAAATTAAAAACCTGAAATTCTATGTTATGCCTATTATTCTTTTGGTTTGTTCTGTAAGTCCTTTTTATTTATCTAGTTTTCATCTCCAGAATTCCTCCAGCTTCATTTTTTACTTGCTTAGATTTCAATTTTCAGTTCTTGAACTAATTTATGATCTTTCATTTCTGTCAACTGTTTGTTTGTTTGGCTTTCTTTAAGGGTTTTATTATTATTTTCCAATATTTCATTTATCTTCCCCCCCCTTTTTTAAAAGGATTTCTTTATCTAGTTCTAGATTCAGAGACAAAGTTCTTTCCTTTGGCTCTGGTTTGAAGACCAAAGTTGGAATACCCTTCATGTAACCAATATGATTTTATCCATTACTTTGCTGGTTCAAACTAAAATAAAAAGAGGTATATGATTCATACACAAATTGTTGACATTATCTAACTTTTTTTCTACACAATAACTGATTTTGCTTAACTGACTGTAAGTGGCTTAACATCTGAAAGAACAATTTGAAGTAAGCCCCCAGTTTTTTCCTGAGTTCCAAAGATTATAATAATATGCACAAGTTTCTCAGATGACTACACACAAAGTCTTACTCCTATATGAAGCACAAAGCATTATGACACTGAATTCATTTATAGAGTTTCACCACAGTATGATTTTTTTTCTCATGTTTTTGAAATATACACAAATTAACTTCAGGGTTTTTCTACAGAAGGGCTCATATTGTGTATTTGGAGATGATTGTGAAAAAGGATTTACCACATTCCATTCACAGGTATCTATAGAGTATGTTACATTTTAAGCATTTGAAGAGTACAAGAGTCTGCAAAGGCCTTATCACACTGATATCATTCATAGGGTTTCTCTCCAGTATGTGTTCTTTTATGGCTTTGAAGATTACTGTGGTGTGCAAAGGTCTTACCACACTGATTACATTCATAAGGTTTCTCACCAGTATGTGTTCTTTTAGGACTTTGAAGATTACTGTGTTGTGCAAAGGCCTTACCACACTGATTGCAGTCATAAGGTTTCTCTCCAGTATGTGTTCTTTTATGCAATTGAAGATGATTATGGCGTGCAAACGCCTTACCACAGTGATTACATTCATAGGGTTTCTCTCCAGTATGTGTTCTTCTATGCATTTGAAGATCACTGTGACATGCAAAGGCCTTACCACAATGATTACATTCATAAGGTTTCTCTCCAGTATGTGTTCTTTTATGGCTTTGAAGATTACTGAGTTGTGCAAAGAACTTACCACACTGATTACATGCATAGGGTTTCTCTCCAGTATGTGTTCTTTTATGCCTTTGAAGATCACTGTGACATGCAAAGGTTTTACCACAATGATTACATTCATAGGGTTTTTCTCCAATATGTCTTCTTTTATGATATTGAAGAGCACTGTTCTGTGCAAAGGCCTTACCACACTCATTACATTCATAGGGTTTCTCTCCAGTATGTATTCTTTTATGATTTTGAAGACTACTCTTAGCTGCAAAGGCCTTATCACACTGATTACATTCATAGGGTTTTTCTCCAGTATGTGTTCTTTTATGCCTTTGAAGAACACTGTGATATGCAAAGGCCTTACCACACTGATTACATTCATAGGTTTTCTCTCCAGTGTGTGTTCTTTTATGGTATTGAAGAGCAATGTTCTGTACAGAGGCCTTACCACGCTGATTACATTCATAGGGTTTCTCTCCAGTATGTGTTTTTTTATGCAATCGAAGATGATCATGATGTTCAAAGGCCTTACCACACTGATTACATTCATACTGTTTTTCTCCAGTTTGTATTCTTTTATGTGTTTGAAAAACAGTACATTGAGCAATGGTTTTACCACACTGATGATATTCATAGGGTGTCTCTCTAGTATATATTCTTTTAATCTTTTGAAGATGACTGTGATCAGCAAAGACCTTACCATGCAGATTACATTCATATGATTTCTCTCCAGTATGTGTATGTTTATGACTTTGATGTGTTTCATAAAGAAGAAAGTTTTTATCATCTTGACCATATTCATAGGTTTTCTCTCCAGTGTGTGTTCTTTTATGCATTTCAAGATGATTGTGATAAGAAAAGACTTCATCACATTTCTTAATTTCAGAGCGTTTTTCTTCTCTATGTGTATTTTCATTCCTTAGAAGATGAGTGTTATAAAACAAGACTTTACCACAGTGAGAATATACTGAAAACTTCTCTTCAGTTTGATTACTTTCAATCCTGCAAGGATAATTTACAAATGTAAAAGCTTTACCGCATTCAATGCAGTTGAACCTCATACCTGTATGAACTAATTTCATATTTTTTCAAATTGTAAAAAGGAATCAAATATCAAGGTTTTATACCTTTGTTTAAAATCATGTTTTCTTCTCTCATTAGAGGTCCTTTTACATCTAGAACAAATATTTGTGATGATAAATTCCATTGTGTCATGGTTTATCTTTTTATCTATAACTATACCTATATTTTTCTAGGATACTTTTTACATTTTTTTTTTTTTTTGGTTTTTCGAGACAGGGTTTCTCTGTAGCTTTGGTGCCCGTCCTGGAACTAGCTCTTGTAGACCAGGCTGGCCTCGAACTCCCAGAGATCCGCCTGCCTCTGCCTCCCGAGTGCTGGGATAAAAGGCGTGTGCCACCACCGCCCGGCTACTTTTTACATTTTTGAAGAGAACTGCATATACTGAGTGCTTTACCAACTTTACTCCATAAATAATTTTGCTATATTGTGAATCATTATACATTTGGTAAGTGAACTAAGACACCCAGAAGTATTTGCATAGACCTAGAACTAATGTTTGTTTGTTTGTTTTTGTTGTAATGTGAGTTTGTATTTATGTATTAACCATGATGATAGAAAATAAATTAACTTTGTATTTTTGGATCAAATTAAACATGTGCACTCTATATAGGAACTACAGTTTATCTTCTTAATTGTTCCTAAGGAGAGGTAGGCTAAATCTCTCCATATTCCTATGCTCATACACTTGTGTCAAGAGTGACATATCATATATGCATACATACATATATATACATACATATACATATATATATATATATATATATATGAAAAAAGAATAGAGTAAAAAAGATTTCCACAATGAATCCTTAAGGTTTGACTTTCACAGATTGTGGTATAGATATTAAGGTTTTTCCACAACAACTGCCCCTTGACCCTTGACTAATCTAATTGCACTAAACTTAGCACACTCACAAAAAATATATGAGTGATACAAGGCTTACCATGGGCTATTGAATTAGTAGAAAGTTCTGCAGCTATACTCATCATCACTGAAATATGTATACTTTTTCTGTCATGAATAGCAAGAAGCAAATGAAGCAGCAGTTCTACAACATAGCTCTCATGGTGCTATGAATCAAATGGTGATATCTGTTTAGGCATTGCTACCTAGACTTTTTCTTAAATGAAGGCTTTGCAGATGCAATTCACATACATGAAATTGAGGTATATGGATTTATGAGAACTTAATAACCATCAAAACATTTAAAGCTGTGCTTATTTACAGTGTTGCTTTTGTTTTAATAAAGTTCCAGAACACATTACAAACTATTCAAGGGAAATTGTTATGAACTTGCACAAGAAAATTACCTTGCATGTCTTCTAGAACATTGACAATGCTCTTCAGTGTTAAGGTCTTCCCAAATGTATCCTAAAATACAGTACCAGAATATATGTTATATTATTTAAGAATGTGCAACAATTAGCTTATCTTAAGTGCACCTAAGAACCGTGACTGTGTTATTCACCTCATTCTTCTTTCTCTAAAACAAATGATAGAACAAAATCATAAACCAAGGAAAAGTTGTCTCCATATTTTGAAACATGAAAGAAATTCATTTTCACCTATAGTAGTTAGGTTCCTGTAGGTCTCCAGCATCACATCTTTGTAGAGATTCTTCTGGGCAGGATTCAGCAAATCCCACTCTTCCTTAGTGAAGTTGATGTGCACATCATCATAGGTCAATGCCTTCAAAAACATACCATACATGAGTACAATGTAAGTATGACAGTGAAATGTATACTTCTTTGAAAGTATAGTTTTATGATTCTGGTGTTCCCCATTATTGTTCCATGACATAGACACTCACTTTAGAAGGAAATGGAAAAGGAGAAACAATTCTGTTGTTTCTGTGCCTTTTGTATAGGATACCACCTTATAAGAGCATTATCTATTCACAGGGAGAGAAAAAAAGAAGAGATCAACAGTTCATTGTATGCATGACAAAATTAATGAATACAGAAAGGAAAAAAGATGGACAAAATGGGCATATTGGTGTATTTTGCCTTGACCACAACACTCAGAAAACTTAGGTGGGTATATTTGTCTCTGAGTTGAATGCCAGTCAAGATTTAACAGAACTGCTTATCCATTTTTGGATACCATGTATCTTATCAGAGGTTGAGGCATGAGCATGTCTTTGCCCAAAGGCCAGTTTTGACAACAAGAAAACAAACTCTGAGTGTCTTGGGTGCTCAACATTCTCTGGAAAATAGATCAATGCTACCAGTAGTAATCATGTCTCACTTCAACAGTACCCTAGGTTATTTAAATTCCATATTTTACAGCACTTTAAAGTGGCTGAAGATCACCTATCTATCCAAAATATATTCTTTATGTGTCTATAAAAAACCTGATTCTTCTAACTATAAGTATGACAAACGTAGATGACTATTGATCTATAATTCTAATACCTATATAACTTAAAGACTAAGACTTCATATTAGAATATTGTACAATAAACAACTGTACAACAAATGAGGACAATGGGCTCAAAATGTAACCAATGATTAAGTATCTTGATCAGTGGAAGAAATGTACATTGCAATTTCATAAATATAATTATTAATATATCAAATGTTTTAAGCAGAGGTAGAAGCATGAATGCATACAATATTCAATATTTAACATATCAATATACAAAAATCTATATCAAAGCAATTGCCTATAAATTATAACTCACAAGTATTCACGCTATTACTCACTATTATTATTTATGTGTGTAAACTCACACTAATCTATTATTCTATCCAATTTTCCCTTTTTTTCAAAGAAATCCCTGAGCCCATAAAATTTCCCTTCTATCCTGCAACCCTATATCAATTATAGTCAACCCCTAAACGATGTCCCTAACCCTAGGACAAACTTTGTTGGAAGAGGGGATGTAGTCTTTTAGAATTTCTTCCAGTTGTCATGGGGGCAATGTTCTTTCTATGGGATCCTGTGAAAGTAAAATGATGGTTAAGTCCCAAGATTACTGTCTGGTATAATTGCAAATTGTCTCTGAGTATTTTGTAAAGTTTTTCTGAGCTTCCTATTATAAGGTCTGTCCAGAACATTGTAAAAAGTGGGCCATTTCAGCTAACCAAGTTGGAACCATCTTGAGCAGCTGGTATGCAAAACAGATCAGGCAGTAGCACTATCATCATCATGCCATCATATCAACCAGGTTGAGTTGTTGTTGTGGGTCCCCAACTTCTTCCTGTAAAATTTCAAATCTTCAAAAATTACTTCAGGAAAATTCATTGTTCATTGTGGAAAACTCAAACATTTTTTATATAGTCAAATACAGGCATATATATTCAATGACATGTGCAATAGAGACAAAAATAGAAATGGAGAAAAGTGAAAAATTTTCTAAGTTCTTTTTCTGTCTCATGCTCCTGACATGAGAGAAACTCTGAATTTTTATTTTAATGACATGCTTGGATTTATAGAGGGTCAGAGCCAGTTTCCATCTCCAAAACCAGCTCTATATATTCATAAATATATGTCCACTTACAAAAGGCACCCAATGAAATGATAGGATAAAAGTGTAGATTACTGAATCTAAAAAGAATAAAGGGACATATATGTGTGTGATGTTAAAGTGTAGATGAGTAAAATTAATTTTAAAAAGTAACTACTTATTTATATATTTTACATTGATATAGATACGGATGCTCCATTTTGATATAAGCTTGACATTTATATTAAAACATACTTTCTATGATTTTTATATTCTTACTCAAACTATTTTATCCAATTCAACTCACTTAAACATGTAATAAAAATTTGTAGTCCTTGAAAGTTATTATTATAAACTAATTAGGATATAAAGTACTGCATGTTAGTACTTTGTTATTTACTACAATTGAAATTATACTCAAGTTAGGTATGTTTTCAACATTATATAAAATTTCATTAGCTGATTCAAATGTAAATACTTTATAGAAAATGGTTGGTGAAGTAAAGCAAACTTTGTCTCCTTCGAGTATTACTTCTGAAAATATATAAAAAGGTGATTCTATTAATTATTCCGCATATAAAATACCTTTATAAAAATTTGAGCCCAAAAGTTAAAAATTAGGAGAAATTATTTGTGGAATCTTAATAATTTTCAGAAATTGTTGCATGACATTGACCATCTATATCCCACTATTGGAGTAAAAAATTGAAAACAGTAATTTGGACCAAACCATAAAAGGTGACAAGGATTTAAACAGTCAAAGAGAATTATCATCTAAAGCAGAGAAAAAAAATTAGTTTAGTAGAAATAACATTATAGGAGGCACTTATGGATTGTTTGGATCTGAAGTTTGGTTACATTCAAGACTTATTTTTTTTGATACAGGTTTCTCTGTAGCTTTGGAATGTGTCCAGGAACTAGCTCTTCTAGACCAGGCTGGCCTTGAACTCTACCTGCCTCTGCCACCCAAGATCTGGGATTAAAGGCGTGAGACACTACCTCCTGGCCTTCATTCTAGGCATTTTACATTCTTCGCATTCCCTATAGAAATTTTACTGCAGAGGAGAGATATTATCTTATAATCGATATTTTAACCATATAAACATACTAAAAAAACTAAAAAGTTATGTGGAAAAAATCTGAGTTGTTTTTTTAAAAAAAACTGAAACTTCATCTATTAGCAAGAATTTACCAAGGTTAAATTGTAGCATGTTTTACTAATGTTGAAATTAAATCATTATGGATAGGAAGTGAACATTAACAAAAAGCATACAGTAATTTCTTTGGAGAAATTAACAACAAATATCCCTTTAGCCATAATATTAGTGATCATATAGGGAAGTAACTAATTCTAGGGAAAGGTTTCATTTAGTTTCCTGTATTTAATTTTGGGTTTGAGTCTCTATCTGATATCTAAGCATACATAACAAATACTCATCCTTTAACCTCTTACAGATCTGCTGCATATGACAATTAAAATGCTTAAGTTTTTTTCAATGATATATGAGCATGCATTACAGTGACCTTTGAAGTCTCCAAAAGAAGTGTGAGTCATGCAAGGAAGATTTCAACTGCACTATGTTATTGTTTCACCATCTAAACATCAGGACTGTCAGGTTTGGACAATATCAAAATGTTACATTGAGATGATTGAGACCGCTGGGAACATATATTTTAATTAAGTAAACAGTTCATTTTGAAGGTTTGAGGAAGAGATGATGGGCAAAAACACACAGAGGTTGAATGACGAAATTAAATCAAACACCGAGATATTAATTCTCACACCTATGACACATGATTTTTGACAAATAAGCTAAAATTATACAATGAAAAAAGAAAGCATCTGCAACAAATGGTTATGGCATAACTGGATATCAACATGTAAACGAATGCAAATAGTTCCATATCTATCACCATGCACAATACTCAAGTCCAAACGGGATAAAGACCTTAATATAAATCTGACCACACTGAAACTGCTAGGAGAGAAAGAGAAAAGCAGACTTCCAAGCATGGAACAGAAGACCACTTCCTAAATATAACACCTGTAACACAGACTCTGAGAGGAAAATAAATAAATGGGACCTTCTGAAACTGAGAAGCTTCTGCAAAGCAAAGGACACAGTCAATAACACAATAAAGCAGCTTATTGAATGGGAAAATAAATTTCCAATCCCATATAAGATAGAGGACTGATCTCCAAAATATATAAAGAACTCAAGAAATTAAACATCAAAATTTCAAATAATTCAATTAAAAATGGGGTACAGAACTCAACAGAGAATTTTCTATAGAATAATCTCAAATGGCCAAAAGACACTTAAGGAAATGTTCAACATCCTCAGCCATCAGTGAAATGCAAATCAAAATGACTCTGCAGAGGCAGGCCTAGGCGGCGGAAGCACCGGCGCGCAGGCAGGCCCGGGCGGCGGAGGCACCAGCACGCAGGCAAGTCCGGGCGGCAGAGGCACCGGCGTGCAGGCAGGCCCGGGTGGCGGAGGCACCGGCAGTCAGGCCCGGCAGGCAGGCCTAGGCGGCGGAAGCACCGGCGCGCAGGCAGGCCCAGGTGGTGGAGGCACCGGCAGGCAGGCCTAGGCGGCGGAAGCACCGGCGCACAGACAGTTCCGGCTGGCGGAGGCACCGGCAGGCAGGCCTAGGCGGCGGAAGCAACGGCGCGCAGGCAGGCCCGGGCAGCGGAGGCACCAGCACGCAGGCAAGTCCTGGCGGCAGAGGCACCGGCGTGCAGGCAGGCCCGGGTGGCGGAGGCATCGGCAGTCAGGCCCGGCAGGCAGGCCTAGGCAGCGGAAGCACCGGCGCACAGACAGGCCCGGGCAGCGGAGGCACCAGCACGCAGGCAAGTCCGGGCGGCAGAGGCACCGGCGTGCAGGCAGGCCCGGGTGGCAGAGGCACCGACAGTCAGGCCCGGCAGGCAGGCCTAGGCGGCGGAAGCACCGGCGCGCAGGCAGGCCCAGGTGGCAGAGGCACTGGCAGGCAGGCCTAGGTGGCGGAAACACCGGCGCACAGACAGTTCCGGGCGTCGGAGGCACCGGCAGGCAGGCCCGGGCGGCGGAGGCACTGGATACAGGATAGTGCGGGCAAGAAACAGTGAAGCCTGCACTGAGAACAGATTGCCCCGCTACAATTAAATCAAACCAAATAGATAGCATCGGTAAGAGGAGATGGGCAGACGCCAAGGCAAGAATTCACCCAACAATCTGAAAAACAACATGAAAACACCAGAACCCAATGATCTTACAACACAAGGACTTGAACACCCTATCACAGGAGAAGAGGAAAAAACTGACTTTTTGAAAGCAATAGAGTCCCTTAAACAACATGTAAAAAACGCCCTCATAGAAATGGATGAGAAGTATAACAAAAAGTTTGAAGAAATGAGTAAATACGTAAATGATACCCTGGGAAGCCAAGAAAAAACGATTAAACAGGTAATGGAAACAGTCCAAGAATTGAAAACTGAAATGGAAGCAAGGAAGAAAACACAAACTGAGGACCAGCTGGATATGGCAAATATAGGTCAACGAGCAGAGACTACAGAAACAAGCATAATCAATAGAATACAAGAGATAGAAGAAAGAATCTCAGATTCTGAAGACAACATAGAGAAAATAAACGGACTGATCAAAGAAAACACCAAAACCAACAAATTCTCATCACAAAACATTCAGGAAATATGGGACACAATAAAAAGACCAAACCTAAGAATAATAGGGATAGAAGAAGGAGAAGAGGCACAGCTCAAAGGTCCAGAAAACATTTTTAACAAAATTATGGAAGAAAACTTCCCCAACAAAAAGAAAGATATTCCTTTGAATATTCAAGAAGCATACAGAACACCAAACAGACTGGATCAAAAAAAAACGTCCCCTCGCCATATAATAATCAAAACACAAAATATACAGATTAAAGAAAGAATATTAAGAGCTGCAAAGGAAAAAGGCCAAGTAACTTATAAAGGTAAACCGATCAGACTTACACCTGACTTCTCTATGGAAACCATGAAAGCCAGAAGGTCCTGGATAGAGGTACTACAGAAACTAAGAGACCATGGATGCAAACCCAAACTACTATACCCAGCCAAGCTATCGTTCACTATCAATGGAGAAAACAAGACATTCCAGGATAAGAACAAATTTAAACAATATGTTGCCACAAATCCAGCCCTACAGAAAGTAATAGAAGGAAAATCACAACCCAAGGAATCCAACATTGCCAACACTGCCTACAATAACCCAGGCATCTAGCGACCCTTCAACAGCACAACTCAAAGAAGGGAGACACACAAACTCTTCTACCAAAAGCAGTAAGAATAACCGGAGTTAACAACCACTGGTCATTAATATCACTTAATATTAATGGTCTCAATTCACCAATAAAAAGGCACAGGCTAAGAGATTGGATACGGAAACAGGATCCAACAGTCTGCTGTTTGCAAGAAACTCATCTCAACCACAAAGACAGGCATCTACTCAGAGTAAAGGGTTGGGAAAAGGTTTTTCAAGCAAATGGTCCTAAGAAAAAAGCAGGTGTGGCCATACTAATTTCTAACAAAACTGACTTCAAACTAAAATCAATCAGAAGAGATCGACAGGGACACTTCATACTCATAACAGGAACGATTCAGCAGGATGAAGTCTCAATCCTGAATATCTATGCCCCTAATATAAAAGCACCCACTTATGTAAAAGAAATATTGCTAAAACTCAAGGCAGACATCAAATCACACACACTAGTAGTAGGAGACTTCAACACACCTCTCTCACCAATGGACAGGTCAATCAGACAGAAAACTAATAGAGAATTAAGAGAATTGTTGGAGGTAATGAATCAAATGGACTTAACAGACATCTATAGAACACTCCACCCAAATAGGAAAGAATACACCTTCTTCTCTGCAGCTCATGGAACCTTCTCGAAAATTGACCACATACTTGGAAACAAAGGAAACCTCCACAGATACAAAAAAATATCAGTGTCCACCTGTGTCTTATCAGATCACCACGGATTAAAGTTAGAAGCCACCAACAAAGCTACCCCCAGAAAGCTGACAAACTCATGGAAACTGAACAGTCAACTACTGAACCACACCTGGGTCAAGGAAGAAATTAAGAAAGAAATTAAAGTCTTCCTTGAATTTAATGAAAACAAAGAGACAACATACTCAAACCTATGGGACACGATGAAAGCAGTGCTAAGAGGAAAGTTCATAGCACTAAGTGCCCACTTAAAGAAAACGGAGAAAGCATACATTGGGGACTTAACAGCACACCTGAAAGCTCTAGAAAAAAAAGAAGCAGACGCGCCCAGGAGGAGTAGAAGACTGGAAATAATCAAACTGAGGGCAGAAATCAACAAAATAGAAACACAGAAAACAGTCCAAACAATCAATGAAACAAAAAGTTGGTTCTTGGAGAAAATCAACAAGATTGACAAACCCCTATCCAAACTAATTAAACGACAGAGAGAGAACACGCAAATAAATAAGATCAGAAATGAAAAGGGGGACATAACCACAGACACAGAGGAAATTCAGAGAATCATTAGATCTTACTACAAAAGCCTGTATGCCACAAAAATGGAAAATGCAAAAGAAATGGACACTTTTTTATATAAGTACCATATACCAAACCTAAACCAAGACCAGGTGAACGATCTAAATAGACCTGTTAGTCGCGAAGAATTAGAAACAGTTATCAAAAATCTCCCTTCCAAAGAAAGCCCAGGGCCAGATGGTTTCAATGCAGAATTCTACCAGAACTTCCAAGAAGAGCTAATACCTATACTTCTTAATGTATTTCACAATATAGAAACAGAAGAGTCATTGCCAAATTCCTTTTATGAAGCTACAGTTACCCTGATACCAAAACCACACAAAGACCCAACCAAGAAAGAGAATTACAGGCCTATCTCACTCATGAACATTGACGCAAAAATTCTCAATAAAATACTGGCAAACCGAATCCAAGAACACATTAGAAAAGTTATCCATTATGATCAAGTAGGCTTCATTCCAGAGATGCAGGGCTGGTTCAACATACGCAAATCTATCAATGTAATCAACCATATAAATAAACTGAAAGAAAAAAACCATATGATCATTTCATTAGATGCTGAAAAAGCATTCGACAAAATTCAACACTCCTTTATGATAAAGGTCTTGGAGAGATTAGGGATACAAGGGGCATACCTAAATATAATAAAAGCTATTTACAGCAAGCCGACAGCTAACATTAAATTAAATGGAGAAAAACTCAAAGCCATCCCACTAAAATCAGGAACACGACAAGGATGTCCACTCTCTCCATACCTCTTCAATATAGTGCTTAAAGTTCTAGCAATAGCAATAAGACAACATAAGGGGATCAAGGGGATCCATATTGGAAAGGAAGAAGTTAAGCTTTCATTATTTGCAGATGATATGATAGTATACATAACCGACCCCAAAAACTCTACCAAAGAACTCCTACAGCTGATAAACACCTTTGGTAATGTGGCAGGATACAAAATCAACTCCAAAAAATCAGTGGCCTTCCTATACACTAAGGATAAGGAAGCAGAGAGGGAAATCAGAGAAGCATCACCTTTCACGATAGCCACAAATAGTATAAAATACCTTGGGGTAACTCTGACCAAGGAAGTGAAAGATCTATTTGGCAAGAACTTTAAGTCTTTGAAGAAAGAAATTGAAGAGGATACCAGAAAATGGAAGGACCTCCCTTGCTCTTGGATTGGGAGGATCAACATAGTAAAAATGGCAATTCTACCAAAAGCAATCTATAGATTCAACGCAATCCCCATCAAAATCCCATCAAAATTCTTCACAGATCTGGAGAAGACAATAATCAACTTTATATGGAAAAACAAAAAACCCAGGATAGCCAAAACAATCTTATACAATAAAGGATTGTCTGGAGGCATTACCATCCCTGACTTCAAACTCTATTACAGAGCTACAGTACTGAAAACGGCTTGGTACTGGCATAAAAACAGAGAAGTCGACCAATGGAATAGAATAGAAGACCCTGACTTTAGCCCACAAACCTATGAACACCTGATTTTCGATAAAGGAGCTAAAAGTATACAATGGAAAAAAGAGAGCATCTTCAACAAATTGTGCTGGCAAAACTGGAAGTCAATCTGTAGAAGAATGAAAATAGACCCATATATATCACCATGCACAAAACTCAAGTCCAAATGGATTAAAGACCTCAATATCAGTCCAAACACACTGAATCTGATAGAAGAGAAAGTGGGAAGTACTCTACAACACATGGGCACAGGAGAACACTTCCTACGTACAACCCCAGCAGCACAAACACTAAGGACATCATTGAATAAATGGGACCTCCTGAGACTGAGAAGCTTCTGTAAAGCAAAGGACACTGTCACTAAGACAGAAAGGCAACCCACTGACTGGGAGAAGATCTTCACCAACCCCGCAACTGACAAAGGTCTGATATCCAAAATATACAAAGAACTCAAGAAATTAGACCGTAAAAGGTTAATCAATCCAATTATAAAATGGGGCACTGAGCTGAACAGAGACTTTTCAACAGAAGAACTTCAAATGGCCAAAAGTCACTTAAGATCATGCTCAACTTCCTTAGCAATCAGGGAAATGCAAATCAAGACAACATTAAGATACCATCTTACACCGGTCAGAATGGCTAAAATCAAAAACACCAATGATAGCCTCTGCTGGAGAGGTTGTGGAGAAAGGGGCACTCTCATCCATTGCTGGTGGGAATGCAAACTTGTGCAACCACTTTGGAAAGCAGTGTGGCGGTTTCTCAGGAAAGTCGGGTTCAACCTACCTCTTGACCCAGCAATACCACTATTGGGAATATACCCAAGAGATGCCCAAACATATAACAAAAGTATATGCTCAACTATGTTCATAGCAGCATTGTTTGTAATTGCCAGAACCTGGAAACAACCTAGATGTCCTTCAATGGAAGAATGGATGAAGAAAGTATGGAATATATACATATTAGAGTACTACTCAGCAGTAAAAAACAATGACTTCTTGAATTTTGCATACAAATGGACGGAAATTGAAAACACTATCCTGAGTGAGGTAAGCCAGACCCAAAAAGAGGAACATGGGATGTACTCACTCATATTTGGTTTCTAGCCATAAATAAAGGACATTGAGACTATAATTCGTGACTCTAGAGAAGCTAAATAAGAAGGTGAACCCAAAGAAAAACATATAAGCATCCCCCTGAATATTAACCTTCATCAGGCGATGAAAGAAGACAGAGACAGAGACCAACATTGGAGCACTGGACTGAAGTCTCACGATCCAAAGGAGGAGCAGAAGGAGAGTGAGCACGAGCAAGGAACTCAGGACGGCGAGGGGTGCACCCACACATTGAGGCAATGGGGATGATCTATCGGGAACTCACCAAGGCCAGCTGGCCGGGGACTGAAAAAGCATGGGACAAAACCGGTCTCGCTGAACATAATGGACAATGAGGACTACTGAGAACTGAAGAACAATGGCAATGGGTTCTTGATCCTATTGCATGTAATGGCTTTGTGGGAGCCCAGGTAGTTTGGATGCTCACCTTAATAGACCTGGATGGAGGTGGGTGGTCCTTGGACCTCCCACAGGGCAGAGAAACCTGCTTACTCTTTGGGCTGAGGAGGAAGGAAGACTTGATTGGGGGAGGGGGAGGGAATGGGAGGTGGTGGCGGGGAAGAGGCAGAAATCTTTAATAATTAAATTAATTAATTAATAAAAAAAATCAGCAAGAAAAAAAAATGACTCTGCAATACCACCTTACACCTGTCAGAATGGCTAAGATCAAAAACACCAATGACTGTTTATGCTGGAGAGGATGTGCGAGTAAGGGGAAGACTCTTCCATTGCTGGTGGAAATGCAAATCGTACAACCACTCTGGAAAACAGTATGGCAGTTTCTCTGAAAATTAGGATTCAACCTACCTCAAGACCCAGCAATACAAATGACAATAGTGTGAACTCTCTTATACATTAATATTGGTTGAAAGTTAAGGATATTCATGCTACAACCCACAGACATAGAGTTAGTTAACAACAAAGGATCAAGGGAGGGACACATTGATCTCCCTGAGAGGGGCACTAGAATAGGTCTTCTGAATTGAATGGTGACAGTTGGGTATGGGAACAGGGGAAAGCAGGATCAGGGTGCTTGGATGTAGAGAGAATGAGGAAAGACTACAGGAATTGGGGAACATTTGGGAGCTGGTATTGTACCTAGAACAGTAAATATTCATTGGACTGTATGAAAATACCCCTAGCAAGGATGTTTAGAAAAGAGGGATAAGAAGTCTGTGGAGTCTTCTCTAACCAGGCAAAGTATTCAATGTTTAGACTGGGACACCACCCAGCAACAGTTACATCTACATCTAGTCCTGCTTGCAAGATATGTTGAGTTATTTGTTCCCCAGAACTTGTAGGAGTAAACAACAAATAACTCGTGAAACTTCAGGCCTTTTCCATTAGAAGGAGACAATGTCCATTCTAATTGGATGTCTAAGACCTGAAGCTCACTATACTACAGGCCTATGATAGAACCAAACATAATAGGAAAAAAGTCCATGAAATGATTTCTCATGATATTCTGTTATTCTCATACAACAGTGCCTCCGCCAATTGTTATCAAACTGGCCTAATCCAGGAACTCAAAGCAGTAGGAGCAGACACAAGCAGTCAAGCAATAAGAGGAGATAAGGAGACCCTGCTGTCAATAGGGAGGAAGTACCATAGCAAATGCCTCCCACCTTGGTTGAGGACACTAGGTTAACACAGCCCACAGAATCATCTAAGCAGGAGTTATTGGTGCTCACAGAGATCTGTGATCCTATAGGGGCCTGTGCTAAATGCTTTGCATATATGTGGGGTGTACTTTAACTCATTTGACAGCTTTTGAGACCACTTTTCCTCATACTGGGTTTCTACATCCAGGCTTTATATGGATTCTGCACAGTCTTACTTTAACTTGTTGTACCATGTATGTGGGCTGGTTTTACATGTTACTTGACAATGACCTAGATCATTGATGATATAGACAATTGATGTCTAGATCATTGATGATCTAGACAATGACCTAGATCATCAGAGATTAGGGAGCCTCAGAAAAAAAAATGCTTCCATGGGATTCAGAAATGAGGCATTCTCTCAATGACTGATCAATGGCAGAGGGCAAAGCCCGTTCGGAGTTATGCCATCCCAGGGGCTGGTCCTGGGTTCTACAAAAAGAGAGGATGGGTAAGTCCTATGAAATAAGAAAGAAGCACTCCCCCATCACATTTGCATCAATTCTTGACTCAAGGATCCTGCCCTCCTTAAGTTCCTTCCCTGATGTTCTTTAATAGTGAACAACAATAAGGAAGTATAAGCCAACTAAACCCTTTTCACCCAATTTTGCTTTTTGGTCATGGTGTTTCTTCACAACAGCAGAATCCCCAATTAAAACAAGACACCATGTTTTGTTGATATGTATGAGATTCTAAAGATAAACAAAGAAAAGAGACTCCCTGGTAAGGCACCAGCTTGTGGTGCTACACAGATTATTAGAAATGGGCTAATCAAGATGTGAGAATTAGCCAATAAGAGGCTGCAATTACTAGGCTAGGCAGTGTTTAAAAGAGTACATTTTCTAAATAAAGGATCATCTGGAGGCATTACCATCCCTGACTTCAAACTCTATTACAGAGCTACATTATTGAAAACATC
Organism: Chionomys nivalis; assembly: GCF_950005125.1. Classification (NCBI taxonomy): domain Eukaryota; kingdom Metazoa; phylum Chordata; class Mammalia; order Rodentia; family Cricetidae; genus Chionomys; species Chionomys nivalis. Next base: position 35,446,793 of record NC_080111.1, on the reverse strand, counting down.
TTGGTATTGGCATAAAAACAGAGAAGTCAACCAATGAAATCAAATAGAAGACCCGGATTTAACCCACAAACCTATAAACACCTCATTTTTGATAAAGGAGCTAAAAGTATACAATGGAAAAAAGAGAGCATCTTCAACAAATTGTGCTGGCAAAACTGGATGTCAATCTGTAGAAGAATGATAATAGATCCATATCTATCACCATGCACAAAACTCAAGTCCAAATGGATTAAAGACCTCAATATCAGTTCGAACACACTGATAGAAGAGAAAGTGGGAAGTACTCTACAACACATGGGCACACGAGACCACTTCCTACGTATAACCCCAGCAGCACAGACATTAAGGGCATCATTGAATAAATGGGACCTCCTGAGACTGAGAAGTTTCTGTAAAGCAAAGGACACTGTCACTAAGACAAAAAGGCAACCCACTGACTGGGAGAAGATCTACACCAACCCCACAACTGACAAAGGTCTGATCTCCAAAATATATAAAGAACACAAGAAACTAGACTGTAAAAGGCTAATCAACCCAATTATAAAATGGGGCACTGAGCTGAACAGAGAATTCTCATCAGAAGAAGTTAAAATGGCCCAAAGACACTTAAGGTCATGCTCAACTTCCTTAGCAATCAGGGAAATGCAAATAAAGACAAATTTAAGATACCATCTTACACCTGTCAGAATGCCTAAAATAAAAAACATTAATGATAGCCTTTGCTGGAGAGGTTGTGGAGAAAGGGGTACACTCATCCATTGCTGGTGGGAATGCAAACTTGTGCAACCACTTTGGAAAGCAGTGTGGAGGTTTCTCAGGAGATTTGGGATCAACCTACCTCTGGACCCAGCAATACCACTCTTGGGAATATACCCAAGAGGTGCCTTATCATACAACAAAAGTATACGCTCAGCTATGTTTTAGCAGCAATGTTTGTAATAGCCAGAACCTGGAATCAACCTACATGCCCTTCAATGGAAGAATGGATGAAGAAAGTATGGAATATATACATATTAGAGTACTACTCAGCAGTAAAAAACAATAACTTCTTGAATTTTACATGCAAATGGACGGAAATATAAAACACTATCCTGAGTGAGGTAAGCCAGACCCAAAAAAGGAACATGGGATGTACTCACTCATATTTGGTTTCTAGCCATAAATAAAGGACATTGAGCCTATAATTCTTGATCCTAGAGAAGTTAAATAAGAAGGTGAACCCAAAGAAAAACATATAGGCATCCTCCTGAATATTAAACTTCATCAGGCGATGAAAGGAGACAGAGACAGAGACCCACATTGGAGCACTGGACTGAAATCTCAAGGTCCAAATCAGGAGCAGAAGGAGAGAGAGCACGAGCAAGAAACTCAGGACCGCGAGGGGTGCACCCACACACTGAGACAACGGGGATGTTCTATCGGGAACTCACCAAGGCCAGCTGACCTGGGTCTGAAAAAGTATGGGATAAAACCGGACTCGCTGAACATAGTGGACAATGAGGACTACTGAGAACTCAAGAACAATGGCAATGGGTTTTTGATCCTACTGAACGTACTGGCTTTGTGGAAGCCTAGGAAGTTTGGATGCTCATCTTACTAGACCTGGATGGAGGTGGATGGTCCTTGGACTTCCCACAGGGCATGGAACCCTGATTGCTCTTCAGGCTGATGATGGAGGGGGACTTAGTTGGGGGAGGGGGAGAAAAATGAAAGGTGGTGGGGGGGAGGAGGCAGAAATCTTTAATAAATAAATTAATTAATTTAAAAAAATCCAATAGGGAAAAAAATACATTTTTCATGTAATTATTTCGGGTAAAGCTAGCCGGGTGGCGGGAAGTGGCCCGCCGCTTCTCATAATAGATCAGCACAATTTGTATTAGCCTGGTAAAAACCTAAACACTCCCTGACCAAAGAATGGATGAGGAAAATGTCCTGCATTTACACAATGGAGTACTACACAGCAGAAAAAAATGACATCTTGAAATTGCAGGCAAATTTAGGGATCAAGAACACATCATACTTAGTGAGGTAACCCAGACCCAGAAAGACAAATATACAGTGTCCTCACTCATAAGTGGCTTTTAGACCTAAAGCAAAGAAAACCAGCCTACAATTCTCAACCACAGAGAACCTAGATAACAAAGAGGAATCTAAGCGAAACACACATGGATCTAATCTACATGGGAAGTAGAAAAAACAGAGTCTTCTGAAGTAATTGGGATCATGGGGATCATGGGAGAAAGTAGAAGAGGGGAGGAAGGGAGGAGAGCAGAATAAAATATATACCTCAATAAAAACAATTAAAAAAAAAAACAAAAAATGACATAAACTACTGACTGCCTGGACAGTCACCCAAGATTCTACTGTACTGTTGGACTTTTAACTTTAGCCTATACACCTAGAAGATCTGACCAAGTTTCTGTGAAGCAGGAATTTTGAAGGATTGTCCTGCTTTGCCATGGCAATGCTCAGCTGACACTTTCTTTTGTGTCCTGCCTATCTACCTTGGACAGTATACTATCCAAGTTAAGTCAAAGGGCAGTTTCTTGCCAGTGCCTAAGTCTTGCCAGCAAGAAAGTTATCTACATTTAGTCATTTCTACGATATCCATCATTTCTCTGAAGTAGATTGGTTTTGTCACAACAGACATGTCTTGCCATAAAAGCCTTATATAATCATAACATCTTAAATGCCATATTTTGAATAGGAAATGTTTGATGACTTATTTAAAATGTATTTTTGGCCAGGGAGTGATGGGGCATGTCTTTAATCGCAGTACTGGTGTGGCAAAAGCAGGCTGATCTCAGTGTGATCAAGGCCAGTATGGTCTACAAAGTGATTTCCAGGACAACCAGAGTATTACAAAGGAACCCTATCATGAAAAAAATGAAAATGAAATGTCTTTTTGTTTCACCTTGAAAGTCTACCTAACATGAATATAAGTATGATTATAATATGTAAGTATTAACTTGTAATTTTATTAATTTAAATAGCTTGTAATAGTAATTTTCAGGACTTGAGTTTTATTTTACATCATAAAGTGACTTGGGCAGAAAACCTTACATAAGAGTAAAAATGTATGCACAACATGTTTTATCAAAAATAACCTTGAATTTCTACGAATATACAAAAATATGTTAAATAAGATTGGAAACACCTACAAAATAACAAAAATAATCTCAAATATATTAATATACAAAAGTACATACTAAGGTAAAATATTTAATAAAAATAGTTTTTTATTTAAAGTCAAATTAGTAATCTATCATTTATCCTATAATTTCTATATCTTTCCTTTTTCTTTTCAGAACAAGATAACTAAATATTATCTCCTCTGTTTGTATTTTTTACCATTACCCATAGTAACTTGTTACCACCTCCACCTCAATGATGACTGATGGAGGAGTTAATTTCATTGGTTAAATAAAGAAACTGCCTAGGCCCATTTGATAGGCCAACCCTTAGGTGGGTGGAGTAAACAGAACAGAATGCTGGGAGAAAGAAGCCAAGTCGGTGAGTCACCATGATTCTCCCACTCCAGACAGATGCAGGTTAAAATCTTCCCTGGTAAGCCAGGTCATGGTGCTACACAGAATATTAGAAATGGGTTAGATTAATATGTAAGAGCTAGTCAATAAGAGGCTGGAACTAACGGGCCAGGCAGTGATTAAAAGAATACAATTCTGGTGTAATTATTTTGGGCATAAGCTAGCCATGCGGGCGGCCAGGTGCTGGGGACACAGCCCCGCCGCTCTTATTACAACAGATGATATAAATCATAACCTAACGAATGACCAAACTGCTAACCCCAACTCTTAGGAATATGGGAACCATGCTTTTGAAATTATTTTTTGTTGTCTGTGGGCAATGGCATATATAAGGGTCCCTGAAATAAACCTAAGATAATTTCAATACGTGGGAGAATTGGCTGTATTATCTCTTGTCCAGTCTTTGTGTAATGGCAAAGTGGAGGAATTATCTCAAGTTCTGGCTAGTGTAGTGCATGAGGACCATCTTAGATAGTAATCTTGGAATTGTCCTGAATAATTTATAGCCCAAAGATGACCTTTGGAGGAGGGTAGTCAGTTTAGTGGCATTACCACACTCTACGAGGAATCAATGTTGTGGGGCCCTAAGCCCCTCTTTAAGATTTTAATGGTCACTGCTAAGAATGATCATGGTTTACTGTAGAAAACCTTAAGTGTTATATGTAGTAAAGCTCAAAGTGTTTAAAGGAGCACAGTTTTTTATTTATATACAGAATTCAAAAACTTAATTTTAAGTTACTTGATAGAAATTTAGATGCAAAATCATGAACAGAAATTAAAAAGAAGCCTTCTATTTAAATTAGATTTTAGATGTATTGCAAACTGATCTTATTCATAAATCCTGTAGTCAGACAGTAGGGCTGAAAGCTGAAAGATCAGAGAAGCACAGCATCCAGCCACTAGATCATAGCTCTATAAAGTTCCCAGTCCAATGTGGGAGCCCATGTGTGACTCAGTTTCCATCTGGAGTCATTTCAGACTTAAAGATTCTATTTGAGTCCAAGCATACCTGTTGTTCTTCTTCTAGTAACCTTGAGGGCTGTGAATAACATCTGCTTTATTCACAGAAAATGCATTTTGCCCAGCTCAAAGTGTCCATTTTTTCTATTAAGATTTGGGCTTGCCGGGCGGTGGTGGCGCACGCCTTTAATCCCAGCACTTGGGAGGCAGAGGCAGGCGGATCTTTGTGAGTTCGAGACCAGCCTGGTCTACAAGAGCTAGTTCCAGGACAGGCTCCAAAACCACAGAGAAACCCTGTCTCAAAAAAACCAAAAAAAAAAAAAAAAAAAAAAAAAAAAAAAAAAAAAGATTTGGGCTAGTGTAGGCCAGCCAGGGGCACTCCTTGTTAGCGATTAGAAGCTGCTTAGCTGAATCAGATAATGCCCAGGTTAGAGCACAGTTAGAGCACAGTGCAGGGAGGTGGGGAGCTGACTGTACTGCTTTTTGATCTGCCTTTTGACTGTGTTCCATATATATGCTGGCTGAGAAATAATCTTGGGCTGTTTTCTATTGACCTTTCATCCTCTCAGTCTAAATTATGATTCTGTGTTCATTTATCTAAATCTAACTTTTCCTTAGCCTCAGCATTCCCTCCAATGGAAGCCATAAATAAATGTTGTTAGACTCACCAAAAGGGGTATCCTGTCTCTACAAGTCCTCAGACTGAATGCAGTTTCTACAAACACTCAATCCTCAGCGCCTCTCTCTTACCACCTTATATTCTCTCTGCTCAAGGATGCCACTTCCTATCTGCAACTCCTTAGTGATAGGATTAAAGATATGAGACACCAGCATTGACTTTACAACTAACTAGTGTGACTACTGGGATTAAAGGTGTCAGTATTGCCTGTGGTGTAAGGCAGGCCATGGCATCTGTTTTACTTTATGATCTTCAGGCAAGCTTTATTATTAAAATATAAATGAAAAAATAAAGCAAAATAATTAGACGCAAGCATCTGAGATCAAGAAGAGAAAAGTAAAACTGTTTATCACCAAAGAGTATAAAAAATATTCTGAGTACAAACTGGGGATGGTCCATCATTTTCACAAACAATGAATGATATAATTAAATTATGGTTTACAAAGTCAACAATATGGATGACACCACTGACAAAACAAGGCACAAACACAAATCTACACACACACACTATATATATATAACTTTTTTAAATATATATATAACTTTTTTTTAATATATATATATATATATATATATATTACTGTTTTTTAAAGAAGAACAACAAGGTTCTAATCAAAATCACTGAATCACTGGCCATCACGCATCCTGTACACTCCTGTTCTCTCCTTTACCAATAATAGAAAATGGGTTTGGTGAGAAGGGCTGTTTCACCAAAATTTACAATATTCACTTGAAGTCTTCTGATGTTTACTGAAAGTATTTGATTCTCTTTTGATAAAGAAAATGATGTCTGGTAGGATCACTTACCATGTTGTTGCCTATAATTGGTGATGGAATCCAAGTCTGCATTACAGTGAGGAAATGAAATCTTTTTAAATGGAATTTCAAGAGAACAGATTTTTAGAGAATCAGTGTACATGTAAATCAACTTGATTTACTCCAACTACTTGGAGTTCCAAGCACTTTTGAAAGTAAGGTTACTGCAATTTTTTGTGTATGTTTTTGCATTTTTTGTGTATGATATTCTCTGTATGATTGCTAGAAGTGATCAAAGCTTCAGGGAGTCAGGAATATAGAAGAAGAGGATGAGAAGTTAAAGGAGCTACAAAATGAGATGGAGAAGCAGATACATAAGAGTACAACGCCAGGCAATGCTGGCTCAGTGATAACGTCTCTTGAGGGAAAGATGGAGGCTGAGGCCAGTTCCATCTATGTTGGCAATGTGGACCATGGTGCAAGAACAGAAGAGCTGGAAGCTCACTTTCATGGATGTGGTTCAATCAACTGTGTTATTATAGTCTGTGACAAATTCAGTGGCCTTGCCAAAGGGTTTGCATATATAGAATTCTTAGACAAAGAGTCAGTGAGGACTTTCCTGGATTTAGATGATTCCCCGTTTAGAGGGAGACAGATCAAGGTGATTCCCATCAGCACAACAGACTGGTTTCCCATGTGCCCAATACTGTGCCTGAACTACCAATTACAACAGCTCCCAATCTTGATTCTACAATGGTTTAAACAGCTGGTCCTTGGATCAAAAAACGAATTTTAAAAAAAGAAAGAAAAACAGAAGGTGGAAATTAATTTTATAAAAAGATATACTGTGGAAGGGGATAATCCCATAACTAACTGAGGAGGGACCTGCTCTGGCCAGTAGGGCAGGCCCAGGGTGTGACATATTCCCTCTGGAGATTCGATATGGACACTTCTCAAATGTAAAACCTGCTTCCAGTTTCCCTGCTCTACTTCACTCTCTTTGTGCCTGCTCAAGTGTAGGTGGGCTCAGATGGTAGGAGACCTTTTTTTTTTTTTTTTACCTAGAGCTCTGGAAAAGTACCAATCTGTTCAGCTTGTTTCCGTCCCTCATTTTCTCTCTGCCTTTTGCAGTTTCTGCCTGCTCCTGATTTCTCAAGTTTGGCACACCCTACCCTTCTTTCCTCAGGGCTCCTGCCTCTCCAGTTTGTCTGGTGAATTTTTTTTGGTTCCTTTTTGTTTATTTTTCTGTCTTGAATGTCTTTCTTTGCGGATTTTTGTGGTTGAAAGAACTGACTCCCAGTGGATTCAGTGTAAATTCCACTTACCTCAGGGGAAATACACTACTTTGTTTTGGGAAGTTTTGCACTTTTTTGTTGTTGTTGTTGTTGTTTATCACGTGTTCTTTTTTGTTTTATATTTTCTTTATATTTTTCCCTTTTATTTGGAGGGAATGGGAACAAGTGGGAATAAGGAGGTGGGAGCTGGATTTTGTTTATTTTTTAAATTCAATCACAAGGGATGGGGTTTTTTAAAATAGTGTGTCATGAGGAAACTTGTTTATGAAAAAAAGAAAAATGATTTAAAATGTATTTTCTCCTTCATGGATTATGGCCCAAGATGTGGATTATGCTCTATCTACCTGCCTAACACAAGGCACACCTGAGAAATGTCTGCAGATCAGAAACTCCTTTGTCCCCTGGAACTAAGCTTCACTGGATCACACCATTCCAGCTACTGGCAGCATGACATTAAAAGCATTCTAATCATGCATTGCTAGAAGATCAATATTGTCATTTCCTACCAGTTCCTAAACTATTTTTAATCTTTGTAACACAAATATGAAATTGGAATGCAATATTGAGAACTTCTGGAATCTAGACGTTCAGTTTTCTAATCTCTCTTCCCACTGCACACTAAGAGCAATGTCCATGTGTGTGCTCTGGACAATCAGCATCATATCCTCCAGTTACAGAGTCTCCCCTGCCCCAGTAAAATCAATACATAGGGAGACACAGAGGACAAGGGACACTGCCAACATGAACCACATGGACCAACACAACTACAGTGTGGCTCATGATCAGTCCAAGTCACAGCAGAAATGACAGATATGAATACCCAACACTCACCAGCTTGTGATCTTCCTTGCTTTACCTACAGCAGAGGCAGAATAGAATCATGGGAAGAACCCACAAACTGTCTGCTACTAGTACTCCCCATGGCTAACCCTTCCCATAATTCCTCACTGGTTAGGGCCACCTAGCTGGGACTCACAATATTAGCAGCTCCTCTATAAGAGGATCAGAGATCAAATGACTCAGACAGCACAGTCCTTCCAGTTCTGCCCTCCCAGCCCAGCAAACAGGGCCCTAGTTTAGATAGTTTGTATTTAGTACACATAATTCAACTCTCCTACACCACATCCTGTTTCTCATCCAAAGCACAGGGTCCTTGGGTGCACATTGCATTGCACACTCACTTTCCAGTGGAGCCATCCCAATGCCTCAGAGATGGGAAATCCTGAAGACAAACACAGGTCCCATTCATAAAGAAATCACCATTCCTGTGTAACTGTGGTTACTCTGTAACTGTTGTTAAACAAAAACAGACCATGTTTAGAAAACAATCAGGATCATGTTATGGCTCAGAGGGGGCAAAGACAATGTGAATATGATGCAGTTTTAATCTCAAAAATTATTTTGAAAAGTTGAAATAAACTTTATGGCCATGTGCTCCAGGGACTAAGGATTTGTATTAGAGCACAATAAATTATGTCATGTATTTTCCCTAAAGATGAAGATCTTATTCCAGAAAATTAACAGTCCTGTTAAGCTGGGACACAATATTTTACACAGATCATCTATTTTGAATGAACTATTGAAATATCGCAATTAGGTTTCAAGATAAGGTCAGTCCCATACCCAGATTGCCATTGTCTGTGGACTGCAAACAATGGTCAATCGGAATAATAATAATAACACATCACAACTGATCAATCAGGGCTACCTAATTCCATGTAAGTAATCTCAGTTGAAGGAGGAAAGCTCTTACCCTCAGGCCAAACTTTCACTTCCTGCACTGTGTCTCCACCAGCTTTAAAGTTGGTCAATGAGTTCAATTCTAATACTAGTCCCTCTTTATTTCTAAGTCCCCAATAAAAGCCAGAATGATTAGCAGATACTCATTAACTGTTCTATTTTTCTTTCTCACTGACTAGTGAAGGACAAACCTGGAAGGAGTTGCAGGACTGTCTTCCCAGAACTGGGCATCAGAGGCAGGATTAGGTGTCCAAAATAATTCTCAATTACATAGCATGAGGCAAGCTTAAAGTATAGGAGACATTGCTCTACATAGAAATCAACATAACTTGAAAGAAATGAAATGAAACTATCAATGACTTAGAAACATTGGAGAACAGAAACAAATAGAGATAAGAGCAGCAATACACTTAAAGAAAGTTTTGAAACTGATACCAAAAAGTGATTTTTAAAGTGATGATAATAATGCACTTTTAGCTGGGCAGTGGTGGTACACGCTTTTAATCCCAGCACTCGGAAGCAGAAGCAGGTGGATCTTTGTGAGTTTGAGGCCAGCCTGGTCTACAAGAGCTAGTTCCAGGACAGCCTCCAAAGCTACAGAGAAACCCCGTTTTAATACACCAAAAATGCACTTTTAAGGTTAAATAAAATTTTCTATATTGACTTTAAAAAGAGTAGGTCCTTCCCTAAAAAAGGGGATGTCATTAACAAGAGATAGATTGATGGTGCCCATATACATATGTTGACTGCTGAGATCTATAACTGAACACTTGGAGTTAGTCAATGGCCTGTTTTTCAAATTTCTGAGCCAACATAACTCTGTCAAGCAAGATTGATCATATTTCTTACCAAAAGCAATCTACAGATTGAAAACAATGCCCATTAAAATCCCAGCAAAACTGTTCAAAGACTTCAAAAGAACAGCACTCAAATTCATATGAAAAACAAGAAACCCAGAATAGCCAAAACAATCCTATAAAACAAAAGAACTTCTGGAAGCATCACAATCCATGACTTTAATCTTTACTACAGAGCTACAGTACTGAGAAAAGCCTGGTATTGTCATAAGAACAGACAGGAAGGGGCTGGAGAGATGGCTCAGGGGTTAAGAGCATTGCCTGCTCTTCCAAAGGTCCTGAGTTCAATTCCCAGCAACCACATGGTGGCTCACAGCCATCTGAAATGAGATCTGATGCCCTCTTCTGGCCTGCAGGCATACACACAAGACAGAATATTGTATACATAGTAAATAAATAAATAAATATTTGAAAAAAAAAGAACAGACAGGAGGACCAATGGAACTGAATAGGTCTGATCTCCAAAATATACAAAGAACTCAAGATATTGGACACCAGAAGAACTCATAATCCAATAAAAAAATATGGAGTAAAGACCTAAACAGAGAACTCTCAACAGAGGAATCTAAAATAGCTGAAAGACACTTAAGGAAATGTTCAATATCCTTAGTCATCAGAGAAATGCAAATCAAAACAACTCTGAGATTCCATCTAACACCTGAAAGAATGGCCAGGATTAAAATCAATAATGACAACTTATGCTGGTCAGGTTGTGGGGAAATGGAAATACTTCTGCATTGCTGGTGGGAATGCAAGATGATACAGTCCCTTTGGATGTCAGTGTGGCAATTTCTCAGAAAATTATGAAAAAAAAAACCTTTCTCAAGACCCAGTAATACCACTTTTGGTTATATAATCAAAAGATGTTTAATTTTGCCTCAAAAACATGTGCTCAACTATGTTCATAGCAGCTTTGTTTGTCATAGCCAGAATGTGGAAAAAACCTAAATGGCCCTCCATAGAAGAATGAATAAGAAAAATGTGGTACATTTACACAATGGAGTGCTACACAGCAGAAAAAAAATAAAGACATTTTGAGTTTTGCAGAGAAATAGATGAATCTAAAAAATATCATTTTGAGTGAGGTAACCAAGACACAGAAAGATAATTATCACATGTACTCACTCATAGGTGGTTTTTAAGCATAAAACAAAGAAAGCCAGCCTACAAACCACAATCTCAGATCTTAGACAAAAATGAGGATGCTAAGAGAGACTTACATACATCTAATCTACATGGGAAGTAAAAAGTATAAAAAGATAAGATCTCCTGAGTAACTTGGGTACATTGGGACCTTGGGAGAGGGTGGAAGGGGGGAGTGGAGAGGCAGCGAGTGAAGCAAAGAAAATTGTAAAGCTCAGTAAATATCAATTTAAAAAAAGATTGATCATATCTGCAGAGGATAGTTGTCTAATTGCAAATTCAATGTTCCTTGACTCAAGATAACCTTCCTAATCTGGACACCCACACAATCTGGTCTGTGTTCATTCACATGACATTAATTTACACATGCTGGGCAATTACAAACCTCGCCTGCTACCACAGTCAGGCCCTTTTCCGTAGTGGTGGCTCCAACAGCTGATTGCCTATGCTGTGCCCCCTCCAGTGGTCTGAGGGCAGAAGAAATGCTCCATATGCAAGTCCTTTTCCTGTGACTGCATTAGCAGTGAACTACATGGCTCAAATGCATTATTTATTGTATTTTATTTTAATGTATTGATTTTGTTTGAGACAGGGTATCTCTGTAGCTTTGGTGCATGTCCAGGAACTAGTTCTTGTAGACTCTGCGTGCACCACCAGTCCCAGGCAAATACATAATTTTAAAACTGTGAATTGGTACAGTCACTTAAGAACTTTGAGGGTGTAATATCGAGGACACTCAAGGTTGCCCAAGAAAGTATCAGACAGGGACCAAAGCCACCTGAGTCAACATAACAGAAGTTGTCTCAGAAACAATATTTCTATTGGGATGGAAATGGAGCTCACCTTGAATTAATATGTCTTTCTACTGAGAAATCACAATATACATTTAGAAGATTAATAAAGAAAAGTCTCTTTAATGATGTTTTGCACTGATCTCTGTCCAATGCTCAAGGGGAGCTAGGTTAGACAAATTTTGCATTCAATATATGCTGTTATCCATAAGTATCCCGTAGGATAATCGTCCAGATTATTCTTTGAACAATTGAAATAGAAACTAGCAACTTGCCAGTCTAAATATTTAGGCAAAAGTATTCTCAGAATACTCTCTTAAGTATGCCAATGACCTGTTACAGCAGGTCATTCTTCACTGACAGGGTTCTAAGATGAAGATAACAAGGAAAAAGAATGACTGGGCTGGAAAAGTAAAAGATAAAAAAGATAGGGTGGGGAGTTGTTGTAGGAGATACATCCCATACCTAGTAGGATTCTGAAGGAAAATAGCATCTTAGACGGACAGTGGTGGGGCACACCTTTAATCCCTGCACTTGGGGATTTTTCAAGACGGGGGTTTCTCAGTAGCTTTGGAACCTTTCCTGGAACTCTTGTAGATCAGAGTGTCCTTGACCTCAAAGAAATTCACCCTCCTCTTCCTCCAGAGTGCTGGAATTAAAGGCATGCACCACCACCGCCTGGCAGTGACTTTTTATTTTTAAATCAGTGATGGCTTCTTTGAACTGGTTTGGAGTCAAATATCTGGAGAATCCTGGTGAACAATGTATACCCAGGCATTCTAATCTCTTCCAGCCCTAATTAGCAAATACCTAAAGTCTGGATGTTTTAGATGCAGTTCTCCCTCTGCTAAATTCTACTTTGTGAGACTTAATTATTTTTTAAGTATTGTTCAATCTATCATATCACCAATTCTACTCTTCTACATTGTGGTACGGTAGTGGAAAGCTACACAACACGTGAGATGCCTTTGATAACCTCCACAAATTTAAATATAAATTTAGATTATGCTTAAAGCTTAAATGCAAAGTGCTCGATATCGAGAAGATATTGGAGAATCTAGGTTTCTCTGAGTTTGGCAACTTGTTCCATGAATGCATCAACCCTGTTGAAGTTGACTAGGAAAGTGTTTTTACACACAACTTCCTGCTCTCAATACTCTAAGGAGATGAACCTACAGAGCAAAGTTATTCACAGGCATGCCCCTGGGTTCAGGAGTTATCAGGAACCATGTGGAATTTCACATACAGGGAATATGGTGACCAGACCCATGGAGGTAACACCGTAGTGTTTTCCGCACCTCACCCTGTGCTCCTCCCCATCAGAAGACAGAATTTCCTCACTCACCATGTTGTGCTTCTCCATTTTGCCAAAGTTCTCAGGCATCGTCTCCCTGCAACAGCAGCTGCACCCAAGAATAGGAAACCACTGGCGACAGCTCCTCTTCAAAGCCAAGACTGAATATGGCTGCCGGGAAGAGACCTGCACTGCTTCTGACTGGCAGGTTACCTGGAGTGCATGATTGGTTAGTGAGTCCTGAGTGACAAGAGCACCTCCCATTGGTATATAGTGTGCGTAAAGAGACAGAATACTGGTTCCTGTGCAATCCATTCACCCTAAAAGAGAACTTCTCCAGATCTGAGAATATATACATTTCAATAGCACTTGCCCCTGGCTACTAAAGCAATCAATGTCGTCTTTTTGCACTCCTAGGAACTTTCCCTTTTTCTTCCAGCACACTACATGACTGGTATGGTGTACTGTGCTAGGTGGGTGGAGTAATTTCCTCTCCCACAGAGGTAAGGATGCCTAGAATACTAACAATTAAAGAGAGTTTTAAAGTTACAAAATGAAATATTTGTTCTGTGGCTTCAATCTGAGGTCTGATGAACTGAAGGTACTTTTTACATGGTTTTCACGGGGATATTAAACAACAGGAAAGAGAAAAGCAGGAACCAGATCTTGATCTAGATGATTGGTCTTTCCCCCATTAAAAAGCTGGATAATGGCTCCATTGCTTTATGGGTTTTGTTTTTTAAATTCAAAGCAAACTTCAGGCAAATGAATACCAATAAAAAGAGTAGTGTTCGTGGTAATTTGAATATGTAGAAAATAATGGAGCTAGAAAGAATGTCTTGATGAGCACTATTGTTAGCCAGCACATCTCCCTCCATATTCAGGTGAATAAAATATACAACTACAGTATTTAAGATTCTCTACATGAACAGGTCTGGTAGAATGAAGCTCACCATGTCTGTAAAAAGTGGGCTTATTATAATGTCTAACAAGCTGTTGTCCAGGTAACTTAACAATAGCTGCCTACCAATGGCTATTGATGAATCCAATAGCTTGCTTCTCAGCCTTTTGTCTAAGGTCAAGTGAAGAATCTAGTAGTTGTTCTGCCCACAAGGTTCTGTAACTCAGCTGGTTTAAAGTATTCATCAAAATTACAATGAAGTGGGCTCTAATGCTAGTAAAGGAATGAGCTTGGTAGCCTGAGCTAGAGCACAAAGGCAAAACAGAGACTTCTTTTTCAAAATACTTTATATGTGACTTCTGCTACCAGAATGTAAGATGCTGATTAAGTTGGGCCATAGTTTTTGTTGGATTCAGTTTTTTGTTGTTGTTGTTGTTGTGTTTTTTTTTTCTGATTTCAAGAGAGGATTTTTCTGTGTAGTTGTAGAACTCATTCTGTAGAAATGCAGAAAATCCCACTACCTCTGTTCAAGAGTTATGGTGATAGGACTGTGCACAGACATGGGTAGAAGAGATGGCTCACTGCTTAAGGTCACTGCTTAAAGGAATGAGCTTGGTAGACAGAGCTAGAACACAGAGGCAAAAAAGAGACTTTTATTTTTCAAAATACTTTATATGTGACTGCTGCTACCAAAATGTAAGATGCTGATTAAGTTGGGCCATAGTCTTTGTTGGATTCAATGTGGGTTTTTTTGTGATTTCAAAACAGGATTTTTCTGTTTAGTTGTAGAACTCATTCTGTAGGCCAGGCTGGTCTCAAATGCAGAAAATCCTACTGCCTCTGCTCAAGAGTGATGGTGTTAAGACTGTGCACAGACATGGGTGGGACAGATGGCTCACTGGTTAATTGTGTACAAACACCAAGCAGCTTAAAGTGGGTCCTATCATCTCAAATCATGTAGATTAATGGAGGATTTTCCCATTTCAAAAACGTTTATGTAAAATCTCTCTCAGGTATATTCAATTCTTTTTGCGTATCAGATAATCCCAGAGGTAGTCAGTTTTAACTACCAAAAATAGCCAGACATTTCAACAGCCAAGACAGAAGAAATGATAAAAAATATTCTTGCCTGCAAGAGGCACAAAGAGTGTGGGAGTTGTTTTCAAAACAGTATTGTTCCTCAACAAATGAAGCATGGAGATTTTACGTAGGGAGTCTGAACATGTTCATGTATCATCTCCCTTTCCTTAAGCATGCTTAGTTAACAGGTCCACTTCTAACCATAATCACAATGTAAAAGCAAAGACATTTAGGGACATTCTTACGTCAAAATTATGTAGGAACAAATGTAAATTAGACAAATGATGGAAAGAAATGCCTCTTGCATGTTCATACTGTACCATAAGGTCTTGCTTGAAATTCAAGTAGATGACACTGTGAAAAGTTGACTATTAATCTTGATGCTTATTCTGAAAGATAACATTACCAAAACCATAATTTTTGCAAACACAAAAAAATAGAGAACACAAACCAGAAAACTTCAAGAAAAAGTCACCTAACAGCCCTCTATACAGTGCTTCTGGAGGAACAGTTATAATGATCTCTATGAATCTCAGAGAAAGCTGCCTTTGCTCTTAGCAGGCTGACTAGGCAGAAGACCACATCTGCTACACAGTCTACAAACAAAAAAAATTACATAACCCAGGAAAACAAGAAACCTGAATAACATCCATAAAAGGAGCACTGGAGAACTGAAACAATATTACCTCTTAAATTCATTCCAAATCTCTGCCACTGGTGCCCATAAAATCATTTGCAAAAGTAAATATACTCAAATATGCAAGCACATACTATTAATTCTACTCACTGGGAAAAACTGAACATTTGACAGTGGGTCACGGAAATTACTTGGCACAAGTGAGAATTTTTAAGTCTGGTACATAGCCTCCAGGCCCTGGGCATTCATCCCAGCACCCCCTGGATGAGGAGTTGCATTAGCCTGGACTACAAATCCCAGCATGCCAGGTACAACCACCGCAGGGAGGGGTCAGGACCTCTCCAACAATGTATTTAGGTAGGATCCTAGAAAACAAACATTAGTTCCCAGTTTGCATTGGGCTCCTCACTCTCGCCCCCCATCTCCCAACATGGGCTCCATTATCAGAGGGCGCTGTACTTAATAAAATGATGGGCATTTTGATTTAGTTTAATTTTACCTAATTGGACTTCTATGTGCTAAGATTTTTTCTTAACAAGAAGGAAACACAGAGCACACAACAAATCCTCTTAGGAGTTTATTAGAGGGGACATGAACAGGCTTGGGAAGTCAGTGTGCAGAGAGGGAGGAAGATGGCTCATCCAGCTTTTACAAGCTGTCTGGTGCATGCACACAGGGGTTGACATGGCTACATCATATGCAGATGATGGGGCTCATACAAGCGGGGAAGGGCTTAGCTGAGTCATATGTGGATCATGCAGGAGGGCGCCTTTAACATTCCTGGGTGCCTGAGGGCTTGTCTGTCCCTACATGATGCCTAGAATATAGGAGTATCAACTATATGTGGCTTAAATCATTACAGTCACCACCTTACCAGGTGATGTGAAATGCCCATCATGAGTTGGGTATTTCTGGATCTATGAAGTTATAAAGTAGGACATCTACAGCTGCAACCTGTTATCAAATGGAAGTGGTATATTAGAGATCAGGACAAAGTAGGTCCTAAAGACAGAAGGAAGCTACATGAAGAGATGGCCAAATACCAACGTTTTCTACTCCTGTTACTATGCCTTCTGCTGTCAAGAATGCACCTATAGTCTATTCCCTATGATTGGTTGAATGAGAAATAGATGACTAGTCCCTGGCTGATGGTTCAATACATCATACACGAACCACCCAGAATTAGACAGCTGCAGGATTACAATCCCTGGCTGGGACAACCCTGTAAGATGCTTGTGAAAGGAAATGTTCACAGTGGGCAGAAAATCAAACAATACACATTTGAATGTGGTTTATTTGGAAGGAGAGATGGTCTAATCGACAATTAGCAATGAACTGATTGATGGACTTTATCCAGTGGTTTGACTGGATGCTGAGGGATTAGTAAAGAGCATGATTAGAAAATTGGTGAGAGAAGACATCTGAGGAAGAAGAATGTGAATAGTCTCTGTGAAAGGGAAAGGAGTATAAAGATCCTTGGATTCCTTGTAAATGCTGATCCAAAGGTTCATTCAGCTGAGGAGGAGTTCAAAACTCATTGAGACGGAATGACTCTTCCATGTACAGTCAGCCTCTTTCCCCAGTTATTCATGTCAGTGTCCAATGGGCCCATGACCAAAGTGGCCACATGCCAAAATGGGAGATAGGCATGGGTTCAAAAACATGGACTTGAACTCATCATGGCTGACTTAGCTACAGTTTTGCTGAGTTGCCATATTATGCATTAGCACAGACCAAAACTTAGCCCCATGTATGACACCATTACTAGAGTGACAAGACACCAACCTACTGGCAGGTTGACTACACTGGAAAACTTCCTCTGTGAAAAGGACATTTGGGCTTCAAATGCTCTTAAACCAACAGACTAAAGAAAGAATAACAACTTTAGGTAGGTTGATATATCCAGATTAGCATGGGGAAATTGGATTGTCTCATCACAATAGAGATAAGAAAGATAATATGTCCAGAATGCAGGAGATCTTTTAGGGCATCTCCTTGTGATACCAGGACTTGCCATTAAGACAAATGAGAAACAAAAACAGTATAATCCAATAAGTATGACAAACATCACATGTCCATCAAGAATGAAGGCATGGGTCATTTCTCTAGGAAAAGAACCAAGACCTTATGAAGTGCTTGCAGAGGTTGGGAGAAATATAGAATGGGCAGCAGACTATGGCAGTTCTAAGGCCACGTGACTATTGCAGCAATGAGAACTTTAACTGATATGAGTGCTTCTGTTGTATTTTGTTGATAATGTGTTTGTAAAGCTATTTCTATGTCCTCTAAATTTCCTTATCATATGTTGCAACATCAATTAAGAGAATATTTGTGTTTATCAGAAGTTTGAGATACTGGAATGATATCCTCCATGAGACATTGCCAATATTTCTAATATAAAATCATTTGTATTTGACATAATTATGTTATGTTTAGTCATAATTACAACCCAGTTATTGATTTTCGTTTGGAAATTAATAAGGTGATATGATTGAATGTCATGTTGACAATGGATTGATTATGACAGTTGTTCTTGGTTTTCAACTTTATTATATCAGGAATGAACTACAATTCAAAACTGGAGGGCACACTTGTGATCTGTTCCTTAAGGGAAGAGGACAGCAGGCCAATTATCCAAATAGTAAGGATGGATGACACTCAACTTTGATCTAGACAGTGAACCTAAGAAGGCACACCTTCAATTTGTATCACACCTTCTGCTGGAAGGACAATGGAAGAAGAAAGATGGGGTATTATTTCTCTCTACCAGGGGACCTTGAATACCAGCCTCAGTACCCCCAGAGTGTTTAGAATTGGATGTGTACAGCAGGCAAGGACCTGTGTGTAAAAGTTAAACTTAAGTACATTACCTCTGTGTCTTCTTTATTTTTCATGCAAGGGGAAAGAAATGAAGTGAAGAAGAAGGGGAAAGAAAAGAAAAGAAGGAGAAGAAAGGAGAGTAAGGGGAAGAAGTAGAAGTAGTGAGGAGAAGAAGAGTAAGAGTAAGGGCTCATCTCCATGAGGTTTCTAGTCTTTACAGACATAGTTGGAATATTCCTCAAGCATATGCCTATGATAATAGGCATATCAGAATGATAAAAACAGGCAGGTAGAACCAGACAAAGCAGTACTCCTGAGCAGGTGACCTGACCCAGGAAAGAAAGCGCTTTTCATTCAAGGGGAAGTACCTGACATTCCAAACCATTAGATAAAGTTAATAAACTTGCGTAAATCCTCAATTCACCCATTCTCCTTATCTAATCTCTTTGTGATAACCAATTTTGGGAATGCCCAGATTTGTTTTTTAGCAAAATTGGGGCATGCTGTCTTACTGCTCAATGCCTGCCTTCTATAGAAATTTCTATGTGGTCTGTTAGAGGGTAAATTTCTGGGACTGACAAATGTCAATTTGACTGTTAGAAAAAGGAATGAATGTTATCACTCTAAAGTCCACTGGTGTGGGGAAGCAAGGTCACACCATTGCTCCTCAGAAGTCACATGCTGAGGTGTTTTGGGAGCAAAATCCACTTCAAAGGGAAGAATCATGGCTTCACAAAGTTAACACAGACAGGTACGACAGTGACTTTTCCAAAAGAGAAGTGTTCCTGAAGCTCAGCAAAATAGGTTGTTCCGTGTTTGGGTGGGTGTATGCACTTCCTGTGGATTTGCCTAGTGCTCTGTCACATGTGCATTTCCTGTACAGTCATGGGGTCTTCAAAATTTCTGCATTCCCTCACCTTATCAGCACAGGTATTCCTTCATTGTCATTGAAGTCTACTTCTTTGGAATTCCAGCATATACACAAAACAGATGAGACACCCAGTCTTGTGTATCTGAGCTAGATTCTTGAACCTTCCTTTCACTGACAGCCATTTTTGGACTGCACTCTGAAAGTTATTCGCCCCAAAATCCCCATGTGATCATAGAAAGATAGATAGATAGATAGATAGATAGATAGATAGATAGATAGATAGATAGATAGATAGATAGGATTTGGTCCAAAAGTTCTATGACTCTAGAGACCCCTGACTAATATACTGTGATTTTTAGTAAATTAAATTTTTAAACTTTTAGTTTCTAATTTTTCTATTTATACTCTGTTGGACTAGAAGTCCAATTCTCAGAGAGGAGTTGCTCCAGACACCATTCACAAAGCCTCAATTGATGCAAAAGCAAGAGGATTTTTATTCTGTCGTGACAGGACCCTTCAAGTTCAGAATATGAAGGACATCTGATAGCTGTTACAGTCTATCTTTTAAAGCAAAAAGCCACAGACACAAGGGAAGACACTGTAGGTGGTTATCCAACTTATTGGATTGGCTTATTCAGGGCAGGAAAATAGCTGCGTGGTCAGGTGATAAGGGAGAGCATCTCTGTGGTCTTCCTGACCTTGTTCTAGTGACTAAATCAATACATCAGGAACTGAGTCAACATCTGTGGTTGTCTTTGCCTCAATTCCCAGAACGGAGTTATGTTTGAAGATAATTAACAAGGACATAGGAAGATAAGCAGTCCAGCATGTGTGTGTGGGGGTGACTGTCCCGTTTCCAAGAGTGAGGGTAAGATTTTAGAAAAATGTCTTAGGGTTGAGGGGGCTTAGAAATGCATTTAGAGTCTTTCATTCCCTTTTGTTGTTTTGTCAAATCCCAATCTTGAGATTTTCTGAGGTCTCTCTTGAGAGCCTGATATTGGTGGGTCAGTACTAAAACTTGGGTAATATTGAGTTGTTCATGAATGAACATCAGGAGTTGGTATTTTCTACAGTCCTGGGACTGGGAAGAAACTAGCTGGAGTTTTTAGGGTGGGAGCTGGGAAATGGCAGGGCCTTAGGGCTTGGTGTGGTGCTTAGGGACCCTGCAGAAGGGGGCTAGTTCAGCTTCCCTACCTTGTCAAGTTTGCTTACATTCCACACGCCCCCCAGACAAATATATCAGTCATAATGTCTACATGTAGGGAAGAGTCCCGGGGAGAGTTTGTTTGGTATTTTTTTAAGAGTTCTTAGTTTAGCTTTGGGTGTGTTGAAGCTTTTACCTGGAGGGTCCTGAGTCATCCTGTGGAGGTGTCAGCTTTATGTGAGATGTGTGGATCCAAATTCAATGTCATCTACTTTGAGAGTGGTGATTGTCATAAGGAGTATGGTGTAGGGTCCCTTCCAGGAAGGTTTAAGGCTCTGGAACTGATGGCTCCAGACGTATATGGAATCACCAATGGATGATCTCTGGGTGTCTGGGCTGGTAGGCAGCAGCCAGAGGCTTCCACACCTGGGCTTGGATGATCAGGAGGGCCTTTCAGTGGGCAGATAACAGTCTGAGAAGAACAGCATCAGGATTATATAGCTCATTTGCCTTAGTGAGCAGTGGCAGCCCTCACATAGGATCTCATAAGTAGTGAGTTTAAATCGCCCAGGAGTGTTTTGAACCCAGCAAAGGACAGAGGGAGGGAGGTCTATTCAGTCATTTTGCTGGTCTCTAGAGCCAATTTTTGTTCATTTGTAAAATTTTTTTTTTAGAAATTATTTTTTTAAAGAATTTTTTAATATTTATTTATTTATTATGTATACAATATTCTGCCTGTGTGTATGCCTGAAGTCCAGAAGAGGGCACCAGACCTCTTTACAGATGGTTGTGAGCCACCATGTGGTTGCTGGGAATTGAACTCAGGACCTTTGGAAGAGCAGGCAATGCTCTTAACCACTGAGCCATCTCTCCAGCCCCCTTTAGAAATTTATTTATCTTATCTATCTGACCTGAGCTTTGGGGTTGGTAAGCACAATTTTCAATTGATCCCCAATGTCTTGGCCATGCCCTGACTTACCTGGGCAACAAAGGCAGGTCTATTATCGGACATGATTACCATGGGCATTCCAAACCTCGGGAAGATTTCTTTTATGATCTTCTTAGCCATTACATTGGCTGTCCCAGTCCTGGTCAATGTATGATGGCTATCTTCTTTGGCAACTGTGTGGCCTAGAGGAGGCTCCAAAAGTTTCTGCACATGTCAACAGTCCTCTTTGTCTGTATATTGCTCCATGTATGTGGGTAGTGGTAAAAGCATACCTACCGTCAGTGTAGACGTTCCCTCTACCATCTGTAGAGCTTGTATCAAAGCCACAAGTTCTGCTTTCTGGTCGGCCTGACGTCCCTTCAGGGAGATTACTGGCCCAGATCATTTGCTTCCTGTCCACCATTGCTGCCCCTGCCTTCCACTTACCTTCAGTCTTGTATACCTGCTTGGCTCAGACCCCAAGCCTTCTGCCCCAGGCAAGCGTCGCCATAATTTCCAGCTCTGCCTGGCACAGCTCGGTCTGCCATTCTGCCAGTCACCTGTCCTTTCTGCAGATGCTGGTAGGATCCATAGTCTATCGATGTGAGCAGGGCACAGGAGCAGCAGCCTAGTGCAGGAGGGCACCTGTGGTAGCATTGTGAGTGCTCTATCACAGTCTGACATGTGTGAGGGGAGTGTTGGTGGAGCGGCGGTGCTGCGTCCCGCCACCCAGCTAGCTTTACCCAAAATAATTACACAGAAACTGTATTCTTTTTTTTTATTTTTTTATTCTTTTTTAATTAATATTTCCACCTGCTCCCCGTTTGCCATTTCCCTCCCCTCCTCCCAAATATTGCCCCCTTCTCCCACTCCCCTCCCCCTATCCCCACTCCTCTTCTCCACCCCCCACACAATTCCCCCTCCCTCTCGTTACTGAAGAGCAGTCCTAATTCTCTGCCCTGCGGGAAGACGAAGGTCTTCTATCTACGTCCAGGAAGGTGAGTGTCTAAACAGGCTAAGCTCCCACAAAGTCAGTTCATGTATTAGGATCGAAACCTAGTGTCATTGTCCTTGGCTTCTCATCAGCCTTCATTGTCCGCCATGCTCAGAGAGTCCAGTTTCAACCCATGCTTATTCAGTCCCAGACGAGCTGGCCTTGGTGGGCTCCCAATAAATCAGTTCCACTGTCACAGTGGGTGGGTGCATCCCTCGTGGTCCTGATTTCCTTGCTCATGTTCTCCCTCCTTCTGCTCCTCATTTGGACCTTAAGAGCTCAGACCGTTGCTCCAAATTGAGTCTCTGTCTCTACCTCGATCCATCGCCAGATGAAGGTTCTAAGGTGATATGTAAGATATTCATCAGTACAGGATAGGGTCATTTCAGGTTCCCTCTCCTCAGTTGCCCAAGGTACCAGATGGGGACATCTCCCTGGACACCTGCGAACCCCTCTAGAGTCAAGTCTCTTGCCAACCCTAAGATGGCTCCCTTAGTTAGGATATATACTTCACTGCTCCCATATCCACCCTTCCTATATCCCAACCATCCCAATCCCCCGAGCTCCTCCAATCCTCCCCTTCTCATGTTTCTCATCCCATTTCCCCTTTGCCCCATGCCACCTCACCCGCAAGTTTCCAGTTTTTGTCCTGCAATCTTGTCTACTTCCCCTCTCCAGGCGGATGACTATACGATTTTCTTTGGGTTCACTTTCTTATTTAGCTTCTCTAGGATCACAAATTATATGCTTAATGTCCTTTATTTATGGCTAGAAACCGATTATGAGTGAGTACATCCCATGTTCCTCTTTTTGGGTCTGGGATACCTCACTCAGGATAGTGTTTTCTATTTCCATCCATTTGCACGCAAAATTCGAGAAGTCATTGTTTTTTACCGCTGAGTAGTACTCTAATATGTATATATTCCACACTTTCTTCATCCATTCCTCTATTGAAGGGCATCTAGGTTGTTTCCAGGTATTGGCTATTACAAACAAGGCAGCTATGAACATAGTTGAACAGATATTTTTGTCATTTGATGGGGCATCTCTTGGGTATATTCCCAGTAGTGGTATTACTGGATCTTGGGGTAGGTTGATCCCAAATTTCCTGAGAAATTGCCACACTGCTTTACAAAGTGGTTGCACTAGTTTGCATTCCTACCAGCAATGAATGAGTGTGCCCCTTTCTCCACAACCTCTCCAGCAAAGGCTATCATTGGTGTTTTTCATTTTAGCCATTCTGACAGGTGTAAGATGGTATCTCAAAGTTGTTTTAATTTGCATTTCCCTTATCGCTAAGGAGGTTGAACATGATATTAAGTGTCTTTTGGCCATTTGAATTTCTTCTGTTGAGAATTCTCTGTTCAGTTCAGTGCCCCATTTTTTATTGGGTTAATTATCCTTTTAAAGTTTAGTTTCTTGAGTTCTTTATATATTTTGGAGATCAGACCTTTGTCTGTTGCAGGGTTGGTGAAGATCTTCTCCCAGTCAGTGGGTTGCCTTTTTGTCTTAGTGACAGTGTCCTTTGCTTTACAGAAGCTACTCAGTTTCAGGAGGTCCCATTTATTCAATGTTGTCCTTAATGTCTGTGCTGCTGGGGATAAACGTAGGAAGTGATCTCCTGTACCCATATGTTGTAGAGTACTTCCCACTTTTTCTTCTATCAGGTTCAGTGTGTTCAGACTAATATTGAGGTCTTTAATCCATTTGGACTTGAGTTTTGTGCATGGTGATAGATATGGATCTATTTTCATTCTTCTACAGGTTGACAACCAGTTCTGCCAGCACCAATTGTTGAAGATGCTCTCTTTTGTCCATTGAATACTTTTAGCTCCTTTATCAAAAATTAGGTGTTCATATGTTTGTGGGTTAAAATCAGGGTCTTCTACTCGGTTCCTTTGATCGACTTCTCTGTTTTTATGCCAATACCAAGCTGTTTTCAATACTGAGGCTCTGTAATAGAGTTTGAGGTCAGGGATGGTAATACCTCCAGACGATCCTTTATTATATAAGATTGTTTTGGCTATCCTGGGTTTTTTGTTTCTCCATATAAAGTTGATTATTGTCCTCTCAACATCTGTGAAGAATATCTGTGAAGAATTTTGATGGGATTTTAATGGGGATTGCATTGAATCTATAAATTGCCCTTGGTAGAATTGCCATTTTTACTATGTTGATCCTCCCAATCCAAGAGCAAGGGAGATCCTTCCATTTTCTGGTATCCTCCTCAATTTCTTTCTTCATAGACTTAAAGTTCTTGTCAAATAGATCCTTCACTTCCTTGGTTAGAGTTACCCCAAGATATTTTATGCTATTTGTGGCTATCGTGAAGGGTGATGCTTCTCTGATTTCCCTCTCTGCTTCCTTATCCTTTGTTTATAGGAGGGCAACTGATTTTTGGGCATTGATCTTGTATCCTGCAACGCTACTAAAGGTGTTTATCAGCTGAAGGAGTTCTTTGCTGGAGTTTTTGGGGTCGCTTATGTACACTATCATATCATCTGCAAATAATGAAAGTTTAACTTCTTCCTTTCCAATTTGAATCCCTTTGATCCCTTTATGTTGTCTTATTGCTATTGCTAGAATTTCAAGCACTATATTAAAGAGGTATGAAGAGAGTGGACAACCTTGTCGTGTTCCTGATTTTAGTGAAATAGCTTTGAGTTTCTCTCCATTTAATTTGATGTTAGCTGACGGCTTGCTATAAATAGCTTTTATTATACTTAGGTACGACCTTTGTATTCCTAATCTCTCTAAGACCTTTATCATAAAGGGATGTTGAATTTTGTCAAATGCTTTTTCAGCATCTAATGAAACGATCATATGGTTTTCTTCTTTCAGTTAATTTATATGATGGATTACATTGATAGATTTTCATATGTTGAACCAGCCCTGCATCTCTGGGATAAAGCCTACTTGATCATAATGGATAATTTTTCTAATGTGTTCTTGGATACGGTTTGCCAGTATTTTATTGAGTATTTTTGCGTCGATGTTCATGAGTGAGATTGGCCTGTAGTTCTCTTTCTTGGTTGTGTCTTTGTGTGGTTTTGGTATCAGAGTAACTGCAGCTTCATAAAAGGAATTTGGCAATGACTTCTCTGTTTCTATATTGTGAAATACTTTAAGGAGCATAGGTATTAGGTCTTCTTGGAAGTTCTGGTAGAATTCTGCATTGAAGCCGTCTGAACCTGGGCTTTTTTTGGTGGGGAGGTTTTTTTTATTATTAATTAATTTATTTAATTATTAAAGATTTCTGCCTCTTCCCCGCCACCACCTCCCATTCCCTCCCCCTCCCCCAATCAAGTCTTCCTTCCTCCTCAGCCCAAAGAGCAAGCAGGTTTCTCTGCCCTATGGGAGGTCCAAGGACCAACCACCTCCATCCAGGTCTATTAAGGTGAGCATCCAAACTACCTGGGCTCCCACAAAGCCATTACATGCAATAGAATCAAGAACCCATTGCCATTTTTCTTCAGTTCTCAGTAGTCCTCATTGTCCATTATGTTCAGCGAGACCGGTTTTGTCCCATGCTTTTTCAGTCCCCGGTCAGCTGGCCTTGGTGAGTTCCCGATAGAACATCCCCATTGCCTCAGTGTGTGGGTGCACCCCTCGCAGTCCTGAGTTCCTTGCTCGTGCTCACTCTCCTTCTGCTCCTCCTTTGGATAGTGAGACTTCAGTCCAGTGCTCCAATGTTGGTCTCTGTCTCTGTCTTCTTTCATCGCCTGATGAAGGTTAATATTCAGGGGGATGCTTATATGTTTTTCTTTGGGTTCACCTTCTTATTTAGCTTCTCTAGAATCACGAATTATAGTCTCAATGTCCTTTATTTATGGCTAGAAACCAAATATGAGTGAGTACATCCCATGTTCCTCTTTTTGGGTCTGGCTTACCTCACTCAGGATAGTGTTTTCAATTTCCGTCCATTTGTATGCAAAATTCAAGAAGTCATTGTTTTTTACTGCTGAGTAGTACTCTAATATGTATATATTCCATACTATCTTCATCCATTCTTGGTGGGGAGGTTTTTTATAACAACTTCTAATTCTTCACGACTAACAGGTCTATTTAGATTGTTCACCTGGTCCTGGTTTAACTTTGGTATATGGTACTTATCTAAAAAAGTGTCCATTTCTTTTACATTTTCCAATTTTGTGGCATACAGGTTTTTGTAGTAAGATCTAATGATTCTCTGAATTTCCTCTGTGTCTGTGGTTATGTCTCCCTTTTCGTTTCTGATTTTGTTAATTTGCGTATTCTCTCTCTGCCGTTTGATTAGTTTGGATAGGGGCTTATCAATCTTATTGATTTTCTCCAAGAACCAGCTTTTTGTTTCATTGATTCTTTGGATTGTTTTCTGTGTTTCTATTTTGTTGATTTCACCCCTCAATTTGATTATTTCCAATCTTCTACTTCTCCTAGGTGAGTCTGCTTCTTTTTTTTCTAAAGCTTTCAGGTGGGCTATTAAGTCTCCAATGTGTGCTTTCTCCGTTTTCTATAAGTAGGCAGTTAATGCTATGAACTTTCCTCTTAGCACTGCTTTCATAGTGTCCCATAGGTTTGAGTATGTTGAGTCTTCGTTTTCATTGAATTCAAGAAAGACTTTAATTTCTTTCTTTATTTCTTCCTTGATCCACGTGTGGTTCAGTAGTTGACTGTCCAGTTTCCATGAGTTCATAGGCTTTCTGGGGATAGCATTGTTGTTGAATTCTAACTTTAATCCATGGTGATCTGATAAGACACAGGTGGTTACTGATATTTTTTTGTAGCTGTGTAAGTTTGTTTTGTTACTGAGTATGTGGTCTATTTTCAAGAAGGTTCCAAGAGCTGCAGAGAAGAAGGTATATTCTTTCTTATTTGAGTGGAATGTTCTATAGATGTCTGTTAAGTCCATTTGATTCATTACCTTCCTTAATCCTTTTATTTCTCTGTTAGGTTTCTGTCTGATTGACCTGTCCATTGGTGAGAGAGGAGTGTTGAAATCTCCTACTATTAGTGTGTGTGGTTTGATGACTGCCTTGAGTTTTAGTAACGTTTTTTTACATAAGTGGGTGCTTTTATATTAGGGGCATATATATTCAGTATTGAGACTTCATCCTGGTGAATTGTTCCTGTTATGAGTAAAAAATGTCCCTCTCCATCTCTTTTGATTGATTTTAGTTTGATGTCAACTTTCTTAGAAATTAGTATGGCCACACCTGCTTGTTTCTTAGGTCCGTTTGCTTGATAAACCTTTCCCCAGCCCTTTACTCTGAGTAGATGTCTGTCTTTGTGGTTGAGGTGTGTTTCTTGTAAGCAGCAGAATGTTGGATCCTGTTTTCGTATCCAATCTCTTAGCCTGTGCCTCTTTATAGGTGAGTTGAGTCCATTGATATTAAGTGATATTAATGACCAGTGGTTGTTAACTCCGGTCATTTTTCCTTTCTTTCTTTCTTTCTTTTGGTAGTAGAGTTTGTGTGTTTCCCTTCTTCAAGTTGTGCTGGTGAAGGGTCATTAGATGTCTGAGTTATTGTGGGCATTGTTGGACTCCTTGGTTTGTGATTTTCCTTCTATTACTTTCTGTAAGGCTGGATTTGTGGCTACGTATTGTTTAAATTTGTTTTTATCCTGGAAAAATTTGTTTTCTCCATTTATAGTGAATGAAAGCTTGGCTGGGTATAGTATTTTGGGCTTGCATCCATGGTCTCTTAGTTTTTGCAGTACTTTCTGGCTTTCTGGCTTTCATGGTTTCCATAGAGAAATCAGGTGTAAGTCTGATAGGTTTACCTTTATAGGTAACTTGACCTTTTTCCTTTGCAGCTCTTAATATTCTTTCTTTATTCTGTATGTTTTGTGTTTTGATTATTATATGACGAGGAGATTTTTTTTTTTTGATCCAGTCGATTCGGTGTTCTGTATGCTTCTTGGACCTTCAAAGGAATATCTTTCTTAAGGTTGGGAAAGTTTTCTTCTATAATTTTATTAAATATATTTTCTGGACCATTGAGCTGTACTTCTTCTCTTTCTTCTATCCCTATTATTCTTAGGTTTGGTCTTTTCATTGTGTCCCAGATTTCCTGAATGTTTTGTGATGAGAATTTTTGGTTATGCTGTTTTCTTTGATCAGAGTGTTTATTTTCTCTATGGTATCTTCAGTGTCTGAGATTCTTTCTTCTATCTCTTGTAATCTGTTGGTGGTACTTGTCTCTGTAGTTCCTGTTCATTTATCCAAATTTTCCATCTCCATCCTTCCCTCGGTTTGTGTTTTCTTTATTACTTCCACTTCATTCTTCAAGTCTTGAACCGTTTCCCTTACCTGTTTGATTACTTTTTCTTGTTTCTCTTGGTTTTCTTGGGTATCTTTGAGAGATTTATTCATTTCCTCTACCTTTTTGTTTGTAATCTCTAATTGATTATGGCAGTTTTTCACCTCCTGTTTAAGGTCCTCTATTATTTTCATATAATTCACTTTTGAGTCGAATTCTTCTAACTCATCTGGATTAGGGTGTACACTTCTTATTTTGGTATTCCTGGATTCTGGTGATGTCACATTGCCTTTCAAGTTGTTGGGGGAATTCTTGCATTGGCGCCTGCCCATCTCTTCCTTCAAATGGAGACAGGAGAGGCATGGTGTCTTGGACCAGTCATTGCTGTAACTAACTCTCTGGGTGAATCTCCTCAGTGTAGGGGCAGGAACCGTTCCCTTCCAGATGAACTCCTCAACACCAACACAGGGGTGCCTGGTATTCCAATGACCCGAGGAAAGAAGGGCGAATGCAAGGGGTAGGGTGGGGTCGAGTAGAACACAGGCTACACTGCAGTACAACCTGGAGGTGCCTGCGCTCCCTTTTGGGGGTTGCTGAGGCCTGCCCGCTAGGCAGGCACTCACTGCTCTGGTTGGGTAGCCTTAGTGTAGGGGGGTTTGTGCTCTCTACCGGGACAGTCCACCCCAGGATAGCACACACTCACCCGTCCAGATTGAACTTCTCAGCACCTACACAGGGACTCCTGGTAGCCCCAATGAGCCAGGGACCAAGGGAAGTAGGGGGCAGGCAGAGCAGGTCCAGGAGAGCACCGCAGACACTGCAGCCCCAGCAGCAGAGGCCTGCGTTCCCTGGCGGGGACCTTGAGGCCTGCCCTCTAGTCCGGCACTCACTGCTCTGGGTTGGTAGCCTTAGTGAAAGGGCACGAAGCTGTTCCACAGCAAAGGACCTTGCAGGCAAGGCAGGCTTGGGGGTGGGGGTGGGGGTGGGGGCGCGTGTGTAGGAAAGAAATCCCTGCAGCAGGATCTGGGAAAGGGGCGTTTGTGCTCTCTACCGGGACAGTCCGCCCAGGATAGCACACACTCACCCATCCAGATGGAACTTCTCAGCACCTACACAGGGACTCCTGGTAGCCCCAATGAGCCAGGGACCAAGGGAAGTAGGGGGCAGGCAGAGCAGGTCCAGGAGAGCACAGCAGACACTGCAGCCCCAGCAGCAGGGGCCTGCCTTCCCTGGCGGGGACCTTGAGGCTTGCTCTCTAGTCCGGCACTCACTGCTCTGGGTTGGTAGCCTTAGTGAAAGGGCAGGAAGCTGTTCCACAGCCTTATACATTTATTTTTATCCTGGCAACAAGGTTTCTCTGAGTAACCACTCTGCCTCTGCAGAAAATCCGTGTTTTATTACTTGTGTAAAAATTTCTTGGCACTTAGCAAGGAAAATATACCAACTAGACCCCAAGCAGAGCAGCGTCTATCCCTTGCCATGCTCCTTTATTTACTTGCTCTTTCTAGCCTGCCTCACTGAGTCATATTTATGCAGTGTCCATGGAGGCCAAAAGAGGGCATTGGGTCACCTGGATCTATGTTGTGATCTGCTATGTGGGTGTGAATCCTGTGCAGAACAGTAAGTGCTCTTAACTGCTGAGTCATCCTTTATGGTTTTATTCCTCATCCTCAGGTATTTCCTTTGGAAATGAAATTGTAAGGTGTATTAACTAGATTTAGAAATGAGTAAGGTATGCTAACACAGTAAAATGCAAGCCATAGACATTTTGGACTTAATTAAAGAGAGTTGTCTATTGTTTTGTGGTTAGGTTTTTTTGTTTTTTTTTTTTTTGGTTTTTCGTGACAGGGTTTCTCCGTGGCTTTGGAGCCTGTCCTGGAACTAGCTCGGTAGACCAGGCTGGTCTCGAACTAACAGAGATCCGCTTGCCTCTGACTCCCGTGTGCTGGGAATAAAGGCGTGCGACACCATCGCCCAGCTTGTGGTTAGGTTTTTATACATTTTTACCCCAGCAACAAGGTTGGTCTTTGTAACCACTCTGGCTGTTCTGAAACTTTCTTTGTAGACTAGTCTGGCCTCAAACTTATGGAGACCTTAGGAGGTTTGGATTCATGGACATCTAGTAAATTAATCAACAGAATCTCAGACAGCTGCAACATGCACCTACTAGAGTAATAAAAGAGTACAAAAGGAAAAACCACATGCAACACCACAAAGAGCAACAAAACATCAGGAAAACCTAAAGAACCTTCAACAGCAAGACTTGAACAATCAAATATAGATGAAGCAGAAGAAAGTGACCTAAAAAATAGATTCAAGAGTTTGAAACTCATAAAGAGGAAATGAGAAATTACCTCAAAGAATTGGAGGGAAAATCAAACAAAAAAAATGGAAGACATCATCAAATCCCTTTAAAAAATCCAAGAAAAAGCAATCAAACATATGAAAGAAACTATTCAAGACTTGAAAACTGAAATAGAGACAATAAAAAACACAGTCTGAGGGGATTATAGAAAAAGAAATAATGAGAAAATGATCCAGAACTACAAACAATCATGAACAACAGTATATAAGACATGGAAGAGAGAATCTCAAGCATTGAAGATACAATACAGGAAATAAACTCATCAGTTAAAAAATATTAAATATAGCAAAAGCTTAACCTAAAATATCCAGGAAATATGAGACACCATGAAAAGGCCAAATCAAAGAATAATAGATATAAACAAAGGAGAAGCTCAACTCAAAAGCACAGAAAATATATTTAACAAAATCAAAGAAGAACTTTCTCAACCTAAAGAAATATATACCTATGAAGATAAAAGAAGTTTACAGAACACCAAATAGACTGGATTCATAAAAAGTCCCCTCAACATATAATAATCAAAACAGTAAACATATAGAGTAAATAAAGAATTTTAAGAGCTGCAAAGGAAAATGGCCAAGTACCATATAAAGGTAGACTTATCAGAATTATACCTGACTCCTCATTGGAGACAATGAAAGACAGAAGGTCATGATCAAACATTATGCAGACATTAAGAGACCACAAATGCCAGCCCAGACCACTATACCCAACAAAACTTTCAATTACCATAGCAAGAAAAAAACAAGACATTCCATGAAAAAACTAAAGTTGACCAGTACCTAGCCACAAACTTAGCTCTACACAGAATACTAAAAGGAAAACTCCAACTGAAGAAAATTGGCTTAACCAACAAAAACACAGACAATTGATGGTCGCATAGCAGCAAATTCCTAAGAAGGGAAAAATGCACAAGTTAACATCACCAACAATGAATACTAAATTAACAGGAGATAGCAATCACTGGTCATTAATATCCCTTAATGTAAATGGACTCAACTAACCTATAAAAAAGACACAGGCTAACAGATTGCATATGAATACAGAATCCATCCTTCTTCTGCATACAAAAAAACACATCTCAACCTCAAAGACAGACATTTTCTCAGAGTAAAGGTTAGGAAAAAGGATTCCAATCAAATGGACCTAAGAAACATCAGGTGTAGCTATCCAAATATCTGACAAAATAGAATTCAAGCTAAAATTAATCAAAAGGAACAAAGAAGGTGATTTCATAATAGTCACAGGAAAAATCCATCAAGAGAAATATCATTACTATGAACATCTATGCCCCAAATGCAAGGGCAGCCTGATATGTAAAAGAAACACTTCTAAACCTTAAAACATACATTAAACTCCACACACTAATAGTAGAAAACTTCAATATTCCCCTCTCACCACTGGCCAGGTCAATCAGACAAAAAATTAACAGAGAAGTAAGAGAACTAACAGATATTATGACTCAAATGGACTTAACATACATCTATATAATATTCCATTCAAAAGAAAAGAAAATACTTTCTTCTCAGCACCCAAGGGAACCTACACAAAAACTGACCACATACTCAGTAACAAACCAAATCCCAACAAATACAAAATAAAAAGGAATACCACAATGTACTTTCTCAGATCACCATGGTTTAAACTAGAAGTAAACAGCAAAACTAATTTCAGATAACCTAAAAACACAGGAAAATTAAGCAATGTTAACCTGAATCATCAATGGGTCAAGGAAGAAATAAAGGGAGAAAATAAAACTTCCTAAAATTCAATGAAAATGACCACACAACATACCCAAATTTTTGGGACACAATGAAGGCAGTGTTAAGAGGAAAGTTCATAGAACTAAATGCCTATATAAAGAAGCTGGAAAAATCCCACACAAGTGAATTAACAAAAAATTTAAAGTTTTGGAACAAAAAGAAGCAAACTCACCTAAGAGATCTAAATGGCAAGACATAATCAAACTAAGAGCTGAAATCAACAAAATAGAAACAAAGAAAAAATACAAAGAATCAGTGAAACAAAGAGTAGGTTCTTCAAGAAAACAACAAAATAGACAAACTTTTATCGAAATTAACCAAAAGGCAGAGAGGCAATATCCAAATTAACAAAATCAGAAATGAAAAGGGGGACATAGCTGCAGACACAGAGGAAATACAGAGAATCATCAGGTCATATTTTGAAAACTTGTACTCCACAAAATTGGAAAACTTAAAGCAAATGGACAACTTTCTGGATAAATATCACTTACCAAAATTAAATCAAGACCATATAAGAAAATTAAACACACCTATAACTGCTGAATAAATAGACACAGTCAACTAAAGTCTCCCAACCAAAAAAAAAAAGCCCAGGACCAGACGGTTTCAGCTCAGAATTCTACAAGTCTTTCAAAGAACTAATACCAATATTCCTCACATTATTCCACACAATAGAAACAGAAGGAAAATTGACACACTCTTTTTATGAGGCTTTAGTTAGAATGATACTCCAACCACAGAAAGACATTATAAAGAAAGAGAATTACAGCCCAATCTCTCTTGTGACCATTGATGCAAAAACAGTAAACAAAATACTGGCAAATCAAATCCAAGAACACATCAGAACCATTATCCAGCATTATCATGTTGGTTTCATACCAGAGATGCAAGGATGGTTCAACATATGAAAATCTGTCAAAATAGTCCACAATATAAACAAGCTGAAAAATAAAAACCACATGATCATCTCATTAGATGTCAAAAAAGCTTCAGACAAAATACAACATCTCCTAATGATAATGATCTTGGAGAGAACAGGTACACAAGGAATATGCTAAACATAATGCAGGCAATATACAGCAAGACAACAGCCAACAACACACTATAATGGAGAGAATCTCTCAATGATTCCACAGAAATCAAGAAGAAAAGATTGTCCACTCTCTCCATATCTATTCAACATATTTCTTGAGGTCCTAGCCAGAGCAATAAGATATGAATGGGAAATCAAGGGGATACAATTTGGAAAAGAAGTTAAACTCTCACTGTTTGTTGATGACATGATAGTTTACATAAGCAATCCCAAAAATTATACCAAGGAACTTCTACAACTCATAAACACTTTCATTCAGTAATGTAGCAGGATACAAGATCAACTAAAAAAATAATCAGTAACTCTCCTATACACAGACACTAAAAGGTCTGGGAAAGAAATCAGAGAAATAACACCCTTCAAAATAACCACAAATATTATAAAATATCTCAGAATAACTCTAACCAAACAAGTGGAAGACTTGTATGACAGGAACTTTGAATCCTTGAAGAAAGAAATTGAAGAAGACACGAGAAAGTGGAAAGATCTCCCATACTCTTGGGTAAGCAGAATTAACATAGTAAAAGTGGCAATCTTACCAAAAGCAATCTACAGATTCACTGTGATGCCCATCAAAGTCTCAGCAAAATTCTTCACAGACCTCAAAAGAATGGTACTCAATATCATATGGAAAAGCAAAAATCCCAGGATAGCCAAAATAATCAGGTACTATAAAAGAACTTCTGGAGGAATCACAATCCCTGATTTCAAATTTTACTACAGAGCTACAGTATTGAAAACTGTCTGGCATTGGCATAAGAACATACAGGAAGGCGAATGGAACTGAGTCGAAGACCCAGATATTAATCCACATATCTTCAAACACCTGATTTTTGACAAAGAAACAAAAAATATCAAATGGAAAAAAGAAAGCATATTTAACAAATGGTCCTAGCATAACTGCATATCAACGTGTAGAAGAAGGAAAATAGACCCATATCTATCACCATGCACAAAACTCAAGTCCAAAATGAATCAAAGACCTCAACCTGGGGGCTGGAGAGATGCCTCAGCGGTTAAGAGCATTGCCTGCTCTTCCAAAGGTCCTGAGTTCAATTCCCAGCAACCACATGGTGGCTCACAACCATCTGGATTGGGGTCTGGTGCCCTCTTCTGGCCTGCAGACATATACACAGACAGAATATTGTATACATAATAAATAAATAAATATTTAAAAAAAAAAGACCTCAACCTAAAGCCAGCCATACTGAACCTTATAGAAGAGAAAGTGGGAAGTACGCTTGAAAGCAATGGCACAGGAGAAAAGTTTTTAAATATAACCCCAGCAGCACAAACAATGAGAGAAACAATTAATAAATTGGACCTCTTGAAACTGAAAAGCTTCTATAAATCAAAGGACGTGGTCAATAATACAAAATGACAGCCTGCAGAATGGGAAAATATCTTCACTAATCCCACATCAGACAGAGGTCTGGTCTCCAGAATATACAAAGAACTCAAGAAATTGCTCATCAAAAGAACAAATAATCCAATTAAAAAACTGAGCACAGAACTAAACAGAGAACTCTCAGTAGAGGAATCTAAAATGTGTGAAAGACACTTAAGGAAATGTTCAACATTTTTAGTCATCAGAGAAATGCAAATCAAAACAACTCTGAGATTCAATCTTACACCAGTAAGAATGGCCAAGATCAAAAACACCGATGACAACTTATGCTGGAGAAGTTGTGGGGTAAAGGCAACACTCCTGCATTGCTGGTGGGAATGCAAGATAGTACAGCCCCTTTGGATGTCAGTATGGTGGTTTCTCAAATAATTACGAAACAACCTTCCTCAAGTCACAGTAATACCTCTTTTGGGTATATAACCAAAGGATGCTCAAACATGCACAAGGACATGTGCTCAACTATGTTCATAGCAGCATTGTTGGTCATAGACAGAACCTGGAAAGAACCTAAATGCTCCTTGAACAATGAATAGATAAGGAAAATGTGGTACATTTGCATAATGGAGTACTACACAGCAAAAAAAATAATAATGACAGCTTAAATTTTGGAGGAAAATGGATAGAGCTGAAAAACATTATTTTGTGTGAGGTAACCCAGACACAGAAAGACAATTATCACATGTACTAACTCACAGGTAGTTTTTAAACATAAACCCAAGAAAACTAGCCTACAAACCACAATTCCAAAGAAATTACCCAACAATGAGGACACTAAAAGAGACTTACACATATCTAATCTACAGGCAAAGTATAGAAAGACAGAATCTCCTGACTAAATTGAGATCAAGGTCCCATTGTGGACCTTGTAGGGAGGCTAAAGGGGGTAGGGAAGAGGCAGGGAGGAGAGCAGAGAGAAATGTAGAATTCAATAAAAAAATCAATAAAAATACATTCCTAAAAATGTCATCTGGCCATAAACAATATTAGAAACCAAGGATACAGGAGGGAGATAATGAGAGGAGAAACCAGCTTTGAGTCTAAAGGGAAAGAAAGGTCAAGTGCTCTTGAATGAGTGCTGATAATAACTGCCTAACAAGAAGAACACAAGAGTTTGTGGGGTAGGGAGTTTAGAGAAGATCGAAACACACATTAGTCAATTGTCTATGACTGAAAGTCTGGGAGAAGGTTGGGAACTAGGCAGGCAGGCAGGCAGCTGTGAGTTCCTGCTGATGAACATCTTATTGAGAGCAGTGAGGAGCCATTTGTGACTGTCAGTCAGGAAATGTTGCACTCTTAAGTAGTACTTAAAATGGTACTCCCAGTGACCCACTGAGGATACATTAAGAGAGGAAATACTAATGTCTAGTATCTATTTATTTTCTTGGTACTGGTCACACTATGTAGCACAGGATGACATTAATTTGACCATCAATCTGCTTTTGCCCCACAAATGCTGGTATTATAGTTGTGAATGAAGGAAGCTAGAAAAGGCTGAAGTCTTGAGATTAGATCACATTAAAATGCTGGGCACTAGCTCAGACAAGTTCAGGACGGGAGAAAACCGGAGAGTCAGACTGACAGTTTTAGTGAGGCTTAGACTGTGTCTCTACAGTGGAGGTCCCCATAGTTCTATAATCTGCCCTGCATTGGTATTGGTATTTGATGATGCAGACAAGAAGTTAAGATCCCTATCTTTGCAGATCACTGCCTGCTTCATGGGTGTGAAGTCCACAATGCAGAGGATTGTAAAGACCATGTTAGAGATATAGCCCTTTGTGTTCATGGGTTTCCGATACATGAACATGATGATGCTATAGAAAAATAGGACCACAGCAAGGTGCTCCAAGCAGGTGGAAAAGCATTTGCTGGGCCTGCTGACTGAGAGCACCTTTAGGAAGGTGACCAGGATTGGCATGTCAGAAAGGCAAATGAGGTACTTGAGTAGAGGTATCAGAAGGATGACACCCACAGGACAAAGTCATTACTAACTGATGTGTCACCACAGGCCAGCTTCAGCACACCCAGGACCTTGCAGGTGAACTTTCTGAATACTTGGTGGTCATACAATGACAGTCCCATGGCAAGAACTGTTTCTGTCAACTACTGATGACATAAAATACCCAGAAGGCTCTTGGAGGCATTGAGAAAAACCTGTGGCTCATGTACACAGGTACCTGAGTTGCTGACAAATTGCAAGGTAGTGATCACAGGCCATGATGACAAGCAGCAGGTACCCTGTGGAGCCTGTGGAAAGTCTCCGATACATCTGGATGTCACAGCCATCAGAGAGATGGTCTTCTGGGATGAGAGTAGGCAGAACAGCATTAGAGGCACAAAAGTAGATGTGTAGCAGATTTTATAAATGAAAATATTACTCAGAAATTGTATATGAGTGTGTGTAGGCAGGGATCCAACATGCACACAGTCATGAAGGCAGTGTTCTGAGCAGAGTCACCAGGTACATAACTGAGCACAGAGGAAAGAATAGGTCTTCCTGGGATGAGTAGTCAGAAAATTCCTTAAAAGATAAATACAGAGACTTTTGTCGTGATTCTGGGCTACATAATGTAGTTATGCCTGGATACACAGTAGAATGGAAGCACAGTGGATGCAGTGTATTGAGAACACATTTTTTTTGTCATGGCAATTTCACTTAAGCTTTTATTGCCTCTGTTGGTAATATGACAGGGATCATAAAAGACACACTTGAACTTACAGAGATATGCAGATGATATTCACTGAAGATAACCTTGATCGCAAGTATTTTATATGTGGGTACTTCTCATTTAATACATTTTACTATTTAAAAAGCATTACATTTAAAAATGTGTACCCGTTATGTCATTTGGCAAAAAGTAAACTCTCCCTATGGGTCTGTCTGGAAAAAAAAAGGAATCAGCATG
Source organism: Chionomys nivalis (assembly GCF_950005125.1). Taxonomy (NCBI): domain Eukaryota; kingdom Metazoa; phylum Chordata; class Mammalia; order Rodentia; family Cricetidae; genus Chionomys; species Chionomys nivalis. The sequence goes on along the minus strand of NC_080111.1, from coordinate 35,408,581 downwards.
GCGCGCTGACGCTCACAAAGACTGATGCCCGTGACCCGGAGCAGCTGCAATGGCTGTGTGTGCGTGGGCTGTTTCTCCCAAAACTTGTTGATGCCCCTCCCCCAACAGTGTAAGCATTTTTAGTACAAAACATTCCCTATAAGCAGACATTTATCCTCCGAATAAACACATTAAATCAGATTCTCTTTTGAGCCCTAGTGATAGTTTTGTTTAATGCTAAGATGCCATCATGGTGAACAACCTTGACTTCTTTTGCTACATAATTATATTAAAGCTTTATATATTTTTGTTTATAATTACACAGTAATTGTAAATGTTTAGTACGAAACTGATGACAAAGTTGAAAAGTCTTGCTTTCAAAAATAAAATCTGTCAAACTCAAAGCATTAGGCCACAAATGAACATCACGATTCTCATGAGAAAGGTCTGAGGTGAGGAGGGAAGCCAGCAGGCTTTCATTGGAAAAAAATCACACATGACTCAATCAATCTGAAGAGAGTAGCAGAACTCAAAATGGTCCATGTAGGGAATAAGCAATATATGACTGCAAAACTTTTAAAGATATATATGTGTATGTGTGTGTACATATATATATATCTTTATTGTAAAGATATGTGTGTATACTATATATCTTTACTCTAAAGATATATGTGTGTATACATATATATCTTTAATAATTTTTTTCATAATTGAAGCTCTTCATATTTACAAAATTGAAATCAAGAAATACTGAAAACAGTAAGATTCTTTTTTTAATAATCAGATTCTTGTAATGTGAATAAAAATTGACTCTAAGCCTTCTTTTGGTATTTGAAATGTATTCCTAAATTAAAGTTATGATTGGTATAATGATATATCTATAAGGTAATCTTTCTATGCAGTTTCCAAATCATGCAACTAAAAGCAGCTTAATCATTTCCATATCTGCATGAAATGGTCTGCTCTTCCGAAGCACATCCTTTGTGCCCTGAAGAGGAGCTGGACACATGGAGCAAACTGTCCCTATCAAAGGCCAATCATCCAACACCTAAGTTCGTCATTTTAAATTCATGAAAATATTTAAAGTATGCCCTTTTCACATGTCAGTATATTACCAGAGAAACAAGCATGTTCATTAGGAGAGCAAGTCATGGGTCCTGTCAAGAAAAAAATAAAATACAATCTGCTTTGTGTGGAAATAGCAAATGCGAGTGATGTGAAAACAATCAAAAGTTCAAATAATTTCTAGAACAGAAGCCATTGGTATTCTGCACCAGCACTCGCTCCTTTGAAAACCTCTGCTCTCAGAGTAAATACTTGGCAACCACAGTGATTTAGCAGTACAGCCATTTCAACACAAGAGGTCAAAAAGGCTGGAGTATCGCCCGAAAGAGCAGTGCCGATATGATAAATATTGAACTTCACGGCTCATCACAACCACTTGGAAAATGTAAATCCTACTATCTTCTAATAAATTAAGTGAATTGCATTATGTTCCATAGTGCGATGACAAAAAAATTAAAAACACAAAAACTAAACCCTCATGCCTAAATTTAGAACATTGTATTGTATAACAATCCAAAACATTCAAAATAAACAAAATAATTTAACTTATTCGAAAGGCATAGAAGCATTTCAGAACATAATGAATTCCAATTCTGTGCTGTGATGCACATGAGTGGAATCTAACATTATATTCTAGTACAATATTTTTTAAATAAAGTTCCCTGTAGGACCACTGCATACAAACATGGGTAGGACAACTACAGACTGTTCTGTAGAACCTTTGTGAGAGTCTGAAACACAAGACGTATTTCAGGTAGTCACCAAGTTATTCTAAATTTGTCATATGTGGGTTATTTTGACATTTCTTTCATCAACTACTCCACTCACATCAACAGTACATGTAGTTTGCCAGAATTCCCTCAAAGCAAACACCATTCCATATCCGGTACACTCAGATAAATCCCTTTCCTTTGAAGGGCTACCAGCATAGTCTTTGCAACTAGCCCAAAGCATATACTTAAGAAGTTTTTATAAATTGTTTGTGGTGTTCATTATTATGTTTAATTCTTATGCCAAACTGTTTTCTGATGAAGACAGCATTGTGCTTTATGCAAGAATGGAAACCTCAAAATAATCACTATCAAGCTTCTATGACTTATGGGAAGACAAACTAAGATGGTCCACAGGTATAAGATGAAATCCAATGTTGGAATTTTAAATGTTCAGAGTGGCCCAGACTAGAAGACAAGCCCAAACCACCAGTAGAAGAATGAGTACGATATGATCCAAGATGTATCCTTAAAGTTGGTCTCAACCCTCAGTCTGAACTGTGAGGATTGATCTTCAGTTTGGTCCAGCCAGCAGAAATTGACTGTGTATTTCCCGTTGTATTTATTGTACAGACTATGTACATTCTAGAAGGTTCCTTAGTGCTACACTGTTGTACTTTTTGTCCCAGAAATTTGAGGGTGCGCAAATTCTACAAAGTCATCAATAAGAACAGGCCATGCTCCTTCTTCATCATAATTGGACATGTCATCTGCAATCATTGAACTGAAATCTAACAGAAGATTCCACATGTCTTTTGGTTTATGATGCTCCAACAAAAATTTATTTCATAAGTCTAAGAATTTAAATCTTCCATTAAGCACTAAGTTACAGTAAGCAATGGCCATTTCTAGATCTAATCCTTTTTGTCCTGGATTCTTTGCAAAATTAAAAGTAAACTGGTAAAAATCTTTAAATCGTCCTGGTTCTTTCAATTCTTGTTCCATCTTGGGTATTTGGGCCTTTAGTTTTTCTATGCTGTCAAATCCTAACTCTGCCATGCCATCCATGAACCCCTGTTTGGAGAACTCGCACTGTGTGGCTGCCCTGAACTTCCATGCGATGATCAACACACTAATGCTGGCTGGATCGAGGGCCAGATCATCACAGAACTGCTGTATGCCATCGATTCCAGTTTTATTTTCATCTTGAGGATCTCTGTATCTATTGTAAAGTTGTTCTAACTTCTTCCTGTCCAATGATCCTTTGACACTCTCCGGTATATAAAGTTCTGGATTTTGAAAAAAATTATCTGTTGCAACATCTAACTTCCAGTCATTTTGAGAAAGACAACTCACAGCAGTTTTTTAACTAGATTGTGTGAAGATCATAAACTGACGAAATTTATCCTTCTGCGATGATTTCAACTTGTTCATGTTGGTGTCCTCTGGACCTCTCCCCTCCTCCTCTGGCTCCGCAGCAAATAACAAAAATTTTTAGGATCTTTTTCAACATGGATACAAGTTCTGTGACTTGGGGACAGTCTCCTCATCTTCTGTAGGTTACATTGCATCCATGTGAATAGTGAGGATAATTTCCCTAAGAGGGTATTTATGGAAATGTGAATAGGCAGGATCACAGAGAGCCACAGCTGAATGAGAAATAAAGGTCTTTACTGTAGGACTTCTTAAAACGTTTAAATGGCTAATGTTTATCGGAAGCTCTCCAAAAGCAATGTAGACTATGCACTTCCAAACTTATCTGATCTTACATCCACTTCACCTCTGATCCTATCACAGAGAAGTGACCTGCAAACAGCATTTGAGAGCTAGTAGCCTGGATCAGAGGTTCTAAAACTTACACACATACTGGAATTATTTGGAAGACTGTCAAAACACAGTGTGTTTTCCTTCCAGAGTTTCTGGCTTAGGGCAGATGTGTGCTGTTGCTGCTCTGATGGCACAGGGATGAATGGCTCTAAAGGTCCTGCTGACTTTGCTGCAGCCTCTAAGCCATGGCTTACACTGTTCTCACTATCTGGAATATTTTTCATTTTTCCATCACCAGTAGTAGCTGATCTGTCTCTTCTGTTCTGTTTGTCACATTTTATGCTTTGTCTCTCAGGAAGGGGGCAGATACTGACCTGTAAATCTGTGAGGAGGCACACCCCCAGAGAGATAATCTGTTAGGTGCTTTGTATGGGCTACAGCTTTAGAAGATGTCTTTTTGTGTTATATTTCTACTTCAGAATCAGAAATGGTTTTAGAATTAGACAATGTCTATCCTTCTCTAAATCCAAGCATGATGTTAAAAGAAAAATTCAAAACTCTGTCTCATGTCAACAGCCTTCTGGTATGAGACAGAAAGAAGATCAATTTTAAAGGAACATTTTCCTCTCCTTCATGCCCATTTTGTCTATATCTTATCTTTCACTGAAAATATGTCTACATGAATAATGCTTACATTTTCAACAAAAAGAGCTTCCAAGAATATATTGGGGTCCCCCAATGTCTCTACCTGGTTGATATGACTGCATGATGCTGATAGCACTATGAGACTGATTTATGGGTACAAGCTGCAGATATGAGGCACCTTCTTACAACATTCTGGCCAGAATTCCAAATAAGAACTTCAGAAGAACCCTAACGAATATTCAGAAACCATTTGCAATTATCCAAAACAGCAATCTTGAAATTTAACCATCATTTTACCATAATAATATCCCATAGAAAGAACATCGTCCCTGGAAGCAATTCTAGAATTCCTGATGACCACTCCCAATCTTCTGATAACCATAATTATACCCTCAACTTCTAAGGACACTTTTATACAAAACATACAAGTAAACGTATGAGAGATTTGACTCTTCATGCCTCTCGTATTTCAGTTAATGTTATTCTTTGAGCTTAAAAACATTGTTGAAACTTTTAGGATTTTATGGTTCTGGTTTGAGAGCCAAATTGTGTTTCTTTCACTGGGCCTTTTTAATGTTTTGGCTGTTTTCAGGGAGTGTTGTTTTCTTATATAGTTCTAGATTCAGAGACAAAGTTCTTTCCTTTGGCTCTGGTTTGAAGATCAAAGTTGGAATACCCTTCCTGTAACCAATAAGGATTTATCCATTACTTTGCTGGTTCAAACTAAAATAAAGAGAGATATAATGATGCATAAACAAATTGTTGACATTATCTAACTTTTTTTCTACACAATAACTGATTTTGGTTAACTGACTGTAAGTGCCTTAACATTTGAAAGAACAATTTAAAAGAAGCCCCCATTTTTTTCCTCAGGTCCAAAAGATTATGATAATATGCACAAGCTTTTTCAGATGACTACACAAAGTCTTACTCTTATATGAAGCACAAAATATTATGACACTGAATTAATTTAAAGAGTTTCACTACAGTATGAATTTTTTCTCATGTTTTTGAAAAATACACAAATTAACTTCAGGGTTTCTCTACAGAAGGGCTCATATTATGTATCTGGAGATTATTGTGAAAAAGAATTTACCACATTCCATTCACAGATATCTCTAGAGTATGTTACATTTTAAGCCTTTTAAACGTACAGGAGTCTACAAAGGCCTTATCACACTGATATTATTCATAGGGTTTCTCTCCAGTATGTGTTCTTCTATGCATTTGAAGAGCACCATGTTGAGCAAAGGCCTTACCACACAGATTACATTCACAGGGTTTCTCTCCAGTATGTGTTCTTTTATGGTATTGAAGAGCACTGTTCTGTGCAAAGGCCTTACCACACTGATTACATTCATAGGGTTTCTCTCCAGTATGTGTTCTTTTATGCAATTGAAGATGATTATGTCGTGTAAAGGCCTTACCACACTGATTACATTCATAGGGTTTCTCTCCAGTATGCGTTCTTTTATGCCTTTGAAGATGGCTATGTCGTGCAAAGGCCTTATCACACTGATTACATTCATAGGGTTTCTCTCCAGTATGTGTTCTTCTGTGGTATTGAAGAGCAACGTTCTGTGCAAAGGCCTTACCACACTCATTACATACATACGGTTTCTGTCCAGTATATGTTCTTTTATGCCTTTGAAGATGACTGAGATTTGCAAAGGCCTTACCACACTGATTACATTCATAGGGTTTCTATCCAGTATGTGTTCTTTTATGCCTTTGAAGATTACTGTGTTGTGCAAAGGCCTTACCACACTGATTACATTCATATGGTTTCTCTCCAGTATGTGTTCTTTTATGCCTTTGAAGATCACTGTGACATGCAAAGGCCTTATTACACTGATTACATTCATAGTGTTTCTCTCCACTATGTGTTCTTCTATGCATTTGAAGAGCACCATGTCGAGCAAAGGCCTTACCACACTGACTGCATTCACAGGGTTTCTCTCCAGTATGTGTTCTTTTATGGTATTGAAGAGCACTGTTCTGTGCAAAGGCCTTACCACACTGATTACATTCATAGGGTTTCTCTCCAGTATGTGTTCTTTTATGCCTTTGAAGATTACTGTGTCGTGCAAAGGCCTTACCACACTGATTACATTCATATGGTTTCTCTCCAGTATGTGTTCTTTTATGCCTTTGAAGATCACTGTGACATGCAAAGGCCTTATTACACTGATTACATTCATAGTGTTTCTCTCCAGTATGTGTTCTTCTATGCATTTGAAGAGCACCATGTCGAGCAAAGGCCTTACCACACTGACTGCATTCACAGGGTTTCTCTCCAGTATGTGTTCTTTTATGGTATTGAAGAGCAATGTTCTGTGCAAAGGCCTTACCACACTGATTACATTCATAGGGTTTCTCTCCAGTATGTGTTCTTTTATGCAATTGAAAATGATTATGTCGTGCAAAGGCCTTACCACACTGATTACATTCATAGGGTTTCTCTCCAGTATGTGTTCTTCTGTGGTATTGAAGAGCAACGTTCTGTGCAAAGGCCTTACCACACTCATTACATACATACGGTTTCTGTCCAGTATATGTTCTTTTATGCCTTTGAAGATGACTGAGATTTGCAAAGGCCTTACCACACTGATTACATTCGTAGGGTTTCTCTCCAGTATGTGTTCTTTTATGCCTTTGAAGATTACTGTGTTGTGCAAAGGCCTTACCACACTGATTACATTCATATGGTTTCTCTCCAGTATGTGTTCTTTTATGCCTTTGAAGAACACTGTGACATGCAAAGGCCTTACCACACTGATCGCATTCATAAGGTTTCTCTCCAGTATGTGTTCTTTTATGACTTTGATGAGTTTCATAAAGAACAAAGTCTTTATCACCTTGATTATTTTCATAGGGTTTATTTCCAGTGTGTTTTCTTTTAAGCACTTGAATATAACTGTGATATGCAAAAGCTTTCCCACACTGCTTAATTTTAGACTGTTTTTCTCCAGTATGTGTTTTTTCATTCTTTAGAAAGTGGCTGTCATCAGAAAAGGCTTTAACACATTGAGTATACACTGAAAGTTTCTTCTCACCATTTTGGTTTCTTTCAATCCTGCAAGGATAATTGGCACATTTAAAAGCTTTACCACATTCAATACACTGTTGAACCTTATATCTGTATGAATTTATTTTGTAACTTGTTTCAATTCTAAATAGGAATAAGTTATTAAGGTTTCATAACTCCATTTAAAATCATGTTTGCTTTTTAATTTGGGGACAGTTTGCATCTAGGAAAATAAGTACGATGATAAATTCCTTTTTTTCATGGTTTAGCTTTTCACATTTACAAAAATATTTTTATATCATATTATTCACACTTTTGAAGACAACTGAATACACTGTGAGCTTTACCAACTTTACTGCATTCATAAATTTTACTATACTGTGAATCATATTTCATTTGCTAAGTGAAGTAGGACATTCAGAAGTATTTGCACAGACTTAGAATTCATGGGGCATTTTTGTAATGTTTTTATATTAATAATGATTGTAGAAAACCATCAGTATTGTATACTTGAATCAAATTCAACAAGTATACTCTACATGGGAACTACTGCTTATCTTCTTTTTGTTCTTAAGAAAGGTATGTTAAATCTTTCCATGTCTCTATGCTCATAAGCTTATATCAAGTGTAGTGTCTGATACACATAGGAAAGGAAGAATAATTCATATACATGAAATTGAGGTATATGGATTTGTGAGTATTTCTTTTCTTCTTCTTTTTTTTTTGGTTTTTTGAGACAGGGTTTCTCTATGGTTTTGGAACCTGTCCTGGAACTAGCTCTTGTAAACTGGGCTGGTCTCGAACTCACAGAGATCCACCTGCCTCTGCCTCCCAAGTGCTGGGATTAAAAGTGTGCGCCACCACCGCCCGGCCGATTTGTGAGTATTTCATAACCATCTATGCACTTAAAGCTGTGCTTATTTGCATTGCTGCTTTTATTTAAAAGTTCTAGGACAAAGTGCAGTCTCATCAGAGGCACATTGTTATCAACTTACACATGAAAATTACCTTGCATGTCTTTTAGAACATTGCCAAAGTTCTTCAGTGTTATGGTCTTCCCAAATGTATCCTAAAATACAGGACCAGAATATATGTTATATCATTTAACAATGTGCAAGATTTAGCTTAATATCTTAAGTGCACCTAAGATCTATGACTGCTGTATTCACCTCATTCTTCTTTCTAAATCAAATTGGAGAACAACATCCTTAACCATGGAAAAGTTGTTTCCATATTTTGAAACATGAAGGAAATTCATTTTTACCTATAGAAATGAGGTTGTTGTAGGTTTCCAGCATTACATCTTTATAGAGATTCTTCTGGGAAGGATTCAGCAAATCCCACTCTTCCCGGGTGAAGTTGATGTGCACATCATCATAGGTCACTGCCTTCTGAAATACACCACACATGTGTAAAATGGAAAGAACCACAGTGACAAAGATGGAAATGCATACTTCTTTCAAGGTGTAGACAGATGATTCTGTTGTTCCTTACTCTTATGCCATGACATAGACAGTCACTTTAGAGGGAAATTGAAAAGCAGAGTCAACTCTGTTATAAGAGCAAGGTCTATTGAGAGCAAGAGACAACAAAAAAGATCAACACTATATAGTATGCATGAGAAAATTGTATGAAGAGTTACAGACCACACAAAAAAGTAATATGGACACCCTGAGTGTATTGTTGCATTGTGCCTTTAAACACAACACTCAGAAAACTGAGGTGGGTATATTTGTCTCTGAGTTGAATGCCAGTCAAGTCTATGCTATCAATCAGGTCCAGGACAGATGGAAGTACACATTAAGACACGGTCTCCAGTGTCAAAATCAGTGAAACAAACAAATGGGATAGAAAGAACTGAAAGGCTTTTATTGAAGTTCTTCTAAATAATTTTCCATTCACTCTACTTCTGTATTCATTTTCCAGATATCTCAAGTGTCATAATTGAAACTGTAAGTCTAATAACATTTTGTAGAAAGGAACTTCATGTGTAAAGCAGTTAAAATGCACAGATGAAAACACAAGAAATATACATGTTGGTCATGAATAATCAACAAAGAGCTGGAGAGAAGGTAGAGTAATTCAGAGTTCTTGCTGGTCTTGAATGGAGCTGGGCACATTTTCCAGTACTTACATGGGGATCACAACTTTCCATTGTTCTATGATGAGGAATTCTGAGATATTTAGATCACCTTGATGACCAGCTACCCAGGTAATGAATATCCATGCAGACATATAAAATAGTCATATTGATTTAAAAAATCAAATCAAACATAACAAACTAGAAGAAGTTCATGCACCTGCAATTAACTGACTCAGAATGCTCAGACAGTATTAATGTCGTAAATACATGGTATCCTGGGAATCAGAGTGATACCCTCTTTCAAATTTTAAAATTCAAGATATACGTGAAGCTCAGCACAGCAGCATATACTTGATACATAAAAAATCTATATTACAGGGCTATCACCCAATAAAAATATCTCATTTTTACCTATAGAATATAGGTAAGATATAGAATGTAGAGATCAAACCTATAATGATGGCAAAAAAATTTCAGTATAAGGAGGAAGTTGGCTAATTAATATCAAGCACAAAATAGTAGATATAAATGTTAGGAAATTAGTTCATGGTATTGAGACTCATTATGTATAATGAGGAATATCATCTAGACAGGCTTCTCCTACTAAAGATTCACAGGAAGTTTAAAGAAAGCCACCAAGGAGAGAAACTTGTTCAAATACGTGATCTTTTCTGGGAGTCTGTTCATTCAATCAAGTTCATTCTGACACCAGCCACTATTGGTTCATAGTCAACAATGGAAAAATTGCATTTTGTCATTTCAAGGATAGACATTTAATGATCCTCATCTGCAATGGTCCCTACACTGTCCAAATGTGTAATGTTTCCTCTGGCACTCAAGATAATCTGTTCACAGCAACATCTTGTAAAACCTGAAAACATGTTAACTCTTTCTAACACCAGTGGCACAAAATACCATTAACATTCCAAAAGAGAAAAATAAAGACACAGCAAGGGAAGATTGAACCAAGGCAAGAGTGAAGCAGAGCAAGACAATCATCAAATCCTATAGCTCTCTTGTCAGATGTATGGGCTTCAGTTTCAAATGACTTAAATGGCCCTATCCTTGCAAGTTCTCATGTATTTCTCTCTTTGGTAACTTCCCATCACTGTAAGCAGCTTGGTCTCCATGGAAGTTGTGTCGTAACTTTGGTATCTTAACATCTTTGGGTTCAAAATGGAACCGACTGTGCTGTGAAATCACATTTTTAAATGTGTTATATTTATTTATGCTGTAGAACAATTGTTTTAATGATGCAAAGAATTGCTGCATTGGTTTAGCTCTGTGAAGCTGTGATACTTTGCCTATCGAAAATAACTGGTTGGTCTAAAACATTTGAGTAACATGTCACATGACAAGAAAGGACAGGGAGGGCTGTAAGGAAAAGAGAATCAATGGGAGGGGAAATCTGGGAGGAAAAAAGAAATAAGAGGCAACAGAAGGAGAAAACAACAGGAGCCTTTAATCCAGCTACACAGCAAGCCATGGAGTAAGAAATAAAGAGAGGAATACAGAATAAAGATAAAGGCCAGGAGGAAACTGTAGAGAGAACCATTAAGTTAAAAACAACCTGTCTCGTAACAAGCCAAAGTCAAGCATTTATAAGAAAAAAGTAAGCCTCCATGTGTGAAATTTAATTAAGAACTGGGTGGCAGGCCCTAAAGGAACAAGAGAGGAAAAGAAACAAGAAGACACCCAGCTTCAGTCCTCACAGTTTCATGCAATGAACTCTGTCTCCTCGCTGGGCTTCTGACTCAGCCAAACACAGATGCCTGCAACAATGGTAAACTCTAACCATAAGCTAAAAAGCCATGATCTTAAATTTTGATTATTTCATGTTCCCAAGACCAGCACATTACTGGTGATGCTGAGAAGTAGAGTGTTTTTTTTAATGTAGAGAACACTAACGAGCTTGTACCACAAGTGCAGGTTTTGAATGAAGTAGCTTCCTGTGACTATGAATCAATTTGCTCAACCATCCCTAAACTGAAGGTTTCTTTATATGGAGTCTTACCCTTGGGGCGCCTTGATAAGCTTCCACTGCACAGTAATGGCTTTTCTGTAATGATTATAAACTCTTTGAAAATTCCTGCCTGTATTAACACATAAATGCCCTTTGAAGCTACCTTTTTATTTTCATTTATTTCTGCCCTCCTTGGGTACTTTTACTGTACACCTAAAAGAGTCATCAGTGATAATCATTGAACAGCTTCAATATTCCATTAAAGACATTAGCCCATTATATTTTAACTTGGCATTACTAAATTTCTAGAGCATAGGCAGAATAAGAAAAATCTTGGAGCTAAAATATACACAAAAGTCTGGATGGTGGCGACACACACCTTTAACCCCAGCACTGGGGAGGCAGAGGCAGCCTCATCTACAAGAGCTAGTTCCAGTAGTTCTAAGACAGGTAGGACTGTTACACTGGGAATCCCTGTCTTGGAAAACCAAAAAGAAAAAGAAAAAGAAAGAAAAAAAGAAAAAAAATCAGACAAAAGACTTCAGGTTTGGTTTGTTGTTGTTCTTTCTTCTTTGAGACAGGGTTTCTCTGTAGCTTTGGAGCCTGTCCTGGAACTAGCTCTTGTAGACCAGGCTGGTCTCTAACTCACAGAGATCCACCTGCCTCTGCCTCCCAAGTGCTGGGATTGAAGGTGTATGTCACCCCTGCCCGGTGTGCTTGGGTTTTTGTTTTTTTTTTATCAAGTTTATTTTCAAATGAAATCCTATGATCTCAATACCCACTTTCTGCCATTACATTTTCATTTTCCTGGTCTTATAAGAACAGTTAATTATGTTCAAGTTTCTACTTTTTGTCACATAAAAATCTTGATATCTGCCTCAGTTGGTAGACCAATCCCTCGTGGTCCTGACTTCTTTGCTCATCTTCTCCCTCCTTCTGCCTTTTAACTGGACCTTGGGAGCTCAGTCCATTCCTCTGATGTGTGTCTTTGTCTCTATCTACATCCATCGCTGGATGGAGATTCTATGGTGATATTCAAGATAATCATCAGCATGATTGTGGGGTAAGGACTGCTCAAACACCCTCTCCCTTGCTGTTCAAGGCCCTAGCTGGTAACATCCCCATGGACACCTGGGATCCCCTCTAGAGCCAAGTCTCTTGCCAACTTTAAAATGGATGCCTTAATGTAGCTATCTTCTTCCCTGCTCCTATATCCGCCCTTCCGCCATCTCTACCCTCTACCTCCCCCAAGCTCTTGCCAGTCCTTCCCTTCACCCTTCCCTCTCCCCCTCTCCAATTTCCCCCAACCTCACCCCCATGCCTGTCCCCTCCCCCATGCTCACAACTTTTGCCCTGCAATCTTGTTTGCTTCCAATTTCCAGTAGGATCTATAAATGTTTTTCTTTGGATTCACCTTGTTATTTGGCTTTGCTAGGCTTGTGAACTATAGGCTTAATGACCATGGTTTATGGCTACAGTCCACAAATGAGTGACTACATACCATATTCATCTTTTTGGGTCTGCGTTATCTCACTCAGGATAGTGTTTTCTATTTCCATCCACTTGCAAGCAAAATTCAAGATGTCCTTGTTTTTTTACCGCTGAGTAGTACTCTAATGCATATATATTCTACACTTTCTGTTCGAATGTGAGCACACCAAGTCTAGCTGGACTGGGTCCAAATGAGCATGTGATCAAGCCAGACTCTTTGATTGTGGCTGACAATGGGGGCTGACTGAGAAGCCATTGAAAAAACACTGGAAATTATTTTTACCACATGTTCTGGCTTTTTAGGACCCTAGTCTATATGGATGCACAGGTCCCTAGGCTTGGATATAGGGGGGATGGCCTTGTACTTCCCAAAGGGCAGGGTTGCCTGCCCTCTCTCAAGCAGGGTGGGAGAGGGAGGAGAGGGTGTGGATGAGTTGGAGTGGATAGGGAAGAGGGAAGGAGGTGTAAATAATTGAATGGAAAAAGAAAAAAAGGAAAAAAAAAACCTTGATATCTTCCACACTCTGGCAAAAGACATCATTCTTATACTGACAAACAAAATCAACTTTTGTGTTGTAATTGTGCTAACCTGATTTTATAGTATTGTGATTAAATCCTCAAACTGAAAGCATCTCAGGCAGTAAAGGGGATTATTTCATTGATTGTGTCAAATCACACTCAATCATTTTGGAAGTGTAGGAGAAACTGCAAGCTAACAATTGAAGGCAAAACACATTTGCAAAGCCTATTTCCAGCCTTTCTCTCTTGCCTAGTCTCTACTTCATGCTCAGAATGCTCCATATGCCAGCACAGGTCCACCTTCTTAGGGGCTTCCTACATCAATTATTAATCAACACAGTCTCTCACAGACACAGCAGTTTCTGGCTTTTATGAACAGAGTCAAGCAAGTATCCATGTGGTAGGAGGGAAGAGCATGTTTTGGGAATGTGCACAGAGTGGGACACCTGGGTCTTGGGTAGATTGACTCCCAATATTCTGAGGATTTCATATTGATTTCCACAGTGGCTGGACAAGTTTACACTGCAAGAGCAATGAGTTCCCTTTCTCTACATCCTTGGAGCCCTAGCTGTCACTTGTGTTGTTGAACTTATCCTTTCTGTCGGGTTTATGATGAAACCTCCTGATGGCTAATGATACTGAACATATTTTTAGATGTGTCTCATCTATTTTAGATTTCTCTACTGAGAATTCTGTTTAGAGGTGTACCCCATTATATTTGAATTATTTGGTTGCTGTCTTGTTGCACGACTATTTTTTATCCTGAGTGAGACAACCCAGAAGGACATAAACCAACATGGTTTACTCAGTTACAAGTGGATATGAACAGGTAAGCAAAGTACAACCATAGTAATCACAATCACAGTACAAGCCATAGATGCAGAAAGGCTAAGTAACAAGAACAGCTCTGGGAGACATGCATGGATTTCTCTGGGAAGACAGAATAGATTTTGTGGGTGCACTGGAGGCAAGTGGGGATGGGAACAGGAAAGATCAAGTAAGCAAGGGACAGAAATGAAGAATAGGAGGGAGAGATGACAGGAATAAGGGAGCTATTTGCAGGAGATGTGGAAACAGTACACTGCAAACTTCCAGAACTACAAGAAAGACACTGTTGAAGATTGCTACTAGTGAGGAATGCAGAGGCTGAACCAGCCTTGTTCTGTAAACACATACAGCTGCCATTGGTGGGATTGGGACACAAAGTCAGTCACTAAACTTAGAACTACACTTGTTCTGCTAGCAAGATACACTGGGGAAAAGGGGCCTCAGAGTTTGTGAAGTGAACAACCAATGATGGTCTAACTTTTAGTCCAAGCTATGAGATGAAGCCAATGGCTGATACTGCAGGATGGCCAGGAACCAGAACTTGATGGCTTCCAGAATTAGGGTAGAACCAAATACAACTAAACAAGAAAAAAAGAAATGAAATGAGTCATATCTAAAATCATAGATTGATTCCCAGCACAACTGTCACCAGACAGAATTCTTCCAGCAGCTGATGGTTACACATGCAGAGATCTTTACCCAAACTTTACCTTGAGTTCTTGGAATCCTCTGAAAGTAAGGGGTAAAAAATGTAGCATCTGGAGGGGTTGAGGAACCCAGGAAAACCAAACCTACAGAATCAACAAAATGAATCTCATAGTGTATCAGACAAAATGAAGTGACTATCATGGAACATGAACAGCTCTGTATCTGCCCTGTGCACGCATGCTTTGGTTCTTAGCTTGGGGTGTTTGTGTGATTATTAACTGTAGAACTCTTGGTGTCTCTTACTCTTGCCAATTTTTGTGACCTTTTCCTTCCTATTAATTTTCTTTGTCCAGTTTGATAAGGGATTTTACCTAGTTTTCTTGAACCTTTACATGAAGGGTGTCTTTGATATCCTATGGAGGCTTTCTATTACATGACAGATGAAAAAGGAGCAATGGACCTGGGGGAATGAGGACTGGGGGAAACTGGAAGGAGTGGAGGAAGTGGAAGCTGCAGTCAACATGTATTGTATGAGAGAAGAATAAATAAAAGAGAAAACATGAAAATGCATTTAGTCTGAGTTCTTTGATCTTTATAATCTGTAATAACCCATATAGCACAAATATCCCAAAACTCCTCTGGATTGAATTCCAGCCAACCTCTTGTCTGGCACATCTTGAGATTTCAAGTAAAAAAATGAAGGATTTCCAACATGCAATGGCATAGGATAAATTCCCATTCAGAAAAAGGAATATAGTTGTGCTTCATCCCCAAATTCAAGCAGAAAATTCTTGCTCATGTGCACATCATCCCAGCCAGAAGAACAGGTAGGCAGTCCACCAGTCTATGAAACTAACACATTCACTGCATTCCCAGACACAATCCCCAACCAACTCTACAGTTACCACAACCTACACATTGGGTGGAAAGCCTCTGCTCAAATACAGGACACACCACATGAAGAACAAGTAGATAAACTGAAGGAAAAGAACACATGCTGGACCAGAGGCCATGGCAAAAATTCAAATAGACTTCTTTCATTCTTTCAAAAACCCTCAACACTAAACCAAAAGCCCACTCTCCTCATCATGTCTGTATTGTAGCTTCCAACTTGGGTGGAGACCCCTGGCTGAAAGGACAAACCACCTGCCAGAATTCCATGTAGGCCACCAGCCCACAGACCTCCCCAAATCTTCCCTACACCCTCAACACTTTCCCCAAGTTCCCCTTCTTTTCTGTTTACAGTCCTAACCTCCTTAGGCTCATACTCCAGGCTACATTAAGGCTACACATACTGCAAGAATTTCAGTACTAAAATTGGTGTAGTGCATGTTCTGGCTTTTTGGGAACCTAGTCTCTTTGGATGATACCTTGCTCAGGCTAGATAGAGTAGGGAGGGTTGTGGAATTCCCCCATGCAGTGTGCCTGTACCTTACCCTCTCTGAAATTTGAATAGCGGGGTGGGAGGGTATGTGGAGGCAATAAGTGGAGGAGAGGGAACAGCAACTTTGATTGGTATGTATAAAGGGAATAGAGAGATTGTTTTCTTATTTTAAAAAAAATAAAGTACCAAAAGACCTTAAAAACAAACCTCAGTTCAACCCTATGCCACACAGACTAGATTACCAGAGAACAAACAGAAATCAGGGAAGCAAACACCCATCCAACAAAGACAAACTGAGAGATTGGCACTTAAAACACAATCTCAAGCCCAAATTCTTGGACCAAAGGAAAGAACACAATCAACAACAGAAAGAGCAATGTGTCTAGCAGATTCCAGCAATATGACTGCACCAAACCCTGAAAATCAAAATGACTCTGAAATACCATCTCACACCAGTCAGTATGGCTTAGATCAAAAACATCATTGATTGCTTAGGCTGGAGAGGATGTTGAGAAAGGGGAACACTCATCCATTGCTAGTGGGAATGCAAACTTGTACAACCACCCTGGAAATTATTGCAGTTTCTCAGAAAATTGGGAATCAACATACCTCAGGGCAAAGAAAACAATTCTTGGGCATTATACATAAAAGATGCACAACCAAATAATTCTACATGAATATTTGTTCAACTATGTGCATAGCAGAATTATTAGTAAAAATCCAAACCTCGATACAACCTAGATGCTCCTCAACCAAAGAACAGATAAAGGAAATGTTATATGTAGTAAAGTTCAAAGGTTAAAAGACCAAAATAGGTGCAGAATTCATAAACTTAATTTTAACCTACTTGATAGAAACTTAAACATAAATTAATGGATAGGAAGTAAGAAGAAATTAGTAGTTATAATGGAAATGCTAATTGGCCTTATTCATAAAACCTGGAATCAGATATTAGGGTGAAAGCCAAAAAAATCCAAGAGGCAGAGCAGCCAGCCACTAGTTCTTAGCTCTATGAAATCCTGAGACCAATGTGGGAGTCCACAAATAACTCAGTTTCTATTTAGAGTTCTTTCTGTCTTAAAGAAGTCAATTGAGTGCAAGCTTGCCTGCTCTGCATTTTCCAGTAACCATGAGGGCTATGAGTAATGTCTGTGTTAGCCCATAGAAAGAACATTTTGCCCAGTTCAAAGAGCACACTTTTTAAATTAAGATTTGGGCTGGTGTAGGCCAGCAATAGCCAGTCATCCTTAGAGATTAGAATCTGCTTATCTGAATAAGATAATGGAACTCTTTGACCAGTATTCCAATGATAGTGCAGAAAAATGGTTACCTGACTTAACTGCTTTTTGTTCTGCCTATTGACTGTATCTAGTATATTTACTGGCTGAAAAATAAACTCAGGGCTGTTTGGTATTGACCTTCAGTCCTCCCAGTCCATCCTATGTTTCTGTCTTCATTTATCTTAATCTAAAATTTTCTCAGCCTCAGAATCTACTCACATGGAATGGCCAGGAAAATTCCAATGAGTGGGCTTCAAGAGATTGGCACCAAATGCTGGGATGTGCAAGGGGGTGGCAGGAACAACACAAGGACACCTCAGGATGAAAGAGTGTACTCAGTACTCAGTTAAAGGGACATCTGCAGTGAGTATTCTCAGGAAGCCATTGCTGTACGTACAAAGGAAAGTTAATGCAGGAGTGTACATACAAGACAAAAGAGGTGAGTTAGGCAGCATGAAAAAATAATTTAGTAACTGCCATGTAAGTGTAAAATAAGGAAAGAATTAACTTGAATAAGAAGTAACTTTCATATAAATGTAAAAAGTAATTATGGGACAAGAAACAGCAAACATCTGTTTGTACATTTATTTAGGTATATTTTAAGGTAGGTGTTAGCAAGTGTATAAATTTTTGGAATTTATTGAAAGAATTTGTCCTTGGTTTCCCGAGCATGGAACCTTGAATGCAGATATGAGGGTGCGTATTGGAGTTAAAATACAGCAATATTATGATGTACATGATCCAGAGAACATTTCAGTGGATATCTTCAGCCTCTTGTCATTTACTCATGACAGCTTAGATCTTTGTCCTGAAAGACAGAAATTGCACCCAAACTGAAGTAAAAGTAAAACTAAGTTTTCTGTTTCAGTGAAGGAACTGTTTAATGCAAACGCTTCTGAAAAGTCGACTGAGGATGTCACATCAGATACTGATGATGAGGTAAAATTTAAAAGAGAGGTTCATGACAATGAGATGAAATCAAAAAGAGAGACTTCTAAGTGTCCTGATTCCGATTTCCCACATTATCTATGAATGTTGAAGAATAGTCATGTAAATGATCTAAGACAGTTGAAAAACAGTCAGAGACTAAGGGGCTGAGGAATCTGATGGACTCTCTAAATATAAAACTGGAAGCAGTCCAAATTTCTTCCTGGCAAAAAAATAAAATAAAAAAAAGAAATAAAACTCATGAAGGATCTCACAAAGGAGTTCATGGAGAAGCTCAAGAAGGAGCACTCCCTCGCCTTCCCCCAGAGAGAAGACAGATTTAGATTCTCCTGAGGATTATACTATTAAAGAAAAGAAATTTCCTACGATGTCTATGGTCCAGAAGCCTGCAAATTCTTAGCAGACTTTGACTATTAGCCCATTATATGGAAGTATTAGAAGTGGAACCAAGAAAGAAGTCATTCAAGGATCTAATTTATTTCCAGTTATAGAACATCAGGATCCTCAAGGAAATGTTCTGACAGTTCACACACCTTTACCTTTTACACAACTTAAAGAATTAAAAATATTGGTTCTCAAATTGGGCCAAAACTCTATTCAAGCAATTTTGTAGACAATAGCAGTTAAAGCTTTCCTCTGGTGGATTGGAAAAAACTGGCCAGAGCTTGTTTGTCTGGAGGAGATTATTGTATTGTGGAATCATAATTCCATGGGTATGTGAACTTAGAGCAAATATCAAA
The DNA here is from genome assembly GCF_950005125.1 of Chionomys nivalis. Taxonomy (NCBI): domain Eukaryota; kingdom Metazoa; phylum Chordata; class Mammalia; order Rodentia; family Cricetidae; genus Chionomys; species Chionomys nivalis. Next base: position 35,389,503 of record NC_080111.1, on the reverse strand, counting down.
AAGCTCAAAACATGCCTGTTAATTTTGACATGTTAGCAGGAGAAGGTAATTATAAAGATTTAGATCATCAGTTGAACTTTGATATGGCAGGATATGCTCAACTTAGTATTCCAGCAAAAAAAAAAGGCCTTGTATAAATTACCTGGCACTGGAAAGAAAACAGAATAATTGTCTAAGATAAGACAGAGACCTGATAAATTGTTTCACGATTTTGTTTCTCAATTGATGACAACTGCAGGGAGACGTTTAAGAGATTCAGAGACTGAACTTTTCTTAAAAACAGTATATATGAAAAAAAAACAAAAACAAACAGACAAAAAAACAGTATATATGCTGTCTGAGAAATAAACTCAGAGCTGCTTGGTAGTGGCCTTGAGTCCTCCTGGTCTAACCTATGTTTCTGTCTTCATTTCTCTTAATCTCAATTTTCCTCAGTCTCAGTGTCCCTATCCAGGGAAACCCCTAACTGAATTCTGCTGGACAGACCATATGAGGTATCCTACCAAGCTTGAACAAAATTGACTACAGGTTCTGTATGATGTTGCCCTGAGATAAAGAATTTTGCTGCATATGCCTTCCATAAATCAAGAGATTAGCTAGATACAGTCTTACACTGTAAGGCCCATTACTTAGCTATCAATGCAGAGCAAGGGTCTTCCCTTTAATGGTACAAAATCCTTGAAAATCCCTCTTTTTCACCACTGGACTACCATCTGAAATTACCTAGTGTTTTCTTTCTTTTCATTCCTTTCTATGTGTATCTTTTTCACTGTAGACCTAAAGCAGTCAGCAGTAATAACTATCCAACAGAAATATTTTTTTCTAATATAACAGTCTATTACTCTTTAATTGTGCCTTAATAATCTTCTTGGCATATGGAAATATTAAGAAAGATTTGGGGCCAAAAAAATCACAAAAATAATCTCTAGAAAAATTTTTTAAGTTTTTTTAATATTTACTTACTTATTATGTATTCAATATTCTGTCTGTGTGTATGCCTGCAGGCCAGAAGAGGGCACCAGACCCCATTACAGATGGCTGGGAGCCACCATGTGGTTGCTGGGAATTGAACTCAGGACCTTTGGAAGAGCAGGCAATGCTCTTAATCTTTGAGCCATCTCTCCAGCTCCTCTAGAAAAATTTTTATAAAGTCTTCTAAGCACCTGCAGCTACTTACCAGATCAATGTCACCTAATAGAGCCACAAGGAATAAGGACAGACTTGGGCTGGAGAGACCAGAGCTAGATGATGCTAAGAAAGCTTATTGAGAGCAATCAGAATTTTTATATATTTATCAGAATCAGAAGTTAATGGCAATTTCTAGGCTCAATACAGTTGTGGTTTACCAGATGCCATGAAGATTGTAAGCTATACAGGGAATACAAGTTCATTGTCTCAGTCCAGTTGCCCTGTAAAGCTTCCAAGCTTCCTTGACTACTAAGGGATTATAAAGAGAAATACAAATTAGCCTGAATGCCTCTGCCTGAGTGAGTCCCTCAATCTGTCAGGAACTGGAAGTCACACTGTGCCCCAGTAGCCATTGACTTAACCTGAAATCCCTAAGACACAGACCTCTCAGGAGGGATAGGCCAGATCAACTCCTTGTTTCTCTGTAGGGCATTTTGCCCACTAAACTCCTATGACCTCAACCTCCACTGCCTGCTATAACTCTCAACATTCCAGTCTTTCAGGTCCTACAAGAACAGTCAATTATGCTCTGTGTAGAGCTTTCCTTGACTTTTGCCATCTAAAGTCTTGATATCTTCAATTCTTTCAAAGTCCATATCTCCAAGTCCATTGTAGCAACAAAATCAATTTTGAGGTACCATTTTTTAATTCCTACTTTCATCTCTGTTGCTGTGATTAAATTATCTAACCAAAAGGAACTCTGGTAATGAACAGGTTTATTTGGTTGTTACTCCTAAGTCAGAGTCCACCATTGTGGGAGTGTAGGGTTGAAACTCAAGTTAATCACTGAAGGCAAAACATGCACAACCATTGTTTCCTGGTTTTCTCTTTTGCTTTGTCACTGTCTTATGCTCATCTAGCTCTCTTAATCAGCCCAGGCCCACTTGCTTAGAGACATTGCCAACTCAGGGGAAGATCTTCCAACATCAATCGTCAATCAAAACAGAAACCAGACATTCTGATCTGAGCACATGGTTAATTGTTGTGCCCTCAGATGAACCTTGGCTTTTTCATGTTGACAGCTGAGGCTAATTAGCACATAGACACACTAATATATGAGAAGGTTTTAGAGAACCAAAGACAATGTATTAATCTTGTCAATGACTTAAGCAGTGTTGAACTTTAAGCTGAGCCCTCTCAGTCTCAGTGACTTAGTGCTCCCCCCTCCCTGGGAATCTAACAATTACACATTCACGTACTAAAATGTTGGGAACTTTCCATCCTCTTCCTGAGTCCTTGTGAATGTTCTCCAATTAAAACTCAGTTATTAAATAGGGGCAAGAAAACCCTTAGGTGTTGACTCCATTCCTGGTGTTTTGACTCAGTCCCTGGGAAAGTGGCAAAGTGACCCTCAGATGTTCCCTCTTACCTCATCTGATCTGGCAACCACTCTCCACCCAATTATTGGTAATAACCTTTTAAATAAGCCAATCATAATGGTAAAATACAACCCCCAGATACCGCCCTTGTTTTTGTGCCTTTTTGCTTTAAAATTGCCTGTACCAGCTATTCAGGGTCTTTCTGGCTTCTTGAATGCTGAAAGACCCTGTCACAACAGAATTAATAAAATCTTCATTACATTAACTGTGGTGTGAGAGATGGTCTCTTGGGGAAACTCTTCCCGGTAGTTTGACTTCAAGAACCAACAGAAAAAAAAAAACAAACATAAAAAACACCAAGTAGAGAGCACAGACATGCTAGAAAATGGAAAGGGGCAAGCATCTAAGATCAATAAGAGAATGCTAAAACTGTTTATCACAGAAACTATTTTAAAATGAACAATTAAGGATCATATAGCATTAGCAATATTGTGAATACAAATTGGTGAATGTCTACAGTTTTCAGGAAAATGAATGTTGTAATAAGATTATGGATCAAAAAATCAAAAATATACATGGCATCATTATAGAATATGACAGAAGCACAATAATATATAATATATATTATATATTTATAGATTTGGTCCATTAAACAAGAACGACAAGATACTAACTAATGAAAATCAAACTCCAAGAAATCACAGGCATCCTATACACTCCAGTTCTCTCCTTTATCATTAATATAAAATATGTTGGGGGAGTAGGGCTGTTCCAAAAAGTCACAAGATTCATTTGAAGTCTTCTGATGTTTTTACTTTGTAGAAAATAGTTTTGATTACTAAAACACTTTATTCTCTTATAATAAAATATAATGTACTTTAGGATCACTTAGATAACGTTTTGTTTCCTACTATTGGTGATTGAATCTAACTCTGCATCACGGTGAGGAAATGAAAACTTTTTAAAAGAAATTTCAAAAGAACAGGTTTTTGAAGAATCAGGGTACATGCAAAGCAACTTCCTTTGCTCCAACTTTATAAGCCACAAGCACTTTTGAAAACAAGGTTACTGCTATTTTTTGTGAATGTTTGTGTATGAGAGAGAATGACTTGCAGATGTATACAGGTGACATACAAAAAGGGAGGTTGGTAAATCTGCTGGATTGTGAATAGTAGAGATTTATTAATCTCCCACCTTGAGTGTAACTATCTGAACTCAGGTCACCCACAAAAAGAATATGTGCTGAGCCACTTGCCAAGACATATAAAACCTTTTATCCAATAAGTCAAGTCTATCTAAGGTTGATAAAAACAAGAAAAACAAGGCATAAATAAATAATGAAGTAAAGAAATGATCCATAAGAAAATGATGTATCAAAATTAAGATTTTGTGTCTGGTAAATTTCCACAATTAAATGAATGGAATCCAATAACTTTGTCCAACAATTTATAACAGTAAAGCTAAATACAAAGCTACATTCACAGTGGAAACACAAAGAATGCTCAAAGGGATTATGTATTGATCATACCAACACTTTAGTAGCAAAGATTCAAATATGAAGATAGCAACAACTGGAACACACAGATATGCCAGTAAATGGATAAAAAAAATCTAGGCATCTAGATAAAAAAATTGAGTCTTTCCACAGAAACTGTACCAATAAACAAAACTTAAGAAACTGATAACATAAGAGACTTTCTGAATAAAATTTGTGAAGGTCTACCATTTTGAAGAAAAAAATAATATTGTTAAATTACAGTCATACATTACAGGAAAAAAAATATTCATATAATATGACTTCTTTATGTTCCAGAAATGCACAGCAATCAAGAATGTGTACAAAATTTGTGAAAAAATAAAGGGTTGGAGAAAAACAAAGAACAAAAGCAGTGAAATATTGTCAAGTTTAAATCGAAAGACCAACGACAACTTAGGTATTGAAAAATGTGAACTTGACCAACATTACCCACCTACCTTTCATGATAAGTGAACAGAAATTAAATAATCACAAACTTCACAACTTTCACAAAGGTTTTTCAAAGTGATCCTTAAACTGTTATTTCTGACCCCCCAAGTTACTGATATCTTCCCAAGAAAGAAGCCTCATGATATAGATGCTGTCTTTCAAATGGAGGAGATTTCTTTCAATGGCTCTCCTGCCCATCATGCTTTCTTCTGGTTTCTGGGAAAGGCAGCCCCACTGATGCTCAATCCAAAACAACCAAAAAATGATTTAAAATTTACTTCCTGCTATATGGAATATGGCAGGAGATGTGGATTGTGCCCTGTCTACCTGACTAACACAATGCACACCTGAGAAGTCTCTGCACATCAGAAATTCCTTTTGCCTTCTGGAACTAAGCTTCACTGTATTACTTCATTGTGGCTAGCAGCAACATCACGTTAAAAGCCTTCAAAACATGTATTGCTGCCAGGCGGTGGTGGCGCACGCCTTTAATCCCAGCTCTCGGGAGGCAGAGGTAGGCGGATCTCTGTGAGTTCGAGACCAGCCTGGTCTACAAGAGCTAGTTCCAGGACAGGCTCCAAAACCACAGAGAAACCCTGTCTCGAAAAACCAAAAAAAAAAAAAAAAAAAACATGTATTGCTGTAAGAAGTTTGATATCAACATTTTCCTACCAGGTAGCATAATATATAACACCTTTATAATACAAACCTGAAATTAGAATTAGATATTCAAAATTTCTGGAATCTAGACATTCAGTTTTCTAGTCTCACTTCCCACTGCACAACTTTAAAAGCAGTGCCCATATGGATACTCTGAACAGTGACACAACCTGCATCATATTCTTCATTTCCATGGCTCCAGAGTCTCTCTTTACCCTGTAAATCTCTACAAAAGGAGGCTCAGACAACAAGGGCCCCTGCCAACATGAACCACATGGACCAACATGACTACAGTCTGTCTCATGGTCCATCCAAGTCACAGCAGAAATGACAGTTCAACAGACCTGTTCTGAACACCTTTCACTCAACATGGTATAGCTTTTTGTCTTCCTAAAACAGAGGCAAAAAAGATTCATTGAAATAACCCACAAACCTGCCACTAGCAATCCTGATTGCTAACCCTTCCCAGAATCCCTAATTGACTATGGTCACCTAGCTGGACCTCAGGATATTAGCAGCTCCCCTACAGGATGACTAGAGATTAAATGACTCAACACAGTCTTTTCAGTTCTGTCCTCTCAGACCTGCAGACAGCTCCCTAGTTCACTTTTTATTTTAGTAAACATTATTCCCCTCTCCTAGAGCACATTCTGTTCCTCATTCAAAGCACAGGGTCCTCTGTGTGCACATTCCATTACACATTCACTTCCCAGTGCAGCCATCCCATTGCCTCAGAGATGGGAAATCCTGCAGACAAATACAGGTCACATTCATAACATAACTACTGTTGCTGTGTAACTGTTGTTACTTTGTAACTGTTGTTAAAGAAAAACAGAACAGGAATTAGAAAACAATTGGGGTCATGTCAGGGCTTGGAGGGAGCAAAGAGAATGGGAAAATGATACAGGTTTCATCTCAAAAATCATTTTGAAAAGTTGAAACAGACTTTTTGTCCATGTGCTCAAGCGACTAGGGATTTGTATTAGAGCTCATTAAAGATGTCCTATATATTTTCCCTAAAGATGAACAACTTAATCCAGAAAAGTAACATTTTTGTTCGGCAGGACCAAAACATTTTACCCAGATCTTCTATTTTGGATGAGCTACTATAAATATTGTGATTAGGTTTAAAGATAAGGTCTGTAACTTACCCAGATTCTTGATTGCCATGGTCTGTGCATGGCAAGCAATGGTCAATCAGAATAACATACCACATCTACAATGGACTGCTGTTGAAGGCCGTGTGGGTCCAACATAGATTCACTAACTAGACAGGAATGGAGTCACGTGTCTGCAGAGTTCGTGACCACTTCAGACCAGGCTTATGGCTCTTGTGCCATACAGAAATATGGGCCTACAGACTGCCTGATTCCACATAGGTAATCTCAACTACTGTTGAAGGAGGAAAGCTCTCGCCCTCCATCCATCCTCTTCCTTTCTGCACTGTGTCTCCACAGCTTCAAAGTTGGTCAATGAGCTCAATCCTTGCACAGGTCCCTCTTCTTATTAGGCCCCAATAAAATCCAGAAAGATCAGTAGACACTCATTAACTGTTCTATTTTTCTTTCTCATTGCTAGCCAAGGCCAAACCTGGAAGAAGTTGCAGGTTTGTCTTCTCAGCACTGGGCAGCAGAGGCAGGATTAGGTGTTCAAAATGATTCTCAGTTACGTAGCATGAGGCAAGCCTAAGCTATAGGAGACATATCTCTACACAGAAATCAACAGTTACCCTCATGAGAGAAATGAAATGCAACTCTCAATGACTTAGAAACATTGGAGAACAGAAACAAACAGAGATAAGAACAGCAATACACTTAAATTAAATATTTGAAAATGATTCCAATTAGTGATTTCTAAAGTGATAAAAGAAATTACACTTTCAAGATTAAATAAAAACTTTGCCATATTGACTGTGAAAAAGAGTAGGCCCTTCCCTAAGAGAGAGGACATCATTAATAAGAGATAGATTGATGTTGCTCCTATACATATGTTGGCTGCTGAGATATATAATGTGACAAGTAGAGTTACAATCAGTGGCCTGTTTCCCAAAACTCTGAACTGACATAACTGTGCCAAGTAAGATCATTCATATCTTCATAGGATTGTTTCCTAATTGCAAATTCCATGCTCATTGGCTCACGATAACCTTCCCAAAGTGTTCACCACTCACCATCTGGTCTGTATACATTAACATGGCATTAATTAAAATAAACCATACTGGCAAATTACAGAATCACCCCCTACCACAGTCCAGTCCTTTTTCATAATGGTGGCACCAACACCTGATTGCCTATGCTGTGTCCCCTGCAGTGCACACAATAATCTATTCCTCCTATTGTGGTCTGAAGACAGAAGGAATGCTCCATATGCAAATCCTTTTCCTGTGAGTGCATGGCATAGTCAACTGCATGACTCAAATGCAAAATTTTAAAACTGGGAGGTGGTACAGTCTTTTTATTTAAGAATTTTGAACATGTAATATAGAGAACAGCAAGGTCATTGCCCTGGACAGCAACAGAACAAGGCCACCTAAGTCAATATAATAGAAGTTGTCTCAGAAACAATTTTTCTAAGAAGATGGAAATGCAACTGTTCTAGAACTGATATGCCTTTCTATTGAGAAACCACTTCACTCACTTAGTAAATTAATAAAGAAAAATCTGTTTAATGATGGCATGCATCTATCTCTGGCTAATGCTCAAAGAGGAGCAAACTAAGAGAGATTTTGAGTTCCACATATGCTATTATCCTTGAGTGTCCTTTAGGTTCAGGCTCCAGGTTACACCTTGAACAACTGAAATAAAAACAGACAACTTGGCAGGCTAGACATTTAGGCAGACAAGAGAGTTACACGGCATAGATATTCTCAGAATAATTTCTTAAGTACAAGGGTGACCTGAAACAGCAGGGAATTCTTCACTGACAGGGTTCTGAGGTGAAGGTCACAGGGAATGAGAAAGACGGGACAAGTAAAATGTAAAAAGGATAGAAGCTATGGTGAGGAGGACTTGGAGAAGATATGTCCTATGCTTTGTAAGCTTCTTAAGAAAAGTAGCATCTTGCCAGGCAATGGTGGCACAGGCCTTTATTCTCAAGACTCCGGAGGCAGAGCCAAGTAATCTCTGTGAGTTTGAAGCAAGCCTGGTCTACAGCATGAGTTCTAGAATAGTCATGACAGTCTAGGATAGTCAGGTCAGTCCTACAGGGAAACTCTGTCCCAAAAAACAAAAACAACATAAAAAAGAGAAAAGAAGAAAAGCACTTTATATCTTGTATACTTCCTGGGAGTAAATGGAAAGAAATGGAAGAATTTTATGAACTCAGTAGAAACTATTACACAATGGGAAAAATTTAGGAGGAGGCCATTCAAACAATTTTACACAAGGGGAACACAGGGTAGGTATCTCAAGAACTTTCCTACATGCAGATTTGGTTTGGGACTAAAAATTATAGCTCCATATGCTGGGAAGAGTTGGAGAGTTGGTTTCTCAGGACCTGAAGAAACTTCTCCACAAAGGACTTATCCCCAGTCATTACCAGCTCTTCCAAACATATTCCTGGCTTTAGATAAGAAGCTCTGTTTTATTATTAATACATCGGGCCCTTAGGGAATGCTCCCAAGAATGTTCTTTCTCCCTGCCTGAGGTCCCAAATGAAAGCCTTGATTGACCAGGTCAGTCCTTACCAAAACAGTATTTTGCTTTTCAAATATTTGTTACCTGATGTCATTTTGCCCATCTGGCAGAACTATGTTTTTCTCAAAAAGAAAGGGGAACTTTAAGGCACACCAGGCCTTAAGATTGGTTGTGACCCTGTAATGCCTCCTTGAGCAGCTTTTTAGAAGCCTGTTTTTGATATGGCAAAGGGCCAAGTGACTGGTTTTAATGGCTTCCTTGTCGTGGTTTGGAGCCAAATATCTGAACATTCCGGTTGAAAAATGTGTTCACGAGCATTCTAACTTCTAATAGCCCTGGTTAACAAATACTTAGGTTTTGCTTTCACTAAGGCTACCAGCCCAGAGCAGTGAGTGCCTGACTAGAGGGCAGGCCTCAAGGTCCCCACCAGGGGAAGCAGGCCCCTGCTGCTGGGGTTGCAGTCTCTGCTTGTGATCTCCTGGACCTGCTCTCCCTGCCCCCTATTTCCCTTGGTCCCTGGCTCACATAGGTGCTGAGAAGTCCCATCTGGATGGGTGAGTGTGTGCTATCCTGGGGCGGACTGTCCCGGTAGAGAGCACAAACGCCCCCCCCCCCCCCAGCTCCTGCTGCAAGGCTTTCTTTCCTACACACCCACCCCCCACCCCCACCCCCAAGCCTGCCTTGTCTGCAAGGTCCTTAGCTGTGGAACAGTTTCCTGCCCTTTCACTAAGGCTACCAACCCAGAGCAGTGAGGGCCTGACTAGAGGGCAGGCCTCAAGGTCCCTGCCAGGGAAAGCGGGCCCCCGCTGCTGGGGCTGGAGTCTCTGCTGTGATCTCCTGGACCTGCTCTGCCTGCGCCCTACTTCCCTTTGTCCCTGGCTCATTGGGGCATCCAGGAGTTCCTGTGTAGGTGCCGAGAAGTTTCATCGGGACAGGTGAGTGTGTGCTATCCTGGGGCGGACGGTCCCCGTAGAGAGCACAAACGCCCCTACACTAAGGCTACCCAACCAGAGCAGTGAGTGCCTGCCTAGCGGGCAGGCCTCAGCAACCCCCAAAAGGGAGCGCAGGCACCTCCAGCTTGTACTGCAGTGTCGCCTGTGTTCTACTGGACCCCGCCCGACCCCTTGCATTCGGCCTTCTTTACGCGGGTCATTGGAATACCACGCATCCATGTTTTGGTGTTGAGGAGTTCATCTGGAAGGGAACGGTTCCTGCCCCTACACTGAGGAGATACACCTAGAGAGTTAGTCACAGCAAAGACTGGTCCAAGACATCAGGCCTCTCCTGGCTCCATTTGAAGGAAAAGATGGGCAGGCGCCAATGCAAGAATTCCCCCAACAACTTGAAAGACAACGTGACATCACCAGGATCCAGGAATCCCGAAATGAGAAGTGTACACCCTAATCCAGAAGAATTAGAAGAATTCGACTCAAAAGTGAATTTTATGAAAATAATAGAGGACCTTAAACAGGAGGTGAAAAACTGCCACAACCAATTAGAGATTACAAACAAAAAGGTAGAGGAAATGATAAATCTCTCAAAGATACCCAAGAAAACCAAGAGAAACAAGAAAAAGTAATCAAACAGGTAAGGGAAACGGTTCAAGACTTGAAGAATGAAGTGGAAGTAATAAAGAAAACACAAACCGAGGGAAGGATGGAGATGGAAAATTTGAATAAACGAACAGGAACTACAGAGACAAGTACCATCAACAGATTACAAGAGATAGAAGAAAGAATCAGAGACACTGAAGATACCATAGAGAAAATAAACACTCTCATCAAAGAAAACAGCATAACCAACAAATTCTCATCACAAAACATTCAGGAAATCTGGGACACAATAAAAAGACCAAACCTAAGAATAACAGGGATAGAAGAAGAAGAAGATCTACAGCTCAATGGTCCAGAAAATATATTTAATAAAATTATAGAAGAAAACTTTCCCAACCTTAAGAAAGATATTCCTTTGAAGGTCCAAGAAGCATACAGAACACCAAATCGACTGGATCAAAAAAAAAACATCTCCTCGTCATATAATAATCAAAACACAAAACATACAGAATAAAGAAAGAATATTAAGAGCTGCAAAGGAAAAAGGTCAAGTTACCTATAAAGGTAAACCTCTCAGACTTACACCTGATTTCTCTATGGAAACCATGAAAGCCAGAAGGTCCTGGATAGATATACTGCAGAAACTACGAGACCATGGATGCAAGCCCAGACTACTATACCCAGCCAAGCTTTCGTTCACTATAAATGGAGAAAACAAAATTTTCCAGGATAAAAACAAATTTAAACAATACGTAGCCACAAATCCAGCCCTTCAGAAAGTAATTGAAGGAAAATCACAAACCAAGGAGTCCAACAATGCCCACAATAACTCAGACATCTAATGACCCTTCACCAGCACAACTTGAAGAAGGGAAACACACAAACTCTACTACCAAAAGAAAGAAAGAAAGAAAGAAAGGAAAAATGACCGGAGTTAACAACCACTGGTAATTAATTTCACTTAATATCAATGGACTCAACTCACCTATAAAGAGGCACAGGCTAAGAGATTGGATATGAAAACAGGATCCAACATTCTGTTGCTTACAAGAAACACACCTCAACCACAAAGACAGACATCTACTCAGAGTAAAGGGCTGGGAACAGGTTTATCAAGCAAACGGACCTAAGAAACAAGCAGGTGTGGCCATACTAATTTCTAAGAAAGTTGACTTCAAACTAAAATCAATCAAAAGAGATGGAGATGGACATTTTTTACTCATAACAGGAACAATTCACCAGGATGAAGTCTCAATCCTGAATATCTATGCCCCTAATATAAAAGCACCCACTTATGTAAAAGAAACGTTACTAAAACTCAAGGCAGTCATCAAACCACACACACTAATAGTAGGAGATTTCAACACGCCTCTCTCACCAATGGACAGGTCAATCAGACAGAAACCTAACAGAGAAATAAGAGGATTAAGAGAGGTAATGAATCAAATGGACTTAACAGACATCTATAGAACATTCCACTCAAATAAGAAAGAATATACCTTCTTCTCTGCAGCTCATGGAACCTTCTCGAAAATAGACCACATACTCGGTAACAAAGCAAACTTACACAGTTACAAAAAAATATCGGTAACCACCTGTGTCTTATCAGATCACCATGGATTAAAGTTAGAATTCAACAACAATGCTATCCCCAGAAAGCCTATGAACTCATGGAAATTGGACAGTCAACTACTGAACCACACCTGGATCAAGGAAGAAATAAAGAAAGAAATTAAAGTCTTTCTTGAATTCAATGAAAACGAAGACTCAACATACTCAAACCTATGGGACACTATGAAAGCAGTGCTAAGAGGAAAGTTCATAGCATTAAGTGCCCACATAAAGAAAACAGAGAAAGCACTCATTGGAGACCTAATAGCCTACCTTAAAGCTTTAGAAAGAAAAGAAGCAGACTCACCTAGGAGAAGTAGAAGACTGGAAATAATCAAATTGAGGGCTGAAATCAACAAAATAGAAACACAGAAAACAATCCAAAGAATCAATGAAACAAAAAGCTGGTTCTTGGAGAAAATCAATAAGATTGATAAACCCCTATCCAAACTAATCAAACGGCGGAGAGAGAATACGCAAATTAACAAAATCAGAAATGAAAAGGGAGACATAACCACAGACACAGATGAAATTCAGAGAATCATTAGATCTTACTACAAAAACCTGTATGCCACAAAATTGGAAAATGTAAAAGAAATGGACACTTTTTTAGATAAGTACCATATACCAAAGTTAAACCAGGACCAGGTGAACAATCTAAATAGACCTGTTAGTCGCGAAGAATTAGAAGTTGTTATAAAAAACCTCCCCACCAAAAAAAGCCCAGGTCCAGACGGCTTTAATGCAGAATTCTACCAGAACTTCCAAGAAGACCTAATACCTATACTCCTTAATGTATTTCACAATATTGAAACAGAGAAGTCATTGCCAAATTCCTTTTATGAAGCTGAAGTTACTCTGATACCAAAACCACACAAAGACACAACCAAGAAAGAGAACTACAGGCCAATCTCACTCATGAACATCGACGCAAAAATACTCAATAAAATACTGGCAAACCGAATCCAAGAACACATTAGAAAAATTATCCATTATGATCAAGTAGGCTTCATCCCAGAGATGCAGGGCTGGTTCAACATACGAAAATCTATCAATGTAATCCATCATATAAATAATCTGAAAGAAAAAAACCATATGATCATTTCATTAGATGCGGAAAAAGCATTTGACAAAATTCAACATCCCTTTATGATAAAGGTCTTAGAGAGATTAGGAATACAAGGGTCATTCCTAAATATAATAAAAGCTATTTATAGCAAGCCGTCAGCTAACATCAAATTAAATAGAGAGAAACTCAAAGCTATTCCACTAAAATCAGGAACACGACAAGGTTGTCCACTCTCTCCATACCTCTTTAATATAGTGCTTGAAATTCTAGCAATAGCAATAAGACAACATAAGGGGATCAAAGGGATTCAAATCGGAAAGGAAGAAGTTAAACTTTCATTATTTGCAGACGATATGATAGTGTACATAAGCGACCCCAAAAACTCCAGCAAAGAACTCCTTCAGCTGATAAACACCTTTAGTAGCGTTGCAGGATACAAGATCAATTCCAAAAAATCAGTTGCCCTCCTATACACAAAGGATAAGGAAGCAGAGATGGAAATCAGAGAAGCATCACCCTTCACGATAGCCACAAATAGCATAAAATATCTTGGGGTAACCCTAACCAAGGAAGTAAAGGATCTATTTGACAAGAACTTTAAGTCAATGAAGAAAGAAATTGAGGAGGATACCAGAAAATGGAAGGATCTCCCTTGCTCTTGGATAGGGAGGATCAACATAGTAAAAATGGCAATTCTACCAAGGGCAATTTATAGATTCAATGCAATCCCCATTAAAATCCCATCAAAATTCTTCACAGATCTTGAGAGGACAATAATCAACTTTATATGGAGAAACAAAAAACCCAGGATAGCCAAAACAATCTTATATAATAAAGGATCGTCTGGAGGCATTACCATCCCTGACCTCAAACTCTATTACAGAGCCTCAGTATTGAAAACAGCTTGGTATTGGCATAAAAACAGAGAAGTCGATCAATGGAACCGAGTAGAAGACCCTGATTTTAACCCACAAACTTATGAACACCTAATTTTTGATAAAGGAGCTAAAAGTATTCAATGGAAAAAAGAGAGCATCTTCAACAAATGGTGCTGGCAGAACTGGTTGTCAACGTGTAGAAGAATGAAAATAGATCCATATCTATCACCATGCACAAAACTCAAGTCCAAATGGATTAAAGACCTCAATATTAGTCTGAACACACTGAACCTGATAGAAGAAAAAGTTGGAAGTACTCTACAACATATGGGTACAGGAGATCACTTCCTACGTTTATCCCCAGCAGCACAGACATTAAGGGCAACACTGAATAAATGGGACCTCCTGAAACTGAGTAGCTTCTGTAAAGCAAAGGACACTGTCACTAAGACAAAAAGGCAACCCACTGACTGGGAGAAGATCTTCACCAACCCTGCAACAGACAAAGGTCTGATCACCAAAATATATAAAGAACTCAAGAAACTAAACTTTAAAATGCTAATGAACCCAATAAAAAAATGGGGCACTGATCTGAACAGAGAATTCTCAACAGAAGAAATTCAAATGGCCAAAAAACACCTAAGGTCATGCTCAACCTCCTTAGCGATAAGGGAAATGCAAATTAAAACAACTTTGAGATACCATCTTACACCTGTCAGAATGGCTAAAATCAAAAACACCAATGATAGCCTTTGCTGGAGAGGTTGTGGAGAAAGAGGCACACTCATTCATTGCTGGTGGAAATGCAAACTTGTGCAACCACTTTGGAAATCAGTGTGGCGATTTTTCAGGAAATTTGAGATCAACCTACCCCAAGATCCAGTAATACCACTATTGGGAATATACCCAAGAGATGCCACATCAAATGACAAAAATATCTGTTCAACTATGTTCATAGCAGCATTATTTGTAATAGCCAAAACCTGGAAACAACCTAGATGCCCTTCAATGGAGGAATGGATGAAGAAAGTGTGGAATATATACATATTAGAGTACTACTCAGCAGTAAAAAACAATGACTTCTCGAATTTTGCGTGCAAATGGATGGAAATAGAAAACACTATCCTGAGTGAGGTATCCCAGACCCAAAAAGAGGAACATGGGATGTACTCACTCATAATCGGTTTCTAGCCATAAATAAAAGACATTAAGCATATAATGCGTGATCCTATAGAAGTTAAATAAGAAAGTGAACCCAAAGAAAATCCTATAGTCATTTGCATGGAGAGGGGGAAGTAGACAAGATTGCAGGGCAAAAACTGGGAACTTGCGGGTGAGGTGGCATGGGGCAAAGGGGAAATGGGATGAGAAATATGAGAAGGGGAGGATGGGAGGAGCTCGGGGGATTGGGATGGTTGGGATATAGGAAGGATGGATACGGGAGCAGGGAAGTATATATCCTATCTAAGGGAGCCATCTTAGGGTTGGCAAGAGACTTAACTCTAGAGGGGTTCGCAGGTGTCCAGGAATATGTCCCCAGCTGGTACCTTGGGCAACTAAGGAAAGGGAACCTGAAATGACCCTATCCTATACTGATGAATATCTTGCATATCACCTTAGAACCTTCATCTGGCGATGGATCGAGGTAGAGACAGATTCTCAATTTGGAGCAACGGTCTGAGCTCTTAAGGTCCAAATGAGGAGCAGAAGGAGGGAGAACAAGAGCAAAAAATCAGGACCACGAGGGATGCACCCTCCCACTGTGACAGTGGAACTGATTTATTAGGAGCCCACCAAGGCCAGCTGGTCTGGGACTGAATAAGCATGGGTTTATTCCGGACTCTCTGAGCATGGCGGTCAATGAAGACTGATGAGAAGCCAAGGACAATGGCACTAGGTTTCAATCCTAATACATGAACTGGCTTTGTGGGAGCTTAGCCTGTTTAGAAGCTCACCTTCCTGGACGTAGATAGAAGACCTTCGTCTTCCCGCAGGGCAGAGAATTTGGACTGCTCTTCAGTATCGAGAGGGAGGGGGAATGGTGTGGGGGGAGGAGAAGAGGAATGGGGATAGGGGGAGGGGAGTGGGGGGAGGGGGCAATATTTGGGAGGAGGGGAGGGAAATGGGAAACGGGGAGCAGGTGGAAATTTTAATTAAAAAAGAATAAAAAATAAAAAAAATAAATAAAAAAAATACTTAGGTTTTGAATGTTTAGATGCAGTAGAATTTTAGTTAAATTCTACTTTGTTAGCCTATGCATTAAGCATTGGCAGTGGAGTGCTACCCAACACATGAGAAGCTGTGGATGACCTCCACAAATTTAAAATTAATGATGACTATATGCGAAGGTTAAATGAAAACTACTGAATGTCAGGAAGATACTGCAGAAACTAGGCCTCTCCAAGTTTGCTAATGGTTTTCCATTAATGTATCGTGCCTGCAGAAATTGACTAGAAAGACGTTTGTAAACACAGCTCCCTGCTCCCAACTCTCTAAGCAAATTAAGCCCACAGAGCAGAGTTATTCAGAGGCCTTCCCACAGGTCCATGAATTAGCAAAGACCACATGGGACTTCACAACACAGGAAAACTGGTGGCAGGTTCCCACCCAGATCTGGGGAAAATGCACCTCACCTCACCCTCTGCTCCTCCCCATCTGGAGACAGCATTCCCTTGCTCACCATGTTGTGGTTCTCCAGCCCGCCAAAGCTCTCAGTTCATCATCTCCCTGCAGCAGCAAAGGCAGACAGCACATAATCCACTGGTGCCAGCTCCCTCTGGAAAGCCTAACATGGAGGCAGGTCGCAGGAAGAGCACTGCACCACTTCTGACTGGCAGGTCAACTGGAGGGTCTGATTGGCTAGTGAGGCCTGAGTGGGATGAACCTTCCCAAAGGGCTATAGTTTGCTTAAAGAGACAGCACAATGGTTCCTGGGCATTCCTTTCTGCTCCCATCAAAAGTCTTTTCTAGAACTGCAAAAACACGCATTTCAATAACACTTGCCTGAGCATCCAATAGCAGACACTGCCACAATCCTGCACTCCATAGGAATCTTGCCTTTTTCCTCCAGGACACAATGTGGCTAGCTAGCTTGTACAGTGGGCTGTGCTAGGTGGGTGCAGTGATTTCCTGTCCCACATGTAGAAGGCAGCCCAGAATATTAACAGCTAAAGACAATTTTTAGATCACAAAAGGAAATGTTTGTTGTGTGATTTTATGCTGAGGTCAGATGAACTAAAGGTACAGTTTACCTCACTCTCACAGGGATTTCAGACAATCATGAGAAAAAAGCAGGAACCAGATCCTAAAAAAGACCTTTCCCCCAACAGAAGGCTGGGTGGTGGCTCCATGGCTTTACAAGTTTTATTTCTGAAATTCAGAGCAAATTCCAGGCAAATGAAAAATATTAAAGAGAGTAGGGTTCATGGAAATTTAAATACATAGAGAATAATGGAGCCAGGAAATATGTCTTTATGAGCACTGCTGTGAATAAAATATACAGCTGTGTTACAGCATGAACAAGACAGGACAAATGAACTCACCATTTTAGTAGAAATTGGGCTTATGACAAAGTCTCAAAAGCTGTGGTCCAGGTCATCTTAAAAATAGCTGTCTACTAATGGAATTTGGAAGAATTCAGTCGATTTCTGCACAGCCTTTTGTCTATGATCAAGTGAAGAATCCAGTAGTTGTTCAGTCCATGAGGTTCAATGTTTCACCTGGTTTTCAATATACATCAAAATTCCAAAGAAGTCGACTCTAATGCTAATAATGGAATGAACTTAGTAGCCAGAATTTGATACCAGAGCAAAAAGAGAGCTTCTTTCTTCAATATCCTTTCTATTATTCCAGTTGCAATCATCTAGAAGGTGAGATCTAGGTTAAAGGTGGATTATAGTCTTTGTTTGGATTTTTGTTTGTTTGTTATTTCTGTTTTTGTTTTGTTTGTTTTGTTTAGATTGGTGTTTTCAAGATAGGATTCATCTCTGTAGACCTGAAACTCATTCTGTAGGCCAGACTGGTCTGAAACTCAAAAAATCCCACTGTCTCAGCCTCTTGAGTGATAATATTAAAGGTGTGCACTGCCACCAAGCAGCTAAAAGTGGAGCTTGCAGGGTGGTGATGGTGTATGCCTTTAAACCCAGGAACTGAATGCAGAGGCAGGTGGACCTCTTTGAGTTCGAGTCCAACCTGGTCTACAAGAGCTAGTTCCAGGACAGGCTCCAAAACCACAGAGAAACCCTGTCTCGATAAAACAAAAAAAAAAGAAAGAAAGAAAGAAAGAAAAAAAGAAAGAAAGAAAGAAAGAAAGAAAGAAAGAAAGAAATAGTTCCAAAACAGGGTCCAAAGCTGCAGTGAAACTCTGTTGCAAAACACCAAAAAAAAAAAAAAATGTGGAGCTTACCACCTCAGATGATCCACATGAATGAAGGGTTTACCTATTCAAAACCTTTAATTAAATAAAATCCCTCTCAGGCATAATCAATTATTTGTGTAGTTGATAATCCCAGAAGTAGTCAGTGTTTGACTACCAAGAATAGCCAACTCAAGAGCCAAGATAGAGAAATGAGAAAATTTTCATCCCTGCATTAGGTATAGAAAGCATAGGAGTTTTTTTTTTTTTTCAAAGAAGTCTTTTTCCTAAACAAAGGAAGGATGGAAATTTTACATAGGGAGTCTGGACATGCTCACATAATATTCTTCCTCGTTTTAAGCATGCTCCATCAGCGAATCCATTTCTAAACATGATCCCAATGTAAAAGCAAAGACATTTAGTGACATTCTTACCTCACTCATGCTGGAACATATATACATTATAAAAATGGTGGAAAGAAATGTCTCTGGCATGTTCATATTGCACCACAATGTTTTATTTGAAAATCCAGTAAATGACACTGTGAAAAGTTGATTGTCAACCTTAATGTTTGATCTAAAATAATAACTGGACCAATACCTTAATTCTCACAGAAACAAAAGATAGAGAACACAAAACCAGAAAACTTCAAGGTAAAGTCACCTAACAGCACTGCATACTGAGAGAAAGAGACAGAGAAAGAAAGAAGAAAACTGAATAACATACAAGAAATGAATCACTTGAAACCTGGGACAATATATTGTTCACAAAGACAGGGGATAGGCATGAGCTCAACAACATAGATTTGCATTCACAATGGCTGACCTGACTAAAGCTGCTGCTGATTGTCAGATGACCAAACAGTAGAGACCAACATTGAGCCTCAGATATGACACCATTGCTGCAGTAACCAGCCATCAACCTACTGGGAGGTTGACTACACTGGACAACTTCCTCCATGGAAAGGACAAGTTTTTGACTTAGGCTTCTTTCCACCTCTCCCCATAGTTGTTCAGTCGCAATGAAGCACACAGAGGCTTACATTAATTATAAACTGGTTGGCCTATTAGCTCAGGCTTCTTATTAACTCTTACATCATTCATTAACCCATAAATATTGCTGTGTTACCCACGTGGCTTGGTACCTTTAATCAGTGAGGCTTTATCATCTTGCTTCAATTTACTCAGGTGAGATTGCAGATTCAGCCATTCCTCTTCCAGAACTCCCCTGTTCTGGTTGCCCCACATAAACTTCCTGCCTAGTTACTGGCCAATCAGCCTTCTATTAAAGCAATACAAGCAACAAAACTTTATAGGGTAGAAGACAATTGTCCCTCAGCAACAAGTTTTTGTCCTTATAGGAGTAGATACTTATTCTGGTTATGGATTTGCCTTTCCTACAAGTAATGCTTCTATAAAACCCTGATCAATGTATTTACAGAATGTCTTATCCATGGACATTGTATTCCCTACAGTATTGCTTCTGAACAGGGATCTCTCTTCCCAGCCAGAGAACCCTGAGAGTGGTCCTACAATCATGGAATCCTCTGCTATTAACATGTTCTCCAGCATCCTGAAGAAGCTGGACTGAT
Source organism: Chionomys nivalis (assembly GCF_950005125.1). Taxonomy (NCBI): domain Eukaryota; kingdom Metazoa; phylum Chordata; class Mammalia; order Rodentia; family Cricetidae; genus Chionomys; species Chionomys nivalis. The sequence continues at coordinate 35,369,679 of NC_080111.1, read as the reverse complement.
AGAAAGGTTGAAAGAACTTTATTCATTTGAAAAAAAGAGTTACAGCACCAATTAGGTTTCAGCGTCTTGAGAGCTGGGACAAGTTTCTCCAGAAAACCATATATGATCTGAATATACACAATATATGGTATGGTTTCTCCTGTAGCCAGGATCCATTGGTCCAGGAATTTAGGGCTGAAAAGGAAATATTTCCACTGACTATTACTACTACGGTCCATCTATGAAAGTGTGTGCTTCCTATATCTGCCACCAAAGTTCTGATGGCCTGGATGTTTTGGTACCAAAGGGGAAGAGCTCCTGTCAAGAGACACATCAAATATTCTATTGAACTTTAAAAGCAGACTTCCCTTTCACAATATGTGCTTCAAATGCGCTTAAGTCCACAGACAAAGAAGGGAAAAACAACCTTAGGCATGGTAATATATCCAAATTACCATGCGGAAATTGAATTACCTCTGCACAATGGAGGTAAGAAGGATTATGTCTGGAGTGCAGGAGATCCTTTAGAACATCTCTTTGTGGTACTGTGCCTTGTGATTAAAGTTAATGGGAAACTATAACACCTTATCCAGGAAGGATGAAAAAGGAAGGTATGGGTCACTTCTTAGGAAAAGCCCCAGGACCACGTGATGTGCTAGCAGAGGGTGAAAGAAAGTATAATAGAGAATGGCCTGGCATTCTCCATCATCCTGAAGAAATTCACCTCAGAGAAAGACTGAATGAACTTTGTTCTTTTGAAGAAACAGTTACAGTACCAATAAGGTCTCAGCATCGTGAGGACTGGGGCAAGTTTCTCCAGAAAGTACTATAAGCACCGAATCTGCATGCAATATATGGTATGGTTTTTCCTGTAAGCAGGATCGATAAGTCCAGGAATCAAGGTCTGAAAATGGAATATTTCCGCTTACTGTTGCCACCAGCAACCATCTAGGAAAATGTCTGCTTCCAGTTTCTGCCACCCTAAGTTCTGCTGGCCTGGTCTAGAACTGTTGTTACCAAAATGAAGGAACTCCTGTCAGGAGACACAACAAATATTGTATTGAACTTTCAATGCAGACTTTCCTCTGGTTACTTTGGCTTCAAATACTCTTAAACCAACAAAATAAGAAAGGAATAACAACCTTTGACAGGGTGATATATCCAGATTACTTTGGGGGAATTGAATTGCCTCTGCATGATGAAAATAAGAAGGATTATGTCTTGAATGCAACAAATCCTTTGGGATGTCTCAATCTGACATTGTACCTTGTGATTAAAATTAATGGGAAATGACAAAAATCTAATACAATAAGTATGGCAAAGGTCACATATCCATCAGGAATATGGGATAGGTCACTTCTCTAGGAAAAGGCCCAAGACCATGTAAAGTGCTTGAAGAGGGTAAAAGAAATACAGAATGTGTAATAGAGATGGCAGTTATACATACCATCTAAGACACGTGACCATTGCAGAAAGGAGACTTTTAACTGGCATGAGTGCTTCTGTTGTATTTTGTTGATAATGCATTTGTACAGTTACTTCTATGTTCTTTTCATTTTCTAAACATATGTTGCAATATGAATTATGGGTATATCTGTGGTTATTAGAAATAATTTTGAAATAATAGGAAAAAACGTGCTCCAAGGGACATTGCCACTATTCTAAATAGATAATGCATTTGCAATTGTATTTGGTATACTTATGTTATGCTTAGGCATAATTACAACCTGGTTATTGATTTCAATTTGGAAATTAATAAGTTGATATGACTGTATGCCAAGTTGACAAGTGATTGATTATGAAAGCTGTTTTTGGTTGTTAACTTTGCTACACTTGGAATGAACTACAACTCCAAAATGGAGAAAAAAAAATATCATCAGGACATTAAGGCAGGAAGACATGCCTTTGACCCAGATACTGAGGATGGATGACTCCTGCCTCTAATCTAGACCTTGAGGCTGGAAGGTACATGTTTAGTCTGAGTTCATATTCTGCTCGAAGGAATGTGGGCTGTTATTGCTCTCTCTGCTTTCCCTCAACTTGTCAGCACATGTATTCATTGTCATTGAAGTCTATTTCTCTGGGATTCCAGCACATACACTAAACGGCTTAGACACCCAGTCTGGTGGGACTGAGTAACTATGAGAGCTTGCACTTTCTAGTCACTGACAGCAATTGTAGGAGTGCAGCCTTTAAGTTATTCCAATAAATCCCCATACACACACACACACAAACACACACACACACACACACACACACATAGACAGACAGACAACAGACAGACAGATATATAGATGGAGAGATTTAGTCCTTAAGTTCTGTTACTCTAGAGAATCCTGACTAATATACTGTTATTTTTTAGTCAATTAAAATTTTAAACTTCTAGTTCCCAATTTTTTATTTATGTCATAATTACACACCTGAAACACTTTTAGCTAATACTTGAGTATCACATTATATACATATGAAGAAAATAACCTTTCATGCAGTAATAGTCCAAAGAGTATGTGAAAAATAAACTGTAATATTGAGTGTTATTTCTGATGAAAAATTTATCAAACAGTATGAGCCATTAGATGTGTGGAAGATTTAATCATTTGTTTTGATCAAGTTGAAGGTGCTTATTAGTAGAAATCTATTTTATCTTGCTGTCATTTATTCATGTCTATTAAAATTTAAAATTAAGTAAATGGATGCTTAAAAGGGATATATCACCTTTAAAGGTTAAAGCACAGCAAGGTAAAACCCACTGATATTATGTATTGGATCTGTTGAATTAACAATCTGAAGTTTTTTTCCAAGATAGATTTTCCTCATAATTTCTCAAGTCCCTAGCTAGTAAATCATTGCATATTTAATACAAACATTTTTAAGATTATTTTAACAGGCTCACTTATTTAAAAGAGTGAAGAGTGCTTAGCTAGTATTTCTCCCCTTGAGAATTATGATTTAGAATCTACAGTAAGTGCTAATCAGTTCTCCATTTTCATTTTGGGTATTGGTTTCAGCATTTCCAAACAAATGGGTAGACCTTTGTTAGGTTTAAGAAATGTTAAAAAGAACAGCCGTCTGAAACGTTTGGGGAGGGGAAATTTTGTTGACCAGGGTCTCACAAGATACCTTAGCCTGGTTTGAATCTATTGGTGATACTCCTGCATCAACTTGCCATGTACTGAATGAAATCTAAAGTATGAACCACCAAAATCAGCACGAATGTTTGTTTAATGTTTTCTTTTGAGACAGTTCTTGCTATGTAGACTAGCCTGACCTGAAAGCCAAAAAATCCTCCTGTCTCCATATTCAATGTGTTGGGATTATTGGTGGGGAACAATGTGCCCAGCAGAAATCTGTCTCATTTGTCAAGCTCTAATTGGTTTTAAGGCCCTCAGCCTTGAGCTGGGGAGATTGCTGAGAGGCTAAAATCACTTCCTGCCCAAAAGAATGATCTCAATTCTATTCCCCATATCCATAGGGATTTGGAGGGGCAAGAAGTGAATGTGGCTGTTGTGTTGCTTCTCTGTTCTCTCAGCTTTACCCAAATATCTGACTCTGGGATTTTGTTAATACTACTAAATAGAATCACCCTTCAATCAATCATCTAGAATGTATCACCTCAATATTTATTTCTAAAGTAGACTACTTTAGTAAGTTTTCATGTTTCTTCTTGGCCATCCCTTTCTGTGCTGGGGCTATGCATGCTTTAAGTTCGTCATTGAACTCAATTTGTACACAATCCATCTTTATTTTTAAGTTTGCATTATAACCCAGAAAAGTAGGAGGTTTATTTTTTTACCGGTTTATTTTTTTCTCACTGACCAGTTAAGGTCCAGCCATGAAGCAGATGGAGGACTTTTCAGCACTTGGAAGCAGAAGCAGGATAGGGTGTGCAATGGAATTCTCAATGGTATTGTGTGTGGCCAGCCTAAGTTACAGGAGACATTGCTTAAACATAAATAAGTAAGAAAAACAAAACAGACAAAAACATAAAACAAAAGGACTTCAAAGATACAGAAACCCCTGTCTCGAGAAACTGAAAAGCAAAGAAACTATAAGTGAAGAAACTTAAAAACTAAAGTTTAAGAAATATACTCATGATCCATTGGACCCTGAATTCTACAGGTCCCATTCTGCCCCAAATCTCCTATTACATCCCTACAAACCCCCTGCCACAACCTCAATGGAACTCTGAAACACAGCCTGCTACTACTCAGAGGGGATCAAGAGGTGAGTGATTACCCATGCAGCAGGACACCCCACTCTCTATGTCCTCCATACCAGAACAAAATCCCAGGACACCCCCCAGTGGCCTCAGCTTCCCTAGCCAGCTAGCCTGTGAGTTTCCTGAAAGTAGGCCCATCCCATCCGTTGAACCTTGAATACCTCTGCAAAGTGTGGAAAGGGGCAGCTGTATACTGAATGAGCATATGGCTTAAATAAGACTTCTTAATAACAGAGAGCAAAGGAGATTTTGATGGTGGGAATTTGCTGAATTTCAATCCCTGATCCTGAAAAAGCTCAGAGATGGGCTTGATTTTCTGCCAAGGGATTCGTTGCTTTTGTGCTCAATTGGACAAGGATAGAGTTTGTTTTTATGGATCTGGTTTCAGAGCCAAATTGTGTTTCTTTACTGGCCCCTTTTAATGTTTTAGCTGTTTTCAGAGAGATGTTGTTTCTTTAACTACTTCTAGATTCAGAGACAAGGTGCTTTCTTTTGGCTCTGGTTTCAGGACCAATGTATGTTTCTTTGAATACCCTTTCTCCAACCAATAATGCCTCATAAAATGTTTGTTCATTAGTTTGCCACTTCAAACTAAAATAAAAAGATGTATCATGATGCTTGAACAAATTGTTGACACTATAAAATTCTTTTCTATACAATAACTGCTTTTGGTTAAAGAATAATTTACAATAAGCCCTCTGTTTTTTCCTCAGGTCCAATGATTATGGTAATATGCACAAACTTAATCAGATTGATTACACACAAAAATTCTTACACCTATGTGAAGCACAAAACATTCTGAGACTGATTTTCATAGAGTATCACTACAGTATGATTTTTCTCATGGTTTTAAAGAACACACACATTAAACTCAGAGTTTCTCCATAGGATGTCTTATTGCACATATTTGGAGATGATTGGGAAAAAGGATTCACGTCAGATTCCATTCACATGTATCTCTCTAGCATGTGTTCTTTTATGCAATTGAAGATGATTGTGACATGCAAAGTCTTTACCACATTGATGTCATTCATAGGGTTTCTCTCCAGTATGTGTTCTTTTATGCAATTGAAGAGCACAGTTCTGAGCAAAGACCTTATCATATTCATCACATTCATAGGGTTTTTCTCCAGTATGTTCTGTTTTATGTGTTTGAAGGTGACTGTGTTGAGCAAAGGTCTTACCACACTGATTACATTCATAGGGTTTCTTTTCAGTATGTGTTCTTTTATGCATTTGAAGATTACTGCATTGAGAAAAGGCCTTACCACACTGATTACATTCATAAGGTTTCTCTCCAGTATGTGTTCTTTTATGGGTTTGAAGACTACTGTGTTGAGAAAAGGCCTTACCACACTGATTACATTCATAAGGTTTCTCTCCAGTATGTGTTCTTTTATGCAATTGAAGATGATCCTGACGTGCAAAATATTTACCACATTGATGACATTCATAGGGTTTCTCTCCAGTATGTGTTCTTTTATGATTTTGAAGAGCACAGTTGTAAGCAAAGGCCTTACCACACTGATTACATTCATAGGGTTTCTCTCCAGTATGTGTTCTTTTATGTGTTTGAAGATTACCACGTTGAGCAAAGGCCTTACCACACTGATTGCATTCATAAGGTTTCTCTCCAGAATGTGTTCTTTTATGCAATTGAAGTTCACAGTGATGTGCAAAGGCTTTACCACACTGATTACATTCATAGGGTTTCTCTCTAGTATGTGTTCTTTTACTCTTTTGAAGATGGCTGTGATTAGCAAAGGCCTTACCAAGCAGATTAAATTCATATGATTTTTCTTCATTATATGTTCTTTTATGACTTTGATGATTTTCATAAAGAACAAAGTCTTTAACATCTAGATTATATTCATAGGGTTTCTCTCCAGTGTGTGTTCTTTCATGCATTTGAAGATGACTGTGATAAGCAAAGGCTTTACCACATTGCTTCATTTCACAGCATTTTTCTCCAGTATGTGTTTTTTCATTTCTTAGAAGGTGAGTGTCATAAGACAAGGCTTTATCACATTGAGAATATACTGAAAACTTCTCTCCAGTTTGATTTCTTTCAATCCTGCAAGGATAATTGACACATGTAAAAGCTTTACCACATTCAATACAGTGTTGAACCTCATAGCTGTATGAATTAATTTCATAGTTTGTTCCAATTGTAAAAATGAATCAAATATTAAGGTCTTATAACTTTGTTTAAAATCATGTTTTTTTCTTTCATTAGGGGTCATTTTGCATCTGGAAAAATATTTGTGATGATAAATTGCTTTGTGTCATAGTTTACTATTTCATTTATACCTATCCCTATATTTTTCTATGATATTTTTCACATTTTTGAAAAGAACTACATACACTGAGTGACTTACCAACTTTACTGCATTAATAAATTTTACAATACTATGAATCATTATACATTGGCTAAGTGAACTAAGACACCAAGAAGTATTTATAGACCTAGAACTCATAAGGCTTTTTTGTAATGTGAGGTTGTTTATGTATTAACAATGATGGTACAAAACCAATTACTTGTATACTTCAATTTAATTGAACAAGTATACTCTCCATGGGAAGTACAGTTTATCTTCTAATTGTTCTTAATGAGATGTATGCTACATCTTTCCATATCCATATTCTCATATACTTGTGTAGAGTAACATATGATATACATAGTAAAGGAAGAATAGTGAATAAAGATTTCCACATTGAATCCTCATGGTTTGACTTGCTGTTCCTCATAGACTTGTGGTATAGATATTAAGGTTTCTCACAACAACAGCCCCTTGACCCTTGACTCTAACTGCTACTTTCACTAAACTTAACAAGTCACAAAAAATATATGAGTAATCCAAGTCTTACCATAGGCTATTGATTTAGTAGAAAGTTTGCAGCTATACTCATCACTAAAATGTGTATACATTTTTTCTCATAAGTAGAAAGAAACAAATGAACTGGCAGATCTACTACATAGCTCTCATGTTGCTATGACTTGAATGGTGATATCTGTTTAGTCATTGCTTCCTTGACTTTTTCTTAAATGAATGCCTTGCAAATGCAATTCACATATGAGAAATTGGGAGTATGGATTTGTGAGAATTTAATAACCATCAATGCATTTAAAACTGTGCTTATTTACACTGCTGCTTTTGATTAATTGTTCCAGGACATATTACAAACTCATCAGAGGCACATTGTTATAAACTTGCACAAGCAAATTACCTTGCAGGTCTTCTAGAACATTGACTATGTTCTTCAGTATTACATTCCTCCAAAATGTACCCTGAAATACAGTACCAGAATATGTATGTTATATTATTTAATATGGTACAACAGTTAGATCATTATCTTAATGACACCTAGGAACTACGATTGTGTTATTCATCTCATTTTCTTCTTTCTAAATCAAATTACAGAACAACATTATAAGCCAAGGAAAAGTTGTTCTCCATATTTTGAAACATGAAGGAAATTCATTTTTACCTACAGTAGTGAGGTTCCTGAAGGTCTCCAGCATCACATCTTTGTAGAGATTCTTCTGGGAAGGATTCAGCAAATCCCACTCTTCCTAAGTGAAGTTGATATGTAGATCATCATAGGTCACTTCCTTCAAAAATATACCATATATGTGTACAATGTAAGCATGACAGTGACATCATTGGAAATGCATACTTCTTTGAAAGTATACTTGTATGATTCTGGTGTTCCCCACTCTTATTCCATGATATAGTCAGTTACTTAAAAGAAAATTGAAAAGGAGAGACCATTCTGTCATTTCTATGCACCGTGAATGGGATTTCACCTTTTAAGAACAATGTCTATTAACAGGGTGGGGCAAGAAAAAAAGATCAACAGTAAATTGCATGCATGAGAAATCTGTATGAAAAATTACTCATTACAGAAAGGAAAAAAGATAGACAAATGAGTGTAATGGTATATTGTGCCTTTAACCACAACGCTCAGAAAACAGAGGTTGGTATATTTGTCACTGAGTTGAATGCCAGTCAAGTCAATGCAATAAGGTCCAAGAGAGGTGGCAGTACACATTAAGACTCTGTCTCCATGGCAAACCTCAATAAAATAAACAATGGGATAGAAAAACTAACAGGCTTTTATTGAAATTTCTACAAAGAGTTATTTTCACTCCAGTTATGTAGTCATCTTCCAGACCCTAAAGTACCCTAATATAAACTGCAATACCAATAACTTTTTGAAGAAAAAGAACTTCCTGTATAAAACAGTTACAAGTGGACAGATGAAAACAGTAGAAATATAAATGTTGGTTATAAATAATCAACACAGACCTGAAGATAGAACAGATTAATTCAGCACTCTTGCTGATCTTGAATGGAGTTCGACAAATTTGCCTGTACTTACATGGGGATTACAATTATCCATTTTTCCAGGGTCAGGATTTCTGATATCCTTTGATCACTCTCATGGTACATATCCATGCAGGCATATAAAACAGTCATATTGATTTAAAAAAATCAAAGCAGGCATAACAAGCAAGAAGATGTTCATACAACTGCAATTTAATGACTCAAAATACTCAGGCAGTATTAATTCTATCAACCCACAAGATGGCATCCTAGGAATCAGAGTGATACTCTCTGTCAGATTTTAAATTTCAAGATAACCATGAAGCTCAGCACAGTAGAATATACTTGACATAAAAAATACCTGCATTCCAGGGCCATCATCCAATAACATAGAAACAAATAGAGCCAGGAATGATTCCTCCCTTTAGTTTCAGGAATTTAGAGCCACACAATTACTCAGATAAGCAAACAAAACAATTAAAACAGGAGGTTACCAAACTCTTGAGCACTGAATAACAACTGTTTCTGCTCTATCTTATGTGATTTAGAGATTGAGCCTATAATGATGGTAAAAGCATTTCAGTATAAGTAGGAAGTTGACTGATTAATGTCAAGCACAACACAGTAGATATAAATGTCAGGAAATTACTTTAGGGTATTGAAACTCATAGCATACAATGAGGAATTTCATCTAGAAAGGCTTCTCCTACTAAAGATCCACAGAAAATTGAAATAAAACCAATAAGGAGAGAAAGTTCTTCAAACACATTATTTTTTCTGGGAGGTTGTTCATTCCGTCAAGTACATTCTGAACCCAGTCACTATAGGTCCATGGTCAAAAACTGAAAGAAATCATTTCATCACTTCAAAGATTCACATTTAATTATCCTTAAAGAAGGACTCTTAAAAGAAATGCAACACTAGCTCAGAACTGAGAAATAGATGTTTATTTATTAGGGATAGACTCACAAATCAGAATCCTATGCTTGAACTGAGATCAGAAACCAAATCATGCAGCTGGAAAAGAGGCTGGACTCATGCTCTATACTGGCATTTTTAGTACAAGAGGCCATGCCCCAGTGGTTGGGCAACTACTGGCTGTTAAGCCTTCCTACAGCACCCCCTCTTTTGTTTAAATAAGAGAGTAATAAGCCCAATACACAATTATATACAATAAGAACAATATATTCATTAATTATCCTATCTTAACTAGTTTATGTCTTGTATAATTACTTGGCCAAGTCATGACAGGAAAGTAACTTCAACTGGTGGTAATGCAAACTGGTACAGTCCCTTTGGATGTCAGTGTGGCAATTTTTCTGAAAATTAGGAAACAACTTTTCTCAAGAACCAGTAATACCACTTTGGGATAAGTAACCAGAGGATGGTCAATCATACCACAAGGGCATGTGCTCAACTACTTTTATAGCAGCTTTGTTTGTCATAGTCAGAACCTGAAAACAACCTAAATGCCCCTCCATAGAAGAATGGATAAAAAAATGTGGTACATTTACACAATGGAGTGCTACACGGCAGAAAAAAAAATGACATCTTAAATTTTACAGGAAAATGGATGGATAAAGAAAACATTATTTTGAGTGAGTTAACCCAGACACAGAAAGATAATTGTCACATGTACTCACTCCTAGGCAGTTTTTAAGCATAAAACAAAGAAAAACAGCCTACAAACCACAATCCCAGATCTTAGACAAAAATGAGGATGCTAAAAGAGACTGACATACCTCTAATCTATATGGGAAGTATAAAGTATAAAAACACAAGACACCAGAGTAAATTGGGTGCAGGGGACCTTGGGAGAGGGTTGAAGTGGGGAGTCGAGAGGCAGGGAGTGAAGCAAAGAAAATTGTAGAGCTCAGTAAATTTCAATTAAAAAAAGATCGATCATATCTGCAGAGGATAGTTGCCTAATTGCAAATTCAATGTTTCTTCACTCAAGATAACCTTCCTAATCTGGACACCCACACAATCTGGTCTGTGTTCATTCACATGACATTAATTTACACATGCTGGGCAATTACAAACCACTACTACTACCTCAGTCAGGCCCTTTTCCATAGTGATGGCTCCAACCCTTCATTGCCTATGCTGTGCCCCCTGCAGTGAACACAATAATCTATTCTTCCAATTGTGGTCTGAGGACAGAAGAAATGCTCCATATGCAAATCCTTTTCTTGCGACTTCATTGGGTAGTCAACTACATGAATCAAATCCATTATTTTATTTTATTTTATTTTAACTTATTGGTTTGGTTTGAGACAGGGATGAAAAGCAGGCCTGCTCACCTCCCTTCTACAGGTAACGCTGTAGCTTTGGTGCCTATCCGGGAACTAGCTCTTGTAGACTATGCTGGCTTGTATCTCACAGAGATCTGCCTAACTCTGCCTCCCAAGTGCTTGGATTAAAGGCATGCACCACCACTGTCTGACATATACATAATTTTAAAACTTTGAATTGGTACAGTCATTTAAGAAATTTGATGGTGAGCCAGGCGGTGGTGATGCATGCCTTTAATCCCAGCACTCCGGAGACAGAGGCAGGTGGATCTCTGTGAGTTTGAGGCCAGCCTAGTCTACCTGAGTGAGTTACAGGACAGGCTCCAAAGCCACAGAGAAACCCTGTCACAAAAAACCAAAAAAAAAAAAAGGAACTTTGATGGTTTAATATAGAGGACACTCAAGGTCACTGTCCAGGAAAGCAACAGACAGGGACCAAGGCCACCTGAGTCAACATAACAGAAGTTGTCTCAGAAACAATATTTCTATCTGGATGGAAATGCAGCTCTTCTAGAATTAATATGCCTTTCCAATGAGAAATCATATCATACACTTAGAATATTAACAAAGAATAGCCTCTTTAATGATATTATGCATTGATCTCTGCCAATGCTCAAGGGGAGCTAGGTTAGATAGATTTTCCATACAGTATATGCTGTTATCCATAAGTATCCCTTAGGATAATGGTCCAGATTATACTCTGAACAACTGAAATGGAAACAAGCAACTTGTCAGTCTAAATATTTAGGCAAAAATATTCTCAGACTATTTTCTCAAGTATGCCCGTGACCTGTTACAGCAGGTCATTCTACACTGACAGGGTTCTAAGGTGAAGATCACAAGGGGATAGAAAGACTGGACTGGACAAGTAAAAGATAAAAAAGATAGAGTGGAGAGGTGTTGCAGAAGATACGTGCCATGCCTAGTAAGCTTCTGAAGAAAAATAGCATCTTTGTTGGGCGGTGGTGGGGCTCGCCTTTAATCCCTGCACTTTTCAAGAAAGGGTTTCTCAGTACCTGAGGAGCCTGTCCTAGAACTCTTGTACATCAGGCTGGCCTTGAACTCAAAGAAATCCATCTTCCTCTGCCTCAAGAGTACTGAATTAAAGGTGTGCACAACCACCACCTTTAAATCAGTGATGGCTTCTTTGAAATGGTTTGGAGTCAAATATCTGGACAATTCAAGTGAACAATGCAAACCCGGGCATTCTAATTTCTTCCAGCCCTAATTAGCATATACTTACATTTTGGGTGTTTTAGATGCAGTTCTCCCTCTGCTAAATTCTACTTTGTGGGACTTAATTATTTTTTAAGCATCGGTCAATCTATTGTATCACCAATTCTACTCTTCAACATTATGGTAGAGTAATGGAAAGCTACACAACACATGAGATGCTTTGATAACCTCCACAAATTTAATATAGATTCAGATTATATTTAAAGCTTATATGCAAAGTGCTCGATATCGAGAAGATACTGGTGAAACGAGGCTTCTCTGAGTTTGCCAACTTGTGTCCATGAATCCATGAACCCTGTTGAAGTTGACTAGGAAGGAGTTTGGGAGCTTCCTGCTCCCAATACTCTAAGGAGATGAAGCCACAGAGCAAAGTTATTCAGACGCCTGCCCCTAGGCCCATGAGTTAGCAGGGACCATGAGGGACTTAACAATACAGGGAATATGACAGCAGGTTCCCACCCAGACCCATGGAGGTAACACCATAGTGTCTTCCACACCTCGCCCTCTGCTCCTCCCCATCAGGAGACAGCATTTCCTCACTCACCATGTTGTGCTTCTCCATTTTGCCAAAGTTCTCAGCTCATCATCTCTCTGCAACAGCAACTGCACCCTAGAACAAGAATCCACTGGCGCCAGCTCCTCTTCAAAGGAGAAACTGAAGGCGGATGCCCGGAAGAGACCTGCACTGCTTCTGACTGGCAGCTCACCTGGAGTGTATGATTGGTTAATGAGTTTTGAGTGGCAGGAGCACCTCACATAGGGCTATAGTGTGCTTAAAGAGACAGAATACTGTTTCCTGTCTAATCCATTCACACCAACAGAGAACTTCTTCAGGTCTGAGAATATATGCATTTTAATAGCACTTGCCCCTGGCTACAAAAGCAATCAATGTCATTTCCATGCACTCTTAGGAACTTTCCCTTTTTCTTCCAGCACACTATGTGACTTGTAAGGTGCACTGTGCTAGGTGGGTGGAGTAATTTCCTATCCCACAGAGAGAAAAATGCCTGGAATACTAAGAACTAAAGAGAGTTTTAAAGTTACAAAAGTAAATATTTGTTCTGTGGCTTCATTCTGAGATCAGATGTACTGAAGGTACTTTTTACATGGTCTTCACAGGGATTTTATACATCAGGAAAGAGAAAAGCAGGAACCACATCTCAATCAAGATGACTGGTCTTTAGCCGGGTGGTGGTGGCGCACGCCTTTAATCCCAGCACTCGGGAGGCAGAGGCAGGCGGATCTCTGTGAGTTCGAGACCAGCCTGGTCTACAGAGCTAGTTCCAGGACAGGCTCCAAAGCCACAGAGAAACCCTGTCTCGACAAACCAAAAAGAAGAAAAAAAAAGATGATTGGTCTTTCCCCCATCAGAAAGCTGGATGATGACTCCATTACTTTATGTGTTTTATTCCTTAATTCAAAGCAAACTCCAGGCAAATGAATAATAATAAAAAGAGTAGTGTTCATGGAAATTTGAATACATAGAGAATAATGGAGCTAGAAAGAATGTCTTCATAAGCACAATTATTAGTTAGTACATCTCTTTCCATGGTCAGGTGAATAAAATATACAACTGCAGTATTTAAGATTCTCTACATCAACGGGACAGGTAGAATAAATCTCACCATTATGTAAAAAGTGAGCTTATTAGAATGTCTGACAAGTTGTTGTTCAGGTAACTTAAGAACAGGTGCTTACCAATGGAATTGAAGAATCCAATAGCTTGCTTCTCAGCCTTTTGCCTAAGATCAGGTGAAGAAGCCAGTTATTGTTCTACCCACAAGGCTCTGTGACTCAGCTGGTTTTAAGTATTCACCAAAATTACAATGAAGTAGGTACTAATGCTAGTAAAGGAATGAGTTTGGTAACCAGAGCTAGAGCACAAAGGCAAAAAAGGACTTTTCTTATTTATTTATTTATTTATTTATTTATTTATTTATTTATTATACAATATTCTGTCTGTATGTCTGCAGGCCAGAAGAGGGCAACAGACATTATTACAGATGGTTGTGAGCCACCATGTGGTTGTCGGGAATTGAACTCAGGACCTTTGGAAGAGCTGGCAATGCTCTTAACCACTGAGCCATCTCTCCAGCCCCAAAAAGGACTTTTCTTCTTCAAAATACTTTATATGTGACTGCTGCTACCAGAACGGGAGATGCTGATCAAAATTGGGTCATAGTCTTTGTTTGATTTAGTTTTTTTTTTCTTTTTGTGATTTCAAGACAGGATTTTTCTGTGTATTTGGAAAACTCATTCTGTAGGCCAGACTGATCTCAAACCAGAAAATCCCACTACCTCTGCTCATGAGTGATGGTGTTAAAAATGTGCACAGACACAGGCAGGAGAGATGGCTCACTGGTTAAGTGTGCACAGACACAAAGCAGCTTAGGGTGGGTCTGATCATTTCAAATTATACAGATTAATGGAGGACTTTCCCATTTCAAAACCTTGAAGTAAAATCTCTCAGGTATAATTAATTCTTTACATATAAGATGATCCCAGGGGTAGTCAGTTTTGACTACCAAAAATAGCCATATCAATAGCCAAGACAGAAGAAATGAGAAAAAAAAATTCTTGCCTGCAGGAGGCACAAAGAGCTTGGGAGTTGTTTTCAAAACAGTGTTTTTCCTCAACAAATGAAGCATGGGGATTTTACATAGGGAGTCTGAACATGCTCATGCAATGTTCTCCCTCTCCTGAAGCATGCTCAGTTAACAAATCCACTTCTAACCATAATCACAATGTAAAAGCAGAGACATTTAAGGACATTATCCAACTTAACCAAAAATCAGAGAGAGAACATCCAAATTAACAAAATCATAAATGAAAAGATGGGCATAGCAACAGACACTGAGAAAATCCAGAGGATCATTTCATCATATCTCAAATCCTGTATTCCACAAAACTGGTAAATGTAAGGTAAATGGATAATTTTCTGAATAGGTACCACATATCAAAATTAAATCAAAAGCCAGGCAGTGGTGGCGCACGCCTTTAATCCCAGCATTCGGGAGGCAGATAGGCGGATCTCTGTGAGTTTGAGGCCAACCTGGTCTACAAGAGATAGTACCAGGACAGGAACCAAAAGCTACAAAGAAACCCTGTCTCAAAAATCCAAAAAAAAAAAAAATTAAATCAAGACCTGGTGAACAATTCAAACAGACCTATAACCTTCAAGTAAATAGAAACAGACATCAAAAGCCTCCCTTTACCTAAAATAAAGCCAAGGACTGGATGGTTTCAGTGAAGAATTCTACTAGAACTTCAAAGAAGAGGTAACAACTATACTCCTCAAATAGCTACACAAAATAAAAAAGGAAGGAACGTTTCCATACAAACATTTCCATTTTATGATGGTACAGTTATCCTGATACTAATTCCACACAAAGAATCAAAAAGGAGAATTATATGTCAATCACCCTCATGATCACTAATGCAAAAATACTCAATAAAATACTGACAAACTGAATCAAAGAACACACCAAAAAAATTATTCACTATGATGAAATTAGCTTCATCCCAGGGATGCAGAATGGCTTAACATATGAAGTATATGGTCTGTCAATGTAATCCACCATATAAATAAATTGAAAGAAAAAACATAATCCTCTCATTAGATGCTGAAAAAGCATTTGACAAAATCCAACACCCCTTCACGATAAAGGTCTTGGAGACATCAGGGATACAAGGAAGATATCTTAACATAATAAAAGAAATATATAGAAAACATAGAGCAAATTAAATGGAGAGAAACTCAAAATGATCCCACTAAAATTAGGAACAATTCAAGGCTGTCCTCTCTCACCATATCTAGTAAACATAGTTCTTGAAATTCTAGCTAGAGAAAAAACAAAACAAAAGAAGATCATGGGGATCCAAACTGGAAAGGAAGAAGTTAAGCTTTTGCTACTCACAGATGATATGATAGTATAAATAAGTGAGCCCACAAACTCTATCAGAGAACCTCTACCACCCATAAATACCTTCAGTAATTTGTCAGGAAACAAGATCAGCTCAAAAAAATCAGTAGCCCTCCTATATACAAATAAAAAAGAAGCTAAGAAAGAAATCAGAGGAGTATTACCATTTATAATAGCCACAAATAATTTAAAATATCTTCAGGTAACAATAACCAAAGAAGTGAAAGACCTGTTATTTCAAAACTCTAAGTCTTTAAAGAAAGAAATTGAAGAAAATACAAGAAAATGGAAAGATGCTCTTGCATAGGTAGAATCAACCTAATAAAAATGGCAACCCTACCAAAATCAATTAATATATTTAATGTAATCTCCATCAATATACCAAAGTCTTCTTCCCAGACCTTGAAAGCACACTACTCAAATTCATAGCAGAAAACAAAACACACACAATACCCAGTCTCGTGGACTGAATAATTACTGAATTCTACACTTGATCTTAGACAAAACATTGAGAAGTGATGTCCTGGAGTTTTCCAATTACCATGGTAGGCAGCTACTTTTAAGTTACCTGGACCACAGCTTGTGAGACATTCTAATAAGCCCACTTCTTACAATCATGGTGAGATTCATTCTACCTGTTCTGCTCATGTAGAGAATCTTGAATACTGCAGTTGTATATTTTATTTACCTGACCAAGGAAAGAGATGTGCTGGCTAACAATAGTTCTCAAGAGACATTCTTCCTAGCTCCATTATTATCTATGTATTCAAATTTTTATGAACACTACACTTTTTTATTATTATTCATTTGCCTGGAATTTGCTTTGAATTTCAGGAATAGAATCCATAAAGCAATGGAGCCATCATCCAGCCATCAGTTGGGGAAAGACTAATCATCTTGTTTAAGATCTGGTTCCTTCTTTTCTTTTTTCCTGTTGTGTGAAATCCCTGTGAAAACCATGTAAAAAGTACCTTATATTCATGTGACCTCAGCAGGAAGCCTGAGAACAATCATCTTTTGTGACCTTAAAGTTATCTTTAGCTGTTAATATTCTGTGCACCCGTCCCCCTGTAGGACAAGAAATCACTGTGCACACCTAGCACAGCACAGTGCACAGTGAAAGACCCCCGGTAGGGACCTTCCCTCAGGTGGAGACCCCGGACCCACAGACCAGGCCGAGACCACGAGTCGGATGCAAACTGCAAGAGGTTTATTATGTAGACACAGGTACCTGCGGGCGGCAAAGTCTTTCGGAGGACTTGCTCGCCTGCAGACTGGGAGGAGGACTTTTTATAGGAAAGAGGGCAGCAAAAAGCAATTTACAGAAGCAGAAGCGTGGTTATCAGAATGAGGTGGGGGGCATGAATGGTTTTCCTCTCCCAGCATGGATGTCTGGCAGCAGACATCCTGCTCTTATCTTATAGGTATCCTACTTTGAAGTCATCCTGCTTTGTAGATGTCCTATCTTATAGATATCCTGTTTTCCTCTCACGAGAGCAGGCTAGCTGCTGATCCTGATAATCTTTCAAGCAAACAGGACGTTCTTCCGGGGAGCCTGCTAGCTGCGGGTTCTGAGGAGGGGGTGTGTAGGATCTTTCACACAGTACAAGCTACCTAGCCACATTGTGTCCGGAGGAAAAAGGAAAAGTTCCTATGGAGTGCAAGATTGTGAAAGTGTCTCCTTTTGGAGCAAGGGGCAAGTGCTATTGAAATGGAAAGCTTGGCCAATCTAGAAAAGATCTTTGACTCAGGTGGAAGGAATGGCCAGGAACTACTGTACTGTGTCTTTAAGCACACTATAGCCCTGTGGAGAGTGTTCTTGCCACTCAGACCACACCAGCCAATCAGGTCCTCCAGGTGACCTGCCAGTCAGAAACAGTGCAGGGCTCTTCCGGGCACCGCCTTCAGACTCGGCTTTGTGGAGGAGTTTGTGCCAGTTGTTTCCTGTGCTGTGGTGAAGTTGCTGCTGCAGGGAGAGGACGATCTGAGAGCTTTGGCGATCTGAGGAACCACAACATGGTGAGCAAGGGAATGCTGTCTCCAGATGGGGAGGAGCAGAGGGAGAGGTGCGGCAAACAGCATGGTGCATCCTTGCGGGATCTGTGTGGGAATCTGCCGCCATATTCTCTGCCTCATGAATTCCCATGTGGTCCTGTTAATTCGTAGACCTAGTGCTGTGGGCTTAATCTGCTTAGAGAATTGGGAGCAGGGTGTTGTGTGTACAAAAATCTTTCTGCTCAACTTCAATATGCCATATTCGAGAGGCCTAGTTTCTCCAGTATCTTTTCAAAATTGAGCACTTTGCATTTAACTTTACATACAATCTCCATTTGTGCTTAACTATGTGGACGGTCTCAAGGCAGCTCACCTGTTGGGTAGCGCTGCACTTCTAAGCTGCCATGTAGAAGAGTTGAATTGCTGATATAAAGGATTTGCCGATGCCTTGGAAATAGTTCAGTCTCACAGAGTAGAATTAGCTGAGAGAGGACTGCCTCTAAATCACCCAGAAGATAAATGTATTTTATTTTTTTGTGTTTCTTTTTGTACAAAAACAGTTAACACCACTTTGCAAAAAGCATACAAAAATACAGTATTAAAAAAAAACTCGCGAAGCACGTAACCCAGCAGTAGCTTATAGAAAACAAGCTGTTCAAATGAGTCTTCAGTAGCCTGCTTCCCACTTACCCTTCCAGCAGAGTCCCAGCAGGCAGAACGGCTACTTCCAAAGCTTTCTCTGAGGGCAGGAAGCAATGCCAAGCCATCTTGATGGGCAGATCTGGAAGTGGCAGCTGGTCTTTGAGAGGCACAGGTAGTATTTACCATCTGTCTGCCCCCCACACTGTTCCCCTACTTCCAAACGCAGGGCGTGAATGCATGTGTGTGACAGAGAAGTCAGGCTTTTTGGTGGGTTAGTAGTCACTGAAGTACGCGATACTTTTCTGCAGCTGCTGTTGCCGACACCGGAGCTGCCTTTTCTGTAGTCATCTTCTTTTCAGCCCCCACCAGAGCTTGCAAGTACTCTAAGGCCTTGCTTAGGATCACGATTTTGGGGGCCTTAGAGCAGCTGGCCAGGGTGGGCACCTGGTCCCTCAGGGCCAGGAACCGTGAACAGAGGTCATTCCTCCTTTTTCGTTCTAAGAAGTTATGGTTCTTCCTCTTGGTCACGTCCTCAGTGTCAGAACTGACAGGTTTTAGGTGGCAGGACTAGGGAGTCTCGCTTTCTACAGGTGGGGGGCTCACAATCTCTTCCTCCTCCTCTTCCTCCCCTTTGCCCTTGGGAGCTTCCATCTCTGGAGCCTCTGGTTCCTGGGGACCCCTCTCTGGAGCCCCCTCCTGAGAGCAACTTTCTGGAGGAAAGCGGGCAGCATAGTTATGCTGATGTTGGTGGATAGAGATGTGGAAATGTTTCATGCAGGGGTCCAGGGGGTCTGCTCTCACCGTAATGCTGACTGGCTATCGGATGTCCGGAGATCGCCTCTCCTCCACCGTTAACATGTCAATTTCTTCGCCCTCGGAGTCGCTGGGGCTCTTCGACCCGGAGAAGGCCTGAGTCTTGGGTTTGCCCAGCTGACACGTGGTGGCAGGCGCCGGGTTACTACTGGCTTCCAGGCTGGGAGTGCAGTTCGGGGTGGTGGGAGCTTTGGGCAAGTTCAGCCGGGGCACGCCTGGGGTGAGTCGGTTGCTCACTACTCTCTCCAGTCGTTCAGGGCTTTCCAGGCAGAGAAGCCGCTCCACATGCAGTCACGGGGGATGATCGAAGCATAATTCCTGCCCCAAGCTTTCAAATGGCCCTGAGATTCCACCTCAACCCAAGCACCCCCTCCGGGCCATGGCTCCCCGGGACTAATCCCAGAGGCTGGGTCCCCAACGCCAGGACCCGAGCCTCAGGGTGGCAACATGGGGGCCACGGCACCAGCTCAAATTTCTTCCAGATGTCCTCGCTGGGCACCATGGAGTGGTAGAACTCCTCCCCGCAGTCATAGTCGTAGAAATAGTGCTGCTACCAGTCGAAATCCATGTCTGCTCCCTTGCTCCCGTGGCCTGCCACCTGGAGCAGAGCAGCTCCATGCTGGCTCGGGGAAGCCCAGCAGCCCCCCCCCCACACAAACATGCGCTCCACTGAGCGCGCGGCCCCGCACTCACGTGCGCGCCCCCTGCGCGTGCTCCCCCCACCTTGCTCGCACAGGGCAGCCAGGATGCTCCCGGGATCGACGCTGGAGCGCCATCTGCCAATAAATTTATTTTAATCAGGGCTGTTAGAATTTAGGATGCTAGGGCACACTTTGTTCAACTGGATTGTCCAGATATTTAACTCCAAACTACTACAGAGAAGCCACCATTGATTTAAAACCAGACATCAGGCACATCCTCATATAAGAAAAAACCTCTAGCAAGCTTTTCAAGGAGGCATTTCAGGTTCCTAAACAACCTCAAGGCCTGATGTGGCTCAAAGTTCCAGTTTTCTTCTTTAGAAAAGCACAGTTCTTCCAGATGGGCAATAGGACACCAGGAGACATATATTTGAAATGCAAAACATTGTTGGGCAGAGGAGTTACCTGATCAATCAAGGGTTTTATTTATTCCCTCAGGCAAGGATCAGGGACATTCCTAGGAGATCTAGTAACAGCTTGGGGGCTAATCCTTATGAATTTCCTGGAGACCTGATGTAGTGATAATAAAATGGAGCTCCTTCTCTAAAACCAGAAATATGCTTTGGAGAGTTGGTAATGGTCTGGTGCCAAGGCCTTTGTGGAGGGGTTCCTTTGGGTCCTAAGAACCCAACCATTTCATCATATGGAGCTATGGTTATCAGTCCCCAGACCACTGT
Organism: Chionomys nivalis; assembly: GCF_950005125.1. NCBI lineage: Eukaryota > Metazoa > Chordata > Mammalia > Rodentia > Cricetidae > Chionomys > Chionomys nivalis. Next base: position 35,348,872 of record NC_080111.1, on the reverse strand, counting down.
GCTCTTAGTAAAGTTCTTCAGATAACCTTGTTCCAATTGAGTAGAATTGTCTGACCTCCTCCCAAATTCATATGATATTGTTTATTGACTTCTTATAATTCTCCCATTTCCCCTCTGGAAGTATCCAAGATGCTATTCTTTTTTTACTCCTGTTATTAAAATTTTTTGAAACAGTGTTTCTCTGTAGGACTTGTCCTACATAACACCTTTATAATCTTAAATGATTCTACCACCAGTTTCAAAGTTATAAATTTGAGTTATGAAACTGAATATCCATTGCAGGTAAAGGAAAAGGAAAAGGATTTGCATGTGGAGAGTGGTTTCTACCTCAGTTCAGAATAGAAGCAACAGATAGGATAGACTTCACCTTAATTTGCCAGTTTTTTCCTTTTCATTTATCTAGTTTTTTATCTCCAGAATTCCTTCGGCTTGCTTTTTTTTTTACTTGCTTCTATTTCAATTTTCAGTTTGAACTGATCTAATCATTTCTGTCAACGGTTTGCTTGTTTGGCTTTCTTTAAGGGGTTTATTATTATTCTCCAAGATTTCATTTATCTTTCCCTTGCTTATTTTAAAGAATTCATTCACTTCCTTCATAAGGACATATAACATCTTCATAGTTGATCTAACTTAATTGTACTTTGACTGTGTTGGAATACTCAGGGTGTGCTGTCGTAGGAGAGTGTGAATATGGTAGTGACACATTGCTCTGTCTGTTGTTGATCATGCTGTGCTCTTGTCAGGTTTCTGGGTTTGAGGTGACCTATAATAGAAGTAGAATTTTTTCCCCATTTTGGGGTCTGGAAGACTTTCAGTAGGCATGACTTTAGTACTGCCTAAGCATTTGGAGTCATTGAATTGTAGGTGCATGAACTTCTTCCTGCTTGTTATGCTTACTTTACATTTTTAAAATTAATATAACTATTATGTATCAGCATGACTATGCACCACATGGGTACCTGGTCCTCAACATGATCAAAGGATCTCAGAATTTGTGAACTTGGAATAATGGATAGTTATGATTCCCAAATAAGTACTGGCAATTCTGCCACATCTATTCAAGATCATCAAAAGCTAGGTACTACTCAGTCATCTCTCTCCCAGCCTGGGTTTATTATTTATGCCCAAGATATATATTGCTAATATTTTCATCTGTCCATTTGTAACTGTTTTAAACATAAAGCTCTATTTTATTGGTATTACAGTTTAAATAGGGCACTTCGGATGTTTGGAAGATAGAGAAGTGGAGTGAATGCATACTTCTTTGTAGGAACTTCAGTAAAAACCTCTGAATTCTTCTATTCTTCTTGCTTGGTTCACTGATTTTTGCAATGGAGACAGTGCCTTTCTATTTATTTGTTGTTTTTTATTGTTTATTTGATTTTTGAGACAGGGTTTCTCTGTAGCTTTGGAGCCTGTCCTGGAACTAGCTCTCATAGAACAGACTGGCCTCAAACTCAGAGAGACCCACCTGCCTCTGCCTCCTGATTGCTGGGATTAAAGTTATGCATCACCACTTCTTGGATGATAAGGTCTTACTATGTACTTCCACCTGTCCTGGACCTGATTGCATAGACATGTCTGGCATTTAACTCAGAGAAAAATATACCTGCCTCTGCTTTTGAAGGTCTTAGCTTAAAGGCATGAGTCAACACACCCAGTTTGTCCAACTTATTTTTCTATTTGTAGTTAGTTAATCTTCATAAAAATTTCTCATTTGTACTATGAACTGTTGATCTGTTTCCTTGTTTCTCTCTGCTAATAGATATTTCTCTTGTAAAGTGATATCTCATTCAAAGAGTACAGAAATGACAGAGAAGACTCTCCTATTCAATTACCTTCTAAACTGACTATCTATGTCTTGGAATATGATTAGGGAACAGCAGAATTACATGACTATACTATCAAAGAAGTATACATTTACAATGTTGTCACTATCATGTCACTATCATATATGGCATATTTTAGAAGGCAGTGACCTATGATGATGTGCATATCAACTTCAACGAGGAAGAGTGGAATTTGCTGGATCCTTCCCAGAAGAATCTCTACAAAGATGTGATGCTGGAGACCTACAGGAACCTCATTACTATAGGTAAAAATGAATGTCCTTCATGTTTCAAAATAAAGGGGCAACTTTTCCCTGGTTAATGATATTCTTCAATAACTTGATTTAGAGAGGAGAAGAATAATGAGGTGAATAAAGCAGGCATGGTTCTAAAGTTTACTTAAAATAACCACTTAAATGTTGCACAGTATTCAATATTATAACATACATTTTCTGGTACTATATTTTAGGATACATTTGGGAAGAACATAATAGTAAAGAACATTGTCAACGTTCTAGAAGACATGAAAGGTAATTTTCTTGTGCATGCTGAAAATAATGATCCTCTGATGAAATGATAATGCGTCCTAGAAGATTAAAGGCAACAGTGTGAATAAGCACAGCTTTAAGTGCATTTTTGATTATTAACTTCTGAAAAATCCTTATAAAATTTCATATAGGTGAATTGCATTTTCAAGGCATTCTTTAATTAAAAAGACAAGTGAGAAATGGCTAAACAGAAGTCACCATTTGAATCACAGAACCATGAAAGCTATGCTGTAGATCTGCCAATCAATTTATTTCTTTCTACTCATAATACAAAATGTGTACACATTGAAATGATGATAAGTATATCTGTAAGACTTTTTACTAAACCGAGAGCACATCGTAAATCTTGTATTACTCATATACTTCTTATTACTATATTAAGATTGGTGACAGAAGCAGTTAGAGTTAAGTGGCAGTTATTGTGAAGAAACTTTAATACCTCTACCACACATCTACGAGAAATAGAAAGTCACACCGTGATAATTCAGTGTGGAAATTTTTTGTTTGTGATTCTTCCTTTACTGTGTACACCACATATTACTCTCGATACAAGTCTATGAGCATAGGAATATGGGAAAATGCTGCATACCTCTCTCTAAAAACAATTAGAAGGTAAGCAGTAGTCCCCATGTTGAGTACCCTTGCTGAAATTGATTCAACTATATAAATAATTGATTTTCACGTATCACTGTTAATACATAAACAAACTCAGAGTGCAGAGAAGCCACATGAGTTCTAGAATTGTGCAAATACTTCTGATTGTCCTAGGTCAGTTAGCAAATGTATTATGATTCATAGTATAGGACAGTTTATGAATGTAATAAAGTTGTTCTGAGGTTATCCAATTCTCTTCAAATATAAGAAATATGTCAAATAAAAAAATATTTCTGTAAAGGTGAAAAGGTAAACCATGTAATAAAGGAATTTACCATGACAGGTGTCTTCAAAAATGCAAAACAACCCTTAATTAAAGAAGAAAGCATGAGTTAAAACACAGTTATAAAACCTTAATATCTGATTTCTTTTTACAATTGGACTCAATTACAAAAGTAATACATGGAGATATGTAGGTTCAATTCAGTATTGAATGTGGTAAGGCTTTTATATGTTCCAATTATGCTTGCAGGATTGAAAGAAACAATTCTGGAAAGTTTCAGTGCATCTTTAATGTGTTAAAGCCTTGGCATATGACAGTCATCTTCAGAGGAATAAAAAAACACATGATAGTAAGAAACCCTATGAATCTAATCAGTGTCATAAAGCCTTTGCTCATCACAATTCTCTTCAAATGCACAAAAGGACACATACTGAAGATAAACCTTGTGAATGTAATCAGTGTTGCAAAGCCTTTGCACAATCCTGTAATGTTTGATTGCATAAAATAACACATACTGGAGAGAAAGCCTATGCATGTAATCAGTGTGGTAATGCCTTTGGAGGGCCCCATACCCTTCAATTGCATAATAGAACAAATACTGGAGAGAAACCATATGAATGTAATCAGTGTGGTAAGGCCTTTGGAGGGCCCCATATGCTTCAATTGCATAAAAGAAAAAATACTGGAGAGAATCCCTATGAATGTAATCACTGTGGTAAGGCCTTTGCTGAAAACAGTACTCTTCAAAAGCATAAAAGAACACATACTGGAGAGAAACCATATGCATGTAGTCAGTGTGGTAAGGCCTTGGCTCACTACAGTGCTCTTCAAATACATGAAAGAATACATACTGGAGAGAAACCGTTTGCATGTAGTCAGTGTGGTAAGGCCTTTGCTCACTACAGTACTCTTCGAATACATGAAAGAATACATACTGGAGAGAAACCGTATGCATGTAGTCAGTGTGGTAAGGCCTTTGCTCACTGCAGTGCTCTTCGAATACATGAAAGAATAGATACTGGAGAGAAACCCTTTGCATGTAGTCAGTGTGGTAAGGCCTTTGCTCAACACAGTCATCTTCAAAAGCATAAAAGAACACATACTGGAAAGAAACCCTATGAATGTAATCAGTGTGGTAAGGCCTTTGCTCACCACAGTGCTCTTCAAAGGCATAAAAGATCACATACTGGAGAGAAACCCTATGCATGTAGTCAGCTTGGTAAGGCCTTTGCTGAAAACAGTACTCTTCAAAAGCATAAAAGAACACATACTGGAGAGAAACTGTATGAGTGTAATCAGTGTGGTAAGTCCTTTTCATAACACAGCAATCTTAAATTGCATAAAAGAACACACACTGGAGAGAAACCCTATGAATGTAATCTGTGTGATAAGTCATTTGCTCAACACATTAATCTTCAAAGCCGTAAAAGATCCCATACTGGAGAGAAACCCTATGAATGTAATCAGTGTGGTAAGGCCTTTGCACGTCACAGTCATCTGCAATTGCATAAAAGATCACATACTGGAGAGAAACCCTATGAATGTAATCAGTGTGGTAAGGCCTTTGCTGAAAACAGTACTCTTCAAAATCATAAGAGAACACATACTGGAGAGAAACCCTATGAATGTCACCAGTGTGGTAAGGCCTTTGCACGTCACAGTCATCTGCATTTGCATAAAAGGACACATACTGGAGAGAATCCCTATGAATGTAATCAGTGTGGTAAGGCCTTTGTTCAACACGGCGCTCTTCAAAGGCATCAAAGAACACACAAAGGCATAAAAGGACACATACTGGAGAGAAACAGTATGCGTGAAATGAGTTTGGAAAAGTCTTTTCATGTCTTATTCATCTTCAAATGCAGAAGAGAACACAGATTGGAGAGAAACTTGTGAATGGAATTTGTTTGGCAAATCCTTTGTCATAATAATCTCCAAATACACGAAACAAACCATCCTCATGAGAAAGTAAACTTAAGGAGTGTAGTCTTCAAAAACATGAGAATAATCATACTGTAGTGAAAAAATAAACTTAGTGTGGTATATGTTTTGCAGTTGTTATAGGAGTAAAACTCTTTGCGTGTAATCAATATGATAGTTTTTAGGTACCTGAAGCCATTACACTTACAGTCTATTAACCAACAGTGTTTATTCTGTAAAAAAATGATAGTGTCAACAATCTGTTCAAGCATTATGATACCAGCTTTTATTTTATTTGCACCAAGAAACTGATGGACAAAACCTAATCTGTGATTTTTATGAAGTCTTATGGGAAGGAGATAGAGCCATATTAAGAATCACAACCTGGTACTGAAATGAGATACAAAGGAAAACACTTTGACCCTAATTCCAGAATTAGTGAAAGGTAAAACATCACCCTGAAAATGCAGTCAATAATCAAAAACAGACAATGAAAGAATTCTGCTTTGGCTCTCAAACCAATACCAAAGAAATACAATCTACCCTTGTCTCTCTGAGTTCAAAACCAACCAATCCTGGAGCACAAAATCCAGCCCATCTCTGAGCTTCTTCAACCAAGGCATTTAAATCTGACCAATTCCCACCTTCTAAATCTCCTTAGAAGTGCTCTGGCTCCAAGAAACCCTATATGAGACATCTGCTCATTCAGTTGGTAGCTGCCCCTTTTCAGCCTTGCAGAGGAAGTCACAGTCTGGATTCTTCCCTCCCAAATAAATCTCTTGGAGTTGAATTGAGATACAGTTGACACCATTGTTTGGAAACTCACTTAACCCAGAAGAGCACAGCAGCAATGGACACCTCTTATGGGAGACTCCCTTAGGAGCGTGGAGCAGATCTACAACAGACATTTCTGCTGGGAAGCTTTCATAGAAGAATGGAGCAGAGCCCAGCTGTAATGAATGTCTCTCCGAGTGGAAGAGAATTGCTACATCTAGTGGGACAAACTTCTTTTCATAGCTGTTGGTATCGCCAAATTTTTGGTAGTCAGCGTATCCTTCCTTCCAGAGTTTTAAGACTTGCAAGATGAATTTGAACAATAATGTAACCCTTCAACTGCATGGAATATGTAATTCAGGTGCAAATATTTATGGATGTGTACTAACCTCCTTTTTTGCTTGTGATATGATGTCTATTTCATAATATAAAAGCATTTTATTCTGGCCACGGTTCTATTAGATAACAGGATCATCATGAAAGAACCATGCCAAAAAGTGTCAGACATGGCACTAAAACTGGAACTTAAGAACTCCCAGCTGTAATCTTCCACATGAAGTAGAGTGTTGGAACTGCAACTGGTGTATGGATGTAAATTCTCATAGCCTAAATCTTCCCACATGATACCATCAACTTACAAGTATTAATTTCTCTTACTTCAAGTTTAAAATTGCTTTCTCTTTACATGAACCAATTATTCATGAAGAAAAACTCTGGGGGCTGGAGAGATGGCTCAACGGTTAAGAGCATTGCCTGCTTTTCCAAAGGTCCTGAGTTCAATTCCCAGCAACCACATGGTGGCTCACAACCATCTGTAATAAGATCTGGTGCCCTCTTCTGGCCTGCAGGCATAAACACAGAATATTGAATACATAACAAATAAACAAATAAATAAATATTTTTTAAAAAAACAACATAAAGAAAAACTGTAAGTGAGCTGTAAGATGCCTGGACTCCTATATTACATTAATAAATGCTTACAGGAGAAAAATTTTCATGAGTGAAAAATTGTTTAAAAATTTGCTTTTATTGTAATGTGTGATGTGTGTGTGTGGGGGGGATGTAATTGTGCATTCTGTATCCTGGAAAAGTTAAACACTTTAGAATTTGTAGTAGAAATTACAGAAAGCTGTTAAAAATCTCCCCTCAGTCCTTCGAATGAAGATTTCTTAGTCACCTAGCCATGACTCTAGTGCTATAAATATTTTAATGTCTATTTATATCTCATTGAATTTTGGAAATGGAGGAACAAACTCATAAAGCAGAAAGCCCTATTCATGAAAACAAATTTTAGTGACTTTAGCCATCAAAGTTGTCTTCAGCTTGAAGAAAAAAGCTTTGAAGGTAGTAAATTATGTAACACATTCACTCAAGACTGATGCTGTAAATCATTGCATTTTGGTTTCTATTTTGAAACATTTGAGGTAGGTACTAAAATGTTGTATATTGTGGCAACTCCATTTACTAAAATTTATTTTGTAGTCATTTTATTCCTTCTATGACTTTTGTTCAGCTTCTATTGTGCCTTTATCTAGTAATGGGTATTTTTGTGATGTAATATATAGAATGTCCTTCCCATCATTGAAGTGTCCCATTGATTATTAAAATATTAGAACATATCTGATCATATTTTTCAAGTAAGGCTGTCAGTGGAAGGGTGACTAGAAGACAGTGTCTAATCCCTTCTGACTGGAAGTACACACAGTTGTGGGTGCTGGGTATCAATGTTAGTCCCTGTGGATGAGTTACCAATTTTCTAAGTGCTGAGTCTCATGAACATGTCATTAGTAACAGTGTGGTATAAATGGCTGATCTAAATCCATCTTTATCACAGCCTTGATGACCCAGGAGAAATAAAAGAGTGATAGCATGGGAAACTAACTTAGTCTTGCTTCTTAAAGAATTTCTGAGCCCAAGTCTCCCCAAAATGAGGGAAAAGTATAAAAAGTAATAAAGATGCAAACTGACAGTCTTTAAAAGGTGATTAACTATTTAATCAAAGCAATTGGCCACAATTGGAGCCTTGTGTAGTAATAAGAGCAGCGGGCTACGTTCCTGGCACCTGGTTGCCCACACGGCTAGCTTTATATGAGATAATTACACGGAAACTGTATTCTTTTAAACACTGCCTAGCCCATTAGTTTTAGCCTCTTATTGGCTAGCTCTTACATATTGATCTAACCCATTTCTAATATTTTGTGTAGCACCACGAGCTGGCTTACCAGGAAAGATCTTAACCTGTGTCTGTCTGGAGTGAGAGAATCATGGCGACTCACTGACTCGGCTTCTTTCTCCCAGCATTCTGTTCTGTTTACTCCACCCACCTAAGGGTTGGCCTATCAAATGGGCCTAGGCAGTTTATTTATTTAATTAACCAATGAAAGCAACAGATTAATATAAGACCCACCTCCATCAGCCTTGAAGCTCACATACCAGGTGTAACACTGCTTGAGTTCATTCCTCTTTTAAAGAGAAAATAGTAACTTGCAGGCATGAAGGCTGACTTGTAGAAATGGTACCATAATCTGTTTCCTAGGTGCTTGAAAAACATTCAGTTAGGAGCTCTAAGTAGTGATGACTCAAGATAACATCCAGGTTGTGAGGGCTTCCAGAGACAAAAAACTGAAGTCACTATTAGTTTCAGGTGATCAGGCATCCACAAAGAGCTGTGGAATTTGAGTGAACTGATAGGAATGAAGGTTTGTGAAAGCCCAAGGATCAAATGCCAGAGAGCAGTGTTTAAGGTGCACCTGAGGACAAGCTGGCATGAATTGTTCTCTTCCTCCACTCAGCTGTGCTGGGTCTTCCCCCTCTGTGGCTGGCCTGGAACTCACTGTATAGACTTGCATTTCTACTAGATCAGAGAGATTTGTCCACCTTGTTTTCAGTGTACCTGAAATATAGGAGGGTTCATAACAGACAACTAATTTGTAATTTTTATTTAGTTTCATGACAGATTATTTTTTAGCCTTGACATTTCTGAAACTAGTTATCTAGACCAGGATTGCCTTGGGTTTACAGGAATCCATCTGTCTGTGCCTCCCAAGTGTTACGATCAAAAGCATACACCACCATCATGCAGTGTAGGTTTGTTCTTTTAGTTGACTTAATAAATATAAACTGCTAAGCCTGCTGGTTATGGTATCCAGGAAACAGGATGTGTTCTCACTTCAGTAACAGAAGAAGGCTCCCATCAAATGCTGCCCTCTTGCCACAAAGTCCCTTGATTTTCAAGTCTGAGCAATATTGCTTTTCTTTATCTTTGAGTGTGCTATAATTCATCAAGGGACTAGGGCAGTGTGCTGTCCTTTTGCTACAGATGGTGAAATGCAGGCACACAGATATAAGTGATATTGGATATACTTAAGTATAACCAATCATCTTAGCCATTCCAAAATTCAAGTGATTCACTAAATAAAGTTGAGGTCAGCTATGCTGGGCATAATAGGATAGGCATATAACCATGATACTTAGAAAGTTGGAGGGAAATCATAATTTCAAAGTCATCCGAGGTGGGAATGGTCAATGGGGTATGTATGTTTGGAGACCATTGGGGCATGGGAATACTGTGATTGGTGGAGGACAGTGGTCCATAGTCTTCTCTGAAGCTGTACAACTTCAAGGGCATGGCAAGTGTTGGCTTAGGTAATCACTCTTCCAAGTTTCCTATTCTTACTAATATTTTCTGTCAAAGGCAGTCTAGATAACATAAAGCTCAAACTCATGTTGCTCAATAAAGATAAGAATTCTACTACAAGTGGTTGATTTAGCCACATGCATGGATGATCTCCTTATTTGTGTATTCAAAACAGTCTGTTCAGTCTTGAAACTATAACACACAGCCAACAGTAATGGTCCCAGCAGATTTTACTCACTATTCACTCACACCTAACAAGCAAGAAATTGAAAGAATTTGGAAAGGCTTATAGATAGGACAATGTATAAGAATAATTTTTTTAATAAAAATGTGGCTTGAGATAGCTGAGCAATTATGAGAAATGGGTGTTTTTTGAAGAAGACAGGTTGTAATTGTATAACTTTAGCTACTTTGTTAAAAAATCTGGTGTCCATTCTCTTTTAATGGATGCCTTGCTGAGCCTTGATATAGTAAGGAGGGCCTTGGCCCTTCTACAAAGCAATGTGCCTACTCTCTCTGTGGAATGAATATGGGATTGGGTGGGAGGCTAACTGGAGAAAATGAGAGGAGGGGAGGGAGTGGAAACTTGGATTGATATGTATAATGGATAAAGATAGTTTGTTTTCTTTTAAAAAGTAAAAGTAAAGAAATCATCATTCAAATAAATTAGAGTGTGATTCTAATTAGTATTATTAATAAAATCCCAGAGTCAGATTTTGGGGTAAACATGACAGAACAGATAAGCAACAGAGCAGCCACATTCACTTCTTACCTCCCCAAAACCAAACCAAATGGGGGGATTAGATTCTTTTTTCAACTCCCAAATGCTGGGATTAAAGTCATGATCCACTTCCTGCCAGATCCTATGGTCCACTAGTGGTTGTTAGCTCTGCCCTCTAATATCCAGGCAAGATTTATTTGTCTGAACAAGAATAAAATATCATATTAAAAATTGATAAGTGTAGCGAGCTGCATGGGCCACACCTGATGGCAATGTAGAGAGCTGTGTGGAGTCACACCTGATGTGCTGGCTCCCGCCCTCCGCGATCCCGAAAGTGAGTGCTCTCTGTGATAATCAACTCCTATGGCTAAAGCCTGACTTACGCTGTTATCAAGCAATGACTGTCAGCTGCTTGCATATGCGTGGACCTATGGGCAGTGCCCACCTGGCAATCTGAGGTCGGCGGCCCAGGCCTACATAAGGGCTGGGAGAGGTTTGCCCGGGGAGAGAGGGAGAGAAAGAGAAGGGAAAAGATTGTTATAAATAAAGTCCTGAAATAAACTGCTTAGCAAGAAGAGCTCTGGTTTTGCGCATCTTCCTTGGTGAACAAGGGGCCGTGACAAGTGGTGGCCCATACGGGGAACCTCCAAACCGCTCTCCGTGGAGCCCAGAACTTGCTGCAGTCAAGGGGTGCACCGATATCCTCAGGTAAGAGGACCGCGAAAAGCGGGTTTTCTGCTCTCACCGGTAGAAATAGGGAGAGCAGGATAAAAGTAGAGCCGCGACAAGAAGCGGACGGGTTAAAAGTGAAAAAGTACAAATCTAACATTTGTTCAAGATGGGCACTTCATCTTCACATCCAATTTTTTTAGCTCTTAAAGGTATCAAAACAGTTTGGAGGGGCTGGAGAGATGGCTCAGAGGTTAAGAGCACTGCCTGCTCTTCCAGAGGCCCTGAGTTCAATTCCCAGAAACCACATGGTGGTTCACAATCATCTATAATGAGATCTGGTGCCCTCTTCTGGTCTAGTGGCATACGTGCAGACAGAACACTGTATACATAATAAATAAATGAATCTTAAAAAAAAACAGTTTGGAGGCTAATGTGGCGTTGTTTGAAAGATCAAAGGTATAATGAAGCAATAGAGAATAGCCAGGCTGCCTTAGAGCTTCAACAGGAGGAGAGATCTGAGAGAGCAGCCTCTAAAAATGTTATGTTTGATGCTGGGTCAGGTAAAGGAACGAGGAAAAAGGACCCAGGAAAAGGAAAAACAGGTTTACATACTAATCTGTCAGAACTGGAGGAGTCGGATATTTCCACTCACTCAGAGCCTGATGATGATGAGGAGGAAGAGGAGGGCTTTTATGTAGTCCCCCTAGAATCTATCCGTAAAATCAAAAGGAAAGAAAGGGAGGAACAGAAGAAAAAACAACTTGAAAGTACAAGAAGGAGTGTAACTCCTTCAGCCCCCCTCAGTATCCTGAGGTCATGGGAGCAGAAGGAGGGACTTCTTTCAGTCCTGGAGTATGGAGGGAAGTCAGGGCGGAAATGATGGCTGCTCCCCAGAAAATGAATGCTTTCCCAGTGTTTCAAGATCAGCAAGGCAACAGATACCATGAGCCCTTAGATTTCAAAGTTTTTTCTTTGTTTTTTTTTTTTTTTTTTGGTTTTTCGAGACAGGGTTTCTCTGTGGTTTTGGAGCCTGTCCTGGAACTAGCTCTTGTAGACCAGGCTGGTCTCGAACTCACAGAGATCCTCCTGCCTCTGCCTCCCAAGTGCTGGGATTAAAGGCATGCACCACCACCGCCCGGCCTAGATTTCAAAGTTATTAAAACGTTGTCAGAGTCTGTCCGGACCTATGGCGTTTCAGCCTCCTTTACGGTAGGTCAGGTGGAGGCTTTGCATAGGTATGCTATGACTCCAGCTGATTGGATGAATCTTGCAAAGGCTTGCTTATCCCCTGGTCAATATTTGGATTGGAAAGCTTCTTTAATTGAATTTGCCAATGGCCAGGCTGCGATAAATTTGGCAGCTGGAGGAGCTCAAGCAGAATGGGATACGGATATGCTACTCGGACAAGGTAGATTTGCCAATCAGCAAAATGGATATCCACCTCAGGTGTATGAGCAAATTAACAATCTTGCTACTCGAGCCTGGAAGTCTTTACCCAATAGAGGGGAAGTAAGAGGTAATTTGACAAAGATTATCCAAGGACCTACAGAGCCTTTTTTCTGATATTGTGGCTAGACTGGTGGAAGCTGCAGGAAAGATATTTGGTGATCCTGACACGGCTATGCATTAGTCAAGCAGTTAGCGTATGAACAATGTACTAAAGAATGCAGGGCAGCTATCACTCCTTACAAGAACAGAGGGTTGGAATATTGGATGAGAGCATGTAGAGAGCTAGGAGGCCCGTTAACCAATTCTGGGCTAGCTGCTGCTGTACTCGGCTAAGTAAGAACCGGGGCACTATGGGAACTTGCTTTCGTTGTGGCAAGGCAGGCCATATAAAGGCGTAACTGCCCTCAAGGAAGAAGCACTCAGCAGGGACATGCCCAGGAAGCTGGAAATGGTCAATGCCCAATTCCAGGACTCTGCCCCAGATGTAGAAAAGGAAGGCATTGGGCAATTGGGTGTAGATCAGTAAAAGATATTAATGGACAACCTCTAGTAAATGTTACTGTGCCAAAAAATGGACAGCGGGGCCCCTGGCCTCAGGGCCCCCAAATATATGGGGCAATGGAAGATCAGAGCAGAGAAGGGAGTCACGAGCAGTGGCCAAACTTCAGACATCCCAAGGACCGCGGAGAGCTACTACAGGTTCAGCAGGATTGGACCTCCGTGCCACCACCAGACTCATATTAACACCTCCAAATGGGGGTCCAAACTGTAGATTCTGACTTTCAGGGCCTCCTTCAGCCTGGCACGGTGGGTCTATTGATAGGGAGATCATCTACTACCTTAAGAGGCTTACGAGTTCACCCAGGGATAATTGATCCAGACTATACAGGCATTGTTAAAATCATGGTTGAGTTACCTAAAGGCATTACCGCAATTTCTCCAGGTGGTAGGATAGCTCAAATTGTTTTGCCTAGTCTACATGATAAACATCCAGCTAAAAACATTGAAAGAGGAGATAAAGGATTTGGTTCATCAGGTACAGACTTAACATTTTTATCCTTGGATTTGGACCAAAGGCCTATTTTTCAGTTAACTGTTAATGAAGTCAAGATCACAGGCCTTTTGGATACAGGGGAGGATAAAAGTATCATAGCTAGTAAAGATTGGCCATGAGGATGGCCTATACAGACCTCATCACACACCTTACAAGGATTAGGATATGCAGGTGCTCCTAATGTTAGTGCAAATTTGTTAAATTGGCAAGATACAGAGGGCCATTCTGGAGTAATTCAACCTTACGTTCTTGAACTTCCAGTATCATTATGGGGAAGAGATCTCATGAAATCTATGGGATTTAAATTAAGTAACGAATATTCAGAAAAAGCTCAAACCATTATGAAAAATATGGGCTGCCATCTGAATTTTGGACAAGAACAGAAAGATCCTATAGTGGCAGAACTAAGAAAACCCAGATAAGGGATGGGTTTTTCTTAGGGGCCGCTGGGGAAGGAATTCCCATTACTTGGAAAACAGAGGAGCCAGTGTGGGTTCCTCATTGGCCTCTTTCCTCTGAGAAGCTCATGGCTGCCAATGATTTAATAATGGAACAGTTAACTCTAGGCCATATTAAACCATCTATTTCCCCCTGGAACACACCTATCTTTGTAATCAGGAAAAAAATCAGGAAAGTGGCACCTATTACATGATTTGCGAGCTGTTAACAATCAAATGCAAGTCATGGGACCGGTACAACGCGGGTTGCCATTACTATCCTCTTTGCCTGCCTCCTGGCTTATTATTGTGATACTTCAAAAACAAAAAGGGTGAATAGGCCATGAGCAAACCCCTAAGAATAGCCAATCAGTCTGCTGTAGACAGGCATTCGTGTCCGTCCAGTCCTTCAAAAGGAATGGTGACCTGGAAGGATGCTTTAACAGGGGTCTGGCATGGACCCGATCCCATGCTGGCATGGGCACGAGGTGCTGTTTGTGTTTTTCCACAGTATCATTTGGACCCTTTCTGGGTACCAGAACACCTGGTGAGGAAGGTGCATGTGCATACGGAGGCAGAAAAGGATCCTGTGCCTGTTCCTCACCTGCTCAACGAAGAAAGTGATGGCGAAGCTGCGGTGGGGGATTCTGTCAGCCAAGCTGATGCCAGTTCGCCATGACCTGGATTATCATAGCCATGGATCATCTGAAGGAGTGGGCGGGAGTAGGAGCCCTAGCAGGCTTAATGGTGCTTGCCTCCCTGGTATGCCTGTGGTGCGTCTGTCACATTAGGGTTTCACAGCATTGCAATGCAGTTATGATCATTTAGGCCTTCACGGCCATTGAAGCAGGACAGTCTCCCCAAGTTTGGCTATCTACCTTAAAAGAGATAGAAGCGAGCACAGGATGCGAGGCTTGCACACTGCACTTGAGGTAAGCATACATCAACCTCAAGAAGAGCAAGTCTGATTGCATGCGGGTTGGTGTCTAACTCCCACCTCTGTAAAAAGACACGGGACAGGTCTAGTGTTCGCTGAGTGGATGACACCTGGACGGACACTAGCACATGTTCCATTTTTAATAGAGATCAGACCTCTACTCTTGCCTGTAGCTTTACAAAACGAAAAGGGGGAACTGTAACGAGCTGCATGGAGCCACATCTGATGGCAATGTAGAGAGCTGCGTGGAGTCGCACATGATGGTGCTGGCTCCCGCCCTCCACGATCCCGAAAGCGAGTGCTCTCTGTGATAATCAACTCCTATGGCTAAAGCCTGACTTATGCTATTATCATGCAATGACTGTCAGCTGCTTGCATATGCGTGAACCTATGGGCAATGCCCACCTGGCAATCTGAGGTTGGCGGCCCAGGCCTACTTAAGGGCTGGGAAAGGTTTGCCTGGGGAGAGAGGGAGAGAAAGAGAAGGGAAAAGATTGTTATGAATAAAGTCCTGAAATAAACTGCTTAGCAAGAAGAGCTCCGGTGTTGCACGTCTTCCTTGCCGGACGAGGGGGCCGTGACAGGTAAGCATAGTGAGTGAACATTTGTAGCATCAACAGACTAGGGACTCAAGAACTGGGAGAAAAAGAACTTATTATGGAACCAAAATAGGACTGTGAAGACCATGTTAGAGATATAGCCCTTTGTGTTCATGGGTTTCATGTACATGAACATGATGATGCTATAGAAAAATAGGACCAGAGCAAGGTGCTCCAAGCAGGTGGAAAAGCATTTGCACAGCCTGCTGGCTGAGGGCACCTTTAGGAAGGTGACCAGGATTGGCATGTTGGAAAGGCAAATGAGGAACTTGAGTAGAGTTAGCAGAAGGATGGCACCCACAAGGACAAAATCATTGCTGACTGATGTGTCACTACAGGCCAGCTTCAGCACATCCAGGACCTTACAGGTGAAGTGTCTGAATGCTTTTTGGCCATAAAATGGCAGTGTCATGACAATGACTGTTTTTGTCAACAACTCGAAGAGGTAGAGTACCCAGAAGGCTCTTGGAGGCATGAAGAAAAAGCTGTGGCTCATGTGCATGGGTACCTGAGTTGCTGACAAATAGCAGGTAGTGACCACAGGTCATGATGACAAGCAGCAGGTACTCTGTGGAGCCTGTGGAATGTCTCAGATGTATCTGGATGTCACAGCCATTAGAGAAGATGGTCTTCTGGGATTAGAGAAGGTGGAACAGCATCAGAGGCACAAAGGAGATGTGTAGCAGATTCTCTAAATGGAAATATTACTCAGAAATTGTATATGGGTGTGTGTAGGCAGAGATCCAATATGCACACGGCCATGAAGGCAGTGTTCCAAGCAGGGTCACCAGGTACATAACTGAGCACAGAAGAAAGAGTAGGTGCTCCAGGGATGAGTAGTCAGAAAATTCCTTCAAGATAAATGCAGAGACTTTTGTCCTGCTTCTGAGCTACATAACACAGAGTTATGCCTGGATACACAGTAGAGTAAAAGGACAGAGGATGCAGGGTATTGAGAACAGAAAAATTGTTAAGGTCTTTTCCAACATGGAAACAAATTCTGTGACTTGGGGACAGTCTCCTCATCTTCAGTAGGTTACAGCACATCCATGTGTACGGTGAGGATGATATCCCTAAGAGGGTATTTATGAAAGTATGAATAGGCAGACTGAAGAATCATACAGAGCCAATCCTGAATGAGAAATAAAGGTCTTTACTGTAGGACTTCTTGAAACCTTTAAATGGCTAATGCTTACTGGTGGCTCTCCAAAAGAAATGTAGACTATGCACTTGCAAACATATTTGAACTTACGTCCACTTCACCTCTTGTCCTATCCCCAAGAAAAGACCTGCAAACAGCATTTGAGAGTTGATAGCCTGGGTCAGAGGTCCTAAAACTTACACACATACTTGAATTATTTGGAAGACTGTCAAAACACAGTGTGTTTTCCAGAGTTTCTGGCTTAGGACAGATGTGTGCTGTTGGTGCTCTACTGGCACAGGGGTGAATGTCTCTAAAGGTCCAGCTGACTTTGCTGCAGCTCTAAGCCATGGCTTGCACTGTTCTCACTATCTGGAATAGAAGCTGATCTGTCTCTTGGTTCTGGTTGCCACACTGCATGCTTTGTGTCTCAGGAAGGGGGCAGCTACTGACCTGTAAACCTATAAGTAGGCAAACCCAGAGAGATAATCTGTTAGGTGCTTTGTATTAGCTATAGCTTTAGAAGATGTCTCCTTTGTGTTTACATCTCTACTTCAGAATCAGAAATGGTTTTAGATTTAGACTATGACTATCCTTCTCTAATTCCAAGCATGATGTTAAAAGAAATTCAGGTTTCTGTCTCATGTCAAGAGCTTTCTGGTTTGGGACAGAAAGAAGATAGATTTTAAAGGAATATTTTACGTTCCTTCATGCCCATTTTCTCTATATCTTATCTTTAACTGAAAATATGTCTACATGAACAATGTTTACATTTTCAACAATGAACAGCTTCCAAGAGGAAGATATTGGACAATGTCTCTACCTGGTTGATATGATGGCATGATGCTGATAGCACTAATATGAGACCGATTTATGGGTACAAGCTGCAGATATGGTTCACCTTCTTACAACCTTCTGGCCAGAACTCCAAAAAAGAACTTCAGAACAACCCTATCGAATACTCAGAAACCATTTGCAATTATCCAAAACAGCAATCTTGAAATTTAACCATTATTTTATTTTATAATATCGTATAGAAAGAATATCACCCCAATGACATCTGGAAGCAATTCTAGAAAGCGCCATCCCCTCTCCCAACAAAGTTTGTCTTCATGGTCAGGCACAACATTTAAGAGTTGATTATTACTCATATAGGGTTGGGGAAAATTATGTATACCCAGAGATCTCAAAAAAGAGGAAAAATTGAATGGGTAGATTACTTATTCACACTAATGGTAGTGATCAATAGAATAATTGTGAGCTATTTATGAATAATTTACCTTGGTATAGATTTTGTATATTGATACAAATTCAAATTAAACTTATATAGAATATGTGCCTATTTTTGTTTAGAATATTTGTAATACCTATGCAAAGTTGTTTTGTCAGACTTCACTACCCCTCTACTCAAGTAATATTATTGTTCTTCTCAGGCCTTTGATGGGGTTGAAGATCAGATAATCATAGTGACCATCCTCTTACGGTCTAATCAAGTCATTCTTACTACAATCTTAGACTCCTAAGGATAGAATGTTTATCAAAATATTAGAATGTATTCCTTGTTTAATATGGTTTATGCTGGTTGTCATTCTAACTTTATATTTGATATCTGTTTCTTGTATAATTTTGTATTGAGTTTGGAATTTCTTATTTAAGCAAAAGGGGTAGGTGCTGTGAAAGCTCCTTCAGGCAAAAGCCTTTAAGATACCACCCATTCACTTGGGCATGTCTCTTATAAATGAATCTGTAAAGTGTGTGGTCACTTTCTTGATTCCAGCTCTTGATTCTGGCTGATAGATTTATTGTATACATGATCCATTCTTTTGTAGGTTCTCATCGGACCTACAAAAGCCCAAGATATTCTTACACTCTAAGTTGGTATTTTCAAAAGTTAAAGATTCAATTAGTACTCACATAGTTCAGGGTTTGTCACTCTGACTTGTACAGCCTTCAAAATACAACATAAAAACATTAACTCGGTGTTTAATGCTGAATTTAGAATGAATGCAGCTTTGTTAAGTAAAATCAAATGCTTCTCTCTCATGTGTTTGTATGTATGTATGATTATAGATTTAGGAACATGGGGAGATATGGTACAAATCTTTAATTTTCTTTTGGAAAATATGTGTGGATTGTTTT
Organism: Chionomys nivalis; assembly: GCF_950005125.1. Classification (NCBI taxonomy): domain Eukaryota; kingdom Metazoa; phylum Chordata; class Mammalia; order Rodentia; family Cricetidae; genus Chionomys; species Chionomys nivalis. The sequence goes on along the minus strand of NC_080111.1, from coordinate 35,330,138 downwards.
TAATGAAATATCATAAATCAGTTTGGCTTAGCAAGAGGAATTATTTTGTTCAGGTACAAAATTAAGCAAAGTTCCAAATTTCGGCTATTCATTTCTTACTATAGCTTTGTTTAACTCACCCAATAACTACTGTGTACCAAGAGTTTAACTGTTTTTTATTCAACTATACATTTATCCACTACTCTCCCTTTCTCTACCCTCCCCTTCTCCCATGATCCACATGCTCTAAATTTACAAATATCTTGTCTTTCCCTATGTCCTATATAGACTAGATTTATGTATGTCTCTCTTTGATTCCTCTTTGTTGTCTATGTTCTCTGACATTGTGAATTGTAGGCTGGCTGTCCTCTATTACATCTAAATTCACTTAGGAGTGAGTACATATTATATTTTTCTTTTGGGTCTGGGTTAACTCACTCTTTTATGATGTTTTCTAGATCCATATATTTGCACAGGAATTTCACGATGTAATTGTTTTTCCCCATTGTTTAGTACTCCATTGTGTAAATATACCACCATTTCTTTGTCCATTCTTCAGTGGAGGGGATGTTTTCAGGTCCTAGCTCTGAACAAATAATGTTGTTGTGAACACAGTTGAGCACTTGTCCTTGTTGTATGACTGAGCATCCATTGGGTACATATGCAAAGTGGTATTGCTGGGTTTTAAGATAAGTTGTTTCCTAATTTTCTTTCACTCTTTTTTTTTTAATTTATGGTTTTCCAAGACACGGTCTCTCTTTAGCTTTGGAGACGGTCCTGGAACTAGCTCTTGTAGACTAGGCTGGTCTTGAAGTCACAGAGATTTCTCTGCCTCCCAAGTGCAGGGATTAAAGGCATGCCTCACAACCAGGCAGTTGGCTTTCTAATTTTCTGAGGAATAACCATACTGATATCCAATGTAGCTGACTCAGTTTGTAACCCCACCAACACGGAGCAGCCATATCCCCTCCAGCTTAAGTAGTCATCAGTGTTTTGATGCCTATTGTTACACATGTAAGAGGGAATCTCGGACTTGTTTTGATTTTCATTTCCTCTAATGACTAAGGAGTTTGGAAATTTCCTTAAGTGTCTATCAGACATTTTAGATTCATATGTTGAAAGTTTTTTATTTAGGTCTGTACTCCATTTTTATTATATTATTTGTTCTTTTGATGACCTAATTTTCTTCTTCTTTGTATGTTTTGAAGATCAGTCCTCTGTCCAGTGTGGGGTAGGTGAATCTCTTTTTCCATACTATAGGCTGCCTGTTTTGTATTGTTGATCATGTCCTTTGGTTTACAGAAACTTTTGCTTCAGGAGATCTCATTTATCATTTTTCTCAGTGTCTGTGTTTCTGGGATTATAATTTGAAAGTGGCCTTCTTTACCAATGTGTTCACGTGTACTTCCGATATTCTGTTTTATGTGGTTCAGTGTGTTTGTCTTTATGTTATGGTCTTTGATCCATTTGGGCTTGAGTTTTGTTCATGATGATAGATGTGGATCTACTTTCATTCTTCCCCACATTGATATTCAGTTATGCCAGCATCATTTCTTGAATATGCTTTCTTTCTCCATTTTATATTTTTGGTGCTTTGTCAAAAATCAGGTGTAGTAGGTGAGTGGATTGTTATCTGGGTCTTAGAATCAGTTCCATTGGTCCTCCTATCTGTTTTTGTGACAACACCAGGCTCTCATCACTACTGGATCTCTATAGTAGACTGAAGTCAGGGAATGTGATGCCCTCAGAAATTACTTTTTATATGTGATTATTTTGGCTATCCTGCATTTTTTGGCTTTTCTATATGAAGTTCAGTGTTTTTATTTTGAGGTCTGTGAAGAATTTTTCTGGTATTTACATAGGGATGGTATTGAGCCTGTAGATGGTTTTTGGAAAGGTTTTCATTTTTACTATGTTGATTTCTACATAACAAGAGCAAGGGACATCTTCCCATGCTCTGGTGTCTTCTTCAAAGATTTAATGTTCTTTTCCTAGAGTCCTTTCACTTCTTTAGTTAGTTATCACATAATATTTTATATTATTTGTAGTTATTGCTAGGGGTGATGTTTCCATCATATTAATTCTAGCCATCTTTCTTTTTTAAAAATTATTCCTTATAACCACCTTTTATCTACCTTCCTGATGACCACTCCCAATCTCCTGATAACCATAATTATACCGCAACTTCTAAGGGCACTTTTATACAAAGCATAAAAGTAAATGTATGAGAGATTTGACTCTTCATGCCTCTCATATTTCACTTCATGTTATCCTTGGAACTTAAACACATTGTTGAAACTGTTAGTAGTTTATGGTTTTGGTTTGAGAGCCAAATTGTGTTTCTTTCACTGGGCCTTTTTAATGTTTTGACTGTTTTCAGGGAGATATTGTTTCTCTATCTAGTTCTAGATTCAGAGACAAAGTTTTTTTCCTTTGGCTCTGGTTTGAGAACCAAAGTTGGAATACTGTTTCTGTAACCAATAAGGTTTTATCCATTACTTTGCTGGTTCAAACTAAAATAAAAAGAGGTATCCTAATGCTTAAAAAGATTGTTGACACAATCAAACTTTTTTCCTACACAATAACTGATTATGGTTAACTGACTGTAAGTGGCTTAACATATTAAAGAACAATTTAAAATAAGCTCTCAGTTTTTTCCTCAGGTCCAAAAGATTATGATAATATGCACAAGCTTTCTCAGATGATTACACACAAAGCCTTACTCCTATATGAAGCACAAAACATTGTGACACTGAATTAATTTATAGAGTTTCACTACTGTTGAGGGAGCTGCGGGCTGCATTCCTGCCATCCAGCTCCAGGCCGTCTGGCTAGCTTATGCCTCAAAATAACAACACACAAACTGTATTCATATAAACACTGCCTGGCCCATTATATCTAGCCTCTTTTGGCTAACTCTCACATCTTGCCTTAACCCATATTTAGTAATCTTTGTAGCACCAGTCTTACTGGGAAAGATTCAGCATGTCTGACCTGGCGGCTTGCATCATTGTGTCTGCTCTGTAGAGCAGTGACATGGCATCTGAGCTCACTTCCCTTCTTCCCAGCATTCTCTTCTGTCTACTCCAGCTACCTAATTTTCTGTCCTATCAGGGCCAAGGCAGTTTCTTTATTTAACCAATGACCTTGTTCCATCACACTACAGTATGATTTTTTTCTCATGTTTTTGAAGAATATACAAATTAACTTCAGAGTTTCTCTACAGGAGGGCTCATATTATGTATTTGGAGATGATTGTAAAAAAGGATTTACCACAGATTCCACTCACAGGTATCTCTAAAGTGTGTTTCCTTTTAAGCCTTTTAAGAGTACATGGGTCTACAATGGCCCTATCACACTGATTTCATTCATATGGTTTCTTTCAAGTATGGTTCATATGGTTTCTTTCTTCTATATATTCGAAGAGAACCGTGTTGTGCAAAGGCCTTACAACACTGAATACATTCATAGGGTTTCTCTCCAGTATGTATTCTTTTATGATTTTGAAGATGGCTGTGATGAGCAAAGGCTTTACCACACTGATTACATTCATAGGGTTTCTCTCCGGTATGTGTTCTTATATGGTATTTAAGGGGACTATGACGTGCAAATGCCTTACCACACTGGTTACATTCATAGGGTTTCTCTCCAGTATGTGTTCTCTTATTATTTTGAAGAGCACTGTGGTGAGCAAAGGCCTGACCATAGTGATTACATTCATAGGGTTTCTCTCCAGTATGTGTGTGAAGTTGATATGTACATCATCATAGGTCACTGCCTTCAAAAATATACCACACATGTGTACAATGTAAGCATGACAGTTAAGTTTATACTTCTATGAAAGTATAGTTTTATGATTCTGGTGTTCCCTATTATTATTCCAAAACATAGACAGCCACTTTAGAAGGAAATTGAAAAGGAGAATCAATTCTGTTATTTCTATACCCTTTGTATAGGATACCACCTTGTAAGAGCAATATCTATTCACAGGGAGAGAAAAAGAGAAAAGATCAACAGTACATTGTATGCATGAGAAACTTATATAGAAAATAAATGACTACAGAAAGAAAAACTAGATGGACAAACATGGTGTTTTGATGTATTTTGCCTATAACCACAACACTCAGAAAACAGAGGTGGGTATATTTGTCTCTGAGATGAATGACAGTCAAGTCTAAGCAGTTAGGTCCAGAAGTGGTAGAAGTACATAGTAAGACCCTGTCTCCATTGCAAACCTCAATGAAACAAACAGTGCCATAGAAAAAATAAAAGTCTTTTATTAAAGTCCCAACAAAGAATTGTTTTCACTTCTGGTCTGTATGCATCTTTCTGACACTTGAATTACCCTAATATAAACTGCAATACCACTAACATTTTGTAGAAAAACAACTGTCTGTATAAAACAGTTACAGGTGGACAGATGAAAGCACTAGAAATATAAATGTTGGTTATAAATAATCAACACAGAGATGGAGAGAGGGCAGAGTAATACAGCACTCTTGCTGATCTTCAATGGAGGTGGACACATTTGCCAGTACTTATTGGGATTACAACTTTCCATTTTTCCAGGGTCAGGATTTCTGATATCTTTTGATCACTCTCATGACCAGATATCCATATAACACATATTCATGCATACATATAAAACAGTCATATTGATTTTAAAAAAATCCAAGCAAGAATAACAAGCAAGAAGATGTTCATACAGCTGCAATTTAATGACTCAAAATACTCAGGCAGTATTAATGTTATAAATCCATGGAATGGCATCCTAGCAATCTGAGTGATACTCTCTGTCAAATTTTAAAATTCAAGATAAACATGAAGCTCATCACAGCAGCGTATACTTGACATAAAAATACCTGCATTTCAGGGCCATCATCCAATAACATAAAAACAAATACACCCAGGAATGATGCCTCCCTTTACTTTCAGGAATTTAGAGCCACACAATGACTCAGATAAGCAAACAAAACAATTAAAAGAGTAGGTTACCAAACTCCTGAGCACTGAACAACTGTTTCTGCTATATCTTGTGTGATTTAGAGATCGAGCCTATAATGATTGTAAAAGCATTTCAGTATAAGAAAGTTGGCTAATTAATGTCAAGCACAACACGGTAGATTTAAATGTCAGGAAATTACTTGAGGGTATTGAGACTCATAGTATATAATGAGGAATTTCATCTAGAAAGGCTTCTCCTACCTAAGATCCACAGAAAATTGAAAGCAAACCACTAAGGAAAGAAATTTGTTCAAATACATGATCATTTCTGGGAGGTTGTTCAGTCAAGTACATTCTGAACCCAGTCACTATTGGCTCATGGTCAACAATGGAAAAAATGCATTTAGTCATTGCAATGATTCACATTTAATGATGCTTGAAGAAGGGTGGTTAAACCCAACACCTGCTCAGAACTGAGAAATAGATGTTTATTTATTTAGTGGTAGACTCACAAATCAGAATCCTATGCTTGAACAGAGATCAAAATCCGAATCATACAGCCAGAAAAGAGGCCAGACTCATGCCCTACATTGGCATATATAGTGTATGAGGCCATGTACCAATGGGTGGGAAACCACTGGCTGTAAGACTTCCTACAGCACCTCCCCCTATTGTTTAAAGAAGAGTTCTAAGCCCAATACACAATTATATACAATAAGAAAAATATATTCAATAATTATCCTATCCTAACTAGTTTAAGTCTTGTATAATAAATAACTTGGCCAAGTCATGAGAGGAAATTAACTGTAACTATCTAGTCTTCAACCCCATCGAAGATCTGAGAAAGGACATAATATTACTTGAGCAAGCAGAAAGTTTAATCAAGCAACTTTCAAAATGTGCAACAAATTACAGAGGTAACTGGCTACCTGGGCAACCATCCAAATTCTCATTTGCAACATTAAAGCAACCAACTTTGGCTAAGACCTAGAATAACTGACAGACCATTTTCAGAGCTAGGAAATTTTTCAAAACCATCTTACCCTGTCTTGTCAAGATTTCACAGATTTACTTATCCATTTTCAGATACCATGTATCTTGTCAGTGGTTGAGACGTGACCATGTCTTTGCCTAAAGGTCAGTTTTGACAACAAGGAAACAAGCTCTGAGTGTCTTTGGTGCTTAACATTCTCTGGGAAATAGATCAATGCTACCAGTAGTAATCGTGTCTCACTTCAACAATACCATAAGTTATTTAAATTGCATATTTTACAGCTCTTTGAAGTGGTTGAAGATTACCTATCTAAGCAAAATATGTTATTTATGTAACTAAAGGACCTGATTATTCTAACTATAAGTATGACAAATATAGATGACTATTGATCTATAATTCTTAATACCTATACAACTTAACTTAAAGACTAAGACTTCATATTAGAATATTGTAAAATAAACAACTGTGCAACAAATGAGGATGATGGGTTCAAAATGGAACCAATGAATAAGTATCTTGATCAGTGGTAGAAATATACATTGCACTTTGATAGATATATTTATCAATATATAAAATGTTTTAAGCAGAGGTAGAAGCATAAATGCACACAACATTCAATATAATTTAACAATATATCAATATACAAATATCTATATCAATGCAATTGCCTATAAATTATAACTCACGAGTATTCACTCTGTTAGTCACTATTATTATTACTGTATGTAAGCTCACACCAATCTATGTTTTTTTAGTTGAGCAGAGTGGAGAAGCAAGGGACATCTCTGCTGGGAAATAACATTATGGGTGCGGAGCTGAAGTAGGAGGTTTTTTTAAAAAAAAAATATTTACTTATAATGTATACAATATTCTGTTTGTGTGTCTGCCTGCAGGCCAGAAGAGGGCACCAGACCTCATTACAGATGGTTGTGAGCCACCATGTGGTTGCTGGGAATTGAACTCAGTACCTGTGGAATAGCAGGCCATGCTCTTACCTGCTGAGCCATCTCTACAGCCACTCACACTAATCTATTATTCCACCCAATTTTCCCATTTTTTTCAAAGAGATCCCTCAGCCTCTAAAATTTCACCTCCAACCCAAAACCCTATAACAATTATAATCAACCCTTAAATAATGTCCCTAGCCCTGAGGACAAACTTTGTTGGGAGAGAGGATATAGTCTTTTAGAAATACTTCCACCTGTATGGGGGCCATGTTCTTTCTATGGGATCCTGTGAAAATAAAATGATGGTTAAGTTCCAAGATTACTGTCTAGTATAATTGCAAATAGTCTCTGAGTATTTGGTATGGTTTTTCTGAGCATCCTATTAGAAGGTCTGTCCAGAATGTTGTAAAAAAGCGCACCATTTCAGCTAAGCAAGTCAGAACCATCTTGAGCGGCTGGTACGCAAACAAGTCTGATAGTAGCACTATCATCATCATGCCATCATATCAACCAGGTTGAGTTGTTGTTGTGGGGCCCCAATATCTTCCTGGAAATTTCAAAGATTATTTCAGGAAAATTCATTGTTCATTGTGCTAAACTTAAACATTGAGTCTATAGACATATACAGACATATATATTCAATGGCATGTACAAGACAGACAAAAATAGATATAGAGAAAAGTGAAAATTTTTCTAAATTCCTTTTTCTTTCCATCCCATGCTCCTGACATGAGACAAAAACTCTGAATTTTTATTTTAACAAAATGCTTATATTTATAGAGGGACAGAGCCAATGTCCAACTCCAAAGCCATCTCTGTGTATTCATAAATATACATCCACCTACAAAAGGCACCAAATGAAATGATAGGATAAAAGTGTAGATTACTGAATCTGCTCTAAAAGGAATAAAGGGGCATATATATGTATGATGAGATAAATGGGTAGGTTATTAAAATTAATTTTAAAAAGTAACCACTTATTTATACATTTTACATTGATATAGATACTTTAGAGAAAATGTTTGCTGAAGTAAAGCAAACTTTGTCTTCTTGGGGTTTACAAATTACTTGTAAAAATATAAAAAATGGTGATTACATTAATCATTCAGCATATAAAATACTTTTACAAAAATTTGAGCCCAAAAGTTAAAAATTAGGAGAGATTATTTGTGGAATCTTAATAATTTTCAGAAATTGTTGAAAGACATTGACCATCTATATGCCACTATTGGAGTAAAAAACTGAAAACCGTAATTAGAACCAAACCATAAAAGGTGACAAGGATTTAAATAGTCAAAGAGAATTATCATCTAAAGCAGAGAAAAGAATTGGTTTAGTGGAAATAAAATTATAGGAGGCACATATGGATTTTTTGGATCTGAAGTTTGGTTATGTTTAAGACATTTTTCTTGATACAGGGTTTCTCTGTAGCTTAGGAATGTGTACTGGAAGTAGCTCTTGTAGACCAGGCTGGCCACAAACTCCACCTGCCTCTGCCTCCCAAGTGCTGGGATTAAAGGCATGAGCCACCACCACTTGGCCTTCATTGTAGACATTTTACGCTCTTTGCATTCCCCATAGGAATTTTACTGCAGAGGAAAGATATTATCTTAAAATTGATATTTTTACCATATAAACAGACCAGAAAAGTATAAAATTATGTGAAAAAAGTCTTAGTTGATTTTAAAAAGAAAATTGAAACTTTATTTATTAGTAAGAATTGACCAGGTTTAAATTGTAGCATGTTTTACTAATGTTGAAATTGAATCATTATGGACAGGAAGTGAACATTGGCAAAGGGCTTGCAGTAATATCTTGGGAGAGATTAACAACAAATATCCCTTTTGCCATAATATTAATGACCATATAGAGAAGTAACTAATTCTAGGGAAAGGTTTCATCTAGCTTCCTGTATTTAATTTTGGGTTTGAGTCTCTATCTGATATCTAGGCATACATAACAAATACTCATCCTTTAACCTCTTAGAGATCTGCTGCATATGACATTTAAAATGCTTAAGTTTTCTGCAATGAAATATGACCATGAATTAGAGTGACCTTTGAAGTCTCCAAAAGAAGTGTGATTCACACAAGGAAGATTTCAACTGTGCTATGTTATTGCTTTTCCATCTAAACATCGGTTTTGGAGTATAAACTGCTTGGGATATTATTAAAGTGGTACATTGAGATGATTGAGACTGCTGGCAATATATGTTTTAATTAAGTCAAAAGTTCATTTTGGAGGTTTGAGGCAGAGATGATGGGCAAAAAAACAGGTTAACTGATGGAACTGAATCAAAGACCCAGAAATTAATCCACACACATATGAACACCTGATTTTTGCTGCTATGAACATAGTTGAGCATATACTTTTGTTGTATGATAGAGCATCTCTTGGGTATATTCCCAAGAGTGGTATTGCTGGGTCCAGGGGTAAGTTGATCCCGAATTTCCTGAGAAACCGCCACACTGATTTCCAAAATGGTTGCACATGTTTGCATTCCCACCAGCAATGGATGAGTTTACCTCTTTCTCCACACACTCTCCAGCAATGGCTATCATTGGTGTATGTTATTTTAACGATTCTGACAGGTGTAAGATGGTATATTAAAGTTGTCTTGATTTGCATTTTTGACAAAGAAGCAAAAATTATACAAGGATAAAAAGAAAGCATCTGCAACTAATGGTTAGGAAACAATGAACAATGCATTTGTATTTGGTAAATTTAGAGAAAATACTTTATTATCTATCCTATCTAGGTAAGTCCAAAGTGTTGTACCTAAATCACATTTTATCCCAACCTAAAATAAACTTTTTATATCTCTTAGCCTTACATATTTCATGCTAGTTTTTGAGTTGTTTCAATTTGGTAACAACAGAGAGAACCACAATTATCTAGTATTTAACTCCATTAGAGACCTGAGAAGGATATAATACTACCTGAGTAAACAGAAAGTATAGTGTTTATCTATCTCCATGCAGAAATCTCAAGTCCAAATAGATCAAAACATAAAACAAACCACATTCAACTTCAGAGAAGTGAAAGTGGAAAGTACACTTGAACACATTGGTACAGGAGACCACTTTCTAAATATAACCCCAGCAACATGAACACTAATTGCAATATTTAATAGATGGGACCACCTAAAACTGAGAACTTTCTGAAAAGCAGAGGAAATGTTTAATAAAATGGCAGCCTACAGGATAGAAAAAGGTCTTCTTCAATCCCACTTCAAACAGATGGCTGATATCCAAAATATATAAAGAGCTCAAGGAACTGGCCATCAGAAGAACAAATAAGCCAATAGAAAAATAATTGTACAGACTTAAACAGAGAACTCTCAACAGATGACTATAAAGTGACTGAAAGACACTTAAGGAAATGCTCAACATCCTTAGCCATTAAAGAAATGTAAAAACAACTCTGAGATCCCACCTTACACCTGTAAGAATAGCCAAGATCAAAAACACTGAGGAAAGTTTATGCTGGAGAGGATGTGGGGTGAAGGGAAAACTTCTCCATTGCTGGTGGGCATGCGAACTGGTACAATCACTTTAGAAATCAGAATGGTGGGGGCTGGAGAGATGGCTCAGTGGTTAAGAGCACTGGCTGCTCTTCCAGAGGTCCTGAGTTCGATCCTCAGTAACCACATGGTGGCTGACAACCATCTGTAATGAGATCTGGCACCCTCCTCTGGCGTGCGGGCATACATGGAGGCAGAATGTTGTATACATAATAAATAAATAAATCTTTTTTTTTTTAAAAAAGAAAGAAATCAGAATGGTGATCTCTCAGAAAATTAGGACACAACTTACCTCAAGACCAGGCAATACCACTTTGGGTATAACATAAATGATTCTCAATCATACCACATGTGTGATATATGCATAGGGTATTTTTGCAGCTACATTCATTGCAGCACTATTTGTATTAACCTGGTAAGAACCCAAACACTCCCTGACCAAAGAATGGATGAGGAAAATGTGCTGCATTTACATAATGGAGTACCACACAGCAGAAAAAAAAAAAATGACATTTTGAAATTGCAGGCAAATTTATGGATCAAGAACACATCATAAAGCCGGGCGGTGGTGGCGCACGCCTTTAATCCCAGCACTCGGGAGGCAGAGACAGGCAGATCTCTGTGACTTTGAGACCAGCCTGGTCTACAAGAGCTAGTTCTAGGACTGGCTCCAAAACCAAAGAGAAACCCTGTCTCGAAAAACCAAAAGAAAAAAGAAAAAAAAGAACACATCATACTGAGTGAGGTAATCCAGACCAAGAAAGACAAATATACAATGTCCTCACTCATAAGTGGCTTTTAGACCTAAAGCAAAGAAAACCAGCCTACGATTCTCAACCCCAGAGAACCCAGATAACAAAGAGGAATCTAAGACAGACATACATGGATATAATCTACATGGAAAGTAGAAAAAGACAGAATCTTTTGAACTAATTGTGAGCATGGAGATAATGGGAGAAGGTAGAAGAGGGCAGGAAGGGAGGAGAGAGGAGAAAAATATATACCTCAATGAAAACAATTTAAAAAATCCAAGAAATGACAAAAACAACTGACTGCCTGGACAGTCACCCAAGATTCTATTGTACTGTTGGACTTTTAAATTTAGTCTATAAACCTAGAAGATCTGACCAAGTTTCTGTGAAGCAGGAATTTTAAAGGATTCTTCTGCTTTGCCATGGCAACGCTCAGCTGTCACTTTCTTTCGTTTCCTGCCTATCTAACTTAAGACAGTATACTGTGAGTAGTTAAGTCAAAGGGCACTTTCTTGCCAGTGCCTAACTCTTGCCAGCAAGAAAGTTAACTACATTTAGTTATTTCTATGATAGCCACCATTTCTCTGAAGTAGATTGGTGCTGCCAGGAACAGACATGTTTTGCCATAAAAGCCTTATATAATCGTAACATCTTAAATGCCATATTTTGAATAGGAAATGTTTGATGACTTAGTTAAAATGTATTTTTGCACTCGGGAGGCAGAGGCAGGTGGATCTCTGTGAGTTTGAGACCAGCCTGGTCTACAAGAGCTAGTTCCAGGACAGGCTCCAAAACCACAGAGAAACCCTGCTCAAATAAATAAATAAATAAATAAATAAATAAATAAATAAATAAAATGTATTTTTGGCCAGGGAGTGATGGCCATGTCTTTAATCCCAGTACTTGTGTGGCAGACGAAGGTTGATTTCAGTGTGCTTAAGGCCAGGCTTGTCTACAAAGTGATTTCCAATACAACCAGAGTAATATAAAGGAACCCTATCATGAAAAAAATGGAAATGAAATGTCTTTTTGTTTCACCTCGAAAGACCCCCTAACATGACCCAAAAGTATGATTATAATATGTAACTATTAACCTGTAATTTCATCAATTTAAATAGCTTGTAATAGTAATTTTAAGGACTAGAGATTTATTTTACATTGTAAAGTGACTTGTTGGGCACAAAACAATACATAAGAGTAGAAATGTATTTACAGTATGTTTTATCAAAAATAACCTTGAATTTGCATGAATATACACAAATATGTTAAATAAGATTAGAAACATCTATAATATAACGAAAATAATCTCAAATATGTATTAATATATAAAAGCCATGCTAATGTAAAATATTTAATAAAAATAGTTGTTTTTATTTAAAGTCAATTTAGTAATCCACCATATATTCTTTAATTTATTCATCTTCCCTTTTTCTTTTCAGAACAAGATAACTGAATATAATCTTCTTGGTTTATATTTTTTACTATTACCCATAGTAACTTGTTACCACCTCCACCTCAATGATGACATAAATCATGACCTAATGCATGACCAAACTGCTTACCCCAACTCTTGGAAATATGGGAACCATGTTTTAAAAATTATTTTTGGTTGTCTGTGGGCAATGGCATCTATAAGGGTCCCTGAAATAAACCTAGGATAATTTCAATTCATGGGAGCATTACATATATATCTCTGTGAGTTTGAGGCCAGTCTAGTCTATCAGAATGAGTTACAGGACACGCTCCACAGCCACAGAGAGACTCTGTCTCAAAAACCAAAAAACCAAAAAAAAAAGAACTTTGATGGTGTAATATAGAAGACACTCAAGGTCACTGTCCAGGAAAGCAACAGACAGGGACCAAGACCACCTGAGTCAACATAACAAAAGTTGCCTCAGCAAAAATATTTCTATTCAGATGGAAATGCAGCTCTTCTAAAATCAATATGCCTTCCCACTGAGAAATCACATCACACACTTAGGAGATTAATAAAGAAAAGTCTCTTTAATGATGTTATGCATTGATCTCTGTCCAATGCTCAAGGGGAACTTGGTTAGACAGATTTTGCATTCAATATATGCTGTTATCCATAAGTATCCCTTAGGATAATGGTCAAGATTAAACTTTGAACAATTGAAATAGAAACAGGAAACTTGCCAGTCTAAATATTTAGATAAAAGAATTCTCAGAATATTCTCTTAAGTATGCCAGTGACCAGTTAAAGCAAGTCATTCTTCACTGACAGGGTTCTAAGGTGATGATCACAAGGGAAAAGAAAGACTGGACTGGAGAAGTAAAAGATAAAAAAAAGATAGTGTGGAGAGGTGTTGCAGAAGATACGTTCCATGCCTAGTAAGCTTCTGAAAAAAAATAGCATCTTAGCAGGGCGGTGGTGGTGCACGCCTTTGATCCCTGCACTCAGGGATTTTTCAAGACAGGGTTTCTCAGTACCTTAGGAGCCTGTCCTGGAACTCTTGTAGATCAGGCTGGCCTTGAACTCAAAGAAATCCGAATGCCTCTGCCTGAGTGCTGGAATTAAAGGTGTGCACAAACACTGCCTTTAAATCAGTGGTGGCTTATTTGAAATTGTTTGGAGTCAAATATCTGGACAATCCTGGTGAACAATGCAAACCCGGGCATTCTAAATTCTTCCAGTCCTAATTAGCATATACTTACATTTTGCGTGTTTTAGACGCAGTTCTCCCTCTGCTAAATTCTACTTTGTGGCATAATTATTTTTTAAGCATTGGTCAATCTATTGTATCACCAATTCTACTCTTCAACATTATGGTACAGTAGTGGAAAGCTACACAACACGTGAGATGCCTTTGATAACCTCCACAAATTTAAATATAGATTCAGAATATATTTAAAGCTTAAATGCAAAGTGCTCGATATCGAGAAGATACTGGAGAAATGAGGCTTCTCTGAGTTTGGCAACTTGTATCCATGAATGCAGGAACCCTGTTGAAGTTGACTAGGAAGGAGTTTGGGAGCTTCCTCCTCCCAATACTCTAAGGAGATGAAGCCACAGAGCACGGTTATTCAGAGGCCTGCCCCTAGGCCCATGAGTTAGCAGGGACCATGAGGGACTTCACAATACAGGGAATATGACAGCAGGTTCCCACCCAGACCCATGGAGGTAACATCATAGTGTCTTCCGGACCTCACCCTCTGCTCCTCCCCATCAGGAGAGAGCATTCCCTCACTCACCATGTTGTGTTTCTCCATTTTGCCAAAGTTCTCAGCTCATCATATCCCTGCAACAGCAACTGCACTCGAGAACTGGAATCCACTGGCTCCAGCTCCTTTTCAAAGCAAAGACTGAATGCGGCTGCCTGGAAGAGACCTACACTGCTTCTGACTGGCAGGTCACTGGAGTGCATGATTGGCTAGTGCGTCCTGAGTGGCAAGAGCACCTCCCATAGGGCTATAGTGTGCTTAAAGAGACAGAATACTGATTCCTGTCCGTTGCTTTATGGGTTTTATTCCTTAAATTCAAAGCAAACTCCAGGCAAATGAATAATAATAAAAAGAGTAGTGTTCAGCCAGGCAGTGGTGGTGCACGCTTTTAATCCCAGCACTCGGGGGCAGAGGCAGGCGGATCTCTGTGAGTTCAAGGCCAGCATGGTCTAAAAAGGTATTTCCAGGACAGGCTCCAAAGCTCCAAAGCTACAGAAAAACCCTGTCTCAAAAAGAGAGAGAGAGAGAGAGAGAGAGAGAGAGAGAGAGAGAGAGAGAGAGACTTTTCTTCTTCAAAATACTTTATATGTGACTGCTGCTGCCAGAATGTAAGGTGCTGATTAAGTTGGGCCATAGTCTTTGTTTGATTCAGTTTTTTTTTTTTGTGATTTCAAGACAGGATCTTTCTGAGTAGTCGTAGAACTCATTCTGTAGTCCAGACTGGTCTCAACTGCAGAAAATCCCACTGCCTCTGCTCATGATTGATGGTGTTAAAACTGTGCACAGACACGGAGTGGAGGGATGGCTCACCTGTTAAGTGTGCACAGACTCCAACCACCTTAAGGTGGGTCCTATCATCTCAAATTATACAGATTAATGGAAGATTTTCCCATTTCAAATCCTTAAAGTAAAATCTCTCATGTATAATCAATTCTTTGTGTATCGAATGATCCCAGAGGTAGTCAGTTTTTGACTACCAAAAATAGCCATTTCAACAGCCAAGACAGAAGAAATGAGAAAAATAATTCTTGCCTGTAGGAGGCACAAAGAGCATGGGAGTTGTTTTCATAACAGTGCTTTTCCTCAACAAATGAAGCATGGAGATTTTACGTAGGGAGTCTGTCTGAACATGCTCATGCAATATTCTCCCTTTCCTGAAGCATGCTCAGTTACAAAATCCACTTCTAATCATAATCACAATGCAAAAGCAGAGACATTTAGGGACATTATTCAACTTAACCAAAAAGCAGAGAGAGAACATCCAAATTAACAAAATCATAAATGATAAGTTAGGCATAGCAACAGACACTGAGGAAATTCAGAGAATCATTTCATCATACCTCAAATACTGTATTACATAAAATTGGAAAATGTAAGGTAAATGGACAATTTCTGAATAGGTTCCACATACCAAAATTAAATCAAGACCTGGTGAACAATTCAAATACACCTATAACCTTCAAGTAAATAGAAACAGACATCAAAAGCCTCCCTTCACCTAAAAAAAAAGCCAAGGACTGGATGGTTTCAGTGAAGAATTCTACCAGAACTTCAAAGAAGAGGTAACAACTATGCGCCTCAAACGGTTACACAAAATAAAAACAGAAGGAGCATTTCCACACAAACATTTCCATTTTATGATGTTACAGTTACCCTGATACTAATTCCACATAAAGAATCAAAAAGGAGAATTACATGCCAATCACCCTCATGATCATTAATCCAAAAATACTCAATAAAATACTGACAAACTGAATCAAAGAACACACCAAAAATATTATTCACCATGATGAACCTAGCTTCATCCAAGGAATGTAGAATGGTTTAACATAGGAAGCATATGGTCTGTCAATGTAATCCACCATATAAATAAATTGAAAGAAAAAAATATAATCATTTCATTAGATGCTGAAAAAACATTTGACAATATCCAACACCCCTTCATGATAAAGGTCTTGGAGAGATCAGGGATACAAGAAGATAATAAAACATAATAAATAAAACAGAGTAAAAGAAATATACAGAAAGCAAACATCAAATTAAATGGAGAGAAACTCAAAATGATCCCACTAAAATTAGGAACAATTGAAGGCTGTCCTCTCTCACCATATCTAGTAAACATAGTTCTTGAAATTCCAGCAAGAGACAAAAGAAAACAAAAGAAGATCATGGGGATCCAAACTGGAAAGGAAGAAGTTAAGCTTTTGCTATTCACAGATGATACGAGAGTATAAATAAGTGACCCCACAAACTCTATCAGGGAACTCCTACAGCCCATAAATAACCTTCAGTAATTTGTCAGGATAAAAGATCAGCTCAAAAAAATCAGTAGCCCTCCTATATACAAATAAAATAGAAGCTAAGAAAGAAATCAGAGGAGCATCACCATTTACAATAGCCACAAATAATTTAAAATATCTTCAGGTAACACTAACCAAAGACCTGTTATTACAGAGCTTTAAGTCTTTAAAGAAAGAAACTGAAGAAAATATAAGAAAATGGAAAGATGCTCTTGGATAGATAGAATCAACATAATAAAAATGGCAACCCCATCAAAAGAAATTAATATATTTAATGAAATTTCCACCAACATCCCAAAACTCTTCTTCCCAGACCTTGAAAGCACACTACTCAAATTCATAGGAGAAAACAAAACACACACAATAGCCAGTCTTGTGGACTGAACAACTACTGAATTCTTCACTTGATCTTAGACAAAACGTTGAGAAGTGATGGACTGGATTTTTCCAATTACCATTGGTAGGCAACTATTTTAAAGTTACCTGGACCACAGCTTGTGAGACATTCCAATAAGCCCACTTTTTACAGTCATGGTGAGATTCATTCTACCTCTTATGCTCATGTAGAGAATCTTAAATACTGCAGTTATATATTTTATTTACCTGACCAAGGAAAAAGATGTGCTGGCTAACAATAGTGCTCATGAAGAAATTTTTCCTAGCTCCATTATTATCTATGTATTCAAATTTTCATGAACACTACACTTTTTTTAATTATTCATTTGCCTGGAATTTGCTTTGAATTTCAGGATTAGAACCCATAAAGCAATGGAGCCATCATCCAGCCATCAGTTGGGGAAAGACCAATCATCTTGTTTAAGATCTGGTTCCTCCTTTTCTCTTTTGTGTTGTGTGAAATCCCTGTGAAAACCATGTAAAAAGTACCTTCAGTTCATCTGACCTCAGCATGAAATCACAGAACAATCATCTTTGTGACTTTAAAGTTATCTTTAGCTGTTAATATTCTGTGCACCCTTCCCCCTATAAAACAAGAAATCACTGTATCCACCTAGCACAGCACAGTGCACAGTACAAGCTAGCTAGCCACATTGTGTCCAGGCGGAAAAAGGGAAAGTTCCTATGAAGTGCAAGATTGTGAAAGTGTCTACTTTTGGAGCAAGGGGCAAGTGCTATTGAAATGCAAACCTTGGCCAATCTAGAAAAGATCTTTGACTGGGGTGGAAAGAATGGCCAAAAACCACTGTTCTGTGTCTTTAAGCAAACTATAGCCCCATGGACAGTGTTCTTGCCACTCAGACTGCACAAGCCAATCAGGCCCTCCTGGTGACCTGCCAGTCAGAAACAGTGCAGGGCTCTTCTGGGCACCCGCCTTCAGATTCGGCTTTGTGGAGGAGCTTTTGCCAATTGTTTCCCACGCTGTGGTGAAGTTGGTGCTGCAGGGAGATGATGAACTGAGAGCTTTAGCTATCTGGGGAACCACAAGTTGGTGAACGAGGGAATGCTTTCTCCAGATAGGGAGGAACAGAGGGTGAGGTGCAGCAGACAGCATGGTGCATCCTTGCGGGATCTCTGTGGGAACCTGCCACCATATTCCCTGCCTTGTAAAGTCCCATATGATCCTGTTAATACCTAGACCTAATGCTGTGTGCTTAATCTGCTTAGAGAATTGGGAGCAGGGTGCTGTGTGTACAAACATCTTTCTTCTCAACTTCAATATGCCATACTCAGAGAGGCCTCATTTCTCCAGTACCTTCTTGAAATTGAGCACTTTGCATTTAACCTTACATACAATCTCCATTAATATTTAACTGTGTGGACGGTATCAAGGCATCTCACCTGTTGGATAGCGCTGCACTTCTAAGCTGCAACATAGAAGAGTTGAATTGCTGATATAAAGGATTTTCCAATGCCTTGGAAATAGTTCAGTCTCACAGAGAAGAATTAGTTGAGGGAGGACTGCCTCTAAATCACCCAGATGATAAATGTGTTTTAATCAGGGATGTTAGAGATTAGGATGCTAGGGGACACTTTGTTCAACTGGATTGTCCAGATATTTATGGTGCTATGGTTATCAGTCTGCAGGCCACTTGTTCTTAGTAAAGTTCTTGAGATAACCTGTGTTCCAATTGAGTAGAAATGTCTCACTAACCTCTTCCCAAATTCATATGATATTGTTTACTGACTTCTTATAATTCTCCCATTTCCTTCCATTTCCCCTCTGGAAGTATCCAAGATGCTATTCTTCTTTTACTCCTTTAAAAACAATTTTTTTGATATAGTGTTTCTCTGTAGGACTGTCCTGACTATCCTGGAACTCACTGTGTATACCAGGCTGTCCTTGAACTCATAGAGGTCTCTTGGCTCAGCAAGGGTATGTGCCATCAATGCCAAGCAAGTTGCTGTTTTTCTCGGGAAGCTTACTAGGCATCTGCAAGACCTCCCCACCCTAAATTTTTAACTTTTCACATTTTACATTTCTTATCTTTGTCATCCCCTGTGACCTTCAACTCAGGACCCTGTTAGTGAAGCATGATCTGCTGATTCAGGTCACCAGTGTACATAAGAAATTATCATGGAAATATCTTTGCTCTGTAACTCTCCTATCTGCCTAAATGTCTATCCTGGCAAGATGCCTGTTTCTATTTTAATTGTTCAAAGTGTAACCTAGAGCCTAAACTTAAAGGAGGCTTAAGGACAACAGCAAATGTGGAATCTGTCTAGCTGGCTCCTCTTTGACCATTAGCCAGAGATTGATGTCTACCATCATTAAAGAGGTGTTTCTTTATTAATCTCCTAAGTGTATGAAGTGATTTCTCAATTGAAAGGCATATTAATTCTAGAACAGCTGTATTTCCATGCTGTTAGACAAATAGTTTCTGAGACAAATTCTTTTGTTGACTCAGGTGTCCTTGGTATACTACACTTTCAAATTCCCCTAAAAATGATTGTAAAACATCACAGTTTTAGGCTTATGTTGTAATAAGAACGGCGGGGCTGCGTCCCCGGCACCCAGCCGCCCGCATGGCTACCTTATGCCCAGAAATAATTACATGGAAACTGTATTCTTTTGAACACTGCCTAGCCCATTAGTTCCAGCCTCTTATTGGTTAGCTCTTACATATTGATCTAACCCATTTCTAATATTTTGTGTAGTACCACGAGCTGGCTTACCAGGAAAGATCTTAACTTTGGAGAGAAAAACTGCGCCCATGTTCCGAAATATGGTTTATAAATATTCTTTTACATTTAAAGGGGGATATGATATAGATATAAATAATTTACATTAGTATAGATTTTAAGGTCAATTTTGTTATATGTATATGTATTTCTGATCTTGATTAAGGTATTGTGCTATGTAGTTCATTTAAAAATGTAATGTATAATTAGGAAATATAGGTTGTTAGTGGATAATCATCAATACTAGTCAAATTTGTAGTCATGTTAGTTAGATTTTCTAGATATATAGAGATATATTTCAGTTGGATAGACATTCTTCATATCTTTCAAAGACTACAGAATATGGCATTTTAAATGTTTTAATAACTTAGGGCTTTTCATGACAATGAGACACATCTGCTCCTAACAGCACCAATCTACTTCAAGAGGAAGATTGGCATCAAAGAGGCTCCTTATGGAGTTTGATAGCCATTTGGGCAAAAAACTGCTCTTGCATGGACTGTTGCATAAACTGGACACAAAAAACCCTCAGAGAGAGTACTACTAAACTTGCCTAAAGGTGAGATGGTCTTTTGGGGTTCCTGACTCATAAAAGAGTCTGTGAGACATTCTGCAGGACACAGCAAAATGTGACTGAACTGTCTTTGGAATTTCCTGCTTGATGAAAATGTCTGCTGGATACTATGGGCCTGAAGGCTAAAGATGGATGCACCAACGGTACAAAAGAACTTTGGGTGACTGTCCAGGCAATGAGATGTCTCTGTCATTTCTAGAGTTTTGGATCTCTTGTTTACTTAGGTAATATTATATCCTCTGGAGTCTTTGATGGAGTTAAAAAATGGATAGATAGTTATAGTTTTCCTTAGTTATGATAAGAGATAAAATAGATATAAATATTATAACTGTAATTCTTGCTTGATAACCATTTTGTTATATGTAATTTTACTATGTTAAAGTAAAAGCCTTTCTTTTTTGTTTAAACAAAAAAAGGGGAAATGATGGAGGAGTTACTTTCATTTAATAAAGAAACTGCCTTGGCCCATTTATAGGCCAGCCCTTAGGTGGGTGGAGTAAACAGACAGAATGCTGGGAGAAAGAAGCCGAGTCAGGAGTCGCCATGATTCTCCCACTCCAGACAGACACAGGTTAAGATCTTTCCTGGTAAGCCAGCTCATGGTACTACACAGAATATTAGAAATGGGTTAGATCGATATGTAAGAGCTAGCCAATGAGAGACTGGAACTAATGGGCCAGGCAGTGATTAAAAGAATACAGTTTCCGTGTAATTATTTTGGGGCATAAGCTAGCCATGCGGGCGGCTGGGTGCCGGGGACACAGCCCCGCCACTATTATTACAACAGACTTATGCATTTGAGTCATGTAGTTGACTATGCAATGCAGTCAGAGTAAAGGATTTGCATATTGAGCATTCCTTCTGTCTTCAGACCATAATAGGATGAATAGTTTATTGTATACACTGCAGGGGAAACAGTGAAGGCAATCAACTATTGAAGCCACCATTATGAAAAAGGGTCTGCTTGTGGTAACTTTAGTGAATTTGTAATTTCCCAGCATGTGCTATTAAAATAATGCCATGTGAATGAATGCAGATCATTTGTGTGGGTGTACAGATTGGGAAGGTTATCTTGAGACAATGAACATTGAATTTGCAATTAGGCCACTATCCTTTGTAGATGTGGTTGATCTTGCTTGACACAGTTATGTCAACTCAGAGATTTGAGAAACAGGCCATTGACTAACTCTATGTGTCAGGTTAGAGATCTCAGCAGCCAACATACGTATAAGGACACTATCAATCTATCTCTTATTAATGACATGTCCTCTCTTATAGAAGGGTCTAGTCTTTCAAAGTCAATATAGAAAGTTTTATTTAATCTTAAAAGTGCAGTATTTTTGTCATTTAAAAAATCACTTATTGGTGTCATTTTCAGATATTTTCTTTAAGTATATTGCTGCTCTTGTCTCTGTTTTTGTTCTCCAACATTTCAAAGTCATTAAGAGTTGCATTTTACTTCTTTCAAGTGATGTTGATTATTGATTTCTGTGTAGAGCAGTGTGCCCTATAGTTTATGCTTGCCTCATGCTGTGTAATTGAGAAGCATTTTGAACTCCTAATCAATCTTTCCTCTGCTGCCTAGTGCTGGGAAAACAGTCCTGTAACTCCTTAAAGGTTTGACCTTGATTTGTCAATGAAAGAAAAATGTAGTAGTTAATGAGTGTCTTCCGATCTTTCTGGCTTTTATTGGGGACTTAGAAGCAGTGGGACCTGTGCAAAAATTGAGCTCATTGACCAACTTGAAGCTGGTGGAGACATAGGGCAGAAACAAAAAGGTTGGACTGAGGGTGAGAGCTTTCCTCCTTCAATAGAAGTTGAGATTAACTATGTGGAATCAGAGAGTCAATTGTAGATGCTCTATGATTGTCCTGATTGACCATTGTTTGCAGTCCACAGACAAGAGCAGTCAAGAATCTTGGAAAGGGAATGACCATATCTTTAAACCTAATTGCTCTGTTTACAGAAGCTCATCTAAAATAGAAGATCTAGGTGAAAAATTGTGGCCCTGCCTAAAAGTGTTGTTACTTTTCTGCATTAAGACATTAATCTTTGGATAACATATATGAGAAATCTTTAATGGGCACAAATACAAATCCCTAGTCTCCGGAGCACATGGCCATAAAGCGTGTTTAAAGTTTTTAAAATAATTTTTGAGATGAAAACTAAGTCATATTTACATTTTCCTTGCTGCCTTCAAGTCCTAATACGCCTGGATTGTTTTCTAATTCATGGTCTATTATTTTGACAACAGTTACAAAGTAACTACAGTCACATATAACAGTAATTACTTTATGAATGTGACCTGTCTTTCTCCAGGATTTCCCATCTCTCAGACAAGGTGATGGCTGCACTGGAAAGTGAGTGTGTAATGGAATGTGCACTCAAAGAACCCTTTCTTTGGATGAGGAACAGGAAGTGCTATGGGAGAGTGGAATAATGTGTGCTAAATACGAAGTTTCTAAACTGGGGCCCTGTCTGCTGGGCTGGGAGGGCAGAACAGGAAGGGCTGTGCTGTCTGAGTCATGTGATCTCTGATCCTCCAGTAGAGGAGCTGCTAATATTGTGAATCCCATCTGGGAGGCCTTAGCCAATGAGGGAATTCTGGAAAGCATTGGCAATCAAGAGTACTAGTAGCAGATAGTTTGTGGGTTCTTTCCATGACTCTCCTCTGCCTCTGTAGTAGGTAGCTTTAAGGAAGACCACAAGCTATCCCATGCTGAGTGGGGGTGGTGTATAGAGCAAGCCTGTTGAACTGTTATTTCTACTGTGACTTGGAAGGACCATGAGCCAGACTGTAGATATGTTGGTCCATGTGGTTCATGCTGGCAGTGGCCCTTGTTCTCTGAGCCTCCTTATGTGTAGATTTACTGGGGAAAGGGAGACTCTGCAGCCCTGGAATGGAAAGATATGATGCTGGTTGTATCTCTGTCCAGAGTACACACATGGGCACTGCTTTTGTTGTGCAGTGGGAAGAGAGATTAGAAAACTGAAGTTCTAATTTCTAGACTACAAAATATCTGAATAGTGCTTTCCAATTTCAGGTTTCTGTTCTAAAGATTACAAATTGTTTAGGAACTGGTAGAGCAATACTTGAGTAGAATTCTGTTAATGTGATTTTGCCACTTGCCACAATGATGTGATTCAGTGAACCTTACCAGGGGACAAAAGGAGTTTCTGATGTGCAGAGATTTCTCGGGTGTGCATTGTGTTAGACAGGTAGAGAGGGCACAATCCACCAATTCTGCCATAATGCATGTAGCAGGAAGCAGATTTTAAATCATTTTTAGGTTGTTTTGGGATTGGACATCAGTGGGACTGTGTCTACCTTAAACCAGAAGATAGCTCAAGGGTCTTGAGAGCTGTAGCAAGAAATCTTCTCTATTTTCAAAGAGAACATATATATCATGTGGCTGCTGTCTCAGAAGACAGATCAGTAACTGGAAGTCAGAAACAAGAATCTAAGTGTCACTTTGAGATATCCTTGTAAAAGTTGTACAGTTTATGTTTATTTAATTTCTGTAGACATATAATCAAAGATGGCTGAATAGCATTGACCAAGATCACACTTTTCCTTGCCTAAGTTTACTTTGGTCTTTTGATTAAAAATTGACTACATATTCCTGCTTTTGTTCACAGCTTTTTCTCTTTAACACCTTTATTCTTTCACCAACAGTGTACACATTCTTGATTGATGGATCTTTGTGAAAAATAGAGAAAGCATATTATGTGAATTTGTATACTATTTTTTCTGTAATCTGCAACTGAAATCTAATTAAGTTATTCAGTTTCTTGAAAATTATGGACCTTCACCAATTTTATTCAGAAAATTTCTTATATCATCAGTTCCTTAAATTTGAGGATTTGGGGAAGTTTCTGTGCAGAGACCAATTTATTTCATCTTAGATGCCTGCCTCTTTTCATTTCCTGGCATATCTGTGTGTCCAGTTGTTGATGTCTTCACATTTGAGTCTTTGCTACTTAAGTGTTGATATGATTAACACATTATCCCAATGAGCATTCTGAGTGTTTCCACTGTAAATGTTACTTTGTGATTAGCTTTCCTCTTATAAATTGTTGGACGAAGTGTTTGAGTTGTATTTATTTAATGCTGCAAATTAAAATTACAAGTCATCTAAATTATGATGCCTCCTGTTCCCAAAATAATTTCTTTACTTCTTTATTTATGACTTGTTTTTTTGTTTTTATCAATCTGAGAAAGACTTGGCTTATTTGATAAAATTTATTATGTGTCTTGGCAGGTGGCTCAGCACATATTTTTTCCCCTCTGGATGACCCGAGTTTAAACCTATATTTCAAGTTTGCAGGTTAACAAATCTCTACTATTCCCAGTCCAAGAGATCTGACAATCATTTTTTTTGTATATCACAGGCATTTTGTCTCATGCACAAACGTACTCAAAAAATAGGAATAACCTTGTTTTCAAAATTGTTTGTGATTTATAAAGCAGTCAGAGTAAAGCAAGTTACTTCACATGTACAGTGATTCTTTTAAAATCTGTTTTCTTAAAATTTTATTTAAAACGTTTATACTTCCTCACTCTGATACAGACTTAGAGGCAATCACCAATTGTAGGAAATGAAATCGTGTCTAAGTGATCCTAACAGACATCATTTTCTTTATCATAAGAAAATGAGATCCTTTTAGTAATCAAAACTATTTCCACAAAGCAAAAATATCAGAAGGCATCAGGTGAATCTTGTGAATTTTGGTGGAACAGCCCATCTTACCCAACCCTTTTTCTGCTATTGGTAAAGGAGAGAACTGGAGTGTACAGGATGAGTGATGGCCAGTGATTTTCTGGAGTTTGATTTTGACTAGAATCTTGTAGTTCTTGTTTAAGGGACCATAATATATATTTGGTGGTCTGTCTTTGAGTCTTGTTTTGGCATTGGCGTCATCTATGTTGATTTTATGAACCATAATCTAATTATATCATTAAATTTCAAAACTGATGGACCTTCATCAATTTGTATTCAGAATATTTCCTCTGTTATCAGTTTCTTAAGTTTTTGTTTTGAATAGTTTCTGTGGAGTGACAGTTTTAGTTTTCTCTTCTTGATCTTAGATCCTTTTCTCTTTCCATTTTCTGGCATATCTGTGTTTTCCATTTGTTGTTATCCTCATGGTTAGGTGCTGCTTAAGTGGTTGACAGGAATAATACATTATATTTTTGGTTCTTTAAAACATTCTCATACAATATATTGTCTCTGTGTGATAATTAGCCTCAGCTGTCAACAAGACAAAGCCTAGGGTCATCTGAGGAATTATCAATTGAGTGTGTGCTTAGATCAGAATGTCTGATTTCTGTCTGAAAATGATTAGGTTTATTGATTATTGATGTTGGAAGAAGACTCTTCCACTGAGTTGGCAATGTCTTTCAGCAAGTGGGCCTGGGTTGATTAAGGGAGTTAGCTGAGCACAAGACAGTGACAAAGCACAAGAGAAAATTAGGAAACAATGGTTCCAAATGTTTTGCCTCCAGTGATTAACTTGAGTTTCTGTCCTAATATTCCACAGTGGTGGACTCTGACTTAGGGGTAACAAACAAATCAACCTGTCCATTACCAGAGTTGCTTTAGGTTAGATAATTTAATCACAGGAACAAAGAAGAAAGTTGGAATAAAATGGTACCATAAAAGTGGTTTTGTTGCTGCAATGGACTTGGGAATATGGACTGGGGAAGAATTTTCAAGATAACAGGACTTTAGAAGGCAAAAGTCATAGAAAACTCTACACAGCTTAACTGACTGTCATTGTAGGACCTGAAAGACAGGAGTGTTGAGAGTAGTGGCAGGCAGTGGAGGTCAAGGTTACGGATTTTAGTGGACAAAAGGCTCTGTGGGTGACAAAGAAGTTGGATTGGCCCATCTACCCTGACAGACATGTGCCTTAGTTATTTCACATTAAAATCGGTGGATCCTGGAGCACAGTGTGCTTTTTTAAGTTGCTGACATGGTGATGCACTCCCTTTAGCAGTGAGTCATTCAGGCTAATCTGTGTTTCTCTAATTATTCTTTAGTGGTCAAGGAAGTATGCAAGTTCAACAGGACACTTGGTCTGAGACAATAATCCTGTATTCCCTGTATAGCTTGCAGTCTTCATGATATCCTGGCAACTACACTGTATTGATTCTGGAAATTTTTATTAGCTTCTATTTCAGATAAAGGTATAAAATGTCTCACTGCTCCCAATAAATAATCATAGCTTTATCTTGTTGTGGCCTCTCCAGCCTAAGCCTGGCTTCATTACTTTTGGCTCTATTATGTGATGTTGGCCTGGTAAGTAAATGCAGATTCTTAAAATATTTTATAAGAACATTTAATTAGAGATCATCTGTGTGATATTTTGGCCCCAAACCTTTCTGAATTTTTCCATGTCCCAAGAATAAAAGTACTAGGAAGTTTCAGATGGTTGTTCAGTGGCAAAAAAGAGACAGAGATTTTCAAGGATTTTAGCATCATTAAAATCCCTTGCTGTGCATTTAAAGTTTAGGAAGGTAACCTAAGACTCTATCCAGCTATGCCCTTAATTTATGGATGGAATATAGAATGTAATTCCTTGTCTCATGTTGGAGGGAAGCTACTTGGCCACTTGTTTCCCAGCTGCCCAGACCCCAAAAATAGCCACAGAGAAACTGTATTAATTAAATCACTAGCCGGGCGGTGGTGGCGCACGCCTTTAATCACAGCACTCAGGAGGCAGAGGCAGGCAGATATCTGTGAGTTTGAGGCCAGCCTGGTCTACAAGAGCTAGTCCCAGCACAGGAACCAAAAGCTTTGGAGAAACCCTGTCTCGAAAATACAAAAAAAAAAAAAAAGAAAGAAGGAAAGAAAAAAAATTAAATCACTGCTTGACCCATTAGTCCTAGCTTCTTATTGACTAACTCTTACATATTAATTTTACCCATTTCCATTAATCTGTGTATCACCACAAGTTTGTGGCCTACCAGCAAATTTCAGCACATTTATCTCCAGTGGGGATCCATGGCATCTCCTGATTCCATTCTTCTTTCTCCCCACATTCAGTCCAGTTCTTCCTGCCTGCCTAAGTTCTGCCCTATCAGCAGGCCAAGGCAGTTTCTTTATTCATTAATGGTAATCACAGCATTCAGAGGGCACTCCCACATCAGTCTCAGAAGCAGCATCATACAGAACCTGCAGCAATTCTAGTCCAACTTTGGTAGGGTTCATCAAATCTCAGGATTACCTATGATTTACTGATTCTGGAAACAAGAAAGATGCAAAATGTAAAGGTCATGGATTCTTCTGTGGTCTGTTCATCTCAATTGTAGCCATGTATGATTGGAGATTCAGAGCCCTAGTGAAGAGACTGAGAGTTCATTGCATTAAGTGTTAAAGATAAAGCTGTGTTACATTTGAGACCACAGGATGTTGATATTTCAAGCACTGAGACATCTGTCATGGAGGCCTGCATATGAGGAATGGAAGTTGCAACGTTGTAAGATATATGAGATGTTGCAGGGGTTGTGTAATAGTTTGATCTCATTTTGATAATCAACTTTTTTGTAGTAAGAGATCAAACCTAGCCATTAGCTGAACAAAATATCATAGAGGTTTTGAGGACTGTGAACTTTTAAGAGACTGAAAGTAAACAGGTGGGGCTGGGAGAAGATCTTTCTCTCTTTAACAAGGAGGAGGTCGGAGTTACTGGTGGTGCTCTGCTCCTTCTCTGATCTCTCAGGTCCATACCCCCATATCTAATTCCTGATTTTTTATTGATAAAGATTAATTAGATTAGGGGGTAATTTAGGCCCACAGAGATAAGTTACAGAATAGATTATTAACTTTAAAAGTTAGTGTATACTGTAAACCAACTTGGACATTGAGTCTCATGGACTGAACAACTACTGAAGTCTTCCCTTGATCATAGACAAAAAGTTGAGAAGCAATGTCCTGGATATTTCCAATTTTCATTGGTAGGCAGCTATTGTTAAACAACCTGGAACACAGCCTGTGAAACATTCTAATAAGCCCACTTTCTTCTTAAATGGTGAGATTCATTCTACCAGTCTGGTTCTTGTAGAGAATTTTGAATAATGCAGCTGCATATTTTTATGCATCAGTCCATGAATGAAGATGTGCTGGCTAACAACCATGCTCATAAAATCATGCTTCCTGGCTCCATCATTCTCTGCATATTTAAATTTCCATATTGCTCAAAGTTTCAGGAGTAAAATTGATAAAACGGAGTCGCTGTCATCTGGCCATCAGATGGGAGAAAGATCTTGTTTGAGATCAGGTTCTTGCTTTTCTCTCATGCTTGTTTCAAATTGCTGAAAACTAGGTAAAAAAAACCTTCAGTTCATCCAATCTCAGTGTGAAGTCACAGGACAAACATCTCCTTTTTTGACCTGAAAACTCTATTTGTTTGTTAAGATTCTGGGCTTTCTTCCACCTGTTCTACAGGGAATCACTTTACCTACCTAGCACAGTCCACTGTACAAGCGAGCTAGCCATGTTGTGTTCAGGAGGAAAAAGGAAAAGTTCTGTTGGAGTGCAAGATTATGACAATGTCTGATTTATAGACAGAGCAAGTGCTATTGAAATGCATATCTTGGGAGATCTAGAAAAGATCTTTGATTGGGGGGAAAAGGAATGGCCAAGAACCACCATGCTGTGTTTTTAAGCATAGTATAGCCCCGTGGGAGGTGTTCTTGTCACTCAGGCCTAAGTACCAATTGTGCCTTCCTGGTGTTCTGCCAGTCAGAAGTGGTACATGGCTCTTCCAGGCATGTGTCTTCAGACTTGGCTTTGAAGAAGAGCTGGCACCAGCGGTTTCCTGTGTTGTGGTGCAGTAGCTGCTGCATGGAGATGATGAGGTGAGAGCTTTGTCCAGCTGATGAACCACAGCATGGTGAGCAAGGGAATGCTGTCTCCAGATGGGGAGGAGCAGAGTGTGAGGTGTGGGAGACACTATGGTGTATCCCCCCTGGATCTGTATGGAAACCTGCTGTCATATTCTCTGTATTATGAATTTCCACATGGTCCCTCCTAACTCATGGAACTAGGGGCAGTCCTCTGAATAACTTTGCTCTGTAGCTACATCTGCTTAGAGAATTGGGAGCAGGAAGCTGTGTGTACAAACATCTTTATTGTCAACTTCAACATGCTTGATGCATTCATGGAAATAAGTACCCTAACATGGAGAGGCCTAGTTTCTCCAGCATCATCTTGATATTGAGCACTTTGCATTCAAACTTTACACATAATCTCCATTTAAATTTACATTTTTGGTGGTTATCAAAGACATCTCATGTGTTGGAAGGCACTCCACAATTATGTCATAATGTAGAAGAGCAGA
Organism: Chionomys nivalis; assembly: GCF_950005125.1. Taxonomy (NCBI): domain Eukaryota; kingdom Metazoa; phylum Chordata; class Mammalia; order Rodentia; family Cricetidae; genus Chionomys; species Chionomys nivalis. Next base: position 35,300,459 of record NC_080111.1, on the reverse strand, counting down.
ATTGGTGATATAGAGGATTTACCAATGCTCAGAAAATAGTGAAGTCTCACAAAGTAGAGTTTAGCTAAGGGGGGACTGCTGCTAAATCACCCAGAAGCTAAGTATATGCTAATCAGGGTTGGTGGAGACTCTGAAACTTTGGTACCCATTGTTCAACAGAATTGTCCAGATATTTGTCTCCAAACCATTACAAAGAAGCCATCACTCATTTAAACAAGTCACTGGCCCATCCCGGTACCAAAGAACAGGCCTTTAACAAGATGCTCAAGAGGAATTACAGAGTCCTAACCAATCTTAAGGCTGGTGAGCCATAAAGTTCCTGTTTTCTTTTTTAAAAAGGCATAGTTAGGCCAAATAGGCAACATGATACCAGGTGACATATATTTGAATTGTAAAACACTTGCCTGATCAATCAAAGCTTTCATTTAGGCCCTCAGGCAGGGAGGATAGACATTCCTAGGAGACCTAGTAACAGTCTGAGACCAAAGCCTTGAGGGTTTCCCTAAAAAGCTGATTTATTGATAATAAAACATAATTCCTTCTCTAAAATCAGGGACATGCTTTGAAGCTGGTAATGGTCTGGTGCCAAGCAAGCTCCTTGTGGGGGGGGTTCTTCAGATCTTTGGAACCCAACACTTGAGAACCATAAGAAGCTATAGCTAACAGTCCCAAGGATACTCTACACTTCCTGAAGTTCTTTGAGATACCCTGTGTTCCCCTAGGTAGAATTGTTTGACCAACCTCATCATAAATTTGTCACATTGTTTGATAGTTTCTACTGACTTCTTTTAATTTCCCCATTTCCATTCATTTCCTCCATAGAAGTATACAAGATACAAGATGATTCTCTTCTTCTCTTTTATTTATTTATTTATTTATTTATTTATTATTTTTGTTTTGTTTTGCTTTTTAAGACATGGTTTCTGTGTAGGACTGACTTGACTCTCTTAGACTGTCCTGACTGTTCGAGAACTCACTCTGTACTCTGTACACTTGACTCAACCTCTCAGAGATTACTTGGCTTTGCCTCTTAAATCTTGGGATTAAAGGCATGTGCCTCCATTGCTTGGCAAGTTGTTGTTTTTCTTAGGAAGCATACAAAGCATAGGGTATATCTTCTCCAAGACCTCCCCACCCTAGCTTTTATCTTCTTTACATTTTACATTTCCTATCTTTCTCATCCCCTGTTACCTTCACCTCAGAACTCTGTTAGTGAAGAATGATCTGTTGTTTCAGGTCATTCTTGTACTTAAGAAATTATTCTTTTTTTTGTTTTGTTTTTTGTTTTTTGAGACAGGGTTTCTCTGTGGTTTTTGGAGCCTGTCCTGGAATTAGCTCTTGTAGACCAGGCTGGTCTTGAACTCACAGAGATCAACCTGCCTCTGCATCCCAAGTACTGGGATTAAAGGCGTGCGCCACCACCACCCGGCGCTTAAGAAATTATTCTGAGAATCTCTTTGCTGTGAAACTTTCCCATCTGCTTAAATGTATAGCCTGACCACTAGGTTTCAATCCTAATACATGAACTGGCTTTGTGGGAGCTTAGCCTGTTTAGAAGCTCACCTTCCTGGACGTAGATAGAAGACCTTCGTCTTCCCGCAGGGCAGAGAATTTGGACTGCTCTTCAGTATCGAGAGGGAGGGGGAATGGTGTGGGGGGAGAAGAAGAGGAGTGGGGATAGGGGGAGGGGAGTGGGGGGAGGGGGCAATATTTGGGAGGAGGGGAGGGAAATGGGAAACGGGGAGCAGGTGGAAATTTTAATTAAAAAAGAATAAAAAATAAATAAAAGAAAAAAAAATGTATAGCCTGACAAGTTGTCTCTTACTATTTTAATTGTTCAAAGACTTTTTTATAGAGTTTTGGGATCATTTATATACACTATCATATCATCAGCAAATAACCAAAGTTTGACTTCTTCCTTTCCAATTTAAATCCCCTTGTTCTCCTTTTGTTGTCTTATTGCTATTGCTAAGACTTCAAGAACTATGATGAAGTTTCCAATCTGCTTAAATGTATAGCCTGACAAGTTGTCTCTTACTATTTTAATTGTTAAAATCTTTTTTAAATGTTTTGGGATCATTTATATACACTATCATATCATCAGCAAATAACCAAAGTTTGACTTCTTCCTTTCCAATTTAAATCCCCTTGATCTCCTTTTGTTGTCTTATTGCTATTGCTAAGACTTCAAGAACTATGTTGAAGAGATATGGAGAGAGCAGACAGCCTTCTCATGCCTGATTTTAGTGGAATCACTTTGAGTTTCTCTCCATTTAAATTTATGTTAGCTGTTGGCTTGCTGCATAGTGCTTTTATTATATTTAGATATGATCCTTATATCCCTAATCTCCCCAAGACCTTTATCATGAAAGGGTGCTGAATTTTGTCAAATGCTTTTTCTGCATCGAATGAAATGATCATATGGTTTTTTCTTTCAGTTTATTTACATGATGGATTACATTGATAGACTTTTGTATGTTGAACCAGCCCTGCATCTTTGGGATGAAGCCTACTTGGTCATGATGGATGATTTTTTTTTGTGTGTTTTTAGATTCGGTTTGCCAGTTATTGAGAATTTTGCATCGATGTTCATGAGTGAGATTGGTCTGTAATTTTCTTTCTTGGTTGAGTCTTTGTTCGGTTTTGGTATCAGGTTAACTGTAGCTTCATAAAAGAGTTTGGCAGTGAGCCTTCTGTTTCTATTATGTGGAACACTTTGAGGAGTATAGGTATTAGTTCTTCTTGGAAGTTCTGGTAGAATTCTGCACTAAATCCATCCGTCCATGGACATTTTTTGGTTGGGAGGATTTTGATGACAGCTTCTATCACCTTGTGGTTTATAGGTCAATTTAAATTGCTCAACTGGTCTTGACTTAATTTTACTAGTTGGTATCTATCTAAAAATTTCCATTTCTTTTACATTTTCCAATTTTTTGGAGTACATGTTTTTGTAGTATGACCTAATGATTCTCTGAATTTTCTCAGTGTCCATTGTTATGTCCCCTTTTTATTTATGATTTTGTTAATTTGGATGTTCTCTCTCTGTGTTTTGATTAGTTTGGATAAAGATTTGTCAATCTTGTTGATTTTGTCAAAGAACCAGCTCTTTGTTTAATTAATTTTTGTATAGTTTTCTATTTTTCTTTTTTTGATTTCAGCCCTCATTTTTTTATTTCTAGTCTTCTTCTCCTCCTGCATGAGTTTGCTTCTTATGTTTCTAGAGCTTTCAGGCATGCTGTTAGGTCACTGATGTGAGATTTCACCATATTCTTTATGTGGGCAGTTAGTGCTATGAAATTTCCTCTTAGCACTGCTTTCATAGTGTCCCATTGGTTGGATATGCTATGCCTTCATTTTCCTTGAATTCAGGAAATGTTTTAATTTCTTCCTTGATCCAGGGGTGGATCAGTAGTTGACTGTTCAGTTTCCATGCATTTGTCGGGTTTCAGGGAGTAGTATTGTTGTTGAATTCTAACTTTTCCCCATGGCAATTTGATAAGATCCGGTAGATTACTCCAGTTCCTTTGTATCTGTGGGTGTTTGAATTATTACCCAGAATGTGATCAATTTTAGAGAAGGTTCCATGATGTGCTGAGAAAAAGGTATATTCTTTTTTGTTTGGGTGGAATGTTGTATAAATGTCTGTTAAGTCTATTTGATATATGACATATGTTAGTTCTCTTATTTCTCTGTTCAGTTTTTGTCAGGTTGATCTGTCCATTGTTGAGACAGGAGTGTTGAAATCTTCTACTAATAGTGTGTGGGGTTTGATGTGTGATTTAAGTTTTAGTAATGTTTCTTTTACCTATGTGGTTGCTCTTGCATTAAGATCATAGATATTCAGAATTGAGACTTATCTTGATGAGTTGCTCCTGTTATGAGTATAAAATATCCTTCACCATCTCTTCTGATGGACCTTAGCTTGAAATCAATTTTGTTAGATATTATGTTAGCCACTCTCACTTATTTCTTAGGTCTATTTGATTGGAAAACCTTTTCCCAACCCTTTATTCAAAGGTAGTATCTGTCTTTGAGGTTGAGGTATGCTTCTAAAAGAGCAGAATGCTGGATCCTCTTCTTTTTCCCATTCTTTTAGCCTGTGTCCTTTTATAGGTGGATTGAGACCATTGATATTAAGTGATATTAATGACTAGTGGTTGTTAGCTCCTGTTATCTTTTGGTAGTAGTGTTAGTATGTTTCTCTTGTTTGGGTTATGCTAGTGGGGGATTATCAGAAGTCTGTGTTATTGTGGGTGTAGTTAGCATCCTTGGTTGAGGTTTTCCTTCTAGTACTTTTTGTAAGGCTGGGTTTGTGGATATATATTGTTTAAATTTGATTTTGTCATTGAATACCTTGTTTTCTCCTTCAATGGTGAATTAAAGCTTTACTGAATATAGTAGTCTGGTCTTGTATCTATGGTCTCTTAGTTTCTGCAGCACATATATCCAGCACCTTCTGGCTTTCATGGTTTCCAATTAGAAGTCACATGTAATTCTGATAGGTTTACCTTTATGTTACTTGACCTTTTTCCTTTGCAGCTCTTAATATTTGTTCTTTGTTCTGTATGTTTTGTGCTTTGATTATTATATGGTGAGTGGTTTTTTTTTTGATCCAGTCTATTTGGTGTTCTGTAAGCTTCTTGCACTTTCATAGTGATATCTTTCTTTAGGTTGTGAACATTTTCTTCTATAATTTTTTTGAATATATTTTCTCTGTCTTTGACCTGGAGTTCGTCTCATTCTTCTACTCCTATTATTCCCAGGTTTGATCTTTTTATGGTGTCCCAGATTTCCTGAACATTTTGTGTTAAGAATTTATTGGATTTAATGGGTTTTTTTTGACCAATGAGTCTCTTTCCTCTATAGTATCTTCAGTGCCTGAGATTCTTTCTTCTATCTCTCATAGTCTATTGGTTATACTTGTGTCTGTGGTTCCTGTTTGTTTACCCTGATTTTCAATTTCCAGAATTTCCTCAATTTGTGCTGTTTTTTATTAGCTCTATTTCAATCTTCAAGTTTGAACTGCTTCTTTCACCTGTGTGATTGCTTTTTCTTGGTTTTCTTTGAGGGATTTATTAATTTCTTCCAGATTTCTGATTGTCTTCTCTTCCATTTCTTTAATGGAGTTTTTTTACTTCCCCTTTAAAGGTCTCCATCATTTTCATAAAGTTATATTTAAAGTCGTTTTCATCTATATCTTCTGGGTTAGGATGATCAAGTCTTCCTGTAAGGTGTCCACTGGGTTCTGTTGTTGCCATGATGCTTTTTAGGATGTTGGAGGATTTCTTGCATTGGCACTTTTCCATCTCTTTCTCTAATGTCCACCAAGTATTGGACCCCAGGATCGTGTAGGGAATGGCGGGTTGGGGGTGGAGTGGATTGTAGGCCAACAAACCAGCTCCCTGATAGCAGCTTGTTTTTATTTTTAATTCCTTAATAGTCAAGGAAGTTTGGAAGCTTAACAGGGAAATTGGTCTGATACAATGAACTTGTAAATCCTGTATAGCTTACAATCTTCATGACATCCTGACAACTACAACTGTATTGATCCTGGAAATTGCCATTATTTTCTGTTTCTGATAAATATATACTAATTATGATTGCTCTCATAACCTCATCTTGTTCTGGTCCCTCCGGCCCAAACCTGGCTTTATTCCTTGTGGCCCTATTGGTTGATTTTGGCCTGGTAAGTAAGTACAAGAGCTTAGAAGACTTCATAAAAAGTTTGCTAGAGATCATTTCTGTGACACTTTTGCCCCCACTCTTTCTTAATCTTTCCATGTCCCAAGAAAGTGACTAAGGCAGAATTAAAAATTAATGGACTAATATCTTTGACAGAATATTATTTCTACTGGATGATTATTACTGCTCACTCCTTCAAGTCTACAGTGCAAAAGAAACACATAAAAAGAATGAAAAATCTATGTTTTGTTGAGGAAAAATGCACTAGGTTGTTTCGGATGACTGTCCAGTAGTGAAAACAAGAGGGATTTCCAAGGATTTTACACAACTAAATAGAAGGCTCTTGCATTACATTTAAATCTAAACAAGGTGCCCTAAAGTGTAAGGCTCTATCTAGCTAAGCTCTTAATTTATGGTAAGAATATGCAAAATAATTTCTTGTATCAAAAGCAACATCATACAGAACCTACAGTAAATTTAGTTCAAGCGTCGTTGGATACCCCATATGGTCTCTCCAACAGAATTTAGCAAGGGGTTCCCTGAAAAGGGACACTGAGGATGAGGAAAAATTATATTAAGAGAAATGAAGACATAAACATAAAGCAGATTAAGAGGACTGAAAGTCAATATGAAAGAGCCCCAAGTTTATTTTTTAGCCAGTATATATACTAAATGGAGTCAGATTTTTTATGAGTTAGTCTACTTTATTTATATGTGTTGGTATGTAGGTATCAGATCTCATGAAACTGGATTAACAGATATTTAGGAGCTGTCACGTGGGTACTGGGAATGGAACCCAGGTCCTCTCAATGAGCAGTCAATACTGTTAACTGCTGAGCCATCTCTCCAGCCCAAATCTATTCTTCTTAGGAAATTTACTTGACATGAGACATAGCTTGTGCAAGACTTCCCCAACCTGTTTTTATCTTTTCTGCTTTTTACTTTTCCCATCCTTCACATTCCCTAGAATCTCTATCTTTTAACTCTGGATAGAAATGTACCAAAATCAGGGCCATCAACTGATTTAAGAGGCTAATGAAAAGCATATAAAATGGAAGGAAAGCCTGACATCTCATGATCCTGTCACTGAAGATAGTCCTACTGTTTAAGGTCACTGGTTTACTTTAGAAATAATTCTGGGAAGTCTTTGCTGTGTAAGTCTCCCAACTGTCTAGGTGGGTAGACTTGTAGTCTTCCATCCTTATTTAAATTGTTATGACTCTGGAGCCTGAACCTAATAGACATAAGGATAACATTGTATATGGAATACAAAATCTCTTCTAGCCTGGGTCCCCATTGAGCCTTAGAGATGGAAGCACCATATTATTAAATGAAATTTTTTTCTTTATTAATCTCTAAAACATGTGGAGTGATTTCTCCCTGAGAAGTCATATTAATTTTAAAAGAGTTGTACTTCTAGTCTTTTAGAAATTTTTTGAGGCTATCTTATCTGACAGAGTGGATTTGGTTCTAGTCTTCTTCTTTCCTGCACAATGACCTTCAAAATCTTAAATTAAATGATTCTACTACCTTAGAGTTTCAAAGTTATACATTTGAGTCATGAAATTGAATATCCATTGCAGGAAAAGGAAAAGCATTTGCATGTGGAGAGTGGTTTCTACCTCCATACCAGAATAGAAACAATAGTTTTGAGAGTACACTGCCGAGGGAAACAGGGCTGTTGGAGTCACAATTATGAAAGAAGACATGATTGTCTTTGGGGAGCAATTTCATTACATTTCAGCATACATTAATTGATTTCTCTTTAATGAAGACAGACCAGACTGGTAGGTGCACTATTTTGGAAGGTCAACTTGCACCAAAGGATTTTGAATTTTCAATTAGGCGTCTTTGCTAGGCCAATACATTGAGTCATGCTTGATAGAGTTATGTCATCTGAGAGATTTGAGAAAATGGTTATTGAGTGCAACTCTTAGTGTCATGGTTCAAATCTCAGCTGCCAACAAGTACATATGGACAAAACTAATCTATCTCTTATTAATAATTTTTCCTCTACTAGAGAAGCTTCTATTCTTTCAAAGTCAACATAGCTAAGCTTGTTTTCTTAAAAATACATTACTTTTATCATTTTAAAGTGACCTCGTAGTGGTATTGTTTTTAATATTTCCTTTAAGTGGATTATTACTTTTATTGCCATTTGTTTGTCTTCTCCAATGTGTTTATGTCATTAATAGATTCATTCCATTTCTCTCAAGTGAAGCTGATTATCTATTTCTGCATAGAGTAATATCTCTTGTAGCTTAAGCTTTCCTAATGCCAAGTAATTGAGAATTACTTTGAACTCTTTATCCCACCTCTGCTTCCCAGCACTGGGTAGACAATCCTGCAACTACATCAAGATTGGGTCTTGACAGCTCAGTAATAATGATAAAATGAACCAGTTACTGAGTGTCCATTAGTCTCTCTGGCTGTTTTTTGGGCATAGAAATGATGTGGGAGCTGTGCAGGAATTGAGTTCACTGACTAACTTTGAATTTGTTTTAGTGACATTGCAGAAAGGGAGGGGCAGAAAAAGAGGAGAAATTTCCTGCTTCAATATTAGTTACAATAAGCAATGTAGAGTCATTCAATTAACATTTGATAATCCATAAATTTCCTGTGTACCATTTCTTTCAGTCCACTGAACAGCACATTCAATAACCTGGATAAAGGACTGATTTTGTCATGAAATCCATCTTTATACAAAACTGACTTTGTCATGAATTTAAATTCCAGTAGTTACACTAGTTCAACCAATATAGAAAATCTGTAAAATGGTGTGACCTAACAGGACCGCTAATTTCATGGTTTAACCTATATAACCTTGCAAAGGATGTAAGTAATCCTTGATTTGCTCTCATACAAACCCCCTAGTCTCTGGAACACATGGCCATGGACTGTGTTTCAATTATTCAAAATGATTCTTTGAGATGATGACTCCATGTCCATAATCTCTTTCCTGTCTATGAGCTGTATCATGGACTCCTCATTGTTTTCTAATTCATGGCTTGTTTTTCTTAACATCAGTAACACAGTGACAGCAGTTACTGTTTGCATGTGACCTGTTTTTGGGTGCAGAACTTCTCAGCTATGAAGAAAAGGGTTGGCTCATTTGGATGATCAATCTGCATTGGAATTTGTACACAAAGAGCTGTGTTCCTTGGAGGTGAAGAAACATGAAGTGCTCTAGGAATAGTAGAGGAATTATTATTAAAATTTCTATTTCTCAGATTATGGTCTACTATGCCCCTAGGGTGGAAAGGCAGAGCTGGGAAGGCTTCTTTTGTCTGTTATGTAAATTCTGCTAACCCAGTAGTGGGAGAAGTTTCCCTTTGGAGTCTCACCTGGGCAGTATTATCTATTATGGGACTGTGGAAAGACTTACTGTTTGGATGTAGCTTACAGATTGTTTAAAAGGTTCTCTTCTTAACTCTTCATTAAGGAACTGTGAGGGAGACCAGAAGTCTTGCCCATAGTTGACATGTGATGGCCATCCTGTATATGTGCTAAATTTATTTATTGATGACTAAATCTGTTTTGGGCAATGACTTCACAGGATAAAGTCAGGTGGGATTCCAAACAAAGATAGAGAAAGTAGGCAGAGTCAAAGAGATGCCACATATTTGCTGAAGGTGATAAACCTCAAAACACTACATGTAAGCCACAACTGCATGGTGATATATACATGAATAGAAATGGGTGAGTTTAACATGTAAGAACTAACTAGGAATATACCTGAGGCATTGGACAAACACTGTTGTAATTATATAGTTTGTGTCTGACTATTTATACTTCTCTTCAACTGCATGGAATATGTAATTCAGTGATGTGTGTGTGGGGGGATGTAAATGTGCATTCTCTATCCTGGAAAAGTTAAACACCTTAGATCTTATTGTAGCAGAAATTACAGATAGCTGTTAAAAATCTGACCTGAGTCCTTGGAAAGAAGATTTCTTAGTCATCTAGCCTTGACTCAAGTGCTATAAATATTTTAATGTCTATTTATATCTCATTGAATTTTGGAAATAGGAAAAACTCATAAAAGCAGAAAGCCCTATCATGAAAACAATTTTTAGTGACTTTAGCCATCAAAGTTGTCTTCAGCTTGAAGAAAAATTATTTTTCATCATAGCCTTGAAGGAAGTAAATTATGCAACATGTTCACTCAAGATTGATGCTGGAAATCATTGCATTTTGGTTTCTATTTTGAAACATTTGAGGTAGGTACTAAAGTGTTGTATATTGTGGCAACTCCACTTAATAAAATTTATTTTGTAGTCATTTTATTCCTTCTATGGCTTTTGTTCAGCTTCTATTGTGCCTTTACCTAGTAATAGGTATTTTTCTGATGTAATATATTTAGAATGTCCTTCCTATCATTGAAGTTTAATTTAGATGTAGACAAGAAGACAGTGTCTAATCCCCTCTGACTGGAAGTACACACTGTTGTGGGTGCTGGGTATCAATGTTGATCCCTGTGGATGAGTCACCAATGTTCTAAGTGCTGAGTCTCATCAACATGTCAGTACCAGTGCGGTATGAACGGCTGATCTAAGTTCTTTACCACAGCCTTGATGACCTGGAAGAAATAAATGAGGGGTAGCATGGGGAACTAACTTAGGCTTTCTTTTTTTTCTGTTTGATATTTTTTATTTAATTTTTTTATTTTCTCTATTCAAAAATTTCCCCCTCCCCCTTCCCCCTACTTCCTGACCTATCCTCCTCTCTCCCCCTCCAGTCCCAGGATACCTCGCCCTGTTGGAAGGTCAAGGCTCTCCCCCTCCATCCAGGCCCAGGAAGGCAAGCATCCAAACAGACCAGAATCCCAAAAAGCCAGTACATCCAGCAGGAACACATCCCAGTGCCATTATCAGTGGCTTCTCTGCCAGCCCCTACCATCAGCCACACCCAGAGAGTCCGGCCAGACCACAGGCCCATTCAGTCCTAGTCCAGCTGGATTTGGTGAGCTCCCATTAGATCAGGAACATTATCTCAGTCAGTGAACCAACCCCTCTCTGCCCTGACCTTTTTTCTCATCCTCTGCTTCCCTCTGTCTCTCAACTGGACCCTGGGAGATCACTCCAGAGCTCTGATGTGGGTCCTGTCTCCATCTCCATCCATCCCCAGATGAAGGAAACATGGCAACACACGAGATACCCATCAGTGTCACCATGGGAAAAGGCAGGAGATGGTACTGAGTAAGGGGAGCACTTTTCCATTGTTGGAGGGAGTATGGGCAAGTCCAGCCACTTTCGAAATTAGTGTGGCAGTTTCTCAGGGGATCGGGGGTTGGCCTGCCTTAGGGTCCAGCAATACCACTCTTGGGAGTATACCCAGGAGATGCCCAGTCATATTACAGAGGCATTTGTTCAACAATTATTGTAGTGGCATTGTTTGTGATGGCCAGAACCTGGAAACAACCTAGATGTCCTTTAATGGAAGGATGGATAAAATAGGTGTGGAATATATCCACATTAGAGAACTACTCAGCAGAAAAAACAAAACAAAACAAAACAAAAAAAATGACATCTTGAATTTTGCATGCAAACGGATGGACATAGAAAACATTCCTGAGTGAGATAACCCAGACCCAAAAAGATGAATATGGTATGTACTCACTCATTAGTAGACTCTTCCCATAGACAAAGGACATTAATCCTATAGTTTGCAAGCCTAGAGAAGCCAAATAACAAGGTAAACCCAAAGAAAACCATAAATAATTCCTCCTGGAAATTGTAAGAAAACGAGATTTCCTGGCAAAAGGTGGGAGCATGAGAATGGGGGTCTGGGATGGGGAAAGGGAGAGAGAGAAGGGAGAAAGAAAAGACTGAATAGAGCTTGGGGGAGTGGGGAGGTAGAGATGGAGGAAGGGTGGATATAGGATCAGGGAACAAGATATCTATATTAAGGGAGCCATGTTAGGGTTGACAAGATACTTGGCTCTTGAAGAGATCCCAGGTTTCCATGGGGATGTCCCCAGTTAGGTCCTTGGGCAGAAGTGCAGAGGGTGCCTGAACTGGCCTTGCCCCACTATCACACAGTTTATCTCGAATATCACCATAGAACCTTCATCCGGTGATGGATGGAGATAGAGACAGAGACCCTCATCAGAAAATGGACTGAGCTTCCAAGGTCCAATTGAAGAGCAGAGGAGAGAGAAAATGAACAAGGAAGTCTAGACCACGAGGGGTTAGTCCACCCACTGAGACAATGTGCCTGTTCTAATAGGAGCTTACTAAATCCAGCTGGACCAGGACTGAATGAACATGTGATCAAACTGGACTGTCTGAATGTGGCTAACACTGGGGGCTGACTGAGAAGCCATTGATAAAGTCACTGGGACTTGTTTCTACTGCATGAACTGGCAATTTAAGACCCTAGTCTATTTGGATGCAAAGCTTCCTAGTCCTGGATATAGTGGGGAGGGCCTTGGACATGCCACAGGGCAGGGTTCTCTGCCCTCTCTTAAGGAGAGAGGGGGAGAGAGGAGGATGAGTGGGGGAGCAGGAGGGGAATGGGAGGAGGGGAGGAAGTGTAAATTTTTTTTACTTTTTTTTATTGAAAAAAAGTACTTCCGCCTCCTCCCAGCCTCCCATTTCCCTCCCCCTCCTTCCACTCTTCTCCCCCTCCCCCAACTTCTCTCCCCCTCCCTTTCCAGTCCAAAGAGCAGTCAGGGTTCCCTGCCCTGTGGAAAGTCCAAGGTCCTGCTCCCTCCATCCAGGTCTAGGAAGGTGAGCATCCAAACTGGCTAGACTCCCACAAAGCCAGAACATGAAGTAGGATCAAAACCCAGTGCCATTGTCCTTGGCTTCTCATCAGCCCTCATTGTCTGCCATGTTCACAGAGTCCACTTTTATCCCATGCTTTTTCAGTCACAGTCCAGCTGTCCTTGGTGAGCTCTCAATAAATCAGCCCCACTGTCTCAGTGGGTGGTTGCACCCCTCGTGGTCCTGACTTCCTTTCTCATGTTCTTCCTCCTTCAGCTCCTCATTGGGACCTTGGGAGCTCAGTCCGGTGCTACAATGTGGGTCTCTGTCTCTATCTCCATCCGTCGCCAGATGAAGGTTCTATGGTGATATGCAAGATATTCATCAGTATGGCTATAGGATAGGGTCATTTCAGGTTCCCTATCCTCAGCTGCCCAAGGAACTAACTGGGGACATCGCCCTGGGCACCTGGGAGCCCCTCTAGGTTCAAGTCTCTTGCCAATCCTAAGATGGCTCCCTTAATTAAGATATGTGCTTCCCTGCTCCCCTATCCAACCTTCCTTTATCTCAATCATCCCATTTCCCCAAGTTCCCCTCATCCTCTCCTCACTTTTCTCTCCCCATCTCGCCTTACTCCCCCCCAAGCTCCCAATTTTTTTCCCATCAAAATTGCCTACTTTCCATATCCAGGATGATAACTATATGTTTTTCTTTAGGTTCACCTTCTTATTTATCTTCTTTCTGATCACAAATTAGACTCAATGACCCTTATTTATGGCTACAAACCAATTATGAGTGAGCACATCCCATGTTTATCTTTCTGGGTCTGGGTTACCTCACTCAGGATAGTGTTTTCTATTTCCATCTACTTGCATGCAAAATTCGAGAAGTCATTCTTTTTTACCGCTGAGTAGTACTCTAATGTATATATATATATATATATATATATATATATATATTCTACACTTTCTTCATCCATTCTTCCATTGAAGGACATCTAGGTTGTTTTCAGGTTCGGACTATAACAAATAATGCTGCTATGAACATAGTTGAACAAATGTTTTTGTCATATGATAGGGAATCTCTTGGTTATATTCACAAGAGTGGTATTGCTGGGTCCAGGGGTAGGTTGATCCCGAATTTCCTGAGAAACCACCACACTGATTTCCAAAGTGGTTGCACAAATTTGCATTCCCACCAGCAATGGATGAGGGTACCGCTTCCTCCACAACCTCTCCAGCAAAGGCTATCATTGGTATTTTTGATTTTAGCCATTCTGACAGGTGTAAGATGGTATATCTAAGTTGTTTTGAGTGGCATTTCCCTGATCGCTAAGGAGGTTGAACATGACCTTAAGTGTCTTTTGGACATTTGAACTGCTTCTGTTGAGAATTCTCTGTTCAGTTCAGTGCCCCATTTTTTAATTGGGTTAATTAGCATTTTAAAGTCTAGTTTCTTGAGTTCTTTATATATTTTGGAGATCAGACCTTTGTCTGTTGCGGGGTTGGTGAAGATCTTCTCCCAGTCAGCAGATTGCCTTTTTGTTTTAGTGACAGTGTCCTTTGCTTTACAGAAGCTTCTCAATTTCAGTAGGTCCCATTTATTCAATGTTGCCCTTAATGTCTGTGTTGCTGGGGTTATACATAGGAAGCAATCACCTGTGCCCATATGTTGTAGGGTATTTCCCACTTTTTCTTCTATCAGGTTCAGTGTGTTCAGACTGATATTGAGGTCTTTGATCCACTTGGACTTGAGTTTTGTGCATGGTGGTAGATATGGGTCTATTTTCATTCTTCTACAGGTTGACAACCAGTTGTGCCAGCACCATTTGTTGAAGATGTTTTCTTTCTTCTATTGTATACTTTTAGCTCCTTTATCCAAAATGAGGTGTTCATAGGTTTGTGGGTTAAAATCTGAGTCTTCTGTAGGTTTCCATTGGTCACTTCTCTGTTTTTATGCCAATACCACTCTGTTTTCATTACTGTAGCTCTGTAATAGAGTTTGAAGTCAGGGATGGTAATTCCTCCAGATGTTTCTTTAATGTATAAGATTGTTTTGGCTATCCTGGGTTTTTTGTTTTGTTTTGTTTTTCCATATAAAGTTGATTATTGTCCTCTCAAGATCTGTGAAGAATTTTGATGGGACCTTGATGGGGATTGCATTGAATCTATAAATTGCCTTTGGTAGAATTGCCATTATTACTATGTTGATCCTCCCAATCTAAAAGCAAGGGAGATCCTTCCATTTTCTGGTGTCCTCTTCAATATCTTTCTTCAATGCCTTAAAGTTCTTGTCAAATAGATCTTTCACTTCCTTGGTTAGAGTTACCCCAAGATATTTGATGCTGTTTGTGGCTATCGTGAAAGGTGATGCTTCTCTGATTTCCCTCTCTGCTTCCATATCCTTTGTGTATAGGAGCGGGACTGACTTTTTGGTGTTGATATTGTATCCTGCCACATTACTAAAGGTGTTTATCAGCTATAGGAGTTCTTTGGTGGAGTTTTTGGGGTCGCTTATGTACACTATCATATCATCTGCAAATAATGGAAGTTTAACTTCTTCCTTTCCAATTCGAATCCCCTTTATCCCCTTATGTTGTCTTTTTTTTTGTGTGTGTGTGTGTGTGTTTTTTTTTTTTCGAGACAGGGTTTCTCTGTGGCTTTGGAGCCTGTCCTGGAACTAGCTCTTGTAGACCAGGCTGGTCTCGAACTCACAGAGATCCGCCTGCCTCTGCCTCCCAAGTGCTGGGATTAAAGGCGTGCGCCACCACCGCCCGGCTCCCTTATGTTGTCTTATTGCTATTGCTAGAATTTCAAGCACTATATTGAAAAGGAATGGAGAGAGTGGACAGCCTTGTCGTGTTTCTGATTTTAGTGGGATGGCTTTGAGTTTCTCTCCGTTTAATTTGATGTTAGCTGTCGGCTTGCTGTAAATAGCTTTTATTATATTTAGGTATGACCCTTGTATCACTAATCTCTTCAAGACCTTTATCATAAAGGGGTGTTGAATTTTTTTCAAATGCTTTTTCAGCATCTAATGAAATGATCATATGGTTTTTTTTCTTTCAGTTTATTTATATGATGGATTACATTGATAGATTTTCATATGTTGAACCAGCCCTGCATCTCTGGGATGAAGCCTACTTGATCATAATGGATAATTTTTCTAATGTGTTATTGGATTCAGTTTTCCAGTATTTTGTTGAGGATTTTGCGTCAATGTTCATGAGTGAGATTGGCCTGTAATTCTCTTTCTTGGTTGAGTCTTTGTGTGGTTTTGTTATCAGGGTAACTGTAGCTTCATAAAAGGAATCTGGCAATGACTCTTCTGTTTCTATATTGTGAAATACATTAAGGAGAATAGGTATTAGCTCTTCTTGGAAGTTGTGGTAGAATTCTGCATTGAAACCATCTATTCCTGGACTTTTTTTGGAAGGGAGGTTTTTGATAACAGCTTCTAATTCTTTGCAACTAACAGGTATATTTAGATTGTTCACCTGGTCCTGATTTAACTTTGGTACATGGTATTTATCTAAAAAAGTGTCCATTTCTTTTACATTTTCCATTTTTGTGGCATACAGGCTTTTGTAGTAAGATCTAATGATTCTCTGAATTTCCTCTGTGTCTGTGGTTATGTCCCCCTTTTCATTTCTGCCGCTTGCATATTCTCTCTCTGCCGTTTGATTAGTTGGGATAGGGGTTTATCAATCTTGTTGATTTTCTCAAAGAACTAGCTTTTTCTTTCATTAATTCTTTGGATTGTTTTCTTTTTTTCTATTTTGTTGATTTCAGCCCTCAGTTTGATTATTTCCAGTCTTCTACTCCTCCTAGGTGAGTCTGCTTCTTTTTTTTTCTAGAGCTTTCAGGTGGGCTGTTAAGTCACCAATGTGAGCTTTCTCTGTTTTCTTTAAGTGGGCACTTAGTGCTATGAACTTTCCTCTTAGGACTGCTTTCATAGTGTCCCATAGGTTTGAGTATGTTGTTTTTTTTTTTATTTTCATTGAACTCAAGGAAGATTTTAATTTCTTTCTTTATTTCTTCCTTGATCCAGGTGTGGTTCAGTAGTTGACTGTTCAGTTTCCATGAGTTTGTAGGCTTTCTGGGGGTAGCATTGTTGTTGAATTCTAACTTTAATCCATGGTGATCTAATAAGACACAGGTGGTTACTAATTTTTTTTGTAACTGTGGAAGTTTGCTTTGTTACCGAGTATGTGGTCAATTTTCGAGGAGTTTCCATGAGCTGCAGAGAAGAAGGTATATTCTTTCCTATTTGGGTGGAATGTTCTATAGATGCCTGTTAAGTCCATTTGATTCATTACCTCCATTAATTCTCTTATTTCTCTGTTAGGTTTCTGTCTGTTTGACCTGTCCATTGGTGAGAGAGGAGTGTTGAAGTCTCCTAATATTAGTGTGTGCAGTTTGATGGCTGCCTTCAGTTTTAGTAATGTTTCTTTTACGTACATGGGTGCTTTTATATTAGAGGCATAGATATTTAGGATTGAGACTTCATCCTGATGAACTGTTCCTGTTATGAGTATAAAATGACCCTCTCCATCTCTTCTGATATTTAAGTTTGAGGTCAACTTTGTTAGAAAGTAGTATGGCCACACCTGCTTGTTTCTTAGGTCCATTTGCTTGATAAGCCTTATCCCAACCCTTTATTCTGAGTAGGTGCCTTTCTTTGTGGTTGAGGTGTGTTTCTTGTAAACAGCAGAATGTTGGATCCTGTTTTCTTATCCAATCTCATAGCCTGTGCCTTTTTATAGGTGAGTTGATTCCATTGACATTAAGTGATATTAATGACCAGTGGTTGTTAACTCCGGTCACTTTTTTAGTAGTGGATTTTGTGTGTTTCCCTTTGAGTTGTGCTGGTGAAGGTTCTCTAGATGTCTGAGTTATTGTGGTCATTGTTGGACACCTTGGTTTGTGATTTTACTTCTATTGCTTTCTGTAAGGCTGGATTTGTGGCTATGCATTGTTTAAATTTGTTTTCATCCTGGAAAATTTTGTTTTCTCCATTTATAGTGAACAAAAGCTTGGCTGGGTATAGTAGTCTGGGCTTGCATCCATGGTCTCTTAGTTTCTGCAGTACATCTATCCAGGACCTTCTGGCTTTCATGGTTTCCATAGAGAAGTCAGGTGTAAATCTGATAGGTTTATCTTTATAAGTAACTTGGCCTTTTCCCTTTGCAGCTCTTTTAATTAATCAATTAATTAATTTATGTATTTATTTATTATGTATACAATATTCTGTCTGTGTGTGTGCCTGAAGGCCAGAAGAGGGCACCAGTCCCCATCACAGATGGTTGTGAGCCACCATGTGGTTGCTGGGAATTGAACTCAGGATCTTTGGAAGAGCAGGCAATGCTCTTAACCTCTGAGCCATCTCTCCAGCCCCTCCTTTGCAGCTCTTAATATTCTTTCTTTATTCTGTATGCTTTGTGTTTTGATTATTATATGGCGAGGGGATTCTTTTTTTTTTTTTTTTTTTTATCCAGCCTTTTCGGTGTTCTGTATGCTTCTTGAATCTTCATAGGTATATCGTTCTTTAGGTTGGGAAAGTTTTCTTCTATAATTTTATTAAATATATTTTCTGGACCATTGAACTGCACTTCTTCTTTTTCTTCTGCTCCTATTATTCTTAGGTTTGTGATGCGAGTTTGTTGGTCTTGTGTTTTCTTTGATCAGTGCGTTTATTTTCTCTATGGTATCTTCAAAATCAGAGATTCTTTCTTCTATCTCTTGTATTCTGTTGGTTATGCTTGTTTCTGTAATCTAATTCATTTACCGAGATTTTCCATGTCTAGTTGGCCCTCTGTTTGTGTTTTCTTCCTTGCCTCCATTTCAGTTTTCAAGTCTTGAACTGTTTCCATTATCTGTTTGATTGTTTTTCCTTGGTTTCCTAGGGTATCATTCACTGATTTATTCAATTCGTCAAACTTTCTGTTATACTTCTCATCCATTTCTATAAGGGCATTTTTTACATGTTGTTTAAGGGTGTCAATCACTTTCATAAAGTAAATTTTTTTATACTTCTTCTTGATTAAGGTGTTCATGTCCTCCTGTTGTGAGGTTGCTGGGTTCTGGTGGTTTCATGTTGTTTTTCAGATTGTTGGGTGAATTCTTGCATTGGCGCCTGCCCATCTCTTCCTCTGAATGCTCTCCTATAAATCTTCTTTTCCAGGATCAGATCTCCTTGCCTACTGATGTACCTTCCCAGTGATGGCACTCCCCAGAGATGGCTCTCCTGGTGCCCAGATCAGATCTCCGTGCTGGTTTGGTAGCTTGTAAACAAAGCGCCTACCTTGCTTGCTACAGGCAGGCTATTGAGACAGAGAAATTCCGGCCGGCCCAGTTGCCCAAAGGATTTGGCCCCAGTGCTCTGACAGGCTGAGCTGGGTGATGTTATGTGCCCAAAGAGGGAAGAGAGGCAGAAGTGGGGAGGGTTCTGAATGCAAGCTGGGTGGGATAGGAAGAGAGAGGCAGTATGCAGGAAGTATAGGCCCTGCAGGAAGACCAGGAAATATAGGGGTAGATGAGGAACGTCTGAGTTCCATGTCCCGGGCTGCTGCTGCGGGTCAGAAACGCACTCACCCCAGAGATGGCTCTCCTGGAGCCGAGATCAGATCTTTTTGCTGGTTAAGTAGCTCCTAAACAAAGCGCCTATCTTGCTTGCTGCAGGCAGGCTATTGAGACAAAGAGCCTCCCGCCCTCCCGGTTGCCCAAAGGATTTGGACCCAGTGCCCAGACAGGCTGAGCTGGGTGATGTTATGTGCCCGAAGAGGGAAGGGGAAGTGTAAATTTTTTTTTGAAAAGGAAAATTCTCAATTTATTAGCAAATTTTTAGACTCTTTTAAGATCCTGTTCCATCAATTTCTTAAAAAGTCAAATCTTATTAATTGCATGCTTTTCAGTTCAGGCAGGCATATCACGCTAATGGTTTCCAGATGGAAGGCTTGAGTCATCATTTTCGAAGTATTTGATCCTGAGATCTCCAATAGAGAAAAAGAAAACTCCACATGTTTGGAGGAATGGACTGAAATTCATTCTGTGCGAGTCTACTGTGACCTGGGAAAGTTCACTTGGCCATGTGCACAATAAAGTGAAGTTAGGTTGGACAAGAAGGCTGCTAGAAGTATCTTCTTCAATTTTACTTAGCATGCCACTCTGCCACCGCCATTCAAATTCCTATTTTTATTTGCACACTTGCTGTGGGGACACTCATGCTCTCAGTATGTCTTTTTCTTTTTTTATTGTTTATTTATTTATTAAAGATTTCTGCCTTCTCCCCGCCACCACCTCCCATTACCCTCCCTCTCCCCCATCAAGTCCCCCTCCCTCATCATCCCTAAGAGTAATCTGGGTTCCCTGCCCTGTGGGAAGTCCAAGGACCACCCAGCTCCATCCAGGTCTAGTAAGGTGAGCATCCAAACTGCCTAGGCTCCCACAAAGCCAGTACGTGCAGTAGGATCAAAAACCCATTGCCATTGTTCTTGAGTTCTCAGTAGTCCTCATTGTCCATTATGTTCAGCAAGTCCGGTTTTATCCCATGCTTTTTCAGACCCAGGCCAGCTGGGGAAGTGTAAATTTTTGAATGGAAAAAATAAAAAAGAAGGTGTGGAACATGTACACATTTGAGTGCTGTTCAGCAGTAAAAAATGTGAATGAAAAGCGTGAATGAAAATGGAGGACACTGTCCTGAGTGAGAAAACCCAGACCCAGGGAGATGAATATGGTAGGTACTCACTCATTGGTGGACTCTAGCCATAAACAGAGGACATTGCGCCTATAGTTCAGGAGCCTGGAGAGGGCAGATAATGAGGTGAACCCAAAGACAGATATAGATCCTCCTGGAAATTGAACCTGGAAATTGGAAGCAGGTAAGATTATCAGGCAGGGTTGGGTGCATAGGGAGGGAGATGGGGTATGGAGAGGGGGAGAAGAGGAGAGAGAGGGGAGAACAGGAAGATTGGGGAGAGCTTGGGGGAGTGGGAGAATGGAGATGGAGGAGGGGCAGACATGGGAGCAGGGAAGAAGATATTTTGATTAGGGGAGCAATTATGGGGTTGGCAGGAGACTTAGCTCTGGGGAGGATTCCAGGTGTCCTTGGGGATGTCCCCAGCTGGGTCCTTGGGCAGCAGAGGAGAGGGTGCCTGGAATGGCTTTCTTCTTAAAGAATTTCAGAGCCCAAGTCTCCCCCAAAAGAGGGAAAAGTACAAAAAGTAATCAGGATACAAACTGACAGTAAAAGTCTTTGAAAGGAAATTAACTATTTAATCAAAGCAATTGGCCACAACTGGAGCCTAGAAGCTCACATACCAAGGGTAACCATGCTGGAATTCATTCCTCTCAAAAAGAGAGAATCATAACTTGTAGGCATGAAGACTGCCTTGTATGAATGGTATCATATTCTTTTTCCCAGGTGCCTGAAAAACATTCAGTTAGGAGCTCTAAGCAGTGATGACTCAAGATGATATCCAGGTTGTGAGGACTTCCAGAGACATAAATCTGAAGTCACTATAAGGTTAAGGTGATCAGGCATCCACAAAGAGCTGTGGAATTTGAGTGGACTGATAGGAATGGAGGTTTGTGAAAGCCCGAGGATCAAATGCCAGAGAGTATTGTTTATGATGCACCTGAAGACAAGCTGGCATGAGCTGTTCTCTTCCTCCACTCAGCTGTGCTGGGTCTTCCTCCTCTAGTTCTTCCACCCTTTACTGCTTTGGCACCTCATGTAGTGGTCAGTGACAGTACCCTGCAGCCCCCACTTTGAGGGCCCCACTGGGAATTAAAAACTCCTCAGTCTCCACCATGTCAATCCCTGGTACCTGCCTGCCTGGAAGGAATAAGGATATTCTAGGAGACATTTATATATCTCCCTTTGGCCAACAAATAGCAAAATAGTAGACACCATGAAGTTCTAACTTCCCTGGGAGTTTCACTGTGGGAAAATACTGACTTTTCCAGATGAGAATGTCTCTCTGACATTTGCTCCCATTCACTATTTATCTGACCACCTTGCAGAAGTGGAGCATGGATGAGGGTTTCAGAGATGGGAGGATTTTCATTTTTTGGTTTAGTTATAGACGTTAATTGTGTTTATCTCTTGCCAGGTATCTTCACCTTTTAGGGCTGCAAGGATGCATTGATTTTCTTAGTGTCATCACTGTTGCAAATAAGTCAAACTGAAACAAATGTCATGTTTATAATTTTTCATTAATAATTCACTCATTTGTATTTCTATTGTTTCGATTTGTTTTAAAGAATAGTCTCACCATGAATCTGTGGCTGGCTTAGAACTCACTATATAGACTTTCATTTTCTACAATATCAAAGAGATTTGCCCACCTTGTTTCCAGTGTACCAGAATTGGAGGTGGATGCATTACAGACAACCAATTTGTAATTTTTTAAAAGTTTTCATGACAGGGATTATTTTTTAGCCTTGGATGTTCTGGAACTAACTTTCTATGATGGAGAAAGGTCATTGGCTAATAAAGAAACTGCTTTGGCCCATTTGATAGGTCAGCCTTTAGGTGGGTGGAGTAAACAGAATAGAATGCTGGGAGGAAGAGGAAGTGAGCTCAGACTCGACAGCTCTGCTCTCTGGAGCAGACGCCATGCTCTCCTCTCCAGAGCAGACGCGATGAAGCTCTGACCCAGGATGGACGTAGGCTAGAATCTTCCTGGGAAGCGCATCTTGGGGTGCTACATACATGAACAGAAATGGGCCAAGCAGTGTTTAAAATAATAGAGTTTGTGTGTCGTTATTTTGGGGCATAAGCTAGCCAGGCAACCATGAGCCGGGCTGTGGGAAGAGGCCCGCAGCTCCTATTACATTTCTAGACCAGACTGGCCTTGGATTTACAGAGATCTATCTGTCTATGCTGCCCAAGTGTTAGGATCAAAGATATGCACCACCAACATCCAGTGTAAGTTTGTTCTTTTAATTGACTTAATAAAGACAAGTTGCTAAGCCTGCTGGTTATGGTATCTAAGAAACCAGATGTGTCCTACCTTCAGTAACAGAAGAAGACTCCCATCAAATGCTGCCCTCTTGCCATAAAGTCCCTTGACTTTCAAGTCTGAGTAATATTGGTTTTCTTTATCTTTGAATGTGCTACAATTCATCAAGAAACTAGGGCAGTGTGATGTCCTTATTCTACAGATGGTGAAATGCAATCACGCAGGGATAAGTGATTTTGGATATACTTAAGTATAACCAATCATCTTAGCTGTTCCAAAATTTTAATGACTCACTAAATGAAGCTGAAGTCAGGTAAGTCAGTCATAGTAGCACAGGCATATGGCCATTATACTTAGGAAGTGTGGGGGATTTTATAATTTCAAAGTCATTCGAGTTGAGGATGGTCAATGGAGTATGTATGTTTGGAGACCATTGGTACATAGGGATACTGTGATTGGTGGACAGTGTCCATAGTCTTCCCTCTAGCTGTAGAACTTCAAGGCCATGGCACCAGGAAGTGTTGGCTTAGGTATTTACCACTCCAAGTTTCCTATTCTTACTAATGTTTTATGTCAAATGCAGTTTAGGTCACTTAAAGGTTAGACTCATGTTGCTCAATAAAGACTAAAATTCTACTGTGAGTGGATGAATTAGCCACATTCATGGATGATTTCCATATTTGTGTATTCAAAACAGTATGTCCAGTACTGAAACCATAACACACAGCCACAGACCCAGTAGATTTAACTCACTTATTTTCATACAATATTCACTCATACTTAAGAAAGAAGAAATTGTAAGAGAAGAATTTGGAAAGGGATGGAAAGAGAACAAGGAATGGATAAAGTGATGGCATATATTTCACTTAAATTGTATAAAAATAGATTTTTAATAAAAATGTGGCTTGAGAGATAGCTTACCAATTAAGAGCAGTAGGTGTTTTTGAAAAGACAGAGGTTATGTTGCTTGAACTTCTGTAACTCTTCTGGCCTCAGCAGGTGCTGCACACAGACACAGGTGAGCAAACATTCATATGCAAAAAATGAAGCTTAAAGAATGAAATCCTGTAGAGTAATTCAAAAGCCTTAAGACAAGCAGTAATCAGGACTAGTTCAAATGAACTCTTTTCAGTCCTTCGCAGGATCTCTAGCCTTTGTCTGAACCACCATGTTCAGTGTCATAAGAAAGCTTATTCTGAGGTTAGAATAGGTCAGAGTAGCTGTTTATTTAAGAACAAAATTTACAATGTGGATAGCAGTTTTCCATTTTATTTTGTATTCTAGTTCTATTTTGTTTGAATGTTGATAAATCTTTTAAATATATCTTTTAAATTATACATTATGATGTATCTTTTAATCATACATTATTATATGATTATCATGCATAATCAGAAGGATAGTTTTGCTCTGTAAATCTTTATCTGCCTCAGTGGTTAAACTCTCCTTCTCCTGGAATTTTTTTGCTTTGTTCTGTTTTGTTTGTTAGTTAGTTAGTTTTTTTGCAACAGATTTTCTCTGTAGCTTTGTAGCCTTTCCTGGAAGTAGCTCTTGTAAACCAGGCTGGACTTGAACTCACAGAGGTCCACCTACCTTTGCCTCCCAAGTGTTTGGATTAAATGCTTGCACCAACACTGCCTATCTAATCTTGTCCTTTATAAAGCTGTTCACTATATAAACTTGGGCTTGATTTTAATAGAATAGCTTTGAGTTTCTCTCCATTTAATTTAATGTTAGCTACCAGCTTAGTGTATATTGCTTTTATTATATTTAGATATGATCCTTGTATCCCTAAACTCTCCAAAATCTTTATCATAATGGGGTGTTGAATTTTGTCAAATACTTTTTCAGCATCTAATGAAATGATCATATTTTTTCTTTCAGTTTATTTGTATGATGGATTACATTAACAGATTTTTGTATGTTGAGCTAGCCCTGCATCTCTGGCATGAAGCCTACTTGATCAAAATGAATGATGTTTTTATGTGTTCTTGGATTCGGTTTGCCAGTAATTTATTCAGGATTTTTCATCAATATTCATGAGTGAGATTGGTCAGTAACTATCTTTCTTGGTTGAGTCTTTGTGTGGTTTTGGTATCAGGGTGACTGTACCTTCATAAAAAGAATTTGGCAATGACTCTTCTATTTCTATTATGTGGAACACATTAAAGAGTATAGGTATTAGCTCTTCTTGAAAGTTCTGGTAGAATACTGCACTAAACCCATCTGGTCCTGAGCTTTTTTGGTTGGGAGGCTTTGGACGACAGCTTCTATTTCTTCATGACATATAGGTCTATTTAAATTGTTAACCTGGGGAGACCTGATCTCGGCACCAGGAGAGACAGCAGTGTGGTGAGTTTGTGACCGGCTGCGGAAGGAGCCCTGGACAGGGAACTCTGAAGTCCCTCATCCCCCACCCTATACTCCCTGGGCTCTTTGCAGGGGCTCTACACCCCGCATACTGCCTCTCTCCTCTTGTCCCACCCCGCTTGCATCCAGAACCCTTCTCCCTTCTGCCCCCTTTCCTCTTTGGGCACATAACACCATCCAGCTCAGTCTGTCTGGTGCTGGGGGCAAATCCACAGGGCAAGTAGGCAGGGGAGACCTCCTTTGTTTCACTGGCCTGCCTGCAGCAAGTAAGGTAGGTGCTTTGTTTACGAACTACCCAACCTGCATGGAGACCTGATCTCGGCACCAGGAGAGACATCAGTGTGGTGAGTTTGTGACCGGCTGCAGAAGCAGCCCTGGACAGGGAACTCTGAAGTCCCTCATCCCCCACCCTATACTCCCTGGGCTCCTTGCAGGGGCTCTACACCCCGCATACTGCCTCTCTCTTCTTGTCCCACCCAGCTTGCATCCAGAACCCTTCTCCCTTCTGCCCCCTTTCCTCTTTGGGCATAAAACACCATCCAGCTCAGTCTGTCTGGCGCTGGAGGCAAATCCTCAGGGCAAGTAGGCAGGCGAGACTTCCTTTGTTTCACTGGCCTGCCTGCAGCAAGCAAGGTAGGCGTTTTGTTTATGAACTACCCAACCTGCACGGAGATCTGATATTGGCACCAGGAGAGCCATCAGTGGGAGAGCTAATCTCGGTACCAGGAGAGCCGTCTTTTGGCACGGAGATCTGATATTGGTACCAGGGGAGACATCACTGGAGCACCAGGAGAGCTATCACTGCAGAGTGCCATCACTGGGAAGGTACAACAGTAGGCAAGAAGACCTGATCCGGTAAAAGAAGATCCATAGGGAAGCATTCGGAGAAAGAGATGGGCAGGCGCCAATGCAAGAATTCACCCAACAATCTGAAAAACTATATGAAACCACCAGAACCCAGCGACCTCACAACAGGAGGACATGAACACCTTAATCATGAAGAAGTAGATAAAACTGACTTTATGTAAGTGATTGACGCCCTTAAACAGCATATAAAAAATGCCCTTATAGAAATGGATGAGAAGTATAACAGAAAGTTTGAAGAATTGAGTAAATCAGTGAATGATACCCTAGGAAACCAAGGAAAAACAATCAAACAGATAATGGAAACAGTTCAAGACTTAAAAACTGAAATGGAGGCAAAGAAGAAAACACAAACAGAAGGCCAGCTGGACAGGGAAAATCTAGGTAAACGAATAGAGACTACAGAAGCAAGCATAACCAACAGAATACAAGAGATAGAAGAAAGAATCTCAGATTCTGAAGATGCCATAGAGAAAATAAACACGCTGATCAAAGAAAACAGCAAGGCCAACAAATTCTCATCACAAAACATTCAGGAAATATGGGACACAATAAAAAGACCAAACCTAAGAATAATAGGAATAGAAGGAGAAGAAGCGCAGCTCAACGGTCCAGAAAATATATTTAATAAAATTATAGAAGAAAACTTTCCCAACCTAAAGAAAGATATACCTATGAAGGTTCAAGAAGCATACAGAACACCGAATAGGCTGGATCAAAAAAAAAATCCTGTCGCCATATAATAATCAAAACACAAAGCATACAGAATAAAGAAAGAATATTAAGAGCAGCAAAGGAAAAAGGCCAAGTTACTTATAAAGGTAAACTTATCAGACTTACACCTGACTTCTCTATGGAAACCATGAAAGCCAGACGGTCCTGGATAGATGTACTGCAGAAACTAAGAGACCATGGATGCAAGCCCAGACTACTATACCCAGCCAAGCTTTCATTCACTATAAATGGAGAAAACAAAATTTTCCAGGATAAAATCAAATTTAAACAATACGTAGCCACAAATCCAGCCTTACAGAAAGTAATAGAAGGAAAATCACTAACCAAGGAGTCCAACAATGACCACAATATCTCAGACAACTAGAGACCCTTCACCAGCGCAACACAAAGAAGGGGAACACACAAAATTTACTACTAAAAAAATGACCGGAGTTAACAACCACTGGTCATTAATATCACTTAATGACAATGGACTCAACTCTCCTATAAAAAGACACAGACTAAGAGATTGGATACAAAAACAGGATCCAACATTCTGCTGTTTACAAGAAACACACCTAAACCACAAAGACAGGCACCTACTCAGAATAAAGGGTTGGGATAAGGCTTATCAAGTAAATGGACCTAAGAAACAAGCAGGTGTGGCCATACTAATTTCTAACAAAGTTGACTTCAAACTTAAATCAATCAAAAGAGATGGAAAGGGACATTTTCTACTCATAACAGGAACAATTCATCAGGATGAAGTCTCAATCCTGAATATCTATGCCCCTAATATAAAAGCACCTACGTACATAAAAGAAACATTGTTAAAACTCAAGGCAGCCATCAAACCGCACACATTAATAGTAGGAGACTTTAATACTCCTCTCTCACGAATGGACAGGTCAATTAGACAGAAACCTAACAGAGAAATAAGAGAATTAATGGAGGTAATGAATCAAATGGACTTAACAGACATCTATAGAATATTCCACCCAAATAGGAAAGAATATACCTTCTTCTCTGCAGCTCATGGAACCTTCTCAAAAATCGACCACATACTCGGTAACAAAGCAAACATCCACAGTTACAAAAAGATATTAATAACCACCTGTATCTTATCAGATCACCATGGATTAAAGCTAGAATTCAGCAACAATGCTACCCCCAGAAAGCCTACAAACTCATGGAAACTGAATAGTCAACTACTGAACCATACCTGGATTAAGGAAGAAATAAAGAAAGAAATTAAAGTCTTCCTTGAAGACAATGAAAATAAAGAAACAACATACTCAAACCTATGGGACACTATGAAAGCAGTCCTGAGAGGAAAGTTCATAGCACTAACTGCCCACTTAAAGAAAACAGAGAAAGCACACATTGGAGACTTAACAGCCCACCTGAAAGCTCTAGAAAAAAAAGAAGCAGACTCACCTAGAAGGGGTAGAAGCCTGGAAATAATCAAACTGAGGGCTGAAATCAACAAAATAGAGACACAGAAAACAATTGAAAGAATCAATGAATCAAAAAGCTGGTTCCTGGAGAAAATCAAAAAGATTGATAAACCCCTATCCAAACTAATCAAACGGCAGAGAGAGAATTTGCAAATTAATAAGATCAGAAATGAAAAGGGAGACATAACCACAGACACAGAGGAAATTCAGAGAATCATTAGATCTTACTACAAAAGCCTGTATGCCACAAAACTGGAAAATGTAAAAGAAATGGACACTTTTTTAGATAAATACCATATACCAAAGTTAAACCAGGACCAGGTGAACAACCTAAATAGACCTGTTAGTCATGAAGAATTAGAAGCTGTTATCAAAAACCTCCCTTCCAAAAAAAGTCCAGGAATAGATGGTTTCAATGCGGAATTCTACCACAACTTCCAAGAAGACCTAATACCTATACTCCTTAATGTATTTCACAATATAGAAAATGAAGAGTCATTGCCAAATTCCTTTTATGAAGCTACAGTAACTCTGATACCAAAACCACACAAAGACCCAACCAAGAAAGAGAATTACAGGCCAATCTCACTCATGAACATCGACGCAAAAATCCTCAACAAAAATCTGGCAAACCGAATCCAAGAACACATTAGAAAAATTATCCATTATGATCAAGTAGGTTTCATCCCAGAGATGCAGGGCTGGTTTAACATACGCAAATCTATCAATGTAATCCATCATATAAATAAACTGAAAGAAAAAAACCATATGATCGTTTCCTTAGATGCTGAAAAAGCATTTGACAAAATTCAACATCCCTTTATGATAAAAGTCTTGGAGAGATTAGGGATACAGGGGTCATACCTAAATTTAATTAAAGCTATATACAGCAAGCCGACAGCTAATATCAAATTAAATGGAGAAAAACTTAAAGCCATCCCACTAAAATCAGGAACACGCCAAGGCTGTCCACTCTCTCCGTACCTCTTCAATATAGTTCTCGAAGTTTTAGCAGTAGCAATAAGACAACATAAGGGGATAAAGGGGATTCAAATTGGAAAGGAAGAAGTTAAACTTGCATTATTTGCAGATGATATGATAGTGTACATGAGCGACCCCAAAAACTCCACCAAAGAACTCCTACAGCTGATAAACGCCTTTAGTAATGTGGCAGGATACAAGATCAACTCCAAAAAATCAGTCGCCCTCTTATACACAAAGGATATGGAAGCAGAGAGGGAAATAAGAGAATCATCACCTTTCCCGATAGCCACAAATAGCATAAAATATCTTGGGGTAACTCTAACCAAGGAAGTGAAAGATCTATTTGACAAGAACTTTAAGGCATTGAAGAAAGAAATTGAAGAGGATACCAGAAAATGGAAGGATCTCCCTTGCTCTTGGATTGGGAGGATCAACATAGTAAAAATGGCAATTCTACAAAGGGCAATTTATAGATTCAATGCAATCCCCATTAAAATCCCATCAAAATTCTTCACAGATCTTGAAAGGACAATAATCAACTTTATATGGAGAAACAAAAAACCCAGGATAGCCAAAACAATCTTATACAATAAAAAAACTTCTGGAGGCATTACCATCCCTGACTTCAAACTCTATTACAGAGCTACAGTAATGAAAACAGCGTGGTACTGGCATAAAAACAGAGAAGTCGACCAATGGAATCGTATAGAAGACCCGGATTTTAACCCACAAACCTATGAACAACTGATTTTCGATAAAGGAGCTAAAAGTATACAATGGAAGAAAGAAAGCATCTTCAACAAATGGTGCTGGCACAATTGGATGTCAACCTGTAGAAGAACGAAAATAGACCCATATCTATCACCATGCACAAAACTCAAGTCCAAATGGATCAAAGACCTCAATATCAATCTAAACACACTGAACCTGATAGAAGAGAAAATAGGAAGTACCCTACAACATATGGGCACAGGAGATCGCTTCCTATGTATAACCCCAGCAGCACAGACATTAAGGGCAACATTGAATAAATGGGACCTCCTGAAACTGAGAAGCTTCTGTAAAGCAGAGGACACTGTCATTAAGACAAAAAGGCAGCCTACTGACTGGGAGAAGATCTTCACCAACCCCGCTACAGACAAAGGTCTGATCTCCAAAATATATAAAGAACTCAAGAAACTAGACTTTAAAAGGATAATTAACCCAATTAAAAAATGGGGCACTGAACGGAACAGAGAATTCTCAACAGAAGAAGTTAAAATGGCCAAAAGATACTTAAGGTCATGCTCAACCTCCTTAGCGATCAGAGAAATGCAAATCAAAACAACTTTGAGATATCATCTTACACCTGTCAGAATGGCTAAAATCAAAAACACCAAGGATAGCCTTTGCTGGAGAGGTTGTGGAGAAAGGGGTACCCTCATCCATTGCTGGTGGGACTGCAAACTTGTGCAACCACTTTGGAAATCAGTGTGACGATTTCTCAGGAAATTTGGGATCAACCTACCCCTGGACCCAGCAATACCACTCTTGGGAATATACCCAAGAGATGCCCTATCATATGACAAAAGCATTTGTCCAACTATGTTCATAGCAGCATTATTTGTAATAGCCAGAACCTGGAAGCAACCTAGATGCCCTTCAATGGAAGAATGGATGAAGAAAGTGTGGAATATATACACATTAGAGTACTACTCTGCGGTAAAAAACAATGACTTCTCGAATTTTGCATGCAAATGGATGGAAATAGAAAATACTATCCTGAGTGAGGTAACCCAGACCCAAAAAGAAGATCATGGGATGTACTCACTCATAATTGGTTTCTAGCCATGGATAGGGGCCACTGAGTCTATAATTTGTGATCCTAAAGAAGCTAAATAAGAGGGTAAACCCAAGGAAAAACATATAGATATCCTCCCAGCTATGGGAAATAGACATGATTGATGGGCAAAAAATTGGAATCTTGGGGGTGGGGTGGGATGGGGATGAGGGGTGATGGGGAGAGAAAAGTGTGAAGGAGAGGATGAGGGGAACTGGGGGAATCGGGGTGATTGGGGATAAAGGAAGGTTGGATAGGGGAGCAGGGAAACTCATACCTTAGTTAAGGGAGCCACCTAAGGGTTGGCAAGAGACTTGAACTTGAAATGGCTACCAGATGCCCAGGGCAATGTCCCCAGTTAGTTCATTGGGGCACCTGAGAATAGGGAACCTGAAATGAACCTATCCTATAATCATACTGATGAATATCTTGCATATCGCCATAGAACCTTCATCTAGCGATGGATGGAGATAGAGCCAGAGACCCACACTGGAGCACCGGACTGAGCTCCCAAGGTTATAATGAGGAGCAAAAGGAGAGAGAACATGAACAAGGAAGTCAGGACCATGAGGGGTGCACCCAACCACTGAAACAGTGGGGCCGATCTATTGGGAGCTCACCAAGGCCAGCTGGACTGCTACTGAAAAAACATGGGATAAAACCGGACTCTCTGAATGTGGCGGACAATGAGAGCTGATGAGAGGCCAAGGAGAATGGCACAGGAACTTTCATCTGGCGATGGATCGAGAGAGAGACAGAGACCCAATTTGGAGCAACGGTCTGAGCTCTTAAGGTCCAAATGAGGAGCAGAAGGAGGGAGAACGTGAGCAAGGAAATCAGGACCACGAGGCGTGCACCCACCCACTGTGACAGTGGAACTGATCTATTGGGAGCTCTCCAAGGCCAGCTGGACTTGGGTTGAATAAGCATGGGTTGAACCTGGACTCTCTGAACATGGCGGACAATGAAGGCTGATGAGAAGCCAAGGACAATGGCACTAGGTTTCGATCCTAATACATGAACTGGCTTTGTGGGAGCATAGCCTGTTTGGATGCTCACCTTCCTGGGCCTGGATGGAAGTGGGAGGACCTTGGTCTTCCTGTAGGGCAGGGAATTTGGACTGCTCTTCAGTATCGAGAGGGAGGGGGAATGGACTGGGGGGAGGAGAAGAGGAGTGGGGATGGGGGAGGGGAGTGGGGGGAGGGGGCAATATGTGGGAGGAGGGGGAGGGAAATGGGAAACGGGGAGCAGTTGGAAATTTTAATTAAAAAAGAATTTAAAAAAAATAAAATAAAATAATAAAAAAAAAGATTGAATGGTATTGCTCTCTGATGAACTATTATCTTTTTTATTCAATAGATCTTTTCTTGAAACTAATATTAACTGACTTTATTGGAATGTTATTCTAATTAATTATTATTAATAAAAAATCACAGTCAGATATAGGGGTATGAACCTGAAAGATCAGAGAAGCAGCAGAGCACAACCAGTGATTCTGACTGCTGCCATCTAGAAGAGAGAAGGATCCTCTCTCAGCCTCAACTGTCTACTTCCTGTCTCTGATCAGTTTTCAGTCCTCAAAGTGTCTACGATATTTTGTTAAGCTAATGGCTAGCTTTTATCTCTGACTACAAAGTTTATTATGAAAATAATGTCAAACTATTACACAGATCCCTGCCACTTCTCATATGTATTACTCTATTGCTACTTCCATTCCTCATATGCAGGGCTCGATGACAGATGTCTCATATCTTGGAAATTTCAACATCCTGTGCTCTCAAATGTAACCCAGCTTCATCTGCAACACTTAATGCAATGAACTCCCACAGTCTCTTCACTAAGGCTCTGAATCTCCCAATCATAGATGGCTATAATTGTGATGAACTGACCACAGAAGAAGAATCCATGACCTTCACATTTTGTATCTTTCTTATTTCCAGCATCAGTAAAGCATAGGTGATCCTGCCAAGATTCAATGAACCCTACCAAACTGATGGAGGAATTACTTTCATTTAATAAAGAAACTGCCTTGGCCCATTTATAGGCCAGCCCTTAGGTGGGTGGAGTAAACAGAACAGAATGCTGGGAGAAAGAAGCCGAGTCAGGAGTCGCCATGATTCTCCCATTCCAGACAGACGCAGGTTAAGATCTTCCCTGGTAAGCCAGCTCGTTGTGCTACACAGAATATTAGAAATGGGTTAGATCAATATGTAAGAGCTAGCCAGTAAGAGGCTGGAGCTAATGGGCCAAGCAGTGTTTAAAAAAATACAGTTTCCGTGTAATTATTTTGGGTAAAGCCATGCGGGCGGCCGGGTGCCGGGGATGCAGCCCCGCCGCTCTTATTACAACAAAGTGGTACCCAACGTGCTAATGAACTCCACGTAAAACCTGAGAGGGCTTAAAAAGGACACAGAGAGAATTTAAGACAGATTTTTGCTGTTTGTGGGTTGCGTGCGGCAAAGAAATTGTCCTGACTCAGCAAGAGGAAAAAACTGGCTGTTTTAAAATGCCGGCTTTCTGGGATGTGCCGCCATCGCGATCTCTGTCTGGCTCCTGCGGGGGACAGAGTCTTTGAATGGAGCATTTGGAGTAAAGTGCTACGGCTTGCTTGATGGCAATGTGGACTGCTGTGTGCCTGGAACTGTGTGTGGCTCAGGGGCACCAAATGGCTCTGATGCAGGAGCAGCTCAGCTCCGCCATGCGGAACTCTGCTGTTCTCATGCAGGAACTACCGTAATTACCATAATAACAGCGCAGTTAAGGTTTAGACTGGGCAGGACACAGGCAGTACCATAATACCTCTAAATGGTGCAACTTAGGTTTTTAAGAACTGCTTAATATTTTAAAAAATGCTACTGGATAGTAAAAAAATTACAGATTCACAATAGAACTGATTCAGACACTGTTGGATGAATGTATGTAGGCTTAAGAGAGAGAAAAATATATATATAAAGAATAAAGTTAATGTCTTAAAAAAGGGTAAAGTCTTTAAAGAGAAAGAGTACAGATAGTTACAGATTAAAAGAAATAAAGAAAAATAAGCCACGTAAAAATGGAAAATTCACAGAGAGTCCGGATTCTTTGTATTATTGTGTTTTCTTTAAAATTTTTGACTATAAAGGAGCTAAGTACAGAGAGACATTTCATTATATGGGCTGCCAAGCTAAACCAGAATGGATATGAGGGTATTATGGTTTCAGAATATGGGTCTAAGGATATGATGCTTTGGAGAGGGTCTTCTTTTGTTTTCACAGAGGATGAGACTCTGTGGATTGCGTCTATCCCGATATGGTATGATAGACCACGCCCTCCTGAAAGGTTGCTGTGAACACCTTCAGAAAATTACTTCACTCAACTGCCGACTGAGATGACCCTGACACACAGGTTATACCATAAAAGACCTGAATACAGCACCCCCATTCAGCAGGAAGCAGTTTGGAGAAAAAAACTGCGCCCGTGTTCCCAAATATGGTTTATAAATGTTCTTTTACATTTAAAGGGGGATATGATATAGATATGAATAATTTGCTTTGGTGTGGATTTGAAGGTCAATTTTCTTATATGTATATGCATATTTCTAATCTTGATTAAGGTATTGTGAC
The DNA here is from genome assembly GCF_950005125.1 of Chionomys nivalis. NCBI lineage: Eukaryota > Metazoa > Chordata > Mammalia > Rodentia > Cricetidae > Chionomys > Chionomys nivalis. The sequence continues at coordinate 35,266,299 of NC_080111.1, read as the reverse complement.
TGTATAGTTCATTTAAAAATGTAATGTATATAGGTTGTTAATGGATAATCATCGATAATTGTCAAGCTTTTAGTCATGTTAGTTAGATTTTCTAGATGTGCATAGATATATTTCAGCTAGATAGGCATTCTTCATATCTTTCAAAGACTGCAGAATATGGCATTTAATGTTTTAATAACTTAGGGCTTTTTATGACAATGAGACACGTCTGCTCCTGGCAGCACCAATCTACTTCAAGAGGATGATGGGCATCGAAGAGGCTCCTTATGGAGTTTGATAGCCATTTGGGCAAGAAACTGTTCTTGCCTGGACTGTTGCATAAACTGAACCCAGAGAACCCGCAGAAAAAGGACTGCTGAACTTGCCTAAAGGTGAGATGGATTTTCGGGGTTCCTGACTCATGAAAGAGTCTGCAAGACATTCTGCAGGACACAGCAAAAAGTGACTGAACTGTCTTTGGAATTTCCTGCTTCATGAAAATGTCTGCTGGATACTATGGGCCTGTAGGCCGAAGATGGATGCCCCAACGGTACAAAAGAACTTTGGGTGACTGTCCAGACAGCAAGATGTCTCTGTCATTTCTAGAGTTTGAAGTTTCTTATTTCATGTTTACTTAGGTAATATTGTATCCTTCTGGAGTCTTTGATGGAGTTGAAGAATGGTTAGTTATAGTTATAGTTTTCCTTAGTTATGATAAAAGATAAAATAGATATAAATATTGTAACTGTAATTCTTGCTTGATAACTGTTTTGCTATATGTAATTTTACTATGTTAAAGTTAAAGCCTTTCTTTTTTATTTAAACAAAAAAAGGGGAAATGATGGAGGAATTACTTTCATTTAATAAAGAAACTGCCTTGGCCCATTTATAGGCCAGCCCTTAGGTGGGTGGAGTAAACAGAACAGAATGCTGGGAGAAAGAAGCCAAGTCAGGAGTCGCCATGATTCTCCCATTCCAGACAGACGCAGGTTAAGATCTTCCCTGGTAAGCCAGCTCGTTGTGCTACACAGAATATTAGAAATGGGTTAGATCAATATGTAAGAGCTAGCCAGTAAGAGGCTGGAGCTAATGGGCCAAGCAGTGTTTAAAAAAATACAGTTTCCGTGTAATTATTTTGGGTAAAGCCATGCGGGTGGCCGGGTGCCGGGGATGCAGCCCCGCCGCTCCTATTACAACACCAAACTTTGACTAAATTTACTGCAGGTTCTGTATGACGTTCCTCTCAGAGTGATGTGGGAGTGCCCTCTGTGTGCTGTGATTATCATTAATGACTAAAGAAACTGTTTTCCTGCTGAAAGGTCAGAACTTTGGCAGGTGGGGAGGACTGGACTGAATGTTGGGAGAAAGAAGGGCAGAGTAAGGAGATGCCATGGATCCTCCACTGGAGAAAAATGTGCACAAACTTTGCTGGTAGGCCACAAACTTGTGGTGATACACAGATTAATGGAGATGGGTAAAATTAATATGTAAGAGTTAGCCAATAAGAAGTTAGAGCTAATGAGTCAAGCAGTGATTTAATTAATATAGTTTCTGCATGGTTATTTTGAGGGTCTGGGTGGGCGGGGAATGATCAAATGGCCAAGTAGCATCCCTCCAACATGAGACAAGAATTATATTGTATACTACTTCTATAAATTAAAGGCATAGCTGGATAGAGTCTTTGGCATTGGACACTTTCTTAACTTTAAATTCAGAGCAAGGGCCTTCCTTTCATGGTGCTGAAAACCATGAAAATCCCTGTCTCTTTTTCATCATTGGACTTCCATCTGAAACTACCTAGACATGGAAAAATCAAGTTAGTTTTGGGGCCAAGTATCACACAAATGATCTCTACTTAAATGATTTTATGTGGTCTTCTAAGCACCTGCACTACTTACCAGGCCAAGATCACATAATAGAGCCACAAGGAATGAATCCAGGCTTGGGATGGAGAGGCTACAGCAAGTTAAGCTATGACTGTGTATTGAGAGCAATCAGACATTTGATAACTTTATCAGAAATAGAAGATAATAGAAATTTGCAGGATCAATACAGGATAGCTGCTAGGATATCATGAAGACTGTAAGCTATACAGGGAATACAGGATTATTGTCTCAGACCAATTTTTCTGTTGAGCTTCCAAACTTCCTTGACCACTAAAGGAATACTCAGAGAAACAGAGATTACCCTAATGCCTTACTCAAGGCACACTGACTGTGTCCTAGGATCCATGGATTTTAACCTGAAAAAAACCTAAGACAAACATCTCTCAGGATAGATAGACCAATCCAACTCCTTTGTTCCCTGCAAAGTCTTTTGCCCACTAAAATGCTATAATTTTAACATGCACTGTCCACCAGTACTCTCAACATTCACATCTTTCAGGTCCTACAAAAACAATTAAGGTGTGTAGAGTTTTCAGTGACTGACTTTTGCCATCTAAAGTCACAATATCTTGAAAATTCTTCCACAGTCAAGATACCCACAACTTTAAGAAACCATCTTACACCTGTCAGAATGGCTAAAATCAAAAACACCAATGATTGCCTATGCTGGAGAGGATGTGGACTAAAGGAAACACCACCATTTGTTGGTGGGAATGCAAACTTGTGTAACCACTTTGGAAATAAGTGTGGCAGTTTCTCAGAAAACTGGGAGTCAACATACCTCAGGATCCCACAATTCCACTCTTGGGAATATACGCAAGAGATGCCTAATCATACTACAAAAGCAGTTGTTCAACTATATTCATAGCAGCACTATTTGTGATAGCAAGAACCTGGAAACAACCTAGGTGCCCCTCAGGTGAAGAATGGATAAAGAAGGTGTGGGAGGGAAATGGAGGATGGGAGGAGGTGGAAATTTTTAATAAATAAAGATAAAAATACAAAAAAAAAACCCACTCAATTAAGCTGTGTAGATTTTTCTGTGACTGATCTTTGCCATCTAAAGTTCTGATATCTTGAAAATTATTCCACAGTTAATATTCCCAAGTCCACTGCAGCAACAAAATAACTGTTAAGGTACCTCCTTTAATCCAACTTTCTTCTTTGTTGATGTGATGAAATTATCTAAACAAAAGGAACTAACTCTGGTAATAAACACGTTTATTTGGTTATTACTCCTAAGTTAGGGTCTACCACTGTGGGAGCTTAGGATAAGAAACTCAAGTTTATCACTGAAGGCAAAACATGCAGAACCATTGTTTCCTAATTTTCTCTTTTGTTTTTTTTTTTTTTCCTTCAAAAGGTTCTACATTTTATTACTGGAGAAACCACTCCCAACTTAAAGAGGATCAAGTCTCCAGGTTGAAAATGTTGAACTTCATCTTGTAACACTCATCAAGGATCACGATTCATCATAAATTGTCTTGTCATTCATTGTTGACTCCTTACAGACCCAGCTTCGTTCTCCTCCAGTGTCTTCTCTGGGAGTTGTACCTGATTTTGTTGCCAGTTTTCATCCGAATCCACTGAGGAATAGGGCGATTTTGCTTTTGTTTCTTAGCCAGGAATCGCTTGATTCTGAAAGTCTTGTGAGAAGACATGGCGAGAAGCCTAGGCGAGCAGGTGGCGCACGATGGCGAAGGAAAGGCGAAGAGAAGCCTAATTTTCTCTTTTGATTTGTTACTGTCTTGTGCTCAGTTAGCTACCTTAATCAGCCCAGGCCCACTTGCTTAGAGACACTGACAACTCAGGGGAAGAGTCTTCTTCCAAGTCAATCATCAATCAACATAATCTCTTTCAGACAGAAATCAGACATCCTGATCTAAGCAAAGACTCATTTGATGTTGCCTCAGATGACCCTAGGCTTTGTCATGTTGACAGATGAGGCTAATTAGCACACAGAGACAATATTATATGGAAAGGTTTTAAAGGACCAAAAATAATGTAATATTCTTGTCAATCACTTAAGCAGCAAAGACCTAAACATGAGGATAACAACAAATGGATGTAGGGACATAGCCCCACCCATTGGGGGCGTGTTCGCCGCGGGCTAATGTTTACGGATAAATCTGTTGGGCGTGAGCCCAGCAGCCTTTTCTTTTGCTCCGCTTTTCCAGTGCTCCGTGGGAACCTGTGGTCCTGTAAGTCTATTTCCTTATTAAAGCTGTATATATCTATATAATCTGTCTGCATTCATTTGCGACACCACATTTGGCGTCCCAACGTCGGGCTATTTTGCCCCCGACCCGGCACGGGGGGGCGCAAGCTCCACCTTTCCCGGCTAGTTACCTGAGCTCAGGAAGGCTATTTACAGCATGCTCCCTGCTCGCTTTCCCTTCCCCCACTCCAGGCCACTACAGTCGCAGAGTAGCGACCCCCCACAGAGCAGTTAATAGCTCCCTGCTTCTTCCAAACCCTCACTGCCTGATTTAAGGGAAGTACCTGCGGTTTTGAAGCAAAAGCCGCCAACCCCTTCCCTTAACAGGCAGTACAATAATTTTTGTTTTGAGTTAATTGTTTCACACCGGCTCTGGCTTAGACCACGCGGACTCAGGTGCATTTCTTTAGCCACCACTGGAAGGAAAATTTCATTACAGGTACATAATTTTCTTTTATAAATAAGAAAAATGTCTGAAAACATTACCATTCAAGACTTTAACAGCCTTTTCAGTTGTACCATGTGGGAGATTTTACAAGAAGTGTCTGTCAGCCCACAGATATGGATCTTTCTGGGATTCGTAGTTTTCCTTGGTACTGTATGGTTTGATAATAGAAATATGATAAAGTCTTTACGAGACGAGGTTGAACGCTTAAAAACATTTGAGAATGACAACAATATTCTCAAAAATCAGTTTGAAGTTCTCCAGGCAGAGAACAGATCTTTGTTTAAAACAACTCGACAAACTGAAAAAAATTTAGAAGAGGTACAGGCTGATGTTAAGGAGAAATTCAATACTATGGAAGAGGGAACAGCTGATTTGGATCGTAAGCTTCAGTCCCTTTCAGTAGGAACTGAAACATTAACGGCTGATATTAAGGAGAAATTCATTACTATGGAAGAAGGAACAGCTGATTTGGATCGTAAGCTTCAGTCCCTTTCAGTAGGAACTGAAACATTAACTGAGAGAATCAAAACTGCTGAATGTGACAATCGGATTTTGTCTAAAGCTTATGACAGATTGACAGAAAGATTATCTACACAAGAAGGCACGGTATATGCTATAAAAATTATGTCTAAAGATGAGACGTTATCTCTAATGGACAAACTTCATACTTTAGAATCCTCAATGAAGGCTTTAGAACATAATTCTGGACAGGAGATTCAGACATTAAAGAAGGCAATGGTGAATAGAATTGAACAGATTGAGGAATTTCTAAATTCTGACAAAGAAGAGCAAGAGGTAGAAAGGCATATTTTAACTAAATCTGTGGGTAAATCCCTCCGGGACAATTCCCACAAAGCTCTACCTACAGTTCTACCTGCCTTTCCAGTTGTAACAACAGAGAAAGTAGTTGGTTCCAGAAACCCTAGGGTCATCAAGGAAGATACATGGGAACCTGTCCGTATGAATGATCTCAAAGAAATTAAACAAGCTGTAATGACTTTTGGAATGAATGCCTCTTTTGTTAAAGAGATGCTAAGATCTTGGGCAACGACAAATAAAGTCACGCCCTCTGACTGGTTTCAACTGAGCTCTGCTGTCCTTGAGAGTGGAACGCAATTGAAATGGAAATGCTTATTCAGGCAAGAGGCTAGACTTTTAGAACAGCAGGAAAGAGCAAAGGGAATTGAGATTTCCATAGATCAAATTTTGGGAGAGGGGCTATTTTCTGAGCCTCAGGAACAAGGTAATTTGGATGAAAACATACTCTCCGTGTGTACTACAGCAGCCTCAAGGGCTTGGGACAGGGTGCAAGACCCAGGACAGAGGATGGAATCATTTGTCAGAGTTAAACAGGGTCAGAGAGAACCCTTTAGTGACTTTTTACAAAGAATAACTAAAGCTGTACAAATAGGGATATCTGACCCAGAAACAAGACGTATAATGATCGAGACTTTGGCTTATGAAAATGCAAATGTGGAATGCAAAAGGATTTTGGGACCTTTAAAGCTCAGATCAGCGCCATTAGAAGAATGGGTCTTGCATACACTAGATGTTGATACATTTGACTATGGCACTGAAGCATGGGTAGAAGAAGCAATTTCCAATGGTAAAAGGAGACATCAGAATACCAAATGTTTTAATTGTGGCAAAATGGGTCATATGAAAAGGAATTGTAGACAACGGATTTTCAGAAATAATAATAATGCATCTTCTAGAAATAACAGAAATAGGAGGACTCAGCCTTCAGGTTTATGTAGAAGATGTGGAAAGGGCAGACACTGGACGAATGAGTGCAGGTCTACAAGAGATAGACAAGGCAACCTGATATAGACGGGAAACGTGAGAGGGGGGGCCTCACAGGCCCCCATGGCAAACATGGTTCAGTCATTTCCAGTTACTACAGAGAACGTGACTCGTCAGGACAATTAGAAAACCCCATGCCTACTGTTACAAGCAATAATGATCAGAAAGATGAGTTCCGTGTGTTTTGGCAAACTTCTATAAATGACCAAAGACCAAAGCTGAGAGTGTGTGTCAATGGCATTTTTATTACTGGCCTGCTGGACACAGGTGCGGATGTAAGTATCATTACCCCAGAATCTTGGCATCCGTATTGGCCTCTTCAGAATTTAAATGTTCAGCTCCTGGGAATTGGAACCCTATCTCGAGTAAGGCAGAGCATGAGATGGGTTGAATGTATAGGACTAGAGGGACAAGTAGGAAAATTAAGGCCATATGTAGCCAATATTTCAATGAATTTATGGGGTCGTGACCTATTACAACAATGGAATACCCAAATTAACATTCCTGCTACTTCTAGAGCCTATATTTCTGGTGATAATATTAAAAGATATTACAAACGGAGAAAACCGGCCATTCGGGCTGTACAAGAACAAGCAATTGATGTCCCTTTAGAGATACCAACAGCCTTACCTTTGAAATGGTTGACTGAGAAACCAATATGGACAAAGCAATGGCCTTTAGCTGAGGAAAAGTTACAGGCATTAGAACAGTTGGTACAAGAGCAATTAGATGCTGGACATATAGAAGAATCTACCAGCCCTTGGAATTCTCCTGTATTTGTGGTTAAGAAAAAATCAGGTAAATGGAGAATGGTGACAGATCTCAGGGCTATCAACAAGGTTATTCAACCTATGGGCCCTCTGCAATCTGGAATTCCTTTGCCCTCTTTATTGCCAAAAGGATGGCCTCTCATAGTTATTGATTTAAAGGATTGTTTTTTCACTATACCTTTACAGAAAGAAGATAGAGAAAAATTTGCTTTCACAGTGCCTACTTATAATAATTCTTGACCTTCGAGGAGGTACCACTGGGCCGTCCTCCCCCAGGGTATGTTAAATAGCCCCTCCCTGTGCCAATATTTTGTGAATCAACCATTGCAAATAATACGCAAGAAATTTCCCAAATCGATAGTATATCATTACATGGACGACATTTTGTTATCCGATTCAAACATGGATACCTTGAACAGACTGTTTGAAGAAATAAAAATACTTTTACCAAAATGGGGATTGCAAATTGCTCCTGAAAAGATTCAGAAGGGAGATTCTGTTAATTATTTAGGTTATAAAATAGGTTTACAAAAAATTAAGACACAAAAGGCACAAATTCGGAGAGATAGCCTACGGACTCTTAATGACTTTCAAAGACTATTAGGGGACATTTCCAGTCTACGGCCAGCTATTGGGATAACACCCGATCTAATAATTCATTTGAACAAAACCTTGGATGGTGACAAAGATTTAAACAGTCCCAGAGAATTAACAGCTGAAGCAGAAAAGGAACTGACGATGATTGAGGAAAAATTACAACAGGCACATGTGGATAGGGTAAATCCAGAGCTCGACTGTATTCTTGTCATACTACCATCAAAAATTTCCCCTACAGGAATTTTAATGCAGAGAGATGATATTATCTTGGAATGGATCTTTTTACCACATTAACCAAGTAAGAAACTGAAAACTTATGTGGAAAAAGTCTCTGAGTTAATTATAAAAGGCAAGTTGAAACTTCGTCAACTAGCAGGCATAGACCCAGCAGAAATTATAGTGCCTTTCACTGCTGATGAACTAATGAAATTATGGGAAGATAATGAACCATGGCAAAGAGCTTGTGCTAATTTCTTGGGAGACATTAATAACAACTATCCAAAAAGCAAGAGGCTTAACTTCTTGGATCCTTCCTCGAATCGTCCGTGATACTCCAATAACTGGAGCCCGTACATTCTATACTGATGCCAATAAATCAGGGAAGGCAGGTTACAAATCAGAAGACTTGGGTAAGGTGAAACAAAGTCCTTATGATTCTGTCCAGAAGGCAGAATTATATGATGGAGGAATTACTTTCATTTAATAAAGAAACTGCCTTGGCCCATTTATAGGCCAGCCCTTAGGTGGGTGGAGTAAACAGAACAGAATGCTGGGAGAAAGAAGCCGAGTGAGGAGTTGCCATGATTTTCCCACTCCAGACAGACGCAGGTTAAGATCTTTCCTAGTAAGCCAGCTCATGGTGCTACACAGAATATTAGAAATGGGTTAGATCAATACGTAAGAGCTAGTCAATAAGAGGCTGGAACTAATGGGCCAGGCAGTGATCAAAAGAATACAGTTTCTGTGTAATTATTTTGGGGCATAAGCTAGCCATGTGGGCGGCCGGGTGCCGGGGATACAGCCCTGCCGCTCGTATTACAACAGAGTGGCGCCCAACGTGCTAATGAACTCCACGTAAAACTTGAGAGGGCTCAAAAAGGAGAGAGAGAGAATTTAAGACAGCTTTTTGCTGTTTGTGGGTTGCGTGCGGCAAAGAAATTGTCCTGACTCAGCAGCAGGAAAAAACTGGCTGTTTTAAAATGCCGGCTTTCTGGGCTGTGCGGCCATTGCGATCTCTGTCTGGCTCCTGCGGGAGACAGAGCTTTTGAACGGAGCATTTGGAGTAAAGTGCTACGATTTGTTTGATGGCAACTAGACTTACTGTGTGCCTAAAAGGAAGTCATTTTGTGCTGCGGCTCAGAGGCACAAGCAGCTCCACCAAGCTACTGGTGCAATGTGCAAGAATCAGAGGCACGAGCGGCTCCGCCATGTTGGACTGGGCGGGGCAAGCAAGCAGTACCTGTTTTTGACCTAGGAATGTCACAGCTTAGATTCTTAAGCGCTTAGCGATTTAAAAGCACAAAACAAAGTGCTCCTGGATAGTAAAAAAATTACAGATTCACAATAGAACTGATTCAGACACTGTTGGATAAATGTACGTAGGCTTGAGAGAGAAAAATATATATATATAAAGAATAAAGTTAATGTCTTAAAAAAAGGATAAAGTCTTTAAAGAGACAGAGTACAGATAGTTATAGATTAAAAGAAATAAAGAAAAATAAGCCACGTAAAAATGGAAAATTCACAGAGAGTCTGGATTCTTTGTATTATTGTGTTTTCTTTAAAATTTTTGACTATAAAGGAGCTAAGTACAGAGAGACATTTCATTATATGGGCTGCCAAGCTAAACCAGAATGGATATAAGGGTATTATGGTTTCAGAATATGGGTCTAAGGATATGATGCTTTGGAGAGGGTCTTCTTTTGTTTTCACAGAGGATGAGACTCTGTGGATTGCGTCTATCTCGATATGGTATGATAGACCACGCCCTCCTGAAAGGTTGCTGTGAACACCTTCAGAAAATTACTTCACTCAACTGCCGACTGAGATGACCCTGACACACAGGTTATACCATAAAAGACCTGAATACAGCGCCCCCATTCAGCAGGAAGCAGTTTGGAGAAAAAAAACTGCGCCCGTGTTCCCAAATATGGTTTATAAATGTTCTTTTACATTTAAAGGGGGATATGATATAGATATGAATAATTTGCTTTGGTGTGGATTTGAAGGTCCATTTTCTTATATGTATATGCATATTTCTAATCTTGATTAAGGTATTGTGACTGTATAGTTCATTTAAAAATGTAATGTATATAGGTTGTTAATGGATAATCATCGATAATTGTCAAGCTTTTAGTCATGTTAGTTAGACTTTCTAGATGTGCATAGATATATTTCAGCTAGATAGGCATTCTTCATATCTTTCAAAGACTGCAGAATATGGCATTTAAATGTTTTAATAACTTAGAGCTTTTCATGACAATGAGACACGTCTGCTCCTGGCAGCACCAATCTACTTCAAGAGGAAGATGGGCATCGAAGAGGCTCCTTAAGGAGTTTGATAGCCATTTGGGCAAGAAACTGCTCTTGCCTGGACTGATGCATAAACTGGATGCAAAGAACCCTCAGAGAGAGGACTGCTGAACTTGCCTGAAGGTGAGATGGTATTTTGGGGTTCCTGACTCATGAAAGAGTCTGCGAGACATTCTGCAGGACACAGCAGATAGTGACTGAACTGTCTTTGGAATTTCCTGCTTCATGAAAATGTGTCTGCTGGATACTATGGGCCTGTAGGCCGAAGATGGATGCCCCAACGGTACAAAAGAACTTTGGGTGACTGTCCAGGCAGCAAGATGTCTCTGTCATTTCTAGAGTTTTCTTATTTCTTGTTTACTTAGGTAATATTATATCCTTCTGGAGTCTTTGATGGAGTTGAAGAATTGTTAGTTATAGTTACAGTTTTCCATTGTTATGATAAAAGATAAAATAGATATAAGTATTGTAACTGTAATTCTTGCTTTATAACTGTTTTGTTATATGTAATTTTACTATGTTAAAGTTAAAGCCTTTCTTTTTTCTTTAAACAAAAAAAGGGGAAATGATGGAGGAATTACTTTCATTTAATAAAGAAACTGCCTTGGCCCATTTATAGGCCAGCCCTTAGGTGGGTGGAGTAAACAGAACAGAATGCTGGGAGAAAGAAGCCGAGTGAGGAGTCGCCATGATTCTCCCACTCCAGACAGACGCAGGTTAAGATCTTTCCTGGTAAGCCAGCTCATGGTGCTACACAGAATATTAGAAATGGGTTAGATCAATACGTAAGAGCTAGTCAATAAGAGGCTGGAACTAATGGGCCAGGCAGTGATCAAAAGAATACAGTTTCCGTGTAATTATTTTGGGGCATAAGCTAGCCATGCGGGCGGCCGGGTGCCGGGGATACAGCCCCGCCGCTCGTATTACAACAATTATACGCCATTCTTATGGTGCTAAGGGATTTTAAAGCACCTATTAATATAGTTACTGATTCACAATATGCAGAAAGAGTTATTTTACATATTGAAACTGCTGAATTTATACCTGATGATACAGAACTAACCTCTTTGTTTATCCAGGTGCAAGATGTGATTAGGAACAGGCTTTGCCCTATGTACATAACACACATCCGATCCCATACGGGTCTGCCAGGTCCTCTAGCACAAGGTAATGCAGAAATTGATCAGTTATTGATTGGTAGTGTGCTACAAGCCTCTGAATTTCATAAAAAACATCATGTTAATAGCAAAGGTTTGAAGAAAGAGTTTTCTATTACATGGCAACAAGCTAGGGAGATTGTAAAGTAATGCCCTACTTGCTCTTTCTATAACCAAACGCCACTGCCTGCAGGGGCTAATCCAAAGGGCACCCAAAGGAATGAAATCTGGCAGATGGATGTGTTCCACTTTGCAGAATTTGGCAAATTAAAATATGTTCATCACACCATTGACACGTATTCAGGCTTTCAGTGGGCAACGGCTTTAAGTTCAGAAAAAGCTGATTCAGTTATCACTCATTTATTAGAAGTCATGGCTATCATGTGTATACCTACACAAATAAAGACAAATAATGGTCCTGCTTATGTCTCTAGGAAAATGAAACGGTTTTTTGATTATTACAATATCAAGCATGTTACAGGTATACCATACAATCCTACAGGTCAAATAGTCATAGAAAGATCAAATTGAACTATAAAGGATATGTTGAACAAACAGAAAGGGGTGGAAAACACCCCCAGAAATAGGTTACATAATGCTTTGTTAACCTTGAATTTCCTCAACGCTAATGAGAAGGGAACATCGGCTGCAGAAAGACATTGGATAATGGAAAAGTCTACTGAACTAAATCAACCAGTTTATTTTAAGGATGTGCTGACCTCACAATGGAAGCCAGGAGATGTGCTGCGTTGGGGAAGGGGATTTGCTCTTGTCTCCACAGGTGAGGAAAAATTGTGGATTCCATCAAAATTGATAAAGGTTCGTTTTGATGAAGAGAAGCCAGTTGGGAAAGATAAATAACAATTCAATCACATGGATGGCAATCATACTGATGGTAAGTAATACAGATAGGTTGGGGGCAGGGTTCTCTTCTTATCTCCACAGGAAAATACCCATCTTCAAAGAATTTAAGGGACCCCTAATATTTAATTACTGATGGAGGGACTTGTTCTGTATTAATTTATATATATATATATATATATATATATATATATATGTCTTAAACTTTCTTTGCTTTTCCTCATATCTGTGTCTTTCTTTATATGTCAGTACATGTCCTTGTTGTTAATGTTTAAATTTCCCATAACAAGCAACAAATTTTCCTACAGTAATCTTTGAAGTTTCCAGGATGAAGATGGTGCCCCACAACATCAACTCCATCTGATTTTTATGACGTCATGAATTTTCTTTTTAAAGCGCTAATATTAGACTTGTTTTTTGGTACCAACTACAAGAGACAATTTCGAATGGTGCACATTTTTGACAACACTCTGGTCGGACCTTCTCAAAACGCTCTGAGACTAGTTACAATTTTCTTAGGTCAAAGGTTAATTTGGGAATTTTACCATCATTTGCTTTCCCAGGACCCCCTAAGAAGAACGTCGCCCCCATGTCAGCTAGAAGCAATCTTAGAGTACGACATCCCCTCTCCCAACAGAGTTTGCCCTCAGGGTTGGGGACATCTTTTAGTGGTTGGTTTAGGGTTGAGGGGATGGGGTGATATTTTTTTTGAAAAAAAAAAGAAGAAGAAGAAGAGGAAGAACAAGAAGGTAACTGGTTTTTTGGGATGATTGGTATTTGTGAATTACTGTTTATAGAAAATTGTACTGGTACTGTTTCTTGTATATTGATATGTTGAATATTGAATGTGAGTGTTCCTACCTCTATTTTTGTATGAGTATGCTTATAACTTTGTCTATATTGTATTGATACATCTACCATATTACATTGTACATTTCTACCTCTGATACTATGACATTGTTTACCGTTGAAGATCATTGTCTTCATATATTGCACAGTTGTTTATTCTTTTAGTCTTCAAAGTTAGATAGGTATTGAGAATTATATGTTTGTCATATTTATTTTTAAGTTTATCAGGTCTTTTAGTTACATAGAGATTAAATTTAGTATAGATAGTATGATCTTCAGCCTCTTCGAAGAGCTGTAGAAAATGGCCTTTAATCTAACCTAAAATTTCTGTGCCAAAGAGACACAATTACTCCTGGCAACACCACTCTACTCCCGAGAGAACTTTGAGCACCAAAGACACTCCACTGGGAGCTTGTCTTCTTGGCAGAACTGGCCTTTAGGTTAAGAAAAGCCCATACCCAACTTCTGACAAAGATACAGAATATTCCTAAGTGGATGAAACAGGATTGTCTTATCTTGCCAAGACAGGGTAGGATAGTCCTAAGAAAGTTCCTTGCCTTTAATAATGGTATGCCAGTTATGTTAGGCCTTAGCCAAAGTTGGTTGACTCAACATTGCAAACGAGACTTTGGGTGATTGCCCAGGTAGTCAGTTGTCTCTGTCAATTGTTGCACATTTTGGATATCTCTCGTTTGTTAAGTAATATTTATTCCCTTCTCAGATCTTTGACGGAGTTGAAGATTATATAATTGTAAGTACTCTCTATGTTATTTAGACTCCTTGAGATAGAATGTTTAGCAAAAGTTTTGTTCTCAATATTGTTTGTTATATTTATTATTTGTTATTATTGTATATAGTTGTATTTGGTTTGGTTCTATCTTATTTAGACAAAAGGGGGAGATGTAGAGACATAGCCCCACCCATTGGGGGCGTGTTTGCCTCGGGCTAATGTTTATGGATAAATCTGCCAGGCGTGAGCCCAGCAGCCTTTTCTTTTGCTCTGCTTTTCCAGTGCTCCGCGGGAACCTGTGGTCCTGTAAGTCTATTTCCTTATTAAAGCTGTATATATCTATATAATCTGTCTGCATTCATTTGCGACACCACAAATGGAAAACACAGATATGCCAAAAAATTAAAGGAGGCAATCATCTAAGATCAAGAAGAGAAAACTAAAACTGTCACTCCACAGAAACTAATCAAAACAAAAAGTTAAGGAACTGATAATAGAAGGCACATTCTAAATGCAAATAGGTGAAAGTTCATCATTTTTTTTTTTTGGTTTTTCGAGACAGGGTTTCTCTCTGGTTTTGGAGCCTGTCCTGGAACTAGCTCTTGTAGACCAGGCTGGTCTCAAACTCACAGAGATCCGGCTGCCTCTGCCTCCCGAGTGCTGGGATTAAAGGCGTGCGCCACCACCTCCTGGCGGTTCATCATTTTTGGAAATGTAATGACATAATTAAATTACAGTTATAAAATCCACAACAGAGATGGCCCCACTCACAAAACAAGTCTCAAAGACAGACCTTCAAATTCATAGTATGGTCTCTTAAATAAGAACTACAAGATTCTAATCAAAATCAAACTCCAAGAAATCACTGGCCATCATGCATCCTGTACACTCCAGTTCTCTCCTTTACCAATAAAGAAAATGGATTGGGTGAGAAGGGCTCTTCACCAAAATTTGCAAGATTTATTTGATGCCTTTGATATTTTTGTTTTGTGTAAAATAGTTTTGATTACTAAAAGTATCTCATTCTCTTATAATAAAGAACATTATGTCTGTTAGGATCACGTAGATACCATTTCATTTCCTACAATTGGGGAATGCCTCTCAGTCTGCATCAGAGTAAGGAATTAAAACTTTTTAAATAAAATTTCAGGAGAGAGATTTTTAAGGAATCAGTGTACATGTGAAGCAACTTGCTTGACTCTGCTTTATAAGCAAAAACAATTTTGAAAACAAGGTTATTCCTATTTTTTGAGTATGTTTGTACATGAGACAAAATGCCTTACATATGTGCACATGTGATATACAAAAAAAGAAACTATCAGATCCCCTGAATTGAGAAAAGTAGAGATTTCTTAACCTCCCAACATGAATGTATGTTTAAACTCACATCATCCACACAAAAAAATGTGTTGAACTACCTGCTAAGAGACACAATAACTTTTACAAAATAAGCCAAGTCTTTCTCAGATTAATAGAAACAAAAAACTCAAAAATAAGTAAAGAAGTAAAGAAATGATCTTTGGGAACATGATGCATCAAAATTTAGATGGTCTGCAAGGTAAATTTGTAGAATTAAATAAATACAATTCAATAACTTTGTCCAAGAATTTGTAAGAGGAAAGTTAACCACAAAGTTACATTCCATTGGAAACATTCAGAATGCTCATTAGGATTATGTGTTAATCATATCAACACTTATGGAGCAAAGACTGAAACATGAAGATAGCAACAACTGTAACACACAGATATGCCGGGAAATGGAAAGAGGCAGGCATCTAAGATAGAAAAAAATCTCTGCACAGAAACTTCCCTAAAACCCAAAACTTGAGGAACTTATGATGAAAGAAATTTTCTGAATAAAATTGGGGAAGGTTGATAATTTTCTCTAATATGAATAATATAATTAGATTACAGTTATAGATTACAGAAAAAATAATATACAGATTCACATAATTTGCTTTCTGCATTTTCCACAAAGATCCTTCAATCAAAAATGTGCCCAATGTTTGTGAAAGAATAAAGATGTTGAAGAGAAAAAGCCATGAACAAAAGCAGGAATATGTTGTCAATTTTTAATTAAAAGACGAAAGTAATCCTAGGCAAGGAAGAGTGTGATCTTGACCAATGTTATCAAGCTATCTTTCATGATATGTCTACAAAAATTAAATAAACTCAAACTGAACAACTTTCACAAAAATAACTCCAAGTGACACTTACACTGTTTTTTCTGACCCCCAGTTACTGATCTGTCTTCTGAGACAGCAGCCTCATGATACAGATGTTATCTTTGAAAATAGAGAAGATCACTTCCTACAGCTCTCCAGATCTTGTGCTTTCCTCTGGTTTAATGTAAACACAGTCCCAAAATGTCCAATCTCATAACAACCAAAAAATAATTTAAAATCTGCTTCCTATTATATGACATGTGGCAGAGTATGTGGATTGTTCCCTGCCTTCCTGTATAACACAATGCATACCTGAAAACTCTCTGCAAATAAGAAACATCTTTTGTTTCCTGGTAAGCTTCACTGGATCACAACAATGTGGCTAATGGCAGGATCATGTTAAAAGCATTCCACTCAAGTATTGCTCTACCAGTTCTAAAATTTGTAATCTTTATAAAAAAAAAAAACTAAAAATGGAATGCAACATTTAGAACTTGTAGAATCTAGAACTTCAGTTTTCTTTCTCTTTTTTTGGTTTTTCAAGACAGGGTTTCTCTGTGGCTTTGGAGCTTGTCCTGAAACTAGATCTTGTAGACCAGGCTGGCCTCGAACTCACAGAGATCCTCCTGTCTCTGCCTCCCAAGTGCTGGGATTAAAGGCATTAAAGGCATGCGCCAACATCACCCGGCCAAACTTCAGTTTTTAATCTCTCTTCCCACTACACACCAAAAGTAGTGCCCATGTGTATACTCTGGACAGAGGTACAACCAGCATCATATCCCCCATTTCCAGGGCTGAAGAGTCCCCCATTCCACAGTAAATTCATACATAGGGAGGCTAAGAGGACAAGGGCCACTGCCACAATGAATAACATGGACCAAGAGAGCTAATGTCTAGCTCATGATCTTTCCAAGTATAGCAGAAATGACAGTTCAACAGATCTGCTCTTGACACCCTCCACTCACTATAGGATAGCTTGTGATCTTCCTTACTATTTCTTACAGCAGAGGCAGAAGAAAATCATGGAAAGAACCCACAAAATGTCTGTCACTAGTACTCCCCCATTGCTAACACTTCCCAGAATCCCTCACTGCCTAGGGCCACCCATCTGGGACTCACAATATTAGCAGCTCCAATGACTCAGACAGCACAGTCTTTCCAGTTCTGCCCTACCAGCCCAACTTATGGGGGTCTTGTTTATAAAATTTGTATTTAGTACACATTATTTGCCTCGCCTAGAGCACATCCTGATCCTCACACAAAGTATAGGGTGTTTGTCTACACATTACATTGAACACTCACTTTCCAGTGTAGACATCTCATTGGCTCAGAGATGCAAAACCTGCAGACAAATACAGGTCCCATTCATAAAGTATCTACTGTTACTGTGTAAGTGTTGTTAAAGAAATACAGACCATGAATTAGAAAACAATCAGGATCATGTTAGGACTTGGAGAGAACAAAGACAATATGGATATGATGTAGTTTTAATCTCAAAAATTATTTTGAAGAGGTGAAACAGGCTTTATGACCATATGCTCCAGAGACTAGGGATTTGTACTAGAGCACAATAAATATATTTTATATATTTTCTAGAAAGATGAAGATCTTAATCCTGAAAACTAGCAGTCCTATTAAGCAGGGACACAACATTTTACACAGATCTTCTATTTTGGATGAACTACTGTATACATAGCAATTAGGTTTCAGTCCCTTACCCAGATTCTTGATTGCCCAGGTCCATGAACTGCAACAATGGTTAATCAGGACAATCATACAGCATCTACAATGGACTACCTGATTCCAGAAAAGTAATCTCGGTTGAAGAAGGAAAGCTCTCACACTCAGGCCAACCTCTCACTTCCTGTAGTGTGTCTCCACCAGCTTCAAAGTTGGTCATTGAGTTCAATTCTTATACCAATCCCTCTTCATTTCTAAGTCCTCCCAAAAGCCAGAATGATTACTCATTAACTGCTCTATTTTTCTTTCTCACTGACTAGTCAAGGCCAAACCTGAAATGAGTTGCAGGAATGTCTTTCCACGACTGGGCAGCAAAGGCTGGATTAGGTGTTGAAAATAATTCTCAATTTACACACAAGGAGGCAAGCCTAAACTACAGGAGACATTGCTGTATGCAAAAATCAACATAACCTGAAAGAATTTAATTGAAACTATTAATGACTTAGAAACAATAGAGAACAGAAACAAATAGAGATAACAGCAGCAATATACTTAAAGAAAGTATTTGAAAATGATACCAAAAAGTGATTTTTAAAGTGATGATAATAATGCACTTTTAAGATTAAATAAAATTTTCTATATTGACTTTGAAAAAAGAGTAGGCCCTTCCCTGAGAGAGGGGATCTCATTATTAGAGATAGATTGATGGTGTGCATATACATATGTTGACTGCTGAGACCTTTAACATGACACATAGACTTAGTCAATGGTCTGTCTCTCAAATCACTGAGCTGACATAACTGTGTTAAGCAATATTGATCATATCTGCAGAGGATAGTTGCCTAATTGCAAATTCAATGTTCCTTGACTCAAGAAAATCTTCCCACTCTGGACAAGCATGCACTCTACTCTGTGTTCATTCACTTGATAATAATTTAAACATGGTGGGAAATTACAAACCACTCCCACTACTACTATTGAGTATTTTTTATAATGGTGGCTCCAATAGCTGATTGCCTATGCTGTGTCCCCTGCACTGTACATAATAAACTATTCCTCCTATTGTGGTCTGAAGAGAGAAGGGCTGCTCCATATGCAAATCCCTTCCCTGTGAGTGCATTGGACAGTCAACTACATGACTCAAATGCATAATTTTAAAACTGTGAGGTGCTGCAGTCATTAAGAATTTTGAAGGTGTAATGTAGAGGACACTCAAGGTCATTGCCATGGAAAGCAAAAAACAGGGACTGAGGCCACCTGAGTCAACATAAGAGAAGTTGTCTGAGAAACATGTTTTCTATCAGGATGGAAATTCAGCAGTTCTAGAATATGACTTTCCTCTGAGAAATCACTTCACACCCTTAAGAGACTAATTTTAAAAAGTCTCCTTAATGATGCCATGCATCAGTCTCTGGCCAGTGCTCAAGGGGAATCAGGTTAGACAGATTTTGCATTTAATATATACTGTTATCCCTAAGTATCCCTTAGGTTCATGATCCAGATTACACTTTGAACAATTGAAATAGAAACAGGCAACTTGCCAGTCTAGATATTTAGGGAGATGGCAGAATTACACAGCAAAAATATCCCCAGAATATTTTAAGTACACCAGTGACGTGTTACATCAGTTCATTCTTCACTGGTAATGAGGGACATGGGGGATGAGAAAGATAGGACAACTAAAAGGTAAAAACATAGGGTGGGGCTGTATTGCAGAAGATACGTCCCATGCCTAGTAAGCTTCTGAAGAAAAATAGCATTTGCCAGGTGGTGGTGGCACACACCATTAATCCCAAAACACGGGTGAAAGTGCCATGAGCTTCTCTGTGAGTTCAAGGCCTGTCTGGTCTACAGAGCTCCAGGATAGTCAGAAATGTCCCAGAGGATGTCTGTCTCAGAAAACCAAAAAATAGAAGACATCAGCTAGCATTTTATATACTACTTCCAGAGGAAAAATGAAAAAAAATTATGAAGTCAGTAGAAACTATCATCCAATGCGACAAATTTAGGAGGAGGCTAGTCCAACAATTCTACACAAGGGGAACATGGGGTGTTTCAAAAACTTTGCTTAGTGATGAGTGGCCTTGGTACTGATATCCATAGAGTTGGGTTCTACAGAGCTGAAGCAACCCCTCCACAAAGTCCTTGGCACCAGACCAGACCATTACCAGCTGCAAAGCATATTTCTGCTTTTAGCAAAGGATCTATGATTATCAATACATCAGGTCATTTAGGGAAACTCACAAGGCTCAGGTCCTAGGCTGTTTCTAGCTCTTCCAAGAGTATCCCTCCTCCCTGCCTGAGGTCCTAAATGAAAGCCTTGATTGATCAGACCAGTCATTCACACAACAGTCTTTCACATTTCAAATATGACACCTGGTGTCATATTGCCCATTTGGCAGAACTGTGCTTTTCTCAAAAAGAAAACTGGAAGTTTAAGTCACACCAGGCCTTAAAGTTGGTTGTGACCCTGTAATGCCTCCTTGAACAGCTTGGATGGGCCTAGTGAATTGTTTTAAATCAGTATTGGTTTCTTTGAAACGGTTTGGAACCAAGTATCTGGATAATCCTGGTGATCAATGTATATCCAAGCATCCTAATCTCTACCAGCCTTGATTAGTATATTCTTAGCTTTTGGGTTTTTAGACACAGTCCTCCCTCTGCTAAATTCTACTTTGTGAGACTTAATTACTCACTAAGCATTGGTAAATCCTTTGTGTCACCAATTCTCCTCTTCTGCATTATAGTATAGTAGTGGATTGCTACCCAACACGTAAGATGCCTTTGATAACCTCCACAAATTTAAATATAAATTCATAGTATTATTAAGTTGGGGGCATAGCCCTAGCCCCTGGCCTGGGAGTTGCTTTGCTCTGGACTCCAAATCCCAGCTTGCAAGGTCCTGACCACACCCACCCCCAGAGAGGGCTGAGGACCAGTCCCAGAGGGTATTTAAAAGGCCTCCTAGAGGGGGATAAACATGGTTTTGGGGTCTGCATGAGCTCCTTCCCATCCTGTCTCCCCAACATGAGCTTGGCCACCTGAGATTGCCTTACTTAATAAAACGATGGGCATTTTGATTTGGTTTCATTTGACCTAATTGGATTTCTTGAATCGGAAGGGCTTCTTTTATTCTTAACAATTATATATAAAGGCTATGTGCAACATGTTCAATATTGAAATGATACTGGGAAATGTAGGCCTCAGTTTGGTAACTTGTTTCCATGGATGCAACAAGCCTGTTGAAGTTGACTAGAAATGTGTTTGTACACACAGCTTCCTGTTCCCAATATTTTAAGCGGATTAAGTCCCAGAGCAAAGTTATTCAGAAACCTGCCCCTAGGCCCATGAGTGAGCAGGGCCCACGTGGGACTTCACAGTACAGGGAATATGGCAGCAGTTTCTCATCCAGATCCCAGGAGGACACACCATACTGTCCCCCGCAATTCACCCTCTGCTCGTCCCCACTTGGAGACATCATTTCCCTGCTCACCATGTTGTCTGTTCTCCAGGTCGCCAAAGCTCTCAGTTCATCATTGCCCAGCAGCAG